>NC_072430.2:32830000-34080000 GCF_028878055.3 Symphalangus syndactylus
AAATGTGTTTTGATGTTTTGATTCTAGCCACTGAGTAACTGTTATTCTTAATTTAACATGTCAGAGAAATCAGCTAAGATAGTTTATGATTCATTTATGGAGTATAAAGAAACATAGTCATTTGCTTTGTCTTGCAGATAGTAATCTTTCAATAGGGTCTTTTTTGGTTAATGTTTCCCCGCATACTCTTAGGGTAAAATAATCTTACAAAGAATGGTTTTGAGGCTGTCTAAACAGAATAACCTGTGGGGTACAAGATGGAGACTTTGACTTGTCTTTTGTTCATCTTATCATAACAGGATTTGAGTAAGGAAAGCTGATGTCTCTATCTACACCCTTTGAACAGTAGAAAGGATAGTACAACAGTGCCTCATCTTAAGGCAATTGTAAAAATTCCACATCCTAGATTTAATAATTTAACAGGCTACTTCCTTTCCTAAACATGAAATAAAATGTCCCAGTTTCACCACATTAAATATGATAATCCAGGAAAAAAAGAGCAAAGTGATTTTTAAAAAGAAAGAAACATTAAAGGAGCTCATCAGGAAGTATTTCAGCAGCTAATTAAACTGGAATATGAAAGTGTCTAGCCTAGAGTAAAAAGGTCTATCCTTCAGATTTTGAGTTTCATCAAATGCCACTTTTATTACTTGAGAAGATACACATTTGACATATCTTCAAAAACTTTATGAATTATTTGATTCATTTTGGTACTTATACTATGGCTGCCAAATAAAATACAAGATGCTTCAGTCTGTCCCCACAAATATTGTGTCTGCCCCCACAAATATTGCATGGGCACAAACTTATGCTAAAAAACATTTTTCAAAATTTAAATTTAACTATGTCCTTCTTTAAATATTGTATCCCAATTTATCCCATAAGATTTTGTGTTTTTAATAGAAACTTTGTAATGATTTTTATCAGTTGAAAGGTATTGATTTTCATTTAACTTGAATAAGTAAAATAGGGTGAACTCTTCAGAGACCATAAAATACAATCATTTGAGATGATCAGATCCATTCTGTTGGCTAAAATCAGGTTCTTAATGAAGAATCAAGAAAAAAGAAGTTTACCTTGACGTATTCTGAATTATGTTTTATTTTCTTTGATTTTTTTTGCCAGAGCTACCTGAGTTGATGAATGTACATGCTGATGTTTTGTTTCGTGTTTTAATTCACAGAGTATAATCTTTTTTAATTTTAAATTTTCTGTGAGTAATCCAATTACATATATAAGAAAAAAAATCTGCAATTGATTCCTAACATATGCATTAGAATTATTGTATAATAGTAAGTGTCCATTTCATAAAAAGCTACTATGTAAAATAAAAACTGAAATAATTAAAAGAAGCAACTTTTACACTGAATTTCAATTTGATATCATAAGCATATCAACGTATGACAAGTATGCATTTTTGAGACCCAGGCTTTCCTTCTGCAGCATTGTGACCTCAGGTAATTTATTTAATCAATCCTTGCCTCTATCTCTTCATCAATAACAAAGATATCATACCAATACCTAAATCATAGGCTGTTTGCTAGAATTAAATAATAATAATTCATAGGAAGTGAGCGCCTTGGCATAAAGTATGCTTCAGAAAATATTAGGTGCTGTTTCGTTTATTAACATTAATTATCAAAGAATACTCTGAGAGCATATTTCCAATATATTTCCCTTCATCAGTGAGCCCAATTCTTGATATTCTGGCTATTTCTATATGGGGTATTGCAGGTCTGCAGCGAAAAGGACAATCTAATTATGGTCAACAGTTGAAACCTCCAGCAGTTGCATACTATGTAGCAGAAAAAAGTAAAAAATGAGCCTGGTAAGGTGGTATTACCTGAAAATTGTTTCTAGTATATTCTATCCACTGATCTTCTCAGTGGACTCTCCTGTAATTGTCAGACAAAGTTGACTCTATCAAAGTAAACATCTATAAAGTTATTTAGAATTTTATTTAATACAGAATGACCCACATAACTGAAAATTAATAAAGAATAGCTGAATCCACATGAAGAAATGATTGCCATAGAGTTATTATGTAATTTTTATACATTATCATAACCACGATTTTATATTAAATCCAGACATGTCATACTGTACTAATTACAAATTTATTTCTTATGAAATTATTACTTTTTAAAAACTACCAGTATTAGTTCAATTTTTCTCCTCTGTTCAATTTTGGATATTGTTTTTGCCTTGCTTTGTCTCATACCTTTTTATTAAACAATTTCACTTCTCTGTATCAGGGTCCTGATTACTTTTCTTCAGAAAAACATTTATATTTGTTTAATTGCTTAATTAAAAATTTGGCAGAGCAAAATTTCATCTTCAAATAAAAAAAAGTTTCCTTTAAGCACAAGTTTTTATCAATAATGATGTTAAAAAGGCTTTGCTTTTCTCCTATGTACTTTGAAAACACCATTTAAATTTTAGACAAGCAATTTTTTTTTCATTTTATCTCCGTCTCCCACCTCCCCACCCGCCATACTTCCCCTCTCCCTTACTACCTCCCCACTACTTTCCTTCTTCTTTTTTTTTTTTTTTTTTTGATTGCGCAATTCATAAGCTCTAGCTTTCATGTGATCCTGGGTGCCTCTTAGCTGCAGCTTTGTGATACGCATTTTCGCTTCATTCTGAACGCTCTATGCGCTCTGATTGTGACTTCTTTGTTTTGATTCCTTCTTCTTTTAGTAAAAACATGATAATCTTTTTACTCTTTTTGAGTAGATGTGGAAAATTTGATTACTGGGGGAAAAAATCCTTGATGACTGTTTAAAGTCACAGGTTTAGCATTGCCAGAGTTTTAACTCCTTAAATATTTAGTCTTTACTGACATGTGAGCAACAAGGTCTGGCCTGTTGTCTCCTTCCCTTAAGATTTTTCCCTCTTATCTCTGGTCAGCAATTGAAACACTAGGTAAAAAAGAAGCAGGTAGTATTTTTCATCTCTCTTAGACAAATGCATTATTCAAAGGTTATATGGTAACATAAAGCCTTTAATAGTGACAAAATAAAAATGGATTTATAATTGAGTGAGCTGGTATCCAATGTATCAATGTCTGTACATTCATTAGCATATTAATCTACAAAACAAGTGGATGGAATGGAGACTTTCTTAGTTTTTAGTCTCCATTTCATATGACTGAGGTTATAGCATCCATCTTGTAAGTAGTAAAGTCCAGATTTGAACACAAGTAGCATGACACCAGGGCCTGAGTTTTTTACAGTGACAATGTGGTATCTTCCCATTGAGAACATTTAAACTGTTTTCACACCTGTATTACTCCTCAAAATCTCCTTTGCCTTAAACAATCCACTGGGAAAATAAAACTGTTATCCTTGAAAAATTGAGATAAAGTCTTATTCCTCTGTGTTGCTTTTGTATTTGACAAAATCTAATTGTACATATTGTTATCCACTCATTCATTCATTCGTGTATTCAGTAAAGACTTATTTTGGGCTTACTATAAGAATAATGCTTCATTACTTCTGCCACGTTGAGGATTTCAGATTCTTTCTTTTTTTACTAAAATGAAACTCTGCAACTGCTGATTAAGTGAACAGTTTCTGTAAGAATGATTGACAAAAAGTGCTCAGAAGCATAACTGTGGGCCTTCCACTTGGTACCAAGTGTGCTGACTGTATTTGCTCATCATCAGATCTTCTTTCCTGGATAGTCCAATTCCTTTGCCTTATGGAAGACATCATTTTTTTCTTTTGCTTCTGGCTTGTTTTTCTGGTTGACTCCCTCCCCTCTCTATTGCTCTTTTATACTGCCTTAGGTGTAGTAAAGTTTATATTATAAGTGCCAAAGGAAGTTCTTGTTGAATCATAACTTTTCCTTGTGCAAAAAGGGAGAGTGAGTAGTGTTATAACAGTAGGATCTATTCCTCACAAGGGCCTATGTAGGAGCTAGAGGATTGGCAGCATTATACAGTCCATAGTGTGATATTAGGTGTCATGAAGAAAAGTGGCCTTTCATGCATTTGGGGATCAGAAAACTGCATCAGGTTCATGGCAGAAGCACTAGCCTCCAGAGTGCCGCTTAAGGATAAGTTCACTGTGAGAATGCCAGCACTAATTGTTTGACAGGGTTTTTTAGGACAGTTTTTCACTCTTGCTGGTTCTTCGGGAGTCAGAATGTACACTGCACTGTAGTAACACAACTGCTTTCACAAAAGAAAGAGAAAGAGTATTGCAAAGTGGACAACGACTGTGATCCATTTTGTTTAGATTTGTTCAAAATGTATTGCACACAGCAAGAAATGTATTATAAACTTTGTCTAACTTTTGCTTCTATACGTAGAGAAAAACCCCTCCCCCACTATAGCTTTTGTTGTTCTTTGTGGCCTATGTATTTGTGTCTTCTGCTTATTTCCAACTGGCAACAAATGTCTTAGAGCAGTGCTTCTCAACTTGAATATCTGTAAGAATTTCCTGGAGAACTTGCAAAAACAGATTACTTGATCCTACCCACAGAGATTCTCATTTCATACATCTGAAGTGAGGTCTAAGAATTTGCATTTTGGCTGGGCGCAGTGGCTCACACCTGGAATCCCAGCACTTTGGGAGGCCGAGGTGGGCAGATCATGAGGTCAGAAGATGGAGACCAGCCTGGCCAACAGGGTGAAACCCTGTTTCTACTAAAAATACAAAAATTAGCTTGGTGTGGTGGTGTGCTCCTCTAGTCCTAGCTACTCGAGAGGCTGAGGCAGGAGACTCGCTTGAACCCAGGAGGCTGAGGGTGCAGTGAGCTGAAATTGCACCACTGCACTCCAGCCTGGTGACAGAGCGAGACTCCGTCTCAAAAAATAAATAAATAAATATTAAAATAAAAATTGCATTTCTTACCAGCTCCCAGATGACATTGATGCTGCTGGTCTTGGAATCACATATGAAATAGCATTGCCTTGGAGTCACTGAAAATTTAGAATTGGAATGAATCCTATAGATCATAGACCAGAGACATGAAGTGATTTGTCAAAGATCACACATCTACGCTATTTACATATTGTAGTGTTTTCCATTATGCAACTCAGATGTTTTTATAAATTTACCATCATCACCCCAGAATCAACAGAAGAGTTGCTCTCAGCATGGTTTCTTTGGCACATGTAAGTCATTTACAAGATCAAGTCAAGATAAAGTAGACTTTTATCCAATTCACACTTGTAAATGTGATTTTTGCCTCCTTACTGATTGTACAGACAGATTTAAAACAGTCTGTACAATCAGTAAGAGGATATAGATTGAGGAATTCATGGGTTTTTCTTTCTCTTAACACTGTCTTCAATGTACATGGTGGTTATAGCATCATCCAGAGCTTTAAGTAAAAGCCTATTACACCTGAATATCTTGTTTCTTTTCTTCATCTTCCATAAAATGTTTAAAGCTAGTTCCAGCTACATAATTATATTCCTCTTTGGTGGAGCAAGAAAGGCTTCCAACAAGAAAGTTTTCTGTATGCCTTAGACCAGTTGAAAAACTGGCAACATGTTCAATTTGCACAAAGCAATCATGGCTGAATAAAAATCACCTATAGTTTCTATCTAGTAAATAATTCTGCATTAGAGTAGGAAGAATGATCTGTCCTTGGCAATCGGTCCTGGTGATGTATTTTATCATGTCTTACCTGGAAAAGTCTCTAAGTTGTGGCAGACACATGTTTTTTGCCTCTTTTTTTGACTTTTTTTTTTTTTTTGCCTGAGTGATGCAAGTTAAGTTTTCAAAACAATTTGTACTTTTTTTTTCCTCCTGAGGTGATAAATGCAAGTTTTTGACTATTGAACATTTTTTAAGGAAGACTACAGAGGGAAAAAGCCTCACATAATAGTGAGAGATGCCAGAGGAAGGCCATGCCTTCTACAGATCCATGTATACTGCACTAATGATGAATAAAGAAACCCAAGAAAGCTAACAAGAAGGGATGGAAAAAGAAGGAGGGGCTAATTTGTAAGCCTCCATGAGAAATAATCTAAAATATTGTTCTAACTTAAGAAAAATCTAATTAAAGGAATGATAGGGGTATGATGACAGATGAAAGGAATTTTAAAGCAGGGAACACTGACATTTCAAGAGACAATTTACTGTCAAGAAGAATAATTTTGCCCTGCAGGTAATACTAAAACAGAGCAAAGCACTGTGATATAATATCATTTTAGAGAAAGCGTGTCAACACAAATATGGTAAGTCACAAAACTCTTAGAGAGATAACCTGCTTGCCACTGGGAATGCAAGTTTGCCTGTCCATTAATATCAATAGATAGGAATGTTATGGTCACACTTTCTGGATAAGCACACATTAGTGTATCCATAGTTAGTACAATCTGCATTTATACTTCTTAAGAAACTGTACTGAAAAGAAGGAATTTAATTATAACTCATGCATGTGCCACAAAGAAAAATTCTGTGTTTAGTGAAACAAAACTCATGATTTGATGCATGGTTTAAGAACTCTAAATGGAATATAAAAGGGAGGTAATTAATGAAGACACATTTAAGAGAAGAGACAAAAGTTTGATTATAAATTTAAGTGTCTTATTTTTGGACATACAAGGAAAATTTTACCCACCTGGGTTTATCAAGGCAGTATCTCTTGCAATATGACTTGGGTGTATCAACGCAATATGATTTTTCTTGACTCAAGAAAAGTCAAATGCATTAAAGTTTTAGAAGAATCTGTGAAAATGACAAACTGAGAAAGCACTACTACCCATCCCTCCAGATAGCTGCATAGATGAATATTTTCAAACCCTTCTGGAATGAGTATAATGGGTATTTTCAATTCTATTTTTCTATTTCAGCACACAGTGAAATAATTGTTTTCCAATTATTTTAATGAGTTCATGGTAATAGTAATAAGGTTCTTTAAAATATAACACACAAACAATTATAATCTTAAGATAAAATACACAGCTATGATCCATAGTGATATAATTGAATGATTAAATAAATGGAAGAGAAGAAATAAATCATTCTTACAGAAGAATTCCAATTAATATACATAAACAATCTCCCCTCAAAGAGGTGAGCTTAATCCCACTATCTTAGTTCTCATGCTGCTAATAAAGACATACCTGAGACTGGGTAATTTATAAAGAATAAGAGGTTTAATGGACTCACAGTTCCACATGGCTGGGGAGGACTCACAATCATGGTGGAAGGCGAAAGAGGAGAATGGCACATCTTACATGGCAACAGGAAAGAGAGCGTGTGCAGATCTCACAAAACTTATTCACTATCACCAGAACATCACAGGAAAGACCCTCACCCATGATTCAACCACCTCCCACCAGGTCCCTCCCACAGCACATGGGAATCATGGGAGCCACAACTCAAGATGAAATCTCTGAGTGGGGACACGGACAAACCACATCACCCACTTTTCTTGAGTGTGGGCTGGGCACACTGACTTGCTTCCAAAGGGAAATAATAACTTTACATTGGAGAGGAGCTTGGCAAAAATCCTATTGCCCAAGTGATCAAGGTTAGGGTCACCATGACGTCATGTAGATATCATGTTACCCCTGATATCATGCTGTGAAAAGGCGCTTTACTTTCTGTGATAGTCTTATCAAAAGCTCTAACTGCAATCTAATCATGAAAAAGAATTGTATAAACCTAAAGTGAGGGATAGTCTACAAAATACCAGACCAGTAATTTTCAACTGTTGAAATCATGAAAAATAAGACAAGACTGAGAAAGCTGGAAGGAGAGCACACGAAGGAGACATAATGATTAAATGTTATGCCAACAAAAGGTTTTAGTTGATGGGAAAAACAAGTTCTATCTCTCTCTGATCTCTCCTTTTAGATACAAGCACATATTTCCCACGCTCCAACACAAATACAATCAATAACACACCTACAATTTAATAATAGCCTATTAGAATAATACAAAGAATTTACATAAGAAAAAATTAAATATAACAAAAATCTGTAGCATCTGTTACATGTATTGAACAGTATAAAAGGCACAGAATGAATATTTTTCTTGTGCATAAAAGTACGTTATTCCTATCCAAATAAATGAGAAATGCAATGCAATAGTAGTGAAAATATTATAGTTTCAAAAATTTTGGCAATTTGATTTTTAAAAATGTATATGGCAAAATAAAGAAGTAGATAAAGGGAGAAAAATAAGACTATTAAAGAAATTTCAAAGATAAAACATTTCCTTCCAGATGTCTAGACATAAGAAATCTACATTGTTTAAAAAGAAAAGACAAATTTACAAATACTAGTTGAATAAGATTGAGAAATGGAGCCATGCTTAGAGAGAGTTGGGATACTTAGCAATTGCTATCATGAGAAAAATGAGAATAATAGAATCTATTTTTTTAAATAAATAATTTTGAGGCAATTGATGTTCATATGGAAAAAATAAAATCTGATTATCTCACATGACAAAATAAATTTTAGCTGTGCTAATGACATAAATGAACATAGTGAATCTTTAAATGTGTTAGAAGAAAACAAAATAATATCTTTATAAGTAAAAGAACAAAATACTTAGGAAATAGAAATGCAAAAATAATACGACTAAAATGTTTAAGTAAAGAATAATAAATTTTCTGCATTATATGTTTCAAACATGCATCTCCATATATGCAGAGCTACTAAAATAAGTGACATAGGAAACAGGTATCAGGTGCCCAAGTCCGGGCTACAGAGCCTGGGCTTGGCTTCAACTTTGTTCCGAAATCAGGGAGGGTTCCAGGAGCTGCGAGAAGCCAGGGAGCGGGAGCAGGCACTTCTGAGCCTGTGGGGGAAGTGGGGCTTCCTGGACCCTGAGAACGCAAGGACATCTGGTCCAGAGCCCCGACTGGCGACAGTAGCTGCTCTGAGGAGCACTGGACTCCCACTCCCGCCAACTTGGTAGGCGACAGGGCTCCCGCCTGCTCCTGGCTCCTAGTAGCTCCCAACAGCCTCAGCCAGCCCTGCCCTGGTGCAGCCGGCTTCCTCACAGTGGCCACTCCAGATGGGCCCCTGCTGCCATCATAAACGTATATTTGCACATATGCTTTTTCAAAACCACCTTGTTGCTCATGAATGTAAAAGTTTCTTCACTGCCATGAATTATAGATTGATTGCTTAGTGTTGTTTTCAACATTATTTACAACAGGAAGCCTACTGTTCTAGTTCACCCTTCACTCCTATGAACTAGCTGTTCCTTCATGTACCCGGCTCTCCCTACCTCCTTGTCACTGCTCTTAGATCCTCATGAAACAATGCTGGCTTCCACATTCTTTTGTGCCAATCAAATCCTGTTTGTCATTTAAATTATCTCTTGAGGGTCCATTGATGTTTTAAGATGTTTTCTCCATATCTGAGTCTTTAAAAACTCTTACTTCTCTCATGTTTTGCTGCCTTTTGTAGTCTGTACTGTACAATGTTGTGTTTATTATTTTTCTGTTTGTTTTTAGTTTATTTTATTTGTTACCTCTTCAGAGTTTGTAAAGTCTTGGTGACAGGGAGCAGGCTTATTCTTCTTTATAGCCTTCATTGTACCTGACACAGTAGCTCTTAATAGATATATTTTTAAAATGCGTGCCGGTTCTCCAGTAAAACAGAGACATCTGTAATTCTGGAGGTTCTATTAGGCTCTTGAGTTATGATAATACCAGTTTCTATCCAATTAACAATTCCCCAAATACTCAGTAAAAAACATACTCAAGAAGCTTGTATTTTAATGCAAGTTTCCATTTACTGAGAGGACAATAAACCATGTTTGCCTCTCAGTAAGATGTGATATGTTAGAAATCTCTTAGGCAAATAAGTATCCAATTCCAAGAACAAGTATCTCCAGTACAAACAAATCATCCTTCCATTGATTTTAATATAAGTTTACGTAACTGCTCAAGGGCAGCCTGTTGAGGGAAGAAGACCTGCCAGAATTCAAATAATCCATCATAATACTGGCTAAAGCTCCTAAATATATTCTATCGAAGAAAAAATAAATGGCATTTCAGGAAGATTGCAGGCAAAGATTTCTTTATATTTTATTTGAAATGATTTGTTTCACTTTTGGCAGAGAAAACATAGTTTTCTTGCATATATTTTGTATTATAGATTATTTTCTTCAAAAAATCAAAGTAGAAACTTGGACCTTTCTAGCTGTTGGTTGCAAAAATCTGTTTTTTAGGATTTGATGTTCGCGTGTTCGCAAATCCAGTGTCAGACCCTGGAAATTGTCCTACGTGGCATTATCTACATACTTCATAGTTCTCTTTTTATTTTATATGGTCCACTGAGTCTACTTTGAAATTAACGGAGGTTTGGAACTTGTATCCAAACTGAGCTCTAACTGAGGCAGTTAGAGCTAGTGCAGACATAAATCCCAGAGAAAATGGTCATCATTGCGTTTTTTGAATACTGTACTTTTGACTTTTCAGATGCTTCAGAAGAAAGAATTAAGGGAGTCTTTGCTTTGGATTTGTTTCCAGTTAGGTACGTGAGTTTAGTTTAATGATAAAGTGAATAAATGCCAAACTGAAACTGCACTAACAGTTATTCCCAGGGAAACCAAGTATCTTTATCACCATTTGGTATTTAGCAGGGTAAACAACATCTTTGATGAAGTCTTTCAACAAGAGCCTCAGCAGATAGAGGAATAGATAACACACAAGGAAAATAAAACTAAATATGGGTGAAATAAACACCATAAGAAATTTTAAGGTTACATTAGATATAATAATATTACTTTTGATCTTATGTAAATGGTAACTATTTCAAAATATTTTTCTTCAGTGGTAAAAGCATCGTAATCTATATTTAGAGCTCAGTGACATGAATGAAGATATTATAATAACATATCTAAATAAAAACATGAAAAATTTAATGTTCATAAAATTGAACCAGATAAATATGTTATAAAACAAACATTTTTAAAGACTACTGTTTGTATTTCATGTTTTCATTTATAAAATTAATTTTGCCTTACAATAAATTTATTACAATAAATTTACACAAATGTTTTTGTAATGTGTGTCAAGGACACAAATAGACACAAACACAAATACAAATAAGAAATGGATTAGAATAGATTTCTGGATGTAGCTAAAAGAAACATACATTCGAAAGAATACCATTAAAATGCATTTGAAAGAATACCATTAAAATGTATCTTGAAAAGATTTTAACAAATATTAATGATGTAGCAGTATTGTTAATGTCCATGTTATATAATCCCCTCTAAAATCTGAGTTCCACTTACACACACACACACACACACACACACACACATCCTTGCTATTTAACAACTATATATTTTTTTTTTTTTTTTTTTTTTTTTTTTTGAGACGGAGTCTCGCTCTGTCACCCAGGCTGGAGTGCAGTGGCGCAATCTCGGCTCACTGCAAGCTCCGCCTCCCGGGTTCACGCCATTCTCCTGCCTCAGCCTCTCCGAGTAGCTGGGACTACAGGCGCCCACCACCACGCCCTGCTAATTTTTTGTATTTTTAGTAGAGACGGGGTTTCACCGTGGTCTCGATCTCCTGACCTCGTGATCCACCCGCCTCGGCCTCCCAAAGTGCTGGGATTACAAGCGTGAGCCACCGCGCCCGGCCAACAACTATATTATTTTCCAATTCTGCATGTCTTTCTTCACATTTGCCTCTTTATATGGAATACCTTCCCTCCCCTCCTTTTTTTTTTTTTCTTCTTTTTTTTTGAGACAGAGTCTTGCTCTGTCGACCAGACTGGAGTGCAGTGGCAGGATCTCGGCTGACTGCAAGCTCCGCCTCCCGGGTTCACGCCATTCTCCTGCCTCAGCCTCCCGAGTAGCTGGGACTACAGGCGCCCACCACCACGCCCGGCTAATTTTTGGTATTTTTAGTAGAGACGAGATGGGGTTTCACTGTGTTAGCCAGGATGGTCTCGATCTCCTGACCTCGTGATCTGCCTGCCTCAGCCTCCCAAAGTGCTGGGATTACAGGCCTGAGCCACTGCGCCCGGCCCCCCTCCCCCTCCCTTTTTTTTTTTTTTTTTTTAACAATTCTTTAGTGAACTAAAAGTGCTACTTACGCTTTATAGCATATTTTACAAATCTTCTCAAGGAAGCTTTGCACTTTCTCCTCATCTCTAAATCAAATTTAGATTCCTTCTGAGATCTTCACAGAGCACCTGTCCATAACTTCAGCAGGAGCTGATTGTTCTATTACTTTACTATCTCCTCCACTAAACTAAACGTCTGGACTTGGTCTTGTATGTCTGTCCTCTTGCTGTTCAGCTCGGTCCTAGGGAAGAGGGTTTCATTCGATCAGTAAATCTTTGTTAATTTCAGATTTAATTGAAGACTTCCTATATTTATTCACTCTTCTCATAAGGAAAATGACTTTTAAATGGTTTTTAATTAATCTGTGCAATTTAGGTATACAATGAACTGATCTGAACAAACTCACATATAACCATTATTTTTTGTATTAATCTCCATGAATATAATTACCTTCTTTGCTATTGCCAGCTACCCTTTGAAAAAAAAGGTGAGAACAAAAATGGTGCATTGTTGAAAACTAGGAGCTATGAATATTTTATCCCAAAGCATACCTGCAATAATTATCTGAATTAGGTTTCATTGTCATCTGCCAGACAATTTGTGTATCAACTAAACTTCTATGCTCATACGCTATCTCCTCTACAAAGTCTTCCTTGAATGACTTGAACCAATTCATGGGTCATCTCTGAATTGTACAGCCTATACAATTTTCACCTTAACATATCATTTCATATTATCTATTCACTATAAATAGATGAATATTATCTCCCTATATGACTGTAATTTCCTTGAGGGCAGAGATAGTGTACCAATAAATCTCTAGTATTTCTTGTCATTACAAATTGGTATGCATGTGCTAATTTCAGTGCTTTCTAAAGCTTTATTGAAAGAATTACAGTCTTTGCTTCACACCTACTGTTTGCTAAGATACCTGCTCGGTATAAAAACAAACATGTAATCAAGCTTTAAAATGTATTAAGTGATAGATGTAGGTTATCTTAATAGATGAATATTATTCAGAACATGAAATCACAGCTTTTTAGAGTCATTGTCCTACCCACACACAAGCACACACTCATTTTGATTATCCATCATTCCTAGAATAGTCTTGAACAAATAAACTCGTTACATGGTTTAACAATCCATACTAGTTTGCAAATGATCTCCACAGTCATTTTAAGTCACGCTTTGTTAATGGACTAAAATGTTGAATTCAATTAGAAACTGGGACCGATAATGATTCTTAGTTAATAATCAAATCTTGATCCTTTGACCTTTTATTCTTGTTTCTGAATTTTTTCCTTTACACTTTATTGCATATTTTTACTTTGTTGATTCATGCATCATGCTCCTCACTTGTCCTTCTTGAAACAACTCCCAAATATATTACCAACCCCCAAATTCTTATTTTAGGGCATATTTTGAAAGGATACTGACCAAGAAGTTATCCTTGAATGAAGTGTTTTAGCATATTCTAAACTACAGTTTGAACACTTAAAATATTTATGTAACGGGATATCAAATGGAACTGTTCCTGCTTTACTGTCTCAAGATAGGAACCAATGGTAGTGATAAGCGTAGCTAATACACGTAATTTAAAGGAAGCTGACAACATTCAGGAGCATGTTTTTATTCCTATGACTTAATATCAGCAAATACTAAACCTCCCACCACCAACCTATACACGCCTACCTGGGTCTATATGAGAAGTTCCCCGGCATAGGAAAGAGAAGTAAATAATTATCTTATACTTGGCTCTATGGGGAGTACAAGATTGTGATCAGAGATGTTTCCCCTTATTCCATATAGGGAAGGGGAGAGGGAAGTTTGCACTTGAATACCAAGCCAAATGTGGCTAAAAAAATTATTTGCTGAAACGGTCTTAACTAAAAGAATGAGAATATAATAGTCCATTCCTTAATTGGATATGTTTTTAAAAGAGTGAACTTCTTGGTCTTACCCTGTACTTACCAAGCAGCCAAAAAGAGAATTGAATAGAAGCAGGGCAACATGCAAACTCATCATAACAGCAGCCATAAAAAAGAATATTCATTTCCTTTGCAGGGACATGGATGGGACATGCAGGGACACTGGGGCCTGTCAGGGGTGGGGGGCAAGGGGAGGGAGAGTATTATGACAAGTACCTAATGCATGTGGGGCTTAAAACCTAGATGATGGGTTGATAGGTGCAGCAAACCACCATGGCACATGTATATCTATGTAACAAACCTGCACGTTCTGCATGTGTATCCCAGAACTTAAATTAAAATTAAAAAACAAAAAAAGAATGTGCTTATGTGTGAATTTCTCCTATGTGTGATTTTTCCTATGGATACTGTGCCATGTGGTTGTGTTTGAAACAGTCTGCAAGAACTGAACTAGGTATTTGCCTTACAGGTAACTGGGAGAAAAGAGATAAAAATAATGAAAAACAACACAGACCTTAGTCAAAAAGTTAGGAAAAAATAGAATTCAGCTGAGAGCATTATTTTTATTTTTGAGGAGGAAACAAATGCATGGGGAATCCAAGTTAACTGTTGAGCTTTGCAGCCTATAGCCATAGATTGCCTGGAAGACACACTAGCATTCACACGCATTCCCCTGAAGACAAGTGACTCATTGGAAAATGGACAGAGGAATTTAAGAAATTTCCTAGAGAAAACATGGGAATCGACATTGGTAAAGATGTCCACACTCAGTCATAATCAGTTAAATATAAATTAATTCAACATTCTGTTGCTGTTTTTTTGCCTATCCGGTAAGAAAATATTTAGAAGTGTGATACTATCTCTTGTTCTTTCAGTAAGTGGAGAAATCTCCCATACACTTTTTTTTTGTTTGGTTATTAGTTTGTATCTTTGCATATTTATTTGCACTTATAGCATAAAACAGTGTAAAGATGTTTGCTTATAAAGGTTTTTGCTCTGGTTATTTTGATACTGTTTAAAAAGTCAATTAATATTTAAAATTTAATAACAAAACAGTAAAGCTTGTTCATCTCATCATCAACACCAACTTGCAATCCCAGAGGTTTCCACTTTTATCTGTTTATGTTTCTTATTTACCTTTGAATCACTATTGTTAGAATTATATTATTTTATATTGATTTGTTAGTTTTATATATTACCTATTGTCTTTCTGTCAATAGACAAAATGTGGGGATTAGCTTTCTTATTCCATCTGCATTGAAATTCTTCTAGCTGGGCATGACGGCTCAAGTCTGTAATCCCAGCACTTTAGGAGGCCAAGGCGGGCACATCACTTGAGTTCAGGAGTTCGAGACCAGCCTGGCCATGTGTAAAACCCTGTCTCTACTAAAAATACATTAGCTTTGCATGGTGGTGGGCCCCTGTAATCCCAGATACTTGGGAGACTGAGGCAGGATAATTGCTTCAACCCAGGAGGCAGAGGTTGCAGTGAGCCGAGATCGCGCCATTGCACTCCAGCCTGGGAAATAAGAGTGAAAATCCGTCTAAAAAAAAAAAAAATTCTTGTCTCTCCCATAATTATTTATATCACAATTTGTTATTGAATCAGTAGCCCGTATTCACAACCTAATAGTATATAAATCTTGCTTTCTATGTTCTTATAACCTACCATTAGTTAGACTCAAACATCCTAATAAATCAATCATCAATCCATCAGCACTCTTTCTGAAACCTCAAATGTTTCAGGTTACCTACTAGAGCTTTCTTTCTTTTCTCTTCTTATGTATCTTACTTTTCAAACCCTCCATTTCCTGGTTTAATTTGAATGGATGATTCTCTGATGTTGAGTTTTGGTGTTAAGACTACCCTTTGGTATTATCTTGGTTGGGTTTCCATTTGCCTGCATCTCATACGTACTTTTTTAATATCGGTCATGCTTGGGAAGTACATATTTTAAGCCTTTATGCCTAAAGCAGGTTTTTGTTTGAAAGTTTATTTTAACCCTCACATTTGTTAATAGTTTAAATTATATGAAATTCCAGGATAAAAATGTTTTGCCTTAAAATTTTGAAGCCATTGCCTCATTGCCTTTTAGGTTCTGGAGTTGCCTTTAATAAATATGCTGCTATTCTGAGTCCTAACCAGTCCCAACACTCTTCTAAATGTCCTGTGCTTGTTTACCTGTTTTAACTCAGTGCCTTAAAACAATTTATTGTTATTCTTCATGATCGTGTAGGTTGGCTGAACTTACCTGTGGTCTTTCATGATAATGCAAAAAACAGTGGTTGGATATAGGTCATCCAAAAGTGTGACTGGGTGGGATGTGCAAGATGGCTCATTCTCATGGGTTGCAGTTGATGCTGGCTATTATCAGTTGAGGTACTAGATAGGGCCGTCCCTGAGAGCCTACATGTATTGTGGCCTTTCCTTGTGCCATGACATTTCACTGCATGGAAACTAATTGTGGAAGAAGTGTCCTAGGGCAGAAACTAGAGAGCTTCTTATGACCCAACCATGCAAATTTCTCTGCGTCATTGTTGCCACATTCTATTTCTTATAGGACTAGTCCAAATTAAAGGGGGGATAGTGATTAGACAAGGAATAAAGTACTTGGAAGTATGGTTTATTGGAGGGCCATCTTTAGAAATTGACCACTGCTTCTTTTATTCCCAAATTCATCAGTGATCTACATTACTGGGTGTTTGTGTGTGTGCATCTGTTGGTTTTTATAATATAGAAAATCATGCCCTTATTTCTAGGAAACATTTACATTAAAAACATTTTTCTTTCACTTCATTTTTTTATGAATTTTTTTTAAAGTTTGTATTAGTTGAATAATAGGACTGTTAGATTATTCCTTATTCATCTTTTCTATTTCCTCCTACCCTTTTGTTGCTCTCCTCTGCTTGCCTGGAGATTCTCTAAATTATCTTTTAATACTTCTAGTAAACTTTTATTTCTTTTTGATATCACACACACACACACACACACACACAAACTTCACATCCTGATTCTTTCTCTTTGGTCTTATTACATAGTATTCTCTAATTTTTAAAAAAATAATATATTCTTGCTAGTCTTTGAAATATTAATTACAATTGATTTGATTTTTGTATTATTTTCTGTTTTGTTTCTTCTAAATTTCCTCTCTCTATTAATTTTATCTTACTTTCCATCATGAAGGCTTTCTTTAAATGTTGTGATACTGTATTTAGTATTCATTCATACTTGAGAAAAAAGTACTTGCGATAGTTTGCTTAGAATGACGGTTTCCAGCTTCGTCCATGTCCCTACAAACACCGCATGTTCTCACTCATAGGTGGGAATTGAACAATGAGAACACATGGACACAGGAAGGGGAACATCACACACCAGGGCCTGTTGTGGGGTGGGGGGAGGGGGGAGGGATAGCATTAGGAGATATACCTAATGGTAAATGACGAGTTAATGGGTGCAGCACACCAACATGGCACATGTATACATATGTAACTAACCTACACATTGTGCACATGTACCCTAAAACTTAAAGTATAATTTAAAAAAAAAAAAGAAAAAAAGAAAAAAGTAGTGGCATGCTCCTGTGGTCCCACCTACTTGGGAGGCTGAGACAGGAGGATCACTTGAGCTGGGAGGTGGAGGTTGTAGTGAGCAGAGATCGCACCATTGCAGTCCAGCCTGGGTGATGGGAGTAAAACCATGTCAAAAGAAAAGAAAAGAATAAAAGAGAAGAGGAGAGGAGAGAAAAGGAGAGGAGAGGAGAGGAGAGGAGAGGAGAGGAGAGGAGAGGAGAGGGAAAAGAAAGGAAAATAAAAAAGAAAAGAAAAGAGAAAAGAAAAGAGTTAGCAAAAATGGATTGGAAACTCAGTGGACGTAGGCAAAGTTGTCTCTTGTATTTCAGTGGTGTGCTGGCTGTGAATATTATATTCCATTGGTAGCAACACAAAATTGTAGTATCTATAGATGGGTTCTTTCTCTGGGATATTTTTAGGTTCTCAAATAAATAATCTGTATTGTTCTGGGATGCCTGTTCCAAATGCAGAATGAGACAGGGGCTGCTGTTTCCACCTTTCGGGTTGGTCATTTTCACTAAATCTAACATTTTTGGCTCCATATTTTCTCCCTGCTTTAGCTGTGCCAGCATTCTGAGCACTAATTGTTGTCAATCTGTAACTGTATCTCTATTCATCTATTTTTGCTTATGAATAAAAAGAAGTCTTTGATTCCTCAGGTCAAACGCAATCATTATTCCCACTAGAAAAGGATGAAGAAATCATTTTCACTTTTACATTTATACCTGAAAAACTTTCCTCACAAAATGCATTATTTTAACAATTTTTTGAATATTTGGCAGAAATCATAGCTATGCTGGATGTAGAAATAATTCGGAATTAGAAAAACAACTTGGTCCTCCAGGAGGTACAGAGAGAAGCCCCTGAGAACTAAATAAAATTTTATCTACACTGCACACCTGTAATTTTCTAACTGCATGGTTTGTGCCTTGGAATTCCTCGGACTCTGGTTGATGAGCTGCTGGCTGCCTAGAACCTTACAGATGGCTTCTTTCAGGGAGAGTGAATGCATAGAACTCTATTCTCATAGGCCTGTCAGTAAGAGGGCATATTAGACCCTAAAGCTTTTGGATAAAGAGAAATAAACATTTGCTTAATAATAAATCAAGAATGTCTCCTCTTAGAGGTAAGAACCTAAGGTTTTTTTTTTCATAATAAAGCTGACAATATAAACAAGTTGTTTCTCATTGTCAAGGCTAAAGACATCACTGGTAAGAATTTTGTTAAGAGCCCAGGAAAACGTGTTTTAAATTTTGAGCCACATCCTCAAATCCCATGAAAGACATGAGTGTTCAGCAAAGTAATGCAGAGGTGGGGGATAAGAAACATTATTTTATGTTTTTAAAATTTCAGTAATTACAAATTTTGTTCTTTGAATGAAATAAAATTTAAAACAAAGTGATATGTATGTGTGTGTAATGGTCAACGGTATAATCTGAAGAATGCCTTTATCCAATATAAGAAAGTATTTGTATTTAATAACATGTTTAAAGAAAGAAACGCTCAGAGAGTGAGTTTTCTTCCTACGAAGTAGAAGAAAACACTAAGAAAATAGTATAAAATTATTCATGACAATATCCCCCTAAGGAGAAATAAATACCTAGTTTAGCACTAAACAAGAGTAAGTTAGAACAAACAAATTTTTGAAACATTATCAAATGGATGTGAATGAAAGAAATGATTTTAAAGAATACTTTCAATTATAAAGGTAGTTGTTAACGTTATATATTCAAAAAACTTTTCAGCATGGTAATTTAAAATAACTTCTCAAAAAACATGCTGTATATATTTTAATGTCTAAGCTAATAAAATAGTTACTTAGCACATAATACAACTTTAAAGTCATCTAACATCAACATGCCTTTCATATTCTGAGAGAAGATGTGTGCATTTATGTTTTGTATATACACAAATGGTCTGTTTACATTATATATACTAATGTGCAAATGGCTTTTTCATCCTGGAGTAATAAAAATACCAGAGTTGTAAAACAATTCAAATCATTCAAATAGACTTGTAGTCTAATAGTTAACCTTTATCCCTTGCCCTTTAATCCTTCCCCAAATATACAAATTTCACCACTGTTAAACAATATCCATCATTTGTATTTACATTTAACAATTGTACTTTTCGGCCGGGCGCGGTGGCTCACGCTTGTAATCCCAGCACTTTGGGAGGCCAAGGCGGGCGGATCACGAGGTCAGGAGATCGAGACCACAGTGAGACCCCGTCTCTACTAAAAATACAAAAAATTAGCCGGGCGTGGTGGCGGGCGCCTGTAGTCCCAGCTACTCGGAGAGGCTGAGGCAGGAGAATGGCGTGAACCCGGGAGGCGGAGCTTGCAGTGAGCCGAGATTGCGCCACTGCACTCCAGCCTGGGCGACAGAGCGAGACTCCGTCTCAAAAAAAAAAAAAAAAAAAAAAAAAAACAATTGTACTTTTCTGTGTGTTAATGTGTGCATGTGTGTATACATACAAATACGATTTTTTTCAAATAAGAATCAAATATGAAATGTTCTAAAATCTGCTTTTAAAAATATAATCTTATAGATAATGCTTTATATTAAACTAAAGATCCATTTTATTATTTATAGCAGTGTACTGTATCCCATATTGTGAATTTAACAGAGAAAATAAAATAATTTATCTGTTAATAAACTTTAGGTTGTTCTCAACTGTTGTAACAGTCACTGTAGTAAACTTTATATCACACATCTCTTTGTGCACATGTATAATTATTTCTGTAGACCACGTTTCTGAAAAGAAAATTGCTGGGACAAAGACTAGACATGTTTTATATTTTGATAGAATCTGCCAAATTGCTTTACAAAACTTTATGCTTATTTATGATCCTATCAAAATTCATAGAAGTGCCTTTTTATTTATTTATTTTTATTTCTTGCCAAATGTGAAAGTTGCCTTAATTTGCATTTCCCTCATTAATAGTGAAGATTTAGAAAATGTTGCATATCTAGTCACATTTATATTCAGTCTTCTGTCTTGACTATTCATTTCCAATGTCAATCTGCTTTTTGAGTTTAACATTTTTCTTATGGGTGTGTATTTTTGCTTTCTTCATTATTTTTCATTGATCTCTTTTGCTTTGTCTGATTATTTATAGATTATTTATTCTTCTTTCTTCTCTTTTCATTTCTCTGTTAAACTGGAACTTTAAACAGTTTAATATACTTATTATATATTCTCTACATAAAGCCAGACACACATTTCTCAGTTGACAAAAAAATAGTCTTCATATGTCCCACTATACTATCTTCTAGCTATAGTTGAAAATCATCTGACATTTTTCCAGATTGTTGATAATACTTCTATATTATGTTTCTTCTAGTTTTATAATTTTATTTAACCTTTAGATTATATTTTGCCAACATTATCAATAATTTAGAATTACGTATTGTTTTTACTAATTCCTTTATTACCATTATCTTTTACCTTTATATGTCTTCTTTCTCTTGTATCAATTTTTGATTTGCTGGAATATCTCCTTATGATTTATTTTATGAGTGTGTGACCTATATGAAATTTCTCAAAGTTCTTTCATGATTGAAGATGTCTTTATTTGACTCTCACATTTTAATGTCATTATAACTGAATCTAAATCTAGAGTCAGAATCCTTTACCATCAATATTTTGTCAATGATCAGTTTTTTGAAATCTGATTTATGTTCTATAAAAGAACTCACTGTATTAGACTATTTAAACAGGAAAGCAAGACTTTATTCAAAACTATTGCAATATGGGAGAGAGAGCAAACTCAACTTGAGATTAAACTCAACTTGAGATTGAATTTTGCAGAAACAAAATCTCCAAGAATTTCAAGTTCTGGAGTGAGCTAGTGGAAAAGTACTGAAGAAATGAGTGGAATTGAAATTAGTCTCCTACCCTCTCACAGAGACTGAAATATAAAGCCACTGCCTTTTTGGATGATTACATTTTAAATAAATGACTCCCAGGTCTTTTAGAAAGACGTTCATTTATAGGTTATAGAAGATTTATATCTCAAATAAGCAGAGAAAGAATTTACAGTTGCAAGTTTTCCAAGAAAAATGCTTTAATAAAAGGGAAGTCAATGATCTATATTTGGGAATAAACCTGTCTAAAGTTTACTTGAGCTGAGGGAACATTAAAACAGTCTTGGTTTTCTTTAAGGTTGCTTTCTTGTTTGTTTGTAAGCATATAAAGTAATACCTATATTCCTGGAAATTATGAGTTTCACCCATATGTGTAAAATTAGGGGTCATTTTGTATTGTAGTCCCCTATTGTACTGAGTATTATTATATTCAGTATCATGGATCTCTATCATTTGTTTTGTCATTTCTACAGTTCATTCTGACTAAAATTCTTTCAGGCACTGTTACAAACAGATCTGGGATCTCCTTTGACTATTATTTTTAAATAATAATGTTCATGTCTTTGTCATTCTGGACCATGCCCTGTGACAATAATGTAAGTATCATTTCTGATCAGTTAACGTTGTTTGTGGCGATGTTTTCTTAGTTATTCAGGATTTCTATTGACTTTTTAAGACAAAATTATTCTTTAGAAACAGTTTTAGATATACAGAAAAGCTTTGAAAATAGGAAAGAGAATTTCCATATCCCTGAGCTTAGTTTCCCCTATTATTTACATCTTGTATTAGTATGGTACATTTGTTATAATCAAACCAACCAATATTGATTGATTATTATTAACTAAAGTCTATACTTGCATTCAGACTTTTTTGCTTTTACCCAGTATATAGATTTTTCTGTTTCTGGATGCCACATTACATTTAGTTGCCATGTCTCTTATGATCCTCTTGACTATAGCAGTTCCTTAGGCTTACCTTGTTTTTGATGGTCTTAAAAGTTCTAAGGAGTACTGGTCAGATACTTTGTATTATGTCCTTCTATTGCAATTGGTTTGATATTTTCCTCATTCTAGTCCTGGGTTATAAGATATTTAGAGGAAGACAAGACAGGTCGTGTGCCCTTTGTCACATTCTAGCTAGAGTATATGCTATTAACATGATGTATGACTGTTTTTGTTTACCTTGATCCTCTGGAAGAGGTAGTACTTTTCAGATTTCTCTACTGTAAAGAGAGTATCTCTTGTCTTTCTATACTCCACTCTGTGGAAGGAATTCATTAAATACAGCCTATACCTAAAGCACAAGGAGTCAAAGACTCCACTCTTACTATTAATACTTAATTTACTAATTGGTTTGGATCCTAAGGGCAAAAATCTCCTCTGTGAATTACAATGAATGGAAGACCATCTCTGAAAATTTAAATTAAACTTCTCCTCCTTCTGTTTCTTAGTGCACTTTTATTCCAGCTCCTGATAATTCCTTTAGTTCTGTTTTGCTGAAAAACCTAACTTTTTATTTTAGTCATCCTGTGTGTCTTGGTATTTTTGATGAGTTCTCCATTCTTTCAAAGTGCCAGAAGCCTGATCTTTCATGTTAGCCCTAGAGGAAAATCAAGAGCAACCAATTCTTTTTCTTCACTGACATTTTCCAACAAAGCTGGTATCTAAAGAAGCGTGCCTTTTATTCTAATTTTCTAAACTGCATTTGCCATCTTCTAGTATCAATTATAATCTCTGGTTCTTATGCAGATGTATTGGTGACTACCAACCACACTTCCTCTGGTATCCAAGAGTCCCTTTGGTCTGCGAACAGTACAAGAATTAGGGATTGGTATTTTGGCTTCTTAAAACTTGAAAAGTTTGTGAAAGGCTTTAAGCTAAAGATGCCTCAGGGACAACAGGATAATGCTAAATCACACAACTCAGAATAATCTCTTGAGTTTACTCTGTGCTTACTTACCATCTGGATCACTTCTCTCCCAACCACTACTTCTCGCATTGTGTAAGCGCTCTCTCTCTCTCTCATACACACACACACACACACACAAACACACACACAAACATACACACATACTTTCTGATCTTATCTCTCCCTTCACAGAGTTTCCTATCAAATAACTCTCTCAAAATGTCACATGCTATGTTACATTTCTTTGCAATCTGGGTAGAGATAGCCGTCAGTGCATATTGTACTATTCCACTCCTTATTAGGGAAAATGGGGACACCAGTTACTAGATCCATCAGTAGCCCTGATATCAATTTTCTATTATCCTCCATAATCATAATTCATAATCTGGTAGTCAGGTCTTATACTTTTAAGTAGAACGTTGTGTTTAGTAGTTTGTTGTGTCATCTAGATTTTACCATTTATACCAATTATTACATCTTACCAGGAACAGTTATTTTTTTCATGCCTCTGTTAGTATACTTAATGTGAAAAATAATATTGCCACTTTTCTGGTTTATAAGAACAATGCAAATAAAATCAGAGAAAGATACTTTAAAGTGAAACTCTTTTATCCAACTGTTAGGCCTACTTTCATATATAATGGATCTAAACATAATATTTACTCCAAACTCTATTCTACTTTGAGATAAAAATTATATGCATATGAAAACATGATTATATGCATAAAATTGAGATGATTTGCATAAATACCACACATAATTTTGTTATAAGTTCTTAATCTTTAATGAGAATATAAAAATGAAGTCATTTATTATGGAGACATTTAGGAAATTAGGTAATATTTAGGTAAAATATTTTCAGACCTACATAGCAGAAGAATTGCTAAGTAACACCTTGACATCAGTTTTGTCTCCACAATTTAAAAAAATTTCTATTAAATAAGTATATGTTTATATCAGGGAAGTAGTTCATGTTTGCTTCTGAAGAATCGCTAAAAACAACCTGTTGAGAATAATGAAAATAAACACTTTGAAGTCTTCAATTAAGTTTGTGAGCAAGGGTTATTGGATTTATGAGAAGAATTAATGAAGAAAGTGTTAAAGGAAAATAAATCTTAGGGCCCCAAAATCACTAAGCTAAAGGGAAAAGTCAAGCTGGGAACTGCTCAGGGCAAACCTGCCTCCCATTCTATTCAGTCACCCCTCTGCTCACTGAGATAAATGTGTAGCTTATTGCCTCACTTGGAGATGCTAATCAGAAATTGAAAAAATGCAACCATTTGTCTCTTATCTACCTATGACCTGGAAGCCCTCTGCTCACTTTGAGTTTTTCCACCTTCGCCTCGAGTTGTCCCACCATTCTGGACTGAACCACCGTTCATTTTACATATGTTGATTGGTGTCTCATATCTCCCTAAAATGTATAAAACCAAACTGTGCTCTGACCACCTTGGGCACATGTCCTCAGGACCTTTTGAGGTTGTGTCACAGGTGCACGTCCTCAACCTTGGCAAAATAAACTTTCTAAATTAACTGAGACCTGTCTCAGATTTTCAGAGTTCACAGAAGTTATGTGGAAAGATTATTTTACCAAATGAATTGGTAGAATTAAAGGTGTATTCTAACTCTGTATATAACTAACCAAAAGATCTACTGATGGGAATATAATTCTCATAAGTCCAAAAAAAAAGGGAAGGGGGAAATTGCACATGTATCATAAAGCTATAATGGTTGTCATTAATTTACTTCTTATGTTTTTCTTTATGTGATATATCAAGAAGAGTCCAAAAGTTGTAAACTAGTAAAGACATAAAAGACACCCTCTTCATTCACTAAATGGAGAGCCTAAGAGTCAATGTGACTATTTCACTTCAATCTCTGAACTCCTGAATGGAACTAACCTAGCACCTAATGTCCTTTTAGCTGACTGCAATCAAAAGACATTGTTACATAAAAATGTCTGCCCGGTAGGAACTAAATTGGAACAATTATTTTTCTTGGTAATCATATTATCAATTATGTATGGAATAATAATTGTTAATTATTCTTATAATTCTAAGAAAACTATTATCAGATCATTAATGCTAACTGTATTAGTCTGTTTTCAGACTGCTGATAAAGACACGCCCGAGACTGGGCAATTTACAGAAGAAAGAGGTTTAATGGACTTACAGTTCCACATGGCTGGGGAGGCCTCAAAATCATGGTGGAAGGCAAGGAGGAGCAAGTCACATCTTACTTCAATGGCAGCAGACAAAGAGAGAGAGCTTGTAAAGGGGATCTCCTCTTTTTAAAACCATCAGATCTTGTAGACTCATTCACTATCATGAGAACAGCGCAGGAAAGACCCACCCTCATAATTCAGTCACCTCCCATGGGGTTCCTCCTATGACATGTGGGAATTGCAGGAGTTACAATTCAAGATGAGATTTGGGTGGGGACACAGCCAAACCATATTATTAACCAATCAATCTTGATAAATTAGAAACAAGAAACTCAAGTACAGGAACATTAAAAAAAAAAAGTATTTTCAAGCCAAGTTTATTTGTTTGTTTACTTTTTTCAATTAAAAGAAAACTTCAACTTTGGGAGGCTGAGGCAGGCAGATAACTTGAGGTCAGGAGTTCAAGACCAGCCTAGGCAATATGGTGAAACCACATCTTTACAAAAAATACAAAAATTAGCCAGGTGTGGTGGCACATGCCTGTAATTCCAACTACTCAGGAGGTTGAGGTAGGAGAATTGCTTGAACCCAGGAGGCGGAGGTTGCAGTAAGCCAAGATTGTGCCACTGCACTTTAGCCTGGACAACAGAGCAAGGTTCCATCAAAAAAAAAAAGAAAAGAAAAAGAAAACTTCAGAGTAAGATGTTGAAAATACACATCCTTTAGTACCCTCTATTTTGATGTTAAAATATGGCCAATAGGCAGGGTGTGATGGCTCACGCCTGTAAGCCCAGGACTTTGGTAGGTTGAGGCCAGTAGATCGCTTGTGCCCAGGAGTTAGGGATCAGCCTGGGCAACAGGGCAAAACTCTGTCTCTACCAAAAATACAAAAATTAGCCAGTCTCATAACTTGGTCTAAAAATAAATAAATAGATAGATAAAAATTTAAAAATAAAACTAAAAATATGGTCTACAAAAGGTAACAGCACAAATAAATTATACATTAACTTGGAAATAGCATTATAGCATTTAATGTCTCTCGTTCTCTATATTCATATTAAGTTTAATTAATATTAACTGTTAGAATAATCATTCAAAGTAAAACGTTGCTCAATAACTCTTGCCCCCGTAAAAGCATCTGAAATGTTAAACGATCTTTGTGTTATTGATTCTTATACAATTAATCTGTGACTTGATTTTTCAGTAATATTAGGAAAACTGTGAGCATGATCTTTCCCCTTGGCTAGTTGTTTTTTCCCATTTATAAATATAAAATCCATCCTCAAAATTTTCTAGCAACATAGAAAAAATTACTTTTGTGCAAAGTTCAAAGAATTAAAGCTCTAGAGCAATTACCTACACTCTTGGTGAATCTCCTTGGCACAGATAATATTGTGTTTCACCTTCAACTCTTTCAGTACTTCAAGCTTCAACTCTAGTAACACTTTCAGAAGAAGAAAGAGAAGACAAATTAAAAAGCAAAAAAAGGGAAGAAGACGTGCTAATATTTGTTAAACACTTAGCATGACAAGCAACGTGCCAAATGCTTAAATTAAACCATTTCATATTGAGAAAGTTGTTATGATTATCTTCAATTTTGAAATGAGTTTGCTGAGAATTAGATATGCTAAGTAGCTTGTCCTTAGCTATTCAGATCTTAAGTACAGCTTGAAAGTGACTAATTCTTGAGTGTGTGCTTATGACATTTTTGCTCTGCAACACCAATTTGTTTGCTTTTCATGTAATCACTATGTTCTTTCACAAACCTTTCCCTTCATCCTCTTTCTCCAGTTACCTTCATGTCCTGCCCAATTGTCAGAGCTATTTCAGCCTACCAGGTTCAGGTAACATGCCATTTTGACTCTAATAACTGATTTCTTCAAGCAGAATAAAGCATATTCTTCTCTCATTCCATCTCCTTCACACTGCATAAAATGCTGTACATTGCAGCTTCTTGGTATGTATTGCTAACTCTTGTCAGCTTGCTTTACAAACCCCAGAGCAGAGCAATGTAGTGTTCATCTTGGTGTCCAGAGAACCTGTCGCAAACATGAGGTACTTGATGCGTGTTGTTAATTGTTAAATGAAAACTGAACAAAAGCGAATGAGCAACGATCCATCAAAATGAAAGGCTGAGAAAATAGTAAAAGATTCCATCATCCTCCATCCAACAATCATTTGTTAACATCTGCCTGGACTTTTCAACATTTTGATCACAGTGGTGCCTCAGTAGGAAACACTAGAGCTTGATTACTAATGAGTAAGTTGTATTTTAGACTTTTTTCCTATACTGTCTTAACATTCAACAAAACTTCTACATCACTTTCACTGTTTATTAAAGGCCTACAAAGCAAAGAAACCTACATTGTTTGGTTTTATAACACTTTTTAAAAGAGTTTACCATTTTGTTTTAATTTTTTTTTTTTTTTTTTTTTTTTTGAGACGGAGTCTCTCTCTGTTGCCCAGGCCGGAGTGCAGCGGTGCAATCTCGGCTCACTGCAAGCTCTGCCTCCCAGGTTCATGCCGTTCTCCTGCCTCAGCCTCCCAAGTAGCTGAGACTACAGGCGCCACCACAATGCCCGGCTACTTTTTCATATTTTTATTAGAGACGGGGTTTCACCGTGTTAGCCATAAAGGTCTCGATCTCCTGATCTCGTGATCCACCCGCCTCGGCCTCCCAAAGAGCTGGGATTACAGGCGTGAGCCACCAGGCCCAACCTGTTTTATTTTTTTATTTAATTTAAATACATTTAATTAATGTATAAATGACACTATTATAGCATTGTTATTATAAACATTAAACTATATAAGAGGCGTTAAATAACTAGACCCATAGTAGCAAGCTTGGGCGACCAAGTTTCTTTCTAAAATGGGATGGAGTCAAATGCCAATCACCAGGGTAGTGTATTACTGTACAGGATTTAAAAACAGAAGGCACTGGCTAACTTAGGAGACACAATAGGTGGGATTTTAAAAGACACATAAGGGAAGGGGAAAAACAGGTGAAACTTTTAATATTTGGAGACAGATTTAGAGGAAAATAGAGATGGTAATAATGAATTATTAAATTGCATTGTTTGTTCTATAAGGTAAATCTTATTCCTCTCCCCATCAGAAAATTTTCAGTAAAATCTATATTACTAATACTTGCTTTTAGAGGCAAATTTTTTTTCTGGGATACATGACAACGTGTTCATTTTGCATCAAGTTGGGTGCAAAGTGAGACTAGAGACAGCCCACGGGAATGTAGTGGCCTCTGGACTCAGTTATAATTGTTAATATTCATCCTTCTTTATGTAAGGATGATGCTGTCAGGAACAGTATTAACAAATCTGCCATGTCCAACTTTAAGAACCTTGCCTACTACCTGTATCATTTTCTACTGTCATCTAAATGGTCTTCAAGAGGTCTGGGTGTTCCACATTTTAGGCCTCTAAGAGAACTATTTTCTGCTTAGATGCCCTTCCTTTTAATAAGCTAACACAGTTCATGAATTCTGCTTCACTCTATTGCTGGGAATTTTCATTTAGTTCAGTTTTTTTCTAAATTCCATTTAGTCAGATTTAACAGGTGGAATAGAGTGTCTTCTGCCTCATGCATAATACAGTGAAGGGCATTTTGAGTTACGAGTCCTCAGAAATTTCTTCCAACTTTAGCTGTCTATGCGTCAGATCAAATGGAAACAAACACTCTATCCTCCTGGCAGACACAGATCTCAGAATGTAGATTAGTCTTCATCAGTTCAAAGCATTCCAAAACATCAGTTTATTTGTGATGTCAAAAAGTACAAGACAATAATAATTTATTTTTTTTAATTTTTAGGCATTTTGATTAAACCGTTACTTTAAGGATTACATAGTATATACTTGACAATTAGGCAGCTTCTGTAATAAAAGTATAGATCACAATTCTGATTCTATTTATTTAAGTAGGAAAATAAATTTTATAATTTTGTCCTAAATGTGAATTTTGTGTAATTCTGATTTTGTAAGTATTTAAATGGAGATGCTTATTTTCTTTTATTTCATAGTCACACATTTAGCTTTGAAATTTTTCAATGGGAATCAGCAAAATATTACTTTTTTCCATATCATATTATAGCTTTGTATTAAAAAAATCAATAGCTATTTTAATTAACAACAGGTAAAGAAAAGTTTAAGACACACAAAAAATAACCTTGGGAACAAAAGTGTCAACACACTTATGACATGACATTTTCTAGTACAAACCAGTACAAACTGGTTTATAGAAATGAGGAAAGTCTTCTATAAGGACTGAAAATAAACAAATCCTTCAGCTGAGCTGTGTGAACACCGATAAATCCAAATGTTAGCTGACTGGATGTATAAGCTCATAGTAAGTGGGTGAGTGTGCATTGTGATGTACATCGTCTTTTCTTATACACAAAAGCCATATTCTTGCAGGTGTGCATAGTGGCAATAAAGGTTGAAAATTACTACAAGCTTTAAAAAGGTTTGGTCTCAAAGTGGAAGTGGCATTATTTTTTTCATCTTACAGCGCAGTACCTTTTCTTTTGATTCTATAGTTTCTTCTCCCTGCAGCCCTCCCTCTCACTCACTTCCTCTTTTCTTTACCACTGCACACTGTAATGATGCACGGCTAGAGATTCCTTTCAGAGAGGAAAAAAGGAAGTCTCTAAGTGTTGGAAATGGGCTGAAAATGTGTTCCTTCTACTCAAGAATGGCTCTTGCAGTGCATACTGAGCAAAATCTCATCTTCTCTCTGAATTTGGGACACACACAAACGCGCACACACACAGCGTTTTTCTTCTGGTTTGTAGGCATCAAAGCCATAGATGGTGAATGCTATGGCTCTTTGAGGGTATTTTAGACTAGAATAGAGAAAGTTTCCACTTTTATTGCTAACAAATGGAATTTCTGTCTTCATACAGCACACTCAGTTTTTTAGTTAAAAAAATAAACAAGTAAACATATAAAGAAATGTACAAAAAAAGAGAAGAAAGCACAAGATTTTCCTTTCAAATACAAATTTCATTTGAGAATATATTCATTTTCCTGTATTAATTTTCACCCCTGAAAGCTCTCAGTATGTAAAAAATAAAATAATAGGCATCATTTTTCCTTAAATATGTTATCTTTTCACTGATTATAGAAAAAAAGCCTTTCCTAAAACGAGGGACTACAAGTTACGAGATTAGAGAAACCAGATAAATACATGTAGAAATAAATATAGCCTTCTTTTTTTTTAAGGACTTCATTATCCTGTCTCAGAAATGAGTGTGCACATTTACAGTAACTTCTGCAAACACAGAAAGCCATGATGCTTCTAGTGTTAACATCAAATTAAGTAATGTTGGTTTTTTTGTTTTCTCTGATAGTGAAAAGTCAAGTCAGGTTTATAAATTTTGGCCTATCTTCTAAATTTCTGGAAGTGAGTATGTTTATAGTATTGAGTGAATATTGGCTGGGCTTCAAAATGAAAAGGCAAAATTCCTGACATAGCAGCTTATCTTTAACAAATATTAATACATCCACACACACCCCCATTATTTTTCTTCTCATTTCTGATAACAGAAGATAACACAGCCTGAGTGTGTTTCTTTTCATACTTAGGAAACAGTAGAGAAAGCATAACCTCACAGACTCCAAACTGAGTAATTCTTGAATCATGCGTTAGCTATGGTCCCTTAGCACAGTTTGAGAACTGGAAATCACAGGTAATTCATCAGATATTATCAGTTCCAAATTTGACATCAGAAAAAAATGATAATATTAGTGAAAGCCATAAAATCAGAGTGGCATATTAAAGTTGCCTCTGTTGAAGAAGCATCTATAAAATCCTAAGAAGTAGGTATGAAAATATCTGGACCAGGCAACATAAAATTTTAATGCACATCCAACGCTGCACGCTGTCAATCCTGGCAAAACATATTTGTAAATTCTGTTTGAGTTTACTGATAAAGGGGGGAGGATTTGACAGCATATTTGATTCTGCTAAATTTGCTTAGAATGAATCACAAGTAGCATGAACCAGGCAACAAAAACTTATCTCAGGTAATAAATTCAATTTCTCTAAAAGATAAAAGTCATAATAGATAAATGAGTATTTTGAGTGACAATGACTATGACATGAGAATATGGTGATAAAGAAATGAGCAAGCCATCATTGTGAAATAATCTCTAGACAAGGTTCTTCCCAGCAGATCACAGTTACGTGTATGTAGCTAACATGAGCAATTAGAAGACTTAGCAGGAGGTTGGAAAATTTAACTTAGACAATGAGTTCCTAGAGCATCTTTCCACCTACTTGCATTTTTATTCCTGATGCCCAGAACAGAATCTGACACTTAATAAAAGCTCAGCAAGCATTTTATACTTAAAAAAAATCCTAATTCCAAAAATATGCCTAAAAACATTTATTTGATAAAAATTAAGGCAGGCCATTAATTTTAAGGATGCTAAATAATTAAAATTATCTTATGCATATCTAAACAAGTGCAAAATACTAGGCAAGTTCACACTGAATCACTGTTCAACTGTTGCAAGTTGCTTCTTAACACAACATAAATGATAAGTGATAAGTATTTAATAATTAGAACTGTCCAAAAATTGACGACAACAGAGACAGGCCTATTTAGGTACTGAGTTCTTCATCACTCAAGGTTTTAAGCTGAAATGATGTAATCATCCTGGAGGCTGGATTCAAGTAAACTTGATAGTAGTAATTAGTCAGTTGGCTGCTAAACACTTTCAACACATGTATTTTATCATTTATTGTTTTTCATTTCTTCTCATATCCAAAAAATAAGAGGTAGTTTAGGTAGGATGTTAATTACACACCTTTTCTTCCTTTGCAGTTCTGAAAGCATTTAAAAATAACTACTGGTAGCCTAGAGTAGGATTAGCCCACTACCTGTACCTGTTTTTGTAAATAAAGTTTTATTAGAAATCAGGTTCTCATTGTTTGTGTATTGTCAATGTTTTTCACTACAGTGACAGAGATGAATAGTTGCAACAGCCTCTATGGCCTTCAAAGCCAAAAGTATTTATTGTCTGGCCCTTTACTGAAAAAGGTTGCCAGCTTCTGGTCTAGAAACCTACTTAAATTATCAACATGATTTTCAATAAACTATCCAAACATTATTCCCAAAACATAATAATTATTTTATGTACTAAAAGTATGAGATTGGGCATTGTAGGACAAATATAATTGATTTGTATTATTTGCCTATAAATAGCCAAGTTTTATGCCAGTATGCCCAGGCTGAAATTGTTTTTAAGGTATACAAGCATATAGTCAACCAACCTGCTTATCTAAGTACAGATACTTTCATTAACATTAAACAAATTATATTCACTAGTGGTTGACTTTGTACTCTCATAATAAAACATTGTCTTTGATCTGTGTGTCAACACCCTCATCTGTGTTTCAGTCAGGACGATTGCAAGAATGCATAATCTAAAACTCTTTTCTCTAAAAGCATTTCTAATTTAGAATGTTCTAATAAAAGAACAAATCTTAAGAAGTTTCTCTGACAGTCTATTTTCCAAAAAAAATGGTACCCTGTAACTTTTTCATTTTAAATGTTTTTATTTTGATTTTTTGTAACAGAGATAGTAAACTTTATATTTCAATCTGCGTTTCAATAAAATAAAAAATCTACATGAAGTCATTCAGCTGAATGAAAGTTTTCTAAATTATATGTGCCCTCTTTTCTACTCTTATTCAGGGTTCGGATATTCATAAATATTTAAAAAGTCAGGTTTTCAAATCCAATATGACTGCAATCCATTTTAACAGTGAGAACTGAATTGTTTTTGCCCCTGTAGGTGAATAAGATAGACAAGCTAATTGCCTTTTAAACTTACAGATTTTCGGCGCGAGATCTCATTATCATTTGCTTTCAGGAATAAATTTATCTCAAATTTTGATGGAGAGTATAACTTCTTTTACCGTAAAATCATGAACCCTTTACCTTCTCTATCTTTCTGTAAATTCCTATGCAGAGTACTTGATAGAAGCCTGATTTTTCTCATCACTGTTTCAAGTGCTTCTTAGAATAACTTGAGAGAACAAGGAGCATACCACATTAGCATAACAGAATACTTGAAAAATCAATGACTATGTCTAGGTAGAAATGACTGCACCCCATAACCAATATTCTAGACATTTAGAAAGGTTATATGGAACTCATTTAAAACTCTATTCATAAGAATAATTATAAATGAAAAGCTTCTATTCATCATATTCCTATCATTTACATATTTTTCAACTGGTATAATAAAAATAATCCCTCTGGGAAGGTAGCCTGGCTGAAAAAACATAGCTGTTTGACTCTGCAGTTAATTAACACAAATTCACATACACTCAGATGCATTCAGACACACATACAAGCTTGAGGGCCTGCACACCAATTTTATATGTTTTAGGGTAGGTGGTCTGGATTTCAGGCTAGGGTAGATTGAGATAAACAGATTTTAGGAGGAGAAACATTCAAGGCACAAAGGGAATAGAGAAAAAGCATTGTAAAGACGTGTTCAAGGGATGAGCATTTACCAAAAAATGATAAGGATGAAGAAAGAGAGTTAAGGGCTATATAATTATGATTTGGATTCAGCCTGAGTATATTTTAGTTTTGAGTTGGGGGGTGTGCGTTAATTGTTTTTACACTATTGTCTGAATTTTAGAACTATTTCTGAAGCAGTCTTCAATCATTTTCTAGATATGTATAAGTGTGTTTTATTTCAACTACAATTACTATACTTAGGACGTGCAGTTTGTTAGAATCCTTTTTGAGTTTTATAAGTACATCGTGTATGTAAGAGACAGAAGTTATGTGTGCTCAAGCAGGTAATTGACAAATGAGCTTATTCATTTGCTTTCAATATAAAAAAAAGAAATCTAAAATGTGTAGCACATTGAGGTTATTTATCTGGATTAAAAAAGGTTATGTGTGTACACATGCACAGTAAATGCTGTTATTTTATTTTTTATTAAATGGCTACTGAGTGTGTTAGTTACAATAACTTTTTTTTTTTTTTATTATACTTTAGGGTTTTAGGGTACATGTGCACAATGTGCAGGTTTGTTACATATGTATCCATGTGCCATGTTGATTTCCTGCACCCATTAACTCGTCATTTAGCATTAGGTGTATCTCCTAATGCCGTCCCTCCCCCCTCCCCCCACCCCACAACAGTCCCCGGAGCGTGATGTTCCCCTTCCTGTGTCCATGAGTTCTCATTGTTCAATTCCCACCTATGAGTGAGAACATGCGGTGTTTGGTTTTTTGTCCTTGCGATAGTTTACTGAGAATGATGTTTTCCAGTTTCATCCATGTCCCTACAAAGGACACGAACTCATCATTTTTTATGGCTGCATAGTATTCCATGGTGTATATGTGCCACATTTTCTTAATCCAGCAACGATAGACTGGATTAAGAAATAACTTTTTTTTAGAAACAGAATTTGTAGTCTCATGAGCATGTATTTTGGAGGAAACAGATAAGAACACTGGGGGCCAGATTATTATTAGGTCTGGCTATCTCCAGAAATATATATTTGAACAATACGATTTCAGATACTAAAAGTGAAAATAGGAAGGTCAGCCTAGCCTTGTTATGGTGGTACTATCGTAGAGTGGTTGCAGTGATGAATGGAGTTGGAGAGATTTGAGATTTATTTTGAAGATAGAAAAAGAGCTTGAAAAAAACAGCATCTTACATAACTTCAATTTTTTTGTATTTGATAACCTTGTAAATGTCATTTAATGTGACATAGGAGAATTTGAGAGGGCCAGATAATTATTTTAATGGTTGTTTCAAGTGTTTGGTGTGTGTATGTGTATAATGTCAATTTTGACATATTAATTTTAAGATATCCACAAGACAGACAAGTGTAGATGTCAAATAGCTTGAAATAAATGACTGTGAATCTCAGATGTAGCATCAGGGCTGCAGACACTTTGGAACATGTCTCATGGTAAGGAGAGTCATGAGAATTAGTAAGATTACCTAGATTAGTGTAAAGAAGAAGGATAAAAGGGCTGAGAATTAAGTCCAGAAACTCTCCCAAATTTAGTAGCGGGGTACAAAAATAAATGAGTAACAAAAGAAGTGAAGTTAGTGAAGTTAACAAAAACCCAGGGACAGTTGGTGTCATGTGACCCCAAAGCAAAGACTGTGTCAAGAGCTGGGAATGGGGCTATAGCAGTGGGAAAAGGATGGTTATTACTGCTAAATGCTTCAAAGAGGTAGAATCACATGAAGTCAAAAACATTTTCATTGAATTTGGAAGAGTAAAATTCTTCTGACCTGATTTACAGCAGTTTCAGTCAAATCAGTGTTAAGAGATGTTAAGAGATAGAGTAGAAATTGAGATGGTGGATATAGACATTGCTCTGAAGAAGTGCTACTGCCAAATGATGTAGAGCATAGGGAGGTTGTAGGAGAAACATACACACATACATATGCATATAAGGATTATAATATATAAATGTATATAGCAATTTTTATGCATGAGTGTGAATAAATATATGCATATATATGTGTCTGATATGTACACATAATGCATATAGTAATTTACATGTATCTGCGTGTATATATGTGTGTGGCACAGTCACACACACACACACAAATACATATACAGATGCTTCCTGGCTTACAATGGGATTTCATCCTGATAAATTCATCGTACATCAAAAGTATTGTAAGTTGAAAATGCATTCATACCCCAGTAAGTCCATCATTAGGTCAAAAGTATTGTAAGTCAGAATACATTTAACACCTGGATAAGTCCATTATAAAGTCAAAACATTTTAAGTCTAATCATTGTAATTTGGGTACCGTCTATGTAGATACATAAATTATACATTAAGGGTGACTGGGTGCCAGATTGAATGTTATGAAAATGAATTTCAAGTGTCACAGCCACATTCACCCATTACAAATATGTACCACATACACCTATTATAAATATGTACACATGTATGTGTTCATGTTCATACTACAATGGCAGAGTTGCATAATTGTGATAGAAATCAAATGGCTTACAATAACTAAGGCATTTCTACATAGCCTTTTAAAGTAAAAAGTTTATTCATTGCTGGTCTACATAACGTGGAGGAATTTGTAGCAGAGAGGGTATTATAGTCAGTGAATTGAAAGGAAGGGAGAAGTCAGGGGAGACTAGCAGCTCTTTGAAGGTATTATTTTGGAGATTGGTGAAGTTTTGGAGAACAAGGGACGAGGGAAAAGTATTGAAGAATTTCGGAGAGCGGGATATCAATTAGTTTCTGACTTTATTGGGAATGCAGATCGGAGAAAGGCTGGGGTAGAAAACTGAAATAATAATTATAGCCTTCAGTGAATATCAGCAGGACTGATGGCACTATACGGAGGGTAGACTAGGTGATAGAGCCCATTGTGGCAGTTTCAGTAGGACACCATTGGTGTATACATATATGTTATTTGTGATTTTGTTTATCTTTTTTTAATAAGCAAAAGGAAAAGTGTCCTGATATGTTTTGGCTTTGTGTCCCCACCCAAATCTCACCTTGAATTGTAACAAGGCTTTACCATGTTAGACAGGCTGGTCTCGAGCTCCTGACCTCAAGGGATCTGCCCACCTTGGCCTCCCAAAGTGCTGGGATTATAGGCATGAGCTACCACACCCGGCCTTTTTTACAGAAATTTCACAAACATCTTCTAAAATTATAAATCACTCTAAAATATGTAATTCTTATTCACAGATCTTTTGTTACCTAATATACTTAAAATCTTTATAATGGAGGCAATTTATTTCTGAATTTTTTTATAAAGTGATTGAAGTCCAGAGAATCCAAAAGAAAATAGCTAGTCAGTAGTTAAGATTAATGTAGATACATTCTTGGAAATTTAAGTCTACCAGTGCTTCTGCACATGAATGCATTTGCAGACACAGAGTAGAAAAATTACCTAAATTTGATAACATATAGGAGAGAAAAGAAATAAACCAAATAACTTCAAATTACCCACTAATATTTAGAGGCAAACATAAGAAAAGCTTCAATCTTCTCACCTGTAAAATGGGAATAATAGCCAGGTGGGGTGGCTCACGCCTGTAATCCTAGCACTTTGGGAGGCCGAAGTGGGCAGATTGCCTGAGCTCAGGAGTTCAAGACCAGCCTGGGCAACGTGGTGAAACCCCATCTCTATTAAAATGCAAAAATTAACCAGGCATAATAGTGTGCATCTGGTGTAGTCTCAGCTACTCGGGAGGCTGAGGCACAAGAATTGCTTTAACCCGGGAGGCACATGTTTCAGTGAGCTCCTGGGTAGGAGAGAGACTCCGTCTCAAAAAAATAAATAAATAAAAATAAAATCAAAATTACCTAACAGTTGTATGTCATCAATAAAATAATGTGTTTGAAATGGCTTTGCAATTATAATTTATCATTAAGATATTAAGTGATTGTATCTGTAGCTCTTATACAGTACTCTATTGGGAAATATTCTGTAACTGGCAAGCTTTGCTTCATTTCTACTGCAAAACTCACAAGTCCAAATTCTCTACCGTTAAGTTACTATTGTTTCTGGACCAAATACTTTCAAAGCTTCTGCAATTTAGTCCTCACTTTTTTCTTGACTTTGACGCACGCTGTGGTTCACTGATTACAAACAGTAGCAAAGTGTGCATGTATTTACTGATCAGGAATCTAGCTTAAAAGACATACATTCATGACAGATGTTTACCTTCTTAAGGAATCACTGTCCATGTTTATAAATTTATTCAGTGAGAATTTAACTTAAATAACCCTATTTAGATTTTCAATAAGCCAACACTGCATTATTTCTGTCATCATCTTCAACCTTAACCATTACCCTTGCCATCATGATTATCCTTGCCATTCACTGAGCTGCTGGTTCCCAGCTAGTCTCTATGCATGGTGCTGTATAGAGACAGATTTCTTGTGCTATAGCAAAAGGGATTAATGAGAGTTCTTAGATTATTTAAATCTTATTATGTACGAAATCTCCAGATCATTGAGGAAAAACTGGGAAATAATTTTTCCTTTGTGATTTTTAAGATAATGTATCCAATATTCATTATTTGTATCCACATGCAAATGCCATGCTTAGACACAGATTCATTGATTTGCTGTTACTAAACCAGCCCCCTCCACCTTGTGGGCTTCAGGGGAAAAATCGAGAAAAAAAAAATCCTAAAAATAAAATTTTATACTCCAAAATCATAGCACTGTGAAACTAAAACACTGTAAGGACTTAGCAGTTCTCTCTTTTACTCTATTCTCAATAGGCAAATTTTCCTAGGAATGATGTTTTTTTCTAGTAGACAGATTCTCTCAGCTGACTGTAAAGTAGGGGAACAAGGTAGCAGAGTGAATTAATATACAGAATAATGAATCTGTCAAGTGAATCTGGGGCATCAAAAATCACTTTTGGTTTTGAAATTTCCTTCTCTGATATCTGCTTTGCCCCAAACCTCTCTACATTGAAAGTATGACTTTCTAATCTTAAAAACATTTAGCATGAACATGTCAAATAGCAGAGACATGGTGAGTTAATAAACTTTCATTTGATTTATAATAAACAGATTTTGGTGTTGATTAGAATCCTATAACTTACCTGCAATACCGTTTGTTGGGCAGATGTCATTGCCTCCCTTTCTTAAATGAACTTAATTATCATTATAGAAAACATTAAATTTGACTGCTTTATTGAGAGATCAATATGGGTGACAGCGAAATAAATATTGTGCATCATTTTAAACTGTTGTACAACACACAGGCTGCCAAATTAGTGAGAAATGGCCCTGATTATCAGACATTAATGGAGCACTAGGTGTTGCTTTTTAGGCCTCTGCCTCTGTGTCTTTGTAAAATGCCTGTTCTTAGGATTGAAAGACAATGAAGCACATAGGTACTCAGGATCAATGACAGAAATCCATCAGGGCTGTTTATTGTAAACAAAAATGAGATTTTTTTTTTCATGGCTCAGGGATTCTTTAGGAACATGTAAAAGCATTATTTGGCTTATAAGGGTGAATGAGGGTTGCTTTAACTAGCTGTGGTTTTATCTGGGCCAATTTAATTTCACTTGAAATTCATGAGTTCAGAGACTCAAACTAAATCTCAAAAACTCTAGTGGTTTCTATTCATATTCTTATTGTTCAAAAGTACTTAAATGAGACATAAAAAGTTTCATAAGGCTTTCTGGACATGGCGTGGTTGTTCCAAAGACACTATTTTGATGATTTAGATAGACTTGTTAGAAAATAATGCAGAAGATGGTGGTAACAATGTATCTGCTACAGCTAGAATATTGTATATAAAATTAAAAAGTGCTTTGTGAAAAGCATATTTCTGCTTTCATTACTTAAGAAGCATCTAAGCAATTTTCAAGTTATTGAAATATAGGCACCATATGTTAATCTTGACATTACACTTCCTACTGAATCAGATTCACTCAAATTTACAACTATTGAACTTACAAAATTTTATATCAGCAAAGGAGAAATTTAATTTTGTTGCTCTATAATAAAGATTCAAAAAATTTTATTACTGAGATATTAGCATACTTCCAAACGTAATTATTCCCATATTTAAAGAGAATGTTGATAAACCTATAACCACACATACAATGGCAGCAGAGTACAATAAGAATTTCTAGAGAGCAACTAAGCTATTTCTGATATACTAACATAAAGAAAGGAACAATCAATGGGATGTATGTGAACTTGGATTCCCAACAGCATTCTTTATGTGTCAGAAGCTGAATTCCAAATTAGTCACATATCTTTAAAATAAATCTTCACAGATACAGTAAATCTGAGGTTCTACCACTTATATTTAGATGCCTTATAAAGGGTTTGCTCTGTTCTCATTTTATTTTGGTGGGCTTCCCTAATTTTTTAACTTACTTCCCATAAACTCTTCGCTACATGACAATTGCATGAATTTCAGGGTGCATTTCAAAGGGTGTGAATTAGCAACATAATTAAAAGAAATAATACAACGTAGCAAAATAACAAATAAATGGTATTCATTTATTCAGACATTTAATAAATGTGGTTATGTACCAAGGGACAGGCATTGTGACAGAGAATGGGGATAAAACAGCCTGTAAAACTGATCTCATCCGTCCCTGCTTTTAGAGAGAGGCAAGGTATAAATGGATGGTAATTCTATTGCCACGGGTAGATACCATCACATATTTTTATTTTGGAAGAGGTCATCCCTCAGCAAGTCTATATGCCACCATGTGAACATTTCTCTTTCACTATTTTGTTTGTATATCTGTTCATTTGCTGTATTGCCTAGCTCCCCGTAGGAATGTAAGCTGTTTGCAAGTAGGAATTCTGTAAAATTGCCTCGATCACCTTTGTACCCTAAGGGCAGAGGAGATACATTTCCTAACAACCATTTGTTAAATTAATTAATAAAGGAAAAGGTCATCAACTATTGTGGTCTGAAAAGGCTGGATTGAAAATTATGAGTTTTTATTCTTTGATTTTTGTAATGGCATTTTTATATTTGATTTTTCATTAAAAAGGAAGCACCATTTTAGAACAATCATTATTTAGATGTTTCCATTTTCATTTTTCTGGGTAAATTATTTTTAATGTATCTAGACATTATTTTAAGACACGTGGAATGTCAAAGAAGAAAAAATATAAAATAATGAAAATAGCTAACATTATTTTTTTCTGTGTGTGAGGCACTGTACTATATTGTCTACACATATCATCGTATTTAATACTCAAAAATCTTGTTGATGTTATTCCCATTTTAAAGATAAGGAAACTGAAGCTTAGATGATTAAATATCATGATTATGACCACTCAATTGGTAGATGTTGAACTAGGAACTCAAGCTTCGCTCTGTCTGATGGCAATGTCTTAACACAAATATATGCATAAATGAGAAATACCAGAGTTTTCAGTGAAAAAAATACAACTTTTTATGATGAAGCAAACATGTCAACATAAGTTATTAGTAAAATAAACATATATTTCCCAATCATTTTGAAAGAGTAAGCTGTCAAAACAGCTATACTTACATACATGTTTAATGGGAGGCCTATGGTCAAATATCTAAATTCTAAAAGAACTAGAGAAGCAAGAGCAAACACATTCAAAAGCTAGCAGAAGGCAAGAAATAACTAAAATCAGAGCAGAACTGAAGGAAATAGAGACACAAAAAAACCCCTCAAAAATCAATTAATCCAGGAACTAGTTTTTTGAAAGGATCAGCAAAATTGATAGACTGCTAGGAAGACTAATAAAGACGAAAAGAGAGAAGAATCAAATACACACAATAAAAAATGATAAAGGGGATATCACCACCGATCCCACAGAAATACAAACTACCATCAGAGAATACTATACACACCTCTATGCAAATAAACTAGAAAATCTAGAAGAAATGGATAAATTCCTGGACACATACACCCTCCCAAGACTAAACCAGGAAGAAGTTGAATCCCTGAATAGACCAATAACAGGCTCTGAAGTTGAGGAAACAATTAATAGCCTACAAACCAAAAAAAGTCCAGGACCAGATGGATTCACAGCCAAATTCTACCAGAGGTACAAGGAGGAGCTGGTACCATTCCTTCTGAAGCTATCCAATCAATAGAAAAAGAGAGAATCCTCCCTAACCCATTTTATGAGGCCAGCATCATCCTGATACCAAAGCCTGGCAGAGACACAACCAAAAAAAAAGAGAATTTTAGACCAATATCCCTGATGAACATAGATGCAAACATCCTCAATAAAATACTGGCAAACCAAATCCAGCAGCGCATCAAAAAGCTTATCCACCGTGGTCAAGTGGGCTTCATCCCTGGGATGCAAGGCTGGTTCAACATACACAAATCAATAAACATAATCCAGCATATAAACAGAACCAAAGACAAAAACCACATGATTATCTCAATAGATGAAGAAAAGGCCTTTGACAAAATTCAGCAGCCCTTAATGCTAAAAACACTCAATAAATTAGGTATTAATGGGATGCATCTCAAAATAATAAGAGCCTATTTATGACAAACCTACAGCCAATATCATACTGAATGGGCAAAAACTGGAAGCATTCCCTTTGAAAACTGGCACAAAACAGGGATGCCCTCTCTCACCACTCCTATTCAACATAGTGTTGGAAGTTCTGGCGAGGGCAATCAGGCAGGAGAAAGAAATAAAGGGTATTCAATTAGGAAAAGAGGAAGTCATATTGTCCCTGTTTGCAGACGACATGATTGTATATTTAGAAAAGCCCATCAACTCAGCCCAAAATCTCCTGAAGCCGATAAGCAACTTTAGCAAAGTCTCAGGATACAAAATCTATGTGCAAAAATCACAAGCATTTTTATACACCAATAACAGACAAACAAAGGGCCAAATCATGAGTGAACTCCCATTCACAATTGCTTCAAAGAGAATAAAATACCTAAGAATCCAACTTACAAGGGATGTGAACGACCTCTTCAAGGAGAACTACAAACCACTGCTCAGAGAAATAAAAGAGGGCACAAACAAATAGAAGAACATTTCATGCTCATGGATAGGAAGAATCAGTATTGTGAAAATGGCCATACTGCCCAAGGTAATTTATAGATTCAATGCCATCCCCATCAAGCTACCAATGACTTTCTTCACAGAATTGGAAAAAACTATTTTAAAGTTCATATGGAACCAAAAAAGAGCCCACATTGCCAAGACAATCCTAAGCCAAAAGAACAAAGCTGGAGGCATCATGCTACCTGACTCCAAACTATACTACAAGGCTACAGTAACCAAAACAGCATGGTACTTGTATCAAAACAGAGATATAGACCAATGGAACTGAACAGAGCCCTCAGAAATAATACCACGCATCTACAACCATCTGATCTTTGACAAACCTGACAAAAACAAGAAATGGGGAAAGGATTCCCTATTTAATAAATGGTGCTGGGAAAACTGGCTAGCCATATGTAAAAAGCTGAAACTGGATCCCTTCCTTACACCTTATACAAAAATTAATTCAAGATGGATTAAAGACTTAAATGTTAGACCTAAAACCATAAAATCCCTAGAAGAAAACCTAGGCATTACCATTCAGGACATAGGCATGGGCAAGGACTTCATCTCTAAAACACTAAAAGGAATGGCAACAAAACCCAAAATTGACAAATGGGATCTAATTAAACTAAAGAGCTTCTGCACAGCAAAAGAAACTACCATCAGAGTGAACAGGCAACCTACAGAATGGGAGGAAGTTTTTGCAATCTACTCATCTGACAAAGGGCTAATATCCAGAATCTACAAAGAACTCAAACAAATTTACAAGAATAAAAACAACCCCATCAAAAAGTGGGTGAAGTATATGAACAGACACTTCTCAAAAGAAGACATTTATGCAGCCAACAGACACATGAAAAAATGCTCATCATCACTGGCCATCAGAGAAATGCAAATCAAAACCACAATGAGATACCATCTCACACCAGTTAGAATGGTGATTATTAAAAAGTCAGGAAACAATAGGTGCTGGAGAGGATGTGGAGAAATTGGAACACTTTTACACTGTTGGTGGGACTGTAAACTAGTTCAACCATTGTGGAAGACAGTGTGGCGATTCCTCAAGGATCTAGAACTAGAAATACCATTTGACCCAGCCATCCCATTACTGGGTATATACCCAAAGGATTATAAATCATGCTGCTATAAAGACACATGCACACGTATGTTTATTGCGGCACTATTCACAATAGCAAAGAGTTGGAACCAACCCAAATGTCCAACAACGATAGACTGGATTAAGAAAATGTGGCACATATACACCATGGAATACTATGCAGCCATAAAAAAGGATGAGTTCATGTCCTTTGTAGGGACATGGATGAAGCTGGAAACCATCATTCTCAGCAAACTATTGCAAGGACGAAAAACCAAACACGACATGTTCTTCCTATGGGTGGGAACTGAACAATGAGAACACTTGGACACAGGAAGGGGAACATCACACACCGGGGCCTGTTGTGGGATGGGGGAAGTGGGGAGAGTTAGCATTAGGAAATGAGGAGTTATTGGGTGCAGCTCTTCAACATGGCACGTGTATACATATGTAACAAACCTGCACGTTGTGCACATGTACCTTAGAACTTAGAGTATAATAATAAAAAAAGTTTGTAGTCCTTTGTGAAAATTATAGAGACATAAAAAGTGATCCTCTTTATCTCTAGTAAAACTTGCTTGTCTTAAAACCTATTTTGTCAGATATAATACAGTCATGCACTGCATAATGTTTCACAGTCTATGATGCATCACATATAGAATGGTGATGCCATAAGATTATAATGGAGCTGAAAAATTCCTATGACCTGGTGATGTCCCTACTGGCTTAATGTAATAGTGCAATTACTTTATATTTCTGTGTTCAGTGCAGCTTAAGTATACAGTGTTTATAAAGTCTACAGTGGTGTACAGTAATGTTCTAGGCCTTCACATTCACTCACCACACACAGACTTACGCAGAGCTTCTAATTCTACAAGCTTCATTCATGGTAAGTACCCTATACAGGTGTACCATATATCTTTGGTCATTTGTATGTCTTCATTAGAGAAATTTCTTTTCAGGTCCTTTTAAAAAATGAATTGTTTTCTTATCATTGAGTTGTTTGAATTTCTTGTATATTTTGCATATTAAACCCTTACCTGATACATGGTTTGAAAATATATGCTCCAATTTCATAGGTTTTCTCTTCACTCTATTGTTTCCTTGGCTGTGCAGAAGCTTGTTGGTTTTACAATCTCATTTGTCTATTTTTCTTTTGTCGCCTCTGTTTTGAAAGTCTAATCCCAAAAATAATTGCCTAAACAGTGGTTTAAAAAATAATTTATTAAATTCATTATCTTAAATTATAGAGTTCTGAATTTTAAAAAGCTTCATCTGAGGCTAAAATCAAAGGTTTTATTTCTTCTGGAGGCTCTGAGAATTTTCCCTTTGACTTTCTCAGCTTCTAGAGGCTGGCTATGTTCCTCGGCTCCTGGCTGCATCAAGTTGATCTTGGGTTTTGTTGTGACCGTTTCATTTCTGTTTCAGCCTTTCCTGCCTTTTATAAGAGCCTTTGTGGACATGTTATACCTACCTACGTAATCGAGGATAATCTCCTCATCTCAATATCCCTAATGTAATCACATTTACAAATTCCCTTTTGTCTTGTTTAAATAATATATTCACAGGTTTCATAGATTAGAATTTGGAAATTTTTTGAGAGGGGACAAGAATTTTTTTTTTCTGCACACCACACTATGTAAAATATAACTTAATCTAAAATAAGCAAACATTTAAAAAAAGGGAGAACTGCCCTGGGACGGTGGCTCACACCTGTAATCCCAGCACTTTGGGAGGCCAAGGTGGGCAGATCACGAGGTCAGGAGATCCAGACCATCCTGGCTAACATGGTGAAACCCCGTCTCTACTAAAAATACAAAAAATTAGCCGGGCATGGTGGCAGGCCCTGTGGTCCCAGCTACTTGGGAGGCTGAGGCAGGAGAATGGCATGAACCCAGAGCTTGCAGTGAGCAGAGATCGTGCCACTGCACTCCAGCCCGGGCAACAGAGTGAGACTCTGTCTCAAAAAAAAAAAGGAGAACCATGTTGTTTGAGTCTGTTTTGTGCTGCTATAACAAAACACCTGAGACTGGGTTCTTGATAAAGAACAAAAATTTATTTCTCACAGTTTTGCAGCGTAGGATGTACAAGTCAAGTTGCCAGCAGGTTTGATGGCTGATGAGGGTCTGCTCTCTGGTTTCAAGGTGGCACCTTAATGCTGCATCCTCCATAGTGGAGGAAATCTGTGTTCTCACGTGACAGAAGGGATGGAAGGGTGAAAAGTGGACAAATGCTTTGTCCTCACATGACAGAAAAGCAGAAGACAGAAAAAGCTCAAGACAGAAAAAGCTCTTCTGCAAGCCCTTTTGATAATGGCATTAATTCATTCATGAAGGCTCTGCCCACCTTCCAGGAAACCCCATCTCCAAACGCCACCCCACTGGGGATTAAGTTTCCAATACATAAATGTTTGGGGATACATCAGAACATAGCACACACAGACACATAGCTGAAGATACTTTTTAAGACTCAAACTATATTTCTCAGTAGGAAATTACTGAATTTAAGAATCCTCGGTGTATATAGCACAAATAAAAGAAAGCTAGGAGAAATATTTTTGTGACCATTTGCCAATGCTAATAAGTTTTATTTAAAGAAAAGAAAATTCTGCCTCCTACCACAGAACCCAGCAATCTTTGAAATTATATAAACACAATGCCTACACATTACTTCTATTCTTCCTGATAACAAAGGTGGTTCTAACAATTATGACTCATTTGATAGGAAGGAAATGATGGGTCTTAAAAAGTTGCAAGTTGCAAAGTTCCAAGTTTTATTTGACATTAACTCATCCAGTACATTGTATTCTTATGTTGCGAAAGTTTAAAAAGTGGTAAAGTGTATTTCTCTTGTCTATTTATAGTTGTTCTTGGGTGAGCTTCTTCAAGGCAATTTAGTTAAAGTTTTTCAAATTGGATTTGAAAAAGTAAACACATTTAGAACCACTGAAATGTTAAGTAATCTACAGTAAGTGATCTACGGAAGTAAACTTCTTAGTCCTTGGGGCAGGAGGGACATAGAAGTTTCTTTTGCCATTCACAGTCTTGCTGTGACATCTTGTCCTCCAGTGAAACTTTTAACATGTTTTGTGAGGAAAAGCTATTTTCCTCCATGTTATCAGTTAAAATATATTTTCGTTCCTTCCAAAGGACAACTGCCAAGATTAGTGCTATAAACTTTAGGACTGAAGTTTTGTTTTGTCTGCTCTGGGAATGTCAGTACCTTATTTTGTTCTTAGTGTGAGGAAAATTATATGATGCATCTATTTTATTTATCTTCCATTAGACCAATGCACATATACCCTAACTCTCAACACAACAGCACTTGCAAGTGTATCAAGTTTAGTTCTGTGTGTCTGTGTCTCAGTGATAGAGTCCTGGGAAGTTTTATATTACGTTTTCAAATTTTTACAGCTTTATGGCTAGAACTCTATGAATTTTCCATAAATATCGGAGAAAGAAAGCAATAACCTTGATATTTGAGAGAACTAGTACATAAAACAAAAGTAGACAGGAACATTTGTTTAGGAGATCTTCTTTCTTTCTTTCATATATATATGTGTATATATATATATATATATACACACATGCAAAACTAAAAAGAAAGAAAAAAGGTCTCCTGAACAAATGAATATATGTTATATATATAAATATATATGTTATATATATATATGTAACACATATATATTTATATATATAACTATACATAACTTTGGACTGTATTGGACAACAATTCTAATATTTCTTACAATCTAATCTCTTTCTTTGATAACAGACATTACTCATGCCCTTTCACTTTGCTTGGGAGAACCATTACCAAGAGAATGATTCTTTTAGTCCTTCTGTTTTCATTGCTCTTCCAGTGTGTGTGTGTGTGTGTGTGTGTGTGTTTGCATGCTTTGATATATACTAGCCAAGTTGGAAAGGTATATTTATTAAATCAAAGAAAGATCAGTTTAGGAGACATATTTTTTTATATTTATTTCTGGATGGATCTTCTTTCTCTTGTGTTTTTAGAAATTGTTGTAATACAAAAAATAATCAACTTATGATGAGTTTATGTTCAGAAAAGACAAGATTATATTGTAGATACTGACAACCCTAAAATTCCAGTGGCCTAAAATGACCATGGTGTGTTTTCTTTTCTCCCACTTGTCAATTTCTGATTGGCTGCTGCTCCTCTTCCTATTATCATTATTCTGGGACATAGGCTAATGGAGAAACCACGTCCAAAATGCTGATGGTTACTACAAAAGAAAAAAAAAAACAGAGAGAGAGAGAAACATGGCAAATCAAACCATTTCTTAAAGACCATATTAAAAGTTCTTAAATAAACATGGCATACCACGTCTGCTTAATTTCATTGGCCAAATTAAATTACAGCTGTGCCTACCTCTGAAAATATCGAAAGGCCAATGTTACCATATGCTTAGGAAAGAGAACTCAAAATTAAGACTGGATAATTTCATGCCTGCTAGTAACTTTAAGAATCTTATGTTACTTACCAATTGACACAATTCAAATTGCTTCACTATTTATATATGTGTGTGTTTCTATATGAAGTAGTCTTTCTCGTCTTTTCCAACCATGCTAGTGGCAGGTTATGTATAAAATACCCATATTTTCCACTTTATATCTTGATCATAGGTATTAGTCACACATAGTGCTGCTTCCTACAATTGGTTTATTTGGTTGGCTTTATCTGATAATGAATAGATTTTAATTCATAAGGCACTGCATTATTATTTTTTTACCATGTAATGCTACTGTTATTTTTTGTTTTGGAAATTTTATAGATGATTCCTTTGTGGAGTTTTTCTATTGCCAATGTCTCCAGTAACAATGGCCCATCTGTGTCGGAAAAGAGATAAATGTAGGAGTGATGGCCAACATTCAGATATATTGAAGTTCTACAGATGCCGCTTCTTTCATTTTCCTCCCTGTCAAATCAATGCCTTCTGCTTTTCATTCTATCAAGATATTGAGTGATCTCAGGAAGCACATTCATTTCCTGTCACCTCTACAGTGACAGTTATCTGAAAAATGTGAGACTGAATTTATGTGTTTTTCTTCTCAATTCTACCATCAATATCTTGTAAAGAAGTCAGTAGAAATAGCACAAGGGTTAATGCTTCATGTCAGTTGCAGTTAAAATATACTTGGCTTTCAAACTTTTGAGGTCCTCAATCGTTCTCCTCTCTCTAGTGCATGTTTGGGGAATTCACTCTTTCTAACATGATCTATGGCATTTCTTAACATACCTAAAGGCCTTCCCTTACTTCGAAGAACTGAAACCACACTGGAATGAGCTGACAACCTTGAAATTATGACTTGGCCACCTAACTCAGACGTTCTTTGGTCCCGACTTGCACGTTGCCGTTGATTCTCGATAACATTTCTGAGCTGAACTGCATTCTTGATTTCCATTCTTGTTTATTGTGCCCAGCCCCTTTGCTTTCTTTCCTTGAGTCTGATTTCCATTTGTATAACCATAATCCAGCAATCTTACTTTTACCTCTAGTGTCTCCGTTGCTTAATAATCTTGCTTAAGGAGTGGACTTGATCGGAATGTTGAGTTTTGCTGTGCTCTTAGGCCTGCTGTTACCTCTCTAACCTCATGCCTCACTCTTCTTTTTTCTTGCTGTGCTCTGGCAACACTGGGCTTCTCCTTACTCTGTGAGTAGTCGAGGCACCATACCACCTGAAAGCCATTGCATTTGCTGCTCCCTATGTCCGAAATAGTCTTTCCCAGATATTCCCATGGGAAACCTTTGCTTTCTTTATTTGTTTTTCCAAAAATCACCTTTACGGTGAAGTCTGGCCTGGCCACCCTGTCTGAAATTGCACAATGCTACTGTTATGCAGAATACATAAGGAGAATAGGAATTAAATGAACACATAAAGAGGAAAGTTAATCATATTATCACAGGGTAAACTCATATTAAGGTTCAGCCTGGGAGGCTATGTGAATTCTTGGCTTCACAAGAAGGAATTCAAGAGCGAGCTCATAGAGTAAACCGAAAGCAAGTTTGTTGAAAAGAAAAGGAATAAACTGGTGGCTACTCCACAGTAACCTGCATAGTACTACCTGTGCATAGTATACCATGTATAGTAGCCACCCTAAACAAGGGGTGGGTTATTCATGAGTTTTCTGGGAAATGGGTGGGGAATTCCCAAAACTGAGGGTTTCTCTCCCTTTCAGACTGTGTAGGGGTAAATTCTGGACTTTGCCTTTGCATTTGTAAATGTCATGGCACTGATGAGAGTTTCCTTACCACATCCTGTTTCATCAGCAAGGTCTTTGTGACCTGTATCTTATGAAACCAGTTCTACCAAGCTCCTATCTCAAAATGCCAACTTTAAACAACTAAGTTCCATAATTCATTATTTTTGTGAGCTTGATTAAAATATTACAATTATTGGTCACAATTGTAGGATGCCAAAAGAATGAGAGTCGTGATCAGCTCAGTATACCACTGGAAGCTATATGAGTAAGCAGCAAACTGTTTCTCATAAATGGAGAACGTTGGCAAACTGACAAAATGTGTCTGCAGCCCAGAAGGACTGCTGAGGGCAGTCATGACCCAAGCACAAATGTTTCTTGTGTTCAGGCATAATTGAAGCCTGTTAGCAATAATGTGAACCTGTGATCAATCAAGCAGCTGACCAATCATTACTCCCTCCTCCCTGCTCTTGTTACTCAATAAATATGAAGGGCTGTGGTAACTCAGTGGGGTTGCCTTTGCTCACTAGAAGCAGGGAGCTCTTTTCTTCTTCCCCAGTTCCCTTTTCCTTAAAATAGTTACTTTTTTTTTTTGTTATCATTTTCTACATTCATCCCTTCGTTCGGTCTCTTAATGACGGTCTCAAGTAGTAACAGTAATAACTGCTGTCATGGCAGTCTCAAGTGGTAGTTGTGTCAGTCAGCTACACACAATAGCATTGGTTGTTTATAACAAGAAATTTTAATTAAAAAAAAGTAGATATTGTCTGGTGCAAATGAACATTACAGATGTATCTTTAGCTTGAGGTGAACTTAATACAGCATGTAACTGACTTTCTTCACTGTTTTTTGATTCTGCTTCCTGAATCTTCCCTTCCCTACTCAGGACTACATCCTTCTTCATTCATATTCAGCAGAAAAATAAAGATGTCTCCTTCAGTAGCTCAAAGAAAAGCCCTAGAATTAAGTTTAAATTTATCCTCATAACTCTTCCGTGGCTGGAAAATTTAGAGTACTGTTTGAAAACGGAGGGAAAAAGAAAAAGGGAGAGAATTAAACAGTTTCTTGTGCACTTCCGTCTCTCTTGGGATGATAATAGTTATTGAGTAACTTGAAATTAACACATTAATTTATTTAAAGTGTCATATTAATCTCTTACAAGCTACATTCCAGCATATTCATTTATCACATGCTGTGCGAATGCTTTTTTTCATTTGCAAATTTTTTGCTGATAAGGGCTTTTTGATAACACAGTCACATGCAATAATTTATTTTCAAGTTAATGCATTTGGGGTCTAGTTTTAATGTGCTCTTAAAGCAAGCAGTCATGTCCCCCTCATGTTTTTCAGTATTTGTGTCTGCTTAATTTAGAGCTTTTATAAAAATTATACTGTCATATCTTGTGTTTTTTCAACTGTAGCAGTGTTTTAGTTAGTATAAACAAACATGTGCACTAATTCTTTGGGGGAAAATAAGTGCTCAAAATGCATCTAGTTTCTGAACAATTGGCAAATGGCAAATGTCATTTCAAGTGGTTCAAATTTCCACTTCCTTCAGCAATTTTTATATATTTTTTAAAGCAAGAATGGAATTTATAGTTATTTACAGTAAATCATTATAAACTTATCTCATGAATATTGCCAAATTGACATTTAAACTTACCTTTCCATTTATTAATAGAAATATTCAGAAATTGTCACTAATTATGTTTGCTGGAATGGTCATCTATGTAACTTTTTGCCTTCAAGCAAAAGCATCTGAGCCCATTACATTTATATAAGGTAGGAAGAATACAAATTAATTCTGGTTTGTTGAGTCTGGAGGTCCTAATTGATTATTTTGATTGAATTTATCAGTCAAAATTCAGTCAGTCAGGTGAATCTGCTTCCTAGACCTGTTCTTATATCATAATTAGCTTTTGTTGATTGGTAGTCTCTGCCCTCTAAAGATTCCACAAACAATTTGAGAGAGAAGAAATTGTGTACCTGAGTCTGTTTGATGGAGGAGGGTTTAGTTTTCTGCTTTTCATAAGTTGCTTAGGTTTGTACTTGTAACTTGTTAACAAAAAGCCAGGGTTGTGTTAATAGATATCATTTTCTAATTATTTTCCAGGAAAAATAGACTTCTTTTTTTTTTTAAATGGAGTCTTGCTATGTCACCCGCCTTGAGTGCAGTGGCACAATCTTGGCTCACTGCAACCTCCCCATCCTGGGTTCAAGTCATTTTCCTACCTCAGCCTCCTGAGTAGCTGGGACTACAGGTGCCTGCCACCACCCCTGGCTAATTTTTGTATTTTTAGTAAAGATGGGGTTTCACCATGTTGGCCAGGATGGTCTCGATCTCCTGACCTTGTGATCCGCCTGCCTCGGCCTCCCAAAGTGCTGGGATTACAGGCATCAGCCACCGTGCCCAGCCTCCATTTATTTTTACCTCTCTAAGTTGTCAATTTAAAATTCTCCATGAAGGTTGGAAGGTTGGTTTTATACATTTTAGGGTGACACAAAACCTCAGTCAATACATGAAGGTTGGGTATGGCAGTGCACACCTGTAATCCCAGCACTTTGGGGTGCCCAGGTGGGAGGATCACTTGAGGTCAGGAGTTCAAGACCAGCCTGGCCAAAATGATGAAACCCCCGTCTCTACTAAAAATACAAAAATTAGCCAAACATGGTGGCACACATCTGTAATCCCAGCTACATGGGAGGCTATGGCATGAGAATCACTTGAATCTGGGAGATGGAGGTTGCAGTGGAGCAAAAATCCTACCACTGCACTCCAGCATGGGCAACAGAGCAATACCCTGTCTCAAAAAAATAAAAATAAATAAATAATTAAAAATAAAGTTCTCCATAAGGTCCAAATGTCTTCATCTTGTCTATTAGATGTAAATGATTCATATTTATTTCTCACATAATCCTGACATATCTCTTCTTAACTTTATTATTATTTTTCTTTTTGTGTGGGTCCTGATCACTTTTGAATCATGCTCCTCCAAATTCGTTGGATAGATGACCTAAAAAAACCTTTCTTCAGATCACATGAGAAAATGGTGTAAAGAATAAATACATTTCTGTTACATGTGTTTAAAGTAATTTATTTATAGCCTCCCTGAATTATGGAATTAAAGCCTGAATATAACCAAAGTATAATGAAGTCTGTAATTTACTGTCATTTTATAAAATTCAGCTACCTTAAAATTCTCATATGCAGAAAAATAGAATCACAGCACTTTGGCAGAAGGACTTTTTAGTATCAAGTCTTTTGGTTTCAATGGAATGTTTTATATTGCTTTGGATTGTTTCTGTAAACCAAAATGTATATGAAACAGGTATTATTTTAGTTTATTTTTTCAAAGTTAAAAGGACATGCCTGTGACATAGCTTCAGGAGGTCCTGAGAATTGTTTGTCCAAGGTAGTCAAGCTGCAGCTCAGTTTTTTACATTTTAGGGTGACATAAAACCTCAGTCAATACATGTAAGATGTACATTGGTTTGTTCTAGACAAACTGGGGACAACTCGAATGTGATTTGGCTCTGTGTCCCCAGCTAAATCTCATCTTAAATTGTAATCTGCTGTGTTGAAGGAAGGACCTGATTGGAGGTGACTGAATCATGGGGGCAGACGTCCTCCTTGCTGTTCTCATGATAGAGTTCTCATGAGAACTCTGGTTGCTTGCGAGTGTGTTAGAACCTCCCCCTTCTGTCTCTGTCTTTCCTGCCAGCTATGTGATGATGTGCCCACTTTCACTTAGTCTTCTGCCATGACTGTAAGTTTCCTGAGGCCTCCTTAGAAGCAGAAGCCTGTACAGCCCACAGAAACATGGGCCAATTAAACCTCTTTTCTTTATTAATTACTCAGTCTCAGGTAGGTTTTCACAGCAGAATGAGAATGAATTAATACAAACTTGAAGGTGGTTCGGAGGTCTTCCAGGTCATAGGTGGATTCAAAGATTTTCTGACCGGCAATTGGTTGAAAGGATTTATTGAAAGACCTAGATCTAATAGAAGGGAGTGTCTGGATTAAGATAAGGGATTGTGGAGACCAAGGTTTTTATTATGTAGATGAAGCCTCCAGATAGCAGGCTTTAGAGAGAATAGATTGTAAATATTCCCTATCAGACTTAAAAAATTGCCAGACTTAAAAAATTGCCAGACTTAATTCTTTTCCAGAAGAAGAAATGGATCAGGAAAGGGAAAGGAATTCTCTATACAATGTAGATTTCCCCCCACAAGACATTTGCTTGCTCATGCAAGCTCTGTAGAGCCATTACAAAATATGTCAAAGAAATATATTTTGGGATAAAATATGTTGATTTATTTGAGGGCCTACTATCCGTCATTTTGGTATCTTTATTGCTACAGAGTTTACTTTGCCAGTTTTAAGGTCTTTGTTTTAATGTTAAATGCTGGGCAGCTGTGCTTAAATTCTAAAGGAGGTGTATTAGTCCATTCTCACACAACTATAAAGAAATATCTGAAAAAAAAAGAAATATCTGATACTGAGTAATTTATTTTAAAAAAGTTTTAATTGGCTTATAGTTCTGCATGCTGTACAGGTTTTGGGGAGGCCTCAGGAAACTTACAATCATGGCTGAAGGCAAAGGGGAATTAAGCAACATCTTGCATGAGCAGAGCAGAAAAAAGGGAGTGAGGCGCTGGTGTTGGGGTGGGAGGGTCCCACACACTTTTAAACAACCAGATCTCATGAAAACCCTATAATGAGACAGCAGTAGGGGATGATACTAAATTATTAGAAACAGCCCCCATGATCCAATCACCTCCCACCAGGCCCACCTCTGACAGTGGGGTTACAATCCAATATATGATTTGGGTGGGGACACACAGCCTAACCATATCATTCTGGCCCTGGTCCCTCCAAAATCTCATATTCTTCTCATATTTCAAAATACAATCATCCCTTCTCAGCAGTCCCCCAAAGTCTTAACTCATTCCAGCATTAACTCAAAAGTCCAAATTTCAAAGTTTTATCTGAAACAAGACTAGTTATTTCTGCCTATGAGCCTGTAAAATCAAAAACAAGTTAGTTACTTCCCATATACATTGGGGGTATAGGAATTGGCTAAGTACTCCCTTATCAAAAGGGAGATATCAGCCCAAGGAAAGAGGCTACAGGCTCCATGCCAGCCTGAAATATGGCAGGGCAGTCATTAATCCTTAAAGATGTCAAAATAATCTATTTTCACTCCATATTTCACATCCAGGGCACACTTTTGCAAAGGATGGGCTCCCAAGGTCTTGGGCAGCTCCACACCTGAGGCTTTTCAGGGTACCACTGCCTTGGCTGGTGTTGAATGCCTGCTTTTCAAGGAACACGGTGTAAGCTGTCAGTGAGTCGACCATTCTGGGGTCTGGAGGATGGTGGCTCTCTTCTCATAGCTCCATTAGGCAGTGCCCCAGTAGGGAGTCTGTGAGGGGGCTCCAACCCCACATTTTTCCTCTGTACTGCCCAAGCAGAGGTTCTCCACGAGGGCTCCACTCCTGTAGCAGACTTCTGCCTTGGCATCCAGCCGTTTTCATACATCCTCTGAAATTTAGGTGGAGGCTCCTGATATGGTTTGGCTGTGTTCCCACTCAAATATCATCTTAAATTGTAGTTCCCATAATCCCCACATGTTGTGGGAGGGACCCAGTGGGAGGTAATTTAATCATGGGGGCAGTTGTCTTCATGCTGTTCAGGCTGTTGTCATGATACTAAGTGCATCCTCATGAGTTCTGATGATTTTATAAGGGGCTTCCCCATTCGCTCAGCTCTCATACTTTCTTTCTTGCTGCCCTGTGAAGCAGGATGTGTTTGCTTCCCCTTCCACCATGATTGTAAGGTTCCTGAGGCCTCCCCAGCCATGCTGAACTGTGAGTTAATTAAACATTTTTTCTTTATAAATTACCCAGTCTTAGATATGTGTTAGCAGCATGAGAACAGACTAATACAGCTCCCAAGCTTCAATTCTTACACTCTGTGCACCTACAGGCTTAAGACTACATGGAAGCCACCAAGGCTTATGGTTTATGCCTTCTGAAGCAATGGTCCAAGCTTTACCTTGGCCTCTTCTTGCTACAACTGGAGCTGGAACGGCCACGTTGCAGGGTGCTATGTCCTGAGCCTGCACAGAGCAGCAGGGTCCTGGCCCTGGTCCACAAAATCATTCTTTCCTTCTAGGTCTTCTGGACTATTAAAGGAGGGGCTTCTGTGGAGGTCTTTGAACTGCCTGTGGGGCCTTTTCCCCACTGTCTTGTCTATCAACATTTGGCTCCTCTTTACTTATGCCAATTTCTGCAACTGGCTTGAATTCCCCCTCAGCAAATAGGTGTTTATTTTCTAACACATGACCAGGCTACAAATATTCCAAACTTTTATTCTCTGCTTTCCTTGTAAATATAAGTTCCAGTTTTACATCATTTGTTTGCTCATGAATATGAGCACAGGATACTAGGAGCAGCCAGGCCATATCGCGAATGCTTTGCTGCTTAGAAATTTCTTCTGCCAGATAAGCTAAATCATCACTCTCAAGTTCAAAGTTCCACAGATTCCTAGGGCAGGGGCACAATCCAACCAGGCTTTTTATCAAGCACAGCAAAAATGACCTTTTCTCCAATTCCCAAGAAATTTCTCATCTCCATTTGAAAACTCCTCAGCTTAGACTTCATTGTTCATGTCACTATCAGCATTTTGGTCACAACAATGTAACAAGTCTCTAGGAATTTCTAAACTTTCCCTCATCTTCCTGTCTTCTGAGCCATCCACACTGTTCCAGTCTCTTCTCATTACCCAGTGCCAAAGCTGCTTCCACATTTTCAGGTCTTTTTTTTAGCAATGCCCCACTTGCCGGTACCAATTTTCTGTACAAGTTCATTGTTGCACTGTTATGAAAAAATGCCTGAGACTGGGTAATTTATAAAGAAAAGGTATTTAATTGGCTCATGGTTCAGTAGACTATACAGGAAACATGCCTGGGGAGGCCTCAGGAAACAGAATTATGGTGGAAGGCGAAGGGGAAGTGGCAACATCTTACATGCCTGGAGCAGGAGGAAGAGAGACAGGAGAGGTGATACACCCTTTTAAACAACCAGATCTCTCAATAACTCACTTACTTTCAAGAGAACACTACCAAAGGGGCAACGTGCCCCCATGATTTAATGACTTCCCACCAGGACCTACCTCCAACATTGGGAATTATAACTTGACATGAGACTTGGGGAGCAAACAAGACCTAAACTGTATCAGGAGGAGTGTATAATGAGGCCTGTTTGACCCCATGGAAACATCATGGTCTGAACTCGTTTTTCAGGTTAACTTAGGAATGTCCTTGGCCAAAAGCAAGGGTCCATTCAATTGGTCAAGGGGCTTAGAAATTTATTTTTAGTTTAAATCCTGATAGTAAATTGCCAATCTATCTCTTTTATAAAATATGTACCATATGTTTCATAAGTAATGGTGATTATCAGACATACCTCCCCTCCCCAACCCCAGCCATCAAACGGCAAGTTAAGAATAAATGAAGTGCAAAGAGGGACAATTTGACTTCCTCTTTTCCTAATTGAATACCTTTATTTCTTTCTCCTGCCTGATTGCCCTGGCCAGAACTTCCAACACTATGTTGAATAGGAGTGGTGAGAGAGGGCATCCCTGTCTTGTGCCAGTTTTCAAAGGGAACGCTTCCAGTTTTTGTCCATTCAGTATGATATTGAGCTGTAGGTTTGTCATAAATAGGCTCTTATTATTTTGAGACGCATCCCATTATTACCTAATTTATTGAGAGTTTTTAGCATGAAGGGCTGTTGAATTTTGTCAAAGGCCTTTTCTTCATCTATTGAGATAATCATGTGGTTTTTGTCTTCGGTTCTGTTTATATGCTGGATTATGTTTATTGATTTGCATATGTAGAACCTGCCTTGCATCCCAGGGATGAAGCCCACTTGATCATGGTGGATAAGCTTTTTGATGTGCTGCTGGATTCAGTTTGCCAGTATTTTATTGAGGATTTTTGCATTGATGTTCATCAGGGATACTCGTTGAAAGAAATAAAGGGTAGTCAATTAGGAAAAGAGGAAGTCAAATTGTTCCTGTTTGCAGATGACATGACTGTATATTTAGAAAACCCCGTCTTCTCAACCCCAAATCTCCTGAAGCTGATAAGCAACTTCAGCAAAGTCTCAGGATACAAAATCAATATGCAAAAATCACAAGCATTTTTATACACCAATAACAGACAAACAGAGCCAAATCATGAGTGAACTCCCATTCACGATTGCTTCAAAGAGAATAAAATACCTATGAGTCCAACTTACAAGGGATGTGAAGGACCTCTTCAAGGAGAACTACAAACCACTGCTCAACAAAATAAAAGAGGACACAAAGCAATGGAAGAACATTCCATGCTCATGGATAGGAAGAATCAATATCGTGAAAATGGCCATACTGCCCAAGCTAATTTATAGATTCAATTCCATCCCCATCAAGCTACCAATGACTTTCTTCACAGAATTGGAAAAAACTATTTTAAAGTTCATATGGAACCAAAAAAGAGCCCACATTGCCAAGACAATCCTAAGCCAAAACAACAAAGCTGGAAGCATCATGCTACCTGACTCCAAACTATACTACAAGGCTACAGTAACCAAAACAGCATGGTACTGGTATCAAAACAGAGATATAGACCAATGGAACAGAACAGAGCCCTCAGAAATAATACCACGCATCTACAACCATCTGATCTTTGACAAACCTGACAAAAACAAGAAATGGGGAAAGGATTCCCTATTTAATAAATGGTGCTGGGAAAACTTGCTAGCCATATGTAAAAAGCTGAAACTGGATCCCTTCTTTACACCTTATACAAAAATTAATTCAAGATGGATTAAAGACTTAAATGTTAGACTTAAAACCATAAAAACCCTAGAAGAAAACCTAGGCAATACCATTCAGGACATAGGCATGGACAAGGACTTCATGTCTAAAACACAAAAAGCAATGGCAACAAAAGCCAGAATTGACAAATGGGATCTAATTAAACTAAAGAGCTTCTGCACAGCAAAAGAAACTACCATCAGAGTGAACAGGCAACCTACAGAATGGGAGAAAATTTTTGCAATCTACTCATCTGACAAAGGGCTAATATACAGAATGTACAAAGAACTCAAACAAATCTACAAGAAAAAAAACAAACAATCCCATCAAAAAGTGGGCGAAGCTTATGAACAAACACTTCTCAAAAGAAGACATTTCTGCAGCCAACAGACACATGAAAAAATGCTCATCATCACTGGCCATCAGAGGAATGCAAATCAAAATCACAATGAGATACCATCTCACACCAGTTAGAATGGCGATCATTAAAAAGTCAGGAAACAACAGGTGCTGGAGAGGATGTGGAGAAATAGGAACACTTTTACACTGTTGGTGGGACTGTATACTAGTTCAACCATTGTGGAAGACAGTGTGGCAATTCCTCAAGGATCTAGAACTAGAAATACTATTTGACCCAGCCATTCCATTACTGGGTATATACCCAAAGGATTATGAATCATGCTGCTATAAAGACACATGCACACGTATGTTTATTGTGGCACTATTCACAATAGCAAAGATTTGGAACCAACCCAAATGTCCATCAATGATAGACTGAATTAAGAAAATGTGGCACATATACACCATGGAATACTATGCAGCCATAAAAAAGGATGAGTTCATGTCCTTCATAGGAATATGGAGGAAGCTGGAAACCATCATTCTCAGCAAACTATCACAATGACAAAAAACCAAACACTGCATGTTCTCACTCATAGGTGGGAATTGAACAATGAGAACACTTGGACACAGGAAGGGGAACATCACACACTGGGGCCTGTCATTGGGTGGGGGATGGGGGAAGGATAGCATTAAGAGATATACCTAATGTAAATGACGAGTTAATGGGTGCACCACACCAACATGGCACATGTATACATATGTAACAAGCCTGCATGTTGTGCACATGTACCCTACAACTTAAAGTAAAATAAAATTTAAAAAAAAAAGAATAAATGAAGTGGCAGGGTGCCTTGGCTCATGCCTGTAATTCCAGCACTTTGGCAGGCTGAGGCGGGCAGATCACCAAAGGTCAGGAATTTGAGACCAGCCTGCCCAATATGGAGAAACCCCATTTCTACTAAAAATACAAAAAATTAGCCAGGTGTGGTGGCAGGCGCCTGTAATCTCAGCTACTTGGGAGGCTGAGGCAGGAGAATTGCTTGAACCTTGGAGGTGGAGGTTGCAGTGAGCTGAGATTGCACCACTGCACTCCAGCCTGGGCAGCAAAAGCAAAACTTCATCAAAACAATAAAAATTAAAAAAAAGAATAAATGAAGTAGGCAGGTTCTGGGGTCTTTCATTTAAAACAAGTATTCCTGAAGCAAAAAAGTTCGTTAAGCATGCTATAGTGCCAAATAATTGAACATAGATTTTAAGTTTCTTATTGCTAACAATGCCTTATTATCCCTTTTTGACCCATTAGCAATTTATCAATTGTCTTTAATGTGTAGATTTTTAAGAATAACTAAAAGGTTAAACTCAAAACCTAATGGTAAAGGAATTGTGGGGGTATTTGCATCAGAGGAATCACAATTTAGCTTGCCATTTATTTAAGCTAATTTAAGTTTTTTCCTTGCTGTTATTATATCAATACAATGAGAACTTAAATATTCTTTTCTCTGGCTAATGTCTTATTATCTACTGGATATGGCATTATTTTTAGTATATTAGTTGGCATATGGTCTGGGGCAGGCATTTTTTGTTATTTTGGTTCTGAAACATTCTGGCTTGCGATCTTGGGCACACAATTTAACTTTTCCAAAATCAGATTTTCACATTTTAAAATGAGTATTTGAATAGTACTTATTATTTTTTGCAAAGCTTAAATGATGTATTAGGAACAGAACTAACTGTCAAAAGCATAAACTCAGAAGTCAACAAATATTTGTTGTTAGTGTCGGGTCATTTTTTGTTGTTGCTTGAAGATTCTTTTTACTTTTTTGGGCAGTCTAGCTTTAATCTTAAGAAAAAAATGACAAAAACCAAAAGGACATAAGAAAATTGTGGAGGTGCTTGATATGACTATTACTTTGATTGTAATGAAGCTATAAGTGTTTGAAAATGCCCAAACTCATGAATTATATACATTAAATATGTGGAGTTCTTTGTATATCAGTTATACCTTAAAGAAGCTGTTTTAATAAAATAAAATATTGAAATTATGAAAACATGTAGTTATTATGAGATAATTTGAGAACCAAGACTACTTACAGTTTCATTACTTAACTTTGTTTGAGAACCAAGACTACTTACAGTTTCATTACTTAACTATCAGACCAAAAACAAGCTGCTTTTTAGCAACATAACTTTATGATTCATTCCCATATTTTCCGGAAAGATAAAACTGGGATCCATTTCTCAACTTCATTGGTTGCTTAAGAAATTAATGAAAATGAATATAGTGTTCAACTAGCTTTCTTCTCAGGACAACATATTGTTCATTTGAGTAAATAGTCCCTTCCAAACATGAAAGCTGACTCAACTGGGCAAACATGTGTGTATAAATTATTTCTTCGAGACTTTCATCTTGCATCTTGCTGTGTCCATCAGTTCTAAACTCTTACATCAAAGACATTAGCCATTCCTTATCATATCTCTGCATTGAAAAGGCTACCTAAAGCCACTAGAGCATGAACCCCACAAGACTATAGATAAACATTCCTGACCTCCCACTTTCTGAGACAGTACTAAGACTCTCAAGGTGGTGCTTTTCCTTCAGTAAGTAATTAATTCATCTTTGCTTCATCAGTAAATTACTCTGGTGGTCTTTGTGGAGTGTTGGCAGTGGACATAGGTCAATCAGTTGTGACTTTGCTATACAAATTAAAGAAACTCTGCTTGAGACCTGGATTTCTCTACTGAAGTAGATTGGACTTTTTTTTTTTTTTTTTTTTTTTGAGACAGAGTCTTGCACTGTAGCCCAGGCTAGAGTGTAGTGGCACAATCTTGGCTCACTGCAAGCTCCCTCTCCCAGGTTCACGCCATTCTCCTGCCTCATCCTCCTGAGTAGCTGGGACTACAGGTGCCCGCCACTACGCCAGGCTAATTTTTTGTGTTTTTAGTAGAGGCGGGGTTTCACCGTGTTAGCCAGGATGGTTTCGATCTCCTGACCTCATGATCCTCTCCCCTTGGCCTCAGGAAGTGCTGGGATTACAGGCGTGAGCCACCATGCCCAGCTGATAGATTGGACTTTATCTGTTCTTTTTGCCTATCTTCTAATGGGTGGTATTGCTTTGTATACTGAGTTGATGGATGGAAATAATTTCAGTCTTTACAGTTGCTAAGTGCTTACAATATTAGATATTTTCTGACAAAGGGCTAATATCCAGAATCTACAATGAACTCAAACAAATTTACAAGAAAAAAACAAACAACCCCATCAAAAAGTGGGCAGAGGACATGAACAGACACTTCTCAAAAGAAGACATTTATACAGCCAAAAAACACATGAAGAAATGCTCCTCATCACTGGCCATCAGAGAAATGCAAATCAAAACCACAGTGAGATACCATCTCACACCAGTTAGAATGGCCATCATTAAAAAATCAGGAAACAACAGGTGCTGGAGAGGATGTGGAGAAATAGGAACACTTTTACACTGTTGGTGGGACTGTAAACTAGTTCAACCATTGTGGAAGTCAGTGTGGCGATTCCTCAGGGATCTAGAACTAGAAATACCATTTGACCCAGCCATCCCATTACTGGGTATATACCCAAAGGACTATAAATCATGCTGCTATAAAGACACATGCACACGTATGTTTATTGCGGCACTATTCACAATAGCAAAGAGTTGGAACCAACCCAAATGTCCAACAACGATAGACTGGATTAAGAAAATGTGGCACATATACACCATGGAATACTATGCAGCCATAAAAAATGATGAGTTCGTGTCCTTTGTAGGGACATGGATGAAACTGGAAAACATCATTCTCAGTAAACTATCGCAAGGACAAAAAACCAAACACCGCATGTTCTCACTCATAGGTGGGAATTGAACAATGAGAACTCATGGACACAGGAAGGGGAACATCACGCTCCGGGGACTGTTGTGGGGTGGGGGGAGGGGGGAGGGACAGCATTAGGAGATACACCTAATGCTAAATGACGAATTAATGGGTGCAGGAAATCAACATGGCACATGGATACATATGTAACAAACCTGCACATTGTGCACATGTACCCTAAAACCCTAAAGTATAATAAAAAAAAAAAAAAAAAAAAAAAAAAAAAAAAAAAATTTTCACAGAAAGGAATGGGAAAGTTTAAAGCTGAGATGGAAATTGTAAAGGGAAAATGGTTAAGAACACTTTTGCCATTTGTTGGGCATGTTGTTCTATGTATGAAAGTAATGTGGTCCCTTCCCCACCCCAAGAAAAACTGTGGTTTGGAAATTTCTCCTTTAACCCTTTATGCTTCTAAGAAAAGTACTGTTGGTTTCATTAGGTGGTCCTTTTGAAGATAACTTTTTAAAAATAGATTATTTTCCTTGCTATCTTGAAGTGTTTTTTGTAGTTTTATATAGGAGAAGGAGGTAATTTCTCACTCTGGTTCACCATGAATTTGGCAGGATGACTGTAACATATTGATATGGCTTGGCTCTGCCTTCCTATCCAAATCTCATCTCTAATTGTAATCACCAAGTGTCAGGGGAGGGACAAGGTGGCAGCTCTTTGGATCATGGGGGCTGTTTCCTGCATGCTGTTCTCGTCATAGCTGATGGTTTTAAAGTGTGGCACTTCCTTGTTTTTGCATGTACTCTCTTGTGCCACCTTGTGAAGAAGGTACTGCCTCCCCTTCACTTTCCGCCATGATTGTAAGTTTCCTGAGGCCTCCTAGCCATGCTTCCTGCTTTCTGTTATGCCAGCAGAGCTGTGAATCAATTGAACCTTTCCTTTATAATCATCCAGTCTCAGGTAGTATTCTTTATAGCGATGTGAGAAGAAGCTATGTATGCTGGTATCATTTCGTCATATAATGTGATAACATTATAATTTTTAAATATAGAACCATTGAGTAGTTATGCAATTCAGTAAAAATTCCGAAGTTAAAGTGCACTTATTTTCTTTCAACAGCTACTTTGTCCTTTTAAATGTGTTGTGTCAATGAAGGCAACATTTTTCAAAAGTATTTAGTTATTTTTCTTACTTTCATCTCTTTTTTTAGGTTGGCTAATGTAGAATTTATGTGATGTCAGATATTGCAAAGCACATTTGCTATTCAATTTTTGAGAAGGATGTGATGTAATATGTAAAATCAAAGCTTCTGAAACCAAACCGATTTACATTTGAATTGTAATTCTACCATTCTCTTGCTGAGAAACTGTGAGATAGTTCCATAAACTCTCTAAATGTAAATTTTCCCCTCTAAAAGATGGGAAGAATAGTATCAAACTCATAGGACTGTTTGGTGGATTCAAATTAAATATAAGATTGCTATTCTACATTTATCCAGTGGCTGACACAGGGCAAGTAACCAATAAATGTCAATTATCATTATTATTATCTCTTCTCTACCCATATAAAAGGTTTTCTATGTCAATAAATGTTGTTGGCTTTTTCAAGACAAATATTAAACTACAAATGAGGATAAACTATCAGACTTTTCCACATTTCTAGATAAAATAGATAAGTATAGAAAGCCAGAATTGAGATATATGTCCCTTTCATGACCCTGACATGTATGAGAAAATGTGATAAAGATAGCAAAGCATTCCTGGGAAGAGTGTGACTGGGGTCACATTTTATAGTGAGGGGAGTTGGAAGTCCCAGAGCTTGGAATAGAGCCTTCACTCAGCAACAGAGATAGTGTTTATCCACCTAAAGTGAGGAAGCCTGATCTCAACTGAAGGAAAAATGCCAAATATAAGAATTGGCCTAAATATTTTTCCAAGTGGTTTATGGTTGCAAAGTCCATAATTAGAAACTGTTCTTCTCTGGAGAAGAAAAATCTGATATGCTGCTACTTTGTCTTCAATGAGAGATATAAATCTGAAAGTTTTGGAATTTCACCAGGATAGAAGGAATGCAAGCCAAATCTTAGTGAAGTCTGAGTTTTCAGGAAATTGAGTAAGAGATGTCTGGCTTTCCTGCTTAAAGTATTCTTTTAGGCCCAGACAATATTCAGATCTGGATGATTTATATCAACAGTGAAGATGTCCCGCAGATTGAAACACCTTCTACAATGGTTTAATGAAAGTTGAATTTTTTTAGGATGCTCCCTGAAAGAAAAGTCTGTGAGATTAAAAGACAATTCCTGATTTTGTGTTATTATGCTGTGAGAATAAAATCCAAGCTATATTCTTGTTATGAAGTTGGCTAAATTTGACTTACTTTCCTCAAATCCTTAATCTCTTTCTAGAGAGACAGAGGATAAGCGGGTACTTTGGAATTTGCTTGACAGGTTTTTAAAATGAATGTTATTTTGGAGAAAAGAAATCTCCAATTATTGTTCAGGAGAGAGTATATCTAAGTTTTTGGCTCTTAGAAAAATGTTTAATCCCTTTATGTATAAGATATTTCAGTTCCAGGCCAGGGCATTCCTATCTACTCTATTGCAAAAGTAGTGTGAAAGATCGGCACTCGAACTCTGAAAACTCAGTAATAATACAAGTGGAAGAATTAAATAATTATGTAAAGTACATAACACACTTTAATTAAAGAGTCAGGGGACTAGACCTCAGTTCATTACTTTATGCTTGTTATCTATTTTAATGTAATCAGAGAATATTTGTGTTTATGTCATTTTGACCAAATGACTAAAATGCACACAGGTGCTTACACACACAGACCAACACACATGAAAAAGAAATAAAGATGACATAAAAAGGAAGACAAAAAGAGAGAAAAAGAAAAAGAAAGACATAATGAGAGAGACTAAGAAATAAAGAAGGAAGTAGATCATGCCTGTATTCCCAGCACTTTGAGAGGCTGAGGCAGGTGGATCACAAGATCAGGAGATTGAGACAATCATGGCTAACATGGTGAAACCTTGTCTCTATTAAAAATACAAAAAATTACCAGGTATAGTGGCATGCACCTGCAGTCCCACATACTCAGGAGGCTGAGGCAGGAGAATCGCTTGTACCTGGGAAGTGGAGGTTGCAGTGAGCTGAGGTCATGCCACTGCACTCCAGCCTGGGCAACAGAGCAAGACTCCATCTCAAAAAAAAAGAAGGAAGAAAGAAAGGAAAGAAAGAAGGGTGGGAGAAAGAATGAGAGGGAGAAAAGGAAAGAGATTTAAAAAAAGAAGGAAGAAAAAAGAATTTGAACTGCAGTTATATAATACCAAATATTCTGATATTATGTAATTAAAAATAGAATCCAATTTGTTGACATATTAGAGACAAAGAGATGCAAATGTCTATGATCATGATCACTTCTCAATCACAAGTTATAAAAAATCCTAATTATCATTTGTTCATTCGTTTGAAGGATAAAAGTGGTCAGTTCATTCCAGGAAAACAGCCATTACTAAAAATTTTGTTCTTCATTTTTGGAGAGTTACCTGCAGAGGTGGGGTTATGGGGTGGAAATCAATGACTGAGTGAGAGTGGGCCTAGGAATAACTTTCCTTTTCATGTTAGAGTTGCAGTAAAGGTGTTAACTCAGTGAAGAAAGCAACTTCGTTGGCTTTAAGTCTTAGTATTCTACTAGAAAAAGATGAAAAAGTGAGCTTCTATTTCTGTTAAAAAATGCACATAGGCCGGGGGCGGTGGCTCATGCCTGTAATCTCAGCTCTTTGGGAGGCCGAATCAGGTGGATCACAAGGGCAGAAGTTTGAGACCAGCCTAGCCAACATGGTGAAACCCTGTCTCCACTAAAAATAACAAAAATTAGCTGGGCATGTTGGTGCACACCTGTAGTCCCAGCTACTTGGGAGGCTGAAGCAGCAGGATCACTTGAAACCAGAAGGCAGACGTTGCAGTGAGCCAAGATTTCACCATTGCACTCCAGCCTGGGCAAAAGAGCAAAACTCCATCTCAAAAAATAAAAATAAAAATAAAGAAATAGAAAAAAATGCACACAATGGACTAGATTAGATTATCTTTGAGAGTGTATAACAAGGTTCTCATTTCAAATGCAAATAAAATCCAGAACTGGAAGTTTTACCAGTAGCAAGCCTTGATAGATCAAATCAATTGTCAAGTGTTTTGTCACAAAATTAGAAATAAATGTCAAGATGGAAGAAAGTCAGACTTGCTTAATTGACCCATAAAATGTGTCTATTAAAATTCTTTCTATTTAAGGAGATAATTTGATTATTTTTCCTATGCATACAGAATCTTGGAAAGCAAATTATCTGAAGATTTTGAAGACAAGAATAATAAAAACCAAGAAATTGAATGGAGGAATAATATGATAGTGGTAATAGAGATATTTAGATGAGCTCTACCTCATGTGTATTAATGATCTAGAACAAGAGCTAGAAAGAGGACTAACACACGTAAAAATATTAAATAGCTAAAAAGCTAAGGAATCTTTACAAGTCTCAAAATTAGGTGAAAAACAGAGAAGCCATGATAAAGTTAAGAAATAAGTATATAAATAATTACAATAGTAAGAATAATTAAAAATAAATTAAAATACATGGATACAAAAACACAAAACATCTTAATTTCTTCACTGATTTTTTTTCCTTCAAAAGAAGAAAGGAAAAACAAATTTTATGGTGCAGCAGTAGTTTTCAAATAATTTTATTTAATTTTATTTCTGCACTAGGAAATAAGTCACTATTTTCGTTTACTTTAGTGGAAATGAAAGCATAAAATGATGATCTGGCCTGTCTGTGGTCACTCAGTCACACAGCCCTCTGAATTAAATGAGCATGGCCTGGAAATTGTGCTAACATCAGATGTACATTCTGAAAAACATTTGGTTATTTCTCCTCTTGTTTATAAAATAAATCAAATTGGAAATGTTTAAATGGGAAGAATTAGATGGGCTGATAATGCTAATGCAGGGAATAATGACAAGTGTCCTAGTCCTTTCAACCTGCTGTAGCAAAATGCCACAGGCTGGGAAATTTTTAATAAACAGAAATTTATTGCTTACAGTTCTGGAGTCCTGGAGGTCTAAAATCAAGGCATTGGCAGGGCCAGTTTCTGGCTGGAGTACTGTTCCTCATGGATGGCACCTTCTAGCTGCATGCTTACCTTGCGTAAAGGGCAAACAAGCCCCCTCAGGCCTCTTTCATAAAGCACTACTCCCATTATCGAGGGCTCTACTTTCATGACAGAATCACGTCCCAAATGCACTGTCTCTTAATACCAACTCGTTGAGGATTAGATTTCAGCATATAAATTTTGAAGTAACAGAAACATTCATACCATAGTAATGAGAAATGTAATAGAATTTTTATTCTACTGTTACAGGATCCTTGGGGTGTTGCTTCACCAGCCAGAAACCTCTGGGTCTGGTGGCACATTTGTCCAAGTTTTGCACAGGCCCGCTGGGCACATTCTGCCCACTAGGGCTGCAGGCTGCACTCAGCTCCTGCTACCATCCTGGATCCCATGCCTGCCAAGAGTGAGCCAGGGGTGTAGCAGCTAGGGGTGTGCATGAATGTGGGCTCTAGCCACCGCACATAGGCAGGCATACTGGCTGCCACAGGCTGAGTAGCTCCAGGTGCCAGCATGGGCACTGGCTCCCTGCAAGGCTGTGGCTGGACCAGGTGTACCATAAGCAGGTTCCATGGCTGACACTAAAGAACGTGGTATGGTGCCCAGAAGTTTGGTGATGCTAGGAACCACAGAGCCCTAAAGAGGATGTCACAGCCCTGGCTCAGGGAGCTTCCAGGTCTGGGATCCCCAAAAAGCTGCAGCTCTTCTCCCCTTCTTTCTTCTCTCCTTGTTGCCTGCAATGTGGAATGCAAAAGTGTTTAAGGCCTGTTTGTGTTACAGCTCTTTTAGTGTTGCCATTCGGTGGGTTCTGAGTGCTTGTCCTGCATCCAGGAAGAATGAGGCAAACAGACAAATGGAGGGTAAGCAAAATGAAGAGGAGCTTTACTGAGCAATAGAACAGCTCAGACGAGACTCACAGTGGGAAGCTCCTCTCTGTAGCCAGGGTGTCTCAATGGGTGTTCAGCTATCAGCAGAGAGGGTAGTTTCTCTCGGCTAGGCAGGTCATTCTGATGAGTGTTCAGCTCTCAGCAGAGAGGGTAGCTCTTCTCTGCAGCTTGTCATCCCATTGTCTCCTCAGCTCTCAGCAGACAAGGGATCTTAGGGTGGGCAGCCCCTCCCTGCAGCTGGTCATCTCAATATCTCTTTGAGTCTGCCTGAGTCTTGGGCTTTAATGGGTCTCAGAGTGGAAAACGTGTGTACCAATTGGTCCATGGGCAGCCATAGAGGAGCCTGGAAAAAACACCACAAATTCCCACTCCTGCCTCCTGCCACCATTCATGGCACCCAGGCTGTTTGTGCCAAGGGGTGCCGGTAATCCAGCACCGAGCTGCCCTCAACACCCCCTCAGCCTCCCTCCCGTGCTTGTTGGGACCCAAAGTCTGGAGGGGGTCAAGGCGGCAGGGGCATGGTCTGTAAATGCTTCTCTGAGCATGTGAAAAATTGACAGGGCTGCAACAGTGCTCAGGCTTGGCCCTGACTTTGCTCTGAGATCACAGCAGGCTGAGACAGCAGGGAGAAGTCAAGCCGAAGGAGCGGACAACCCCAAGCCTGCAAGGGCAAGAGGTGGCCTTCACATGAGAGTTCAGAGATGTCTGGGTCCACAGTTGCAACTTAGGCAGCTGCAGCCATGCCTGGGAGGGCGAGGCTCCTGCCTGCTCCCAGCTCTTCCTGGCTTTGTGGAGCAAAGCACTGCCCCAGGCCCAGCTCCATCTCGGGGTCCCTTCTTGCCCACTCCTCCATGCCCAAACATAACTGCTTCCATGCAGGCAGGCAACTCAGCCTGGCCCCATCACAGTGGTTCCCAGGGTGTCAGGCAAGGTGGAAGTGGTACGGTGACTCCAGCCAACCCTGCAAAAACAAAGCCGACACTCCTGGGGCCAGCCTCGTGAGTCCTGGCTGCACCTTTGGCTAGGTGCTTGTGGGTCACCAGGATGTGGCAGGGAGTGAGATTGAGGCTGTGGTGGAGGCTCCGGGCCTGGGAGTGGGTCCTGCCCAGCTATTCAAGGGTGAGGATGTCACAGTCCACTGTCTCAGAAAAGTGGAGCACAGGGGATCAACCACTGCCACTGCTGCTCCCACAGCCACTCCTGCCACCACAGCTAGCGACTCCCTGCTGCAGCCGGCTGATGGCAGTGGCTGCTCCGGGTGGCCTACTCCTGCCGCCTCTACTGATGACAAAAACTGAAGCCTTGAAAATGTGTATGATCCATTCAAGACTTCGTTAGATATCAGCGCTGCAGCCACAAGAAGAAATTATTTTTCCTAAATTTGTTTTAAAACAGTAATAGAAATTTTGCAAAATTATCAAAAGCAGTTATATTGCTTAAGTTACAAAAATAATGTCTATTATATTTATTGTATGTCGATTGTAGTCCCACTATGGGAGCTAGGGTGCAGTGAGACATGTAGACAGAATGTACTAAAGGGCCCTTCACTTAAAGGCAATCATTACTTAAACGAAATGACAAAAACACTGCACAACAACCGTTGGCATAAAATAGATGTTTAGATTATTTATCATAAACTAATGTGCTCTTAGAAACTGGAAAATTTAATGGTTAAAGTAATCTGGACTTTGGATTTGAATTAATAGCTGAAGAGGTAGATAGAGGATCAAGGTGTGATATAGTTATGTTTTGGTTATGTAACCTTGAGAATTCCACCCTATTACCATATACACTTTTGAAATAACACTGAAATGACAATTCTTCATTTAATCTTTTCTAAAGCAGGAAGAATCTATTCTGAGCCCTGTGTCTGCCTAATAGTCTAGTATCGGAGGAGCTGCCTCCTATCTTGGGAAGGGCAAGGCCCCAGTGTCAGATAAGCTGAATTCAGGTTATTTTCTTCTCATGAACTTTGCAGTCAGCACAGTAACTCAGTTTTGTTATATTCCCATTTGTAAAATTGCAAAATTGCCTTGCTAGTAAAATACATGATTATAATACATGCCACATAGTAGGTGCTCAAAAATGGACAATTTTAATCCCACATGACCAACAGAGCTATCATGTGCAGTGTACTCTGAAATTTAGGAAAGTTATTGAATATATGTAATAGACGTAGATGTTATAGTAAACATAATATTTAGTCTTCAGTCTAGTACTTCTTTCCATGTCCTAATTTCACAACTTTACCATACCCCAAAACTGATATGGCAAGTTGAAGCATACCATGTCCTCCGTGAAGAGAAGGAACTTAGAAATCTGCAATAAAATTTCAAAGTTGGTGGTGGTTAGACTTCGATGGGAAGTTTTAAACAATGCGGATTTTCTCTGGAGCAAATTATTCAAGTGGGAGCTCTGCTAGAATTTATCAGCAATCTTCAGATATTTGACTCATGAATGAAAGACAGTGGGAGAAAATGATCGAGATGTGAGCACATGAAGAAATGGCCTTGGGCTTCCCTTGTCCTGCTCTTTTACCTTTGATGTGTGGCTTGCTGATTATTTCTGCCCAAGCTGTTCTGTCATAAGGAGCCTAGTGCTCAAAGAAATTGGACTAGGATCATAAGTGTAAACCTAAGCTTTTGCGGGAAACACAACAAAAGGATGTAACCTCTTTAGAAATGTAGAGATCTATGAGTCTGGCTCATTCTCGACATTTTTATCTTGTAGAAAGTAGTGATGGTGGGCAAAGTCTCAGTTTACACCAAATAGGCCTAAGAAGACTGGCAAATATTTTACTTGTTAAGAAGATTCCCACACTTGACTGTTCATGTAGTTCAGATGGTGACTACCCGGACCAAGAGACCAGTTTAAAAGCAAGGGGATTACCAACTATAACTCTGTATTCATAATTTTGTATCTCTGTATACCAAACTATTTTAAAAACTGTAATATCAACATTAAAATCAATAAAATAACCGCTTTAAAAAAGTTTAACTATGTATAATTACTAATTTGTCCAAATATTTCAAAAGGTTGTTGCTTTTTGCACCCCTTCTCATACAGAGGTAATGTGGGGTCCATGGCATTGCGAAATACATACATAGATGTATCCTTGCAATCTGTACTGATGTAATGCACACGCACACATACACACACTCTCATGGCATCAGCAAGTTATCATTATCTGGCCATTTAGGCCAATATCTGAAATGGAAATAATGTTACATCATTTCCTGATTCTGAATCTCTTCAGAGGTACTATTAGGCCTTCCAGTAAATGTGCATGCCAGACCAAAATAGAGACATGCAAAGCCAGTTCATAACTTATTTCCAGTAAGCAGAAATCTTACCTTTTAATTTCTCCAAATCACCGAGGGCAGTGCTCAGTGATACTGTACTGAAGATTTAGAGGAGTTGTCCGACAAGCAGCTACCCACACATGTTTTGAATTTTACAGATAAATAATTAAAAGTTTATCTGCGTACTTTCAAAGTTAACTTACAACCTCTGCCATATTCATGTTTTCATAACACTGCGGGAGTTTCCCAGGGAAGAACATATTTCTTCTCTGTTCCTATCATGAGGCTAGCATAAGTCAAATGAAAAACAAAACATTCAGAACTAAATTTGCGTAACTCGAACATTTATGTCATTCTTTAAGATATACAGTAGGATTATGTGGATTTAACATTATTGAGAATAAACATATATTAAAATATTTAAGATCTTTTCTTCAACTGACTACTCCGCCTTCTTAAAATATGATCCATTTGATCATGCTTCACACCGTAGAGAGAAAGATACCTCACAGGTCATGTTGTAGGATGTTAACAATTATTTAAATATTATTTTTGATGATACCAAAAAAAAAAAAAGAGCCAAAGAGCCAAGTTTTCAAACTGTTCTCTGAGTGTTAAGAATCCTGATTTCAATACCACCCTACTAATGGCTCACTCATTGGTTCTGCCCAAGATAAACAATCATTTTTTTATTCACCAACAAACAAAATGTTTACACTATGAAAAACTTACCTACTTCTGGCATTACTGTTTGTATCAGCCTATGTGTGCATAACTCTCAAACAGCTACATTTAGTCGACCTCTGCTAACCTAATATAGAGCTTGGCTTTGGAGAGAAATATCTAGAGGGTGGTTAGCTTAAGTTTTCACTTTTTACTAGTGTTTGTGCTTTCTGTGGATGCTGTGTAGTACAGCAGGAAGAACATTGTTTTCGACATTAGTAAGAGCTAAGTTTGAATTCCTATACTGTTTAGCACTGACAAACAATTTTTAACTCAGTCTCTTCATCCATAAGATGGGGACAATAGCATCTGTCTCCTTATTGAGACTATGAAATGTGATTAAATATGTGGGAGAACATATGGGCAACAGAGTACTCAGAGACTCAATAATTGATACCTATCATTCTTGTTAAGAACTTTCTCACTGCCTGAAAAGTATATGTGCTAATAAAATACATTTAAAATTGTATTATTTAGCATTCAACCCTTTAATCTGCTGATTACTGAGTATGAATCGTACTCTTCTCTTATGAAAAACCGAGGTTTGCGTGAGCCAGTAGAATGGAGAACTTGATCTTGTGTGTCTCACTGTTTCATCTCATCTCTTTTATAGTTCTTCACTTTTGTCTTTCGACAAATAGCTAACAAAGCACAAATTGAGTCTGTTGACAATATCATTGATGTGATGTTTCCCCAGCTATGATAACCTATAACCAGAGAAATTATATCATCCTGAAAAATTTCATTTCATTTAATTGGCAGGTGGAGCACTTAAGTCATTTGCCACCAACCTTTTTAGAATTTGATAGACATTTGAGGGCACTGAGGTTATCTAACAGAAAAAAGAAACATCATTCATTTGAATTTTTTTAAACGTAGTCACAGAAAGCCTTGGTTAACAATTATTCTTTTAATATTGTTGACATTATCAACAGCAAATTATATCTTGAAATTAAATTGATTTGAATAGAAAAAATAATTTACAAGTTTTACTTTGTAGATATAATTTCTCTCATAACACTCGAAATCTATTTATAATGTTTTCTCTCTAAAAACACTTATATTTTTAGTTTTCCCATTCTTTTTTATTATCGTGGAAGATACTGTGGCAATTTCTCAAAGACCTAAAGACAGAAATACTATTCAACCTAGTAATCCCATTACTGGGTTATATACTCAAAGGAATATAAATCATTGTGTTATAAAGACATATGTATGTGTATGTTCACTGCAGCACTATTCATGATAACAAGGACATGGATTCAACCCAAATGCCCATCAATGATGGACCGGATAAAGAAAAGGTGGTACATATATACCATGGAATACTGTGCAGCCATGAAAAAGAACAAGATCATGTTCTTTTCAGGGACATGGATGGACCTGTAGACCATTATTCTTAGCAAAATAATGCAGGAACAGAAAACCAAATACTGCGTGTTTTCCCTTACAAGTGGGGGCTAAATGATGAGAGAACATGGACACATAGAGGAGAATGGTACACACTAGGGCCTTTTGGACGGTGGAGGGTGCGAGGAGGGAGAAGATCAAGAAAAATAACTAATGGATTCTAGGCTTAATGTCCAGGCAGTGAAATAATCTGCATGGCAAATCCCCATGACACACATTTACCTGTACAACAAACCTGCACATCCTGCTCATAAACTCATGAACTTAAAATAAGTGTTAAAAAATAAAAAAAGATTATATCACGTAAAAACCATTATCTGAAATTGATAAATAAATCAACAATATTTGAGCTGGTCCTGGGGATTTAAAACCATGAGTCTGGATGAAGAAAGCAAAAACTGTTCTAAATACCCAGGCCTCTGTTCCAGTTTAGCAGCTTAAAAGGAAATCCAGAAATATTTGTAAAGAGCATGTAGCTGGAAGTACATGCTGATCTTGTTTTTTTTTATTGCAAACAAGCCAAGCCCACAGAAAAGTGCTAACATGTTCATATTTCTCAGTTTGGAAGATAAACTATTATGATAACTTTTTCTCACATATTTAGATTTATAAAAAGTTAACTTTTTCTTTAATAACTGAATCTGGACAGTAAATTAAAAACAAAAAAGAAAAATGTAAAATTAAACTCTATATTTTACATTTTAAATAGTTTAGATTTTTTAAGCTGACTAATTCTAGTCACCCATTCATGTCTTTGCTTTTTATTATACTTATCTATCTCTGTTTTGTACATATAATGCATAGATGAATACATGTTAACATGCAGTGTGTGTATATATACATTATGTATGTTTGTGTGTGTATATATATGAATATATATGTTACAGTTTGGCTATGTCCCCACCCAAATCTCATTTAGAATTGTAATCCCCATGGTCTCCATGTGTCTAGGGAGAAACCTCCTGGGAGGTAATTGGATCATGGGAGCAGTTTCCTCCATGCTATTTTCATGATAGTGGGTGAGTTCTCACAAGATCTGATGGTTTTATAAGGCAGTTTTCCCTGCTCTTGCTAGCTCTCTCTTTCCTCCCACCATGTGAAGAAGGTCTTTGCTTTCCCTTTACCTTTCACCATGATTGTAACTTTCCTGAGGCCTCCCCAGAGCCATGTGGAACTGTGAGTCAATTAAACCTCTTTTTTTTTTTTAATAAATTACCCAGTCTCAGACAGTTCTTTATAGCAGTGTGTAAACAGACTAATACAGTAAATTGGTACCAAGGTATAAAGAGACCCAAAAGTGTAAAAGTGACTTTGAAACTGGGTAACAGGCAGAAGTTGGAAGAGTTTGAAGGACTCAGAAGACAGAAAAATGTGGGAAAGTTTGGAACTTCCTAGAGACTTGTTGAATGGTTTTGACCAAAATGCTGTTGGTGATATAGACAATGAAATCTAGGCTGACGTGGTGGGAACTGGACCAAAGATCACTATTGCTATGCTTTAGCAAAGTGACTGGTGTCATTTTGTCCCAGCCCTAGAGATCTGTGGAAGCTTAAACTTGATGGAGATTATCTGAAATTGGAACTTAGTTTAAAAGGAAGTAGAGCATAAAAGTTTGTAAAATTCGCCGCCCGACAATGGGGATAAATCTAAGCCTGCTGCAGGGTTTGGGTAAGTAAAGAGGAGCCAAATGTTAATCACCATGACAATGGGGAAAATGGCTTTAGGGCATGCCAGAAGTCTTCATGGCAGCCCCTCCCATCACTGTTCCAGAAACCTAGAAGGAAAGAAAATGATTTCATGGACTGGGCCCAGGGTCTTGCTGCTTTGTGCAGTCTTGGGACTTGGTGTCTTGGGTCCCAGTCATGGCTAAAAAGGGCCAAGGTACAGCTCAGACCACTGATTCATAGGGTGCAAGCCCCAAGCATTGGCAGCTTCCACGTGGTATTGGGCCTGTGAGTGCACAGAAGTCAAGGACTGAGGTTTGGGAGCCTCCACCTAGATTTTAGAGGACATATGGAAACACCTGGATGTCCAGGCAGAAGTCTACTGCAGGGGCGATACCCTCATGGAGAACCTCTGCTAGGCAGTGCAAAGGGGAAAAGTGTGTTTGGAGCCACCACACAGAGTCCACAATGGAGCACTGCCTAGTGGAGCTGTGAGAAGAGGGCCACCATCCTCCAGACCCCAGAATGGCAGATCCACTGACAGCTTGCACTATGAGCCTGGGAAAGCCACACTCAACAGGTGCAGAGCTTCCTAAGGCCATGGGAGCCCAGCCTTTGCATCAGCTTGCCCTGGATGTGAGACGTAGATTCAAAGGAGATTATATTAGAGCTTTAAGATTTAATGACTGCCCCTCTAGACTTTGGACATGCATGGGGCCTATAGCCCCTTTGTTTTGGCCAATTTCTCCCATTTGGAATGAGAGCATTTATCTAATGCTTGTCCTCACACTGTATCTTGAAAGTAACTGACTCGATTTTGATTTTACAGGCTCCTAGGTGGAAGGAAGTTGCCTTGTCTCAGATGAGACTTTTTACTTGGTCTTTTAATTTAATGCTGGAATGAGTTAAGGCTTTAGGGGATTGTTGGGAAGGCATGATTGTGTTTTAAAATGTGAGCACATGAGATTTGGGAGGGGCCAAGGGTGGAATGATATGCTCTGGCTCTGTGTCCCCACTCGAATCTCATCTTGAATTGTAATCTTCATAATCCCCACGTGTTGAGGGAGGGACCTGGTAGGAAGTTATTGGAACATGGGGGTGGTTTTCTCCATCCTGTTCTCATAATAGTGTGTGAATTCTCATAAGAACTGATGGTTTTATTAGGCAGTTTTCCCTGCTGTTGGTAGCTGTCTCTTTCCTGCTGTCATTTGAAGAAGGTCTTTGCTTCCCCTTCACCTTCCACCATGATTGTAAGTTTCCTGAGTCCTCCCCAGCCATTCAGAACTGTGAGTCAATTAAACCCCTTTTCTTTATAAATTGCCCAGTCTCTGGCAGTTCCTTATAGCAGTGTGAAAATGGACTAATGCAATATACATATACACATATGTATATAAATGTCTGTGTATATATACATACATACATATATGTGTGTGTGTGTATATACATACACACACACATGCATGCACGTTTAGTATTTGGCCAGCCTACCTCTGTATTAAATTGGCAGAAACTAAGGCTTAAAATAATATATTAAGTTATTCTGTATGCAGAAGCTTCCAATTTCCATCTGAGATATGAAGTCACTAGTAGTCAGGATACTAGATTTCTTTTCTCTGCCAAGAACTTTCAAAAAAATAGTTCTCCCTACACTCATCATAAAATATTAACATACCTACCATATTAGAAATATTACTTATAAGTTCTATCATTTTATCTAGATAGTTTAACATGTCTTTGCCAGTTCTAGCTAATTCTATATTTACTTTTGGAGGAGCTAAACTTGGGAAAGAATAAAAATCAGTTTCTGCTTATATGTGTGCGTGCACACACACACATTATCTCAAAAGAAAAGCAAAAACTTTCAATGTTTATACAAAAGGAAATTTTATGAAATTAATTCTGATTCTACCATTGGTTTTTCAAAACTTCTAACCCAACAAAGACCAAAAATCAATCTTTCATTCTTCTCAATATAGTTGGAATAAACTAAATTTAAAATAGATTAGTACATGCTGACTTTCTTCTGACAGTTGAAGAGGCTGAGTTTAAAGGGCACCTAAGAGTCTACATTAAGAGACTCCCTGAAAATCTTTCCTTCAAAGGCTTCCGTGGACTCTTCAGGATGAATTTTGACTATATCTCCTTCTATATAACTACACAAACCATGCACTACCTAGTCCTCTCTGAGACATTGTTGACTTGAGTCCAAATTCATGTACACTAGTCTTTCCAATTTTAACTCTTACTGCTATACACTTCCTTTCACTTATTGAGTCAATTCTTCCTGGGTATCTCATTCAGTTCCCAGGGAAGCATTTATTGGTTACTGCAGCGTGCTATGATCCTTTCATTTTTCCGAACGTTAATAGTACTTGCTGTTAAAGCCATTCTTATCATTTTAATGACAGTCTTCCCATATTGTTTGAAATGTGAAATACTTTGATCTGCTGAGTAACTCTTTCCTCCTAATGTAGCTCTTGATGCATAGTCGACCCCTACTAAGTATGTATTGAAGGAATAAGACCTTTGTGACTAAGCTTACATATTCAATCACCACTGATTCCCCCAGGCAGTCAGTTGCTTATATTTCTCTTTATATAACATTTTAACAGTCAGACACTTATCAAATATTTTTAAATTTTTTCTATATACTAGACACAGGTAAAGCATTGAGGAACAAAAAGTAACATGATAAACCTGCTCTTGCACAATTTAAATTATTTACAGAACAAAAATATAGATAACTTTTTTTCCTGTGCTCAAATAGCAAACTTTATTTTATTATTATTATTATTATTATTATACTTTAAGTTTTAGGGTACATGTGCACAATGTGCAGGTTTGTTACATATGTATCCATGTGCCATGTTGGTGTGCTGCACCCATTAACTCATCATTTAGCATTAGGTATATCTCCTAATGCTGTCCCTCCCCTCCTCCCCCCACCCCACAACAGTCCCCGGAGTGTGATGTTCCCCTTCCCGTGTCCATGTGTTCTCACTGTTCAATTGCCACCTGTGAGTGAGAACATGCGGTGTTTGGTATTTTGTCCTTGCAATAGTTCACTGAGAATGATGGTTTCCAGTTTCATCCATGTCCCTACAAAGGACATGAACTCATCATTTTTTATGGCTGCATAGTATTCCATGGTGTATATGTGCCACATTTTCTTAATCCAGTCTATTGTTGTTGGACATTTGGGTTGGTTCCAAGTCTTTGCTATTGTGAATAGTGCCGCAATAAACATACGTGTGCATGTGTCTTTATAGCAGCATGATTTATAGTCCTTTGGGTATATACCCAGTAATGGGATGGCTGGGTCAAATGGTATTTCTAGTTCTAGATCCCTGAAATATAGATAACTTTTTAAAAGCAAGTTCAAAAGTAAGCTAGTTTTACTAAATGATAATTCTATGAAGATAATAAAATGGATTATGAGATAGAGTTTTACTGCGAATCATTAGGGGATTACCTTAGCTGAGTTTTTATGAAGGTCTTTCTGAGCAAGTAATATATGAGTAGAATCAGGGATGATAAGTAAGAGCCAGCCATGTTTAGACCTATGAAACGATAGTGTAGGGAAAGCAAAAAACAAGTGGATTTTCCCTGAGGCAAGAAAATGTTTAACAGGTTTGACGCACAGATTGTGAGCAACTGTGGCTAGGCCATAGACCTGGCATAAAGAGGGAGATAAAAGAGACATCGTGATAGACTCTGCGACATCTTTTGTCCAAGATAAGAATCAAGACCTTATACTGATGACAGTGAAAAGCCAATGGAATGTGTTAAGCAAGGGAGTTGCATGGTGTGTTTTACTTTTGCAGTGTCACTACACTCTTATCTGTAGAGTGAGCTGTAGTGGAAGCAAGATTGAGCCCAAGAAATCAGTTTAGTGGCTGTCATAGTAATCCTAGCAGAATAATAATGGTGACTCAGCATGAGGTGGTCTTAAGGGGAAGTTGAGTAGTGGTCATATTTATGACATGTTTTAGAGTTAAAGTCAGCAGAGTGCGCTGATGGATTGGAATTGAAGGTAGAAAGAGGGAAATCAATATGGGCTCTTTTCACATCTAGTGTCTAACGGTGGCATTAACTGAGATGAAGGAGATTGGGAAGGTACAGAGTTAGGGGGTGAATGAAGGAACTTTTTACATTGCTTTGAAACCACATGACATTGGAATCATTCCACACAATAGGATAAGCTCCTAGTGGGCAAGGATTATGCTTAATTCCACCTTGATAAAGGTAGAATGCCACATGCTTCAAAGACTAAGCTTTGAACTTGTCTTTCAAGTTCTGACTCAGATATCAGGTCTTTTGTTATGAAATGTGGATAATATTGGCTACAAAAAAAATTGTCCTTAGGAATTTAGACAACAAGTGTTTGGGGAGCACCAAGGACAGTGCCTGTCCTTTGCAGGTACTTAAAAAATGACTTTTATCTTTCTTTGTTATTTCAGTAACTAGCCTAATATCTTTTATATAACAGGAACCTTTTCCATGATATAATTACAGAAATATAGATGCTGACACAAACATTTAATTATAGATAAAGAGTGCAGTAGGATGGCATTCACTTTTTTCCTCCTTGTAAGTTTAACACTCAATACTTTTATGTGCAAGCGTTGTGCCCAGCACTGGAAAGATGCCACAATGTGTTGGGTTGGAAAAATTAGATGCCTAGAGTAACCCTTATATGTGGTCCAGGAGCCTGTTTTCTCAGCCTCACAAACGCCTCATTGCCTTATACCTGTGGATTCACTTTCATTATTCTCCCACTAATAAGTCCCCGGATCAGGAGCAAGAAAAGGAGCATATGATGAAAACTGTGCCCAGATGAACTTGCTGGTGTGCTTTCTGTTTGGAAAGTCCATGCAAGGAAGTAGGATTATGGGATCATTCACCTGATGATTTCAGGAACAACATATATCTTTCTGATCATCTTCCCAAATGCTGTATATGAACAGAACAAATATCAGTTACACTAGAGCTAAAGGTGATTGGGATTAATTATGAGGACTTAGGAGTCACTAAGCTGAATTGAGAGAGTTGAGTGTTAGCAACAGGGTTGCAGAGATTACTTGAAGCATAAAGGCCAGTGGCCACAACAAAACCAACACCAGCAGCAGCAGTGAAACCACGTCACACCACATCTTGGATAGAATTGTATCTCAGAAAAGATATTTTTAAGTCCTAACTAGGAGTACTTGTGAATGTTACCTTATTTGGAAATAAGGTCTTTGCCGATGTAATCAAGTTAAGAAGAGGTCAGGCTGGGCATGGTGGCTCACGCCTGTAATCCCCGCACTTTGGGAGGCTGAGGCGGGCAGATCATGAGGTCAAGGTATCGAGACCATCCTGGCCAACATGGTGAAACCCCGTCTCTACTAAAAATACAAAAATTAGCTGGGCGTGGTGGTGCTTGCCTCTAGTCCCAGCTACTCAGGAGGCTGAGGCAGGAGAATCCCTTGCATCTGGAAGGGAGAGGTTGCAGTGAACCGTGATAGCGCCACTGCACCCCAGCCTGGTGGCAGAGTAAGACTCCATCTCAAAAAAAAAAAAAAAAGAAAAGAAGTCATACTGTTTTAGGGTGGCCCAAGTTCAATGACTGATGTCATTATTAGAAGAGGAAAATTTGGAGACAGAGATAAGAGATATAAAGAAAAGGAAGCCTAGTGAAGACAGAGGCTAACATTGGAGTGATTAATCTACAGTCCGAGACACACCAAGGATTATGGTAACCATCAGAAACTAGGAAGAGACAAAGAAGGATTCAACCCTAGAGATTTCAAAGCGTGTGTGGCCTGGCCAAGACCTTGATTTTAGACTCTTAGCCTCCAGAACTGTAAGAGAATACTTTTCTGTATGCTAAGCTATTCAGTCTGTAGTACTTTAACAGCCCTAGGAAACTAATACATACAGCGCTGAAGAAGTGTCACACAGGATAAATCAGGCATTGTCAACATACTTACAATCTAGTCATGAACACATTTAAACAACAGATGGATAAATGGATGGATAGACAGATGCATGATATAGATAATACATATATAAAATATATTTTAAGGCAATAAGGCACCAGTCTATGTTATATATTGTTTTACTGTTCAGGTTAAGTGTACAAGAATGTTACTATGAGAAATTCCTGGGACAAAATAGAGAGGCAGAAACACTGAGAAAGCCATCAGATCACAATGCAGGTCTGACCCCAAGTAAAGAAGAAAAAAAGGGAAGAAAAGAAAATACCTTAGATAGAACCTCCTTAAATTGTTTTGCAATCTAAAAAAAGTCGAGAAATGTCACTGGGAGTCCTCAAGCCAAAGTCACCTGGACGAATTTGCCATCTTTCAGGAATGCTTCTGTGTTAGTATCTTTCCACATTCAGCATTGGCTGGGAGTAGTCCATGGGAAGGATGACGTCAGCGCAAATGCAGTGATAAATTTCAGACCATAGCACTGAGGACTGTCAGTCAATTACTTTATGGTACTTGGAAAACTGAGGACTGTCAGTCAATTACTTTATGGTACTTGGAAAACTGAGAGCTGTGTCCTCATGGTTACTTGAGGTGGAATAATAATATACTGGGAGAAAAAAGCTCTAACATTAACTTTGTAGACATGTCAGCAATTTTGTGCCCACCGTTTGTATGGAATGATTTTTTAGATGTTGTTACCATCCTTAACGTGTCCAAACAGAAGGGGTTGGGATAGTGAAAAGGGGGTCAGGGAGAAAGTGGAAGGTTCAGGTTGTTAGCCAGAGTTTCTTTATGACTTTTTCGATTTATATATCTTTCTTATATAAGATGTATAAAGTACTTTTCGTGGAGGGAATTAAGATATCATTGTTGGGAGAAAAAAACATTTTTTAATCTATTTTTTCAGTGTTGTAGCAGCATTGACACTATTTCAGTGTATCACTCTCTCTCTCTTGTCCTGTCTAATTCTGGGGAACTCCAATGTGAGTGTTGAAAATGGATTTTTCCAGGCCCAATAATGCCATTCCTTCCGCTTTTATTTCTCACAAATTTTGTGTTTCTCTCAGCAGGCATTTACATTATTCTAACATCAGCATTCATATTGTTTTCCGTGACATCCCTTAGGTGGTCTTATTTCAGGTCAGCAAACATTTCCCGGGGACCTGATATGCACTGGACACTGAGCTAGCATGTAATGATTTCACAGAGAAAATATGTAGCCTCTGGTCTTAAGAAGTTTGCAGATAAGTGGTAGACATTGAAAAGAGCAATTTCAGTGTACTGTGATAGCGCCAGGTTAAAAGTAGTTCCAGGTGTGTTTGAACACAAAGATGAGTAGTAAAATAAGCCTGGGCTGGGGAGTGGAGGGCTGGTTACCATGCTAAACTCGCTGGTGGCAAAGAGGTTTACATATCATCTAATTTCCTCAGTCATGGACTTAACCTGATGTGCTGCTTCAGTTTAACCCTCCTCCTTTCTGCCTCCAGCAAGTGGTTTGGGCGTCTGAACTATCATTAATGATTTAGTGGTATAAACTGTTAAAATAAAAAATCATACTTGTTGCTTCATTTATGTCTGAAGTAGGCCAGAACATCTAAAAGTGAAGATATATCCATACGCAAGCAATGTATAAAGTGACTCAAGTCGTAAAACTACTTAATTGTGGAGAAAGCACACAATTAAACCATGGATTAAGCTCCAAAGCTTACTCTTTATATAAATTGTTTGGAATTCACAATACAATTTTCCCATAGAAAGCAAAGCTATATATTACCAGGCTAGTCCATGAAAGTCTAATTAGCTTATAATGTAGCTGGTACATTATATATTTCTCATGAAAATCATTAAAATCATATTATTCACCAAAAATCGGAAAGATTGAATATCCAATAATGGTGGCTTAATAAAATAAATTTTGTTTTAGCTAATTAGCTGCATAATAGAATGCTGTAAAGCCACTGATGATTACGCCGCAGAAGAATATTTGCAAACCTTATGAGTTTTCTGATTTAAAATATTAGGCAATACAAAGACATAAAAAGCACAATACAAAAGTTTTTTTCTCATTATCCCACCTTCAAGAATCATCCAGTATTAATAGTTTAGCATGCATTCCAGACTTTTTAAAATAAAACTATTAATATAAATGAAAAAAATTTTAATGACATAGAATTAATAGACATGTAGGTATATTTAGTTGTATTTTTTAAACCCATGACAGTAATACCAAAAATATTTAATCCTAGTTTGAAAATGGGTAATTTATATTTTATTTTACATTTTTTCTTTTCTGGATTTATTTTATATGTTTATTTGTGACTTTCTAAAGTTTCAGAATTTTCGAACTCTTTTCCTTCAAGAGTTGGCTTCAGTGTTACTCTCCAGAGTAACTTCGCCTGAACAATATTTATGAAAATAACTATTCCTCCTTTTCCATCATTTTTGCCATGGAGATATCCCTCTTAATATGCTTTATCTCATAGCATATATCAACACTTAGCATATTATATACCTGTTTATTTAATGTTATCTCTCTTACACTGGAATGTGCATTCTATGCAAGCAGAGGTTATATCTGTTTTGATTATTGCCTTATTTCCAGCAACCTAGACAAGTGCTTGGAATGTAGAAGGCACATAATAAATATTTCTAAAAGAATTATCAGTTGCAAACGAATGACTATATAATTAGAAAAATGCTATGTTTTCAAACTGTGTGTATATAATAAGTATGCTATTTTAACTCCAGCTATTCAAACAGCAACAAAAAAACCACAAATGGGATAAAAATATAGTCTTATTGATATTAAACATTGGTCATGAAGAAAAGAGTATTTAATTAGGAAAACAGAACAACATAGAAAGCTTCCTTTAGATTCTGATGTGGTCTTTTAAAATACTTAAATATTTTCTGGATGGTGGGTACCAACTCTGTTTACTGACTTTTTAAAAGGTATGCCCCCCACTAGGTCATCAGTCTATTATTAGCATAATTCGTATGCATTGTATTATAGTTATGATTTTATATATTTGGCTCAAAAAATAGAAGGTAAGGTAAGAGTAATTGAAGAGGAGGCAAAAGGAGCAGCGTGTGCTGAGAGACTTTTGAGAAATTCTTGGACGATATTTGAATGATCTGATGTAACCAAATGAATCATTTGGGATACTAATACATTATTGGATTAAATCAACAAAACTTTATTTTTCACTCAAGCTGTGTGCATCAAAGATTGGAAAGGGCTCTCCTCCATGTTGTCTTTGTCCATTAAAGAGGACCCAAGCCCAAGAGTCCCTTCTTTCTCTGACATAGAAAAAAAAAAAAGGCCTTTGCCAATGAAAAAGTATGCACTGGTTCTCTAAAGCTCTTTTTAGTAGGTGACACCTGTCACTTCTATTTATATTCTATTTGCCAATGCCAGGCACATGATCAAGAATAAATTTCATGAGGTGGGAAAGGCCAATCTACCCTATCCCCAAAACGAGAGCAGTAATCAAATATTTGTGGACAGCCCTAATGACTGCGCAGCAGAAGAATGAGAAAGACTTTGTATGTGAGAAAGTGCATGCTTTAAAGGAAAAGAAAGAGCACATTTAGCATCATCACTATTCCTCCGTCTGCGTTGGAACTAATAAAACACTTGAATATGCTTCCTCAAATCAAGCAATGATGGAGCTTCCTTATTTACAATACAGCATGAGCTATGGGTCTGAGGAAGAATAGTCAGTACATTTGTCATGGTGACATTTAACTGTGTATTTGCATATTTTATTTTTACATGTTTCAGATACATCCTATTCTCAGCTACATACAACAGTATGATGAATAAGTAAATATAATTATAGCTTTAATAGTAATACTATTGGTATCTCTAGCCATGAATTAGAAGCATAATGAGAGCAATGTGTCCTATTGATTTCAAGCACTTTACATCTTTAATAACAAGAAATGACAGGGCATCAAAACTTATAATCTGCTATACTTACTGGTAAGTAACTTGAACTTAAAAGGATTCTGTAGATGAATTTGCTTTCAAACTTCAGTTATTACTATCTTCAAGTAATTTGCCTATTATTAGCTAAATCTAACAATCATTAGTCTAGAAACCGAGGTATAACGGACACTTCTCTGATTTCTGTGATTCTTAGTTGCCAACATTAGCCACTCTATTTCCATCTTTCCCTTTATTATAATGTGCTAATACATTAGTTTGCTCCCTCTGGGTGTAAATACAATGCAGCTTTTAACTCTGTTTATGGGTTACAGGAACACACATCCTGCCAAAAGATTTCACATTGAGCTACAAATTACTAATCACCGAGTCATTTTTTCCATTTCATTCTTCTCCTTGTGTGGATAGAATTAGTGTGAGGATCCCATTAGCAACAGTGCCATTACAGGCAGAGTATTTTTTTAAATAAGAAGTCAAACCAAACAATTTCTATAGTGTCCAAGAATAAATGTATATTTAAAAAATCTGTATGGGTTATTTTTATCGTGAAAATAACATTTAGAAACTTAGTGGGGTTTTTGTGTGGGTGTTTTTCTTAACTTCCATAGCTAAAGAAATATATTAGATATAAAAATACAGAATGGAGGCCAGGCACGGTGGCTCACGCTTGTAATCCCAGCACTTTGGGAGGCCGAGGCGGGCGGATCACGAGGTCAGGAGATCGAGACCACGGTGAAACCCCATCTCTACTAAAAATACAAAAAATTAGCCGGGCGTGGTGGCGGGCGCCTGTAGTCCCCGCTATTCGGAGAGGCTGAGGCAGGAGAATGGCGTGAACCCGGGAGGCGGAGCTTGCAGTGAGCCGAGATTGCGCCACTGCACTCCAGCCTGGGCGACAGAGCAAGACTCCGTCTCAAAAAAAAAAAAAAAAAATACAGAATAGAATCAAAAGTAGATAGCGAATTCATGAGGAGTACAGAAAGAATTTCAAAGAAATGTTCTATTTGCCTCTTTGGTAAATTTAGAGATCACTTCTCGTTTCTATTTTAGGACAAAGAAATTATTTTTAGTTGCATGCCCATTATTATTTTAAATATTTTAAGTGTTATTTAATTATTTTTGACTTTTGAGAAAATAAAAAGAATCAAGCAACATAGATTTTCAGTGCTTATTTCTCTTTATCTGAAATACATTTGAAGCAATGCATTAAGCTTTGTTGACTTGAGGTTTTAAAAGGCTACAGTACATATTCTTTGTCCAAAAAAAAAAAAAAAAAACTTAATAGGTCAACTTGTTTAGCTAGACATATCTAATTTATCTGTAGAGTGTACAAGTTGGTACAGAGCATGTAACATATCCCCAGCACTTCCCTAGGCACAGCACAAACTGTAATTTCTGCCCTCGTGAAGCTGACATGCAGGCTTGGCAGACAATGTGCAAAATAAACAGTATGAGAGTCAGCTGGTAGGAAAGGAGATGTGCGATCTGTGGCAAGTACAGGGGATCCAGTGGCAATTTTAAACTAAAGACATCATGGTACAGGGCAATGGAATCATGAGCTGAAAGTGAGGAGGATCTGAGCCATGGGCAAACCAGGGAACAGGCCAGGCAGGAAGGAGGAATGGCTAATACGAGACACTAAAGCACCAGCATGAAGTGTGGGTTCTATTTGCATTGAGAGGGCCCAGTGTGGTTGGGGCAGAGGTGAGAGAAAGACTAGTAAGAGATGAGCAGGATTCTTCCATGTGGACCTGTTTCTTCTAGCATCCCAATAAGCTCTTTGGAAAATTGTGCAGAAAACAAACAAACATGAAATGAATACCGCATCTTATACCATGAATCCTAATTCCAGAGGTGGATGGTGTGGCACCGTTTACCAGAACTTCAAGGCAGAGCCTTAGTTGCACACACGACTTCCAGGTAATACCTAGGAGTGTTTAAGTATATACAGGTGTCCAGAAGAAGATAGAATGAGAAGGATAATGATACCTATGGTACACCACGTTTATTCCTTTTATCCATAAAGTCAATTTTTTAAAAGTCATTTTACAAATGATAACAAAAAAAATTGGAGATTCAGGAACTTTCCTATTTGTGTACTGGGAACTCTTGAACTGGGACAGTCACCCTTGTCTTTCTCCCTCTCCACTTTGCCTGACACTTTCCAGTGTATGGTAAAGTCCCTTACCTGTCAGTTTCACATAAGAGACAGTCTGGTATAATGGATGAATTAATTCAAAAGTGAGGAAGATAAGAAAATACTCTGTCTAGGGTCATAAGCAGTATCAGCATGATGGAATAAATAAAAAAAAACAGAAAGGAATAGTTAGCTACAAAGAATATATGAAGCTTGAGCTGCTTATTGGAAGAATGGGCAGAGACAAAAAGATAATTATTGCTATAATGCAGTGGCTGAAAATGAGTTGTGGGTTTTGAGGAGCACTAGGAAGGGGCAAATAATGTTAGCATTTGTTTGCAAGAGAAATAAAGGTGGTATGATGCTAGAGATCACAGATGAATGAATTGAAGTTTTCTAGCAAAGCAGAAACTGAGGTCTGGCCTTGAACCTTTGTTACTAACTCAGCCTCACAATGTAAGCACTTTAACCTGAACAGGTTTGTATGCACTGGCTTCAAATTAATGAAATAACTGTGGTCATTAAGGTATGCATCAGTTAATGTCTTTATAGACTTAAGGTGGTATAAAATGTACACAAAGTGCTAAACAATGGTAGATTTAATTACTTTCCAGACAGACAATTTTAAAAATCTAAAGCAATATTGGGTTTTTATGGTGCAATTGCCTTTCCATTCAAGGTTTTGTTTTGTTTTCATTATCCTTGGAGTTTATGAGAATCCCATTAATGGAAAAGAGCTGTTAAAAGCTAGGATGATTTTTTTTTTACAAGCAGTGCAGATCAATTAGCACCTTCTAATTTTGTACGAACAAGGAACAAAAAACAGGTGGAGCATCACCATTTTATGTTTATTGTATCTGGATTAGCTTTCTAACCAAAACTCTTGTTTTCCTTCCAAATCTCCATTGATGTGCCCAGGGCGATTTTGTCTTCAAGAAAATGGAATCATCCTGTGGTGATCAGACATGCTTATTGGACCAATGTACTTAAAAGGTTTTTTGAGGTTAACTTTTCCAGGTGAGAAGGAAGGAAAAAAGAAAGATTCTGGGGGAATGCATTCTGATGTATTGCTAATTGTCTTCCAATTTATTGGGAGAAAGGAAAATATCAAGGCAATTTAAGAACTATTATTATTATTATTAATTTACAAAAAGGAAAATGGATAACTCAGTGGAACCTAGGGAACTAGGAATTGGAATTTAATGTACATTTTCAGTAGATGGCTTACTCGAAGACTGTAATCATCTTCAATTTACTAACATTTCCATGATGCCTTTGATGGATACTATATTGTCTGAGAATGGTCCTCTGTGATCCCTCTTTATCGCTACTGATGGACTGAATAAAAATTATATAATTACTGGTCATGGAAATAGAACAATATTATTTTCTTCCTGCCAGGTGAAAAGAAAGTTAATGCACTGTTAAATATATCTGTTCAAAGTTATGCTCCCATGAAGAAAATAATTATTTTATCAGACTATATATTATTTTCGTGCAGTATTTTCAGTATCTGTGTGGACATTCTGCTACTATAAATTAATTAGGAATGGTGATCCCTTCATAAGGTAAATGCTAATGGCCAACATGATGCTATCCCTGCTAGTTACTTCTTCAAGGAGTGAACAGTAAGAGCTGTAAATATTGTTTTTTAAAAAACAAGATAGACAGAAGTATTTTCATATGATGGTATGATTCCTTTGTCAAGCATGCCTCCATTTTGTTACATATTTTATATAATTTATTAGATCACATTTATGCAATGATGCCAACAAGACTATCATAGGAAGTCTTGTTGGAAGGAAGATATTTGGTACCATGTTTCCAAATTGATTCAGTTATAGTTTATCATTTATTTATATACATGTATTATCTTCAAGTATTTTCTACTACTTCCCTTAAGCTCAGTCACAGGACAAAATATCTGGGAGGAAAATATGTTGCACTCTAAATTGAAGTTAATTGCATTTCTCATACTTCATACCTGCAAAAACCCACAAAGCAACTGGACTCTTACCCTACTGATTATCATAACTATGGGGATTATCAGTGGTTATAAATGACTGAAAAGGTTTGCCAAATTTTACTTAAGCTGAAATTCAAGACACATACTAAATCCTACCCATAAGGACTCATAGCCTCGAGAATGAGTTTAATGTGGTCACGTAAAGCCTTATTTATTTTTTCCTTAAAGGTGATTAGCTGTTAATAAGCCAAGAAATCTCTGCAAACATGTACTACCTCACTCTGTGGATTGGTGCATTTATTTTGGTTTGTGTTGAGTTTGTCCTTGCATTTATAATTTAAAAATTAATATGAATGAAAAGAAACAACAAATCAGAACTATGCTTTGATAATTAAAAGTATCATCAAAAACAGCCAGGCACTGTAGCTCATGCTTGCAATCCCAGCACTTTGGGAGGCTGAGCCAGGTGGATCATTTGAGGCCAGGAGTTCAAGACCAGCCTGGCCAAGATGGTGAAACCCTGTATCTACTAACAATACAAAAATTAGCCAGACGTGGTAGTATGCACCTGTAATTTCAGCTACTCAGGAAGCTGAGGCACCAGAGTACTTTATAATTCTAGAACTCGGGAGGTGGAGGTTACAGTGAGCCAAGATCGTGCCACTGCACTTCATCCTGGGTGACTGAGTGAGACTCTGTCTCTCAAAAAAATATTTTAAAAAAGTCCTTATCAATTCAAAAATAATACATTTTTACAGCCAGGCACGGTGGCTCACGCCTGTAATCCCAGCACTTTGGGAGGCCAAGGCAGGTGGATCACGAGGTCAGGAGATCGAGACCATCCTGGCTAACATGGTGAAACCCCATCTCTACTAAAAATACAAAATATTAACCAGGCGTGGTGGTGGGTGCCTGTGATCCCAGCTACTTGTGAGGTTGAGGCAGAAGAATCGCTTGAACCTGGGATTCTGCCATCTCACTCCAGCCTGGGTGACAGAGCGAGACTCTGTCTCAAAAAAATAAATAAATAAATACATTTTCTAACGCTTTTCTAGGTTGGAAAATTTGCCTAAATCTTTAAATGTTGCCCTTTTTGGGATTGGAGAGTTAAGATAGACAGCTAAATGACTTTCGTCCCATTAGGTTATAAAATCACCTCCATTACTCAGAAACTCATTTCTTGCTGCAAGAGACTTATGTTGTTATAATATGAGTAATTACAATAATTATCGTAGCACTTACATTTGCAATTATACAATGGTGACCATCCCAGTAAATCCTGGAACTCTAGAAAAGGAAATACAACGCATAGTTGGGAATCAGTTTGCCACTGAAATGCAGACATCAGTACAGTGCAAAAGATGGTAGCTCTCTTTGCTTTCAGGCCTTCCCAGCAGTTATTAGTTAGAAGAACGAACTTAATTGAAAATCAAAATATGAGACATAATTTGTGAGAATTAAATGGAAACTGAAAAAGCCTCAAATAACCCTAAGGTCTAGTTTTAAGAAAGAAAAAAACATAGATAATATCCAAGAAAATCTACATATTTTTAGCCTTTTACCTGAAGGAAATACTCTCCTATTGTTCATGTTCTGCAGAAAATGTTTTTGATATATACACACAAAGACAATTCATTGACTGGCCATTGTTTGTTGGCATAGGGTAAAGGTACCCGATAGCAATAAATTAAGCACACCCTTAGGATGATCCCGTATGGTAGGTGCTTTTGAATGCATGTTCCAAGCTAGAGAAACCAGGAGTAGCCAAGCCAGAGATTTGTTCCTTGTCTGTGAGGAACATCTGAGCCCCTAGCCAATCCTGGGAAATATGGGCTGTGGAGGGAATAGAGGCTCTGAGTTTGGGGTTGCATGAAGGTTGCCAGGTGGAGGTCATTAAGGGGAACCTGTTAAGTGAAAATGCTATAGAAACTGCGTGTTGTTTGCAAGTGGTTGTGGTTCTCCTGTCCAGCCCACTACCACTGGAGTCTTTCTCCTGTGTGTAAGCCCCTAATAAAACCACATGTCTTGTTTGCTGACTCTGGGTCTCCTCTTCGGCCTCTTGAATCTGATGCTTCCCCTATTGAAGTTAATAGGGGTTTGGCACAAGATTCAGCTATCGCATCTTTAATCTCAAGATATTAAATCAAATGGGTATGTACATCCCCATAAGCTTTTGGAGTATTTCCTAGGAATCAGGGCAATATTATTTAGAATAAAGAAAGGAAAATCCTTTAATTTTATTCTTATAGCCCCTTTTGCTCCAGTAATTTCTAAGACCACATCATGTTTTCAAGGTTTATTTTGGCTACATTGTGAATATAGGTGGATTGTACATTGACATCTTTGCAATTTCAATGAGCCTATAAATGTAATAAAAATAGCTCTATTGTATCATTTAATACTTCTGCACATCATCTTGTCTGGAATTGGTAGTTTGGAATATTCTAAAGTTATATATATATAATATTCTAAAATTATATATATAATATTCTAAAATTTTATATATATATATATATATATACACACACACTCCTAAACTTCTGACGAAGTTCCTCATTGTTACAAGTTCTCCTTAACAACAGCTTCAAATTATACTTCAAGATAAAAATAATTTAGATGTCTTGGTTTTCTTCTCCCTCCTGTCTGCATTTCCATACCTAAATCTTTTTTATAATGCTACCTCCTCCACACAGAATGAAATGATAATCTTTCCTTTCTGAATTCCATAACACAGGAGCTAGCTATTTCTTTCTTAGAGCATTTAACCAGTGTATGCTCTGTGAAAGCAGAGTTGTTTTTGATTGGCACCATGAGCATTCATCATCCTTGTTACATAGTAGGTGCTCAATAAAATTACTTTGACTTGCACTCAGGTCTTCCTTGTACAAAAATTGTTGCACAATCAGGTGTGTGTCTTAGCTTTAAAACCCACAATGCCAAATGCTTAGTAAATATTCAGTAAATAATAATGATTATTGTTACCTATACTAAAAATCTATAAACTCATAAAGTTCTATCTTATTCATCATCTTATCTTCTACAGTGCTTTGTGCATACTATAGACAATATTTATTTAGTAAATGAATTCAGCCTGAGAGTTCTGTTCACAGTGTGCTTCTTACATCCAAGTCTAGAGGTTTATATCCTGTATAGAATACTTGTATTCTATACAATTTATATTTAATTAGGAGTCATATTTCCAGAAGCACTTTGGAAACAAGTGGCAACTATTCCAACAGGCCTATCCAAACACAATAAATTTGAAATACATTTGAAGAGAAAGGAAATAACTCCTTCTCCCCCCCAAAAGAAAAGCTTGTCTATACTGAAGGACTTAATGTTCCTACCAGATAACTAAAAAATGTGCTGAACTCAAGGAAAGAAATTTATATGTGGCCATCTGAACTTCAAGAAATAATTGCTCTGCTAAGATTTATCTTCCTTACAACTGAGTTAATGGAAGGCTACATTTTCGTGTGCAAAGAATCTTTTTTAAAAATAAAAGCAATTAAAACCTCTTAGGCACACCACCCTTATTTGACAAGAAAGTTGTCCTCGCATATAACCTGTCATAGCCAAGTCTGCAAAGTGCACTCCTGATAAGTTTTAAATATGAAAATGACTACTTCTTGAAGATTGACAATATTGGCCATACTCTCCCAGTTACGTGTTGTTGAAAGAACAAACGACTTCCCAGGAAGAAAAAAAAGTTTAAAAAATTGCCAAAAATATATAGTAGTCGTTTTTCACTATAACAGAAGACAATTCAGAAACACGGTGTACAAAAAAAAAAAAAAGTCAATTTATAGAGATGCTTGCCCATTTACTTCTCTTAATAATGTCTTCCAGGAACAGAAAGCATGCCCTTGGTGGGTCGAATGAGTTTCATTTAGGTTTTAGATTAGCTGCTGCCCTTAAATCTATCTTGATGGGCTTGTGTTAAATGACAAGGTTGTGAAATGAAATACAAATTAGGCTTAACTAGGATAGATTGCATTAAAAAAATGTACTCGACTCAATGAGGAAGTTCAACCAAAGTTCAGTGAGTTCATGCTGGTGTAAAGTGGGGTGAGGGGCTGGGCACAGCGTCACGTCTGCTGTGGGAGGGACCTCACTAAGAGGTCTTCTTGCTTCCAAACACAGGTGATGTAACGAGAACATACACAAACATGGGCTTTCCAGCAGTGACCGACAGCTTGTCGGATGCCATTAATTACAACCACAGAGGATAAATCTCACAGTCAGTTTTATGACCAGCATGCTCTCTATTGGCTTGCACTAAATACATGTTGACCAATATTTCAAACATGGCGTATATCTGCATCATGAATAGATGTTTCTGATTTTAAAAGTCATCATTCATATGCTTGTGAGCAAAAAGATGAATTGAATGGCATAAAAATAGATATTATCTTTTTCAACTATAATACACATTTGAACAATTCATTTACATAATTTAAAAGTAAGTTTGAATTCATATCACATATCCTAAGAAATTTATTTACATTAAGATATTTACAAATTTGAAACACTTTTTAAGTTCCAGATCTATCTGATAACACAATTGTTTTCTCATGATATAGTCTAGGATCTAAAACAATTTGCATTGATAAAACATGGTTAACATATATGCTAACTGTTCAAATACTTTGTCTTTTTAATTTAACTCTCTCAAAATGCTATGATGGAGATACTATTATTACCTGTATCTCTGTTCCACAGATGAGAAGGCTGAAGCACAAAAAGAGTTAGTAATTTGCTAGAGATGCCAGGCTTGTATGGAAGGGAATCAGAATTTAAACACAGGCAATTTGGCTGCAGAGATGAGACCTTAAACCACCATATTGTGACATCCTGCCATCTTATGCTCAATGAAAGAAGGAATTACAAGGGACACACAGTCAGAACACTAGGATGGTCCAAGTTGAGAGATCAAAAGTGGGGATGTACAAAACCGGTATAAATAATGTTACTGGTTAAAACTGCCAATGGGTACAGGGATTTATTTGGGGTTTAATGAAAATGTTCAAAAATTGATTGTAGTGATGGTTGCACAACTCTGTGAATACACTAAAAACCATTGAATATGTGTGTGCGTGTTTATGTGTGTGTGTGCATTTAATACATGTAATTTGACTATTTTGATTAATCTCTCAAATGGTTACTGAAAGGCTGTTATCAGACCAGGAAAGACTAATGGATACTGTATAACTTTGTTTAATTGTATTTAAAGATAGTCTAAAATCTCCGTATAGCATTGCATGAACTGACAAGTTCTTCCATACCATAATTCCCCCACTCCCTCCTTTGGTAACTTGATTGTCACATGCACTTCATTGTGACTTGATTATGACTTGTAACGTGATTGTAACATACACACAGTGTATCTTATGTATTTAGAAATCTTCTCTTCTAATTACTCAGAAAGTAATTCTACTGTCTCTCCTTTTTAAAACATTCTGATTAAAATTGAAAATACATTCAGATATCATTTTTGTTTTTTCTTCTTTATCTTCAGACTTGTTCTTTAAACTTCTTTTTTTTTTTTAATTTGAACTATGGGACAGTAGAGAAGTTAATCTGGAGTGGGTCACTTTCTGAAGACCTTTTAAAATAAGTCGGATTTCAACTGCTTTTTTTCTTACCTGGAAGTCGACAGAAATGCTACCTTTATCAAAACGAAGCATTCTGTCTTCTATTTGTGTTATGAGTATTCACAGTCTAATTTTCCTAAAGTTACATCTTCATATGTTAAACAAAATTTTTGTTGCCCTAGGGAAAGATGGATAGGGTAATTTAATCCCACAATGTATTAGACACCTTATAAAGTATTCATTTTTGTTTTATTTTGTTTTACTTAAAAACATATTTTGTGGTATGAATTGTGAGAGACGATAAACCGAACGTACTATGTTTCATTTGTATTTACAGTGTGTTATATTCTTTCATACACATAATGAAAGGGTGTTACTGACCCTTATGTCGTAAGCTACATGAAAAATATGCATTAAGATTTTAATTATAAACAAATTTAGTCACCACTGTTTATATTCTTTTAGTCTGCATTAGCACGGTCATTTAAATAAAACATTTGTTTGTAAATGTGTGTGTTTCACTTGATATAGCTAATTACAAACCTGGCTGGGATTTTTACGATACCTCTTTTAAAGCATAGTTTTTGTGTAAATTCGAAGATTTCATGTTAAAAATGCCTCGTGTTTGATTTAATATGCTTGAATTAAATATATTCTATCTACTTGAATCTCTCTCTATTTAAAGGAATTTTTCTGAAAAACAGGCATGGTAGTTAACTTCCTGTCTGTGGCTTTCCAAGAATGAATTAAAATGTGTAAAATGATTTGAGATTCATGGTGAAAGGATGCTTTAGAGTGTTAATCCCCCATGAATTCTGCCTCCAGGATTCTGCCTAAATGAGCAGGAAACTTCTGGAATTGAACAAGCATTGTGGGTGGCCACGCTATGGTTAACAGGAAGAGAAGGGAGATTTCAATTAAGGATGTGAGTTAACTCACATAAATACTATTATTTGTGGGTGCTTGTGCATGTGTGTGAGTATAGGCCTGCACACTGATAGAACAGAGAGACCAAAAGGACTGAAATATAAATTCTCCCATCTGTCAGGAGAAATGCTCTTGGGAGAGGATAGATATTTTCAGGAATTTATTTTGTATCTCTCAACATACTTCAGTGATTTAAAATACCATTGAATTTGGCTATGATCAGGATTTTGGAGACTTGTAGATAAATTAAAGGGCAGCATTATGTTTTGCTTTACTGTTGAAATTTTATAGCCTAAATTGTTTTTCCATTTCTATTTCCATGTTCTGGGTTTGGGAAGGAATGTAACATGCATTACTTCCTGTGTATTACAATGGGAAAAATTTTCCACATTTTACACACACACAGTTCAAATAGTGTTGCTTTAAAGAACAGAATTAGAAATCCTGTCTCTGATGATTACTGTAGAAATTAATTTCTGAATTATTTTCTAGATTTCTTCATTATTCATTTATAATTACAATATTTCTGTGTTGAGGTATGCTAGCAAAGTAGCTTTTTAATGTTTTCTTTAGCCATGAATCATGCATACACACACACACACACACACACACACATACACACACACAAATACATACATCTACAATTAAATTTATATTATTGGATTGCTATTTATAAAACTGTTTAAAAGTAAGTAAATTCCTTCAACTTCTAAAAGCCAGATATTTAAATATTGCCACATATAAATTAAAACTAACAAACATAATCATTCCACTAGTCTAATTTCATGTGAAATATTATGTATGAAGTGGGGCAAGGTGGTGGAGGGTTGAGGTAGGTAGAAAGCACTTTGTAAGGATATTAAAAATTAAGAGCAGAATGACTTTATCATTTGTTTTTTCATATAACTATCATTTGCATGGGGGACTTGAGTTTTGTTTCTTTTAAAATCTTTTGAGATTTGGTGCCCCGGTGTCTTTTCAAATTCTCATAGAACAATTGGAATTAGGCAATCTAATTTTTCATCTTCTTAAGGAAAAATGATAATGGATTAAGTAGCAGAAAATGCCTGAAGGTTGCACTGATGTACTCTTCCTTGTCTTTTAGAGCACACCTCATTTTTTGTGCTTTATTACTTTTTTCACCATTTTTCATGAATAATGGGGCTGGGCGCTGCTGCTGCTTTAGGAATGGGGTTGTATCCCAATCACCATATTAGAGAATTGCCTGGTCCCATAGCAGGTATCCCTACTGATGAAATTCATAAAGATTCCACTCAATGGAATCCCCCAGAGGGAGTTTGTTTAAAAATGATGAGGACAATATATCTAATGATAGTTTCTTTCTCTTCAGACTGCCACTAACTCTTGAGATGTGTTTGGCATACTATATACTCTTTCTACCCTTTAACAGCAAACACAATCATGTTTTATTGTTATTTTTATTTTTTAGCATGTACAATATACCAACAATTCCCTTTGAAGAGACATGGACTTGTAAGGTTTTCTTCCACATCCTGGGAGAGGCCCCACCAATGCATACATGTGGCCATGCCTTTACCAGATTTGAAGGCAAGATAGTTTCCCTATGATTGGTCAAGTCCTCACCCACTACCACTCCAGCTGCCCTTCAGTCACACTTCGCCTTAGCCAGGCACCACTGGAGTGGTCACAGGCAATATTAGGATTTGGCAAAAAGGAACTGAGTTGAATGTGTTTAGCGTGTGTGCATTGGGACAATATTGATTTGGTTCACAGTAACTTCCATGTCTGGTTATTTGGTTCATGTCTACGCTGACTCTTGCTTGTTAGGACACAAAGGAATCTGTCCCGTACTGCCTGACACTGCAAGTGTGCCCCTAATGGGATAGATGAGTGTTAGAAATATGTGGTATGAGAAGTTGGCTTTTGAAAATTTTTTCAATTATGTGATGTATACAATTTTAGTGGGGAATTTGGTTTTCAACAATGACAAATTAAAACAGAAAATCTTTTCTTTTAAGGATGTATGAAAATTTTCAGCACGTATAAGTGTACAACACATTTTGTTTATTAATGGAAATGGTATATTTGCGAAAATGTGGTATACCTTTTAAAGAAGAAAGATGTTTTGGAACATTTCAGTTAAACAGGAAAGAAATGATAGACCATTTATTTGGACTTATATGTTTTATGCCTTCTTTCATCACTTTAAAGTTATTAAAAATTAGGAAATTTTTCTAATAAACTGAATGGAAACTGAAACATGTCATAATTATGTGAGTGGTAAAATTAGTAGACATTTTATTCTAATATTGAGAAGGAAATTAAAACCAAAAATTTACACTGTACCAAAAGTAGAAATTTGTTATGAATTAGAGATGTATTTCAAATACAAGAAAAAGGTGGATTTTTTATTGTTAATAATCTACTTAATGTAGGGGATATTGTTACATGAATACATAACAGAAAGATTTATTTTTCTGATTTTAACAAAAATATTAGTATTAAAAAAAAACAAGATGAAACTCATAATATGCCAGCACAATAAGATCAAGCTCTGACAAAAAGCTGGTAACTGTGGATCAGAAAAATCAGAGAAAACTTAGGTTTTGTCAACACACACACTTTAAATTCTTTGAAATCAATGAAACCCTAAAATTCACAACAACATTAACATTTATTATTAGCATGAAGTGTGAAGCTGAAACTTGTCTAAATGATTAATAATAATAATACAATTTTAACAATGCCACCTGAAAAACTGAATTATCTCTCTATTCTCAACATAAACAAAATAGTGAAATTGTCTTAAGATGAAACCACCAAATAAGTATACAATCAAAGTGTACACTTAGAAATATCAAGGAAGTATGTCAGATAAAATTAACAAGAAAAGTTGAGTTATTTCAATTTCTGATACTTCTGGTATTGATCAAATTTTTAAAATTTGTAAGTATTATTTTCTCAAGATAGATAAGCTATATATATACAGATTCTTTTTCAATCAATGTATGTATATACAGACAAATTGGAAAATATTCATATATATAGAGAGAGTGTGTGTTTTGTACACATATGTATATAGAGAGAGACAGTTCATATTCACATATATAGACAGTTTGTGCCTAATTTTGTTTTAATAGCTTATATTCTTTTTCTTAAAACGAGACTCCAAAATTCTACAAACTTCAGGCTCCTCAAAACCTGGTTCAGTCCATGCCAAGGAATCCAATATATTTTTTTAAGTACATGCAACAGAAACTTGGCAGGTTTAATTTAAGAAAAGTCACATTTCTTATTACAGAATCAAAGGAAAAACTGAGCGACTTAGATTGAGGAAGTGGAAGTGCAGATTGTGGACAGAGTCTGGTTCTAAGAGCATTATCTGAGAAACAGTTCTGGAGGATATCGCCATTGGTTGGCAGGTCTTCTAATCCTCATGCCTGCATCCTTAGTTGAAATTCAAAAGATGAGGAGGAAGATTCTAAGCTAAGCAGAATCACATGGATGGAGTAACTTGAGTGACAGTTGTGAGAATGAATTGAAAGCCAGGCAGTTTCACTAGGCAAGCAGATATGCAAGACGACAGAAATAAAAATTGGCTACAATCAGATATTGTACTTAATGTTGGGATGCACAGGGATAGAGAGAGAGGAAGCCAGCTCTGTGCCTTCCAAGACTTTGTACTTTAGTGTAACAGATAGATACATAAGTAGATAATTTGCAAACTATGCTAGGTGCTAACAGAGCGCTATGTCCAGGGAAATTTGGAAGCATAGGATAGAGAAACAAAGCCCCAGATGAGCTTTCTTGGACTTGAAAATGGCTGAGCTAAGTCTTGATTCTGGGTCTAGTTTTATTTTCTTGAGAAAAATAAATGAAAATCAAATTTTAGAATATGAATTTAAAAAAAATTGAAATCAAATACCTCCAACAGCACCCTCTTTGGATACAACTCCTAGAGCAAGTCCAAGAAAAATGAAGTAATTGACAGAAAAACATACAGATACTTGTGGCAAAATTTTACTGGAACCCGCTCTTCTTAGTATTAGTCCATACCCTGCTTATCATTTTATACAATACAGAAAAGGACTTCAAAGAACTTGCTGAACATCAAAGTGAATCAAACAGGAATTTACAGTAGGTCTTATGGAAAGTAAGTAAAATGATCTGATATTTATAATTTTAATTCAGGAAACATGACTAAGGACATGCATATAGAAACTTTTAAATCAAAACATAGTAAGGACAGGTTAAAAAGAGCATGCTATTGGGGAAAATGTAGGCATTTGATAATAAGGAGCCATAAGGTGGAGCCAATGGAATTTTTAAGCTAATTGATGGTATGTTCAACCATGAGAGCAATGGCATATGTCAAATATCATTTAACAGACTTTAAATCTGCACTTAATAACAAAAGCATAACCCATTTAGACCTAGATTTCCACCTTTGATTTTTTAAGAATATATAGACAAATATACTTTCTAATGTATATTAACATTCATAATTTACAACAAACACGTGGATAATATTACTTAAAACTCAAGGCAGTGGATAATAGAAATCCCAGACTTGTATTACAAGAGTAATACTGAGCATGAGGGAAAAGATCAAGGCAAAGAGAAAGTGAGAAGTACGTGGAACAGGCCCTGCACTAAAATGTATTCCCAACGCATTCAATAAATTGTTTATAAACTGATTTATTTCTCCTCCTCCTGCTGCTCCTCCTTTTTCTTCTTCTTATGGTCATGCTGACATTTCCCTTGTAATCCTGGTAACTTTTCCTCATTGTCACTTTAGTGAATATCTTCTGTCACTGATATGTTATACAATTGAAACATCTTCCTCATTTCATTCCCTGAATTTATTACATTTTTGTAGCGTCCCACTCAGATTTTAGGTGTGAATATGTGATTAATGAGGAATGAAACATGGTGATTAAAATATGAGCTTTTTTGCCAGACACAACTGAATTTGAATCTTTCATCACTTGGTAACATGATCACTTTGGGCAAATAAATGAGAAAATGAAACCTCCAATCTTTTGTAATACGGAGGTAATAATAACACCATATCAGTGTGTTATTGAGAGTAGTAAACCAAATAATTAAAGAGCAGAGCTTGCAATAAATCTTATCGTCATCATCATTATCATAAACATCACTGATGAAAGCAAAATTTGGACAAATGTCTGTCTTTTCCGAAGCAAGTATACATGGTCTATACCACCTCTATACTTTTACCCAGTGATTCATTTGACTTGGCCCGTGTTAATTTTAAGAGAATTTTCTACAGTAATTTTCTTTATGTGTGAACCTTTTCTTGAGTTTTTAATATAAAGCAAAAACAGAGAGAAGCAGAAATAGATAAGAGAATAGTTGTGCGAAAATAGAAGATGTGTACATTAGCAATTAGCTTAATATATTAACAATTGAGTTGGAACTTAACTACTCTTATTTTTATTTATTCAGGGCATCTCTTTGTCTCCTTCAAGTACTGTCTACAGAGGGCTAGCAAATTCAAGCCTGACATTCTTAATGTGAATACAGTAAGCAACAATGTCATCTGATGAGAAGGAGGAAGGCAAGGGTGAATTCAGGGGCTGGAGTAAATTGAGTATGTTTTGAAATAGCTTCTCTAGGGAATTAAATAGGAATTCAATCATTAGGGAATAAAAGGATTACAAAGAAAAACTGAGTAGAGAAAGAAGGCATTTTCAATGGATCCAGATAGCCAGCTTACATGACTTTCTCTAACAGCTCAGCAATTCTTGGTTAGACATAAAGAGATAATTTGGGCTTAAAAGGATGCTAACAGATGGAGATTTGAGAGAACCTAGAGTAAAGTTTATCTTATTTGTGCTGTTTGGAGGCTGGGCAGGGCACTGGGCTATTTCTTTTCCATTATATATAACTTTTTTGTGTGTGTTTCATGCAGTGTAAAGAGGTTACTGTTTTGCACATGTAATATTTTTTTCTTATACTGAAAACAATATTTAGTTGTTAGGTGTTTAAACATAAAGGTAAAAAAAAATGCCTTCAATTTAATTTACCCAAAATAAAAAGTTAGCAATTGGAGCTTTTTATAGCCATATATTTTATAAATGCATGAAGGAAGAGGAGGAGACTGAGAGAAGTCACTTTATGTATATAAGATAATACAATATGGAGGGATTTATAATCTGATACTTAAAATTTTAATAAATTATAACATAACATTTTCTATACTTTTTCATAATTTGGAATTTCTATATGGAAGCTACTTTAATTATTGGAATGTAGTTTATTTAAACCTAAAATGTTAATATGCAGGTTTTATTCTATGTTTTTACCAATAGATTCAAAATTGCAGTGAACACTCTATGGTTAATACTTATCCATTCATGATAATTTGTTGTGTACATACTCCTAGAAGCAGACTTACTTGATTGAATATATGCCATTTTGCATAGCAGTTTTATATATTGCCAAACTGTCCTCTAGAATAACTATTTTAAACATATCTTTTGAATGTGTAAGGCAGTAATTCCAGAAACTTAACAGTAAAAACTTATGTTTTACTTCCATATATTAAAATTTTAAACAATTAGCAAATATCTATAGCTGTGCCCCTTTTGTCAAGAATTTTTAAACTTTAAAATATTTTGATCATGCAATGTCTTAATCACTTATAAGAAATCAAGGAAAATGATAAAACACACACCAAAGTACCCATCACTGCAATTATATGGATAAAACATTCCCACATTTTTGGAAATAAATTAAACTTTACAAATACATATTACTTTTATATTTACTTTTCTGAATACATTTGAAAATGAGCATAATTGTCTTTGATTCCAACAATTTCTTCTTCTACCATGACTCACATTTCATTTCTATTTTGTTTCCTTCTTTTGTGATTTCATGAGTTGAAAACATAATTCTTTTAAAATTTCTTTGTGTTATTTAAAAAATTCTATTGGCAATAGATTCCTTTTATTTTATTAATACACTTTATATTTATACAAGAAATATTACTCTGTCTTCCAATCTAGGACTTCCATATTTAGGTAAGCAATCTTCTATCATTATACCTTTCACAAATTTGTAAAATACATGTCTATATAAGATTTTTCTTTTCTTCTCTCTGCCTCTCTCTCTTTTCATTTTTTCTTTTGTTCTCAGCCAGAGAATTCATCCTGTCAAAAATTACACTAAAACTTGCTTTGCAAAATATATGAAAATCTTTTGACATTAATAACTACAGGTATAACTTATTTTATTCTTGTCAAGTAGTATCACTAAATCTGAACGTACTGTAACTAAGTCCAATATTAGAGGACAATCAGATTTTTTACAATATTTTTGCTATTTAAATTCTGCAATACATATTTCTGCTCACAGATCATGTATTAGAACAATTTATGTAGCATATATTTTGCAAAATGAAATTCTATGGCAAAAATACACTCATTTTTAAAAGTAGACATCATCAGCACATACACTTGTAATATTATAGCAATTAATATGATAATCAACAATATATGAAAGTAGACATTTGCACATACTCTCATCTGCATTGGATACTATCATTTATTTTCATAAAAGTTGATGTTTTATTGTTGTTGCTTCATTAAATTAATTCTAAGGCTATTAACTTCTTTCTGAATACAACCTTGGCAAGCCTTTAGAAATTTTCTTATACCTATACATATATGTATTTATGTGCATATATATGTATGTGTATATATATTTATATATGTAGCAATTATTTTATTTTCATTCCTATCTAAATAGATATATTTTTAATTTCACCTTACCTAGTTTTCTATGTTCTATATTACCCTGGCTCAAACTCTTCGTATATTATAATTTATATGCTCTGTTACTATTAAGTCTTTACATGAAATTTCTTAGTTTTTAATATAATTTTATGTAAAAATAAATTCAGATTTATAGAAATATTGTAAAAGTAGAAAAGAGGATTCTTATGTAGCCTATAGCCCACATTTATGGTTCTTCTATTAACATTTTACATGAGTACAGTACATTTATCACAATTAATGAACCAATGTTAACACATTATTAACTAAACACCTTGCATTATTCAGATTGCCGTAATTTTCAACTAATGTTCTTCTTTCTGTTCCAAGATCCCATCTAGAATACCCCATTATGTTTAGTCATAGGCCTCCTTAGACTTCTCTCGGCTATGACAGTTACTTGGACTTTCCCTGCTTTTGATGATCTGGACAGTTTTGAGACATACTGGTTAGGTATTTTGTAGATTGTCTCACAGCTGGTATTTGTGTAATGTTTTCTTCTCATTATAAGGTTAGGGTTATAGGTTTGGGGGAGAAAAACTACAAAGGTAAAGTGCCATTCTCATGACAACATAGCAATGGTGTATCAAAGTTATGCATTATCAACATGGCTTATCACTGTTGGTGCTAACTATAGTTACCTGGCTGAGGCAGTGTTTGTCAGGTTTCTCCACAGTAAGTGACTCTATTTCCCCCTTTCCATACTTAACCCTTTGGATGGAAGGCAATATGCACAATCCACATTTAGGGAGCCGAGAGTTATACTCCGATTCTTTGAGGGAGGAATATCTATGTAAATTATTCAAATTTTTGCATTAAGTTTTGTCTTATTTCCTTATTTTATGTATTTATTCAAATGTGTATTTATATCAGCTTTGACCATTGGAAACATTGTCAGTTGGAGGCTGTCCCCATTATTGTGTTTTTTACCGCATACTCCTTTTCTGACTCTGTAAGATTCTTCATGGTTATCTTGTATATTTCCTGTCAAGGTCCTAAAATAAGCCATTTCTGCAAGAAGCCCTGATGGTTTTTTTGTTTGTTTGTTCATTTTTATAGTGTTAGAAACAAAGTTCTGGGTGCTAGGTATGCACTATGGTTTGAACACATGTGTTTCTCCAAAATTCACATGTTGGAACTTAAACCACAATATGATAGTATTAAGAGGTGGAACTTTTAAGAGGTGTTTTAAATCACAAGATTGTAGCAATTATGTATGGGATTAGTGACCTTTTAAAAGAAGTGTGAGGGAGCTGTTCACTCCTTTTGACTTTCCATCCCTTCTGCCGTGGGAGGGCACAGCAACCAGGCACCATCTTGGAAGCAGAGACCAGGCCCTCACCAGACACCAAACCTGCCAGCATCTTGATCTTGGACCTCTCAGCCTCCAAAGCTGTGAGTGTGATGTTGTGAAATATATTTGGTCTTCAATACCCTTTCCTGGCATGTAACTCCTAAAATCCTTAGAAGCTTCAGAGTCTTAAGTGTCTTTTGTATGCTAATGAGTTGGTGATGGTTGAATGCCCCTACATAGCTTCAGGATGGGGGCTGGTCACCTGAAAGATCAAGGTGTGATTAAAGGGTTGGACTTTCAGCTTCACCACCCACCTCCAGGAAAAGGAAAGGGGCTAAAAGTTAAATGATCACTGATGGCCAATGATGTAATTGATCATGCCTACTTAAGGAAGCCTCCATAAAACTCAAAAGAACGAAATTCCAGATGGCTGAACATGTGGAGATTCTTAGAGGGTGTCCTGCCTGGGAGAGCATGTTGTCCTGCTTGAGAGAGCAAAGGATACAGATGAAGAGTCACATAGGGTGAAATATAGTGGTTGAGTGCTCCATCTCTACACTTCACCTTATGTGTCTCTTCATATGTATCCTTTGTAATATACTTTATAATAAACCAATAATCGCAAGTAAGTTTTCCTGGGTTCTTTGAACTGCTTTAGCAAATTAATCGAACTAAAGAGGGGTTTGTGGGAATGCCAACTTTAAGATGGTTGTGTTAAAAGTTCCAGAGGACGGGACTTAATAGCTGTTGTCTGAAGTCAGGGGGAGTTATGTGGTACTGAGCCCCCAGTCTGTGGAATCTGAGGTTATCTCCAGGTAGATAGCACCCGAATTTAACTGAATTAGAGGACCCCCACACATTTGGTCACAGAAGTCTTTTTTATTTATTGTTGTGGTGGTGTGAGAGCCAAGAAAAAATAGTCTGAGTTTTTTCCTCATACGGTAAAAAATAAATTTATACTCTTTATAAATTATCAAGTTTCAAGTATTTTGTTAAGCAGCAAAATTAACTAAGACAGTATGGTTGCTACTTGGGTGTCATTGCTCCTAGGTCCCCTCAGCTGAAGGATCAAGGGAATATATGTGTGTATACTAACATATGTATTCACATATACATATCCATATGTGCCATCATCTATATCTGTATCTATATCCAGATCTATACCTATATCTATCTATTGGTGTCTATATTAAGCTAAACATGAGTCCATGATGATGAGAGCCCATTGTAATCCCTTACCACATGGATTATTCTACCTTTTTGCCTGGCTTTTCTCTAAAGTCCCACTCCAGCAGTGACAAACCTGGCTTTCACCATATGCTATCCATTTACTTAATTGTTCAATTCTAGTATGCACGTGTGTTTCAGAATTGTTTACTCTTATTCCTATGGGAAAAATCTTTGTTAACTAGAGTAATATTAGGCTCAGTTAGATAGTTCTTTTTGCCTTTAGTCTTACAGACTCCGTTCATTTCCAAAGTTACTAAGGTTATGACCTTTTTTCTCCATAACCTTCAGTGATGTTGTTTTGTACCTTTGTATACAATTTTATTCTTTTGCCACAGATTGCATGTCGTGTGATACTCTAATCTTTTAAATGGTGTGTTTACATTTATACACATTAAGATTTACTCTTTATTCTGTTTGCTTAGCGTGTTCTTGTGTTCCCTTTTATTGCTGATAATCTTGTTCTGAAGTCAGCTTGGTCTGAAATTAATATTGCTACATCAACTTTCTTTTTATTTGTGTTACATTGTATTTCTTTCTGATCCCATTTACTTGTAACCTATCTATCACTTTATATTTAAGGTAGATTTTTTTCAAGATAACATATAGTTGTTTTTATTTTAATCCGCTCTGTCAATCTCCACTTTTAAATTCATATGTTTGGATCATTCACATTTAAAATGATTAGTCATATAGTTTATTAATATCTATAATATTTATAACTATTTTCTATTCATGGCAATTGTTATTTGTTTCTTTGTCTCTTGTTTCTGTGATCTCTTGTTTTATTTTTAATTGAGCATTTTATATGATTTTATGTCCTCTCTTAGTGTATCATTTGTATCTATTCTAAAATTATTTTTGTTGATTGTCCTAGAGTTTATAATATACATTTTATTTTATATTTTATTTATTTATTTTTATTATTTTTTAGATGGAGCCCCGCTCTGTTACGCAGACTGGAGTGCAGTGGTATGATCTCAGCTCACTGCAACTTCCGCCTCCCGGGTTCAAGTGATTCTCCTGCCTCAGCCTTCCAACTAGCTGGGATTGCAGGTGCCTGCTACCACGCCCTGCTAATTTTTGTATTTTTAGTAGAGACAGGATTTCGCCATATTGGCCAGGCTGGTCTTGAATTCCTGACCTAAGGTGATCCACCCGTTTCAGCCTCTCAAAGTGTTGGGGTTACAAGCGTGAGCCACTGTGCTTGGCTAAAATATACATTTTAGATGATTTATGTTTACCTTCTAATACGACTATATTCCTTTATGTTTAGTGCAGATACCTTAGAATATCTCATCACTTCTCAGCATTTTGGCTAAGATCAAGTGTAACAGAATATTCTCCATTTTCCTCTCCTTGTGACATTGCTAACATTCGTTTCATTTATCAATATGCTACTATTACCCGATACATTGTTACTATTATTGCTTTAAACAAATAATTATACTTTAAAATAAATTAAACATAGTAAAACATGTGTTTTATATTTACATCTTTCATCTTTGATACTCTACCTTTCTTTATGCATATCCATGTTGATGACTATACTACTTTTCTTCATCCTGACAAACTTATTTTAACCTTTCATGCAGGATAAGACTGCTGATAATGAATTTGTTCTCTTTATCAGATAAAGTTTTTACTTTCTCATTTTTAAGAAATAATTTTATTGCATAAAAAATTCTAGAGTTAGGCCAGGCGCGGTGGCTCACGCTTGTAATTCCAGCACTTTGGGAGGCCGAGGGGGGCGAATCATGAGGTCAGGAGATCGAGACCACGGTGAAACCCCGTCTCTAATAAAAATACAAAAAAATTAGCTGGGCGTGGTGGCGGGTGCCTGTAGTCCCAGCTACTCAGAGAGACTGAGGCAGGAGAATGGCGTGAACCCGGGAGGTGGAGCTTACAGTGAGCCAAGATTGCGCCACTGCACTCCAGCCTGGGCGACAAAGCGAGACTCCGTCTCAAAAAAAAAAAATTCTAGATTTGTTTCTCTCAACCCTTGAAATATTTCACTCCACTCTCTGCTTCCTTGCAGTTGCTGTAGTTTCTGATGAGAAGGCTACTGTAATCCATATCCTTGTTCCTCTAAAAGTACATTGTTTCTCACTGATGTTTTCGAAGATAATTTTTGTCTGTGGTTTACTGTACTTTGTATACTATATGCTGTGTTATGCTAATTGTTGGTATTTATCTTGGTTGATTTTTCTGAACTTCCTGTATCTGTGGTTTGGTGTCTTTCATTCATATGGGAAAGTTTTGGCAATTATTAGATGAAATATTCATTCAGGTTTGTTCTCTCTTCTTTTGGTGTTCCGATTATGTATATGTCACACCTTTTGAAATTGCCTCACTGTTCTTCAGTGTTTTGCTCTGTTTTTGTTTTGTTTTGTGTTGTTTTGTGTGTGTGTGTGTGTGTGTGTGTGTGTGTGTGTGTGTGTGTGTGTGTTTTTCTCTCTCTCTCTTTGCATTTGTGCTTTGGAAGTCTCTATTGCATTACCTTCAAGCTACTATAGATTTGTTGAGTCTAACAATGATACTGTACAAGGCTTTTTTCTTATTTCTGTTACAGCACTTTTTATTTTTAGAATTTCAATCCTTTCTTAGAGTTTTTGTCTAGATAGATGTTTACATTACCCTTTTCCTAGGTCTGGCAATGTCTTTTCTCTGGAGAGTTGACTTTTGTTACAGAGCAGATTCTAGGTATATTTCACAATAGTTACTTTAACAATCTCCGTCTCCCCCAGCCAGAACCAGGGGGAGATTTTTCTTGTTTTGTTCATCATGAGAACCTGGGGGGTTTCTAATGTAAAACCCACCAAAATGTGCCACCCTGTTTGAAGACTGCAGTTCCTAAGACTTTCTCACTCTCACACGAGTTTGTTTTCTGCCTCCAGCACCTCATCAAAACTATAATTTAATTGTTCCTACTAGGTTGTGGCTCCAGTGGCTTCTGCTCCAGCTAAGCAAATCCTCCCTGTGTCTCCCTCTGGATATACTTGTGTTTCCAGATTTCAGGGCAATGATTTTTCCTGTGACCTCAGTTCTCTAGTGAGTCCATGAATAGCTATGGTTATTTTCAGTTTGTCCACATGTTTCTTCTTGTAAAAACAGGCATCATAATTCCCAAGCTCTTTAAAATTCAGAGCGGAAGCAGAAGTCATACTTAAGTTTTTTAGCACACTCTAGAATACTTTTCTGTCACTTCCTACAGTTAAATAGAATGTGTATTTTTTCCCCAAAATGAAAATAATCTTAGCATTTTTTCTAGTTTTAAAATTATTTCTTCTCAGTTCAGTTCCATCTTTCTTAACACAGATTCGTGATACTGAAGCTGGACCCTGTAAACATTTCTTCTTTGCTAGCTGGCAAAATTTTAGGCTGCTCGGTAGAAGACACTGAAGGAGTTTATCTTACTGTTTTGAGTGTGCTTCTTCTGGCTTCTATACCATGAAGCCAATGGGTGCTTCTTGACCAATGGTGGACATGAAACCCAGTGACTCACACCGTCCAACAAATATTGTAAACACTCAGCAGGCATCTTTCTACCAAGTATCACCAGCCAGTCTTGCCAGCCTCCGAGAGATTATTTATTCATTGATTTGTGGCAATACCCCAGCATATAGTTTCATAGTCAGCAGTTTCTATCTGTTGCACCTCAGCAAACTTCATTCCCTGAGCACAGCTGCACCCTCATCTAGTTGATAGAACATTCAGCCTTGGGAAATGCTTCTTCAAAGATTGTCTTTCCCTTCAGTAATTCCCCTTGGCCCTAGAAATGGTGGCTGTTTCCTACATCTGCTATTCCTATACTCTATAGATTTTTTTAAATTGCACTTGAGGCTTAATATCTTTTTAATACTTAACATTTCTTTAATGCAAGTACCACTACTCCAATTGCTGGTATAGTTTTTATCACCTGACCCAGTACTTAGTGATTCAGCATCTATTCACCACGGCATAATTAACATATTGAAATCATATGAAGTTTTAGATAGTAATCATGATCTTATCCTATATCAACACCTATAAAAATTTCTAAGTTTTTTGAATAAATGTTGTTCTTTAAGTAATTTTCATTATAATTTCCACAAGTCCCCTTCCTACTATTTTTTTTTCTTGATTTCGAGAATTCTTTGTGGATTTCTTGAAGAAAAACTAGGATTTCTCATGCTGATTCTCTGGGGCATGTTTTGAGTTATGGATATAAAATTTTCATTTATTTGTGTATGCAATTACGTTCTTTTCAGAAAACTATCAAAATTGCTATGCATATTTTCTAACACATTCTTTTCTACCATATTATTAGAATTTGGGGATGTAAGAAAGATTCACTTGTGAGCTTATGCCTAAGTTTCTGCTGTAGGTATAAAGCTCTAGTACTTTTTTTAACACTGTATCACACAGATTTTTGCAAATACACACCAGTGAATAGAATCTGCTCTGCCTCCATACACATGATAACACACAACTTATTCTCCATTTGAAACTCGGGAGGTGGAAGAATTGTTCGAAGAGGAATTCTGTTAAAAAGAGGGTGATTAATACATAAAAAAACCCTTTAAAATATTAATTTATTCTGTATATGTTACTAATTCAGATACATTTAATGCCTACATTGAAGCATGTAATATATGTTAGCTGCGTTTGTATAGAAGCAGGCAGGGCAGAAACTGCTGGTGATCATCCAATATCCATTCTTCCCCTTTTCTCTTTAGTAATAAAATGCCCACATTTTTACTAAGTCCATGCTCACTCAGACAAAACTATTTTCATTCTTTCCTTTCAGGTAATGAGCTATGTGACTAATTTCTGGCCAATGGAATGTGAAGAGAAGGAAAGTTTACAAATATTGGATAATGTTCTTAATGGGAAAAGAAGTGGTTTTCATTTCTTATGCCCTCCCAACTGTATGGAATATAGATTTGATGGCAGAATCTGGATTTATACTATTAATAGAGGACATCTGTTAAGTATGGCAAAAAGGCAAGCTAGAATCTGGGACCTAGCTTCAGGTCTGGAGGCTTAAGCCTCTGTTTACAGGGAGATGACTGAAAAAAAAAAAAAAATGTCTCTACTTTAGCCCACTGTTATTTTTGTCATTATTTTAGCAATTGAACCTGTATCTGAAATAGTAGAGAAAGCACATTTAAATATAATTTTTATTTTATTTTATTTTTTGAGATGGAGTTTCACTCTTGTTGCCCAGGCTGGAATGCAATGGCACTATCTCGGCTCACCACAACCTCCACCTCCTGGGTTCAAGCCTCAGCCTCCTGAGTAGCTGGGATTACAGGCATATGCCACCATGCCTGGCTAATTTTGTATTTTTAGTAGAGACAGGGTTTCTCCATGTTGGTCAGGTTGGTCTCAAACTCCCGACCTCAAGTGATCCGCCCGCCTCGGCCTCCCAAAGTACTGGGATTATCAGCATGAGCCACTGTGCTTGGCTTACATATAATTTAATACCTGTTAAGATATATGGGCATTTTAAGAAAGCCATCATTCTCAGCAGACTAACACAGGAACAGAAAAGCAAACACCGCATGTTCTCACTCATAAGTGGGAGCTGAACAATAAGAACACATGGACACAGGGAACAACACAAACTGGGGCCTGTTGATGGGTGGAGGCGAGGGGAGGGAGAGCATTAGGACAAATAACTAATGCATTTGGGGCTTAAAGCCTAGGTGACGGGTTGATAGGTGCAGCAAACCACCATGGCACAAGTATACCTGTGTAACCAACCTGCACATTCTGCACATGTATCCCAGAACTTAAAGCAAAATAAAAATTTAAAAATTAAAAAAAATATGCTATGCAAAAGTGCTTAATATGTTAAATTGGCATGATTTATTAGCATAATAAAAATTATTTTTTACATTTTAAATATATTTATACTAGATGCAGTGATACATATAATATGCTGTTTCTTTACTTTCCTAAAGTGTCATGATGGCCCCAATGTGACTGCAATTTCTAGGTGTTATGAAACAAAAGGAACAACAACAACAGCAGCAAAGTTAGCATAGTCTGAATAAAACATATTTATATTTAATATGCAATACTCTATATTTAAGTTTATTTCTGTCTGCTTATGTTATAAGTTTAGTCTTGAGGGTTTTCTCATAGCTCCACTATCAGATGGTAATAGACGTGTGGGAACAGTGCCTTGTATGACCTCCTGGCTTTGGCTGGAGGGAAGAGGACACATGTGATCATCCTTATCTCAGCATGTGTGCTGGATGATTTTTGTGCCTGTAGAAATGGTCACTTCCTGTCATTAGGCATCGTTATGTTTTCTGTTGTTGATGTCTCTAATTAATTAATTTATAATATTTCTTAGCTCTGTCAGAATCCAGTGGACCTTTCCTGCAAGTTGGGCTTCCATCAGTCCACCCTGGTGTTACCAACCTTTCTGATTATCATACATATACTGCATTCTTGTTCCTGTCCACTCATCCTATGGTATAGACAGTGGTAACAGTGTAAAGGCACTCCACTCCTGCATAGAAGCCTCCATGTGTGTCCTCTCCCCACTTCATACAAAAAATGATTAAAGCTTGGAAGTGAAAATTAGATTTTTCTCTACCTGACAAATGTTGTTTTTTTTTCTTTACTCTTCTATTGCCTTTTATTTGACCTCAGGGAACGCCAATATTAGTTTTTCCCAAAATATAACCAAAATTAAAAAAATATATTTCTGGTCCTCAGAGATTTCCTTAACCTTAATAACCTTCTCCATGATTTGAGAAGTTAAACCTCCAGGTTGAAGATAAGTTTTGACTATCTGTATCTTCTAACTCACCTGTTTTCTTTCCTCCATTTTCTTCTTTCATTCCCTTTCTTTTCCCCACCTTTAAATGTGGAGATTTTTTTTCTTTTTTTCAATTTCAGTCTTCTAACTAGCAAACTAGTTGCCGTATTTTTTCAAAGGACAACCTTTGCTTTGAAATGTTTAATATAATTTAAAAACACATGGTTAATCCTTTTTATTTCTTTGATAATGCCTAGATTTTGAGTCCATTGTCTTATTTCTATTTTTCTTAAGCCAAATGGATTAGTGTTGTTCTTTTTCATCTTATTTGTAACATTCCTAATTACTATCTCTCTGAAGGAATATTGCTATTTCCATGCGATAGCCCCATTACATTTTACATGAAGGTAATCTCTATACATATACTAGAGGCCAGAGTTCAATATTTGAGCTGGCTACTAAGCACCATAAGTTATTTTGTCAAAATAGAAAGATTTAATAACAGAGTAGAAACATGAAACATCATAGATGGAAAGTTTTTAGTTAGGATATATCTAAACCTTCCCGTTATCATGAATTCTTTTTCTTTTTTTTTGATTTGGAGTCTTGCTCTGTCACCCAGGCTGGAGTGCAGTGGCACGATCTTGGCTCACTGCAAGCTCCACCTCCCAGGTTCACGCCATTCTCCTGCCTCAGCCTCCCGAGTAGCTGAGACTACAGGCGCCCGCCACCACGCCTGGCTAATTTTTTGTATTTTTAGTAGAGACGGGGTTTCACCGTGTTAGCCAGGATGGTCTCGATCTCCTGACCTTGTGATCCACCTGCCTCGGCCTCCCAAAGTGCTGAGATTACAGGTGTGAGCCACCGCGCCCAGGCTCATGAGTTCTTTTATTCCTAGACTGTCTCTTCCAATATTTAATAACAAGCACTTACAAAAGGTCAAAAAAATTATTTTCTTGAGATTTCAGATTGCAGTAATATTGATAGCTATTAAATGAATAGGTAAACCATTAATCTCTGGAGACTTCCTTGTTAGAGAATAAACAATGAGTGCTGACGATTTTATTTGTTCTATGTATTGAACTTATGTAACTTGGTTAAATGTCTTTTTCTTCCATTAGTTACCAGGATGGGTCCCCACTGCCCTGTAAAATATAACCTTAGATTTGAGATTGTCTCTACATGAAAATCAAATGATTTATACACATCATTAATGTACTGCAATTGAATAATTACCTTAAAACTTAATAGTTACATATAAAAATATGACATAAAATGATTTCAGCAAGCTAATTTAAAAAAATTATTTAGTGAAATTTTTAAGTTAAGGTTTTTCTAATATACAATATTTGTTTCTTGCCACACAATAAAAAGGAAAAGATATGGAATAATTTTCTGAGTAATTGTAACTATAAGATTACATTTTTTATTAGAGGTAATTATGACAATGGGAGCCTCAGATCATAAAATTGTTTTAAAGAGAACATATTGTTTCTACAAATTTTATCTAAAACATATTTGGAGCTTAGAACATTAGCTTTCCACAATAGGCATTGATAATTTTGCAGATATAGACCTCTAAGTTAAGAAAATTCAGGAAAGAATAAAGATAAGCTCAAAAAGGAGAAAGTTGAAGATTAAAATTTCATAGTAGTTTCAATAGTAAGAAACCATTTATGATTATTTTTCCAAGCTGGAACTAGTCTGCACTGAACGTTGCAGTGATCCACCAAGCATCGGAAATTATGAAGTAGGTGTAATTTCTCTGAAATTTTATTTATTCAAAGACATGGGAAGGATAATTTTTTATTTAATTTTAAACATGTATGAATATGCTATGATGTAAAATGAAAAGTTAATATACATTAAATCTTTAAAGGAAGATTTCAAGCACACTAGGGCTGTATGATCCTGTCTATATCTCATAAATACTTCTGTGCTATAAATTTCATTTTTTCCCTCTGCTAGTAATTCTCTATTGGAAAAGATTCAAAAGCAAGCCTTCGGGATTGGAATTAAAATCATAATTATATGAACTAGGAAAAAAAGCATTCCGTTCATTTCAGCAAGAGAAAGATAAAGGCTCTTAGCCTAATTTTGGAGCTAACATTGCTATAGTCTGTTAGATCAACAGTCAAGCAAGACCTGGGTGAGGGTGAATTGGGATCCACAGTAAAAACTGGAACCCATAAATAAAAACAGGAACCTATGCCTGTCTTGCTACATTCAAACTTGATGTGGACAACATTCAAGAAAGCATGACACTTTCTATCACAGAGTGGCACAAGTTTATGTCAGCATTCTTGTCCCAGAGAAAGGTTTGACAGAAACTAGGAAGGGTTTAATTTTGGAGAAAAGCATTTTATTCAGAAGATTCTCAAGTCAAGAAATGACAGGCTTATAGTTAGGGTAGGAATGTACTCACTTTGCCTGGAATCCAAGATGGGAGTTTCATCACTGAAAGAAAGTAGTTTACAAAAACCGCAGGTGGGTTTGAGTGGATTTTGGAAAAATGACAATTGCTTGGTCTAGCTCATTTGAACTATAGACACTCCCATATGATTAAAGACTAAATTGAAATTTTTGCTTCAGGAAGGATTTCATAAATAGGTGGTTACTGGAGTATCAGGGGGAACCTGCCCCCGATTTCACATAGGTTCTTTTCTATTTTCCCTAAGCATCGGCCGGTTTGAGAAATAAAGGGACAGAGTACAAAAGAGAGAAATTTTAAAGCTGGGTGTCCAGGGGAGACATCACATGTCAGTAGGTTCTGTGATGCCCCCCGAGCCGTGAAACCAGCAAGTTTTTATTAGTGATTTCCAAAAAGGGAGGGAGTGTACAAATAGGGTGTGGGTCACAGAGATCACATGCTTCACAAGGTAATAGAATATCACAAGGCAAATGGAAGCAGGGTGAGATCACAGGACCACAGGACTGGGGCGAAATTAAAATTGCTACTGAAGTTTCGGGCACCATTGTCATTGATAACATCTTATCAGGAGACAGGTCTGAGAGCAACTGGTCTGACCAAAATTTATTAGGTGGGAATTTCCTTGTCCTAATACGCCTGGGAGCGCTATGGGAGACTGCGGCGTATTTCATCCCTACAGTTTTGACCATAGAAGATGGCCACACCCAAGGGGGCCATTTTAGAGGCCTACCCTCAGGAGTGCATTCTCTTTCTCAGGGATGTTCCTTGCTGAGAAAAAGAATTCAGCGATATTTCTCCCATTTGCTTTTGAAAGAAGAGAAATATGGCTCTGTTCCACCTGGCTCACCAGCGGTCAGAGTTTAAGATTATCTCTCTTGTTCCTTGAACATTGCTGTTATCCTGTTCTTTTTTCAAGGTGCCCAGATTTTATATTGTTTAAACATACATGCTCTACAAACAATTTGTGCAGTTAACGCAATCATCACAGGGTCCTGAGGTGACATATATCCTCCTCAGCTTACTAAAATGATGAGATTAAGAGATTAAAAAAAGACAGGCATAGGAAATCACAGGGGTATTGACTGGGGAACTGATAAGTGTCCATGAAATCTTCACAATTTATGTTCAGAAATTGTAGTAAAGACAGGCATAAGAAATTATAAAAGTATTAATTTGGGGATCTAATAAATGTCCATGAAATTTTCACAATCCACGTTCTTCTGCCATGGCTTCAGCTGGTCCCTCCATTTGGGGTTTCTGACTTCCCGCAACACTGGAGGTACTCAAATGTAGTTGTTTCAGGGAATAAAGAGCTGGGGGAAGGGAGGGAAAAACTAACAATTCCTGCAAACCAAATAGAAAATAACAAAGGAATGAAGGAAAGAAAAGAGGGAAGATAAGGAAAAAGGAAGGGAAGAATTTCTATCAAAACTTAATCATACAAACACCTTTTATAAGTTATTTCATCCTTCCAACAAATTTATGAAACAGTATTTATTACTTGTTATTTTACAAATGAATAACTAGAAATCCAGAGAATTAAGTAACTGACTTCCTAAGAGATAGCAAACGTGAGAGCAGAAACTCAAATTCAGATTTATCTCATTTTATTATTAATGTTCACCCTACAATCCTTTCTCATGAATCCAAGCAGATCATTACAAGATGACCCCTCTTGATAGCTTTTGACTGTGGCAGTTTTTCTAAAACTACTGTGGTTGGCTTCAAAATTCTCTTTAGGTTTAAAGTTGCAGATGGAGAAAAGCTAAGGGTTATCTTTAAACTTGCATCATTGTAAGATTACTGATTTTTAAAATAATATAAAATATGAATTTTCATACTTATGTTTAAACTACTGCATACCAAAAGTATCTGAGACAGGTCTCAATCAATTTAGAAAGCTTATTTTGCCAATGTTAAGAATGCACTCATTGGCCGGGCGTGGTGGCTCACACCTGTAATCCCAGCACTTTGGGAGGCTGAGGTGGGTGGATCATGAGGTCAGGAGATCAAGACCATCCTGGCTAACACGGTGAAACGCTGTCTCTACTAAAAATACAAAAAAATTAGCCGGGCGTGGTGGCGGGCTCCTGTAGTCCCAGCTATTCGGGAAGCTGAGGCAGGAGAATGGCGTGAACCTGGCAGGTGGAGCTTGCAGTGAGCCGAGATCGCGCCACTGCACTCCAGCCTGGGTGACAGAACGAGACTCTGTCTCAAAAAGAAAAAAAAAAAAGAAAAGAATGCACTTATGACAGCCTCAGGAGATCCTGATGACATGTGCCCAAGGTGGTTGGGGCACAGCTTGGTTTTAGACATTTTAGGGAGACATGAGACATCAATCAATACATGTAGATTGGTGCAGTCTGGAAAGGTAGGACAACTCAAAGTGGGGGCTTCCAGGTCATAGGTAGATTTAAAGATTTTCTGATTGGAAATTGGCTGAAAGAGTTATTGTCAATAGGAATAAATGTCTGGGTTAGGATAGGGTGTTGTGGTGACCAAAGTTGTATCATGCAGATGAAGCCTCCAGGTAGCAGGTTTCAGAGAGAATAGATTGTACATGTTTCTTATCAGACCTGAAGAGCCTGTTCTATCCGTAATTTCAAGAGGGAGGAGGGTATAATGAGGCATGCCCATCCCCTCCTTCACATCATGACCTGAACTAATTTTTCATGTTAACTTTAGAATACCCTTGCCAAGAGGAGAATCCATTCAGATGGTTGGGGGGCTTAAAATTTTGTTTTTGGTTTATACTACGTAACTTATTTTTACTATGGCCTATTAGTGGAACTAGTCTAGTGATTTGTTCTTCCCTTTCTGGTTTCAAATAATTTGCTGTGTTTGTTTTTCTGGTAATTGATAGCATTTCAGGGAGGTCCCAATTTGCCACTTGTGAATATTAGAATTGTATTAATTTGTAGTCATACAACATTCATTTAATCTACACCTCTACATCACATTCAATTAAAAGTCTTAGTGTTTCACCCATTTAAGTCTCACTTTATCTTGTCTCAGCATCTCAGAGGCCCACAGTGGGGATGTGTGTGAGGGATTGAGTCTCAGAGTCTCTTTTTCCTTCTTCTTGCTCCAGCCACCACCGTCTGCTCCTCCCCCACCCCCCTACCCCCAGCAGGCTGTGTTAGCTTTTGCCAAAATTGTGAGAAAAGTTAAAAGGCTAAATAAATAAATAAATGAAAAGGACCTTCAGTAGGTACTGCAATATATTGATTACATGTAATGTTTCATGGCAGATGTGAAAATAATGGGTATTTTCCTACAGAAGTCACGGGTATTTTCCTACAGAAGTCATGGACATTTTCAATATACCTCACATTCCAGGGGGCACTTGCAAACTGGGGAACTTTGCATGTCAACCTTAGGCAAGCACACAGCTGAAGAGAGCATTTCTGGTTGGCCCTTCTGGCAAGCAGCCACTCTCTATTCAACCAGTTTTTATCAAAACTCTCACTTGGTTTGGGAAGGGAGGGAAAAGCTACACACTCCCTGTCTTATCAACACTCACTCAACACTCTTCCAAATGAGCTTCATTTGCCCTGATAAATCTCTGACCTGAAAATACAGATGGCAAGTGGGTGTTAAACAAATAGTGTCAGAAATGGTTTTGCTCTTTTTCAGTGGGTCCCACAGATGAGTCTAGGTACTCTTTCTCTTTTTTTTTACTTTTATTATTATTATACTTTAAGTTTTAGGGTACATGTGCACAATGTGCAGGTTTGTTACATATGTATACATGTGCCATGTTGGTGTGCTGCACCCATTAACTCATCATTTAGCATTAGGTGTATCTCCTAATGCTATCCCTCCCCACTCCCCGGGCCCCACAACAGTCCCCGGTGTGTGATGTTCCCTTCCTGTGTCCATGTGTTCTCATTGTTCAATTCCCACCTATGAGTGAGAACATGCGGTGTTTGGTTTTTTGTCCTTGCGGGTACTCTCTTTAAAATGTGCTGGTACCTTAAAGCAACTAGTTTCAGCTTTGGACATTAGCCAAAATACTAAGACAGCACAAAATCCCATTTAACATCCTGATACCTAGGTACTTAACTTTGAGAATATTCAGAGACAATATGCCATAAGAATATATTGCATTAGAGAGGCATGATTTTCCCTGTTGGCTAATCACATGTAGATAAGGTAGTTCACCTGACATAAAACAGACTCGCTTTTTTTGTTTTTCAAAGTAAACAAGTAAGCAGCATGGTAGTCAGTTATTCTGGTAAGCAGGAATTAGGCCAAAACTACAGTGTGCGTGTGCATGTCGTTGTACCTCAAAAACGATTTATAGTACTACTTTCTAAATGGTTTGCAAAGCATTTCCAGGTTGTTTTTGGAAATCTACAGTTGTTATAAAAATACTGGCAGAATTTTCATTATAATAGTGCTACTGGGCACCATTAACCTCTTGCAGATTCATTCATGCTAAAAAAGAAAAAAAAAAGGTAACTGCCAGGCATCAGTTTTTTAAATAAAGACAGGTGTTGCCAAGTCTCTGCTGGTTTGCCATCAACAAAAGAATCATTCTTTTGAAGCAGCCAGAAAGAAAGGGAAAGAAGTGGAAGATCAGCCAGGTCAATTGCTGAATGTTGTTCAAAAACAAAGGTGGCTTGTCCCAGGCTGCAAGCAGAAAGGCACCATTGACAGCCCAGGGTGGTAGCAGCTCTTACTGTTAGTCCCTAACAAGGAGTTTTGCATTGATTTTTATACTTTTGGCTAAGAAAGGAGGGGATCTGGTTTTAAGAAGTATGCATACTTATATACACATACATATACTTTCTCCCCCTCCTTCCTTCTCCAAAGATGTTGGGTAAGTGTATTTTGCCGAATTTAAGATGCCATCAGACACTAGAGTTTAAAATGTTGGACCTGGCCGCAAGTTAAAGTGAATTGAGATTTTCATTTCTTCCCTTTTGGAAACCCTAATTTTAAGTATCAATGAAATAATGTCTGTTCTGCTTTCTAGATGCAGTACATATCCAGATTTAAAAATCATTAGGCCTCAGATTAGCCCTAAATTTGAAATCACCTTTGCAAAAATATGTAACATTGAGAAAATGACAAAGGTGAAAAGAGATCTGACCAAACCTACTCCATCTTGCTTCTAATCTCTAAGCTGCCCTTGTTCAAACTAACTTTGGAAGGAATTTATAGTTTAACTTTGAAACAAAGGTGATAACAGCTATTTCCCAAAACTAACCTCTTTCTTGCTTGGGGACCAGACTACTGCCTCTATAAGACTAACAAAGTAGCCAAAAGATTAGAAATTATGGTTTAGGAGTCATGCAACCACAGGCCACAAGATTCCAAACCTCCCCAGTTGCTTTACTATTGTAAAACCTAAGCTTTGTGCTCAAGATATTTTTCAGACCCTGCGTTCTGATTCACCAGGTGGTGCCACCAAGATAGGTAATCTGGCTCAACCAATTCTGTGATCCATCTAGGAACAGAAGACAGCAAGAAGAACCCAATTTGACTCTTTGTGATTTCCTTTCTGACCCCACTCCCTGGCCCTGTGCCCACCAAATTATCCTTAAAAATCCCCAGTGTCCAAAGTTTTGGGGAGACAGATTTGAATAATGAAACTCCAGTCTCTTGTATAGCTGGCTCTGTGTAAATTATACTCTTTCTCTATTGCAATTCCCCTGTCTTGAGAAATCAGCTCTATTGGGGCAGAAGGCAAAATTAACCCATTACAAATATACCTACGACCCAAATGCTTGTCATGTTTCTGATTTGATAATCATTTACATGGGAGGAATAAAACATTTACAAAGACTAGAAATTTGCACTAAATGAAAATGTGGCTGCCAATTATTTGGCCTTTTTTAAGTCACTCCCATGAGAGTAAATTGTGGCACCCCAAAGAGGAGGGTAAGGCTAAGCTGTAAATGATGCTACAGGTTATTTTTTTTTCTATGAATCCCTTTTATGAAGACTTTCTTGAACTCTAACCACTACCCTAATTAGATTACCAGGCATGACAGTCAGTTCTAGCCACTAGAGAGATAGAGATGCCACACACACACACACCAGACACACACACACACACACACACACACACGCACAGTACTCTGCAAAATATGTGACATGCTTATTCTCTTTTACTTTCCCTCAAATGTCCCCTTCTCTGGGAATCAGGTTGTGCAAATTGGGCTCTTTGTGTAATCATTCCACCAAGCATGATGTGGCCATGAGTGAAATCTTAGGATGTCCCTTGAAGAGGCACATAGCCTCTGCCTGTTGTAAACATTTTCTGATTATTTACTTCTTGATCAAGTGGAAGAAAAAAGGTGAGAAGTAAGAAATGTTTTGTACAAAATAAACAATATTGAATCCTAGATATTTAATATGATATGCTTTAACATGCTAACTTTAGCAAAAGTTTTGTTTTACAATTTGTAGCTGATTATACCAAACTGTGTTCCTAAATTGGTACAGTAAGGAAAAATGTACGAGATGAACTTAATCTGGAATACATTCTTAAGTTCAGGACCATCAGATAGTGGAAATGCCTGCCAAATCAAAGCACTCAAAAGGAAAAATTGCTGATAAAGGTACAGCAAGCCAAACCCACCCTGTCCTTGATACAGGAAGTCAGCCTAGATTAAATATAGTACTTCTAAGCTGATCCTCCCTGGTTGCACCACCACCAACCAGCCTTTCTCTGTGCTTAGCTTTTAAGACTAGAGTCTGGTGCCTGGGGTGTATGTGTATGTGTTGGGGGTGGGGTATTTATGGAGGAAACTGTCTGCAAATCAGAAAGTTTCTCCTGCTTCAAACACTTGCCTTTTGAACCCAATCAAACTGTCAGCTGTTTGGTGTTGGTTTGGTGCATCTCTCAGACATTTTCTTTCCAATATACCAAGAGGCTCACAGACCACAAACATGAGCCTCCAGACCTGAGTCATTAGGCCTCTTTTGATCAGCAACTTATGGATCCAATCACTGTTCTGAATTAATGTCTCTGTTACTATAAATTGCAAATAAACGACTGGATGGCATGAGATTTTCTTTTGTACCATTAGTTGGACTAAGAATAGAGAAGACATTACTATTTATACCTTAAAATAGTCTTAATTATATCCAGGAACATACTCAAGCCTTATTTTTTCATTCTGCTATATTCATTTAAAAGATTAGGTAGGATTTGGTTCAATATTAAGTATGATTTTTCTACAATGATGATAAAATAACAATCCCTTAATTTTACATCCTGCTGAATACACTCTTGGAAATTTGTGTGTATGCATCTGTATCTGCTAACATTCCCCACAGTCTCATGAATATTGAATATATCTTCTGCAAAATCTCTTCCCTTCTATCTTCTTCCTATTAACTTGTCATGTACTATATGGAAGCAGAAAAATAGTATCCCTTTTTGCCATCTCAAGGAAGTTCAGTGCTAGACCGCTTATCTTCTGACTAGAACTATGAAATTACTAGGAAATAAATCAACTAAAAAATGGTGGAAAACAACTGGGCGTGGTGGCTCACGCCTGTAATCCCAGCACTTTGGGAGGCCGAGACGGGCAGATCATCTGAGGTCAAAAGCCCAAGACCAGCCTGGACAAAGGAAACCTGTCTATAGTAAAAATACAAAAATTAGCTGGGCATGGTGGCACATGCCTGTAACTCCAGCTACTTGTGAGGCTGAGGCAGGAGAATCACTGGAACTCTGAGGTGGAAGTTACAGTGAGCCGAGGTCATACCACTGCATTCCAGCCTGGGCGACAGAGCGAGACTTCATCAAAAATAAATAAATAAATAAAAGTGGAAAACAAAAGACGAAAGAAAAATAAAGAAATACAAAAGAATAATAAAACTTTGTTTTGGTAAAACATCATATTGATCACTCTTTTTTAAAACCTATTTTCAATATAAAATAAACTTTTAAATATATAATTCACATGTATAACACATTTTTCAAGAACAGAGAGCTCAGTGGGGGAAGGGAAGGGATGGAATCCTCATTTATTAGTGTCTGGCAAGGTGCTAATTTTTTCATGCACCTCCTTTCCTTGCTATAAACTGGCATATTGTGAGCACATGCCCTTCCGTGAGCCTACATGTTACTATCTGGGGTAATAATTGCCAAGAGACTATATTGTTAATTGGCTTTTCCAGTTAAGTTAGAAATAATCAAAAAATACTTGCTACCAAACATATTGTCTAAATGTATAAGGTGTTTCTTGTACTGTGACAGTCCATTCTAGAGAGCATAGCAATCTGTCTCTATTATGACCATGTCTCTGGAAGTGCCAGTTTCATTCTAAAGATCATTCTTACATGCCCTGTCTGTGCCACAGGTGTAATAGGTGTAGATACTTCATCTGAGTGTACTTGACTCAAGAATTTTAGGACATTTATCTAAGGCCACACAGACAGTAAGAGACATTTTCAAAAGAACCAAGCTCTTCATGGCTCCAGCCCAGGTAGTAAGTCTTTGTCTCAAAAAGGGTGATCAGCTCTGCTAAATTTTCTAGAAATAATTTCCAGAAGGAAAAAATATAAATATATCTGAAAATCCCCAGAATCTTTGCACACTTGATAGGAGATCATCTTTTCCCTTCCATCTTCTTCCTATTAGTTTGTGATGTGCTATGTAGAGGCTATATTTGAAGTCTTCCCCTCATACTGTGGGGATCCTCTGTGTTTCTAAGAGCCTCAGTACAATGCCACTGTGGATGGTGCCCAAGTTATCATGATTTGACAACAATTTTTCAACTTTGTGATGGTGCAAAAGCGATACACATTAAGTAGAAACTATACTTTGGGTACGCATACAACCATTCTGTTTTCCAATTTTAGTACAGTGTTCAATAAATTGCATGTGCTACTCAACACTTCATTATAAAATAGGCTTTGTATTACATGATTTTTCCCAATGAGGCTAAGCTATGCTGTTCAGTATGTTAGGTATATTAAATACATTTGGCTTACTGTATTTTCAACTTATGATGGGTTTATTAGAATGTAACTGCATCATAAGTCTAGGAGCATCTGTATAAAGCAGTGCTGTGTCTGGATATTCATATGGGTATGCATTTCAAATGCTGCGCTGAGCTAAAAAGAATGAGGTCAGAGCTTCTGGAAAATTGTACAGAATGCTCTCAGCATCTCTGGCATTGCCCTGGAATATAACAGTTCCAGAAGCTTGAGTGCACATGGTTTTGTCTCCTGTCCACCTATTATTGCTTACTTGTTGTAAGTGGCAGATTAGCCTATGTATCACTCTGAGAAAATGTGTCTCTTCACATCTTACCATTGAGAAAGCCCTCTTCCAGGAGAGTTATATATTTCACATGAGATTATTTTCTTGCCATGTATAGTTGGTGTTGCGCCATCAATGTCATAGAATGCAGAGAATAACTGGAATATCTGCATTTTAAATAAACAGCATTGAACTTAATACTGGAGCGATTGAGCTCTGGGAAGTAAGACGGGTCAAATTAATGCCATACTTAGCAACATGCTCTTTTATCATGAATATTCCAATAGTGTAAAAATGCACCTGCTTTATTAGTGGTGCCAATTTGTACTCATGCTTCAATAGATAACGGGTCCCTGATTATCATCAACAGGAAACTTTCATAATGGTCTTCATTTGTAATTTACCCTCCAAAAGTAGTAGAGATGGAATTCTTCTGAAAGAGACTGGAAAGGGAGGGCGTGTGTGTTTTCTCTTTTATCTAACTCCTTTCCTTTGTTTCATTTTCACATGGCAGGCTGTAGAGATCTTGCCCAGTTCTCATGCCCTGAGGTCATACAGTTAAATGGCACTAGAAACAGGCAGTTCTGTTTCATCACAAGTGACAAAACCACATCCTCTAAGTTTGAAATTAGTGCAGCTGAAAATATGGTGAGAAATGAATCACATCCAGATGACATTTTTCAAGTTCTCCTCAATCTGGTACAATCTTGTGGTTCTCTCCTTTCTGTTTCCTCTTGAGCATGCTATGGTTTATGAACTTGAGTGGAATCTGCCAGCAGTTCCCCAGGCTAAGGACATAGCGCAAAATTTCCATAGGGTGTGGAGATTTGCTGATTACAGTTTTGCATCACTATGTCAGTCTATTCACCATATTTCTTGTTTCTATGATCATATTACAGTTAATCAGCCAGGAACCCTTTTTTTTAAAGATGCAGATGCTAAGTAGTATAATGTTCTGAAATGTTTTAAAGTAGCTTTTTACTACTCAAACACACCCATACACACAGATACACGACATCACCTTTTATATATCTTTATAATTACAATATTTATTTTAGAACACTGTACCAATTAGCAACAGCTGATAATAATTCCGATATGTAAAAGCCCAAATAGATTTTGGTAAGTACTGACCTCACATAGAATGTAACTTACACGGTAACTTCTTCGCCATCAATAGCTTTGTTTTCAGAATGGCTTGTGGAACAACAAAAACTCCAATTCATTTTGCATTTTTCTTTAATGAGTGCCCATGAGCAAATGAGAGATAAAATACTACCCTTTAAAAAATTCTCTCTTTCCCTTTTTTTTGCTCCCCCCACCGTAGAGACGGAGTCTTGCTCTATCGCCCAGGCTGGAGTACAGTGGTGCGATCTCAGCTCACTGCAACCTCCTCCTCCCGAGTTCAAGCAATTCTCCTACCTCAGCCTCCCGAGTAGCTGGGACTACAGGACCACATAGCCAAGCCAGGCTAATTCCCTTTGTATTTTGGTAGAGGCGGGGGTTTCCCCATGTTGCCCAGGCTGGTCTCGAACTCCTGAGCTCAGGCAATCCACCCACCTCCGCCTCCCAAAGAGCTCGGATTACAGGCGTGAGCCACCGCACCCGGCCAAAAAATATTCTCTCTTTCTTAAATCACATTGTTGTATTTATATCTATGTTTTGAAACTTCTGCGTTGGTATAACGATCATAACTAAAGTCTTAAGTCCCAGAACAAAATAAACACTTTGGTATGATTACATGATGAGCTTCTATAAATAGTTTCATTCACATTAATTGGGACTTTTAGAAACTACTGTACATCTGTCTGTTACTATATCACATCAGGCTATAATCTCTGGATTATTATTAATATATTACTACAGTAATAATTATTATTAATTTATAGCTGGAACTCGAAATGGGTGCCTACTTCCCCAGGGTTACTGTTTAAGCCCAGTGTCTGCAGTTATGGCTAATTCACTATTTACCTTCCACTGTACAGTTCTCCTCATTGGTCTACTCATTTCTGCACTTGAACTCTTATAACCGAAAAAAGAAAAGAAAAAGCTGATTTTTCTCTTCATTCTTTAATGCCTCAAATATTAAAGTTTAGTAACTTTAATGTAATGTGTGTATAATGTAAATCTAGATTATCTGGCCTGAGTATTTACTATTCTGTTGATAGCAGCAGGACATTAAATAGCATAAGGTCTAGAGATAGAGATTATTAGAAAAAAATTTTGGTTACCAGGTCAGTTTGCAACTAAATGTAGCTCTCAAAATAAAGTGATAATATTAATTTCAGTTATATGTTAAAGATAGGATTTTGATAGTATTAGAGCTTGTAAATTCTTAGTATATTTTCGTAGTTTTTTTTTTTAAGGCCTCTAGAAAAAACGGTTTAGTCAGACTGTCTCTAGAGTTTGAGAGATAAAGTAGTAAATTATTATTAGTAATAAAACAATGTGTTGATAACTAACATCAAAGATTATTTTACTTAGCTCCAATTTAAAGGCCTTTTTAATTCCAGTCATTAGAGTAGCAGTCACAAAATCTTAAGCAAGAAAAGATCATCTATGGAAACATTATTTTTATAGAAGTATGAAATAAGTTCTAATATATGTATTTCTTTACACATGATGTATCCTCATTAATTCTTACCTCAGCATAGTCTAAAGTAGAACTACTCAAAACACAATTCGGAGATCTGTTTATTTGTGGAATGTTTGTTACATGTTTCCTCTGAGACAAATGTAGACATTCAGAGTGTTTCAAAAAATGTAGACAAATTTGACATTGCCATGGCATTTAAGTGTATAAAAAGGGAGCTTGCATTTTTATGTCCTTTTTTTTTTTTTTTTTTTACATTTTGCATAGTTGCACAGACTTACTCTAGGGGCTGTGTATATTTCTAGTTGCCATGAATTTTCAATTCTTTTTTCTTATCTTTTTTTTTTTTTTTTAAATTGAGACAGAGGTCCCAATCTCTTGGCCAGGCTGGTCTTTTAACTCCTGGGCTCAAGCAAACGTCCTGACTTCCAAATAGCTGGGACTACAGGCATATCCCACCTTGCTCAGCTCCTTCTGTCTCTCTGTCTTTTTTATTATACACATTTATTTATTTAGTATTTATTCCAAACTCAAAGAACCCAAGATCATACACACTTTAAAGATCTCCAGAGCAACTTAACGTAGTATGTATGTACCATTGTACAAAGTGAAATTTTATACAAGTACATGCAGACAAAAGACCCTTCAGCTATTTTCTTACTTTGGAGTGTATTGAAAATTTGAAGGAACACCACTGTTACAATCCTTAGAGAGGAAAGTCACTCCATACTCTCAAGGTATTACACTTTTGGATCCCAGCCTCCAACTATTGATGAGATAGTTGTCTGTTCTGGACCACTCTTTGGGAATACTTGCTGCTCAACACATTCTTAATAGCTAAAATAATGCAACTCAAAATGTCTGACTTCAGAAAGCCAGCCATTCTCCCTAGAAATTAAAAGGCTTCAGAAAAGGTCCTTCCTTGCATTTAGGCAAAGCAAAGTGCTGAGATTACACCTTGTAGAGTCCTATAGAATGAGTAGGCCATGGATCATTTGTCTCAGCAGAAAGAAATGGCAGCGTTTCCTAGTTTTTTTTCTGATACTCCAAGAGATACACCTCCTTATTCCAGCCAATGAATTAGGATAAACTACTACACAAAAGAGGCTGATATTTTCTCAGCAGGCTTTTAGTAAATATTAGATGTCTAGCGTGTTAGGTATCAGGGCTTCAATTGTAGAGATGTATTAGATAATATTTTTGAGTGCACACATAATTGTAAGACACACCTGACAAATCTGAATTTGCTTGTTTTTATGTAAGACTTTGAAATGGTCTTCAGAATTTGCAGTAGAGGTGTTTGCTTAGTTTTCCCCTTGTCTTTCCAAGGAAAAAATAAAATTTAATGGCAACATCATTGTATCTGTTTCAGAAATTTGGTTTTCTCTACAATTGTCTGTATATGCTGTTTTAGGACTTCTGTATCCCTACAGGCTCTCAAAAATGGTAGGTAGTTGGTGTACATTTTTACTAGTGTGATGGTCATTGATATATTTGCTATTATTTGGGTAGTTGTAAATTTTAAACCATGACTAATGATTTGGTACAGGGCTGTTGCTCTAGATTTATAAAGATATCTTAGAATTTTTTTTTCTTTTTGTCATTTTGGGTTCTGGAGTTGGGCCACTTTCTTCAGCCTATGTGCTGGATGAAGGAGAAAGATTGCAAAAATCATGAGCCATAACAATTTTTTCATCTGTTGCACTAAATCCCTGAACATCATAAATTATTGAGTCCAAGCTTTTGGTTTAATGTTGATATTTTCTCCTTAGAGACAGGGCCTTGCTCCATCACCCAGGGTGACTCAGCCTCCCAAGTAGTTGGGACAGTGGAGGAGCCTACTACCCTGCCAGGATAATATTTTATTTTTTGTGGAGACAGGGTCTCATGATGTTGCCCAGGCTGGTTTGGAACTCCTGGCTTCAAGCAATCCTCCTACGTCGGCCTCCCAAAGTGCTGGGATCACAGATGATTTTGTTCTAAACATTTCAAATGCACTTGAATAATGGCTGTGAACACACACAAATTATATTTATGGTAAAGTGTTTTTTTTTAAAAAAAGGCTCAAAGCAGTTATTAATTCTGATAGTTTTCTTATCAAGTCCCAGTATCAGTAAAATGTACTAAGTTGAATTTAAAAGGCATATTGGATACATCACATAATTTTTATTTTTCCATTTCTATACTTCTCAGTATAAAGTATTTCACAATGAATGCAATTATGAAGTTTACATTCTCATAAATTAAAAAAGCAGAGAAAGAAATTTACTACTTTCCATGGTGTTTACACGGTTCATTCATTCATTTGACCATTCATTCAACAAGTGTTTATTGAAAATCTATCAATTGCCAGGTAGTGTTCTAAGCAGTGAGGAAAATGGGGACTAAATTGAACAAAAATATCAGCTTTCATGGAGCTTATTATTCAGTAATTAAAAAGAAGAATTCACTGATAGATTTTTATAATACACATGCCCTAAGTTTAATACCGCTGATCTTTTTCCCCCCACTTTTAGGTCTGTGGTTAATCACTAGGCTTCACCGCCTAAAGTATTATGCTCTCAGTAAATTTTAATCATTAATTTCTGCAATGTGTTGAAAGAGCTAACAAAACAGTTTCAGGATTTAAGTATAAATAAAATATTTAGCCATCAATGTGGAGCTAAGTCTCAACAATTGATTTATCTATTCAGTCTTCATTACCACTTAAATTGCTTTATATTTAAAAATACCTCTTCCAATACAAGTAAATGATAAATATTTGAGATGATGGTTATGCTAATTACACTGATCTGACCACACTATACATGTATCCAAACATCACTATGTACCCCATAAATATGTACAATTATTCTGTGTCAATTTAAAATTTTAATTAAAAAATAAAAGGTAAATCTATAAAAATTAAATAAAATTAAATTTTTTTAATACTGGTGATCACTGAACTTTATTTCCAGGGACAGGCAATTTCTTTATACATAACTTTAAGGTTTTAAAGTTCATGTGTTGCTGTTTTACATATGAAGTCAGGAAGGCAACAAACCTACTAATGATGCCACAAATGGTCACCTATGTTATTAGTAGTTGGATTGCTTTTAAAGAATTAAAAACAATAAACATACATATTTATAAAGTGCAAACCATACAGAGGGTAACAAAAAAATTTGTAGAAGATTTTATTTTCTCTTACTCAAAGCTAACAATTATTAGTAGGTTCTTTTAACTCATTCCTCCCCAGAATACAGTAATAAATACATATACCATCACATTAATATTCAGGTATCTACTTACCATGCTTCAGGTTTATTGACACAAAGACATCATATTATACAGATTCTTCTGTGCTTGCCTTTATGTAATTAATACTACATTTTATCTTCACATCACTATGTGGAACTACTTAATCCCTTATGTTTATTGTTTTCCATCATGCAAATGTGGCATTGTTTACTTCTGCTGTCTCCTATTGAGGACACTTTTATTGTTTCTATATGTGAATATTTTTTAATGCAGCAGATAGTTAATTAACGATTTACAGGAACTCAGAGTAACATCTCAAGCTTTTTTTTTTCTTATTCTTCTTTTTAAGAGACAAATTCTCACTCTCACTCAGGCTGGAGTGCAGTGCAGTGGTGCAGGCATAGCTTACTGCAGTCTTGACCTCATGGGCTCAATCCTGCCCCAGCCTCCAGAGCAGCTGAGACTACAGGTGCACACTACCACATACAGCTAATTTTTCTAATTTTTTTTTTTTTTTGTAGAGGTGGTGATATGGTTTGGCTTTGTTCCACACAAATCTCATCTTGAATTGTAGTTCCTAATCAGGTGGAGATAGTTGAATGATAGAGGCAGTTCTGCCATGCTGGTCTTGTGATAGTGAGTTCTCATGAGATCTGATGGTTTTATAAGGGGCTTCACCCTTCTCTCAGCACTAACTTCTCTTTCTGCCACCATGTGAAGAAAGACATGCTTGCTTCCCCTTCTGCTATGATTGTAAAAGTTTCCTGATGCCTCTCCAGCCATGCTGAACTGTGAGCCAATTAAAACTCTTTTCTTTATAAATCACCCAGTCTCGGGTATGTCTTTATTAGCAGTGTGAGAAGGGACTAGTAGAGATGCGGGTCTTTTTATGTTGCCCGGGCTGCTTTCACACTCTTAGCCTCAAATGATTCTCCTGCCTTGGCCTCCCGAAGCACTGGGCGTGACTGTTTTTGATTCAGGTTCAACCACAGCCTGTCAATATGTGCTTTTTCTACAAGACACTTTAGAACATGTCTGTTCTATTCTGGAAAATATCCCGGCCTAGCTGCAGAGGAAGGCTGCATCCAAGAGCTGTAAGAACTCAGTGACTCTGCCTGTGAGTGTTCAGGTTGGCTTTACAAGGAAAAAAACATGAAAAACTGTTAATCTGGTAGAACTAATCCTTCCTGGGACCTAGTCTAGCAGTAATCCGTAAAGAATCAACTCTCAGTTACCTGTGACAATGAATGATGTACTGTGGAGGACAAAGACTTGGAAAGGAAAAAAAGTATATCTATATCTCTATATCTATATATCTACATCTATGTATCTATGTACATACATACATGAAAATTAAGTTCTAATTATATAGCAAAGAATGACTTTTGTTTCACTTATATTTGTCCCTCTAAGTGCTAATAGTGAGGTTCAAGACAAAAACTGCAAAGTTAAAAAAAAAGAGTACTAGAAAGGAATGAGATAAGACACTAAATGAATAATTTACTCTTATCAATGGAAGTAGATAGTCATTTTTTAAAAACCCAAAAGGGGGGTCATTTCTTTGTGATTTGTCGTCACACATTGTTCTTATACATGGACACTCACAATATAACATATAGGAAAACAACAAGAATATATTGGAGACTGCAGCTTTTCTCTAAGGATATCCTGACAACTGCAGAGAGATTTTGGTATTTAAGGAAAAGGAAGGAAACACTATCAACATAAAGAACCGTGATGCCGTTGTAGACGCTGGATAGAATAGATTGGTTTTGGAGGAAATTTTTGATAAGGGATTTGATTGGAATGGATTGCATTTGGCTTCTCTGTGTTGATGACAACTGCTTCTGGAAGTCGTGTTTAGTTCTCTTCCCACGACCTCAGTCACCACCACTGCTGAGCTGACAAGAATGGCCAGTCCCACTGGAAACTCTTACAGTCACTGGCTGCCAGATATTGCTCCGTCACTACCAGGTGTTCACTGTACAAGAGGTCAGGATTAAATACTTGCTTTTTGGTACTCACTGCTGAAGACTAAAGTATTAATATTTCCTCTCTCACTGAAGAATAGTTAGAAATGCAGAGGTTAGCAACACGTAACTATGTAAAGCTTGTTTCAATAATACAATATAGAAGCAATTACCTAGCTTTTAAGAATTTTATTTTTATTTATTTTTTAGATTGACCCCCATATTATTCTAACTACATGGGAAGCCAGTTAATCCTTACTTTTTACTTATTTGTTAATGCAGAAAAACAACAATTTCAAATGTGAAAGCTTTATTAGAGGAAATGAAATTATGAATAACACAGCTGTCCCAGTGCTATTTTATGCAACTATTATCTATTATAAATTGAATCTATGTATAATAGGGGTAATAAAATACAGGAAAGGCAGCTAGGTCAACAAGGGTGCCCTTTAAAGAAACCTTATTAGTCTTACAAAAATGAAAATGGGAAAAGAATAGTAGCTTAATATGCTAATAGAGATCTATTTGTGAATTAAGAATAGAAGTAACTAATTTAGAGAAAATAAGCCAATTTTTAGCTATGAGATAGATTTATAACAGAATGACTTTTCATGTTCTGTGAGTGACTTATTTACTGCTTTTTATTCAGAATGAAAGATAGGTTTCCAGTTTCTTACACCAGTATTACTGATAGGAAACCCTTATATGCTTATTTAGTTGGAAACTCATAGGCATTCTATGAGTTGTGTTTCTTCAGGAATATTTTTAGGGGGTGATCTATCGAGGTTTTCACAAATCATTTCACCTTCTAGTGGTTTAACCAATGAAATAATAATTACTATCGGAGTATAGAATTTTCACCCTGCTATTGAGTGAGACCATGGAGGCAAGGTTTCAGCCCATTGACAATTACATGAAAAATAGATTTTTTGTAGATGCATATTATTTGGTTAACCTGATGGCATTCCATGCACTCATTTAGTCTATGTGTGCACACACACAGTTTGTGTGTGTGTGTGTGTAGTGAATAGAAAAACTAGAAGGCACATTTTAATCATATTCTAAAGACGCTACACAATTGTAATAGGCATTTCCCCTTTGTATCAATAGGAAAGACTAAGAAGAAACAATAAAACTTTTCCTTTGTTCATAGAATTAATAGTGGAGCAGAGACTATGATTAGAAGAGATATTGGTGAAGCAATTGCAATAAATGTTCATATATGCTATAACAGGGAACTTATATGTCAGGGGAGTATGTAGTAAGTACCCCTAAACTAGCCCAAGAGTGACCAAAAAATGCTTTCTGAAGAAAGTGATATATGAGTTATTAGAGTGTATAATGAAAGTTAATCCCCCAACATTTCCTCCTCCTTTGAATCCAACCCCTTGTCTTCTCCACGCTTGCAAATATAATTATGCATTAATTTCCTGGGGCTGTTATAACAAAGTACCACAAACTGAGGGGCTCAAGACAACAGAAATTAATCATGTCACAGTTCTGAAAGCTAGAAGCCTGAAATCAGTGTGGGCAGGACCATGCTTTCTCCGAGGCTTCCAAAAGAGGATCCTCTCTGCCTCTTCTGGCTTCTGGCAGCCCCAGGGATTTCTTGGCTTGTGGCGGCATAGCTCCAGTTTTCCATATTTACATGCTGTCTTGTCTTCCTTCTGTGTTTATGTATCTCTGTGTCTTCTCATGGTGTTCTGTCTGTGTGTCTGTGTCCAAATTTCACTATTCTTGTTTTATCTTTAAGAGGATATCAGTCACACAGGACTAGGGCTCATCCTAATAACCTCAAGTTGACTTTTTTGAATCTCCCAAGACCCTATTTCCAAACAAGATTATGAACACAAGTATTGACAATTAGGACTTCAACATATCTTTACTGGGGATAGAGAAGACACAATTCAACCCAAAACATTTATTAACATCTCTTTGCTCCCAAAGCACAAGTCAAACATTGCTCTGATGTTTTATCCCTGGACAGCATGTTACAATTTACTGTATAGAAGTGGCTACATATACAACTTCTGGTGGGGAATTTTCTTATGTACTTTACTTTTTTATCTGCCTCCTTACTTTTTTACCTACTCCAGCACAATGCTTACTTGTTAAATACTGAACATACAGATTAATAAAGAAGCAAAAGATGTTTTATTTTCTAGAATGATTTTTCAATTGATTTCAAACTTACTAAGAAAAAGAAAAGAGAAAAATTCCCTGCAGTTTATGCACTGTCTCACATTAACTTCTAATTTGTCAGAGAAATACCAAAAGAATAGCAAAACTCCCAAGGAGATAATACGAAATAGCCTAATATATTATCCTGACAACATCCCTACAGGCTGCCAAGAAATATGAAATTCAACAAGAAAAGATGCTCTGCTGCAAAAACTTCACTGTAAGAGCAGGAATGATCACCTTCAGAAACTATACTCAAGACCACTGCAACTGCAGAGGAATTGTATGCAGAAAGACATTATCACTCAGGCTCAGAGCACAGTGCCTGGTGAAGCTAATTATATTCCACTGGAAGCATTTGAACAATTTTTAACAATAATGAAAAATCGATATCTCTCTGTAGTCTCTGTTTAATAAGAAAGAAAATAAATTATAAAGATTGGCCTGGAGGGTAAAGAATTAAACCTCTAGACGTTGCATTTTCTTTTTTTTTTTTTTTTATTATACTTTAGGGTTTTAGGGTACATGTGCACAATGTGCAGGTTTGTTACATATGTATCCATGTGCCATGTTGATTTCCTGCACCCATTAACTCGTCATTTAGCATTAGGTGTATCTCCTAATGCTGTCCCTCCCCCCTCCCCGCACCCCACAACAGTCCCCGGAGCGTGATGTTCCCCTTCCTGTGTCCATGAGTTCTCATTGTTCAATTCCCACCTATGAGTGAGAACATGCGGTGTTTGGTTTTTTGTCCTTGCGATAGTTTACTGAGAATGATGTTTTCCAGTTTCATCCATGTCCCTACAAAGGACACGAACTCATCATTTTTTATGGCTGCATAGTATTCCATGGTGTATATGTGCCACATTTTCTTAATCCAGTCTATTGTTGTTGGACATTTGGGTTGGTTCCAACTCTTTGCTATTGTGAATAGTGCCGCAATAAACATATGTGTGCATGTGTCTTTATAGCAGCATGATTTATAGTCCTTTGGGTATATACCCAGTAATGGGATGGCTGGGTCAAATGGTATTTCTAGTTCGAGATCCCTGAGGAATCGACACACTGACTTCCACAATGGTTGAACTAGTTTACAGTCCCACCAACAGTGTAAAAGTGTTCCTATTTCTCCACATCCTCTCCAGCACCTGTTGTTTCCTGATTTTTTAATGATGGCCATTCTAACTGGTGTGAGATGGTATCTCACTGTGGTTTTGATTTGCATTTCTCTGATGGCCAGTGATGATGAGCATTTCTTCATGTGTTTTTTGGCTGCATAAATGTCTTCTTTTGAGAAGTGTCTGTTCATGTCCTTTGCCCACTTTTTGATGGGGTTGTTTGTTTTTTTCTTGTAAATTTGTTTGAGTTCATTGTAGATTCTGGATATTAGCCCTTTGTCAGATGAGTAGATTGCAAAAATTTTCTCCCATTCTGTAGGTTGCCTGTTCACTCTGATGATAGTTTCTTTTGCTGTGCAGAAGCTCTTTAGTTTAATGAGATCCCATTTCTCAATTTTGGCTTTTGTTGCCATTGCTTTTGGTGTTTTAGACATGAAGTCCTTGCCCACGCCTATGTCCTGAATGGTATTGCCTAGGTTTTCTTGTAGGATTTTAATGGTTTTAGGTCTAACATATAAGTCTTTAATCCATCATGAATTAATTTTTGTATAAGGTGTAAGGAAGGGATCCAGTTTCAGCTTTCTACATATGGCTAGCCAGTTTTCCCAGCACCATTTATTAAATAGGGAATCCTTTCCCCATTTCTTGTTTTTGTCAGGTTTGTCAAAGATCAGATAGTTGTAGCTATGCGGCATCATTTCTGAGGGCTCTGTTCTGTTCCATTGATCTATGTCTCTGTTGCGGTACCAGTACCATGCTGTTTTGGTTACCGTAGCCTTGTAGTATAGTTTAAAGTCAGGTAGCGTGATGCCTCCAGCTTTGTTCTTTTGGCTTAGGATTGACTTGGCGATGCGGGCTCTTTTTTGGTTCCATATGAACTTTAAAGTAGTTTTTTCCAATTCTGTGAAGAAAGTCATTGGTAGCTTGATGGGGATGGCATTGAATCTATAAATTAATTACCTTGGGCAGTATGGCCATTTTCACGATATTGATTCTTCCAACCCATGAGCATGGAATATTCTTCCATTTGTTTGTATCCTCTTTTATTCATTGAGCAGTGGTTTGTAGTTCTCCTTGAAGAGGTCCTTCACATCCCTTGTAAGTTGGATTCCTAGGTATTTTATTCTCTTTGAAGCAATTGTGAATGGGAGTTCACTCATGATTTGGCTCTCTGTTTGTCTGTTATTGGTGTACAAGAATGCTTGTGATTTTTGTACATTAATTTTGTATCCTGAGACTTTGCTGAAGTTGCTAATCAGCTTAAGGAGATTTTGGGCTGAGACGATGGGGTTTTCTAGATATACAATCATGTCATCTGCAAACAGAGACAATTTGACTTCCTCTTTTCCTAATTGAATACCCTTTATTTCCTTCTCCTGCCTGATTGCTCTGGCCAGAACTTCCAGCACTATGTTGAATAGTAGCGGTGAGAGAGGGCATCCCTGTCTTGTGCCAGTTTTCAGAGGGAATGCTTCCAGTTTTTGCCCATTCAGTATGATATTGGCTGTGGGTTTGTCGTAGATAGCTCTTATTATTTTGAGATACGTCCCATCAATACCTAATTTATTGAGAGTTTTTAGCATGAAGGGTTGTTGAATTTTGTCAAAGGCCTTTTCTGCATCTATTGAGATAATCATGTGATTTTTGTCTTTGGTTCTGTTTATATGCTGGATTACATTTATTGATTTGCATATGTTGAACCAGCCTTGCATCCCAGGGATGAAGCCCACTTGATTATGGTGGATAAGCTTTTTGATGTGCTGCTGGATTCGGTTTGCCAGTATTTTATGGAGGATTTTTGCATCAATGTTCATCAAGGATATTGGTCTGAAATTCTCTTTTTTGGTTATGTCTCTGCTAGGCTTTGGTATCAGGACGATGCTGGCTTCGTAAAATGTGTTAGGGAGGATTCCCTCTTTTTCTATCGATTGGAATAGTTTCAGAAGGAATGGTACCAGTTCCTCCTTGTACCTCTGGTAGAATTCAGCAGTGAATCCATCAGGTCCTGGACTCTTTTTGGTTGGTAAGCTATTGATTATTGCCACAATTTCGGAACCTGTTATTGGTCTATTCAGAGATTCAACTTCTTCCTGGTTTAGTCTTGGGAGGGTGTATTTGTCGAGGAATTTATCCATTTCTTCTAGATTTTCTAGTTTATTTGCATAGAGGTGTTTGTAGTATTCTCTGATGGTAGATTGTATTTCTGTGGGATCGGTGGTGATATCCCCTTTTTCGTTTTTTATTGCATCTATTTGATTCTTCTCTCTTTTCTTCTTCATTAGTCTTGCTAGTGGTCTATCAATTTTGTTGATCTTTTCAAAAAACCAGCTCCTGGATTCATTAATTTTTTGAAGGGTTTTTTGTGTCTCTATTTCCTTCAGTTCTGCCCTGATTTTAGTTATTTCTAGCCTTCTGCTAGCTTTTGAATGTATTTGCTCTTGCTTTTCTAGTTCTTTTAATTGTGATGTTAGGGTGTCAATTTTGGATCTTTCCTGCTTTCTCTTGTGGGCATTTAGTGCTATAAATTTCCCTCTACACACTGCTTTGAACGTGTCGCAGAGATTCTGGTATGTTGTATCTTTGTTCTCGTTGGTTTCAAAGAACATCTTTATTTCTGCCTTCATTTCATTATGTACCCAATAGTCATTCAGGAGCAGGTTGTTCAGTTTCCATGTAGTTGAGTGGTTTTGAGTGAGTTTCTTAATCCTGAGTTCTAGTTTGATTGCACTGTGGTCTGAGAGACAGTTTGTTATAATTTCTGTTCTTTCCCATTTGCTGAGGAGAGCTTTACTTCCAACTATGTGGTCAATTTTGGAATAGGTGTGGTGTGGTGCTGAAAAAAATGTATATTCTGTTGACTTGGGGTGGAGAGTTCTGTAGATGTCTATTAGGTCCACTTTATGTAGAGCTGAGTTCAATTCCTGGATATCCTTGTTAACTTTCTGTCTCGTTGATCTGTCTAATGTTGACAGTGGGGTGTTAAAATCTCCCATTATTATTGTGTGGGAGTTTAAGTCCCTTTTAGGTCACTGAGGACTTGCTTTATGAATCTGGGTGCTCCTGTGTTGGGTGCATATATATTTAGGATAGTTAGCTCTTCTTGTTGAATTGATCCCTTTACCATTATGTAATGGCCTTCTTTGTCTCTTTTGATCTTTGTTGGTTTAAAGTCTATTTTATCAGAGACTAGGATTGCCACCCCTGCCTTTTTTTGTTTTCCAGTTGCTTGATAGATCTTCCTCCATCCCTTTATTTTGAGTCTGTGTGTGTCTCTGCACGTGAGATGGGTTTCCTGAATACAGCACACTGATGGGTCCTGACTCCTTATCCAGTTTGCCAGTCTGTGTCTTTTGATTGGAGCATTTAGCCCATTTACATTTAACGTGAATATTGTTATGTGTGAATCTGATCCTGTCATTATTATGTTAGTTGGTTATTTTGCTCATTAGTTGCTATAGTTTCTTCCTAGCCTCGATGGTCTTTACGATTTGGCGTGTTTTTGCAGTGGCTGGTACCGGTTGTTCCTTTCCATGTTTAGTGCTTCCTTCAGGAGCTCTTTTAGGGCAGGCCTGGTGGTGACAAAATCACTCAGCGTTTGCTTGTCTGTAAAGTATTTTATTTCTCCTTCACTTATGAAGCTTAGTTTGGCGGGATAGGAAATTCTGGGCTGAAAATTCTTTTCTTTAAGAATGTTGAATATTGGCCCCCACTCTCTTCTGGCTTGTAGAGTTTCTGCTGAGAGATCAGCTGTTACTCTGATGGGCTTCCCTTTGTGGGTAACCCGACCTTTCTCTCTGGCTGCCCTTAACATTTTTTCCTTCATTTCAACTTTGGTGAATCTGACAATTATGTGTCTTGGAGTTGCTCTTCTCGAGGAGTATCTTTGTGGTGTTCTCTGTATTTCCTGAATCTGAATGCTGGCCTGCCTTGCTAGATTGGGGAAGTTCTCCTGGATAATATCTTGCAGAGTGTTTTCCAACTTGATTCCATTCTCCCCATCATTTTCAGGTACACCAATCAGACGTAGGTTTGGTCTTTTCACATAGTCCCAAATTTCTTGGAGGCTTTGTTCATTTCTTTTTATTCTTTTTTCTCTAAACTTCCCTTCTCTCTTCATTTCATTCATTTCATCTTCCATCAGCGATACCCTTTCTTCCAGTTCATTGCATCTGCTACTGAGGCTTCTGCAATCTTCGCGTAGTTCTTGAAACTTGGCTTTCAGCTCCATCAGCTCCTTTAAGCCCTTCTCTCCATTGGTTATTCTAGTTATCCATTCTTCTAATTTTTTTTCAAAGTTTTTAACTTCTTTGCTATTGTTTTGAATTTCCTCTCGTAGCTCAGAGTAGTTTGATCGTCTGAAGCCTTCGTCTCTCAACTCGTCAAAGTCATCCTCCATCCAGCTTTGTTCCGTTGCTAGTGAGGAACTGCGTTCCTTTGGAGGAGGAGAGGTGCTCTGTTTTTTAGAGTTTCCAGTTTTTTTGCTCTGTTTTTTCCCCATCTTTGTGGTTTTATCTACTTTTTGTCTTTGATGATGGTGATGTACAGATGGGTTTTTGGTGTGGATGTCCTTTCTGTTTGTTAGTTTTCCTTCTACCAGACAGGACCCTCAGCTGCAGGTCTGTTGGAGTTTACTAGAGGTCCACTCCAGACCCTGTTTGGCTGGGTCTCAGCAGCGGTGGCTGCAGAACAGCGGATTTTCATGAGACCACAAATTCAGCTGTCTGATAGTTCCTCTGAAAGTTTTGTCTCAGAGGAGCACCCGGCTGAATGAGGTGTCAGTCTGTCCCTACTGGGGGGGTGCCTCCCAGTTAGGCTGCTCAGGGGTGAGGGACCCACTTTAGGAGGCAGTCTGTCCGTTCTCAGATCTCCAGCTGCGTGCTGGGAGAACCACTACTCTCTTCAAAGCTGTCAGTCAGACAGGGACATTTAAGTCTGTGGAGGTTCTTGCTGAGTTTTTGTTTGTCTGTGCCCTGCCCCCAGAGGTGGAGCCTACAGAGGCAGGCAGGCCTCCTTGAGCTGTGGTGGGCTCCACCCAGTTGGAGCTTCCTGGCTGCTTTGTTTACCTAAGCAAGCCTGGGCAATGGCGGGCGCCCCTCCCCCAGCCTCGCTGCCGCCTTGCAGCTTGATCTCAGACTGCTGTGCTAGCAATCAGCGAGACTCCGTGGGCATAGGACCCTCCGAGCCAGGTGCGGGACACAATCTCCTAGTGTGCCGTTTTCCAGGCCCGTTGGAAAAGCGCAGTATTAGGATGGGACTGACCCGATATTCCAGGTGCCGTCTGTTTCCCTTTCTTTGACTAGGAAAGGGAACTCCCTGACCCCTTGCGCTTCCCGAGTGAGGCAATGCCTCGCCCTGCTTCGGCTCGCGCACAGTGCGCTTCACTGGCTGTCCTGCACCCACTGTTAGGCACTCCCTAGTGAGATGAAACTGGTACCTCAAGCAGAAATGCAGAAATCACCCATCTTCTGTGTCGCTGGGGCTGGGAGCTGGAGACCGGAGCTGTTCCTATTCGGCCATCTTGGCTCCTCCCCGACGTTGCGTTTTCTATATCATTTCAAATTTATAGAATGAAATACATTTCATCTTATCTTCAAACTGTACTTTTCTTATTTCATTCCTATAGTGTTAACATTAAGTTAAGAAAAGAGGTCAGTAATGCAATAAGTAACTATAATGTGATCAAGTCATGGTGAATCTGCTCTTAAATTTACAAAAAACAACCCTGTATTCTAATATTTCAGATTTCATCAGACTGTCAGTGACCAATTCATGCTAATTACCATACAAAAGGTACTTCTAGGAATCAGAATGTCAATTTATTAACTTTTAAATCACATTACAATAGCAATATAATTTGCTCAAATTCCAAAGTAACAAAAATTCAACTTAATGAAAGAAGAAAATATCCTATCAATCTGAAACTACTAAAAAAAGAGCCATAACAAGATTTCTTAAAATAATATGAGGGAATAGACTTTCAAGTATGTCAAGTGTGATTCAAAATAGGATCATTTTTCTGAAGGCCAATTTGACAATATGCACCAGGGATTTTTTTAAAAGCATACATCTTTAGGTTCTGCAATAAAACTTCTAAGAAATTATCTTAAGTAAGTAGTCAGATAAATGTGCAAAAATTTATGCTTAAAATTACAGTATCACTTATAATAACAGAAAAATATAAAGTATTAAAATATCATTAGTATTAACATAGGTAAAAATTTTATACAATGAAATACTATGCAACTGAATCTGAACCTGATCAATTCTCTAGATTGAATTCTAATCTATAAGAAATACAAGGGCAGAAGAACATATTGAATGATATCATGGAAATGTAATCAGCAAAGTTCAGTCTTGACAAGCTCTACAGAATAAAAGATTCCATCTTAATACAAATTGCAAGGAAAAAAAAGAAGTGAGGGAGTAAGAACCAATCATTTAAAAATAACTTGGAAATACATTATCCGATATAGGATTTATTTGGATCATAAAGCTCATAAAGAATAATAAAAAATATTGATGCCAAGCAGAGAGATTTAAGCATTGAATGACATTTGATTATATTAAGGAATTGTAATAACTTGTTAGGTAAGACATTGGTATTGTTACGTTTTTAAAAAGACATCCATATTTGCAAAACAGATCCATTGTATATTGGTTTCCAACATGTCTGAGTCTGGTGAGACAGAACACAGTCATATGCAACAAGTTACATGAAGTGGAAGTTTTTTCTTCCAGATAGGCAGCAAGGGACAGCAGAAGCCTAGAATTCATTGTGAGCTAGTCCCTCAAAGCTCAGAAAACCTGCCAGGGTGGATGGAATCTCATCTGCACATGCCCCACTTGCAGTTGAGAGACCTAGTATAGCGTGGCTGTGTCCCCAACCAAAACCTCTTCTTGAAATGTAATCCTCACGATCCCCATGTGTCAAGGGCGGGACCAAGTGGAGGTAATTGCATCATGGGAGTGGCTTCCCCCATGCCGTTCTTGTGATAGTGAGTGAATCTCAGGAGATCTGATGGTTTCATAAGCATCTGACATTTCCCCTGGTTGTACTCACCCTGTTCTGCCACCGTGTGAAGAAGGTGCTTTGTTTCCCCTTCACCTTCTGCCATGATTGTAAGTTTCCTGAGGCTTACCCAGTCATGCTGAACTGTGAGTCAATTAAACCTCTTTCCTTCATAAATTACCTCGTCTCTGGCAATCCTTCATAGCAGTGTGAAAATGGACTAATACAGACCCTGGAAAGTAGTCTGCCCAGGGCATTCTGCCACAGAGCCACATGACCCTTTAGGTCAGATAAAGGATATCCCAATTCTAGGGGAGACTGGAACAAAGCCTGGGCTTTTCTGGCCAGTCCTTATCTCAAGATGTTGCGTCCAAACTCTTTCTACCATTATTCTTGAGAACTACAAGCAAGAAAAAACTGAGAACTGGGCCAATTCAAAGCTACCCAGAGAACTTTCCTGCAATTTTTCTCAGATATGTGTATAGACTAATTGATATAATATCTGGGGTTTGTTTACAATAATTCAGAACTGGGGGTGGCGGTAAATGTGTGAGGTCTGGACAAAAATGATTCAGTTAATAATTTTGAAGCTTAATAATCAACATGGGAGGTCATTACATTTTCTCTATTTTTATAACATTTTAGAAAAAAGTAAAATTTTTAAAAATCTGTGGAACTAAATGAAAAAGCATAACATATAACTACATATAACTTTTCTTTTTGTGTAAAATATATGACAGTAAGCATACATACATTGTAGAAAAAGCTGGACAGTAAGCATACATACATTGTAGAAAAAGCTGGAAAGATAAACCAAATGTTAACAGTAATTATCTCTGGATGGTGGCATACAAAGATCATTAATTTCAGTATACTTTTCAGTAAGTTGTGACTTATTTTGCAATACTAAGTGTAGAAGAAGAAAAATGGAATTTTGTCACCTTAAATATTGTATCTTGTACTTACTATATATTTCCTGTGAACTAAATATTTACATCTTTATCCAAACAACTGTATTGTTTGTGCCAAAAAAAAAAAAATTTAAGTGCATTAAAGAGGCTTAAATAACAGTTCATATAGTCACCAGCATACTAAATGTTTCAGAGGTTGGAATTATCTGTCTTGGAAGGTGTTGACAAAAGCTGCCACGTCCTCCCTCTTTGGTTTAATTTTTTAAAACTATGCACAGACCACCCCCTTTTGTTGATACATTCTCTTTTCAGAAATACTTGCCAATTAACTCAGCCGGAGTTTACTTTCCTTTTCACTTCATGGCTTTGGTTTGGGAAATACCCAGCCCGCTAAGGATTTCTACATATATTTAAGAGAAGCCAATTTACATTGATTTTTGCGAGTTTAACTCTTTGGGCCTCCTTGTGCTTCTATACTTGGGGATCCCATTCTACAGACCCCTAATTTTGCTGTTCTTCTGGATGGCTTAGAATGTCAAGTTCAGGTTTTATTGTTCATACCATTTCTGGTTCTAACCAGTGGGTCACATCACTCACTGTAATATATATTGTACTGACCTCTATGCGTATTTCCCATATCACATTTTAAGCTTTTTTTTCCTTTCATGTATTCTGTTCCTTGATACCTTTCTATTCAATGCCAGGTTGAATTTAACTTTCTTTATCTTGCACATCTCTCTTTTACATAAGTTGCAAAGGCTATTTTTTCCTTCCTTCCTTCCTTCCTTCCTTCCTTCTTTCCTTCCTTCCTCCCTCCCTCCCTTCCTTCCTTTTTCCCTCCCTCCCTCCCTCCGTTCCTTCCTCTCTCCCTCCCTCCCTCCCTTCCTTCCTTCATTGCCTCCCTCTTTTCTCCATCTGCTTTCTCTCTATGCTTGTTTCCGTCAAGATCTATCCATCTCCAAAATTTCCATTAATTTGAATTGTTGAAAATGACAACACAAGTGTTTTAGGTTACTTAGAAATTATTGATTAGGTGTTTGGGGCTGACTAGAGGATGCCTTGATAATGTTATTCTAAATGATGTATACTCTAAGCAACCTCCACAATCTCAAATATATATAACATATGACTCACTGAAGTTCATTCAGATTTCCCAATGACAGGAAAATTAATATGCTTCTATCATTTCAGTGACCTATCCTATGTTTTTTGACAAAATTTGGTGCATAGTAATTTGTGTAGCATGAGATCATAAACTGTGATCCAAAACATACTATCCTTTTGTGAACATACATGTGATTGCTTAAAGGAGACTATAAGGAAGAAGTGAGTGAGCTTTATGGCACTAGATAAAACCCAGTAGCTCAGTCTTTGGGGCAGTTCATAAAGTAGGAAGCAGGAAAGCACACTCTTGAATAAACATGACTAAATTAAAAATTTTGAAGATGGAAGATAGGAGGCAGGACTAGCATGCAGCTCCCACTCGGATGGACAGATCAGTGCATGGAGACCCACATTATAAACTTTTGCTCCAAGAACTACTACAGCAACACACCAGGAAAGTTGAGAGAATCCACAGACCCTTTGAAGGAACTACATCACTGCTGCAGGCTCTCTGGAAGCTGAAACACTGTGAGTCTGCTCGCTTTCTCAATGGGGAAGCTCGTGGTATGGGGCAAGTTCTCAGCCCTGGTCACCAGCTGTCTGGAAATAGACTCAGTGCTGTTGACGGGGCATGGTAAGAGTGAGACCGGCCTTTAAGACTGTGACCTACATAGAAGCGGGATGAGGCCTGTGACTGCCGGCTTTCCCCTACTTCCCTGGTGCCCTGTATCTCTCAGTAGAGGCAGACATAATCCCCCTGAGAACATAAATTCATTAGCCTGGGAACCACACCCCCACCCCCCAGAGCAGCTGCAGCAAACTCCACCTAAGGAGAGGCTGAGCTCACATATGTCTGCCTGCACCCACCTGGTGGTCTTTCTCTACCTGCTCTGGCAGCCAAAGACAAAGATCATAATCTCTTGGGAGCTCTGTGGCCCTGCCTACCCTGAAAAACCTGAATACTTAACCAAGTGTCCCTAGGGCAAGCTTGCATCCTCCCTATAGGAACATGCCACCTCCTGGCTAAAGGCCAACCAACACAAAACCAGCACACTAAACAAAAACACAGTCAAGGACCCTCATAGAGTCCACTTTACCCTCCTGCTACCTCCCCTGGAGCAGGTACTGGTGTCAACGACTGCAAGACGTCAAGATGGATCACATCACAGGACTCTTTGCAGACATTCCCCAGTACCAGCCCAGAGCCTGGTAGCTCTGCTGGGTGGTTTGACTCAGAAGAGCAAAAACAATCACCACAGGAAACCCCATTCCTAGGGGAAGTTCTCAGGAAACTCCATTCTTAGGGGAAGCAGGAGAACACCACATCAACGGAGTACCCCCTGGGACAAAAGAATCTGAACAGCAGCCCTTGAATCCTAGATCTTCCCTCTGACATAGTCTACCCAAATGAAAAGGAACCAGAAAAACAATTCTGGTAATATGACAAAACCAGGTTGTTTAACACCCCTAAAAGATTATAACAGCTCACCAGCAATTAATTTAAAGCAAGATAAAATCTCTTTATTGGTTTTGAATTGCCAGAAAAAGAATTCAGAAGGTTGATTATTAAGCTAATCAAGGAGACACTAGAGATAGGTAAAGTCCAACTTAAAAATATCAAAAACATGATACAGGATATGAAAGAAAATTCTTCAGTAAAATAGATAGCATTAAAAAAAAACAATCACAACTTCTGGAAATCAAGGATACACTTGGAGAAGTGCAAAATGCACTGGAAAGTCTCAGCAATGGCATTGAACAAGCAGAAGAAAGAATTTCAGAGCTCAAGGACAAGCCTTTGAAATTAACCCAATCTGTCACAGACAAAGAAAAAAAGAATTTTAACAAATAAGCAAAGCCTGCAAGAAGTTTGGGACATTGAAATCTAAGAATAATTGATGTTCCTGAGGAAGAAGAGAAAACTAAAAGTTTGAAAAACGTATTTGACGGAATAATAGGGGAACACTTCCCCAGTCTTGCTAGAGATCGAGACATCCAAATACAAGAAGCTCTAAGAACACCTGGGAAATTCATTGCAAAAAGATCATCACATAGGCACATAGTCATCAGTTTATCTAAAGTCAACCTGAAGAAAAGAATCTCAAGAGCTGTGAGGCAAAAGCATCAGGTAACCTATAAGGGAAAACCTATCAGATTGACAGCAGATTTCTCAGCAGAAACTCCACAAGCTAGAAGGAATTGAGGTTCTATTTTTAGCCTCCTTAAACAAAACAATTATCAGCCAAGAATTCTTTATCCAATGAAACCAAGCTTCATAAATGAAGGAAAGATAGTCTTTTCCAGACAAACAAACACCGAGAGAATTCACCACAATCAAGCCAGCACTACAAGAACTGCTAAATGGAGCTTTAAAGCTTGAAAGAAATCCTCAAAATACACCAAAATAGAACCGCCTTAAAGCATAAATCTCACAGGACCTATATAACAAAAACACAATTAAAAAAGATATTCAGGCAACAAATAGCACAATGAATAAAATACTACCTCACATCTCAATATTAATATTAAATGTAAATGACCTAAATGCTCCAGTTGGAAGAAACAGAATGGAAGAATGGATAAGAATTCACCAACTAAGTTTCTGCTGTCTTTAGGAGATGCATCTAACACACAAGGGCTCAAATAAACTTAAGGTCAAGGGGTGGACAAAGATATTCCATGCAATAGGACACCAAAAGTGAGCAGGAGTAGCTATTCTCATGTCAGGCAAAAAAAACTTTAACACAACAGCAGTTAAAAAACACAAAGAGAGACATTATATAATGATACAAGGACTAGCCCAACAAGAAAAATCACAATTCTAAATATATATGCACCTAACACTGGAACAGCCAAATTTATAAAACAATTACTACTAGCTTCCTTCTTCTACATGAGGGTATCTAGTTTTTCTAGCACCATTCATTGTAAAGAATGTGCCTTCTTTATCGTGTGTTCTTGGCACCTTCATGGAAGATCAGCTGGCTGTAAGTATGTGGTTTTATTTCAATGTTCTCTATTCCATTTCATTAGTCTATCTGTCTATTTTTATGCCAGGACCATGTTGTTTTGATCACTATAGCTTTATTGTATATTTTGAAGTTGGTTTATGTGATGCCTCCAGGTTTGTTCTTTTCGCTCAAAGTTTCCTTGGCTAGTCAAGGGCTTTTGTGGTTCTACATGAATTTTTAGATTGTGTTTTTCCATTTTCGTGAAGAAAGTCATGGAATTTTGATAAGGATTGAATTGAATCTTTAGGTTTATTTGAGTAATATGGCTATCACAGTAATATTAATTCTTCCAAAGTGTACACATGAAATATCTTTTCATCTATTTATGTCTTCAATTTTGTCATGAATTTATTATAGTTTTCAGCATAGAGATGTTTTTCACCCTTGGTTAAATTTATTAATAGCTACTCCATTTTTTTTAAAGCTATTGTAAGTGGGATTGTTTTCTTGATTTTTTTCAAATAGTTTTCTATTAATATGTACAAATGCTACTGATTTTTGTATGTTGATTTTCATCCTGCAACTTTACTGAATTTATTTATTAGCTCTAACAGGTTTTTAATGGAGTCTTCAGGGGTTTCCTCATGTAAGATCGTATCATCTGAAGAAAGAGACAATTTAACTTGTTCCTTTTCACAGTGGGTGCCTTTGTATTTACTTATCTTATATAATTACTCTGGCTAGGGCTTCCAGTGCTATATTGAATAGAAGTGATGAAAATGGGCATCCTTTTCTTTTTCAGATCTTAGAGGAAACACTTCCTTCATTATGATACTAGCTGTGGATTTGTTATATACGGCCTTTATTATATCGAGGTACATTCCTTCTATACCTAATTTGCTGAGAGTTTTATCGTGAAACAACATTTAATTTTCTCAAATAATGTTTTTATATCTATTGAAAAAAGTCATATAGTTTTTTTGTACTTCATCCTATTAATGTGATATATCACATCTATTGGTTAGCCTATTCTGAACAATACTTGCATCCCTGTGATTAATCACACTTGATCATGGTGAATGATCTTAATGTGCTGCTAAATTCAGTTTGTTGATATTTTGTTGAGTATTTTTGTATCTATGTTCATCAGGGATATTGGCCTGTAGTTTGTTGTTGTTGCGTCCTTGAGAATAACTACTCTTAACATTTAGGCATATTAGTTTAAAGCTGTCACTACTGGTGTTAGTGCAAGAAATGAAACACCAGAGATAAAGGGAATGTTCTCTTTGTCTGCAACACTTAGACACTCTCTCCTCTCCCGCTTGTTGACTTAAACCAATCTCATGGGTTTGGTAAGTTTATTTTCAGTGAACGTTTTACTTTTTATATAAGCAAAATAAATACATTTGCATAAGAAATTTATAGCCTTTGTTTGAGTGGTTTTAATGTAAAAATGTTTGTCCAGCCTCAGGACAGGACTTGGTCGAAGCACCTGGACAGGTACTTTTGGCATGGACATTCTTGAGCAGGGAGTGGACCAAGCAGATTCAGGAAATGAAGAAGAATAGACTGGATGCCAAAGTTGGTTTTCAGTTGATGGGCTGGTTTGTGGGAGCAAGTGAGGAACATCCAAAAATAATTGCAAGACACTTCAAAAAAATTTAATTTCTAACAATTTTCAAGGCGTAGCCTTAAAGACAAAAATGAGGTCACTCAGAAAATTCAGAGGCACCATTATTTTGTAACCACAGATTAATAAAGCCTGATTCATGTGGATTACTCAGTGTTCCTTCCCTTGGCCCTTTTAAGATTTTCACAGAAATCAAGAGTAACTTATTATTAAATATCATGCACACATCTCTTAAAGATCAGCACAATTGTTAGCAAAGACTAATTTACACCCCACTTAGGATTCAAAGCTATGTGAGAACAGGAACACTTCTGTAAATCTTGAGGGTCAGGTGGCTGGCAGAGTGGGCTCTGAGAGATCTTATGGATGTTGGGAGATCAATACAGGGAAATTGAGCATTGATTCTCAAATAGCCTCTTCACAACGCAATATCTGATGATATTTTAAATGAACAGAGAAAATACATTATTTTTACATATTATATGTGCATTACTAAATGTTTTCTAAAGGGAAATGCTGATATTTCTTAGAAGGTTTTGTGTCACAGAAGTCAATTCTTCTAATTTTTGGACCAGCCCTATGTTGTTATGTTTCTGGCATCTCCTCAGCCACCTGTGCAACTTTCTTAAATTTTCATTTCACAAAACCCAGGCAGTCTTTTTATATGCTTAATAAAGTCAGACAAGGCAAACTTCAGGCTTTAGGGATAGAAGAATAGGGGAAAATTAGAGAGGAAAATGCATATGGAAAAAATAACACTGGGCTGTTATTCTAGTAAATGGTCACATTTGTTTTCAATATGGTTTTGAATTTGGTGCACAAGATTGAAGTTTGACTTTTCTTCGAAGTCAGCTTCAACCTAACAAAGAATGGAAGAAGTTATTGAAGAATGCAAAGAATATCCGGAACAAAGAAATACTCAGATATGAATAATTTCCCAGATATTACTTAGGTTAATTTGGTTACTTTTTCCTCAAGGGTAAAATAAACCTGCTAATAATTGTCATGGCTGGGCATAGAATATTTTCAATTTTTTTTAATTTTATTTTTAGCATACAGGTAATCACACTGTTATTTTAGTTAAAGTTAGTTTAAGCCAGAGGTTGTGTGATCAGTAATGCCAGAAAATGAAGAGAAAGGGCAATATCTTTGACTGGAGAGGAACAGTAACTCTGCAATGAGAGGGTCCAGATAAATTTCTCCCTAGTGATATTTGCCACTTTGTTACTCTTTTATGTGCATTTATTTTTAGTCGTGACAGAACAACAGTCAGCCACACCGGATGAAAACGTCCCTTGACATAGGGAATTCCAAAGGAAAAATCATTTTTGGTTTGTATTTTATCACTTTAACGACCACTTTATGAATATGTTTCAATAGAAAACCTGTCTAGCCTGTAAATACTTTGGGTGCGTTTCGTGATTCCCTCCCCAGACCAGGATGGAAAGCCAAGTTTCGCTTAGGGTTGGCTGAATGTCTTGGCATAAGAACCTTGGCATTTGGCAGTTGAATTTCCAGACCTTTAGCTGACTGGCATTCTCCTCTACAGTTTACTATGGTAGTTTGGGGAAAGTGTATGTTAAGAAATAAACTGCCAACTTGAGTGTGCCTAATTGTGCAATTAGGTGAACCATTGCAAACTTTATAGCATTATTGGATGAAAGCTATTACTTGCTGCCATACAAGTGCTGTGAGGGGGAACCAAAAAAATGTTCCCGCAGCCAACACAGGAGGAGCCAATCTTGCAGTCTGAGATATGTAGAAATGCAGCATCCATTAGAAGACGCTGAATGCCAGAGAAGCCAGCTGATGGAAGAAAAGAACTTTTGAGTGTGATATCAAAATGAAGGACACAATATGTTAGCTTAGGACAACCGTGTAACCATTACACATTTTACATTAACTATAGGCTCTGAAGGACATCTCTAGGATACTTGGTGATGGTAACTAACTTGGAGGTGGAAATACTACCCATAAAATTAAAAACACAAAAAGCAAAACAAAACAAAACGGAGACCAATTTCTAAGTCTTCCTATGTATTTAGCAATACCAGCAGAATAAAAATAAAGTTTAAAGTCATCCTTAGCTTTTAGAATTCTGTTGACTCCACCAAGTGTTAGCTCTTTTATGGAAAAGTATAGCTCTTTAACACAAATATATAATATCATCACACACACACACACATACACACGAACAAACATTTTTGTACAGACAGAAATTCTACTCTGAATATTGGTAAAAGTAGTAAAATTAAATAATGTAGAACAAAGAAAACCCCAACTTGTATCACAAGATCTGGTTTAAATCTTGATATTTTTATTTACCTACCAGCTGCATAGATGTGTGTATGTTAGATGTGTGTATCTATGGTTTTCTCATTGAGCAACAAGAGCCAATAACCCAGATCTTTTGTGGAAATTTTATAAATATGCATCTGCATTTATTCTCCACCTTCTCAGATGCTGACAACTTTACTCCACACTGATCTTTTACTGTGATGACTATTGATATTATGTATTATTTATATAATATGTAATTATAAAATATACAATAAATTATGAGTTATATAATTTATATAATTAGGTATACCATTATAATTATATTTAATCCTATGTATCCACATATTTGATGTACAGAGGAGCACTGAATAGAAGGGTAGTGGCACCAGGGCCCAGGCCACTTTGTTCTCAATACTCATTACTCCTCCTGCTTTGGATCATGTACTGCTTTCATTGAACAACACCGGGAGCCCTTGGAGTGTGGCCTGGAAACCAGAGTCATAAGCAGTTATCACTTAGGAGCAAGATGGAAAATTCTGTGTAAAATGTCAGAAAAATTCAAACATAGGAGTTTATTAAATAATATACTCTGGTAAACAGAGAGTTTAAGATGGAGAAAATATTTTGATATTTGGAAACCTCTTAATAAAAATTATGTTTTGTAAAATTAAAAAAAGGAAAACTGAATTATCATATTAGCCACCAAAAAAATTTATTGAATTTATTTTTCAGAATGATATAGATGTTTATATGAATATTTCTGAATATTTTAAAGCTGTTATAAATGTAGACTGCAATGTACCATTCATAATAATGTTTTCTGGCTATATTAAAGATTTCCATGTAAAGCTAAATTAATAAATATAATCTAATTAAATAATTAAAAATATTTTTATATAATTGGGATGGAGTAACCTTTGCTAGAATGACACTTAGGCCAGAAATCTTGCAATTCTTATTTTAATGTTTATTTGATTGAAGTTTGAATGTTTTTAAAAGTTATTTAGTCATTATGTTAAGAGTACATTTTATAGAGTCTACATCATTTTAGAAGCAGGTAAAATTTAGGAAAAGTGTTTACAACACATGTAATAAACACACACAAAATATTCTTTAATTATTATAAATATCATTTTAAAATGCCAATATACTAATGATCAATAGGCACAGAATATGAATAGTTAGTTCATATAAATAAAAATTTCTTATAATCTAAAAACATAAATATTAATGACCAAAGTATTAAAAAAAATTGATATTTTTCTCTATCAAAGTGACAAATGCTAAAATAGTACCCATGGTTAGCAAAGTGGGAAACAGACCAACGTAGAATAAGAATTAATTTTTTCGTTCTTTCTGATTGACAAATTGGCAGTATATACCTGCAATTAAACTGGTATACACTTAGAGTCAAAAAGTCTACTTCTAGGAATTTATCTTAATAGTAATGCAGTAAACATAATTGAACAAAAATGGGTTTTGCTTCTCTACCAGAATATTTAAAATAGCAAAATTTTGTAAATAATTTAAATTGCAATTAATTTGAGATGATTATACACATACGGTAAATCCACATAACAAAATATTATTCTTAAATACGGTCTTAGAAACAAATCAACTAAACATTTTGAAGGGAAACTGTAGATGAAGAAGGGGATCATGTAACTGCCTTATTTGTTTTATTTTATTTTGTTTTTTATTATTATTTTTTGACACGGAGTCTCGCTCTGTCACCAGGCTGGAGTACAGTGGCACGATCTCTGCTTACTGCAACCTCTGCCTCCCGGGTTCAAGTTATACTACTGCCTCAGCCTCTCGAGTAGCTGGGATCACAGGCGTGCACCACCACACCCAGCTAATTTTTTTTTTTTTTGTATTTTTAGTAGAGACGGAGTTTCACCATGTTGGCCAGGATGGTCTCGATCTCTTGACCTCATAATCCGTCCACTTCAGCCTCCCATAGTGCTGGGATTACAGGTATGAGTCACTGTGCCCAGCCTGTTTTATTAGACTAGATGATGAGCTACCTGTTTGGCGGAAGGATAAAACCATTATGTGTTATGCCTCATGGACATACATGTGTATGTGAAGGTCTAAAGGTGTGAACCCTTTATGGACCAATGTCAAAAGTACGTAAGTAGTTTGAAGAGAGAGAGAGAATGAGAGAAAGAGATACAGATAGAGAGAAGAGAAGGTAAATTAATGATATGAAGGGATGCATTGCTTATTGTTTTGAGGGCATGCAAAGAATAAAAGGAGTGGACAGAGAAGGCAGCGCTACTTATCTTTGTATTTTCTATCCTCTTTTTCTTTGACAAAAATGCTCCTTATAATGAGAAAGGTAAATCAAATACTTAGTTAATCACAGGATTAGAAAAAATGTTTGTAAGAGAGCAACAGGTACTTTAATGAGTTCAAGTTTCAAGGGCCAGTTACACATTAAGTAATTTGTGGCTAGGATTATGAATACATTGTCAATATTTCAAGACATTATCAAATGTCAGAGGTAAGCAAATATACCAAATTTTAATAATGTAGTAAGAGATTAATTGTGAGCCTTATAAACCTGTAATCTCATTATCAGTATTTTAAGGATTCTTGAAAGACTCATTAAGTAGATGTTCAGGGAGTTGTTGGCAAAGCAAATAGAGATGTGGATAGAATGAAAGAGATTTAGCCTTCAGTTCAGACAACAATTATAAAATATTTGTTTAAAGGCATGCTTCTAGAAACACTGGGAGGGAAAGAGACATAAAGATGAAAATGATAAGATTGTTTCCTCAATCATCATATAATCAAGTTGAGATAATGAAGATAGATAGATGATAGATAAAAAGTAGATAAAATATAAACTGATAACTGTAATGCAATACAAGTTATATTGCTTGCAAAAAGGGTTGTAGTAAGTATTGCTTCTTCTTTGAAGCCTTCCCCAATATCCTTGGCCAAAATTAATTTTCCCATAATCCAAGTTCCATGAATCATCAACCAGAATTGGCATTGAAATTGAAAGACCAGGATGATTTTACCACATAAACAATGAAAAGTATCTTTAGGTAAAACAAACTGTCATAAAAAATAAACTGAGGTATAAAATATAAATGTTTTATAAACATCCAATATGACGAAATTATTGTGTCTGTAAGTAGAGTTTTATTAAATGGAACAGAAAAGGGAGGTGTATGCAGATTGAAGAACTTCTTACTGTAGACTATGAATATATGTAAATATTCATGGTCTATGAATGAAATATGTAAACAACTATATTTGAAGAAGGGAAAATGTCTTAGAGACAGAGAGAGTGCTTTGGAATGGGAAATACCAGACATAGCAAACTCAGGTTATTACCAACATTGGAGCTGATTACAATATGAAGTAGCATGATGGGAGAGGCAATGATACACAAAGGAAATCATCGATATTTTGCAGAAGAAAGGGCAGAACATACTAAATAATTAGAAATCTTCAGATAAGAACATATTTGAGTAGATATTTTTTGGATATGGTCATTTTTTATGACTATCCTCATAGAAATCTCTAACACCTTGTTGGAAACAAAGGTCATAAACTATACTGTGAGGTATTTGCATTAAGATAAGCCAGGTTACGCCGACAAAATACATAACCCTTAAGCTTCAGTGACTTTACATAATAAATGTTTATTTCTCACTCACTTTTCATTTCTAACATATCCAACAAAGGTCACTAAAGTAATCTTCTCTGTCCAGAGGTTCAAGGACTTGAACTGACGACAACTCCAGTATCATATAGCTTGACTATTAGAACACAAGTTGTCTAATATTCTTGTGTCAAGGAATGAGACAATATTGAGAGCCCCATGTTTTTGGTTGTGCTTTGTTGCAGAGATGAAATATGTAACTTTAACTTACAGCCCAATGGCCAGAAGTAGTAACATAGTCTTGCCTAGCTGAAAGAAGGCTGACAAATGTCAGATAAGCACATGGATTCTCTGTGTACAAAACGTATTTCTGCCACAAGAAACCAGGGTTAAAGAAATGAATCTATGAATAACTAAAAATTGTTAATGCATCTATGAGAATAAATCAGATAACTTGTGATGAGAGTAATAGCTAATACAAGAAGAGAGTTGAATGTAGCACTGTATTTGCTACAGGAAGAAAAACAAATAAAACTGAAACAGACAAGGATAAAAGTAGTGAGCCGAGACTACTGCCATGGAAGTCAAAAAAAGAAAGTTTTAAACAGTGGAGGGGTTCAGCAATGTCAAGTGGAGCAAAGAAATTGCAAAAAAAGAGAAGGTCTTTGGATCTCTCACGTGCAAGTTAGGGAAACTATTTCAAAAGAGAGAGTATAGAATAATCTTGATGATGACTTTTAGATTGCAGATAATGGATGGCTAAATGGGTTGAGAAGTGAAGACAGTGAATATAAATTTAATTTGCTCTTATAAACCCAACAAATCCCAAAAACATGAATCCTTAGGTAAATATCTTCATTTCTCTTAAATTCTGTTTGTTGTTCTATAAAATTAAGGCCTCTAAAAAGCTTAATTCCAAGGTTGCGTCCAGCTCTAAACATAATACCAATAATATTAACGGCAACAATAATAATTACCAACTATTGTTAACGATGTGCCAGGTATTGTGCTCAATATTATCTATGCACTATCTCATATATAATTACATCCACATTTCAAAAAAGAGATTAATGAGATTTAGATTAAATGGTCTATCCAAAGTCACACACTTATTATGTGGATAAATTTGAATTAGAGCCCAAAGTCATATGTTTCCTTACCCACAGTTGTTGAATGATCTATTAATTTTATAATCAATATTAAAAATGTATTAATAAGGATAGCATAATTTTAATATACAGTCAAGATCAATAGAGGATTTATCTATAGCATACATCTAATCTGTCATCAACTATTTATAAAGCACATTAATTAGCAGACCAATGATAGATTAGAGGGAAGCTCTAGCATTTGACTCTGTCTTCTCAAAAATTTCATGAATGATTCTGATGAGCATGGGTAAGCATTGGTGTTTATTAAATCTAGTCTCTGTCTTGGTGAAGGGAGGAATCTTGTGGAGTTTGGAACTTACTGAAGTTGCAGAAGTAGAGGGCAGAGGTGACTGGCTTAATATTTCTGCTAAGAAAGACCCAGAAATTTAGCTGGCTGAAAGTTCCGTAAAGCTAACACAGTCAAACACTGCTAACTGCATTGATATGATCAATTAATGCATGGGTAGGGCCTAGGTAAAGGGCACCAATGATCCCTTTGAATGTAGCATTAACTGAACAGAAGACATCTGGACTGAAGACATAGTCACTACATTTTAAGAGTAACATTATAACCTGGGGTCTGTTCAAAAGAGAATTACCAAAATGGTCTTGGCACTGGAAGCCACCTCAAATAGAAAAAGATTGCCGATACTGAGAATATTTAGTTTGGCAAAGATAAAAATTGAGGAGTTACAAACACTTGAAGGGCTAGCATAAGAAGATACTGCAAAAATTAGAAAATGTATTTCTTTATTGAGTTACACATGGCACTGTATAACTTTCAATTTTTCAGTTTTATCCTCTGTATTAAGAATAAATCTGATACATATAGTTATAGCTGTCCAAGGGAAATGAGCTGCCATTAAAATAACCAAAGTTTTTAGAGTGCTATGTAAGTAGGGACACAGTATTATTCATTTTTCAAACTGGGTCACTTTAGCTAGTAAAGAGTGCTAATAATAATTATCCTCAGAAAATACGTATAAACTTGAATTGTCTCAGGTAAACTGGTTTTTTTCTGACTTATTGAATTCTCTCAGCTACTATATAGGGTCCATATAATCATTGCCTCTTTTTTTACAGATAAAAAATCTGAGATCTTATTATATGCCTAAAATCAAACTGATAGTACGTGGCAATCAGAATTCAAATCTGACTCCAATTTCCAGGCTTTGTTTCACTGCTCCATTCTGCCACTCCAGAGTTATTGCCTTCTTGGGAAGACGTTTATTCTGGGATATTATTTTCATAAAGACTGGACAAGCACCCCTTTTTTTAGAAAAGAAAGACACTCATATTCTACAGGAGATAATAGTCAATGTTTTTTCTGCCTTGGAATCCAAAGACATTGCTGAGTCTACAAGTTAGGAAGGTGTGGAAAGGAGAGAAAAAAGGCAGGGAGGAAATGGTCTATAAGTTTCCTTCCAACTTTAAGATCCTGTAATATCATAGAAAACACGGCCTTGAAACCTTAGATAAGGCTTTATGAAGATGACCACGAAGCAGTGCCCAGGTATATTTTGTTCACCATTGTCTATATTGCTGATAATATGTGCTCAATGAACATGGTTAAGTAAAAAAGAATCACGTGAAAAAAAATCATTCCTAGCACACTTGATGCCATGCATCAGCCTCCTTTCCAGACAAAGAACCATTGTTAGTTTTTTTTTTTTTTTTTTTTATACTTTAGGGTTTTAGGGTACATGTGCACAATGTGCAGGTTTGTTACATATGTATCCATGTGCCATGTTGATTTCCTGCACCCATTAACTCGTCATTTAGCATTAGGTGTATCTCCTAATGCTGTCCCTCCCCCCTCCCCCCACCCCACAACAGTCCCCGGAGTGTGATGTTCCCCTTTCTGTGTCCATGAGTTCTCATTGTTCAATTCCCACCTATGAGTGAGAACATGCGGTGTTTGGTTTTTTGTCCTTGCGATAGTTTACTGAGAATGATGTTTTCCAGTTTCATCCATGTCCCTACAAAGGACACGAACTCATCATTTTTTATGGCTGCATAGTATTCCATGGTGTATATGTGCCACATTTTCTTAATCCAGTCTATCGTTGTTGGACATTTGGGTTGGTTCCAACTCTTTGCTATTGTGAATAGTGCCGCAATAAACATACGTGTGAACCATTGTTAGTTTTATATTAACTTGTCATTATTCTCTTTTAATATCTTCATCACTTGTCTATAAATACATCCACGGCCACCGTCTCTGAGTAAATTACACAGACTACAAAGTCTGTCATCCTGAATTTAAGCCCATTCTCTTTCTTAAAAAGGCTGACTTGCCATGGTCAATTTAGTCTGCCTGTGCCTCATTTTACTCATTTATAAAGAGAACAATGTAATAGTAACTACCTTTTAGAGTTGTGATAAATAAATTGCTTAGCATAACATTTGGCACAAAGTTAGCATTCAATAAATATTAACTATTCTTATTTCTGTATGTATCCACACCTTCACGCTAAATTTTGTCCACTTACTTTCTTGCTGAATTAAAATAGTTTCTCATCTCTAGAGAGCCTGAGACATAACTCACCAGGAAGATACAGAGATCATCATAACCTTCATTTTATTTTTAAGATTTAAAAGAGCAATGCTACATCCAGACATAAGAGCTGAGCAGGTTGAAAGGTGTTGATTTGCTGATCTGTTCCGAGCTACCATTGAACTGATCTTAAAAATAGAGCCAGGCTCTGATCCAATGCCCTCTGTGTTCAATGGTGCTGTTTTCAAGAATTATGTCAGGGCTGAAGAAAATATTCACAGACTGAAAAGGGAATAAAGAAAATGCCACACTCTGAGAAATCTAAGTTGGACATTTTCCATAGAAGTCATCGAGTATGTTCTGACTTAAAGTAGCAGACTACTTCTGAGTACTATTACTAAAGCCTTCTTTCCACTTTTTCAATAGTATTTACTATTAATAATATTTTTGTTTTTGCGGCGGGAAATCTGAAAACGTGGAAACCCAATCCCATGAGTCATCTCTGAAAGGATCACATGTAAGGTCTGGGAAGAAAGGTCTCTAATGACAGTGTGACAGGAAAGGTTGTCCCTTCCTTCAGGGTTTGTAAAAGAAGTAATAAGTCAACCAAGAGTGACCTGCTGTTGGAGCAAAACAGGGACACACTGTAGGTGTCTGCAGTGAGCCCCGCCCTTAGTAGTTTACATTTCTGACATACAACACAGAGACACCTTTATCTACACTGATCACTTAAATAAAGATTGCAATGTCTGGAAATCAAAAAGGTTCATAAGAAGGTATAATTAGGGAAAATACGTTGGGGGAAGCAGGAGTTGAGGCAAGCCTTACAGGTGGATAGAATTTGGACTGACAGAGAGGAGATGCTGACACATTCCAGTTTCTTTAACACACAGAGAGGCTTGATCAATGGTGATCATAAAGAGCCAGTGATGTCTCGTTCCTCCTCCTTCCCCAATGTGCAATCAGATCTATTCTTAGCTCTACCATCAGCCTCCAAAATGCAACTGCTTTTGACCTAGAAAAGCGTCTAGCTAGCCATATTTTATTTTAATATGTATTTTAATTTTACTCTATTATAAATATAAATGTGAATATAGAAACTGAGTTTTAAAATTGTTATTTCAACAAGGACTGAGATAAAATGTCAGTGACCTATTTTCCATTTTCTTGGTTTTCAGTCTAATTTTATTAATACTTAAACCCTATAGTTACTCATCATTTTGGGACCAGATTTGGGGATGAGAACTTTCTCTTTCAGCATGAGCCAACTGCTAATCTAGGAGGTATTTGTCTGGTTTGTAATATATTATGTAGTTGTTAACAGATATGACTTGAACATTTATCTTATACAATTAACTGTTAATATTTTTCATTTCTATCTGAGTTTGCAAATCTGTACTTTTGCAATTGTATATTATATTACCCTAATTAAATATAAGCATTTTGTTTTTAGTTAATCAGAACAAAGAAAGGTTTACTTTTTTGGAGAGCCTGAGTAGTATTCTTATCTGTGCCCATAAGATCCATATATTATTATAATTAAACTGAACTGAGATATGATAGATTTTGGTATGTTTCTTTGACTTTTTTTTTAGAGTTCTTCAGAAACTCATAGAATCTATGAATAATATTTTTTTCAGTAGGAAAGCAAGTCATGTTCTTCATTATATATTTTTAAAAATATAATTCAGCTGTTCTCATTAAGTTGCATTTACTCAATTAATATTTTCACTTTATTCTCCTTTAAGAGAAATCTTAACAGAAATTAATCCCTGATGACAGATTCTTAAGACTCAGCTGATGATTTATAATGATGAGAATTGTTCCGGAGACCTTAAATCGCCCATTCCACAAGGGTCTAAAATGAACTCGTCTCATCTGTCTGGATCATAATTCCATTCACAGACAGTTTGACAAACTACAGCCCATAGGCCAAATCCCAGTTGCCACCTATTTTGTTAAGGCAAGTGAATGAAGAATGTTTTTCCCCATTAAGTGGTTGAAAAATAAAAGATTAGTATTTCATGATACATGAAAATTATAAAAAATTCAGAGTTCAGTGTCCAAAAATAAAGTTTTCTTAGAACACAGCAATGCTCGCTCATGTACATATTGACTGTTACTGTTTTTATGCTCCAGTAGCAAAGTTGAGCAGTTGTGATAGAGAACACATGACTGGAAGAGCCTAAAAATATTTACTACCTGGCCCTTTACAGACACAGCTTGAAGATTCTGTTATATAAGGCACTAAATTTGAATTAAATTCAGGAGATCTTAGACCTAGTCCTGGATCTGCCATGTGCTGGACACGTAACTTTGGGGAAAGTTTTTAACCTTAGTGAGACTCAGAATTCTCATTGATAAAATGAGATAAACAGTAAATCTGAACTGTAGGAAGACTAATGGTGAAAGCGCCTGTTAGACCATAAAACAATATAAAATGAAAGAAGATAACATTAAATTAGATGCATATATTCATTTGTGCCAGGCAATTAAAACAAGTATAATAAGATCAAGGCTTTCCACAAGGTGTGCATTCAACTTTAGAAAAGCAATTTTGGTTCAAGGAAAAGAAAAAGAAAAAAAAATCTTACGGATTATCAAGTTCAACTCAATAATTCATCTAGTATAAGCAAAATTGCTACTTTCTTGATCATTCCAATGACCTTGCAGACAACTTGTGTAGTGAAATGAGTATCAAGGTTAGATTCACCTTTTCACTTTAGACATGATGACAAAATATATGTGTGCATATAGATGGTGGGTATGGGCATTTTTTAATATATGCACATAAATGTTACTTGAGGAAGAGTACCAAAGGGATCCACTTAGACTTGATGCCTCTAACATTCTTCAGTTAATAAAAGTGTCAGTTCAGAAGCAACCAAGTTGGAAATAAATCACAGGAAGATTCACTTTCAGCAGGGGACTGAGGGCAAATGTGTGTGTCTTTAAGTGGGTACTGAACCCTGTGTGTGTGAAGACAATTGAAGGAAGCTTCAGGAAGCCTGGATGCTGGACCCTTAGGCAGCCTGCTAGTAAGAGGCAGACAGACAGCCCAGACTTTCCTTGTGCAATCACAGTTTTTCCGGTGACATTCCACTTTACAGAATGATGCCACTTTTGTCAATGAGCCAAATTCCCAGTTCAAGAGCGCCAATCTACTCTGAACAAAGAGAAGCACCTGGGGCATGCCTGTTTTGATAGCCTGCCTGGCTCCTGGAGTGGCTTGTGTCCAGAGAGGATGTGGATGACAATGCCTTTGACTTGGGTCCTTGGGGGTTCATGAAGGTGGAAAATTATAGGATCAGAAGGAAAACTGTCTCCTGCGTTGGCTATAAACCCCAAGGCAAAATTACAGGATTAAGGACTCCTCAGTGGGTCAGAAGTGACCCCTAGTGGAGTCTACAGCTTTAATCTCTTCAGTGAAAATTATCTCTGCCATAATACCTGTTTATGGCACATAATACCTGTTCATGATACAGTAAGGAGGGACCACACTTATATTAGGCAACACTTGATGAAGGGTATAAAAAGAAAAAGAAAATGAGAAATAAATTAGAAATCAAAGTAAGAGGGGAAAAAATTAAAAAGAGAAAGAGAAAGAAAACAAAACAGAAAAAACTCAAGTACCAGAAAAAAAAAAAAATACAGTTAAGAATATCTATATTGTCTTCCTGAGAATTTATTTCCCTTAGTGAAGCAGGAATTGATGACAAGCATTAAAATAATATGACCATATCATTCTTCAATTCAAAATCCCCTCAGCACCTGATATTGATTTTAAAAGTAGAAAGGATTCTCCTTTGCAAAGACTGCAGGACCTTACCTGCAGCTTCTATCTTGCTAACCCATCTTAACTTGTGTCTTTCTTGCTTACGAGCAACGCCGCTTGCTTTTAGGTTCCTCAAACTCCTCTTCCCACTGAAGTACGTGGGCACTCACTGCTTCCTCATCCTGCAATCATCCCATGGCTGGTTCCACCTTGTCATTTCATTTCAGCTTCAGGTCTACTCAGAGAGACTTTCTTCATCCAATCAAATTGAAGAAGTCATCCTCCCTCATCACCATCACTGCATCCTATTTTATTTGTTTCATATAATTTATCTATCTAATAATCTCATGTAACCTAATTTGTTGTTAATATGTATGTTTGTCTATTTCACTGAAATGCAAATTTCCTGAGAGGAGCGTCCTAGAAACATGCTAATCATGTAGCAGGTTCTCGGTATCATTTGTGGAATGGATGAATGAATAAATACTTGAAAAGAATTGCTTATGTAAACATTTTTAAAAGTTTGATTTGAAAGTGACTTGGAGGCCTTTCCATCCAACCCTTTCTATTTTTATGTTATGACTGATAAAACTAAGACCCTTAGAATTTAAGTGAATTATACAAGGTCATATCATTATTTGTGTCAAAGATGGGCAGAACCACAATATTTCACTATATTTATTTTTAAATTTGTATATAAGTTTCTCATTCCAGAAGTGAAGCTGGATGAGTGATTCCATACAAAAACAGGCATGCTACGGTATGATAAACCTCAAGAAAGCTATTACGCCACCTTGTGTCCTCTTTCTCTAGATGGAATATGGAAGAAGAGGGATGATGTATAGCCAAATAAGGAACTGAAGGTAACATTTTATTGTTATTGTTATTCTAGACAGTATTTGGTGAATGTTGGTGGTAGAAAGTGTTTGGTGGCATGATTCTTCTATTAGTGGGTTCCCAGAAGACTGAGTTCTTTCTTGTACAGTAAGGAGGGATCACACTTACATTAGCAGATCTAGGTAGATGGAAACTCAATATCTTCTCCCGAAAGTTCTGTTGTCTTAGTAGGTTAAACCTTAGATATAACCAACAGATCCTTTATGTATCAACTAGGTGAAATCCTGGCTTATGTTAAAGGATAAGGATCGTTATGTTAAGGCAATGGCTAGGCTTCACATTGAGGTTGCCTGGGTAAAATTAACTGACTTGTTCTCTAAGATGTATGGAGATAGGTCAATTGCGTAATTGTATTTTAAACACAGAACCTGCATCAGCAAGTGCATTCATTTTCTAGGACTGCCATAACAAAGTACCACAAACCAAGTGGCTTAAAACAACAGAAATATATTGTCTCACAGTTCTGAAATCAAAGCATCAGCAGAGTTGGTTCCTTCCAAAAACTATGAGGAAGAAACCTGTCCCGTGCCTCTCCCTTAGCTTCTGGTCGTCTGCTGGCAGTCTTTGGCATTCCTGTTTGTAGGCTCATCATCCTGATCTCTGCCTTCAGATTCACATGACATTTTCCCTGTGTATGGGCTCATCTCCAAATTTCACCAGTCGTACTGGATTAGGGCTCACCTTAATGAGCTGATCTTAACTAATTATATCATGAACAAACCAATTTCCAAATAAGGTCACATTCTAAGCTGTGGGTTTCAGATCTCAGCATATGAATTTTGGGGAGACACAATTCTATTCATAACATCAAGTTTAGTTTCAATGACTCTAAGGGAGTGATTACCAAAGAAAGACAATCTCATTATAAAGTAGTATTTGCTGGGATGGAGGTTAAGTTCAGGGACCACCTTAAAGAAAAAAACTATTGACTTAAATTCCAACAATTTTCCCATTACACAAAATTGCCTTTATATTCTAATAATTTATATAGCCATCTGAGTTCATTGAGCATCTAACTTTGTCCGGGCACTGTGTTTCTAGGCATTGGAATCCAGCCAATGACCAAAAATAATTTCTAACTTAGTAAGTGGCAGCGTACTGCCCAATTTTGTGCCTCCAACGGAACGTCTAAATTCAATGAATATTATTTGGAACTATGATAACAATATGAACAATGGAGTTTTCAAAGTAGAAATGAGTGTTGGAAAGGATTCAGAGCGGAAGTAATGTTCAAGCTGAATAGTAATAAATCAAACTATGATGTTGCTTTCGCAACAGTTCTGATCCATTGAGACATGATTTTTAGTTATCACCAAAAGTAAAATCTACCAAATATGAAGTCTTAAGTGATCTTTAGGGTTTTATCCTCGTATAGTAACTTTGGGAATGACTTCGTATTTGAAAACCACGTATTACGTTTGTATAGTTCTCTAAATCTAAAGCATTCTGTGCACACCTTTCCGAAGCTAATGCTGGCAGGATTTTCTTATATTGCTATGCCATTTCTGCTCCTGTTTACTAAAAGCCTTTTCAACTCTTCTTGTGCATTTATATCTAAAATCTCCTCTTTCCCTCTAGTGGAAACAGGGGAATGTAATCCTGCAGGGAGACTGTTAAGGTTTAACCTGTAACACAAACATGTTTTATCTGGTCTAGCACAAGCTGTAGAGCCTGAGAAGCTTGGAGCCATTTGTCTCGGTAGGGTCCTCAGGGTACTGAAGTAATAAGCCATCACAGGGTCACAAAACAACAAAGAACATACCTCCTAAGGATTTGTAGATGTGTTTCAAAACTCTCAAGGTGCAAGCAAGTGCAGCCTACTTATATGAGATAACTTGAGAAGGCCTATGGAATATTTTATAACTAAAGAGAATGTCAGAATTGAGTGTGCATGAAAAATGGCTCACACTGAGCTCTTTGAATTGTATAGAGGTAGAGGTTTGAATGAGGAAGAGCACTGGCCTGAGGGAGGACGTCCTGGTCCTCTCATTCATTGTTCTGGTGTGAGTTGTCATTTAATGACTCCAGACACAACTGTTCTCATATGAATTAGAGTCTGAACTAGATCTTTTTTCCAGAAGTTCCTGCTACCAACAGCTACATATATTATTCCTGCATCCTACAGGTTTCAGAAGTGGAAATGTATTTTTATGAAGTTTTAAATATTCATTTGTTTATTTATTGAGTTATAATTTCCATACATTTCAGTTTTGATTTAATTTTTAAAACTGTATAGCTACTAGTAAGAAATTGCTGAGCACAAAATTTTAAGGAATATTACCATATGGAGTTCTAACATTTTCAGGCAAAAATTAAGGCATTTTTTTAGCTTATATCACTGTCACAATTTTTGAAATGCTGCAAATTTTACAGGCCACTGTGATTTCCAGGAGTCAGATAAAGATCACTGGGAGTAGATGATCTCTATGATTCTTTCCCCAGAACCTAAAGATTCAGGAGTTAATTTGCATTCTCCCAGTTACGGAAGTGAAAGGAAAAATAAATGTTAATTATTGCCTTGAGTAATGGATCACTTATAGGATCCACCTTGAGTCCCCGACTAACGATATCATTGGGAGTTCTTTGCTGCTCAGAACTACCTTTAGATTAGGGCAATGGAAGTCCACCTTTACAGTACAACTGGAAAACTTATATCAAACCACTGCACACTTAACACCCTGGGCATAGTATAGAAACCTAGAGGCCCCCTTTTACAGAGACCAATGCTTTAGAAAGAAGCCATTAGCATGTCTCCCCCACACTCTTGTATTCTTCTTTTTTTTTTTTTTTTTTGAGACAGAGTCTTTCTCTGTTACCCAGGCTGGAGTGCAGTGGCGCAATCTTGGCTGTCTGCAGCCCCCACCTCCCCTCCCAGGTTCTAGCAATTCTCCTGCCTCAGCTTCCTGAGTAGCTGGGACTACAGGCATGCACCGCCATGCCTGGCTAAGTTTTGTAATTTTAGTAGAGACAGAGTTTCACCATGTTGGCCAGGATGGTCTCGAACTCCTGACTTTGTGATCCACCTGCTTCGGCCTCCCAAAGTGCTGGGATTACGGCTGTGAGCCATCGCGCCCAGCCGCATTATTCTTTAAATAAGAAATATCTTAATTTCCGTGGCACATAAATTATTCATCAAGCTAAAAATCAATTATTAAGTACCTATTGGTGGCCAGATGCTGTACTGACCCCAGGAATATGAGAGTCCTAATCTCTGCCTTCAGGGAATTTACAAGCTAAAGAGATTTGTAGATCAGCCAAGCAGTAAGGCACTGAGAAATGAAAACAAAGAGAATGAGGAAGAGAAGATTGGAGTTCTTGATGAGGAATAGCTTCGATGGGGAGAAGACTAAGAATGGGGTGAAGGGAAAGGATCAGGGAAGCATGTGGTAAATATAAGGAAATAAAAGAGTGGAAGCAGGAGGTGACAGAGGACAAGAGTTGGAAGCAAAGATTACATTGTTTTAGTAGAACCAGATGACACTGCTATCTCTGCACAATTTGCCATGATCAGCTCCACTCTATATTACTTCTGAAAGCATTTACACATGAACTTACTCCGCTGTGCTGGGTTGTGACTGTCCTCTGAGAAGTAGCACAGTATAAGTGCCGTCAATCCACTGGTTGTTTGAAGCACACACTGCCAAGAGAGTGCTTCAATTAAGAAAATAAATTCAGGTGTTTGTGAAATGAACATTCTTTCACTGTACTTTGTTGAATGTGCATTCATCATGGAGCTGTGTTTCTTGGAAGTTTTCTCAACCTTACAGATTCAACCACTGCAGCTAGATGTTTATGTTATAAATCTGGTAAAGGCAAGCGACAAATGGCCTCATTTTCTCCTCTACTGGATGTATTTGCAATTAACAGGGACTCCAGAAAATGAAGAGGCAGCATAGTTTAGTGAGGGGGGAAAGAGTTTTGGACAAAAGTGAAAATTTCTCTGCCCTTGTCCTGCCTCTGCCAGCAGGTTATTTCCAAAAGGTTTGTTTATTTATTTAATTTAGAGCAGTTTTTTCTCTGCTAAAAAGTGAGAGGGCTGAGGTCTTATTTCTAAGGACATACCCAGCTCTATTATTCTATGACTTGGGTCTAAAATTATAGTACTGGGTTGAGAAATATTCCCAATGTTTTATCAATAACCTCTCCGCTCTTGGAAGCATGCAAGATATTATATCAAAACAGTCAGAATTTCTTTTATCCCTGCCCTCCTGCATTCTAGGGGTTCCTCCATGTTGACAGTGTCAATCAATGCATGCATGCCACAAGGGAAGACAGCTGTCAAGTGCACACTGATTTAAATCAGCCTACTATGAGTCATTATAATGAGTGTGATGCATGTTCAAAGATGTGTGAGATAGAAAAATAGAAATGTTCCCTGAAATGATATGTTGGGACAAAGCAGCAATTGAGAAAGTAATGCTCTCTTATCCAGTCATTCTGAGAGAAGTGGCATTGAAGAGATGCACATTCAAGAGCTTCCTTCATGAAGACAAAGGCTTGCCAGGAAGAGAGGAAGTTTAGCCAGGGAAGTGTATGGCCCTTGGAAGCAAACACAGAACAATCAAGTAAAGTTACATCTCCCCAACACGAATGGATAAGCCTGGCATGAAGTAAAACAGGGTGATAGCAATGGTCAATCCCAGCTTTAATATTGCATTGGGAACTGGAATTAAGCAGAGAGGGCTATTGGTTTCAGATGACACCCAAATAGTTCTTATTGTCGGATTCCACATGACTTGGATAAATTATGAAAGAAGCCACTTACCAAAGAAATGTTTAAACACGGCCGGGTGCGGTGGCTCACGCCTGTGATCCCAGCACTTTGGGAGGCCAAGACGGGCGGATCATGAGGTGAGGAGATTGAGACCATCCTGGCTAACATGGTGAAACCCCGTCTCTACTAAAAATACAAAAAATTAGCCAGGCGTGGTGGCGGGCACCTGTAGTCCCAGCTACTCGGGAGGCTGAGGCAGGAGAATGGCGTGAACCTGGGAGGCGAAGCTTGCAGTGAGCCAGGATTGCACCACTGCACTCCAGCCCGGGCGACAGAGCGAGACTCCATCTCAAAAAAAAAAAAAAAAAAAAAAAAAAAAAGAAATGTTTAAACACTATACCTGATCTATATTATAAAACATGAATCAGCAAATTGATTACTTTAGATGAAGCAACATAGAATAGTACAAAGAAGAAAGAAAAAAATTCTAAGCAATTCTCTTTCTGAAATCACCAAAAAATAAAAAGTAGAAATCCTAAAATCATAATGCTGTGGTACCTGAACTATAGTGACCCTGAAGTCTACTCCTCTACTTGCTTGTTATGTAAAAGATGTGGTGCTGTATATGTTTGTGTGTATGTTTATAAATATGCATGTACATATATATATATACAGTTGTCATGCACAATCTCTGTCATGATCCTATAGATTTGATGTAAAATTAAATATTCTAGGAAAAAAAAGATGTCTTCCCCAAATTAGGGAGATCCATAACAATAATAAAAGCAATTTCATGGATTAAAAAAAGACCTAAAGGAAAAAAAAATAGTTTCCTCAATATGTTTTTCTTTCTGATTAAATAGTTCAAATTGTTTTGATAAATAAAATCCCAAGCAAAAGAATCAGTCGATCCGTTAAAAGGACTAGAGTAAAGTGTGATTAAACTGAAATAAAAGAAAGATTTTACTTCTTTCTTTTATAACAGGGGAGTGTTATATGTTGCAATCAGTTCTTTACAGAAGTTTATAACAGGGGAGTGTTATATGTTGCAATCAGTTTTTACAGAAGTTCCAGTCTTGTCTTCTGGGGTTGGGCTGAGGGCATTGGTTGTTTCATCTGCTCAGAACTCTTCCCTGCTTCAGGATTTACGATCCTTTCATATTGAGAAAATTCTCCCAATTCCAAATATATGAGAGTAGAGGAGGATGGCCACCCAAATATGATGCCCCATGCACTGAAGGAGATTTCTGAGTGAAGGTGGGTCCATCAGAATCCATTTCAAGGAATTTTTTTTTTCTAGTTGAAATTAAAGAAGGAGCAGTGATCTCTGCTGCTGGTTATCAAAGATTTAATCATGAAAACTATGGTGATGGAGAGATGAGTCGTGTGTTTATAAAACCAGTGTCTTAGACAGTCAGAACACGGTGAAGCCCATGCAGGAAGGGTTTTTTAAAAAAAATATTTTTCCATCACGACCTTAAACCATTCTATGCCTAATAGACACTCCCCTCTCCTTTGCAACATTTTGGGCAGATTCTCTAACTCCATGACTTTTGTTGATTTTAATAAAAATCTCCAGCGCCATGTGGAAGTTATTGCTAATATTCCACTGAATGCTCTTGTCCTAGCTCTTAGGTCACCATTTGTTTGATCCACAGCCTTTTCTGTCTCAGCCTCTCCAGTTTTAGAGCAGGAGGTGAAGGATTATGAAAAAAGATAAATGCCTTCTCTTTAGTTGATGCTATGGTCATTTTCTCTTGGCTGGTAACACCTTCTGTCTAAAGAGTCTTCTCATAGGGCACATGTGTGAGTTGTGTTGAGGCCTCTACACAGTACAATTCTTTGATGTGTGAGAATCTTCTACTCTTTCTATGCCCAGCCTCTGTCCACAGGTCTGGTACCTCTTAGTTGAGGTACCAGCAACTTTGCTCCAACCTATTTCCTTTCCAGACAGGAAGATCACATATCACGTGAGGAATAGATTACCACAGTCCTTCCTCCCCTCCATTCCACCACAGGTTGCTCCAGTCAGCCTCTGTCATCTTCTGGTGCCAAGGAGAAGCAGCTGCTTCGGTTCATATACCCATTTCCTGGAGCACGTGTCAGATTCTCCTAAGAACTCTGTTTCTGAGCTTAGGGATGGCAGGCACTGGATAGGTCTCCAAGTTTCTCAATTCAGCAAACATACAGCTGCAGAGAGATGCCAGTTCTACAGTTATAATTCTCCTTCCACCAATCAAGTTCCATGGGGATGTGTGTGGCCACTCTCAACTTCGGGATTTCTGCAGAGAAATCTGTGAAAATGAAAGAAGCCTATCTACAGAGGGAGAAATTTAAGCCAAATCACAGGGAAAAGCAGGCGTGAGAGAAAGAGTGATATCCTGGTTGTGTTTATGTCTTTGGTGCTGATTGTATTTAGGACCAGCGCTGCCTCAGACTTGCCATGGTGTAATTACATGCAGCAGTTTTTCTCTCTGCTTAAGTAGGTTTGAGTTTAAACATGAGAATCTGTCTCTCTCTCAGGTATATATATATATATACACACACACATATATATCTGTATATATAAACACATACATATATATGTGTGTATATATATAAGGAGAGAGAGCTGAGGAGTGTTATATGTTGCAGTCACTTCTTTGCAGAAGTTGGAGAGAGAGAGAGAGACAATATTCCAGGTATAAATTGAGATTTTGACACAATGATGGAGAACTAGGGTTTGTTATCTCTTAAAAGCCCCACATTTTTTTCTGAAGTGGATAAATACTCAAGGATGTTTCAACCTAGCAAATTTATGTTTGCCAGCTACTGGCTTGACAGTATTTTATTCATTTTAAAGGTGAAAATTTATAAATCTTTCATAAAAATATTTGAAGCCCATGTGTTTTCGAGTTTCATTAGTTTTGAAACACACACACAGGCACATACACAGAAATCAAATGTATCCAGTTAGAGGTCACAAAGGATGTTCTGGGTCATCAAAGCCATCATTTGATAAAATATACTTCAATGTTCTTAAAGTAGTTAATTATCTAGTCTGGCCTTGGGAGTCTCCAGAGATCATGTTCCCGCTGCCTTTTGTTCCATTAAATCTATCAGTTTGCATTCACATTGGCAGTAGAGGAGTTGAAGCAAGAAAAAAGAAGAAAAAACATTTTTCACCTTATAATATAAAGCATCACTTCATTCTAATACATACAGATATTATTTTGAAAACCTGACCCCATTACATTTTGCTTAGTTTCACATATTTCCCAAATTCCAAGCTACATTGTAGGACACCCAACAGAACTGCCTGCGAAGCTTCTGAATGCTAACGTCATATCAAATCCTCCAGCACTCACATGGGGAAGGCGTTGAAGTCATTTTGTCCCAGAAATCTTTTGTCCCTGAAATATTTATTCAAATTTAAATCTAGTGAATAGTCTGAAAACCAACGTTTTAATAACAAAACAAAACAGCTTATGGTTCAAAGTGAATGTGATGCCTGGTCTGATGCCTGAAGCTCTTTATCTGAGTATATGCTGACATCTAACAGCAGTTTCTAAGCTCCCTCTGATGGTGGGTGGCCATCACATTACTTCCCCATTGGATCATTCCCGCGCTTGACTCCATAAATGAGCTTGTTCAGTTCTGAGTAAATTCTCTGTTCTTTCCTTCATGTCTCTTCGTGTTTTTCCACATACACAGAAAACAGCTTATCAGTTTGAAAATCTCAAACTAATTAGTAAGCAAGCAAATATGTGTAAAATAACTATATTTCTTACTACCAAAATCTGTATCACAAATATCTTTCCTCTTAAAAAGTTTGATTTGCCTTTCCTTCTGATACCCATTGTGTTGATAAAGAATTGTGCATCTTTGAGGTTATACATAAAAATAATTGAGGATCTCCTCACTACAAATAATGTGACTACATTTGCAATTTTGCTGAATTTGATGCATGGTTCAAAATGAAACTCAAAATTTAAAGCAATCCCGAGACTTAAAAAAAAAATCTTTCCTTATTTCCCTACATTAAAACATTAAATCTAACCACATAAAAGTGTTCTTATAGGTGATGGAAAAGTTTGGATACAGAGGGCATGTCTGGTTCCATGAAAGATGGGAAGTTAAAGTAAATAATAAGTGTGGAAATTTAGTGCTTAAAAGCTTTCTCATGAAAATGTGAGGTGGCCTGGGCTCTGGGTCACAATTCTTTCTTTAATGGAGCTTTTAGTTAGTAAGACAAGGAATGCATTGTTACTGGACTATATACCTATTTGAAAAAAAAAAAAAAAAAAGTCTAGTAGAGGAAAATAAATTGCTTTTTATTTGATCCTCAAATCAAAGAATATTAGTGATGGAAAAGGTCTTTGAGATCACCGAGCCTAACACCTTCCCTCTACAAATAATAAAGGTAAATCACAGACAGGATAGCTAACTGTACAAGGCCACAGAACTAGGTGAGTCTATTTAGGTAGTGATAACATGATTCCTTTAAGTGCAGCATCTTAACCATAAATTCCAATATTCTAGAAAGAACAATGAAGGAATTTTGAAACTTAGGCTCACTGAAATTGATTTACTTTTTCAACTTTTTGATTACTTTTCTCCAAATTTCTAAGTAAACCTGGATGTTGTAACTACATTATTGATTAACTTATTGATGGAAATCATACATTTAAAAAAGTGTGAACCAAATGTATTTTCTTGATTTCAATAAGATGTTAATTGTAAAAGAAGCAATTAAAATAGCTTAAAATAATCATTTAGACTTTCTTCTTATTCCTCTTTATCTTCTCTTTCTTTCCTTTACCTTCACCTTTTGAGCAATTCCCATCTAACAGCCATGAGGTCTGCCTGGGCAAGGAAGACTGGGTGGAGTGCAGTGGCACTGTGGGGCCTAAAGTTGTATATTAAAGCCCAGTGAGGGTGAGAATGGCCTTCACTTGGGAATGGTGGCAGCCCAGCACCCAGTGTTGGATCCAACTGTGGTGATGAGGTTAGCCACATGGATAGACAACCCAATATTGGCAGTCAGAATCCAAGAAGAGTGAGCAGGGTGTCTGTGCATTTGAAATGTAGTAGCAGCAGTGGCCTGACCTGAGGTGTTAGACACAGAGTGGGCTAAGGAGCGTGAATTCACAGAAGGGTGTTCTGAGGGTATGTTGGTGCCAGCTCGATGAGAAAGATGTCTCCACAGGAGAGTGGTCTAGCATGTCGGGGGGGGAAAAACACCACCTAAGTTGATTTCGTTGCATTGGACTGCAATTAAAGATGTAATTGTGAACATGTGGTTTTAGTATACACAGGGACACACAAAAATAAATATTGGTATAAAGCTGCATCTCTCTATTTTTAAATATATATGTATATATATATATCCTATATATATCTTTAAATATATATATCCTATATATATCTTTAAATATATTAAATATATATGTCATATATTTCTGTCATACTCTGCTTGAGTAGTTACAATAAATTACCCTAGATTGGATGACTTAAACAAAAAGAAATTATTTCTCACAGTTCTGGTGGCTGAGAAGTCCAAGATCAAGGCACAAGCAGATTCAGTGTCTGGTGAGGGGCTGCTTCCTTGTTTGCATATGATGCTCTTCTTACTGTGACCTCACATGACAGAGAGGAGAGAGAACACAACTGACCCTAGAACAACAAGGGGGAAAGGGGTGCTCATCCCCTTCACAGCACCCCTTCATATGCAGTTATGTGAAAATCTGCATATAACTTTTGACTGCCCAAGATCTGCAATAGTAATAGCCTACTGTTGACCAGGAGCCTTACAGATAACATAAATAGCTGATTACCATGTATTTTGAATGTTATGTGCATTATGTGTTATATTTTTACCATAAAGCAAGCTAGAAAAAAAGGTTGTTAAGAAAAGCATAGAGCCAGGTGCAGTGGCTCATGCCTGTAATCTCAGCACCTTGGGAGGCTGAGACAGGTGGATCATTTGAGGTCAGAAGTTTGAGATCAGCCTGGACAACATGACAAAACCCCATCTCTGCTAAAAATATAAAAATTAGCCAGGCATGGTGGTGCACACCTGTAATCCCAGCTACTCAGGAGGCTGAGGCAGGAGAACAGCTTGAGCCTGGGAGGTGAAGTTTGCAGTGAGCAGAGATTGTGCCACTGCACTCCAGCCTGGGTGACAGTGCAAGACTCAATCTGAAAAAAAAAGAAAATCATAAAGGGAAATGTATTTACTATTCATTAAGTGGAAGTAAATCATCATAAAGATGTAGACCTTCAACATCTGCATGGTAAGTAGGTTGAGAAAGAATAGGAAGAGGAGTGGGTTTGTCTTTCTGTCTCTGAAGTAGCAGAAACAAAGGAAAATTTGCATATAAGTAGACCTTGACCAGTTCAAATCCGTGCTGTTCAAGTGCCAACTGTATATAAATGGTTTCTGAAATAGTTTCTATTTCATAGTTCTAAGGCCGAATTCCCTGTTCTCCCAGTAAATTTTAGTTTTGCTGTTAAGGCCTTTCAACTAATTAGATGAGACCCACCCACATTATCCAGGCTAATCTCCTATATGTAAAATCAACTAATAGTAAATATTAGTCATATCTTTAAAATATCTTCATAACAACATCTGGATTACTGTTGAACAAAACAACTGGACATCATAGCTTAGCCTAGATGACACATAAAATTAACCATTGCATATACTGACATTGATCTGTTGGTTTTGATAGAAATGGTGTGATTATACAGACAAATGTCTTGGTTTGGAAATACGTACACGTGAAAATGTTTGGGAGTGTTTGGGCATGATGTCATCATCTTACTCACATGTGATCTGAGGGGGCAAAATGACTGTGCTGTACTCGCATATATCCTGTAAGTTTGCTATTCCTTCATATTTAAAAATTGAAAAAAAAAGACAAGTGAAATAATCATTTGAGAGAGAGAGAGAGAGAGAGAGTGTGTGTGTGTGTGTGTGTGCGTGTGTGGCCTATTGCAAGTGTAAGTCCCATCCTGAGAAATATATAGTTATTCAAGCCTATATTCTGCAATGGATTTGTTTATCATTTTATCCACTCTGAGCACTAAGATTGTGAGATCTGTTAAGAGTTGGGGGCCACACAGCCAGGACATTTAGCTCTACTATTTAATATAAAAATAACAAAAAATTACTTGAACAGAATTAAATTTATACTAGAGCAGGGGCATTCACTAGCACTGTATATTGAGAGAAGAAACTTCTAGAGAGCATCAAGAAGCCATGCTAACTTTTTCTGTGGTGCTAGTGCTTTCTCTGGCAGAGTGAGCTTACTGGCAAGCCCATAGGTTATTTGTTCATTCTCGGAGCGTATGAACATTTTCCACTTACATTAAGTCACGAACAGCCTCACCTCTGGAGTCAATATGTGTAGCTCAGAGTTATACAGAACATTCTGAATTGCATTCGGAATTAGTACTTGTTCCTGTGATTTTGCCCCTCTCCTGGTCTATCCCTCCTGGAGCTCAGGCTGGTGCAGATGGGAAGCCCTGCAGCAGAAAAGGTGGACATGGCCAGCTTGCCTTCTTTGCTTTTCACACTGTTAGATCCCCATCCACACACACACACATCTCACCCTAAATAACTGTGTTCTGACCCCTCCATGGCAGGAGGGAAGGGGTGTGCAGAACAATTGCAGAGGAGAGGAAAATAGGTTATTTTTGACATTTCTATAAACCTGGTGTTGCCCAGGCTGGTCAGAGTTTAAAGCTGACCCTTTTTGGTGTGGTGCTTTCTTGTTTCGGAAGAACCCCGTTGCTGAGAACTTTTACCCTGTGGAGGAGACATACAATCTGTCTGGCTTCTTAAGGTCCGTCTTGGTGATGTTGGTTCTCAGACCATTTCCACGCACTCTTGCTCTCAAGAAGTTTCATTGCATCTCCGGGAGGGTCTCTTGTGCAAACCACTTGAAGATGGCTCTAGAATGACTTATCTGCTTCTGCATCTCCCTTGCTCTCTCTCTATTCCACAAGAAACATCTCTCTATCACATAAGTGAAGCAAGTGTCATCTACTCTGGTGAAGCAAGCTGCTTCAGTTAGCTGCTCACTTATGTGATTACTCCACTGTGATGCAGGCTTCAGTTCACTGGGTCCCAAAATTCTAGAGGACGTAGACCAAGCTTTGCAATTAGTCCCACATATTTGAAGTGAGGACAGTCAGCATCTCTTTTCTTTCTCCATAGGAGAGGGGTAAGGAACATGCAAAGATATTCCAACAGCTTTTTCTAAAGATATTCTCTCACCAAATGCAAATTCCCTGGCCATTATTCTTGGGCACTTTGAGTGGGTAACGAGTCAAGTATTTTAAAAGAAGTTTTAAACTCCCTTGGTAGTGGTAGTAATTACTGATGTTTGCACAAAAATCTAGTTCTCCACCTCTCCCATGAGGTTCCTTCCCTCCATATCTTTCCATGCACGTGGTAAGATTGCCCTCCCAGGTCTCACTGATTAGTGAAGTAGCTAGGTGTAACTAGTTCTAGCCAATGAGTTGTAAATTGAAGTGACAAAAGTCACATGTAGGCAGGAGCATGCAATACAGATGCAACACCTACCAGGGCCCACTTTCTCTGTGGCATGACAACTGGCAATGTTCTAGACAAAGGACTTGCCTTCAGTTGAGATCTCAGAGTAGAGATGATGAAGGGAAAACCCCACCCAACTGGCGATACCAGACAACTTGAACAAGAAAGAATCCATTGAGGATGCACTACTGGAAGGCTGGTTCACTTTTTACTGCAGCATAACTTAATGAGCCCTAATTGATTTAGAATTTCTACAAATTCAGCAAAGTGCCTCCCTTTGGGATGAGGGAGCCCTTATGTTGGTTTGTTTGTTTTCTCTGATTTTTGAGGTCTCTGCTAAAACTGAGGCAGAGTTCCATTTAGCATTCTTCAAGCACTTATAATTGTGGTTGACAGCACTGCACAGATTCTGAAGACACAGTGCCTGGCTTCCAATCCTCACGAGATTGTGTACTGGCTTTATGTCCTTGGACAAGATGTTTGACCACTCTCTGCTTCAGTTTTCTCATCTGCAAAACATGGATAATAGTAGTTCCTATCTCACGGGTTGTTATGAAGATGATTATAGTTAACATTTTTAGTGGGTTTGGATTAGTGCCTGCCACATAGCAATTTTCTACATGCATGCTTACTAGTAAGTGTGATATAGTTTTTAACTTCCATCTCTTTATCACTAGCAAGCTACAGCTGAAATGTCTCCAGCTTGCTGCTCTTTCTTCTCTGCAATGCTCATTGCTTCACTGAGGTGCTAAAGTCTGTCTGTGCCTGTCTGTGCTGAAAGGCCACATCTTTGAGTCCGGGCATTTATTATCCTTTGCTGTAGATTCTTAATTTCTTTATCATTTTTTTGCTTACAATTCCAACATCAAATATTTCTTAGTTCTCTGATATGGTTTGGATATGTGTCCCCTCCAAATTTCATGTTGAAACGTAATCCCCCATGTTGGAGATGGGGCCTGCTGGGGGGTATTTGAGTTGTTAGAGTGGATTCCCCATGAATGGCTTGGTGCCCTCCTCATGGTAGTGAGTGAATTCTTGCTCTGAGTTCATATAGTGACTAGTGTTTAAAGGAGTCTAGTTCCTCTTCCTCTTTCTCTTGCTGTATCGCTGTATGATACATGGACTCCTGCCTCACCTTCTGCCATGATTTTAAGCTTCCTGAGACCTCATTAGAAGCCAAGTAGATGCTGGGGCCATGCTTGTACAGCCTTCAGAACCATGAGCCAAAATAAACCTCTTCTCTTTATAAATTATCCAGTCTCAGGTATCTCTTTACAGTGATGCAAATGGACTAACACAGTTCTCATCAAATCAATTTCTACAATTCTTGTTACTACAATTGCTACTTAGATAGATCTACATAATGCAGGGCTATGGGAAGCTTCCTTGCTGCAGGCTCCGCAAAACACCAGCGGCAGCTACTTTATTATGGGAATCGGACACACTTTTAAATTTGTGTTATTGTGTCTATGATCCACCATTACTTTGATTACAGGAGGGGTTAAATTGGTCTAGAATTCAGGGTGACAGGGTCACATGGAGCAACTTTTTGAATTTTGACAATTTGAATATAGCTTTCTTATTTTACTTTATTGAAATTACTACTATTGTTGAAATAGCAACTCTCTACACAATGCCATGACACATGTTCTCTTGCTATATCTAACTTGTATTTTTACCATTTAACTGTTTCATGGTTATCGTTAAGTAGGCAAGGTAGGCCTGGCTCTAGTATTCTGGAATTGGGTGATTAGATCATAGGAGATGACAGTATATGAACTAGCAAGAAAATATACACCTCTTCTTATGTATGGTTCTTCTGTTTTAGATAAAGTATGTTATTTGTTGTTTTTACATATTTTACAATTCTATTTTTACTATAATAATTCCCAAGCTGGGTGCAGAGGCTCACGCCTGTAATCTCAGCATTTTGGGAGGCCAAGGCAGGAGGGTTGCTTGAAGGCAGGAGTTCAAAACCAGCCTAGGCAACATGGTAAGACTCCATCTCTACAAAACAATACAAAAAAAATTAGCTGGGCATGGTGGCATGCACCTGTGGTCCCAGCTACTTGGGAGGTTGAGGTGGGAGGATCACTTGAGCCCTGGAGGTAGAGTCTGCAGTGAGCTAAAATCATGCCACTGCACTCCAGCCTGGGTGACAGAGTGAGACCCTGTCTCAGAAAAAATAAATAAGTAACTCATAGAATCTTATAATATTATACTGGGTAATAAATTATAAGCAATTTTACAGTGATGTAGGATAAATATAATTTTTATATGAATTATTAAAATATCTTTCTCTTTCATAGAAACTTAGTAGAAATGTTTCTGTGAAATCCAAGATAACCTTGGAATGAGTCTGTTCTCTTAGAGTATATGTTCTCCTTGGACATTTATTAGGGACTCTAACATTTTATTCTGCTGTAAATTTTAGTTGCTATCCTATTCTTTACAACCAACTTTTCAAAGTTTAATGTCAATTCCTAATTTGACTTTAAACTTGGCAAGTTTTTGAGTCTATGTGATATAATACGAGTTTCAACTTCTCTCATTAATCTTTTCTGCTTTTGTTGAATTCCTTTGGGAAGCAGCGAAAATAACAGGGATAAGTTGGCATAAATCATAATTGTTATTTGTGGAAAGAAGATGTGCTGAGATTCTTGCTGAAAATGTGCTCTCTATAATCCTCAAGTGAAGCACAGTGTAGAAAAATACATGTGGAGGAGACAAATTTCTCCTTGAAATAGTTTGTTAAAGTCATTGGTTTATATTAATATGTTTTTTGAATATAACAGTTATTCTATCTAATATTATTTAATGCATATAATCAAAGAAAAATAAGCAATAGAGCTGTGTTTCATTCAAATTTTTCAGCATGGAGTTTGAATTTTCCAAGCTAAAAACTTGGGATTTTGAAAGAAGTAAGATCCCAGAGTTTGGGTTGTGTACCCTGAAACTCAGAATAGATCAGAATCACATGAACTTATACCTGGGAATTTTTTAAGAAATAATTTTATATTTTATAAGAAATAAGAATGAAGACCTATGTTGAGAATAGATATTGCCAGAAATCCTACATTTTATCTACAAAATGTTATATACATAGCATATACATCATGTGAAATTAATTTATTAAAACAAGGTACATCAGTATTCAACACAAACCTTATTCTAATATAAGATTGCTTTATGTTTTATGATACAAAAGTTTTATTCTATTTTTAAATAAATCTTGCCCTTATTTTAATGCAGTGAATTAGGAGAATTCTTTAACCAGGATCGAAGAATTCAGAAAAGTTTCTTTCAGTAGACTTTGATAAATATCTTTGGGGAAAGTTGAGTAGACTTAAGAGCATTTCAAACCTTTAGGAAGAATATGGTCTGATTTGATTTCTTCCTTGAGTTACCACAAATGTATCTTTAGAAACCATTGCCTGTCTTTCCAGAGACCATCGATTTCATCCGTCACCCTCTGGTATGCTCTCAACTTCATATCCTGCCCTCCATATTAGATGTTAATTACATCCCAGGTAATGTACTAGGTATTTGGTTGCTGCTCCAAAGACTCTGAAGTAGGTACTATCATTATCTTTCATTTTTTTTAAACTAATGAAGACAGTTGAGAGGCTACATAATTTCACCAAAGTGTCAAAGTTAATAGTGAATCAAATATTCAAGTTCAGATACTATTGTTATCAAAATCTAGGCCCTTTTAACTGCTTTACAATTCTCTCATCTAAAAGTTCAGTCTCATTTTAATGCACTGTTTGCATAAAATCAGAACTTTCCAAATAACACAACTTGGACACCTTAACATGCCTTCAAGTCTATTTCATGTTTTTTAAATTAAGGAAATCGTCATTGTCCTTTATCTTTCACCGGTTTAATTTACGTAATGTTTTCTCCTTGCACCATTCGGCTCTTCAAAAAACTTACAAGATTGCACTATACACCCCATGAACTAATTTCCTTTTGTTATCCGCAGGTTCTGGTGAAACCACTTGTAAGTTTCAGCCTGGTTGCCTAGCTTTGCTACAGAAAGTTGAGGTCCAGGCACTATGGGTACAGGGTACAGATGAAGAAGGAGCACCCTCAGGAGGCTACGGTGTGAAAGCAGTTCATTGCCAATGTCATGAATCTTGAAGCAGTAGGTATGAATTTTAGAGGGAAGCTCCTACTTGTGAGATTCACTGCCTCCAGGGGGAGGTTCTGCATACCTACCTGAGCAATGATTATTATTTCAAACCCCATTTTCACATAAAGAAATTCAAGCTTATTTAGGGTCATTTAACTGGTATATGGCAATACTGAAATTCGATATCAGGATATCAGTTGTTTCTAAATTGGAATAAATTGTAAATAGCTTCTTATGACATACAAGACATGTAAAAACAAGGAATAATTCAAGATCCAGAGGACATGAGAGAGTGGCTGAGGCAGCAGTCTTGCTCTCCCAGGATAGATGATCAAAACTATGAAGATGGATAAATGACAAAAAGTAAACTCCCACCTGTGACTTGCTTATGTATTTACCTTAGTACTGTCACTTGTATGATTATTACTCATAAATGGCTTCATGATGGTGGAATTGTTGTAGAGGACTGAAAGGATAATAAATATATTATTATTTATTTTTCTGGGAATCAAAAACTTATGCTGAATTGGATCACATGTATGGAAACAAACAGCTTTTCAAAAAGAGATGAAACTGTCTTTTTCAAACTTTAAGTTCAAGCAATTACCTTTGCAATTACATGTACATGTTTTTATTTGTTTATATATAAAATAGCTATTCATGTGAAATCTACATCCTGTGGAGTGACTGCAGGTGCTTAATTGCTTGCCCATAAGCAAACCATTACTGCACTATAACTCTATTATAGTACACAGAGAAAATACTATGAGTAGAAATGGCTTTTAAATAAAGTTTTACACCCTATTTTGCAACCAGTTCCCCCTCCATCTTAAATAAATGTATTTCATTGAATGCTGCTGTTTTTATTTAATGGACCAAACAGATATTGGAAAGTGCAGCTGTTGTACTTCACTTGCCATATCTGGTTAAAAGTCACGAAGAGTACCGGAATTTGCTACCCCCAAGTATGCCTCTTTAGCATACAGATTATTTTGAGTTAAAAACCAGAGAGAACCAGCAGATGAAGGAAAAGCCTTAAAATTAGGGCACAAGTTTTCCTTTTGTAAAAGAAATTTTCGTTTGTAGAGATACAAGTTTTCCTTTTGTAAAGGACATTTTTATTTGTAGAGATACTTCTCTCTTGTGCCAGGAAGAGAAGAATTTTTAACAACTCATCAATAGATAAGGCACAGACTTAAATCTGCATAACAAACTGTATGCAGATTTCCATTTTTCCTGGTCACCTTCTCATAACTGGCCTCTCCCAGAAATCCCAAACTCCTTTTCCTTTGTTTTAGCCTAAGATGATACATAAACCCAGGTTCTAACCACCCCATTGGTTTTCGCAACACTGGGTGCCCCAGTGTGTATATGTGCAATGCACATGTTAGTAAACATGTTTGTTTCCCTCTCATTAACCTGTCTTTGGCCCGTCTAATTTATTGAGACCCATCTAGAGAGCCTAAGATAAGCTTTTTCTTTTTTTCCTCTCCTATACTCAACAAAACAGGAAGAATCCACATTCTACTTCCCTGTTTTCACATGCAGGAGTACAGCATGAACTATTAATACACAAATGGATTGATTGTGAGCATGAATCATACATATGCTAATTATTTATTAGGTAATGCTTGGGATGGTAATATAGTATTTCTTGAAATACCTATAATCATTTTGGTGGCATAACTCATCATATTCTCTCTGTTCAAAATAGTTAAGCTGCTATTATGTCCTTAAGTTCACTTGTAAGTATATGAGAGGAAAAAAATCTCTTTAACTACCCTGGGTTTATGGCTAAGCTCACTATAACAAAAAATCAATTAATAAAGAAAAACATACAACCGTTTATTTAATAAATTTGATGTGACATGAACACCTTCATAAAGAAATGAAGACCCAGGGAAACGGCTAAACCTCTGTATTTCCACGTCAGGTTTGATGAAGAGTGGACAGGACAGTCATGGGGAAATGTGAAAGAACAAAGCGGGTATAAGTTGATGGTCATTACTGAGGGAAACTTAGCAAGGCCTGTTAGTCCGGAATCTTCTCTGTGACCTTTTGTCTTCAGAGATAAAGATATTCCCTTCCTCTAGGTATAGTATGAGGTATATGTGACCGTCTCATATGAGGGTCTCATGACCTGTTTCCAGGGTAAGATTAGAAAATCCTTTGTAGATTTTACGACCTGCTTCAGGGAAGAAGGGCAGGGGAAGATTATGGAGACCGTCTGGCTTCTGCTGATTTTCAATATACTGAGGTGGCATATTTTGGGGTTGTGTTCCCTGAACTGAATCCCATCATTAGGTATTTAGGCTTTAATCTCTCTCTCTCCTCCCACCCCAACATCTAGGCAGAGGTAATGTTACCAGGTGGTCCTTGCTCCCAGAGCTCCCAAGATGGTGGCGGGCCACTTCCAAAAATGGCGGTGGGCCGCTTCCAAGATGGTGGCAAGTCTCGTGTTCTCTGACCTGGGGCTCTTGGCCTCACGGATTCCAAGGAATGGAATCTTGGGCCATGCAGTGAGTGTTATAGCTCTATTAGAAGCCGTGGGTCACAGAAGAGAACTGTGGAACCCAGTGTTCAGCTCCATAAGGATGAACCTGGGCACTTAGCCATACAGGAACAATGGCAAGCCTTTAGCCTGATAGGGAGCGGCAATGGGCACCTCGCTGGATCAGGAGCACAGCAGACACCCTGCCAGATCCGGAGGGATGGAAGTCAGCCGCGGGTCTGCCACTGTGGCAAACAGCAGTGGTGGATGGTGAGCAAAAGCTCAGCTCGAGCCATAACAAACACGGCCCAAAAGAGAGTGCAGTTGCAAGAGTTAATAGAGTGAAGACAGAGCTCCCATACAAAGGGAGGGGACCCAAAGAGGGTAGCCCTTGCCTACTCGAATGCCTGGGTTTATATCCTGATCATTGTCCCTCCCGCTGTGCTCTCAGGCAATAGATGATTGGCTATTTCTTTACCTCCTGCTTTTCCCTAATTAGCATTTTAGTGAGCTCTCTTTCCTACCTGATTGGCCGGGTGTGAGTTAAGTTGCAAGTCCCGTGTTTAAAGGTGGATGCTGTCACCTTCCCAGCTAGGCTTAGGGATTCTTAGTCGGCCTCGGAAATCCAGCTAGTCCTTTCTCTCAGTAACAAGGGTCAGCCATTTACTGATAATCATCTGAAATAGATTTTTGTATGTACAAAATACACAAAAATAGATTTTGTATATTTTCTCTTATCTTTGGTTATTTTAATTGACAGTAATATAGAGACAGGGAGGAAAGAGTAAGAAAGACTAGAAAGAAGTTAATATCTAAAGCTTGCTGTTTTACTAAATATGTCACTACTATACCTTCCCACCAAAAGAATTATAAAATCCTTCATTTATTTATTTTTCCTTTTTGAAGCCAAGGTGATTGTTAATATTTTTAGGCCAAAATGAGTGTCCAACTGCAAAACATTTAGATTTTTTGCTTTCCTTGCTATCAATCTTCTTTTTTTAATTTTAATTTTAATTTTTTTAATTTTATTTTTCCCTAAGTTATTGGGGTACAGGTGATATTTGGTTACATGAGTAAGTTCTTCAGTGGTGAAATGTGAGCTCCTGGTACACCCATCACCTGAGCAATATACACTGCACCATATTTGTTGTCTTTTATCCCTCTCACCCCTTCCACTCTTCCCCCTAAGTCCCCAAAGTCCATTGTGTCATTCTTATGCTTTTGTGTCCTCATAGTTTAGCTCCCATGTATCAGTGAGAACATACAATGTTTGGTTTTCCATTCCTGAGTTACTTAACTTAGAATAACAGTCTCCAATCTCATCCAGGCCATTGCAAATGCTGTTAATTTATTCCTTTGTATGGCTGAGTAGTATTCTAATATATATATATATATCACAGTTTCTTTATCCACTTGTTGATTGATGGCATTTGGGTTGGTTTCATGATTTTGCAATTGTGAATTGTGCTGCTATAAATATGCATGTGCAAGTAACTTTTTCAAATAATGACTTATTTTCCTCTGGGTAGATACCCAGTAGTGAGACTGCTGGATCAAATGGTAGTTCTACTTTTAGTTCTTCAAGGAATCTCCACACTGTTTTCCACAGCGGCTATACTAGTTTACATTCCCACCAGCAGTGTAGAAGTGTTCCCTGATTGCTGCATCCATGCCAACATCTACTGTTTTTGATTCTTTGATTATGGCCATTCTTGCAGGAGTAAGGTGTAAGGAGTAAGGTGTAAGGAGTAAGGTTGTATCGCAATGTGGTTTTGATTTGCATTTCCCAGATCATTAGTGATGTTGAGCATTTTTTCATGTTTCTTGGCAATTTCTAAATCTTCTTTTGAGAATTGTCTATTTACGTCCTTAGCCCACTTTTTGATGGGGTTGTTTCTTTTCTTACTGATTTGAGTTTTTATTATTTCTCTACCCCTTTCAAAAACCTGTATACTATATACAGGTACTGTATAAATTAAACTTAAAAAATAAAAAAAGGTATAAATGGATAATACACATTGAAAAATTCAGTAAAAAATAAGTAGCACATAAATTTTGGAAAAAGTTTGACGTCCATAGTAATGTAAGAAATAAAAGAAATATATACTTATAAAAATAAATAATATTTTACAGCTATTTTTTACACCAGATTTTAGTTCAATAAGAAACAATTCTGATGGGGGAGGAGCCAAGATGGCCGAATAGGAACAGCTCCGGTCTCCAGCTCCCAGCCCCAGCGACACAGAAGATGGGTGATTTCTGCATTTCTGCTTGAGGTACCGGTTTCATCTCACTAGGGAGTGCCTAACAGTGGGTGCAGGACAGTCGGTGAAGCGCACTGTGCGCGAGCCGAAGCAGGGCGAGGCATTGCCTCACTCGGGAAGCGCAAGGGGTCAGGGAGTTCCCTTTCCTAGTCAAAGAAAGGGAAACAGATGGCACCTGGAATATCGGGTCAGTCCCATCCTAATACTGCGCTTTTCCAATGGGCCTGGAAAACGGCACACTAGGAGATTGTGTCCCGCATCTGGCTCGGAGGGTCCTATGCTCACGGAGTCTCGCTGATTGCTAGCAGGGCAGTCTGAGATAAAGCTGCAAGGCGGCAGCGAGGCTGGGGGAGGGGTGCCCGCCATTGCCCAGGCTTGCTTAGGTAAACAAAGCAGCCAGGAAGCTCCAACTGGGTGGAGCCCACCACAGCTCAAGTAGGCCTGCCTGCCTCTGTAGGCTCCACCTCTGGGGGCAGGGCACAGACAAACAAAAACTCAGCAAGAACCTCCACAGACTTAAATGTCCCTGTCTGACTGACAGCTTTGAAGAGAGTAGTGGTTCTCCCAGCACGCAGCTGGAGATCTGAGAACGGACAGACTGCCTCCTAAAGTGGGTCCCTCACCCCTGAGCAGCCTAACTGGGAGGCACCCCCCCAGTAGGGACAGACTGACACCTCATTCAGCCGGGTACTCCTCTGAGACAAAACTTTCAGAGGAACTATCAGACAGCTGAATTTGTGGTCTCATGAAAATCCGCTGTTCTGCAGCCACCGCTGCTGAGACCCAGCCAAACAGGGTCTGGAGTGGACCTCTAGTAAACTCCAACAGACCTGCAGCTGAGGGTCCTGTCTGGTAGAAGGAAAACTAACAAACAGAAAGGACATCCACACCAAAAACCCATCTGTACATCACCATCATCAAAGACAAAAAGTAGATAAAACCACAAAGATGGGGAAAAAACAGAGCAAAAAAACTGGAAACTCTAAAAAACAGAGCACCTCTCCTCCTCCAAAGGAACGCAGTTCCTCACCAGCAACAGAACAAAGCTGGATGGAGGATGACTTTGACGAGTTGAGAGATGAAGGCTTCAGACGATCAAACTACTCTGAGCTACGAGAGGAAATTCAAAACAATAGCAAAGAAGTTAAAAACTTTGAAAAAAAATTAGAAGAATGGATAACTAGAATAACCAATGGAGAGAAGGGCTTCAAGGAGCTGATGGAGCTGAAAGCCAAGTTTCGAGAACTACGTGAAGATTGCAGAAGCCTCAGTAGCAGATGCGATCAACTGGAAGAAAGGGTATCGCTGATAGAAGATGAAATGAATGAGATGAAGAGAGAAGGGAAGTTTAGAGAAAAAAGAATAAAAAGAAATGAACAAAGCCTCCAAGAAATTTGGGACTATGTGAAAAGACCAAACCTACATCTGATTGGTGTACCTGAAAATGATGGGGAGAATGGAACCAAGTTGGAAAACACTCTGCAAGATATTATCCAGGAGAACTTCCCCAATCTAGCAAGGCAGGCCAGCATTCAGATTCAGGAAATACAGAGAACACCACAAAGATACTCCTCGAGAAGAGCAACTCCAAGACACATAATTGTCAGATTCACCAAAGTTGAAATGAAGGAAAAAATGTTAAGGGCAGCCAGAGAGAAAGGTTGGGTTACCCACAAAGGGAAGCCCATCAGACTAACAGCTGATCTCTCAGCAGAAACTCTACAAGCCAGAAGAGAGTGGGGGCCGATATTCAACATTCTTAAAGAAAAGAATTTTCAACCGAGAATTTCCTATCCCGCCAAACTAAGCTTCATAAGTGAAGGAGAAATAAAATACTTTACAGACAAGCAAACGCTGAGTGATTTTGTCACCACCAGGCCTGCCCTAAAAGAGCTCCTGAAGGAAGCACTAAACATGGAAAGGAACAACCGGTACCAGCCACTGCAAAAACACGCCAAATCGTAAAGACCATCGAGGCTAGGAAGAAACTATAGCAACTAATGAGCAAAATAACCAACTAACATCATAATGACAGGATCAGATTCACACATAAGAATATTAACGTTAAATGTAAATGGGCTAAATGCTCCAATCAAAAGACACAGACTGGCAAACTGGATAAAGAGTCAGGACCCATCAGTGTGCTGTATTCAGGAAACCCATCTCACGTGCAGAGACACACACAGACTCAAAATAAAGGGATGGAGGAAGATCTATCAAGCAACTGGAAAACAAAAAAAGGCAGGGGTTGCAATCCTAGTCTCTGATAAAGTAGACTTTAAACCAACAAAGATCAAAAGAGACAAAGAAGGCCATTACATAATGGTAAAGGGATCAATTCAACAAGAAGAGCTAACTATCCTAAATATATATGCACCCAACACAGGAGCATCCAGATTCATAAAGCAAGTCCTCAGTGACCTAAAAGGGACTTAAACTCCCACACAATAATAATGGGAGATTTTAACACCCCACTGTCGACATTAGACAGATCAACGAGACAGAAAGTTAACAAGGATATCCAGGAATTGAACTCAGCTCTACATAAAGTGGACCTAATAGACATCTACAGAACTCTCCACCCCAAGTCAACAGAATATACATTTTTTTCAGCACCACACCACACCTATTCCAAAATTGACCACATAGTTGGAAGTAAAGCTCTCCTCAGCAAATGGAAAAGAACAGAAATGATAACAAACTGTCTCTCAGACCACAGTGCAATCAAACTAGAACTCAGGATTAAGAAACTCACTCAAAACCGCTCAACTACATGGAAACTGAACAACCTACTCCTGAATGACTATTGGGTACATAATGAAATGAAGGCAGAAATAAAGATGTTCTTTGAAACCAACGAGAACAAAGACACAACATACCAGAATCTCTGGGACACGTTCAAAGCGGTGTGTAGAGGGAAATTTATAGCACTAAATGCCCACAAGAGAAAGCAGGAAAGATCCAAAATTGACACCCTAACATCACAATTAAAAGAACTAGAAAAGCAAGAGCAAACACATTCAAAAGCTAGCAGAAGGCTAGAAATAACTAAAATCAGAGCAGAACTGAAGGAAATAGAGACACAAAAAACCCTTCAAAAAATTAATGAATCCAGGAGCTGGTTTTTTGAAAAGATCAACAAAATTGATAGACCACTAGCAAGAATAATAAAGAAGAAAAGAGAGAAGAATCAAATAGATGCAATAAAAAACGAAAAAAGGGATATCACCACCGATCCCACAGAAATACAATCTACCATCAGAGAATACTACAAACACCTCTATGCAAATAAACTAGAAAATCTAGAAGAAATGGATAAATTCCTCGACAAATACACCCTCCCAAGACTAAACCAGGAAGAAGTTGAATCTCTGAATAGACCAATAACAGGTTCTGAAATTGTGGCAATAATCAATAGCTTACCAACCAAAAAGAGTCCAGGACCTGATGGATTCACAGCTGAATTCTACCAGAGGTACAAGGAGGAACTGGTACCATTCCTTCTTAAGAAACAATTCTGATGATTTAATGATGTATGGATGTGCTGTAGCCATGATGATGGCAGTAAAAATTGGAGTAATCTTTGATAGGCCAATCTTTAGATCATCCAATATGGAAACTTCAGCTCCCCAAAAAATCATGCAAAGCAAAAAAATGCTAACATTTATTGTATCATTATCTGTAATAAAATGATTAAAAGAGCAGAAGGAAAAGAAACTACAAGGAAAGTGCATGAATTTTGAGGCATCAACTTAATTAGATATTATGTACTTTACAACATGGAAAGGAAAGATTTTTGAAATTGCAGATTCAAAGATGAATTTAAGTACCTATTTGATAAGCATATGCTAAATCCATTCACAATTATGTTCTCATGAAATTATTAAAACAATAGTATAAAGTAAAAATTGTAAACACTGAACATATACTACGTACACTGTGACAAACATTACGTATTTGTTCACAAAAGTGATTTAAAAGTAATATAAGTAAATAGAAATAGATTTGTTCTGTGACACTAGGATTTTTTCTTTCAAAATAAACTTTTCTACTCTTATTATTTTTACAATATAAAAAACCATAGAGATAGCAAAGTATAAACATGGCAAAAATATTGTTTTTACAGGGTCTGAAATGGTAATCAGGTAAATGTGGATGACAGCAGACATGAATGTCCTAGACAGTAAATAATAAAAAATAGAATAAATCTTCTGTTTTAGAGAAAATACCATGGCTTAGTTAGATAATCATCTTACATAATACAGACAAATATAAATGGCCCTTTTAGGTTTTCTTTTTGCAACTTTGTTGATTCTGAGAGCTTGATATTGTTTTTTCATTAGTTGAAACCATCAGTTTAATAAACTAAACTAAAATAAAATACATATCTGGAAATATTACAAGGGATTTTTTAGAGGTAGTCATTTAATTGGCTTGAAAAGAAAGTTGGAAACAATTCACTTGTCATGAACATATCCCCGGTTCAAGTTATTTCAGTTTTTCTAGTAAGGTATTTCCTGGATTTAAGTTCTAGGCTAAGTTGCTGAATTGAGTGGGAACAGGAACACTTATCCATTGGAACTTAAGAGAATGTTCTATTCAACATAGATGGAACTTTAGCTTTTGAAGTCAGAATCTTGCTTCTCGTTTCTACTGGGGGAACCCGCCCCCAATATTTCAACATAGGTTCTTTCTATTTTCCATAAGTGTCAGCCAGCTGAGAAATAAAGAGAGACAGTACAAAGAGAGGAATTTTACAGCTGGGCCTCCAGGGGTGACACCACATATCAGTAGGACCATGATGCCCACCTGAGTCTCAGACCAGCAAGTTTTTGTTAACAGTTTCAAAAGGGGAGGGGGTGTAAGAACAGACAGTAGGTACAAAGATCACATGCTTCAAAGAGCCAAAAGCAGAACCACTGATAAAGGTCTAACAAGATCATCTGCTTCTGAGGGAACAGGGCAAAGAGCAAAAGCAGAACCACTGATAAGGGCCCAACAAAGATCACAGGGCAAAGGGTAAAAGCAGAACTACTGGTTAATGGTCTATATTCAGTGGTACACGTATTGTCTTGATAAACATCTTAAACAACAGAAAACAGGGTTTAAGAGCAGAGAACCAGTCTGACAACAAATTTACCAGGGTTGAGTTTTCCCAACCCTAGTAAGCCTGAGGGTTCTGCAGGAGACCAAGGCTTATCTTAGTTTAATCCTTATCTCAACTGCATAAGACAGACATTCCCAGAGCAGCCATTCATAGACCCTCCTCCAGGAACGCATTCCTTTCCCTGGGTATTAATATTAATATTCCTTGCTAGGAAAAGAATTTAGCGATATGTTTCCTACTTGCACGTCCATTTATAGGCTCTCTGCAAGAAGAAAAATATGGCTCTTTTTGCCTGACCCCACAGACAGACCTTACAGTTGTCTCCCCTTGTTCCCTAAAAATCGCTATTATTCTGTTCTTTTTCAAGGTGCACTGATTTCACATTGTTCAAACACACATGTTTTACAATCAATTTGTACAGTTAACACAATTATCACAGTGGTCCTGAGGTGACATACATCCTCAGCTTACGAAGATAACAGGATTAAGAGATTAAAATAAAGACAGGCATAAGAAATTATAAAAGTATTATTTGAGAACTGATAAATGTCCATATTAAGATGAAATCTTCACAATTTATGTTCCTCTGCCATGGCTCCAGCCAGTCCCTCCATTTGGAGTCCCTGACTTCCTGTAACAATTTGGACTCTAAAGTCCAAACTTCACATTATATGTCAAAAGCTGGTCCTGCCAATTGTCTAAGTAGAAATAAACTGTGAAAATAATTTTAGGAGAAAGCCAGCTATTAGAAAATAAAAACTACTCTCTAATTGTTTTAAAAAAAATAAAAATGAAAGTTTTTACAGCTTGCTCAACTGTAGTTGAAATCTTTAGAAAAAGCAAATATTATTTGTTTGTTGATATTAAAATATTTATTTATCTTATTCCAGATCATTCACTTAAAAACATAATCATTTTTCTTTAGGAAAAAAGGAAGAAGAAGAAGAAAAGAAACAGACTTTGTATCTGCAACAAGTAGAATCAGAAAGGACTAGAATTTAAAAAGGTTAAAAAGATGGTTGAATGGAGAATATTGCTCAGAGGGAAGTTTGTATTTTTAGAAGAGGAGAGGTAACAGGGTTGGTAGAAATGGGTAAGAAGCCAGTAAATGTAGCAGCCTATGAAGAGGCCACATAGACCTTCTGGAGAGACAGGCAAAATAAGGAGGCAGAAGCTAAAGAATATTTACATTTTCTTACAACCATACATGTAAGAGCAGCCAAAAGCAGAGCTGAATTTTCACATAATAGAACAGAGGCTTCGACCAACATAAAAACTGCAAACTCTACAACCAGTTGCTTTGGGAATGACGTTGCTTCCAATGTGCTAGTGAATTTACAGTGAGAAAAGCTGCGTTGAAATGAAATAAACAGTAACTGAAAGCACAGCCACATGAGTTTCACAAAGACCGTTTTTGAAAGAAATTCTAAGGGAAGTTTAGAGAGATTTATTCTATAAGAGTGTTAGATTGGCCGAGCACAGTGGCTCATGCCTGTAATCCCAGCACTTTGGGAGGCCAATGGAGGTGGACCTTCTGAGGTCAAGAGTTTTAGATCAACCCGGTCAACATGGTGAAACCCGGTCTCCAAAAAAAAACACAAAAATTAGCCAGGCATGGTGGCAGGCGCCTGTAATCCCAGCTACTCAGGAGGCTGAGGCAGGAGAATTGCTTGAAACCGGGAGGCTGAGGCTGCAGTGAGCCAAGATCGCGCCACTGCACTCCAGCCTGGGCAAAAAGAGTGAAACTCCATCTCAACAACAACAACAAAAATGAATTTAAAAAGAAAAAGAAAAGAAAAGAAAAAAAGAGGGTTAGATTGTGGATAAATGTTTAATTGTGATTACAAGAGTGTCCAGGTTCTGTCATTTCTCCCTCTGACTCCACCTAAGCTCATATAATTAATCAATCCTAAAGGTAAGACATGCCCATATTGTCTCACTTAATCTTTTAATGGATATTACCATCTGGAAGCAATGGTAGACTGTATAAAATGTGATGCGCCTGGTAGATTTATCAAAAGAAAACATACAAACAGAAAGCAGGCAAATCAGTTACATTGAAATTTCAGATAAACAATGAATAATTTTTAGTATAAATAGGTTGATCCAATATTTGGATAAACGATGAATGATGAATATATTATTTAATTCTTTAACATATATATGTCCTAAATGTAGCATGTAACATACTTATACTATGAAATTATTTTTTATCTGAAATTCAAATTTAGTTGGGCATCTTCTCTTTGTCTGCCAATCCTAAAATGTAGATATATAAAAAGGGACTTGAAGCCTAGGTAATTCAAGCACCAGGTTTACCTTGCAATAGCTGGTGGTTCAGGGATTTTGGTGTTTACCCACCTGGAGCAAAGCAAAAGTGAAGCAAAATCAACAGAGGCCATCTAATAGATAACACTCTAATTTTAATGGAACTTGAAAAATCCCCAGGTTCCTTCTATGAAAGGCATCTCTCACGGATTCTAACTTGGTGAGTCTTGGAAAGGTTTTGATATCTATATTTTAACAAGCACTTCAAATAGATCTATTATACATCATCTTCAGGTTTCATATTGAGAAATATATCTAACTTAACCCTCCTTTCTAAAACATAAGAAGTCCAAGGAAATAAAAGTTTCTCTAATCTACCAATACTTGCTACATTAAACATTTAAATGAAAAAATAAAAAATAAAAAAGTAAATATTTTATAAACAGTTTATTTAAAAATAAGAAGACTGGTGTTTTAAGAATAAAATCTTATGCATGATTTATAAAAAATTATATTTTCTGATGCAAAAAATAATTTAGTGAGAATTGCTTTATAGTTTTTCATTAAATTTTTGCGAATTTCTTTAATGTATGTTTTAATAAAGCAGCTGGGTTCTCAAATCTTCTGCACTTAATCTGTTTTTATATGTTGCTTAGGTTGAAATGCATAAAGAAAATTTAGTCTCATACAAATATGTGGTTGAAAAAGAGAGATGTATTTTAAGGGACTTTTCAATTAATAGTGGATATTCTTTTTTCAAACACTAAATGGGCAGCAATCTTTATATTAGCTCTACAATGACTCTGTCTCGTAATATTTTCCAGGCAATCAAGCTTTTAATATAAAATGTGGAAAAATATTAAACAAGGCAATAGTGTTTTATAAGCCTATACCTGGAACTTAAAAAGAATGATGTGTGTAAATCTTTAATGGGAATATTTTAACAACAAAACATCCTTGGATTTTACTAGACAAATATAAGTTACTTGTGAATGAGTTATGAATATATATGTGTGTGTATATGTATGTACATCGTATTTCTATTTTATATAAGTATGCATATATGTGTGTATGTTTTATATATACTCATTGTGTATTTATGTGTATGCATATATAATATGAAATAATAGATTTTTCTCTTTTGTTCCAACAACCAAACAACTAGAGTCTCCTTCCTAAAGCTGGGTTATTTCTAAAGGCAAGATAATAAACTTGATAAATTTCTGAGTAACTTTAAAATCGTTTTTCATATCATAATTCTTAATGTGCCTTAAATATGCTTTACACAGGGTGTCTCCATTCCAACTATAATTTTTCAAAAAAAAAAAAGAATGTTAAAAGAGGTGTTGAAAATCCAGAGAAAATAATACCCGTTCAAAAGTTGATTCTTCAGATCTATTTTATACTATTGTCCCAAAAGCTATGCTGGGAAATACTGCTGCACCAATATGCATGCCTCCTTTCTGCCCTGGAAGAAATATGGCTCAGCTAAAGGAAAAAAAAAAGACTCCTAAAAGGACTCAGAATTAATTCTAGTAGATAATTATGGTCTCTTTTTTGCCTGCCATCTATCACTCACTTAAGTAGGTGAGCAAAGACAGGTAAGGGCAAATTCATTTCAAAGAAATAACTGGAAGAACCATGCAGTGCACAATGGCCCCTCCCTCACTTATCCCTTCTACCTGTGTGCTTCCCTGGCTCCTTACTTCAGTCCTCTTTTATTTTCTTCCACTGTCCTTCTGTTTCATTTTTTAAATTTCATGTATGTATTTATTTATTTATTTTCTTGAACTCTCCTCTGCCTTTTTTCTGATACTGCTACGGTGTTCAGTTGTAATGAGGGTTTCCATCCATCTTAGCTAGAGCAGGCATATACGTGTCAGTAAGGATTATACATAGAAAGTGAGTCACACATCACCCACAGTCATCAACACACTAACATGTTTTTAGCACAACCTGCATGCTACATATGTCAGCAAGTACTCAAAATAATAAACATGCACATTGTTTTAATGTGCCAATTAAAATGTGTATATGTTTAAACAATCACCATGATTACATCATGACATAATCAGAAAGACTAGAAAGTGATGTAACTATCAAAACTCATTTTGGGGATCAAAAGGATCATGAATGGATAGGTATGTATGTGACTATACATACATGTGCATTACACTGTCATCCCCTATATCAGTACTGAATGAGAAATAACAACTCATCTCACGAACTTGGTCGACACTTGCATAGAAAGAAGATGATAGGGAAAAAAAAAAGTGTATTTAAAGAGTTCAAGGAGAATATGGGATAGGACTTTGATTCCTAACCATGAAAACTGCTATTAAGGTAACCATGTAGGAAAGTGCTAATCTGTACAAACTTTATAGAAAGTAGTTGGACAACGTGTATTAAGAATCCTAAAGGTGTTGATTTTCTTTGACCCAATTAAATCAACTTCTTATAATTTACCCTAAAGCAGTATTCAGAGATAAAAAGAACAATTTTATATGAGAATATTCATTGTAGCACTGTTTGTAATAACAATAAAGGGTAATTGTGAGCAGCATAAATAATTGACAAAAAAGGACATTTTCAATAAATCATGAAATATCCGAGTGATTTAATAAAATGCTGTTATCAAACATCCGGTTTCCAAAGATAACTAGGATTATAAAATAGATAGAAATAGACAGACATAGATAACTGTGTGTGTGTGTGCATGTGTAGGTGTGTGCCTGTATATGTAATGTGCATATGTGTGTGTATATATATTTGTTTAGTTAAAATACAAATTACTTAAGAATGTAATTTCTCACACAAGATTTTTGTGAGCATGGATACAATTTTGCATAGAAAAAAAGACTGATAGGAAATATACTAAAATGCTAATAATGGATGGTAAGATTTGGGGTAAATAAAAGCTTCATATATTTTCACTTTCTTAAATTACTTACATTGATCCCACATTATCAGTAATCAAGTAGTAAAATTACATCCAAAAAATTATCATATATACAGTATTTATATCTCCAAAATTCATTGCTAGCTTTCCTCAGTGATTTCTGGTCTTGATGCAGTTTGTAACTGAACAGGAATGCTACAAACACTTTCAAAGTCACCCTTTCGGCTGCATTCCTAGGGACTTATTAAGGTGATAAACACCTTTGGCCAAAACTTATGGTCAGCAACATTCTCAGCAAAATCAAATGTTCCTGTTACTTTTGTTTTTTATGTGTTTGAAACAAGGTCTACCCAAGCAGTTCATTGTGGCACCCAAGACTGTGACCAGATTGTTCATCCTCGCACTGAGTTTGGGTCTCTAAATGAACCCAGGTATGTTTTAATAACCTTGGAACTGGGAACTCTTTTTGCACCATTTCCATACCCAGCCAGTTGCTGTGTATTTTGGCAGTGGCAAGCTTATTTCTAAGGAAAGAGAAATATTTCCATTCTTTAATAAGTCATTCCAAGTTTCCTGTGATGTTATAAATAATCGGCAAACAGCCGGCTTTATTCTGCTTAATTTGATATGGCAGATTTGAAATGTCAAAAAGTTCACTCTCAACATAAGCCATGCAACTGGACTCTGACCAATACTTTCATTCCTGATGGGATAAACTTTATCATCAAGCTCACTCAGGAAGGCAGCTGGGACCCTGCTTGCCCTTCCCAGGCGCTGACTGATAGAGTAGTCTGAGTTGGCCCTGCAAGCTGTGAGCATGAGGTCAGCTCTTCCTGGGTTTTCTCTTGGGGGACTGGCAACTAGCCTGACAAACTTAGCTAATATACCTGTCACTCAAGGGCAGAGAGAAGGAGGCCAAAGAAACAAAGTTGAAATTAACATGTGAGTAATTGGAAGAAGAAGCATTAAATATCATTTCAGGGTAAACATTTCGATAAAAGAGTCATATTTTAGTCTCTCTATAACACTCTGTGTCAAATTTCCTTTCACGATCAAGTTCAAGGGCTGATTTACACTTTGGAAGTCCACAGAGAACTGAATTCTGGGCATAGAGATGAAGGTCACCTGACTATAGTGATGAAAGATAAAACTACCATAAATTCAGATGCTTGGCTGAGATTTTTAGATCTGTTGAAAGAGCTAAAAGGGCATTTTGCCCATTAGTTTGATGTTTAATAGGATATTTTGTTGTTTTTAGTCCTTTGCCTTGTATTTACAAATCAAACAGGCTCTGATGAAATAGCTCAAGTGTGGTTTGCATTGATTCAGAAAGGAGTTATTTAAAGAGGATAAAAAGTTGTTGAACTTGATTTAATGAGTTTGAATATTAAGCAATTTCCTTTAATAATACATTTGTTTAAAGTAAACTGTTCATAGTTCATCTGGTCTTATTTTTAATTTTGTATTTTATCCAGACCTGATCTGCTTTTCTTCCCAGTTTCTTATTATTCATAAGGCTGTTCATGTTCCAATTAAGATCATTTTAGAATGTGTTTTCTGGAAATAAATACATCAAGTTGATTAGGAATAGCCAAGATCAAATGTGAAAGGAGAGATCAGGTTTTGAATGCAATGTTTAAAATGTATGGGTTTCAAATTTTCTTAAAGCCAAAAAAAAAAAAGAACATATTGGTTGTAAAAATGTAAAAAATCTTGTGCTTCTGAGATCTTACTTGAATATTTACTTTACTTAATACATACTCCTTTTGCTTTGAAGAATAGGCTGTAAACATTGTGTGAGAATCTTGCATATGGTGGGGCAAACACACAGGGGTTTTCACATAGCTATTGAGATGTAAATAAATCCCATAGGCTTAAGGGCTCCCCAACTCCTTGCTACACAGCCCTGTTGTCCACGGTTTATTTTTTTCCACAAGACGATTCTTAATACTTTACCAGATGGAAACACCACCACCACCATCTTTGCAGTTTCAACTCTCATGCATTAGGCAGCTATGATATCTTCATCTTACTTCCTTCTCCAGCCTGCTTTCTCATTCATGCCATCTCAAGGTGGGTGCATTAGATGAATAAGTAGTGCATTTATTTCCTAGGGCTGTTGTAATGAAGCATGATAAACTGAGTGGCTCAAAACAACAGAAATTTATTGTCTCTCAGCTCTGGAGGCTAGAAGTTGGAACCCAGCAGTGTTGGTAGGGCAATACTTTATCTGAAACCTGTGTTACTCCTTACCTCTTCCTAGCTTCTGGCAGTTTGCTGGCAGTGTGTGGAACCCCTTGGCTTGCAGCTGCATAACTACAATACTGCTTCTGTCCTCGCATGACATTCTCCCTGTGTTTCTTCCTTTATACAGTGATCTTCTTAGAAGGACAGCGATAGAATTAGGGGCCCACCCTATTCCAGTATGATCTCATCTTAACTAATTACATCTTCAATAATCTTGCAATTACATTCTGAGGTACTAGGGGTTAGAAATTCAACTTTTTGTTAGGGTGGGAGGACACAATTTAACATGTAACAGGTGTGAACAGGCAATATGTATAACCGTGTGTATAATGTTGCTTTACAAAAAGTTGGTCAGTAACTATGGCTGTTGTTCATTTTTTTAAATTTTAAGCAACAATTATTTGTTACAACTCCATGGGGACCTTCATAGCAATATTGAACTCAAAGTAAAGATGTAAGCTTGAGGTTTCTTTCTATGCAAGCATTGTCTAACTTTCAAACTTTTCAAACCATAGGGAGACAGGAAAGAAATCACCTTATATAATGCTCGCAGGTTTGGAATCAGTTGAAACGGCCTTGTTTAAAAAGGTCAATATAGAGTTTAATTGGGTATATTTAACTGAAGTATTAAATAGAGACATTGCTGGCTTGAAAAAGATCTCATGCCAGATAAAGGCAAATATAATAAAGATGTCAGAGTGCTTCTCTGGAGCAAGTGAGATCATTATGCAATTATGTTACTTAGAAAGGCAAAGGGCAGAACACAATTTATACTATGAAATGTTATATTTCTGAGTTTCCGGAATTCACTTTTTCTTTTCATTTCTTTGCAGGTAATCCACTGGGCTAGCGATAGGTTATAATTAAATGTTGTCATGATTTCCGGTTAGTTTAATATGAGAGAATTTACTGAAAATCATCAAGTCTTCAGACAACTCTATGATGTTCTAAACAAATTTTGACAATTAAAAAAATAGAATTAAATATTTGCTTCGATATAGAGCTGAATAGTCATACCAAAGAAGTTCTAGAAGTTTTGACTATCTTAATTTATAAATTTAACCACAATTTGTTAACTATTTACTATATTCAAGACATTATTTGATACTGGGCTTGTAATGTAAAATTGAGTGAAACATTTTAATTTTCATAAATTGTGATTTCATAGATACATGTGTAGAGGTGACTTTTTAAGTAGCCTATAATAAGTGCCATACCCTAAATACAAATGTAGCGATGCTACAAAGAGCAAAGAGAGCTTCTTTGTTACAAGGAACAAAGGCAAAGAGAGCATCAAATGTAACTAAACAGATGAGAGAATCATAAGGTACACTAGTTAGAGTAGGTTAGGCTAGGCCACCAAGCCATTCCAAAATTTCGGTAGCTTAACACACATGCAAGTGCACACACACAGGCATATGTTTTTGTGTTTATTTCTTTTGCAATTCATAATATGTGTTCAATATGGTTCACCTGGGGGTGGGAACCTTGCTTCAGTGCTTCCCTGATCACCAAGACACATAAAAAGAAAAATGGCAAATCACTCAATTTCTCTTCAAGCTTCCATCCAGAAGGATCCATAGTACTCTTATCACTTCTGGCCAAATCAACTCATAATACCATTAAAAAAAAAAAAAAAAAAAAGGAAAACTTGTGAAGGAGAGAGGGTTCATATGTAAGGGATACAATCATAAAGTGTGCCCAGAATTTGAAGAGTGCTGGCATATTTGCATGCACCCAAATGGATATCACTGTGGGCGTCTGTGAAATGGAGAATAATATTTCAGTGAGTGAAAATTGTGCCAGGGTTTCAAAACACCCAATAGAGTGGAAAAGAAAATTGGGAAACAGTTGACAGCACTTTCGTTTGTTAAGTGGCAAATATTTGTGCATGACCAATGGTGGAAAACAAATATGACAAAAGTATATTGTTACTGGACTACCAAGAATCGTGTATTACTTTGAGTTCTCTCAGAGCTGACCTCGAGACTAGAAATGAGCTTAAGCCGTTTGGGAACTTGCAATGGCTTTCCTGAGGTGTCTACTTGGCTAGGCTACTGTCCTTAATTATTCTAAGACTAATTAATCACCAAACACTCACCTAGGTGTTGCTGTAAAGAGATTTTGCAGATATAATTAAAACTTCTAATCAGTAGACTTTATGTAGGGAACACTGTCCTGGATAATTTGTGTGGAACTGACTGAATCAGTTGCAAGACCTCAAAAGCAGGGCTGAGGTTTCCCAGAGAGAATAAATCTCACCTGTAGACGACAGCGCTAGCCTGTCCCCAGAGACTCCAGCCTGCCTATGATATCCCTTTTCTGAATGCCCACCCCATGATATCAACTTTTTAGCCAGCTCATGCATTTGCAAATTCGATTTCTTATAATAAATATCTTCCTATATTGTACCGCTACTGGTTCTGTTTCTTTGGTTGGATCCTAACTGATATAAAAGGGATCATAGGAAGTACAATCGGGCAGCAGAAAAATGAGACAGAAAATAATGCAGCTCAATAAAGTGTGTCTTTATGAGCAGATTACTGCTGTGGGCATCTGGGCTCAATCCCAGTGGAAACCTTCTAAATGACTGTAGACAGGAAACCTCCAAATGATTGTATGAATGGTGGAGAAAACCAGGGTATTTCTCCATGAACTCTAACTACTTATTGTTTAAGAGCACCTGTCCCCTCCACTTGTCCATTTCCCTCCTTTCCTGTGACAAAAGAACCCCTGCAGGAACACAGTGGAAAAATGCCATAGGTGGCTTGAAAGGATACGGGCTTGAAATGCACAGAATCTGATACAAGTCTGCTTCAAAGACAATGGCTTTTATTCTTCAGTGACTGGGGAGGCAAGAACATGTTTTCAAAAGAGGTGTAAAATTTGTGATTTAATCAACACATACTGAGTATCTAAAATGTGCCAGGCACTGTGAAAGAAACTGAACAAATATGAGTGAAGTACAGTCTCAGTCCCCTAGAAATTTCAGGTTCGTTAAAAGTACAGTTGACCTTTGAACAATACAGATTGGAACTGTCTAGTCCACTTATACATGGATTTTCTTCTGCCTCTGTCACCCAAGACACAGCAAGACCAACCCCTCCCCTTCCTCCTTCTTTTCAACCTACTTAACCTGAAATCGATAATGAAGACATTTGTGATGATCCACATCCACTTAATGAACGGTAAATGTATTTTCTCTTCCTTATAATTTTCCTAATAACCTTTTTCCCCCAGCTTACTAAGAATACAACAAATTATACAAATAACATATAAAATATGCATTAATGGATTGTTTATGTTATTGATAAGGCTTCTGGTCAACTGTAGGCTATTAATAATTAAGTTTTGGGGAAGTCAAAATTTATACACGGTTTTTGACTAAGAGATCAGCACAGCTACCCTCCACGTTATTTAAGGGTCAACTGTATTTGCAACAAAATTTCACAAGATTTGCAAAAGACATGTATTCCTGTTGAGAAATAGAAGGGTTAATACTAATCGGAAACATGTAGAGGCTATCGAAAAATAGAGTATTCACCAAGCAATCATGGGAGAGAAGACAATTTCAGACCATTCCTTGAGTGCCACGTTCAATTCTGGGTGCTATCTTTCAGTGAAAACAAGAACAAAGTAGAAAACAATGTAAGAGAGATACACAGCATTGCAAAGTCAGAGTTGTACAGGAAATTTCAATTCTTTAATTTGCTAGGAGAAAGAAGACTGGTGAGGTGGGGAAGGATTGGGCATTGGAGTGAATTTTTAAAAAATATTTTTGGCCGGGCGTGGTGGCTCACTCCTGTAATCCCAGCACTTTGGGAGGCCGAGGCGGGCGGATCACAAGGTCAGGAGATAGAGACCATCCTGGCTAACACGGTGAAACCCCATCTCTACTAAAAATACAAAAAATTAGCTGGGTTTGGTGGGGGGCGCCTGTAGTCCCAGCTACTCGGGAGGCTGAGGCAGGAGAATGGCGTGAACCCCGGAGGTGGAGCTTTCAGTAAGCCCAGATCGCGCCACTGCACTCCAGCCTGGGCGACAGAGGAAGGAGACTGTCTCATTTCATTTCCCCAACTGTCCACAGGTAGATGCTCCTCTAGAGAAGTGAGAAATCTTCATATCTGTCCCTGTTTCTCTGTTTGGCTGAGGGCTGAGTCTCACCTCAATATACATGTTTTTTTAATGCCATGTCCTCTGTTTTTCATTTCAGTTTGATATTTGGGGAGAAGCAAAGGGTTCGCCACTGTTTCTGAGCTCCCTCATTCTTGCGATCCAGCTTCACATGCTGCCGGTGGCCAAATCAGTTTGAGGCCAATAAGCATTTATCTAGAACCAGCAGGAGGGAGGAAGGAGAGCCCACTTGTCTTCTTGCATCCAGAGGTGCAACATTCCTGTTCAAAATCCAGGCAAGTGGCAGCCGCATGCTGGGGGAGGTACCTGCTTTGTGCCCAATTCAGTAAAATATTAAGAATTATACAATTTTAAATTGCAATGTTTCATTTTCTCTGCAGCCTGACCTAATTGTTCCCAGCAGGGAGAGTTGGCCAATAGCTTGATTTTGTTTTTTTTTTCTCCTTGGCCTGTAAGGAAAAGGCATTTGTCTCTCATTTGTTTTCTTTATTTTTCTTTAAACACTGCCGAAGGATTCCACGCCAGCTCCTCCTCATACCTTCTTTCCCATTTTATAAGCGCTGATTCACCTGTAAAACACATTTTTATAAAAGCCAGAGAAAGAACAGTGGCCATAAAAAGCTCCCATGCCTTTGCATGATCCTTGTTGTTAGCAATCCAGAAAAGGCCCCTTGCTCACAGCAGACGTTGCCTGGCAGCTGCTGCCTTGACTTTTTTCTTCTCCAACCATTGTGCTCACAAGCCTGGCAGGGTCAGAACAGAAGAATGCGTATTTTTTTCATCATCACTTGACAGTGTTTTCTTCAAATCTCCAAGTTTTACAAACAAGGTGGTAGCCATAAGAGATTTATCCTGACAACTCAAAGATTGGCACATGTTTTGTCTGAAGGGGTCAGAGAAAGCAGGAAAAGTAAAGAGAGATCATGCAAATAAACCTAGACATATCCACACATATCCAGATGCCCTTTAAATTTGCATAGGCCACATTGATTTTTTTTTCTTTTTCCTTTGGCTATTTATGTGATGCACAGGAAAATATTCACTTGCAAAAATGGACAACATGTATTGCCTTTCTAGTTTTTGCTAGAAAAGTCTTAAGGAAGCATGTCATTACCATTATCGCTACAGATAAAATGTCAAACCCTTCAGAAAACTTAGGGTAAGGTTGGCTGATGGCAAGGATCATCTCTGTATACTGCTAGTAATCCCAAACACTTGTAATGGTCATATTATTTGCTCTTTATATCATCCTTATGTAAAATACTTGGCCATTCATGAGTAGATTGGTATCATTGACATTCCAGGAATGTTGTGCAAATAAGTCAGAGTCTTAAATTCTGTTTTCTGGAAAATCAATATTATGAGATACTGTCAGGTCTTCTGTGATAAGAGGTTCCATAGTAAATAATTTGGCCAATACTATGTTAACAAAGTTAACAAGTTTATTTTCTGCAAGATTTCTTGTACTTTATGATAGAATGCATACTAAGGTCTCAAGGAGCTAGAGTTCTCCAAAACGCAGCTTGGAAAACATTTGGAAAGTAAAGAATACTTCTTAGCTTTTTACTTTTCTAATTCCAGGTCTGACTCCTGAACAAAAGTCAAGAAGTATATTACCCACTGCTTATTAGACATCTCTTAACAGACGGGACCTGTTCACCATTTACCTTCAGTGTGTAACAAAGTGCCTGGTACACAGTTGCTAGTTATATTTTGAATAATATAATAAATCTCCGAAGTCAGGAAAGTATGTGCTGGTCTCATTCATCTTCTTTAAAAACCAAGTTTGAAAAACCAGAGTTTAGTAGACACAATGGAACATTTGGCTTAGAAGAAAATTAATAAACTTATATATTTAATTTATTTTTCTTAATAAAGAAATAAAAGCCGAAAATTCTAATGGACTTACACGTTATGTGTGTAATCATATGGGGCCAATTGTTTTAGCTTGTTGGACCACCAATATGCATCAACACCATACTCATGACAAAAATTCCCAAATATGCCTTAAATGAGCAATAAAGGTCTTGCTTGCTCTAAGATATCATGATATTGTTCTTTCTGTTGAGTTAACTAGAATGGTTGGGAAGGCTTTGCTATATGTCATCTTGACTTCTTCATTTGGCAGGCTACAACTTATCTAAACATACCAAGCTACAGTTCATGGGACATTAAGGTGCAGAACCATGGCTTCTTCTAGAAACAGGGGTTAGGTAGGTGAGAGGTGAGATTTGCACTGTTAGATATATTTCAGCTCCACACATGTTTTTTAGTAACTCCAATGGGCACTGCAAAGAAACTTTAAACAATAAGTGGTAGTGTTTTTTTTATTTGTTTGTTTGTTTGTTTTTTGAGACAGAGTCTCTTGTAAGTGGTGAACAAGTTCCATCTGTTAGGAGATGTCTAATAAGCAGTGGGTAATATACTTCTGGACTTTTGTTCAGGAGTTAGACCTGGAGTTAGAAAAGTAAAAAGCTAAGAAGTATTCTTTACTTTCCAAATGTTTTCCAAACTGTGTTTTGGAGAACTCTAGCTCCTTGAGAACTTAGTATGCATTCTATCATAAAGTACAAGAAATCTTGCAGAAAATAAACTTGTTAACTTTTCTCACTCCAGGCTGGAGTGCAGTGGCGTAATCTCGGCTCACTGCAAGCTCCGCCTCCCGGGTTCCAGTAAGGTAGTGTGTTTCTTAATTCAAACAGAATGAAAGAGATACGGAAATACCTGAGGGATCAAATGACTTTGGAATAATTTTTTTGTTTGTTTTTGTTTTTCTTCCAGAGGACATAAATAGTACTAGTGAATGAAAAGTTCAATAATGTGGATCTCAAGTCAGAATAAGAAGATTGAGAAACTAAAGCTACTCTAAAATGAAAAAAAATTAATGCAATAAAATAGTATTTTTCTTTTTTTAAAAAATAATTCCAACTTTATCTTAGATTCAGGGAATACATGTTCAGATTTTTTACATGAGTGTATTGCATGATATTGAGGGTTGGGATATGGATGGTCCCAACACCCAGGTAGTAAGTATAGTACCCAATAGGTAGTTTTCAGCCTTCGCCCTCCTCTCTCTCCCCCGTCCACTAATCCCCAGTGTTTATTTTTCCATGCTTATCTCCATGTATACCTAATGTTGAATTTCTGCTTATCAGTAAGAACATACAGTATTTGGTTTTCTATTTCTGCTTTAATTTATTAAGATAATGACCTCCAGCTGCATCCATGTTACTGGAAAGGAAATTATTTTGTTCTTTTTTATGGCTGCATAACATTCCATGGTGTATATGTACTACATTTTCTTTATCCAATCTACCATTGATGAATACCTAGATTGATTCCATGACTTTGCTACTGTGAATCATGTTGCAATAAACATACAAATGTGTGTGTCTTTTTAAAAAGTAACAAGTCGGACCTAGTTAAACTAAAGAGCTTCTGCACAGCAAAAGGAACTATTAACAAATACCTTACAGAATGAGAGAAAATATTCACAAACTATGTATCAAACAAACAGCTATTATCCAAAATCTGTAAGGAAGTTAAACAATTCAACAAGCAAAATGCAAATAACCCCATTAAAAAGTGGTCGAAGGACATGAACAGACATTTCTCAAAAGAAGATATACAAGCAGAAAATAGTAATTTAATAAAGCAGTAAGGTCCTTATTGTTAAATATTTTGAAGAAGTTGGCTATTCATCTGAGATTTTTGCATTGAATGAGATAATGGAGAAGGTGATGCCTAAGATATTTATATAGGCTCTCCTAGCTACAGATGCTTGTGATACTTAGAATAGTCTAGTTTATTCCAGTAGTGTGACTTAGTATTGCTTATAATTCTTACAGCAGCCAACACAATGGTCAGTTCAGAAAGTATTTAGTATTCTTATTCACTGTGTATAAATATCAGGCTTAATAAACACATTTCAAATAAAAAATAGGCAAGAAGAAAGAGAAAAAGGAAGGGAGGGAGGGAGGGAGGAAGGAAAGAAGGGGAAAGGGAAGGAGGGAGGAAAAGAAAGAAAGAAGGAAGGAAAGAAAGAAAGTAAGAGAGAGAAAAAAGAAAGAAAGAAGGAAGGAAGGAAAGAGAAAGAAAGAAAAAAAGAAAAAGAAAGAAAGAAAGAAAGAAAGAAAGAAAGAAAGAAAGAAAAAGAAAGAAAGGGAGAAAGAAAGGAAGGAAGGAAGGAGGAAGAGGGGAGAGGGAAAAGAAAGGGGAAAAAGGAAAGGAAGAAATAATGAGATGAAAGAATCCTAAACACCTGAGGCATAAAAGGGGATAAAAATGGTATTATAAATAAATCACTGTATAATCATTAATGATGCTTAAAATGCCCATAATATTTCAGGTTGTATGTGTTGTGGGGACATATCACCTCTCAGGACATATTTTCCACTTCTTTTCCATCTCGGCTTCCACCACACTGGCTACCTTGTCATTATTTGGATATTCTGTCACTTTTTATCCCTGAGGCCTTTATTTTATGGACAATGATGAAGGAGGAGCTTCTCATTTGGCTAAATTCTAAACAATATACTTAGTTGTATGCACTTTGGAGAAATGTAGAAGTGACTTGAGGTATGGATATACACAGAATCACAATCAGTGGTAAGATGATTGGCTTTATTTAGAGGTCTGGAAGAAACATATTTCATGGATCAAAAGTAAGTAAGCTTTGGGAAGGGGAACATAGAGGGGCATATGGGGCTTAGAAGAATGTGTACATCTTTGGTCTTCGTATTAGTAACATTCAAAGCATATCTACAACAGAGGTACATTCAAAAGTCAACCAGACAGGATGGTTCTTTCAGAGGAGTTCAGCCAGTGTTTCTCCTTGGTACTGTACAGCCTAGTCCATAAGGCCAGAAATTAAATAGCTATGATGAGAAGGATGGACGTTTATCAGCCCAAAGCATGGATTCCCTGTCATTAAGGTTGGCTAAGCTACTACCTCTGGTGAGTCCCTGGTCTGTCAGCAACAAAATCCAAAGCTGTTCACTGATAAGGCAGCATTGCTAAAATAATCTGACTGTCTACTTAATGGCAGGTTGATTATACTGACACCATCTATCCAGAAGACAGTAACTTGTCCTTCCCAGAATGAATACCCATATGTACATGTGTCAGTACCACAGCCTAACAACTTACAAAATTTCTGATTTGCTACAACTGGATTACACACATAATTTTCTCAGATCGTGTGACCCTTTTATAGCAAAAGAGATATAACAAACTTCACTTTACCCTGAGACCCACTGATACTATTACATACTGTATCATCCAGAAGCAGGAAGCCTAATTAAATGATACAAAGAAGAAGAGATCATTTGCAGCTCGAGGACAATTCCCTGAATAGTTAGGAAGTAGGATTGGACATTCTCATCAACACTCTTAGTGTTTCGTTACCAGAATATGTGCTAGTGATCCCCATGACTTTGGAATCAACTGGATTATCCTGGTTCCTTACAGAAAACATTTCCAAGAAGTAACACTGCAAGGATTCCACTGAAATTGTAGGTAGATCACCATGTGGTGATTTGGGTCTCCTCGTGCCAGTACAATGACAGGGTGACAGAAAAGGGTGAAGACTCCTGTTACCGCAAGAATTTATAGTAGCTGATAGGACTTCATTGGAAGTCAGGAGATTTAGTATGTATCTATGGTTGCTTCACTGCCCAGTAATAACTAAGCAATCAATTACAGTAGCCACAGCCTGACAACAGCAAAGCAACTAAAGACTTGTAATACCTGATAATGAAATTCTGGGATGACCCCAGTGGCTAAGTGGTGGCCAATGGAGGAGTGAGAGTATGGGTATCAATTGTGGCTTCAAGCCAGTTATAGCTGGAGTACAAGCTTCTTCCATTAACCCTACTGTCTTCATTCTTTTCCTGGTGGAAATAGCCAGTCATCACCTAGAAGGCTCTGTGAAAGACTGGGCTTAAGAGAGATCACAAATGGTTTCAAACGGTGCAAGGTTAGACACATCTTCTGCCCTGCTCAAATCCTCTCAGTCCATCTCTCTCTTTTTTTTTAATCCTATAGTCCACTGTTGCAACCAAGTACACAAAGACTTATATATTTAACATTAGATTCTTGATTGAAGTACTCTCACTTATTTGCTAAATATTCATTCATTTTTATCAAAGAAAACAGCAACACAATTGTTATATATAAAGTTTCGGTGCTGCAAAAGAAATAGCACTCGAATATAATTTTTTTTTTTTTTTAATTCTCAGCAAGGCAAGGTACTTCTACGGAAGGGTGCGACCTCACGGATGGAGCAATGGTGAGCACACACCTGGAGAAGGGAGGGAAAAAGGTTCTTATCCCTGACGCATGTGTCCGCTGCTGCTGTGTCGTTCCCCTATTGGCCAGGGTTAGACCGCACAGGCTAAACTAATCCTGATTGGCTAATTTAAAGAGCGTACTGGGGTGAGTGCTTTGGCGGGAAAAAAATGGTTATGCAGGGTGGAGAATGAGTCAGGGCAGAGCAGTTAATCAGAATGAGTTAGGGTGAAGCAAGTGATCGGAATGAGTTAGGGTGGAGCAGGTGATTGGAATGAGTCAGGGTGGAGTAGGTAATCAAAAAGGGTTGCTTTACGAGGAAGTTAAGTTTAAAACTAGAAGACAAAGAATTGAACATACTGACATATTAATTCTTTGAAGAGAAGTTTAGAATTCACATTTAACACAATGAATTGAGAGGGAATAAAATAAAATATCCTGTAAATCATCTCACCCACATAATCTTTGTTAAGCACTTTACCCCTTTTTCTAATTGTATTCAAAGTTTTTTTGATGAGTACGTAGTAAATTAAAATTTTAAAACATCAAAATTGAAGTTTAAGAAGCCATTTCCACAAACATTTTTGTTACTGGTCATTATCTAATAGTAAAAGTAAAATGTCTTTGTCAATTTTTATCACCATCATCATCCCCTGTTCTTTACTTTCTTAAATGCAAGTTGTCTTGTTCAATGTGTCTTAGAAATAGGAAATAATAATATGTAATTCATACCTTCAGAAGACTTGCAAGTTTTTTGGGACAACAAACCTAATCCCCATAACAATTGCTAAATTGTAAATCTATTAGAATGTGAAAGGTAGATAAGTATAGAAAACTTAAGATATAACACAGATTAATGATGGTAATTCAGATTACCACAGATAAGAACAACTAAATGAGTACAGCAGGTAGATAGAAATAGAAAGAAAACTAAAGGATATGACATAGTCTTGAGGGTATAGAAAATTCGATCAGAGGCTATAAACTGGAATGTTTGCGTCCCCCTAAAATTCGTATGTTGAAACATAATCCCCAGTTGCTATGATCTGAATGTTTGTGTCCTTCACCCAAAATTCATACTGAAAATGAATCTCCAATGTGATGGTAGTATTAAGAGTTGGGGCTTTGGGGGAAGTGATTAAATTGTGTAGGCAGAGCGCTTATGAAAGAGATTTGATCCCATATAAAAGAGGCCTGAGGGAGCCTGTTTATTTCTTCCATTATGTGAAAACACAGCTAGGAGGCATCATCACCAAATCAGCTGATATCTTGAGCTTGACCTTTCCAGCTACCAGAACTGTGACCTGTGAATTTCTGGTGTTTATAGGTCACTCAATCTGAGGTGTTTTGTTATGGTAGCCTGAACAGACCAAGACACCAATAGGACAGTATTTGGAGGTGGGGCCTTTGGTAGCTAAGTCTCCCTCATGACTGGAATAAATGTCCTTAAAAAAGTGACCCCAGAGACCTCATTTATCCCTTCTACCATGTGAGGACATTGGGAGCAGGCTCTCTGAACCAGAAGTCAGTTCATACCAGATACTGAATGTGACAGCTTGTTCCTCATAGCCTTCAGAACTAATAAATCTAGTTGTAAGAAATACATTTCTTTGTTTATAAGCCACCCAGTCTATGATATCCTGTTATTGCAACCCAAACTCACTAAGACATTAAGTAAAATATCATAATAACATCTGTGTTATGATGCATGGGACATAAAACCAGAGTACTTCAGAATCGACGCACTAGGAAATTGGTGTCTGTCAGAGATTTTTTGAGTAGTCAAGTAACATGGAGAATGTGGCGTTCAGTGATACTAGTCTGATAGTCTTAGGGAGAAAGAATCTAAATCATGTTGTCCAGAAAGAAATCTGTGGAGATAACCCCAGTTTAAACAAATAAAGAAAACCAAATTTAAATCCATTTCTTATCCAAGTTATGGCAATTGGCTTAAGAGTCTTCAAAGATAGCAGATAGATTCTTACTGACACTGTGGTAGTAGTTATTAAGAAATTATTTTAGGCAGATAGAGAGGAGAAAAGGGGTCCTTAGAAGATTTTTTTTTTTTTTTTTTGCAGCTCTTGTCTAGCATGAAAGTTCTGGCTCTTAGACTCTGCTGGCCACCTTTGATATGCAAATGCAAGCCATAAGAAACTGGTCCACCCAACAAGGTGATTCGCACCATTGTCCTCTTGCCCTTGCCCCCACATGTGCCTGGCAGCATGGCCACCCCCACATATCCCTACATGTGTGGAACATCATGGCACCCTGCATTTGAGTATTAAAAGGCTAGGGTGGAAGGGCCAGTTTTTTCAAGAGCTACATGAATAATATGCCTGGTCAAACCAATCCCCTGAGCTCTATGCAAATCAGACACCGCCTCCTCCAGTCATCAGATATAGCTGGCTGATACTACCTGAAAGTGGGGTTCCCTCTCTCGGCTTTGGAGGCCCCTCCCTCTGTCTGTGCACAGGGGAGCTTCTTCTTTCTTCTTTCTCCCTTCTTTCTTGCCTATTAAACTCCCTGCTCCACGTCTGTCCATGTCATTTTCTCTAATTCAACTCGAGACGAAGAACCCGGTGTTTTTCCACTTACGGGAGCCTTATCAATACTTTATTAGCTATCTTTTTGTTGTTGTTGTTGATACTCTAGTCTACATATCTGGTGAATTTTTTTCTGAGAAATATAGATTTGGTACTAGAAATTTGTTCCCTGCATGCCTAAAGTCTAAAGTTCCTATTTAGAATTTGTTGTCCAATATAGTTTAGAAATATAAGATAAGACTTTATGCGCATCCATGTGAAGAGACCACCAAACAGGCTTTGTGTGAGCAACAAGGCTGTTTATTTCACCTGGGTGCAGGCGGGCTAATTCCGAAAAGAGTCAGCGAAGGGAGATAGGGGTGGGGATGTTTTATAGGATTTGGGTAGGTAAAGGAAAATTACAGTCAAAGGGGGTTGTTCTCTGGCGGGCAGGGGTGGGGGTCACAACGTGCTCAGTGGGGGAGCTTTTGAGCCAGGATGAGCCAGGAAAAGGGATTTCACAAGGTAATGCCATCAATTAAGACAGGAACAGGCCATTTTCATTTTTTTGTGGTGGAATGTCATCAGTTAAAGCAGGAACTGGCCATCTCGATGTGTACACGCAGGTCATGGGGGATATGATGGCTTAGCTTTGGCTCAGGGGCCTCACAAAGACACATTTATCCTTTTTGTCCTTCTTGTTAACAAAATTATAAACACTAGGAAGATTATATTTTATAGCCATAAGCATAAAACTTACTGAATTAAGAATATAGTGCAGAAGATTCCCAGATAGATATTGACAATATTGTGTGCTACAGAAAGACTTTCATGTCCTGCAAAGCATTTATTCTGATGTTCTTGCTGTTCTCCTGATGCTGGTTCTTGGCACACGGAATTGTTTGTAGTGAATGCCAAGTACAAGTTGACATACACATTTGAAAGGAGACTACCTTGTTCCTTTGGCTTTTGAGCTTAGGCAGCAAGTCTCAAAGAAGTGTCTCAAGTACTTTTTAGTTTTGTCTTTGGTGTTTCAAAGGAAAGACTCAGTAGGGAAGCAGGATTAAGTGGATTAAGTTGTTTATTTCAAACAACAAACTCAGAATTTTGATGCAGTGATCCATGCACTAAGCATATGAGTGGAGATGATTCTTGCCCATGCTCTGTAGCTAGACCCAAGGAATGCAGCCAATGTCAATTCCTGCCATGCCTGCCAGGGATACTTTGATGTCTAGGGCAGTGGACTGGTGTCACGTTCCAAGAATCAAAAAGGCAAAAAGCCTACAGTCAGCTGTTGAGGACTTACTCTACTCATTAAAATGCAAAGGATGCCTTTGGAATTTGTCGTACTGTGAAATAATAAACAAAACGCCCCAAGTAAAACAAACAACAATTTAAATATTTCCACACAAACAATAAACTAAAACTAAAATATTTTACCTGTTGCTTTAAAGTTGATGTTGACTCCCAAACTAAACATTTCAGCAAAGTGAGAGCTTGGAAACCATATTTTACCAATCATGATGTATTTAATTAACAAAGAGATACCTTCAAAAGAAGTAAAATATGTGACAGGACCCTGGTGTATTAGTTTTATTTGCCTTTGGTATGTGAAACAAAAGGAAACATTTTAATTACAGAGCACATTTCTTACACAACAGTGCTATGTACCTTACACTAAAAAAATGGAATCCAGATGTACTAAAGAGTTGAATGAAAAAATAAATCATTCAACCATAAGAAAATATGGGAACATATGTATTAGTTCATAAGACAGGGAAAGGTTTCTTATATATAAAGTAAAGGTAAAATTTACAGAAGAGTTTTTCTCTGAATCAAACAATAAATTAAATAAATTAAAAAGCAAAAATCAGTTAAAAAGCAAGAAAAGTGAAAAAAATAGTTAAAAACAGATGGAATGCAAGTTAACTATATACCCACACACATGGACACACATATGAATATATATTGAACATTGTTTCTAAAGAAAATAGAAGGTTAGGTTCCTGTGAGCCTCTGATCATATTTTCATCAAGCAATCAATACGTAACTTTGTTTCATGTGTGTTTATTTTTATTAACACCTTATTCAATACATATGGTTGATTTATTAACATTGAACTCATCAGTAACACTATAACTTGTGCTTGAACTGTTAAAGAAAAATTATTCAATGATAATTGTTAAAGCCTGGTAAGAAAAACTTTGTTCAGGACTATTGTGAGAGGTATACGGACTACTGCAATGGGGTCTTGCAATGAGCGAGAGAGACTGAGCTCAACTCTGAATACAGCATGGACAAGTAGAAATTTATAGTCAGGGATATATATATACATATATACAAGGATATATACAAGGATATGTATATATACATATATACATATATACATATATACATGTATATATACATATCCTTGTATATATCCTTGTGCGTGTGTGTGTATATATGTATATGTATATACATATATGTACGTGTGTGTGTGTATATGTATATATATATACACAAAAAAAGAGAGAGAGGAGAGAGAAGAGAAGAAGGAGACAAAAAGCAACAGTAAGCTTTTTTGAAGAGCTAATTCGCAAAAGTTTGGCACTGAATAAAAATGGATACTCAATATTAAGGAAGATACCCTTCTAATGGAAATGAAAATTGAAACAAATCCTCAAAATTAACCTAATAATATATGTGAAAATCTTACAACAGCCATAAACATTTGTTACAAGAAAGGGGTCCCTTCTATTTTGGGGAAAGTTGATCTGCTGGGGATCCTTCCTTCCAAGTTTTTAATAGGACCCAGTCTCCCAGCTGGGTTATAACAAGATTCTCTTTCTTAGTGGGGGAAGCGAGTCTTTGATTTCCATATTGAAGGAATACATTTTGCTCTTGTCCTAAGTTGATCACATAATTCTGTAGCTTGAAAGTATCTATGTCTATTAGGAGATCTGTAGTTAAGAAAGGTCTTTCATACATTATTGTAAAAGGATTGAGCTGCAGATTTCCGTTAGGGGGCACTCAAACCCATAATAAGGCTACAGGTAATACAGACAGCCAGGTTTCTGATGTCTCTTGCCACAGTTTAACAAGAGTCCTTTTTAGAGTTTGATTAGCTCTTTCTGCTTTCCCTGAAGACTGTGGCCCCCATGCCGAGTGAAGGTGGTACTGAATTCCTAGGGCTGAAGATATGTTTTGGGTAATTGTCACTGTGAAAGATGGTCCATGATCCTTCTGTAAGCTCTTAGGCAGCCCAAATCTAGCAATTATTTCCTTTAGTAGGAGTTTAGAAACCTCAATTGCCTTTTCAGACCAGATAGGAAAAGCCTTGATTCAACCTATAAAGATGTCAACAAATACTAATAAATATTTAAACCCTTTCTATTTGCCATTCTTCATCAGGGTGTGTTTCCCTATGCTGAACAGGCATTACTAGAGGAGGAGGTAAAGACTGGTTATTTGAGTTATTCGGGGCACATAGTTCACAGGCCCAAGTTACCTGCTTTATTGCTTTAAGTAAGCCCTTTCCTATAAAAAGCCACAACATTAATTGAAACAGGGAATCTTTTCCCAAATAAGTAGAGTCATGCAAATGCTTAACTATTGTCCACTGATTAGCCCCTGGTATTAACAGCTTGTTGTTATTGATAAGTCAGCCAGAAGGATCTTGAATTAAACCCTGACTTTTAGCACATTTTTGCTTCTCTTTAGTATACCTAGGTTCTGTCATGACCGTGCCTGAGGGCACTAACATACTCATAAGTCCAACTGGCTCCTTTAACCTACTTCCTTAGCCACACTAGAGTCTCCTTTTTGATGTCCTCTGCAATGGATTACAACTACTTCCTTGGGCAGCAAAACAGCATCTAATAGATTTAGTATTTCTTTCTTTTCTTTCTTTCTTTTTTTTTTTTTTTTTTTTTTTTGAGATGGGGTCTCACTCTGTTTCCCAGTCTTGAGTGCAGTGGCTTGATTTCGACTCACTGCAATCTCTGCCTCCCAGGTTCAACCAATTCTCCCGCCTCAACCTCCCAAGTAGCTAGGACTACAGGCATGTACCACAATGACTAATTTTTGTTGTTGTTATTTTTCTGTATTTTTAGCAGAGACAGGGTTTCACCATGTTGGCCAGGCTGGTCTCAAACTCCTGACCTCAAGTGATCTGTCTGCCTTGGCCTCCCAAAGTGTTGGGATACAGGCGGGAGCCAACATGCCTAGCAAGATTTAGAATTTCTAAGTGATGTTTTGTAGGGGAGCCCTTAGCAGTTAGGAGTCCCCGTTCCTTCCACATAGCAGCATGAGCATGAAGTACCAGAAAGGCATACTTAGAATCAATGTAAATGTTAATTCTTAAGTCTTTCCCAATTGCAGGGCTTTAATAAGAGCTATTAATTCTGTCTTTTCAGCTGAGGTACAAGCTGAGATTTTATTACCTTGTGTTGACTGGCAACAGCATACCCAGCTTTCCTGTTTCCCTGGTGTACAAAGCTCTTTCCATCTGCAAAACATTCTACCTCAAGATTATCGAGAGGCTCATCCTTTAAATCTGGATGGCTGGAGTAAACTTGCTCCATAACTTGTATGTAAGTATGATCTAGAGTGGCTGTGGGTTCAGGCAAATAGGTAGCTGGATTCAAAGTTTGGCATACTTTAAGTTTAGCAAAAATGCCTGATATTTATTTACAGGAAAGGAGGAGCAATTTCTGTGTGCCTTGTGATTTCCAAAAGATACTACTGTTCGCAGCTGAGTTAACAAATTCCTCTCCAACAATGGGTGGGGCATTCAGGAGAAAACTGAAGCCCCTGAAGAGCAGCTTAAAGGAAAGGTAAAATGGCATCTATAGGCTTGTCCATTTGTTCTTGTGACTATACAGTTTTGGGGTGACAGAGACCCATTATAATGGGTCAAAACAGAGTAAGCAGTCCAGAAAGATGTTAATATTCTTACCTGCCATGTCATGATTACCCAAGGCTTCTCTAGAGATATGGCTAGTTGTCTGAGAGCTGTGGCGGAAGGTCTCAGGCTCCATCACTTTTGGGATTGCCTGGCTTTTGGGATTTCTGCCATCATTGGTTCGGCTGCCGATGGCTCCCTTTGGTATGCTGGGCAATCTCTCTTCAAATGGCCAGTTTTCTTACAGTGTGCACATTGATTCGTGCCCAAGGCACGGTGACTCAGACACCCAGCTTTGGGCTTCCCACCTTTCAGCTTCCCTTGTTCAGGCCAAGAGCCAGGAGAGCAGCCCCATGTGGGAGGTGCACTTAAGGATGCAGCCAAGAGCTGCACCTTGTAGGAGGTCCTTCTTGCTCTTTCTGCTTCCTCTGCTTTGTCCTTGTTAGCAAAAACTAAAAATGCCATATCCAAAAGCTGTTCCTTAGAAGCTTGGGGACCCATAGCTGCTGTTTGTAGTTTCCTAAGTATTTCAGGAGCAGACTGGGTTATAAAATGTAGTCCCAAAAGGGTTTGTCCTTCCCTTGAGGTAGGATCAGTGTTAGTATATTTCCTAATTGCCTCAACTAAATGCCCTCAAAACAAAGTTGGATTCTCATCTTCACTCTGAGAAACTTCTTTAACCTTCTAATAGTTAACAGACTTCTTCATACATTTCTTCATCCCTTGCATCTAACAGGTGACCATATGATCTCTACTCCCCAAGTCCTCACTGCCTTTTGATAGTTCCACTATGGGTCTTGAGCTGGAACTGCTGTACCTCCTGCCTGATATATATTATGGTTCGGATTGTGAGCCAATATCTCATCTGCATGGGCCCTAGCTGTCCCCAAAATGCATTGTTTCTCTTCCACTGTACAACACAGAGACAACCAAACATGCAGAGCCTGCCAAGTTAAACTATAGGTCAGAGTTAATTTCTCAAACTCATGATGAATTTTCCTGTATCTTCAGAGACATTATATAGAGCCAAATCAGGCCTAGAAAAGGGAACATGTATTCTCGCAGTGCCTCCTTCTCTGTTTGCCACCTTTGTAAGGGGACAAAGATTTTCCTTTGGAGGTGGATAGGAGGCTCCACTATGAGTAGTATTCATTGGGCTAAGTTCCTCAGGGAGTGATGGGTACAGAGTGGGACTAGACAGGTATGGAGGAGGATTTGAAGGGTTCTCAACAGAACTTTCAGTTGAGCTAGAGGGAGAAAGAACTGACACATCTGAATTTTCAGAGCTGACAGAAGGAGGTTTTGCTCCAACCAAAACTGTCCGCCGAACCAGGGTGGCTTGCATTAAAGGATTGTCTAGTATGTTTAGCTCTTTTTCTTCCTTTCCTCTAATCAAACATGATTCACATTATCCAAATAACATATAACATAACATAAAAGCCATGAATCTTAGATAAACGACAACATGGACTTCGATAAACATGTTGAATAAGGCAAAGGAAATGAAGAGGATTTAGATGGGAATGACCAGAGCAAGCAGGTTCTGGGCAATAGTAGCAGTGTGGATTCTACAAGCAAAGCTGGTTTGCCTGAATCCAAAAAAATAAAGAAGTTTGTTTAGTGTCCAATATGAAACAAAACAGCAAGGAGAAGAGTCCCCTAATTGCCATCCTAGTGCTTCTCGATCACAGCTAGTCAGCATAGCAGCAACAAAACATAACCATATCTATCTAATCCTATTGCTCATAGCTGTTAAATACCAAATCTCAATCAACAATCTTAGAGACAGAGCCTTCAGTGCTTTTTGTTCTCAATGTTTCACAAGCAGACAGATGGAAATTGGGAGGCACATAGGAAGAGAGTAAGTTAAAATCCCTAAGACCAGTTAAGTAAAAGTCTCCTTAAAACGACAGTGAAACAGAGACCAACAAATTGATTTGTGCAACAAGGAGGACAAGGCAGATTAATATGAAGAGCATAGCCTGTGGTGTCAAATCCATTTTTAGCTGAGAAGGACTTTACTGAGAAGGCCTCTAACCCCCTAAATCCTAGAAGAGATTCTAACCCTCCTAAGTCAGGCCTCTAACCTGAGGTTGGTCAAGCATGCTTGCCTTTTATGAAGAGGAGCCTCTACCCATTCTGTCTTAGGAAAGACTCTAACTCCCCTAAGTTGAGCCTCTAACCCAATCCTATTCTTTACCTGGGTACCTACCACTTACCCAAAGTCATCCAATCAGTGCTGCCGTCTATTTTGGGGGTTGGGGGGATGGGGTCCTTCAATATTGTCCCTTCCATAGTTGACCAGAAATATGTTACAGTACACCAACACTTACCCAAATGTAGCCATTGGGTCAGGATTTCTGCACTATAATCCCATCTGGGTCGCCAGACCCCAAGAGAAGGTTCTTGGATCTTGTGCAAGAAAGAATTCAGGACGAGTCCACAATGCAAAGTAAAAGCAGGATTATTAAGAAAATAAAGTGATGAAAGTATAGCTACTCCATAGACAGAGTAGGGAGTTCCTGAAAGTAAGAGGATGAAGGAATCCACCCTAGGTACAATGCTTGTATATATGGGCAGATGTGTTCTGCTACAAGGGTTTGTGATAAAGGATTAATTTTCTTAATGACTATGTTTTCCAAGAATCAACATTATTATCTTTAAAGCAAAATGAGGGCCTTTGTTCTCCAGATATCGGGATATCTGGACACTCCCAAGTCGGATTCTGTTTTAGTAAACATTATTAATTTATTCCCCTAACCATAAACATCTAGAGGCTAGGAATGCCTAACTTACTGAAAATGCATCCCAGCAAGTCTCAGCCTCATTTTCCTTGCCCTCACTCAAAATGGAGTCACTCTGGTTCGAATGCCTCTGACACATTCAGCATTATATAATTACCTTTTAGAACAGAGATGATTTATTATTATAATATTTCTTATACTTAATAATAATACGTGTATTACATAGTTTTACTCGATGTTGTTATGATTATTTAGAAATGATTATTAGGTAAGAGAGGTGCATTAATTGCTACTGTATTTAGAAGAATCAAAACTTTAGAATAAATCTTAATATAAAAAATTAAATTATAGCACGTTGTCATAGTCCATTTGGGCTGCTACAACAAGATGTTAAAAAATGAGTAGCAATATTGTAAACAGCTGAAATGTGTTTCTACAGTTCTAGAGGCTGCAAGTCTAAAATCAAGATACCAGCAGATTTGGGGTCTGGTGAGGGTCTGTTTCTCATAGACAATATCTTCTAACTATTTTCTCACAAGATGGAAGGGGCAAAACAGCTCTAGGACCTCTTTTGTAAGGGCACTAATCCCATTTGTGGGGGCTCCACACTCATAACCTAATCATTTCCTTTGGTTCTAACTCCACAACCTTGAGGGTAAGGAATTTCAACATGTGAATTATGGGGGGAGTGCACACAAACGTTCAGAACACAGCACTTGGTATAAAGTAGAAAACTATGCTGCCATTAAAAATCACAATGTGAGAGAATATTTAATAAAATGTTTAAATGTTTAGTACTAATTAAAGAGTCATAATAAAACATTCTCTGGAAATACGTGTAAATTTCAACATCATATATATATATATATATATATATATATATATATATATGATCTCTTCCAGGGTAAATAACCACTGTTGATATTTTACTGTATCCTTGGGTGTTTGGTTTGTTAATAATTTTTGTTTTATTTATTCTTTTCTGCAGCTCTACAAACGTTCTGTATGGACAATTTTCTGTAATTTATAAATGTTTTATAGTAACCCAGTGTTATGATTATATAAAAACACATTAAATTATTTTAAAGCTAATACACTGTTTTAAAATAATATATAAATTTAAAAGGATTAGTAATACCCACTTGTTATGATCTGAATGTTTGTGTTTTCACAACACTCGTATGTTGAAATCCTAATTCTCATGGTGATGATATTCAAAACTGGGGCCTTTGGAAGAAGGTAATGTGGGCCTAATCCTCATAATTAGGATAAGAGTCCTTATAAAAAAGACCTGGGAAAGCTAGCTAGCACCATGTGAGGACAGCAAAAAGTTGATATCTATGAACCAGGGAAACATGCCCACACCAGACATCAAATCTGTTTATACCTTATTTTGCACTTCCCAGCCTCCAGAAGTATAAGAAATAAATTTCTCTTTTTTATAAGCCACCTAGTTTATGATATTTTGCTATAACAGCCTGAATATACTAAGACACCATTGGTGGCCATAATTTAAGAAAACAGAACTCTCATGTATTATCAATGATGTTACAATTTATACATACCATTTATTTTTATTTTTTCCTTCCTTCCTTCCTTCCTTTCTCCCTCCTTCCTTCCTTCCTTCCTTCCTTCCTTCTTTCCTTCCTGCCCTCCCTCCCTCTTTCCTTCCTTCCTTTGCAGATTTTCATTGTTAGCCATATTTAGCCTACTTACCTACTCTTCTCTCCCTGGGGTTTTTGTCTTTGTAACAATGGTTTTAAATAGCTGCAGTAAGAAAAACAGGATTTTTAAACTTTCATTTTGTTTTTAATAAATATGACCAACAAGGCCAAGATAAAACAGATTTTCAGTAAGCAAGATGTTTGCTAGGAGATGCAGTGTTATAATTCAAACCATCTCCTTAGGATTGTATCATTTTTCCACTTAACAACACCCCGTAAGTTCCTTTATGGTGGAGCTGGCTACTACCACTTCTAATTATTGTTTGCTTCCTTTGTATTTCACTTGTTTTATGGCCCAGATTATAGTCAATAATATGGACTGAGGACTGGCCCACCCAGCCCACTACAGCCACTGCTAACACAACTGCTTTCCACCTGGGGACCTGAGAGTTGTCCCACTACTACTGTGACCATACATGCTGTCAAAGGGCATGAGGACCCACCCGCCCCCACACCTAGCCCACTGCTGCCACTTTCAGCACTAGAAAAAACTCTCTGGAGGCCTGAGAATTGGCCTGCTTAGACCCACTCACACCAATTAATGCTCATGTATATTACCTGGAGGCCCAATAACAAGCATCCTTAGCTTATTGATTCCACCACTGGGGCCTGAGATCTGGCCCATCTGCCATCCCTGTCCCCAGAAAAACCTCACCACAGCCTCTGCTATCAACTGTAGCCTAAGCCAGCAAAAAAGTCACAGATACCACTGATTGTATTTACAGCTGAAAAAATCATATAAAAACTACCACTACATTTACCCAGAATCAAGGCCAAAATGCCTTATTCAACCAACACCATAAATATATAATTAGGAAAAAATATTTCCCTATGAAAGCCAAAAAAATTAGAAGAAGTGACTGTTACATCAGATGGACAGATATAAATGTAAGGACATGAGAAATATAAAAAAGCAAGGAAATATGACGCCTACAAAAATGCAATAATTCCTCAGCAAAACATTTAAATTAATATTTCAATCAAAAATGACTTTATAAAATCCCAGAAAAATAATTCAAAGTAATAATAATAAAGCACATGGTGTGATACAAGAGAAGAAAAATAAACAGTAAAAGGAAAATCAGAAAAAAATTCAAGATATAAATGAGGAATTAATTAAAGAAATAAATAACACACAAAAAAATGAAAATCCTGTCGCTGAATATTTTAATGGATGAAGTACAAAAAAATCTCATTTGAGAGCTTCAACAATAAACTGGATCAAGCAGAAAAAAGAATTTCAGAATTTGAAGATGTATCTTTTGGAATAACTCAGTCATACAGAAAAGAATGAAAAAGATTATGTAACACATGGAATACCAAAAGCCACTGAATATTCAAATTTTGAGTTTTTAAGAAGTTTAAGAAATGCCTAAGGCCATAGAAAACCTACTTAACCAGGTAATAGCTGAAGCATGTAAGTGTAGCAAGAGTTTTAGACATCCAGATGTAGGAAGCTCATAGGTCCCAAATGGATACAACTCAAAAAAATCTTCTCCACGGCACATTATAGTCAAAGTATCAAAAGTCAAAGACAAAGAAAGATTTATAAAAACAGCAAGAGAAAAGCACCTAGCATATATAGGAGAACTCTCACCATATTAACAATGAATTTCTCAGGAGAAACTTTACAGGCCAGAAGAAAATGGGATGATATATTTAAGTGCTGAAAGAAAGAACTAGCAGGCAAGAATACTATACCCAGCAAAGCTATACTTCATAAATAAGAAAAAAAGTAAAATCTTTCCCAGACAAACAAAAACTGAGAGAATTCATCACCACTAGACAGGCCATACAAGAAATGTTTAATGGAGTCTTACATGTGGGGGCAAAAGCATGATGTCTACCATCTAGGATAACACATAAAATTATAAAACTCACTGACAGAGCAAACACACAAATGAGTGACATAAAAAACTCAAAGAGTACCACTATGCAAAACCACAAAGTTACAATAATAAGCAAAAAGAGATAAAGGAAAGGAAATGATATACAAAATGACCAGAGAACAATTAACAAATCGACAAGAATAAGTCTTAGCATATCAATAATAACCTTGAATGTAAACAGATTAAATTTCCAACTTAAAACGTACAGACTAGCTAAATGGATTTTAAAAAGTGAAAAACTATATGATACCTACAAAAAACTCACTTTGCCTATGAATATACATGCAGACTGAAACTGAAGAGATGGTAAAATATATTCTATGCAAATGGAAATCAAATCTGAGCAGAACTAGTTACACTGATATCAGATAAAATATAAAGTCAAAAACAGTAAAATAAAACAAAGAATGTCATTATATAATGACAAAGGGATCAATTCAGCAAGAGGATAATAACAATTCTCTCTCTATATATATATATGTATATATACACCCAACACCAGAGCAATCAGATGTATAAAGCATTATTAGATATAAAAGGAAGAAATAGACTTCAATACAGTAATATTTGAAAACTTCAAAAGTCAACTCTCAGCATAAGACAAATCTACAAAATAGAAACTTAAGAAAGAAACATTAGATTTAAACTTCACTTTAGACCAAATTGACTTAATAGTCATCAACAGAACATTTTATCCAACAGCTGCAGAATATACATTCTTCTCATCAGCACATGAAACATTCTCCAGAATAGACCATATATCAGACCACAAAAGAAGTCTAAACAAATTTTTTATAATTATGTACCAATTCAGACCACAATGAAATAAAACTAGAAATTAATAACAATAGGAGGTCCGGAAAGTGTACAGATACATGGAAATTAAGCCAAACGCTCCTGAACAACCATTGAGTCAGTGAAGAAATTAAGAAGAGAAGAAAAAATTTAAACGAATGAAAATGGAAATACAATATGTGAAATAACCTATAAGATAAAGCAAAAGCAGTACCTAGAGGAAAATTTATAGCAATAAATACTTACATCAAAAAGGTAGAAAGACTTCAAATAAACAATCTGTTCACCTCAAATAACTAGAAAATCAAGAACAAACAAAAACCAAAATTAGAAGAAAAGAAATTTTAAAAATTAGAGCATAAATAAATAAATATATCAGAGAATTTAAAAGATACAAAGAGTCAACAAAATATAAAGTAGTTTTTTAAAAAAGAGAAACAAAATAGATAAACCATTAGCTAGAGCAATCAAGAAAAACAGAGAGAAGACCCAAATAAACAGAATCAGAAACAAAAAAGGAGATATTACAAGTGACCATATGGAAATACAAAAGATCTTTGGAGACTATTATGAACAACGATATGCTAACAAACTGGAAAACCTAGTGGAAATGATTAAATCCCTGGACACCTACAACCTACCATGGCTGAATCAGGAAGAAATAGAAAACCTGAACAGGCCAGTGATGAGTAACAAGATTGAATCAGGTGTCTCCCAACAAAGAAAAGCCCAAAAACAGATGGCTTCACTGCCAAATTCTACCAAACTTATAAAGAAGAACTAACACCAATTCTCCTTAAACCATTCCAAAAATTTAAGAGGAGAAAATTCTTTTTAACATTCCACAAGGCCAGCATTAATCTGATACCAAAAAGGATAAAAAAGAAAACTACAGTTTCATCCATGTCCCTACAAAGGACATAAACTCATCATTTTTTACGGCTGCATAGTATTCCATGGTGTATATGTGCCACATTTTCTTAATCCAGTCTATCGTTGTTGGACATTTGGGTTGGTTCCAACTCTTTGCTATTGTGAATAGTGCCGCAATAAACATACGCGTGCATGTGTCTTTATAGCAGCATGATTTATAGTCCTTTGGGTATATACCCAGTAATGGGATGGCTGGGTCAAATGGTATTTCTAGTTCTAGATCCCTGAGGAATCGCCACACTGACTTCCACAATGGTTGAACTAGTTTACAGTCCCACCAACAGTGTAAAAGTGTTCTTATTTCTCCACATCCTCTCCAGCACCTGTTGAAAAAGTGCATGTTCTCACTCATAGATGGGAATTGAACAATGAGAACGCATGGACACAGGAAGGGGAACATCACACTCCAGGGACTGTTGTGGGGTTGGGGGAGGGGGGAGGGACAGCATTAGGAGATATACCTAATGCTAAATGACGAGTTAATGGGTGCAGGAAATCAACATGGCACATGGATACATATGTAACAAACCTGCACATTGTGCACATGTACCCTAAAACCTAAAGTATAATTAAAAAAAAAAAAAGAAAACTACAGGCCAATATTCCTTATGGACATAGATGCGAAAATCAACAAAATACTAGCAAACTTAATCCAACAGCACATTAAAAGATAATATATCATGATCAGTGGTATTTATCCTACGAAATGCAAGAATAGTCTAGTATACCTTAATAAAAATGTGCAATACACATACATGGAATGAAATAAAATATTATCTTCATTCTTTGGAATCTCTTAGGATTAAGGCATGCAGAAAAAGCATTTCATAAAATTCAACATCTTTTCATTATAACACCTTTCAAAAACTAGGCATGAAATTAACACATACCTCAAAACAGTAGAAGCCATATATAATAAACTCATAGCTAACATCATACTTAGTGGAGCAAAGCTGAAAGATTTTCCTCTAAGAACTGAAACAAGACAAGAACACACACCTTTACCACTCCTATTCAGTATAATACTGAAAATTCTATGCAGAGAAATCAGGCAAGAGAAAGAAATAAGAGGCATATAAATTGGAATAAAGAAAGTCAAATTATCCCTCTTTGCAGATGACATGCTCTTATGTTTAGAAAAATTTAAATGCTTCACTAAAAACCTTCTTATATCTGATAAGAGAATTCAGCAAAGCTGTAGGATATTAAATTACATACAAAAGTCAGTGGCAGTTTTTTTCGCCAATAATAAAATACACACAAAAAAAGAAGTCAATCTCATTTACAGTGGCAACAAAAAAATACCTAGGAATAAATTGAACCAAGGAAGTGAAAGGTCTCTAGAAGGAAAACTACGAAACACTAGTGAAAAAATTAAGAATGGTACAAACAAATAAAAAAACATTTCATGCTATGCATCACACGAAATAATATGGTAAAACTGACCACACTACCTAAAGTAATCTATAGATTCAATGCAATCTTTATCAAAATACCAATATATTGGTATTTGGTGGCTCTTTAGTGTCCAATATGTCACATAGACTTTGTTAATTCTTTTTTTCTTCTATTTTTCTCTGACTAGGTTATTCCAAAAGACTCATCTACAAATTCTGAATTTATTTCTTCTGCTTGATCCAGTTTATTGTTGAAAAAAATTCTAAAATTTATATGGAAGCAAAGGAAAAAAAAATAGCACAGATAGCCAAAGCAAAGCAATACTGAGCAAAACAAACAAAGCTGGAGGAATCGTTATCTGACTTCAAAATACATTGCGTTTATAGTTAACAAAACAGCATGGTACTGACATAAAAACAGACACATACACAAATGAAACAATAGATCACCCAGAAATAAATCCATGTGTTCATAGCCAACTGATTTTTACAAAGGTACCAAAGGCATACGTTGGAGAAAAGACACTCTTTCATAAATGGTGCTGGGAAAACTGGCTCTACATATGAAGAAGAATGAAACTAGATCCCTATCCCTCACTGTATACAAAAATCAATCAGTTAAATAACAAAACATAAGATGCCAAACTATAAAACTACTAGAAGAAAACATGGGGAAAACACTTTAGGATATTTAAAAGATTTTATTACTAAGACTTCAAAAGCACAGGCAACAAAACTAAAAACCGACAAAAAGGACTATATTAAAGTAAAGACCTTCTGTACCACAAAGGGAACAATCAATAGAGTGAAGAGACAGTCTGTTGAGTGGAATAATATATTTGCAAGTTAAAGAACTCAAACAACTCAACAGGAAAAAAAATACCATTTTTAAAAATGGGCAAAGGACATCAATAGACATTTCTCAAAAGAAGACATACAAATGGCTAACATGTATATGAAAAAAATGCTTGACGTCAATAATCATCATGGAAATGCAAATTAAAACCACAAAGAGATAGCATCTTACCCCAGTTAGAATGGCTATTATTAAAAAGACAAAAAATACCACATGCAGGTGATATTTACTGTTGCTGGAAAAATAACTTTGTACAGCCATTATGGAAAACAGATTGAAGATTTCTTCAAAACTAAAAATTGAACTACAATATGACCCAGCGATTCCACTACTGGGTATTTATCCAAAGGAAAGGCAATCAGTATGTCAAAAAGATACCTGCATCCTCATGTTTACTGCAAATGATATTCACAAGAGCCAAAATAGGGAATCAATCTATGTGTTTATCAATGGAGGAATGGATAAAGAAGTTGTGGTATATATACATAATGGAATGCTATTCAGCCATTAAAAAGAATTAAATCATCTCATTTGCAGCAACATGAGTTGAAGTGAAGGTTATTATATTAAGTGGAATGAGGTAAGCACATAAAGACAAATATTAAATTTCTCACTTACATGTGAGAACTAAAAAAGTAGATCTCATGTAGCTAGAGATTAGAATGATAGCAGAGGTTAGTGTGTGGAGAGTGAAAAGAGATTGGTTAATGGGTACAAATATAGAGTTAGATAGAAAAACAAGTTCTAATGTTTGATAGTAGAGTAGGGTGAATATAGTTAACAACAATGTATTTTATATTTCCAAATGGTTAGAAAAGAGGACTTAAAATATTCCTAATACATATAAATGACAAATACACAATGTGATGGATATATCCTGTATATGTATTCAGTAAATATCCTGACTTAATCAATTCATATTCTATGCACATAACAAAATATCACATATATCCCTAATATCCAAATATTATGTAATATCAATTAAAAAATAAAAATAAATTTATCTACATCTGTTCTTCACATTTTATTGAAGATATTGTATTATTTAATTATACTAGGTTCTCAGAGTAACAGAACAATGGGAGAAACGTATAAAGATATTTACTCACAAAAGTATGGAGGAAGAGCAGTCTCATTAACTGCCATCTACAAACTGAAGACCCAGGAAAGCAACAGATTTCAGTCTAGGTTTGAAGGCCTGTGAACAAGGAGTGCCAAGGGCAGAAGACTGATGTTCCAGCTCAGTTATTCTGATAGTGAATTCAACATTACCATGCATTTTTGTTTTGGAATGGCCCTTAATGTATTGAATGATGCCTAGTCACGTTGGCAAAGGTTGAAGGCTTTACTCAGTTCACCTATTAAAATGGTAATCTCTTCTGTGAGACACATCTCATAGAAACGCCCAGGAATAATGTTCAACCAGCTATCTAGGCATCCTATGGCATAGTCAATTTGACACATAACGATTATAGTCATTATCTAGATTTCTTAAATGTTTATTTTGACAATTTTAGACTTAAAAAATGTACAAAGATAGTAAACAGAGTTTTTTAATACTCATTACCGAGTTTTACTCATTTTTAATCATTTGGATTACTATGGTATATTTACCAAAACAAACGAACTGACACTGTTACATTGCTACATCTAGCACGCTTTTGCTGAGAAGGATTAAGTCCCACCTTTTATGTAGGGGAAGTATCTACACATATTATTTGGAATTACTTTGTAAAAATATTTGTCTTTTCTCCTTATTTATTCATTAATTTATTTATATTAGTAAGGACACATACATATTTATTTTATACTTTCATTGCTAATTGACTAATATGTGAATTATATATATATATATATATATATAGTCTCAAATTGTTCAGATTTTGGTCATTGGGAGTTCACTTTTAGTTTGGCTTTATGTCCTTTTGACATGCCTTCATATGTTTGTTTACTAAGCATTGTTTCCTGGTCAAAAAAGTGTTCCAAACTCATCTGATATTTCCACTGTCCCAGTCTCAGAATAAGGCATTTCTCCAAGTAGTCCTGCATTTTGTCACTGGAGAATAGTATTTTAAAACAAGAATCTGGGTAATAGGTGAGTTCATTGCTACTGATCACTCTCAAAATACACAGATATATAATATCATTATGTTTACTGATATGGTTTGGCTGTCTCCCCACCCAAATCTCATCTTAAATTCCCATGTGTTGTGGGAAGGACCTAGCTGAAGGTAATTGAATCATAGGGGCAGTTCTTTCCTGTGCTTTTCTTGTGACAGTGAATAAGTCTCACAAGATCTGACAGCTTTATAAGGTGTTATTTCCCTGAATAAGCTCTCCCTTTGCCTGCTGCCATCCATGTTTGATGCAACTGGCTCCTCCTTTACTTCCACCATGATTGTGAGTCTTCCTCAGCCATGTGGAACTGTAAGTCCATTAAACCATTTTTTTTTTTTTTGCCTAAATTACCCAGTCTTGGGTATGTCTTTATCAGCAGCATGAAAATGGACTAATACATGTAGGTGGTACCAGGAATGGGGTGCTGCTGAAGAGATACCCAAAAATGTGGAAGCAACTTTGGAAACTGGGTAACAGGCAGAGGTTGGAACAGTTTGGAGGACTCAGAAGAAGACAGGAAAATGTGGGAAAGTTTGGAACTCCATAAAGACTTATTGAATAACTTTGATCAAATTGCTGATAACAATATGGACAATGAAATCCAGGCTGAGGTGATCTCAGAAGAAGATGTGGAACTTGTAGGCAACTGGAGCAAAAGTGACTTTTGTTAGGTTTTAGTAAAGAGACTGGTGGCATTTTGCCCCTGCCCCAGAGATGTGTGGAACTTTGAACTTGAGGGAGATAATGTAGGGTATCTGGTGGAAGAAATTTTTAAGCCCCAAAGCATTTAAGATGTGACTTGGGTGCTGTTAAAGGCATTTAGTTTTATAAGGGAAACAGAGCATAAAAGTTCAAAAAATTTGCAGTTTTATGTGATAAAATGTGATAGAAAAGAAAATCCCATTTTCTGAGGAGAAATCTGAACCTGCTGCAGAAATTTGCATAAGTAACAACTAGCTGAATGTTAATCCCCAAGAAACAGGGAACAATGCCTCCAGGGCATGTCAGAGGTCTTCTTCATGGCATCCCCTCCCATCACAGGCCCAGAGGCCTAGGAGGAAAAAGTGGTCTCGAGGGCTAGGGCCAGGGTCCCTGTGCTGTGTGCAGCCTAGGGACTTGGTGCCCTGCATCCCAGCCTCTCCAGCCAAGGCTGAAAGGGGCCAATATAGTGCTCAGGCCATGGCTTCAGAGGGTGCAATCCTCAAGCCTTGGCAGCTTCCACATGGCATTGAATCTGCCAGTGCACAGAGGTGAAGAATTTGGGTTTGAGAAACTCCACCTAGATTTCAGAAGATGTGTGGAAATGCCTGGATGTCCAGGCAGAAGTTTGCTGCAGGGGCAGGGCTCTCATGGACAATCTCTGCTAGGGGAGTGACAAAGGGACTGTAGGGGTTGGAGCCCCAACACAGAGTCCCTACTGGGGCACTGCCTAGTGGAGGTATGAGAAGAGGGCCACTGTTCTCCAGACCCCAGAGTGGTAGATCCACTGACAGCTTGCATTGTGTATCAGGAAAAGCTGCAGACACTCAACACCAGCCCATGAAAGCACCCAAGAGTGCAGCTCTATCCTGCAGAGCCACAGGGACAGAGCTGCCCAAGTCCATGGGAACTCACCTCTTGCATCAGTGAGACATGGAGTCAAAGCAGATCATTTTGGAGCTTTAAGATTTGACTGCCCTGCTGGACTTTGGACTTGCATAGGTTCAGTAACCCCTTTGTTTTGGCCAATTTCTCCCATTTTGAATGGTTGTATTTCTCCAATGCTTGTACCCACATTGTATCTAGGAAGTAACTAACTTGCTTTTGATTTTACAGGCTCATAGGTGGAAGGGATTTGCTTGGTCTCCAGTGAGACTTTGGACTGTGAATTTTGAGTCAATGCTGAAATGAGTTAAGACTTTAGGGGGCTGTTTGGAAGGCATGATTTGTTTTGAAATGTGAGGACATGAGATTTGCAGGGGCCAGGGTTGGAATGAAATAGTTTGGCTGTGTCTTCTCTACTCAAATCTCACCTTAAATTTCTACATGTTTTTGGAGGGAAATTGTGGTAGGTAATTAAATCATGGGGGCAGGTCTTTCCTGTGCTGTTCTTGTGATAGTGAATAAGTCTCATGAAATCTAATGGCTTGTAAGGTGGTGTTTCCCTGCACAAGCTCTCTCTTTGCCTGTTGCCATCCATGTAAGACATGACTTGCCCCTTCTTGCCTTCCATCATGATTGTGAGTAGTCCCCAGCCACATGGAAATATAAGTCCATTAAACCCTTATCCTGTATAAATTGCCTATTCTCAGATATGTATTTATCAGCAATGCAAAAACAGACTAATACATTTACTAATCCATGTACACTCACATATCTGTAATCGTTTCTGTACATTCATGTGTATATTTGTATATACATAATGCTAAACATATAATCTTTTATAGTGAAATCTGTGACTTTTAAAGTTGTATGAACTGACACTAAATTATTTTCATTTTTTCTTATAAAAATCTTGCTGACTTGAGCTTCTCTAGCTATTTCCATATATACATATTATAGACACACATCCCCCATGACTTTCATCTATTTAACATCTATCTGTTTATTCAAAAGTAGATAGAAAAATAGATGTAATACAATCATCTAATCTACAGACTTAACAAAAATAAGCAATGGGGAAACAACTCTCTATTTAATAAATCATGCTGGAATAATTGGCTATCCATATGCAGAAGAATGAAACTGGACTGCTACTGCTTGCTACATATAAAAATTAACTCAAAAGAATTGAAGACTTAAATGTAAGACATCAAACTATAAAAATACTAGAAAAAAAACTAAGAAATACCCCTCTTGACATCAGCCTTGACAAATAATTTATGGCTAAGTCCTCAAAAGCAATTGCAACCAAAATAATAACTGTAAGTGGGACCTAATTAAACCAAAGAGCTTCTACACAGCAGGAGAAACTACCCAGGGAGTAAAAAGACAATTACAGAACGAGAGAAAATATATCAAACAAAGGTCTAATATCCAGAAACTATGAAGAACATAAAAAAATCAAAAATCAAAAAATAAATAACCTCATTAAAAAGTGGTCAAAGGACATGATAGACACTTCTCAAAAGAAGGCATAACCATGGGCAACAAAGTTGAAAAAATGCTTATCATCACTAATCATCAGAGAAATTCAAATCAGAACCATAATGAGATACAGTCTCGCATCAGTCAGAATTACTTTTGTTAAAAAGCTAAAAATAGGATGTTGGCATGCCTGGAGAAAAGGAGACATTGATGTATTGTTGGTGGTGATGTAAATTATTTCGGTCACTATGGAGAGCAGTCTGGAGATTTCCTAAATAACTAATAGCTGGTCTACCATTCAACCCAGAAATCCCACTACTGGGCATATACCCAAAGGATAATTAGTCATTCTACCAAAGGACACATGTACCCATATGCTGATCACAGTGCTATTCACAATAGCAAAAACACTGAATCAACTTAAGTGCCCATTAACAGTGGATTGGATAAATAAAATGTGGTACATATACACCATGGAATACTATGCAGCCATAAAAAACAATAAAATAATGTCCTTTGCAACAACATGGGTGCAGCTGGAAACCATTATTCTAAATGAACTAATGGAGAAACAGAAAACCAAATATTGCATTTTCTTACTCATAAGTGAGAGTTAAACATTCGGTCCACATGGACAAAAAGATGGGAAGAGTGGACACTGGGGACTACTAGATGTGGAAGAGAGAGAGGGAAGTGCTGAAAAACTATCCATTGGGTACTATGCTCACTACCTGGGTAACAGGTTCAATCACATCCCAAACCTCAGTATTATGCAATATACTTTTGTAACAAACCTGTACATATATCTGCTATTTCTAAAATGAAAGTTGAGAAAAAAATCAAACCAATAAGTTTTTTTTTTAAAGATTGCATCAGCTATCCTTCCACTCAATTACAGTGGTCGTAAATACAACATGTTGATATAGTTTGTATGGAATGTTGAAATTATAATTATATATTCATATATATTTTTAGCATATTAGTGAGATTATATGATTTTCAATTTTACCTAAGTTGTTTCAAGCATAAGATTGGTGATATAATTCTTAGTGCATTGGTGTGGTTTTACTATTTTTTAAATTTTATATTAGTAATATTTTCAAATTTATAAGCTATGAAAAAGAAAATAATTATTGAAAGTATATTCTTGTTAACTTAGTCTGCAAAATATACTATATTTTAAAAATTATTTATTTCCTTTAATTATTCAGTAAGTTGTTGATAAGGACTTATTTTATACTTATTAAGTGTAAAGAGCAATAAGACAGAGTTTTAATAACATTGTATATCAAATATTTATATTTAAATATTTTTAGTCACTAATATTCTTTGTCACCAAAGGGTAGATTTCCCTTTGCCAGAGCTTTATACGAATAGAACCATACAGAATACACGCACACACACACATACACACACACACACAGTGTTCTGACTTTTTAAATTCAAATGTTAAATTTTTTTCTCTCAAGTGCATCTGGCTTTGTCTTCAACAGTAATCTACCTCTAAAAGCATCCAGACCCCAGACCATACTTATCATCAAAACCTGAAATGTTTTTGATACACAATAATCAATTTTTAAGTTAATTTACATTATACGTTAGTGAGCATGCAAGAAAAAAATAAAAGGTAAAAATTATCAGGTACAATGCAAGTATAATATTAATTTTATCAGTGAGAAGTGGTCCATTGAGAGTGTGAGAAATTTACAAATGTCTTTTTGTCTATCACCTTTGTTAACAACAAAAAATCTTTACTTCCAAGGGAAGTCACACATAGTAAATATAAAATTAGTTAATGGGCAACTAAAGGCTATATATATATATATAGTATATTGTAAGTGGGACCTAATTAAACATATTTAATTTAATTTAATATTAAAAATTATATACTAAATATAAAAAATTAATATATATATATTTTCTAAATCAAACATCGTCTTTACCAAGGCTCATCTCAGACATTTTGGCCCTTTCCTATATAACAATTAATATGGACATAACTGCACCCGGGACATTATACAGCAAAGAGACAAAGGGGCTGTACTTATTCTAAGCTGATCAGCTTCCTCACTGGCATTGCCTCTTCTGCCACCCAGTGTTGTTGTTAGAGTTGCTCTTTTTGCATGATGCCTTTTCCAAATCTCAGTGCAAACTGTGCCATTACAGTTAGGTAAGGTTTATTACATGTCATTTACAAGAAAAAAAAAGTTAAGACCAAAATAATATTGGCAATATTTGCTTACTTCACATGCCTTATCAATCCTGTTTAGACTGGCACTGTCTCTATTTCATTAGGGTTAATATGGATGTTCATTGAACTTGTAACTTACCACTCTTATCCAACTTTCTTCAAGGCATTTCTTAGCATAGCACTATAATTCATCAATCTACTTTAAGAATATAAGTGAAACTAAATTATCATACATTTATGTAGTAATAAATATTATAATCAATTGATTTTTAGTTCATAATAAATAACACCATTACTCTTATGAGACTTTCTTTTGGAAGAAAGTGGTAAATTTATTTGTTGAGTTCTGCAGCAAAATAGTTTCTCCATGTTGCTAATAATACTTTTTTTTCTCAAAATGTGTTTTGAGTCAGTGGCAAGATCAGCCAAAGGACAGTGTTTCCAGCGTTTCAATGAAATTACAACGTAGACAGGTTAAAGTGAACATTCTAAGCTAACATTGCCATGCGAATATTTACTTGGACTACCACTCTATATTGAAAAATGTAAAAATGTTCAAATAAATTAGCAATCAAGTTTTAAGAAACCAAGTCTGTCATCAACTTTCCTTTACATTTGCCTTCTGGTGGTGTTACTTTCACAATAAAAGATGACTTAGCTTAGGAGGCAGGCTCCCCAGATCTCAGCAATCCCATGGTAAGAAACAATGGGAGCAGCACAGTGACAAAAACCTAAAACTGCCTGCTTACAAGACAGCATTGATGCTATGACTCTAGATAAAACACATACTTTTCCATTTCTATTAGAGAACTGGAAATGGAGACAAAAGAAATAATGTAATCAAGATTTTCGATACATTGGGTCTTCAGACAAGGAAGGAACATAAGTCCAAAATTAGCCTCTTGTGGGAAGGTTTGTCCCAGTTAATTTAAAAATCAGTCACCATTGGATTCCACATAATCAACAGAGATTGATATGCATCCTGTAAGGCAAACATCAAGATTTTTGTCTATGTGTCTTCTCTTGAACCGAGCATACGAACAAGCAGCTGTCCTTCCTCTCTGCCACTCCATGTTCTGTCTCTCCTTGGCAAGCCCTCACCTAGGTCCTTTTCCGATCCAGTGTGACTTTGATTAAATTGTAACATGCTAATTTGTTTAGATAACTTATTTGCCTCTTGCATTAAGTTATGTCTTCCTATTTAGCCTTTTTCTTGGTAATAAAGGGCATATTTTGGTTCCCCATTTACTCCTCCCTTCTCAATTAATTCAGAAATTGGGCATGATCTTTTTAAGTGTCTCAGTATCTCTGACAAAGGCATATCTCTCAGGCATACATAACTCATTATGACAAAAGGGGCATATCTGAGAGATAAGCCTCAAGATTATGAGAAGAGATTCCTCTTAGAATAGAAGAAGCTTTCACAAATTTGCAGAAAAAGGACACAGGAGAGATTATAAAAGTTACCTTTATGGGTAGGACCAAACCAGGCTGCATTCTAACAGCAATGTTTAAGACAGTCCAGATCAGAAAAGTAAAAGGGATTCATGTCTTCCTTTTTTTTCTAGAATTAGAGTTTCAGGGAGATAACAAGATTGTAGAAAGAAATCATTGCCTGATGCAGCTAGAACGATGGGACTATCCATGGCCTTGCAAAAAGTTTTGTGTCCCAGCCTTGCACAATGCATTAGAGCACACCTGACTATTCAAGAATATTAAGGATGCAGTAGAAAGGGCTATCAGATCTCAGGTGTCCAAATAGCTAGAAGAGAACCACCCCTCAGTGGTGGTTCATAGTGCTTTCAACCAATGCCAGGTGGAACAATAGAAGTTCCAGGGGCTACATGGGTAGACAGGTCTCTCAAGAATCATGCTGCAAACTCCTCCACTTCCTACAGTACCACAAAACCGGGAAAGTTCCCAGAACTTAAGCAAAATGTTCCATGAATGTGGGGTTTATGTTGGTTTGCTGAATTGAATGAAAACAGATTTCTACTACTCTCTTACTATGGAAATCATATTGAATTAAGAAAAAGTTGTTTTTTCTACACACCCAATTTTGTAGAATCAAAACTCATAGCACTGGGAAAACATAAAATGAGCATATGTCTATCACTCTGGCTGTACAAAATTATTTACTATTACAAAAACTATTAGAAAACTATTTACTATTTACAAAACTATTTGCATGTGACATTACAAAAACAGCTATTAGGACCTTCTCCCTTTCTTCCCTACTAGTCTTAGACAAATGATTTTATTTATCTCAACTCTTTCTTATGAGACATGGTTTTACTATATCTCCTCATTGCCATTTTCCTTAAGTATTTGTTGCTATTCTTTTTAAAGAGTAGGACCCTAAATTGCTCTTAATAATCCATGTTGGTCTGACAAATTAAGGGCAAAATGTGAACAGCATTTCTCTTGTTTTAAGTACTATACTCTTAGAGCATGAATATAATCTAAGATTAATTATCATGGTTACTACACTCCACTGTGAATTCCCATTGATTTGATCATCAGCTAATGCCCTTAGGTCTTCTCCTAAATGGCTTTTTAATAAATAATGTCTCAGTCATCCTATAGCCATGAAGATTTAAAAAAAATAACTTTTAGGATTATGTATGTATCACTATTAACCTTCATTCCATTAGACATTAATCTATATATAATACCTTAGTATTGGCTAAGTTATTAATTTTGTGGTAATATGTTTCATCAGTGCCTCATTAAGTTCCTAACCATTTATTCAGAAAGACAGCTAGTTGGAAAGAACTCAGAGGAGGAGGATGTGATTGAACATGGAATTACTTAAATAATTGACTTGTTGATCTTGCCACACCTGCCACTGCATTTAGTTTTGTTATTAGTGGAAATTAGGGACAAGTGGAATGGATGATTTACAGGACATTTTGTTTCACTGGAGGGCTGCATGGATCAAGTAAAGATACATAATGGTAATCTATAAAAGCCTCTACAGAAGCAGAACATTTGAGAGCCACATGTTTTGATAAAACAGAAGGAAATGGCAGAAGGGAATGGAATCCTAGACCTATTAAAGCATTTGCCCAAGGGTATATAACTATTTAGTAAAAGATATAACTCAAGAAACCTTTTAAATCTTAATAAAGTGTTCTTTCAATAACTTTGTTAATCTTTATGGTTCTATAAAGACTAAATCAAATGTCTTTTCTCCCCATAGCATCTAAAGACAGTTTTAATGTTCACAATTATCCTTCTCTTCTCCAGGGTGAATATTTGCTATTCCTTAAGTTTTCTTCTTGAGATCATTTCCAGATCATTCACTCTTCTGATTGCCTTTTTCTGGATGTTCTCTAGTTGGTCATTACCCAACTCCAAAATACGGAGAACTGAATTACACAATATATTTGAAGGCAGAATATTAGTTGTTCAACATACAACTTTTTGAAAAATAAAAGCAGGCTAGTCTAACACATATTAGTAGCAAATTTAATTTCTATTGTGTAAAATGTAGACTTCTATGTAAATTTTCTTCTGCACATTGCCCTAATTAATGTTTCAAATCACAGAGTTATACATTCAATTCAATATTCTACCACTAAAGATGGAAGAGAGATCTTGACAGAAACACACTAAAGCAAAATTAAAGACTCAAGACAAATTGCTTTGCTCAGATATAGATGCCCAATTATTGCCATATTTTATGGATATATGTTTAACCTTGATATTGTCAGCTCTATAAAAGGGCATGATCATAGATGGTATCAACTGGATGTATTGAGGGGTTTTCTAATGAAAGTTAAGCACATTTTATAACAGTGATTAAATCTCTCTATGGCAAATTTCAGTTATTTAAGATTCTGGTAGAACTTTCTCCACAGTACTGTCATATAAAGAAGTATCATCTCTTTCTCCTTCCTTCCTTCCTTCCTTCCTTCCTTCCTCCCTCCCTCCCTCTCTCCCTCCTTCCTCTCACTCTCTCTTTCTCTCTCTCTTTTCCTTCCTTCTTTCCTTCCTTCCTTCCTCCCTCCCTCCCTCCTCTCACTCTCTCTTTCTCTCTCTCTTTTCCTTCCTTCCTTCCTTCCTTCCTTCCTTCCTTCCTTCCTTCCTTCCTTCCTTTTCTTCCCTTCCTTCCTTCCTTCCTTTCTTTCTCTCTCTCTTTCTTTCTTTCTCTTTCTCTCTTTCTCTTTTTAGAGAATGGGTCTTGCCCTGTCACACAGGCTGGAATGCAGTGCCATGATCATAGCTCCCTGCGGCCTTGAACCCCTGGGATCAAGTGATCTCTCCTCATCTTCCCAAGTAACTGAGACTACAGGCATGTGCCACCATGCTCGGCTAATTTTTAAATGATGTTTTTAGAGACAGGGCTTCACTATATCTCCCAGGCTGGTCCCAAACTCCTGGTCTCAAGCAATCCTCCCACCTCAATTTTCTAAAGTGTTGAGATTACAGACATGAGCCACTGGACCTGGACCGTTTTCTTTATTTCTAGTGGAAAAAAAATGCCTTTTGAAAAACTGTATGTGATCAGAGATACGTAAGTGTGCTAAGGTTGTAAAAGCACAGAGTCACACTTTTATTAAAGACAAGGATCATACGTTTTTTTTTTTTCGCAGAAGCATGGAATCAATAGGGGAACCATGCAAGTTTCAAAACATAAAAATATTTAGAACTTAAATAACACAGTTATGTGTTGACCACAATGTTATCTCTGCTCCTTTATCCTTCCAACCCAAGACTAATTACTTATTCTATGTTCAAGATTCATTCTTAAACTTTTCCCCGAGATACTTCATCCATGACTTTCTCATCTATCCACAAACAGCTCCTCCCTTCTGGTTCCCTTTCCACAATTTAGAAATATTTCCATCTTCAATACAAAACAAATAAAATCTAAATAATAATGATAATAAAAAAACCTCCACTCTTAAGGAGAATAAATTGCTTCAGTTTTTTGGAGGGTAATCTGAATATATCTGTTAAAGTTTAAACTTAACATTACTTTTTGTCCCCATATTCTATTTTTACAGTTACATTCACATAACATAAATATATATTTATATATTATATAATAATTTATGTAATATATAATATATATATGTTTCGTCGCCCTGAAATGGTAGTGTAAGGAGATCCGCAGACCCATCCCCCAATGAAACAGCCACAACAAGTAAAAATTATTTAAAAAATAACGATTAAAATCTCCAGCTCAACAAACGAAGAAACATTTATTCAAGAAAATTTACTAAACATCAGCAGAAAACACCAACAATCTGTAGCACTTGAGCCACAGTCTGTTCTCTCCCCACCACCCAGACTGACAGAATCTCCAATCTGGTTGAGTGTTGGTGAGAAGACTAGACACCCTTTGCTCTCATCTTCCACCTATGGATAGGAATTCTCACTTTGAGGGGCAGGTGACCAGTATTTCTCATTCACTTAAACTCCAAGTTGCAGAAGATACATTTTTAATGAATGCAACTAAGAAGTCAGGTCTGTTTTTCTTTATGCAGCCACCATTCATAGGTTAGAGGCTATGCCCCAGGCAGGAGAGGATGGGAATCTTAGAGCCCAATCACCCTCACTCCAGCATGATCATAGGGTAATATTCCATGCAAAGAGAAATAAGCCAAGAAGAGAGGCAACAAACTCTTCTCAAGTTCACTCATCATTGACCCAGAGATTTTGATGAGAGAGAGAGACAGAGAGACAAATTTCATAAGAACAGAAAGCTCTAAAACTCTTTCCCCCCAAAATTGACTTATATGTAGAATATATAAAGAACTCTTACAATGTAATAATAAAATGACACATATTCCAATTAAAAATGGTCAAAGGACCGCAATAGACATTTTTCCAAATAAGGTATTTCAATAGCAAATAAGAACATGGAAAGATGCTTAACCTCATTAGCCATCAGGTAAATGTAAACCGAAACCACATGATATATCACTTCACCCTCAATATGATGGCAAAAATTAAAAAGTTAATTAAAAAAAAGCATTAGTGAAGATGGGGAGAAATTTGAAGCCTCAGAAACTGCAATTAGGAATGTAAAATGGTGTAGCCGCTTTGAAAAGCAGTCTATCAGTTTTTCAAGAGCTTAAACAAGGACTTATCACGTGATCTAGTATTTCTGCTCCTCAAGAAAAATGAAAAGAAAATGCCTATGCAAAAAAATAGAAGCTTGAATGTTCATAGCAACATTATTCATAATAACCACAAAGTAGACACAACCCAGATGTCCATTACATGATGAAAGTGTAAATAAAATGTAATATGTCCATTCAATGAAATATTGTTTGGCAATAAAAATAAACTACTACTGATACACGCTACCACACAGATGAATCTTATAAACATTGTGCTAAATGAAACAAGTCAATTACAAAAGACCACATAATATATTATTCAATTTATGTAAAACATCTAGTACAAGCAAGTTTATAGAGACAGAAAATAGATTGGTATTGGCCTATGCCTAGAGAAGTTGGGAGTAAATGGGGAGTGACTGCTGATGGATACAGAATTACTGTTTGGGGCAATGAAAATGTTCTAAACTTGATTGCGGTGATGCTTGAACAACTTCACATTCCAAGAATACTTTAAAAGGGTATATTTTATGGTATCTGAATTATATCTCAATAAAACTGTTATAAAATTATATGCAAACACATTCAACACACACACAAAGGTGTGTATTTGGAATCCTTGCTCGTCATAGTAAATGAACACCTGAATACCTAGACTGATTAAATTATAAAATTTTAATATAAAAGACTAGGCATCTACCTTGAAAAGTAATATATCTGAATGTATTGACATGACTAGATATCCAAAATATCTTTCTCTGGATCTTTTAAAAATTAAATATGTTTCAAACAATTGTGTTGTAATATTTCTCTTTAAAAATTATGTATACAATTTTCCATGGCATATCAGTATTTAAACTAAAAAATATCTAGAAAAATATGTCTCAAAATATTAACAGTGATACCAGAACTGAGACACAGGGAAATGTCTACATATTCATAGACTTACTAGGAAAGTAGCTGATCTGTAGTGCTTTTGAGTGAATAAATAATCACACTCTGAGAGGCGATAATATATTGGTGTTATTAGACCTTACACATGTGAGTGGATGGAATTTGGGTGCTGGAAGTACAGGGAAAAGCTAATGGCTTTTAATTCCCTTCTGCTATGTGTCAGATACTGTGCTAAGCACTTTCATTAAATAACTAGTTGAATTAGCTCTGGTGTAGCTATTAATACTTTAAAAAGCAGTCTGTCCGTTTCTCAAGAGTTTAAACAAGGATTTATCGTATAATCTAGTATTTCTATGCTCAAGAGAAACGAAAAAAAGTCTACATAAAAATGGAAGCATTAATGTTCATAGTAACATTATTCATAATAGCCACAAAGTAGACAAAACACAAATGTCCATTAGCTGATAAATGTGTAAATAGAATGTGATATATCCATTTAATGAAATATTATTTGGCAATAAAAATATCAATAATTCTTCAAAATGGTATTTATATCATTGAGTTAATTGAATTAGATGATAAATTTGATTATCTTAGCAAATTATTTGGCAAAGCAAAATGAAATATAATAAGAATTATTAAAACGCTTACTGTGAGCCAATATTCTGAGCACTTTACATGAATTAAGTAACTTTTAATCCTCAAAACAATGTAAGAGAGAATTTGTAATCATTATCTTCATTTTACAGATGAGATCATTGAGGTCCAGTGAGCTTAATCAACTTACTAGGAGCTATACAATTTTTTTTTTTGTTTTTGAGACAGAGTCTTGCTCTGTCGCCCAGGCTGGAGTGCAGTGGCGTGATCTCGGCTCACTGAAAGCTCCGCCTCCCGGGTTCACGCCATTCTCCTGCCTCAGCCTCCCGAGTAGCTGGGACTACAGGCGCCCACCGTGATGCCCGGCAATTTTTTTTTTTTTTTGTATTTTTAGTAGAGACGGGGCTTCACCGCGTTAGCCAGGATGGTCTCGATCTCCTGACCTCGTGATCCGACGGCCTCAGCCTCCCAAAGTGCTGGAATTACAGGCGTGAGCCAACGCACCCGGCCGGGGCTGTACAAATTTTATCCAGGCTTCCTGATTCTCTCTCATGACTTCTAAACTACTAGAATGTCTGTAATAATTCATAATTGCTATTGGGATAATGATAGTAATGATGGAGTTTATAGTAATAACAGATAAACTGGAAGTAAAAGGCAAAATACAAAACATATCTTGAAGTGAAAAGTAGCAAGCTTGTTTTAAAATTGAAAATAGTAAATACTAAAAGTCAATTACAAGTTTTCATTGAGAAACTGAAAAATGATTGGTAATCTGGGCAGAAATAGAAATTGTACTGAGGAGTAAAATAATCTAATATATTTAGCAATATCTTTGGTAATGGTAATGTACTATGTGAATGAAGAGAACTACTATAAAAATAATACCAGTTATATAAACTGCCCAACATCATCATTTATTAAAGGTGAGTTAATAGTTAAAATTATAAAAGTAACAGTACAATAAGGAGTCAAGGGAAGCATTATGGGACTGGTATATTATGAGGATATGGAAGGGTGAGTGAATTCAGCAAGGACAAAGGACTCAAAAACTATTCTGTCAAAATTTTCCATAAGCCTGTTGACAGTCAGTGTTTAGATATCTTTGTTTTCTTAATTTATACAAATTTATGGGAATACATGAGAAATTCTGTATATGCATACCTTAGGTAGTGATTAAGTCAGGGTATTTATGATGCCAATCAGCCAAGTACAGTACATTTTGTTAGATATAGTCTGCTTACTCTGCTAACAGACATTGAATGTATTCCTTCTATTTTATTATATGGTTGCAAACTTTAACCCACTTCTCTTCATTCTCCCCCTTTTCCCCCATTCACCCTTCCCAGTCTCTGTTATTTATCTCTCTACTCTCTAACTCCATGTGATCAAATTCTTTAGCTCTCACATCTAAGGGAGAATGTACAATATTTGTGTTTTTGTGTCTGGCTTATTTCACTTAATGACTTCCAGTTGCATCCATATTCCTGCTAATGACAGGATATTATTCTTTTTTATGACTGAATAGTATTCCACTGCGTATGTATACCACATTTTCTTGATGCATTCATCTGTTGATAAACACTTAGGTTGATTCCGTATCTCTGCTATGGCGAATAATGCTGCAGTAAACATGTGAGTACAGGTATCTCTTTGATCTATTGATTTATTTTCCTTTGGAATTCCAATTCTAGTAGTGGAATTGCTGGATTGAATGGTAATTTTATATATATTAGTCTGTTTTCATGGTGCTGATAAAGAGATGCCTGAGACTGTGAAGAAAAAGAGGTTTAATTGGACTTACACTTCACATGGCTGGGGAGGCCTCAGAATCATGGTGAGAGGTGAAAGGCACTTCTTACATGGTGGTGGCAAGAGAAAATAAGGAGGAAGCAAAAGTGGGAACCCCTGATAAACCCATCAGATCTTGTGAGACTTATTCGCTATCATGAGAATAGCAAGGGAAAGACCAGACCCCATGATTCAATTACCTCCCACCAGGTCCCTCCCACAACATGTGGGAATTCTGGGAGATACAATTCAAGTTGAGATTTGGGTGGAGACACAGCCAAATCATATCATTCTGCCCCTGGCCTCTTCAAATCTCATGTTCTCACATTTAAAAACCAATTATGCTTTCCCAACAGTTCCCCAAAGTCTTAACTCATTTCACCATTAACCCAAAAGTCCACAGTCCAAACTCTCATCTGAGACAAGGCAAGTCCCTTTTGCCTATGAGCCTGTAAAATCAAAAGCAAGCTATTTACTTTCTAGACAGAATGGGCGTACAGTTATTGGGTAAATACAGCCATTCCAAATGGGAGGAATTGGCCAAAACAAAGGGGTTACTGGGCCCATGGAAGTCTAAAATCCAGCAGGACAGTCAAATTTTAAAGCTCCAAAATGATCTCCTTTGACTCCATGTCATGCTGATGCAAGAGGTGGGTTGCCATGGTCTTAGGCAGCTCCACTGTTGTGGCCTTGCAGGGTACAGCCTTCTTCTTGGCTGCTTTCTCAGGCTGGCATTGAGTGTCCGCAGCTTTTCCAGGCACACAGTATGAGCTGTTGGTGGATCTACCGTTCTGGGGTCTGGAGGACGGTGGTCCTCTTCTCACAGCTCCACTAGCTAGTGTTCCAGTAGGTACTCTGTGTTGGGGCTCCAACCCCACATTTGTCTTTGTTACTGCCCTAGCAGAGGTTCTCCATGAGGGACTTGCCCCTGCAGCAAACTTCTGCCTGGGCATCCAGGCATTTCCACACATCTTCTGAAATCTAGGCAGAGGCTCCCAAACCTCAATTCTTGATTTCTGTGCACCCACAGGCTCAACACCACATGGAAGATACCAAGGTTTGGGGCTTCCACCTTCTGAGGCCACAGCCCAAGCAGTACCTTGGCCCTTTTCAGCTCTGGCTGGAGTGGCTGGAACACAGGGCACCAAGTCCCTAGGCTGCACATGGCACAAGGAATCTAGGCCTGGTCCACAAAACCACTTTTTCCTGCTAGGTCTCCAGGCTTGTGATGGGAGGGGCTGCCAAGAAGGTCTCTGACATGGCCGGGAGACATTTTTTTCCCATTGTTTTGGGGATTAATGTTAGCCTCCTTACTATTTACACACATTTTTTGCAGCTGGGTTGAATTTCTCCCCAGAAAATGGGTTTTTCTTTTCTACCCCTTAGTCAGGCTGCAAATTTTCCAAACTTTTATGCTCTGCTTTCCTTATAAAACTGAATGCCTTTAACAGTACCCAAGTCATCTCTTGCATGCTTTGCTGCTTAGAAATTTCTTCTGCCAGTTACCCTAAATCATCATTCTCAAGTTCAAAGTTACACAAATTTCTATGGAAGAGGCAGAATGCTGCCAGTTTCTTTGCTAAAACATAACAAGAGTCAACTTTACTCCAGTTTCCAACAAGTTCCTCATCTCCGTCTGAGACCACTTAAGCCTGGACCTTATTGTCCATATCCTTATCAGCATTTTGGGCAAAGCCATGAAACAAGTCTCTAAGAAGTTTCAGTTTCCCACATTTTCCTGTCTTCTTCTGAGCCCTCCAAACTGTTCCAACCTCTTCCTTTTACCCAATTCCAAAGTCACTTCCACGTTTTTGGGTATCTTTTCAGCAGTGCCCCACTCTCAGTACCAGTTTACTGTATTAGTCTGTTTTCATGATGCTGATAAAGACATAACCAAGACCCGGAAGAAAAAGAGGTTTAATTGGACTTACAGTTCCACATGGCTGGGGAGGCCTCAGAATCATGGTGAGAGGCAAAAGGCACTTCTTACATGGCAACAACAAGAGAAAATGAGGATGAAGCAGAAGCAGAAACCCCTGATAAACCCATCAGATCTCAAGAAATGTATTTACTATCATAAGAATGGCACGGGAAAAACTGGCCCCCATGATTTAATTACCTCCGCTTGGGTCCTTCCCACAACATGTGGGAATTCTGGGAGATACAATTCAAGTTGAGATTTGAGGGGGGACACAGCCAAACCATCTCATTATACTTTTAGTTTATTGAGAACTTTCCATAATGTTTTCCATAGTGACTGTATTAGTTTACATTCATACCAACAGTGTATACTAGTTCTCTTTTCTCTGTATTCTTGTCAACATCTGTTAAAGGTTTTGTCTTCTTAATAATAGCCATTAGCAATTTTTATTTTAAAAATTTTAGTTTTATTAATTTGTAAAGGCATTATTAATAATTGCTTTTTAAATAATAGTCACTGACTAGTGTAAGGTATTATCTGATGATGGCTTTGATTTGCATTTCTCTAAGGATAGTGATGTTGAGCCCTTTTTCATATACTTGTTTGCCATTTTTTTTGTCTTTTTTTTTTGAAAAACATTCATTCACGTCCTTGCTTACTTTTTAATTAGATTTTTTTTCCTGTTGAAATGAGTCCCTTGTATATTCTAGATATCAGTAACCTGTCAGATGAATAGTTTGCAAATATTTTCTCCCCATTTAACAGGTTGTGTTCACTATGTTGCTTGTTCCCTTTGCAGTGTCAAAGATTTTCAATTTAATATAGTCCCGTTTGGTCTGTTTTTGTTTCTATTGCCTATAATTCTGAGGTCTTAGTCATAATTTGTTTTGCCTTGATCATTGTCTGGGACAGTTTTCCTCAGGCTTTTGCTAGTACTTTTATAGTTTTGAGTCTTATGTTTAAGTATTTAGTTCATTTGTTTGATTTTTTTATACGGTGAGAGATAGAGGTCTAGTTATGTTCTCTATATGTGGGTATCCAATTTTCCCAACACTATTTATTGAAAAGGATGTCCTTTCCCCAGTGTGAGTTATTGCTGGCTTTATCAAAAATCAATTGACTGTAAATATGTAGTTTTATTTCTAGGCTCTCTATCCTGTTCCATTGGTGTATGTGTCTTTTTATACCAACACCATATTGTTTTGGTTACTACAACCTTGTAATATAATTTGAAGTTAGGGAATGTGATGCCTCCAACTCTGTTTTTTTTTTTTTCTTTGCTCAGTATTATGTTGGCAATTCACGCTCATTCTTGGTTCCATATGAATATTAGTATCTCTAATTCTGTGAAAAAAATGATGTTGGTATCATGACAGGGAGTATGTTGAATCTGTAGATTGCTTTAGGCAGTATGGTAATTTTTACCATTTCGATTCTTTCAATTCATGAGCATAGAATATTTTTCCATTTGTTTGTGTCATCTTCAATTATTTTCATCAGTGTTTTGTAGTTTTCCTTGTAGAGATCTTTCACTTCCTTGGTGAAATTTATTCCAGGGTATTTTTGGTAGCTATTGTAAATATAATTTTTTTAATTTCTTTCTCAGCTAGATCATTACTTTTCTATAGTAATGCTACAGATTTGTGTATGTTGCTTTTATATTCTGCAATTTTATAGGATTCTTTTATTAATCTAAGAGTTTTTTGGTGAAGTCTTAAAGATTTTCTAGATTTAAGATGTTATCATCAGCAAAGGGGAACAATTTGACTTCCTGTTTTCCAATTTGGATGCCTTTTATTTATTTCTCTTGCTTATTTTCTCTATCTAGAGCTTCCAGTACTATGTTGAATAGGAGGAGTAAAAGTGGGCATGCTTGTTTTGTTCCAGTTCTTAGAGAAAAGGCTTTCAATTTTTAGCTGATGCTAGCTGTGGATTTGTCATAAATGACCTTTATTATGTTGAGGCATGTTTTCTTTATGCCCAGTTTGTTGAGAGACTTTATCATGAAAAGATGTTAAATTTTATCATAGGCTTTTTCTGCGTCTTCAGAGATGACTATAAGGTTTTGTTCTTTCTGTTGATGTGCTGTATCGTATTTATTGATTTGTGTATGCTAGACCATTCTTATATCCTTGGTATAAATCCCACTTTATTGTGATGTATTACCTTTTTGATCTGTTGGTAGATTTAGTTCACTCACAGGTATTTTCTTGAGGACTTTTGTGCTTATATTCATCAGGAACATTGGCCTGCAGCTTTCTTTGATTGTTGTGTTCTTATCTGGATTTTATATAAAGGTGATGCTGGTGTCATAGCATAAGTTAAGGAGAATTATCTGCTCCTCAATTTTCTGGCATAGGTTTAGGAAGATTGGTATTAGTTCTTTGTATATTTGGTAGAATTCAGCTGTGAATTCATCTAGTTCTGGGTTTTTCTTTGCTGGGAGTCCTTATTACTGATTAAATCTATGTTATTGATCTGTCTAGGTTTTCTATTTCTTTCTGATTCAAACTAGGTAGATTGTATGTTTCCAGGAGTTTATCCATTTCCTCTAGGTTTTCCAGTTTGTTAGTGTATAGTTGGTCATAATAGTCTCTCTCTTTTTTTTCTGTGTTATCAGTTGTAATGTCTCCTTTTTCATTTCTGATTTTGTTTATTTGGTCCTTCTCTTTTCTTGGTTAGTCTATCGAGCATTCATCAAAGTTGTTTATGTTTTTGAAAAACAGCTTTTCATTTCATTGATTCTTTATATTTTTTTTCAGTTTCTGTTTTTTTAAGTTCTGCTCTGATGTTTATTATTTCTTATCTTCTGCTAATTTGGGGTTCTGTTGGTTCTTGCTTTTCTTGTTCTTTGGGGTTCTTCAATAGATTGTTAATTTATAATCTTTCTACTATTTTGATATAGGTGTTTATTGCTATAGACTTCCCTCTTAGCACTGCTTTTGCTGTATCCTACAAGTTTTGGTATGTTGTGTTTCCATTTTCATTTGTTTCGAGAATTATTTTATTTTCATATCATTTATTTAATGGTCATTTAGGAGCATGTTGTTTAATTTTCATGTATCTCTATAGTTTCTAATGTTCCTCTAGGTATGGATTTCTAGTTTTATTTTGTTGTAGTCTGAGAAGATACTTGATAGAATTTTGAGTTTTTAAAATTTTTTGAGGCTTATTTTGTGGCCTAACATATGTTCTATCATAGAGAATGTTCCATTTGCTGATGAAAAGAATGTATATTCTGCAATTGCTGGGTAGAATGTTCTGTAAATGTTTATGTTTATTCTGTCTAAAGTTCAGTTTAAATTCAGTGTTACTTTGTTAACTTTCTGTCTAGATGATTGTCTAAGGCTGAGAGTGAGGTGAATAAGCCTCCCACTATTTCTGTTAGGTAAGATTTCTTTCATTATAGATATAGTAATATTTGTGTTATAGAGCTGGGTGCTCCAGTGTTGGGTGAATATATATATATATATGTATATATATATATATATGTATATATATATATAGAATTCTTATATCCCTTTGTTGAATTAATATCTTTCCCATTATATAATGACTTTCTTTTTTTTCTTTTTAACCATTCTTGACTTAAAGTCCTATTTTTATCTAAGTATAGCTACTCCTCCTTGCTTTTGGTTTCCATTTGTGTGGAATATCTGTTTTCCTCCCTTTATTTTCAGGCTATATGTTCCTTCATAAGCAAAATATAGGTGGATCATTTTTTTTATCCATTCGGTCACTCTACAGCTTTTAATGGAGAATTTAATCCATTTATGTTCAAGGTTATTATTCATATGTGAGCCTTTGTTAAAATCATAGTGTTAATTCTTTCCTGGTTGTTTTATTTATTCATTGTCCTTTTCTTTTTCTCTTATGGATTATCATTGCGGTTTGATAGTTTTCCTTCAACACTTTGAATATATCATCTCATTTCACTCTGGTTTACAAAATTTTTCCTAAGAAATTTGCTGTTAGTCTGATGGAGTTTCATTTGTAGGTGACTATATGCTTTTCTCTTGCTGTTATTTAGAATTTATTCTCTTAAAAATTGTTTAAATTTTATTTTAGGTTTAGGGGTAGATGCGCAGGTTTGTTATATGGGTTAATTGTGTGTCATGGGAGTTCAGTATACAGATTATCTCAAAACCCAGGTAATCAGCATAATACCTGATAGGTAGTTTTTCCATCATTCTCCTCCCACCCTCCACCCTCAAGTAGGCCCCAGTGTCTGTTGTTCCCTTTGTGTCCGTATGTACTTAATATTTAGCTCCCACTTATATGTGAGAATATGTGGTATTTTGTTTTCTGTTTCTGTGTTATTTTGCTTATAATAATGGCCTCCAGTTCCATCCATGTTGCTGCAAAGGACATGATCATGTTCTTTTTTATGGCTACCTAGCATTTCATGGTAATATGTACCACATGTTCTCTATTCAGTCTACTGTTGATGGGCATTTAGGTTGATTCCATGTCTTTGCTATTGTGAATAGTCCTGTGATGAACATATGCATGCATGCTTCTTTATGACAGAATGATTTATATTCGTTTGGCTCTGTGCTCAACAATAGGATTGCTAGGTCAAATGGGAATTCTGCTTTGAGTTTTTTGAGAAATTGCCGAACCGCTTTCCACAGTGGTTGGACTACCAGCAGTGTATAAGCATTTCCTTTTTCTCAATCTCACCAGCCTCTGTCTAATGCAATCCTAAGCAAAAAGAACACAGCTGGAAGCATCACATTACCTGAATTCAAACTATACTACAAGGATACAGTAACCAAAATAGCATGTTACTGGTACAAAAACAGACATATAGACCAATAGAACAGAATAGAGAGTCCTGAAATAATACTGCACACCTACAACCACCTGATCTTTGACAAAGTTGATCAAAACAACCAATGGTGAAAAGAATCCCTTCCCTATTCAATAAATGGTGCTGGGATAGCTGGCTGGCCACATGTGGAAGATTTAAAATGGACCCCTTCCTTATACCATATTAAAAAATAAACTCAAGATGGATTAAAGACTTAAATGAATAATCTAAAACTATAAAAACCCTGGAAGATAACCTAGGAAATATCATTCTGGACATAGGCCCTGGCAAATATTTCATGATGAAGACTTCAAAAGCAGTTGCAACAAAAATGAAAATTGACAACTGAGACCTGCGTAAATTAAAGAGCTTTTGCATAGCAAAAGAAACTATCAACAGAGTAAGCAAACACTCCACAGGGTGGGAGAAAGTATTTGTAAACTGTGCATTCAACAAAGGTCTAATATTCAGAATCTATAAGGAATTTAAACAAATCAACAAGCAAAACAAACAAACAACAACAAAAACCAAGTAACCTCATTAAAAAGTATGCAAAAGACATGAAGAGACATTTCTCAAAAGAAGACATACACAAGGCCAACAAGCATATAAAAAAATGCTCAATATCACTAATTATTAGAGAAATGCAAACAATAACCACAATGAGATACCATCTCATACTAGTCAGACTCTTTTTAATTCATTAAAAAGGAGTTGCTCTTTTTCTTTAGTTGTAGACAGTTTGACTATACTGTGCCATGGAGAAGCCCTTTCTGCATTATATCCACCTGGGAATCACTGAGCTTCCTGTATCTGAATGTCTGAATCTCTTGCTAGACTTAGAGCTTTTTCACCTATTACTTAATTAAACAGGCTTTCTAATTCTTTTTTTTTTTTGTCTCATTGCCCTTGGGGATACTGATAATTTGAATGTCCAATTGCTTTACACTGTCCCAAATGTCAGAAAGTCCTTGCTCATTTTTAAAAAAATTCTTTTTAAAAACTTTTTGTCTGATTATATTATTTCAAAAGATTTATCTTCTTCAGGTTCTGAGATTATTTCTTCTGCCTGGATTAGACTATTGTTGAAGCATCCAAATATATTTTGTATTTCTTCAAGCAAATTCTGTAGTCCCAAAATTTTTATTTTGTTCTTTTAAAAAATATCTATCTTTTGGTAATTTTAAAATTCATATCCTGAATTGGTTTCTGATATCTTTCTTTGATTTTTATAATTCTCTTATATCTCACTAAGCTTCTTTAAAATCAAATCTTGGCCAGGCACAGTGGCTTACATTTGTAATTCCAACAATTTTGGAGGTCAAATCAAGAGAATCATTTGAGGCCAGGAGTTTGAGAACACCTTGGACAACATAGTGAGACGCCAAGACGCCATCTGTACAAAGTAGAAAAACTTTGGCATGATAGTGCTTGCGTGTAGTTCTAGCTACTCAGGAGGCTAAGGTGGGAGGCTCACTTGAGTCCAGGAGTTTGAGGCTGCAGTGAGCTAAAATCCTGCCACTACACTCAGGCCTGAGCAGCAGTATGAGATCCTATCTCGAAAATAAATAAACAAACAAATAAATAAACAAATAAATAAATATAATAAAGTAAAACAAAATCAACTTTTAAATTATATATCTTAGAATTCAGAACTTTCTTTTTGATTAAGATCTAGTGCTAGAGAGTCATTTTGTTCCTTTGCAGCTGTCATATTCCCCTTTTTTTTGTTTCATGTTTCCTGTTTCCCTATGTTGATATCTACACATCTAGTGTGATAATCTAACATTGCTATCAAGAACTACCTGAGACTAGGTAATTCACAAATAAAAGAGGTTTAATTGGCTCACAGTTCTGCAGGCTGTACAGGAAGCATGGCTGGGGAGGCATCAGGAAACTTTCAATCCTGGCAAAAGGTGAAGGGGAAGCTGGCACATGCTGGAAAAGGAGGAAGAGAGTGAAAGGAGAGATGCTACATACTTTTAAACAACTAGATCTCGTGAGAACTCACTCATTATCACAAAAGCAGCAAGGGGAATGTCCGCCCTCTTGATCAAATCACCTCCCACTAGGCTCCTCCTCCAACACTGGGGATTACAATTCAACATGAGATTTGGGTGGGGACACAAATCCAAACCATATCAATTACTTCTTCCTGATTTTTAATTTATTTTCATAGGGGAATAAGTTTTCTGAAGACGTATTTATGGTGTTGGTTGAGTAGGTTACTTTGGCTTTGAATTTAGGTAATGTATTCTCTGTGTGTGGTAACATAGTCTCTGTATGATTTCTTTGGGTGTAAATAGCAACAGTGGCATGTGTGATTCTCTCAGAGGATTATTAGTGGAGGTTGAAGTTGTGCTGGAAGCTGTGATACCAGGTGGACCAATCTTTAGTCCCCAGTGATGGCAGTGGTGGGCTGAGCATACTTATTTTAGTGCTCTAGGGTGGTATACACTGGCACTTGTTTTGGCAATTACCAGTGGGCTTATTCTTGAACCTCCAGGTGTCTTGCTTGGATGCCACTAGTAGCAGTGATAAACTTCATGGATGATCAGGTTCCTAGGCCCTTGAGCAGCTCGTATGGCATTGGGTGATGGCAGTAGGAGTGATGGGACAATTCTCTGGGTCCTGAGTGGTGCACATTCATGCTGGTGGTGGCTGCAATGGGCTGGCTGGGCCATACTCCAGGCCCACAGTTGGTGCTCACAGGTAGGCATCAGCAGAAATGATAGCAGCTGGGAGGTTAGGCCCAGCCTCAGGCCCCCAGGAGGAGTGCCCAAATGCCTCAAGCTCCCCAGTGGTGACAGCAGGAAGCAGCCATGGTGGGCATGAGTGGGACAATCCTCAGGCTTCAGGTGGAGCACTCAAGTGAGGGATAGCGGCAACCATGGTGATGATGAGGCCATGCCACTGGAGAAGGTAGGACCATTCTCAGTGGCCACAACTTGGGCTGGTAGGTGGGGTATCTGTCGTCTCTCTTACACCCAGTCATGGCAGGGCTCTCCATCAAGCCTTGACAGCTTTAGCCTGCACCAAGTCACATCCCCATTCTAGCTGCAGGAGCCCAAACCCAGTGGCCACTCACACCCCACTTGTGTCCCGATCATCATCTCACCATCACTCGCTTCCTGGAACCAGTAGCTGCAGCCCATGTCTTGCTTGATTCTTAGTCCTGGTGGTGGGAATGCTCCCAGCTCACTTTTCTGTTATAACAGTGATGCCCTTGTTTCCATAACACCTCACTCCCTGAGCCACTGTGTCCCAGGGCAGTATGCAATTTGCCAAATAATTGAAAGTGGATCTCGCTGTAGCTCCTTAGTTCTCAGAAAGCGTGTTGGGCCTAAAACAAGCACTCTCGCTGGAGTAGTTTTGTTCCACATTCTTCTGGCAGCTTGCTGTGTTAGTTTCAGGGATTGGGAGGTTCTCCCATGGCCAGCATTGCACAATTCCACGGTAGGGACGTGGGCCACGAGAAGTCTTTCATTCACCCTTTCCCTGCATTTAGACATCACTGCCAGCTCCCAGCAAATCCCAACCAGGCAGGCTGCCTCTCTGTCTTCTTCCTTCAAGCTTTTGGTGTTTCTTGTCACTTCTGTTGAATTCTACCATTCTTTCTTGGATAATACATTCAAAGAGTGACTGTCTATACACTATTTTTGTTCTTCTCAGTGGAGGAGGTGAGCATAAAATACTTCTATTCAGACATCTTGAAGCCTCTCCTCTCTATTCTTTTATTATTAATGTTGTTATTACTTTCTCTGTATGTGCTCTCTTTTTTTATTCAAAGAACATTATATTACTTTAATAATAAATTTTTGTCAGGGAAAAATAGTATGTTTCTTTTTCTCTTTTTATTTTATTTATTTTTTTTGAGACGGGGTCTCACACAGTCTTTCAGGTTGGAGTGCAATGGCGTTCCACCCTCACTGCAGCCTCCACCTCCCAAGCTCAGGTAATCCTTCAGCTTCTTGAATAGCTGGAGCTACAGGAATGCAGCACCATGCCCAACTAATTCTTGTGCTTTTTGTAGAGGCAGGGTCTCACCATGTTGCCCAGGCTGGTCTCAAACTTCTGGGCTCAAGCGATCCTCCTACCTCAGCCTCCCAAAATGCTGGTACTACAAGCATGAGCCATCACGCAGTCAAAAGTAGCATGTTTCTAAAGGGGTAGCCTAAATATTAGTGACCATTTTTTTTATGATTTTTGCTACTCCATAATGTCTTTAATAGGAGTCCATTTATACTTCCAAAAATTGGCTTAACATGTGTGTATTATGTTAGACTTTTTTACTCTATTATTATTTTCCTTTCTGTGACACACTGCAAACTCACAAATTACTCCATTGTTCAAGCTGACAATTTTTAGATTGCACAATGTACATTTGTACCTAGGGGGTATTTTTGAGAAACAATAATAAACTAAGTCATTTATTTAAACTTCAGCTTTCAATATATGTGTATATTTGACTTTTATTAAATTGAAATAACCTAAGGGTTTTAAGATGAACAGTTATTTCTCTCATGGATCATAATAATTACTTTAGATGAACTTTTTAATTCCTTTTAGGCCTGTTTGAAAAAAATACACCTGGGATCTCCAAAGATTGCATTATGTTCAATTAGGTAAATGATGCATTTTAAAATAATTATTTAAATATGCTTAAAAACATTTGTGCTTCTTTGTAATCAATTGGAAAATACTTGAGAATTTTTTGTTGTATGTTGGTTTATCAGATTTTGCCTATTCCAATGGTTATTACACAATAAGAAATCTCAGGTTATCAAAGTAATTATTATTATAATCTATAGTTTATTCATTTTTAGGGAGGGAAAGAGCTGTCTTCTCTGATAGTAAAGGCAAGAAATCATTTAGTGCAATTATTTTGAGGAAAATTTTTTCTAGATCAATGGGTAGGGACACGGAATGAGGGATACCTCATTCCTTAAGAAATGTATCTTGAGCTCATAAATTACTTCAAATGGCTCACAGAGCCTTGAAGCTGAATAGCATTCAAAAGGAAGATTAATAGGAGGGATTATAATTGTTTAAAAGCAAGGTTATGATCTTCTGTTTAGATAATGTGCATGTATATTCATTAAGCTTCTTGAAGTCTCACAAATTTTTATACCACTATAACTGTATTAAAGGGTGTCAGATAAAATTCTAAGGAAGATATCTTTTTAATAATATGCCCAAAACATTACACATATTCTAGTGTAAAGTTGAAAACTTGAAAAAGGAAAAAAAAATTAACTCCAGACTTCTGATGATGAAATCATATTTCTTCCATGAGTTTATACCAGAATTCTACTTTGGCAAACATAAGTACTCCAATTTTAGACTTCTCTTGATGGTTGCTTTATTTTCAGACATAAGGTAATGCCACAGGCCACAACATGACATTGTATTTATGTGTCACATGTGAAAAGTTCATAAGGGAAGGGAAATGCTTTTTATTCATGTTGTTTTACTCCAAAGTCCAAATGTACAAATGTAGTTACATACATATTAAACCGTTAACCAAAACATTGCCTTTGTACTATACTATATGAGGGGTATGTGTGTGTCTGTGTGTATGTGTGTGTATTTGTGTGAGTTTATATGTATGCATATTACAAATAATACATATTGAATTTCCATTAAAATTGAAATTAATTGAAAATATAAATCAGATAAATTTTAGTGGTAGCTGATCAAGGATTAGTTTTAATTACATATTATCATTTGATATTGACTCTCTTCGAGGGCTCTTGAGAGATACTCATGCTATGAGATGAAATGACTTGGCTATTGAAATTATATTTTTATTTTATTTTACCAGTCTGAAATCTGTCTGAAACTTTTTCTCCTTAGACTACCATCTCCCCATTTCCCCACCCCTCACACTTCCCAGCCTCTGGTAACATCCATTCTAATTTCTGCTCCTGTAAATTTAACTTTTTTAGATTCCCAATGTAAGTGAGACAATATAGAATTTATCTTTCTGTGTCTAGCTTCTTTCACCGAGCGTGATGTCCTCCAAGTTCATGCATGTTGTTGCACATGACAAGATTTCCTTCTATTTTTAGGACTGAGTATTACCTTATGGTGTACCACATTTTCTTTATTCATTTATCTGTTTATGAACATGTAGGTTGATTCCATATCTTGGGTATTGTGAATAATGCTTCAATAAACGTGGAAGTGCAAATAGCTCACTGACATACTGATTGGATTTCCTTTGGACGTATGTCCAGAAGTGGAATTGCTGAATCATGTGGTCATTTATTTTTAATTTTTGGAGGAACTTTCATATTGTTTTTCATAATGGCTGTATTAATTTACATTTCCACCCACAGTTTACAAGGGTTCCATCTTCTCCATATCCTCACCAACACTTGTCATCTCTTGTCTTTTTGACAGTAACCATTCTAACAGGTATGAGGTAATATCTCATTGTGGTTTTAATTTGAATTTCCCTGATAATTCATGATGTTGATCATTTTTTCATACACCTACTGGCCATTTGCATGTCTTCTTTTGAAAAATGTCTATTCAGGTCCTTTGCCCATTTTTAAATCAGGTTATTCGTTTTCTTGCGATTGAGTTGTTTCAGTTCCTTATGTAGATTGGATCTTAGTTATTAACTCCTTATGAGATGTATAGTTTACAAATAGTTGATCTCATTCTGTAGACTGTACATTCTATTGACTGGTGGGTTTTATTTTGCTTTGTTTGCTGTGCAGAAGCTTTTCAGTTTTAATTTGCTACAATCCCATTCATCTAATTTTGCTTTTGTTGCCTGTGCTTTATGAGTCATATCTAAAAATTATTTGCCATTTGCCAAGACTAATGTTGTAAAACATTTCTTCAGTGTTTTCTTCTAGTAAATTTACAGTTATAGCTCTTATGTTTAATTAATTAATTCTTTCATTTTAAATTCATTTTTAATTATGGGGTAAGTGAGATGTTCAATTTTATTCTTCTGCATGTGGATATCCAGTTTTTCCGATACCATTTATTGAAGAGATTATAATTTCCCATTATGGGCCTTTGGCACCTAATGGGAATGTTGAAGAAATCAATTGACCATAAATTGGTGGATTTATTTATGAGCTCTCTACGTTGTTCCACTGGTCTTTATGTCTGTTTTTCTGCTACTGTCATGATATTTGAATGACTATATCTTTGGAACACATTTTGAAAGCTGGTAGCATTTCTCTGGCTTTTATCTGTTTGTTCAAGATTGCTTAGGCTACTCAGGATCATTTTTAGTTCTATAGTAACTTTAGGATTTTTTGAAATATTTCTGTGAAAAAAAAGTCATTGGAATTGTGATATGAATTGTACTGAATCTGTAGATCTCTTTGGGTACTGTGGACATTTTTTGTTTGTTTTTGAGACAGTCTCGCTCTGTCGCCCAGGCTGGAGTGCAGTGGCGCGATCTCGGCTCACTGCAAGCTCCACCTGCCGGGTTCCCACCATTCTCCTGCCTCAGCTTCCCTAGTAGCTGGGACTACAAGCACGTGCCACCACACCCAGCTAATTTTGTTTTTGTATTTTTGGTAGAGATGGGGTTTCACCGTGTTAGCCAGGATGGTCTCGATCTCCTGACCTTGTGATTTACCTGCCTTGGCCTCCCAAAGTGCTGGAATTACAACTATGAACATTTTAACAATATTAATGCTTCCAGTCCATGAACACAGAATATGTTTTAATTTATTTGTGTTTTCTTCATTATCTTTTGTCAGTGTTTTATAGTTTTCAATATAAAGATTTTTTGCTTCCTTGGTTTAATTTACTCCTATGAATTGTATTATTCTCAATATTATTATAAATGGAATTTTTTTCTTGATTTCTTTTTAGTATATTTGCTGTCAATATTAGTTTACAGAAACAACATTGATGTTTGCATGTTTATTTTGTATTCACCAACTTTATTGAATTCATTTATTATTTCTTACAGTTTTTGGGTGAAGAATTCCGTGTTTTCTATATAAGATAATGTCATCTGCAAACAAAGACAATTTTGCTCCTTTCTTTTCTGATTTATATGCCTTTTGTGTATTTTTTCTTGTCTATAGGATTTCGTTGCTTTGACTAGGATTTCCAGTACTGCGATGAATAGAAGTGGCAGGAGTAGGTATCCTTTACTTGTCCCTGAAAAATTCTAATTTCTTTTTTTCCACAAAAAATGTTTCCAGCAATAAATTTTCATGAGATTTACTTTAGTTTTCTTAAGACATTGAACTACGTCTTATTAAATATCAGCAATATTGAAGTGTCACCAAGAAGACATATTCACACATTTGCTAAATATCTCTAAGATGCTCAGGGACTGCATCTCTTATAAGTCATCCAGTTGGTAATTTTATATAGGATTGCTTGATATTTGAACCAAGATGTGAAACTTCACACATGGGCTGATAGTTCCCTAGAAATCCATTTACTGCTTACTGAAGGTTTTCAACCAAATCATAAGATGAACTTGTATCTAAGAAGGATAAACCAAAAATATTTTAGAAGCTTCTTGCCCACAAGCATGAGAACTAGAACTCACGCTCAATGTTTGGCATCAACTCTATGGTACCCAGCTGACAGTTGGTCTGAAAAACAAGTTTAAGTGTCAAAGAAATTAAAAAGATGGCAAGAATTAGAAAAACTTGCGGTGATCCAGCCAAGCAATCTGGGATTCTGAGTAGAAATCCTAATCCTGGGAATTCAAAGCAGCTGACCAGTCAGACAGACTAAATTGGCATATAGACTTTCATATAGAGGAAACTTAATATAATAAAAAGGACATTTTGGAATTGGAGGGGGACTAAGATCGTTAACATTTACAATGCTGCTGATGTAAAAATATATAATTTTTTTCTTTTTTTTTTTTTGAGATGGAGTCTTATTCTGTCACCCAGGCTGGAGTGCAGTGGTGCGATCTTGGCTCACTGCAACCTCCACCTCCTGGGTTCAAGCAATTCTCCCTGCCTCAGCCTCCCGAGTAGGTGGGATTACAAGTGCCTGCCACCACGCCCAGCTAATTTTTTGTATTTTTCGTAGAGACGGGGGTTTCACTATGTTGGCCAGGCTGGTCTTGAACTCCTGACTTCATGATCCACCCACATAGGAATCCCAAAGTGCTGGGATTACAGGCTTGAGCCACCACGCCAGGCCGAAGGTATATAATTTATTTTACCTCACTGGGGAATACTTTACTAAATTACGTTTTTTTAAAAAACCCAAAGCATTTTGTATTGTGGCATTTACTAATTGTCTTGGCTATCGCAATTGTAATTGATCATCATGTCATATTTGCTTTATATCTGTGTTGTAGCTAGTCTTGAGAGATGGCCCCCAATAAACTATGCTTCCTGGATTTTGTACTCACTACAACATTGATTTTCCTTTCTTTTCTGATTTTTTAACTTGTTCTATCAAATACTGAGAAAGATTAAAATTTCCAATATAATTCTGGATATATCCATTTCTCTCATTAGTTCTGCTGTTTTTGCTTTTTGTATTCCAGGCTCTGTTATTGGTACAGATAAGTTTAAGACTGTTACATTTTCCCATCGAACTGGCCATTTGTCATTATGAAATGTTCTTATCTCCAGTCAGACTCCTTATCTTGAACTCTATTATGCTATATATTAATATAGTCATTCTACTTTTCTTAAGCTGTTTGTACTTTATGTCTTATTTTTGCTTTTTACTTTAACTAGTTGATAAACTAGTTGGTGATCTGGTTGATAAATCTAGTTGATATGCTTCAAAATAATTAAATAATAAAGATTATGTGTTTTTTACCATAAGACCTAGATTAGGAAAAGAAAATTAAAAAACGGATATCTAGAACATCCTCAAAATATTTGAAAATTATGCTTCTAAATAACCCATACATCAAAGAAGAAATCATAAGAGAAATTAAAAAACATTTTAAACACAGTTAATATTAAAACGAAACGTACAAAAAATTATCATGTATAAAGCAATCCATCTTGGCCATTCCAGGCTGCTATAACAAAACGCCACGGACTGGGTGGCTTATAAACAATAGAAGTTTATTTCTCACCGTTCTGAAGGCTGGAATTATAAAGGGAAGGCACCAGTATTGGCAGGTTCTAGTGAGGACCTTCTGTATTGAAGACTGCTACTTCTTGTATTCTCAAAAGGCAGAAAGAGAAAAAGCTAGCTTTCTGGCCTCTTCTTCTAAGAGCACTAATCTCATTCAGGAGGGTGGAGCTCTCAGACTTAATTACCTCTTAAAGGCCCCATTTCTAAATACTGCACATTGGAAATTAAATTTCAACATACGAAGTTTGTGGTTACACTAATATTCAGTCCATAACAAACCCTTTGAGGGAAATTTACATTTACTGTACATGCTCATATTGGGAAATAGTTTGTTTAATGTTGACATTATTTCTTCCTTAAAATGTTTAGTAGAAATCTACAGTGCATCTGTCTAGGCCAAGAACTTTCAGCTGTGGGTATTGTAGAATTGAATTTCTTTGACACATAAAGGGATTTTCAGACTTCCTATTTCTTCTTTGTCCATTCTGGTAATATGAGTATTCCAAGCATTATCTATTTTATCTCAATAAATGAATTTTAATTGGCATCAAATCATCAATAATATATATTTTTTCATCCTTTTAATGTCTCTAGTATTTATACTAGGATTTGTAAGTTTTCTAATAACTGCCAGCTCTAGAGTCCAAAGGCTAAGTCACCACAACCTTAGAGTCAAGAAGGATCACTACTGCTCTCTTCCCTCTTCTTTTCGTGTGCTATAAGAGGAGCAGGATGAAATTATGATTAGCAAGTTGAGTAAGGATGGCTGATGCAGACAACTTAATCAACACTTCACCTGCTTTAGCCTTACCATCTTATTCTAGTTCTGTGTTGGGTCTGATTGATTTCTAACAAGATTAACCTGACAGAAACTTCCTTCTTGCCTGCAGTGAGGCCCTGACTACCAGCACAAGGGTTTTGTATTAACATAACTTCAGATCCCTCATTCTCATAGCCACTTTTACTATGGAAAGTGCTCAAAAGCAGGGTAGTTAACTCCTTGATTGAAGAATCTTTAGCCAATTGTAAATACCAATACTACAGGGGAATCTTTATATTCCTTTCTCCCCCAACCACACAAAAGTCCTGAGACTTTTCTTCCTAGGAGTTAGCAAAGAACTGATTGATCAATCATACTTGAAGAAACTTGACTGTTGATAACATTCTAGCATGAACTATCTCTTCATCTATTTCCTCGTACCTTATACCGGCTTCTTGGGATTATTCTTCCTATTAAAATAATATTCCTAAACCTCTGTGCCACAAATGATAGAAAATTGCCGCTAAGACAATTAGCAACAGAGAAAAGAGGAATGCCATGCCTTCTTCTCATACTGCAAATGGATAGGAGGTGGCGTGTTTCCAATCACTTCTTTCAGTTACTTCTTTCTCCCACCATAGAGGTGGATCTTCCTTAGGATACTACTACTAAGGTTAACATTGCAATTATGTGATTACATCAAATATTTTCATATGGAATATAGATGGTGGAAGTTTGTTTGTTTGCCTTTTGTTTTTTTCAATGTGTTGGAGTGGAAGGTGCAAATAATATAAGGAGATAGTAAAGTTTTGACTGAGGTGTACATCCCCAAGCAAAGACATACAGTAGGTAGTTGGATATAAGGATCTGGAGCAAAGGTGAGATGTTTGTCAGAAGGCATTTAAAGTGTGTAAGGGGATTAACATGCATATGAATAGACAACAGAATTTTGTTCAGAACCCTAAAATCAACCACATGAAGTTGGGGAATAGAAATAGAACGTTCCACAAACATACTAAAAGGTAATAGTTATTAATACAGAAGCAAACTCAAAAAAGCCTCCTGTTGAAGATCAAAGAGAATGTTGAGGAGACATAGAATGTCAATTATGCCGAAGAATATGGAAGTGTCACATGAATCTGTCAGTTTCGGGAGTTTTAAAACCATTTGTGACTGACACATTACGGCTTTCCAGGAAGCAGTAGGGATGACAAAAAAGCATATTCCAACAGGGCTTTGGAGAGGATAAAGTCCAAGAAGTACTGAAATGAAGAGTGACTTAAATTTTTAAGAATCTTCATTTTAAAGATAAGTAGTAGTCCACATAGGAATGCATGGTATTCAAAGATGATTTCCTACTTTTATTCAAGGGATAGGAACATGCTATTGTGATCAGAAAGAAAAATCAAACAAAAAGAAGAAGGTGATAAAGGAAAACAGATGGTAGTGGTTCCTATCAAGATCTTAGAGAAAGAGAACATTAAGGTGATTGCAGATGAGAATGTAGGTGTAAGGACAGGAAACTGAGGGCATATACACATGATGTCTTCATAACTTCTCACAGATAAATTTCTTCTTAATGTACCAGGTTTTAGAGTGAGAGTTCTGCAGACTGTGATAAAAATCTACCTTCTTAGAAGAGCGGAAGTGCTGAGAGGACCACGTAAAGCTATTGACAGATGACAGTGAAGACCCAGATAGAAAAGAAACTTGTTCTGCGATGCCAATCCATACAAAAATATACTTTTTTCTCAACTTCTTATCCATATGAGAGAGAGAGAAAGTTAAATTTTAGGATCTCTTGAAGATCGGAAATTTTGAGAAAGAGAGAATCAATGAAATTCAGAATTTGGTGGAGTTGGTAAAAGATTCAAATGATTAAATGTTAGACAAGGCTATCTAACAGTAAATTATTGTCCCAGTAAGAAAAAGGGTGATACCAATCAAAATGTGGTAAAGTACCAGAATTATTGATATCAAAAAAATTAATGTGAGTGATGAAGTGGAATATTAGTGATTGTAGTCAAAGAACAAAGTTAAGATTTTAGAGATGGAGAAGCCAATAGCCACTATGGGGAAAGGGTTGGAAAAGATTAGAGGTGCAGGCCATTGGCTGAGACTCTTATGGAACAGGTGAGGCTAGGCAGCTATATGCATTATCATCAGGGATGGAAAAATCTCAGGATAATGACAGGAGTGGGGCGGAAAGAAATCCTATCAACCTGGAGCCTAAGCAATTTGATGACTGAGAGGGGATGATATAGGTGTTAGGATATAACCGGGGAGCAGATGTCAAAGTAGGTTGGTTAAAGTTGACTCCAAGGAAATAAGAGCTATTTAATAGGAGGGTAGATAAATAGTGCATCAGTTTCCTAGAGTGGTGTTTCAGCTATTATTGTGTTGCTTATTCTCTAGGGAGACAAATTGGAGTGATGTCCAACTAATCAGAAGCTAGATGTAGCTGAAGGACTTCTTGTTCTAATTTATCTGGCTGTGTCTTCACTGAGCAGTAATCATAAAGTGTATTAAAATTTGGTAAGAGATATTTGATGAGGGGTTTTGAAAAGTGTTCAATAAAGAAGTCCCCTGGATAAAGTTATTTTAAACTCAAAGACAGAGAAATGGCATTGAAAACATTTATAGAACAAATAAACTTGTGTTCTATCCAATCCAAAATCAGTGAGCTATAAATGGCACAGTTAACAAAACACACAGTTTAGTCATCATTGCAATTGCAAAAGGCATATTTATCAAGTGTCATTAATTTACATGATTAAGTGTCAAGCGGATGATTCATAAATTTAGGCTCATTTTACAAAGCAGACATATCTCCCAGTAGGGGTCAAGGAGCTGAGTAGGAAGAACTAGATTAAATTCGGCCTAATGTTTCAAAGAAGTTTTAGCTTTGTATCAACGATTTAGCTTGCAATTATGGTCAATGATATATGGATCTTCTAGATATTCATCCAAACTAAAGTGACAACAGAATAATCCACCTGCATTCTTGGGGAAATGTTGCATCCTTAGGAATTTAGGATATGTCATTTAAAAATTATCTTGTCATTAAAATAAAGTTGGTTTTTCCTGAAGATTAGGCCTTAGGAAGCTTGATTGAGAGAAAGGAGAGAAGAAACATGAATAAGAACACAAATAATATGAGGAGATCTCTGCATAAAATGGGAGATTTTCAAAATACCTTTCACATCTCATCTTCTTGCAGAGGGCACACATTCTTATTAATCCAGGATGTAATAATGTAATAGATACTCATCAAATGTTGTATTTTGCAGCATTCGTCTGTTGAAAGACTTGGGCACTTTTCATTACTTTATTGTTCATCTCTCAATAGCATTTTCCAGGTTTGGGTTGATAGAATTGAATTCATGGGTTGTACACAGCCAGGACCTTATGGGAATAAAGTGGAGTGGGGTATTTTAAATATTTGAACTCATGCTTTTGAATTCAAGGAAATACTTTGAGGTTGTGATATTCTTGCTAAATTACTGCTCAGAACCTCAAAGGATACCTGCATTGAAGGTAGCTCTTTCGTTGTCATTTTATGTCTTATTAACAGCATTTTTTTTTAAAAAAAGATGTACTGTGGTACATAAGAAATTAAAATGTTATTTGCCTCACAACCCACCTTTATTCTCCATCATCTAGTTCTATAAGGACAGCTATTGTGGTTTTACAGATGTAAATTGATCAAAACAAGCATTTGATTTCAGCCAAAGCTGTCCATTAATTTTTTGAAGAAAATTCTTCTCCCTTCCCTTTCTTCCACCTTTCCTATTCCTCTCTTTCTCCCTTTCTCCATTTTTTTCTGTCAATTTTCCCTTTTTCCTGTGTAGACACTATACAGAAATGTGAAACAATGGGGAAGGAATGCAGAAAACCACAAACTGAGATGTGTTGAATTGAAGCTGAGTAAATCGTTTGGATGGAAAAGTTTTCTGAGGACTTGAGCTCATTCTTTGTAAAGGCCCTTTTAAGTCTAGACACACACACGTTTCTGAATCTGTAGAAATGATTTGTATGCTGGCCTAATCCTGGAGTGCTCTGATTATAGAATTTGGAAGTGAGGCATTTCTAAAACAAAAAGGAATGGTGAGGTCTTTGGTGATGAAAACCTCAGCAAAAATAGAATGATTCAGAAAGCAAGAGCATCTGGTTTAACAAATAAGCAACTCAGAAAAGAGGCTTGTCTCATGTCATTGCTGGGCTTTCTGAAAGCCTTTTTCAATGTTTCACCAATGCACTGGTTTCCTAGGGCTATTATAACTGGTTGGCTTAAAACGAAACAAATGTATCCTCTCACAGTTCTCTGGGATAGCATTTGGGAACCAAGGAGTCTCAGGGCTGTACTCTCTGAAGGCTCAAGGGAAGCATTTCTCCTTCCCTCTTCTTAGCTTCTGGTAGATGCCAAAAATTCTTGCAGACATATCACCCAAATCTCTACCTCTACTGTCACATGGTATTTTCTCTATGTTTTTTCTGTGTCTAAATTTCCTGTCTGTTCTTAGAGTTCAAATCATGGAAAAGGTCTTATTCTAATACAATATGAACTCACCTTACCTTGACAGTATCTGAAAAAGCCCTATTTGCAAATAAGATCACATTCACAGGTCTCAGGGTTTAGGTCTTCAACATACACAGCTTCTTTTAGGAGAAACATAATTCAACCCACAACACCTGACACATAATGTTGAGGATTTTTTTGAATCAGCTTTATTGTTATTTTTATTGCCAGTTTGCTTAGGTTTTAGGTTTGTTTTTGTTTGGTTGTTTCTTTGTATTTAAATTGGAAATGTGTCCTTAACCTTTCGGTTATGTGCAGATAAGTGGGATATCATTATAAATGAACATAAAAAGCAACTTTTCTTTCTACAGCAACAAAGAAAAACTTTAAGAGAAAACATTTAAAATCATGAAGCATATCTCTTCGCTTTACATCACACTTAACATTTTTTTCTCCATATCAAGGCTTTTTTACCGTTATTAATCTTACCATTTCTCATCTTATTTTTTAATAGACACTTTCTACATTTCAAGAAAGCACCTATTTCCTTCTTTTTCCTTATTCTTCTTCTGATACTCAATTCTTATCTCCAAGCATTTTTTTTTTCAAGGGATTGCCTTTAGAGAAAAGCAATGTATTAGTCAATTTTCACACTGCTATAAAGAAATACCCAAGACTGGGTAATTTATGAAGGAAAGAGGTTTGACTCAGTTCCACATGGCTGGGAGATCTCGGAAAACTTATAATCATGGTGGAAGGTGAAGAGGAAGCAAGGACCTTCTTCACATGTGGCAGGAGAGAGAAGAGTGAGGGAAGGAGGAATTTGCCAAATACGTAAAACAATCAGATCTCCTGAGAACTCACTCACCCGTGAGAAAAGCATGGGAGAAACTTCCCCCATGATCCAATCACCTTCTACCAGGTTCCTCCCTCAACACCTGGGAATTACAATTCAAGACAAATTTGTCCCTTTGGGTAGGGACACAAAGCCTAACCATATCATACAAGATAATATACACCCACAAAGCATTTAAGTCAAGAATCTTTTACAAATTAACAATAAACTGCTATACATCAGAGCAATATAAATGTCAGCATATAGACACATATGTATTAGCATACACAATTCCAAAAGTCTTGGTCTGAGCTATTTTCATCAAGTTCCTTAGCAGCCTTCTGATTTATCCTACAAAGATTCTGAAGCTAGGATTGTGACTTTATACACAGTGTGAGTAATCTATGTCCATTTTAAATAAAAAAGAATAAAATATTTTGGTGATGGCAACTCAGCTGCCCTAAAAGATGCACGTTTTTATTCTTCGCCATAGTTATTTAGCCATTTTCAACTTGCTCTATGTTCCCCAGATCTCCTATCTAACTAGATCCTCCATCATTCTCAGGGATCCTGTATTAGTCTGTTCTCATGCTGCTAATAAAAACATACCTGAGACTGGATAACTTATAAATGAAAAAGGTTTAATTGACTCACAGTTCCACATGGCTGGGGGGCCTCACAATCATGGCGGAAGGTGAATGAGGAGCAAAGTCACGTCTTATATGAGACAGGCAAGGGAGCATGTGCGGGGGAACTCCCCTTTATAAAACATTCAGATCTTGTGAGACTTATTCACTATCACAACAACAGCATGGCATGGGAAAGGCCCACCCCCATGACTCAATTACATCCCACTGGGACCCTCCCACAACATGTGGAGATTATGGGAGCTACACTTCAACATGAGATTTGGGTGGGGACACAGCCAAACCATATCAAATCCCTTGTTCTAAACCTCAAGTAGAAAGTAGAACTTGCTATACAGGAACTTTCTTCATTTCCAATCAAGCAACCTGCAAATGTTTTCACGTGCATCTGCATGCTCCCTTCTTTTTCTCTCTTCTCTACATTCACACAAGCAAATTGCATCCACTTTTTTATTTTCCACAAGCTGAACCACTGCTATGCACTGAAACTAAATTTCTAGTTTCCTCATCAACCCCCACCTTCACTCTCACCAAACAAATAAACAATAAACCTATTTGTCCTTGAACATTCTCTTGTACAACAATGGAAATAATAACACCTTGTTGCCCAAGGTAGTGTTTATTCATATCTTCTTCACCCCATTTGTGGAAGAGGAATCCTGCCCTAGAGTTATGAAGATGGTTGAGTACACTACACCCAACACTGGACAGATGAGGTCCATGGCAGCTTATTAGTGACATACACTCAAATTTTGGGGGATGATGACACCATGCTATGCAGGACCACAAATGGATTGCCCTTGGGAAATAGGCGAATAAGCAGGCGTTGTGTAAGTTCGGCTTTATTTAGGAGGGTAGGGTAAACCTTGGTTCCCATAGGAAGATGTGATTGGCTTGTTTGAATAGTTCTGTGGGCTAGTTACAAACTGAAATCTTCTACACGGATGTAAGCAGGCACTGTTCTTGGTCTCCATGATAAAGAAGGTGGTATGGCTATGATGCCTTGTCCACGAGACCACAATGGTGAGATGCACTTGGGCTAGGACATTTGAGTTCATCTTGGTTTTCCCCAGATATTAAAGAACACATATACTGGGTCTTTATTTTAGACTTTATACCACAATTAAGGCATTCTTGGATGATCCTTTTTTTTCTATTTTTCCTTTACCACACAATTATTTTGTGTACTCTGCCAACTTGAACAAAATAATAGCTTTTGTAAGTTTTCATCATCCCCCTCATCTCCCCATAATTTTTCTGGCTTCTCTCTGCTCATCCTCTAGAATTTGACTTAGCAGCCACCTATCCTGGGTCTAGGTCTCCTCTGTCAACTTCCCTGAGGTTGTGATAAGTACTGCTCTTGTTGCTTTCACAGCATTCTGTGTTTAACCTATCATCAAATACATCATGTTTGGGAATAATTATTTACTCCTTTTTTCCCACATTAGATTCTAGGCTTTAGATGTCAGAAACTATGCTTTGTGTATGTTTTCCCTAGTGTGTGGCACACAGTAGGTGCACAGTAAATATATGTTTAATTTCTCTTAAATGACAGTGAACTGAATATACATCTACCTTAATATGAAAAGAGCAGCATGGTTAAAATACTTAAACCCAAGTATCCAGAACACTTCTGATTTTTTTATTAGCAGTTTTCTTCCCTACCTTTTCTCATCTTGCTACTCACTAAGCTTTGTTTTCAAACAGAATCTTAGCTGGCACCATCAGTGATGTATTGGTTTCCCCACGTTCCTAGGAAGCACTTTGATCTTCATGTGGCAACATTAATCCTTGCTATTGGTCTGAGAACCCAATAGAATGGTGTAATTTATATCTGCTTTCATCCCTCTGGCAGTCCCCGGCAGCACCTGCCAGGGTATGGCTGCTGTATCAGCAAAGCAAATGGGAAGCAAATGACTATATATTGTGGTCCCCAAAGAGAAACCCGTTACCACTGCAACTAAGCTTGACAGAGTAGGACTCCCATTTGACTCCAAAGAACATGAAATGCTCCACTACTTTTTGAAATCATTTGCTTATATGTGGTTGCAGTTCACACATCCCAATATGTCCTTTGCCTTCATACCCCAAGGGGAAGAGAAATATGAGCCTATTCCATTCAGAGATCACTGAATAATATTTGCTGCTATCAGATTGTATTGGCTTTAGGACTGTTATTTGTTGGGAATATGCGGTGAGTCTCAAAGCCCACAACATTTCCCCAGGGTGCCCATTAGCCAGAAGGGGAGCATAGTTGTAAACAATCTGTTTTGTAAAATATAGGTCTCTAGAAGAAAAGGCATCACAATGGTGTTTGTTGAATATTTCATGGCCTAGAATGTACAGTTTACAGACAGGGAGGGAATTATAGAGGATAGTCACACAAAAATATAGTTTCTAGGAAAGAGATACTTTCTCCTTTCTGTCAACAGTTTGGTACAGGAAGCTAGAATATGAGTGAGTAGTGAGGAGAGAAAATAAATGCCATGCGTAAAATGTCAGAAGAATTAGGTTTTCAGATTCCTTGGAATGACGTTCCCTTTCACTGATTACCTATGAAATGCTTTTATATTTGTGTGCTTTGTCATAGGCTTCAGATTATTTGTTTCATTTCAGTTAGTAAACAATGCCAATGGACAGAAATAGCAGTGGCACATTTTTTTTTTCTAGAGGTAAGAACATGGGCTAAAAGAGGATGTATTCAACTCAAAGGCTTTATTCTGCCATCCACGGCACCTCTAGGTTCCACAATATAGAAAAAATCTTCAAAATTACACACCAAAGTGTGTGTGTGTGTGCGTATGTGTGTGTATGTGGGTGTACACATATCAAAATCTCTAAAATTACACACCAAAATGTGTTTATACGTATGTATATACTTTTATGGAATGAGTGTGCACAGCTTTAATCAGATTCTCATACCCCCCTCATTGCTACTTTACCTAAATTTGTGTTACAGTTATATCGAAAGAACTAAAAGAGAGAGAGACAGAGAGAGAGAGATGTAGCCAAATGGATAGAAATTCACATGACTTTGTTGATTGCTTTGCTTTCACTTTCAGCCAACATTCTGACTCTCCAGTTATGCCACTTAAATGCCTTAAATATTCGCTTATTTAAAATTAAAGATATAACTGTTTATTGTTAGTATTTTATTTTCCTTTGATCAGTGACTTGTTTTTACTATATTTCTTTGTATTTTTTATGCATTGCCGTATTTCAGAAAAATTATATTTTTTCTGAAGGCCTAATGCAATTGTTATAAAACAATCATAATGATATTTACAATATTTATTAATTTTTTATGTTTACCATTTCCAGGCAGTATGCTGACTGTTTTACATGTGGTAGCTACAAAAATCTCATAAAATATAGAGCAGGATGCCTAGAGGACACTGAGGCTAAGAAAGATGCAATAACTTGTTGAATATCACAGAAACAATATGTGATTCAAAGATTCACATACAGCCCTCTTCATGATTGCAGAATCTCAGCTTTCAACTGTACTGATTCTCCACAATGATGCATTTCTTGTTGTAATTTAATATAACTCCAAAAGGAGAACATGGAATGGTAAAGATCTGACCAGCATTGCATAATATGATAAAAATAACCCATGATTAATTTAAAAGAAGTAGTGTAATTATGTATGATAGTGAGCAAGTTATTTAATAACTATTTTCAAAGTCTGGTCACCATCAAAAAGTTTCACCAAAACAAAAATAAAATATTAGAAAACAAACTTCAGCTGCCAGGAATTGTTAGCTGATGTAAAATTAATTTGCGAATACTTTGTCCCTATCTATTCCTTCACTGGGACTTAAAAATAAAATTACTCATCCATATTTTTCTGACAACTAGGAATGTTCTTGCTACATAGTTCTGGCCAATAATACATAAGGATTTTGTTTAAGATTTTTGGGGATTTTTTTAATAAAGATCTGTATATAGATGGCTTTATTCTCTTCTCTAATATCTTCAGTGATGCATATGTTTGCTTCAACCATATTGAAAGCATTAAGAACAGGCCTAGAGTACCACTGATGGCCTGACTCTGACTTTTGAACCACTGAGCCAATGGCAGCAGCTAAGCAAAAACTGTCAACTATGTGAGAAAATAATTCTCTATATGTTTAAGCCACTGTTAGAAGTGGTTTATGGTTCTCATGGCCTATATCATTCCTAAATGATAAATATGCTCACCATATGGAAAATATTCAGATAGATATGGAATCTCAGGGAAGAAACAAAACATGTTTTTTACACATGACATGATTTTGCATGTAAAATTTTTTGAAGTATCTGTTCACAAGGTATTAGAATTAATGCATGGACTTAACAATATAACTGAGTATAAGGTCAATATACGAAAATCAATTACATTTATTTACAGTAGCAACAAATATTAAAAGTTATTATATATCAACAACATTTTAGACATCAAATATGCAGAAATGAATCTATAAAAAATATACATGTTTTCTAAACTAAAACATAACATTATTTAGATAAACTAAAAAAGAGAAAATAAAACATAGATCATGTTCATGGTTTCCCAACTATTGTAAAGATGTTAGTTTCCCCCAATTTAATTCATAAATTAAATAAAAATCACATCAGGTTTTCTTTTGGCAGAAATTGCACTGCATATTCTACAATTTATATCCAAAGGGCCAGGAATAGCTACATCAATTTTGAAATTAAAAAAGAAACTGAAGGATTTATACTCCCAGATTTATTGTAAAGTTACAATAATTGAGACTATATGAAATATGTGTAACAATAGATAAATATATAGATAAAACTGAAAAGAGATTGAAATGGTAGTTTAAACATATAGAGTCACCTGATTTATAGAAAAGGTATCATTGCAGTCTAGTGAGTAAAAATGCTATTTTCCATAAATGATGCTAGGTCAATTGGATATCTATGTGGAAATAAATACATTTTTACTGTACATCACACCATATACAAAAACTAATTTCTGATGGTTTATGAAACAATAAAGATTCCAGAAAAATATGATGGAATATTCTATTCATGACCTTGAGATAGACAAATTTTATAAAACAAGAGTAACTATGTAGCACTAACAGTAACTAACAGTAACAGTAACAGAAGGAGAAATGATGAATAGACAAATTCAGATTTAAGGATTTCTACCTATTAAAAGAAGCAATTAGGACTATAAAAAGTAACTAATAATGTGAAACATTTGCAATACATATATCTAATGTATTAACTCATCAAGGACTCATATAGAGCTTATTTATTTTTATTTATTTTTTTTGAGACGGAGTCTCGCTCTGTCGCCGAGGCTGGAGTGCAGTGGCACGATCTAGGCTCACTGCAAGCTCTGCCCCCTGGGTTCATGCCATTCTCCTGCCTCAGCCTCCCGAGTAGCTGGGAATACAGGTACCCACCACCACGCCCAGCAAATTTTTTTTTTTTTTTTTTGCATTTTTAGTAGAGATGGGGTTTCACCATGCTAGCCAGGATGGTCTCGATCTCCTGACCTCAAGATCTGCCCATCTGGGCCTCCCAAAGTGCTGGGATTACAGGCATGAGCCACTGCGCCTGGCCCATATGAGCTTATTTTTAAACATCCTACATATCAATAAGAAAAATCATATACTACAACGAAAAATGGTAAAAATACGATGTCACTTTATAAAAGAGAGTATTTTAATTACTCTTTAGCATTAAATTGTGGCTTAGTCTTATTAATCATCAGGAAATATGAGTTAAAAATCACGATAGAATATTATCACACCTCTACCAAAAGACAAATAAAAGGTAGAAAATACAAAAGTGTTAAGAAGAATGTGGAGCAACTGGAATTATCTCATTACTGCTGGTTCAAATGTGAATTGATACAACCTCTTGAGGAAATTGATTAACACATGCCAGTGACTCAGGGTTTCCAGTTGCAGGCATATACAAGAGATATGGACAAAAATCTTCATAGCAGTATTTCTTGCAATAGCCTAGAAGTGGAAACTACCCAAATGCCTAGTAATAGTAAAATGGTGAAATTTTACTGCACACAATGACATACTATTTTACATTGGCAAATAAATAAATAACATCCTACTAATTAACATGACTGAACACACAATTATAATGTTGCATACAAAAGGCAAGACACAAATGAGCATATACGGTACCATTTTATTTAGTTAAATTTAAAAAATAGGTACAATTAATTTGTACTTTGAGAAGGCAGTATAGCAATTCAGTGACTGGGAAGGGTCATGAGAGTCTTCTGGGTGCTGGCAATGTTCTGTTTCTTAAGTTTTGATTACATGGATGAATTCATTTTGGAAAAAATAATTGAGGTGGTATACTTCGATTTTTGCACTATTTATACATGAATGATACACTTCAACAAACAACTTATTTAAAAAGAAACAACTTATTTAAAAAGAAAGCTTTTTGGCTCTACTGTATTCTTTTTCTGTCACCCAGGAAGAAGATATGATGGTTGAAGTTACAAGGAATCCATGTTGTAACCAGGAGCTGATCTTGATCAATGGAGCTACATAAAGCATGTTGAAATGCAAAGAAAGATAGAAGGAGCCTGTGGTACCGAAAACATTGAGGATTCTCTGAACCAGCCTTGGCTACCCCACCATTTAACTTGATGAAAAATATTTGTTTCCTCTTTAAGCTGTTCTTCTACCAAATGTATCAGTAAATAAAAATATATTAAATTAAATCAAATAGATGTTTGAGCTTTCAGTGTTGTCAAATTGGCTACTTTGTAGAAAGAGAACAACGTTCTCTCTTTCTCTTCTGGGTCTGTTAGATTATACAGAAATGAGGTTGTTAAGAGGATATTCTCTGACATTGCCATATTAACATTTTAAATTTATCTGAAGCCTTTTTCACCCTGACTGGCCCATTTAGGAGTAGCTACTGTACAGGGTAAAGCTTTTATTACTGTGCAAACTCTATGATACTGGAACTTACTTGTATACATTACAGTCTTTCCTATGACATTGTGAGCTTTTTCAGAGAGAGGGATCGTCACTTTTACCATTATATTACAGTTCATGGATTAACATTGCTTTAAAATGCGTTAAATTTAATAGAACACAGTGAGAATATGCCTCAGCTTCAAAATGATAGAAATCAATTCCAACAAAATCCATGCAACTTAATGAACATTCACTGATTTGAACTAATTTAAAATAAAATTATTCCACTAAAGGAGGAAGGACCAAGGTAGTGATGTTTATGGATTGTATAATTTTTAAGACACTAATAATATATTTTATGTAATTTTTATTAGACTTTATTTTTCAAACCAGTTTTAGTTCCCCTGCAAAACTGAGCAGAAAGTACTGAAAGTTCTCATAAACTCTCTTCCCCCACACTCTTACAGCCTCCCCCACTATTTAAACACCAGTGTGGTATGTCAGTTACAATTGATGAACCTGCATTGACACATCTTTATCACCCAAAGTCCATAGTTTACACTAGGTATCATTCTTGCTATTCTACATTCTATGGGCTTTGACAAGTGTATAACTGACGTGTATCTATCACTGTAGTATCTGACGGAATAGTTTCACTGTCTTAAAAATGTTCTGTGCTCTGCCTGTTCATCCCTCCTTTTTTCCTAACCCCTAACAACCACTGATCTTTACACTATCACTATGGTTTTGCCCTTTCCAAAATGACAAATAGTTGGAATCATACAGCATGTAGCTTTCTCAGATTTCCTTCTTTCATCTAGTAATGTGCATTTAAGTATCCTCCACATCTTTTCAATTTTATTTCATTTTAGCAGTAAGTAACATTCCATTGTCTGGATATACCATGGTTTATTCATTCATTTACCTATGGAAGAACATCTTTATCACTCTAAAGTTTCAGCAATTATGAAAAAGCGGCTACGAACATTCCTGGGTAGGTTTTTGAATGGACATAAGATTTCAACCCATTTGGGTAAATATCAAAGAGCACAATTTCTGTACATTATGGTGATATGGTTTGGCTGTGTCCCTATCCAAATCTCATCTTGAATTGTAGCTTCTATAACCTCCATGTGTTGTGAAAGGAACCCAGTGAGAGATAATTGAATCATGGGGGTGGTTTCCCCCATACTGTTCTCATGGTAGTGAATAAGTCTCATGTGATCTCATGGTTTTATAAGGGGTTTATCCTTTCACTTGGCTTTCGTTTCTCTCTTGCCTGCCACCATGTAAGATGTACCTTTTGCCTTCTGCCATGATTGTGAGGCCACTCCAGCCACATGAACTGTGAGTCCATTAAACCTCCCTTTCTTTATAAATTACCCAGTCTTGGTATGTCTTCATCAGCAACGTGAAAATGGGCTAATACATACAGTAAGATCATGCTTAATTTTGTAAGAATCTGCTAAACTGTCTCTCAAAGTGGCTGTAGTATTTTATAATTCTTACCATCAGTGAATGAGAATTCATGGTGCTTCACATCCTTGCCAGCACTTAGTGTTGGGATTTTGTCCATTTTAATAGGTATGTAGTAGTCTCTCATTTTTATTTTAATTTGCAATTGCCTAATGAAAAACAGTGTCAAACATCTTCATAAATTTGTATTGCTTATTTGCAATCTATATATCTCTTTGGTGAAGTGTCTGTACAGGTTTTTTTAACCCATTTTTAAGATTGGATTGTTTGTTTGTTTTTGAGTTTTAAGAGTGTGTATAGGTTACATAACATTTTATTTTTTCTATATTAACATTTAATCTTTTTATAACTGTTTAAAATGTATTTTCTGATTGTAAAATACACACTCATTTTAGAAATATTAGATAACATAGAAGAATATGACAAAAACATTAAAATGTAATATAGTACTAACAGATACTCATTTCTAACACACACACACACACACACACACACACACACACACACACACACACACACCTTTTAAAATGCAGGCTATGTATTGCCTCCAAAGACAAAACCAAATTTCTTGCCTTTATTCTTTCCTTCCTACTCTTCTATCTTCTTGATATAAAAGTGTCCAGTTTCTTTTGATTCTGGAGGCAAAGATATCATGTAACCTGGAAGAATTTGCCTCTGAAAAAAGCTAGGTGGGATGGCTTTGATTTAAGGCAAGTGGGCACCTTAAATGTTCTGGGGGCAAGAGGTTAAGATCAGTGTTTTGCCTTGAAAATGATGTTTCCCCTAATGACTCACATTTGCTTTAAGTATTTTATTCTGTTTTGTATTAATAACACACAGATATTAGCTTTAAAAAATAAATAAACATCAATACCTGTACATCCCCAGCACCCTTTTTTAATATTTTTCCTATTCATCTCATAGACAGTTATGATTCTGAAGTCAGGGTATATCATTCCCAAGGAGAAGTGTATAATTTAATTACAGATCTCTGTATCAATATGTAATAAACATTTTGTTTGGGACCTATTAAAACTAATTTTAATGACTTTCAAGTTTAAGAATAATTTTGCAACTTTTTTCATGCAGCATTATGTTTTTGAGATTTATCGATATTGAAACAAGTATTATAGAGAAGGCATTTTATTTTCCCATGACAGCCATCAAAAATGTATTGCCTATAGGCATACATATCTATTTTTACATATCTGAATCATGCAGCATTTTGATGTTTCAGAGGATTTTTTTCTTACCAGTATATTGTTGGTATATTTTTCAACCAAGTGCCCAGAATTACCCTCAACTGTAGATTTGGTTTCTGTATTACCTTTCCTTAAAGTTATCGTGGCACCACGTAGCGTTAGCTCAAGCTTCACTTTCTGATTCCATTTTACTTTGACCTGTATGGAGTATCTGATGAGTATGTTTAGGAAAAACAAATAATATTCTCAATTTAAGTATTACACATCATGATCTAATTTTATTACTGGTCATTTTTTGATATTACATATATCTCATATTTTCCAAGATATTTCAGTGTATGTAAGCAGATCAAATTTATTAGCATCTATTGGACACAGCAGGTACATTTAACTGCTCATTTAAGAGTAAATAATCTAAACCATGAAACGTAATACGTTCAGCTAAATGGCATATTCACAATGTATCAAAACAACTAAGAAATAAATTTGTATTAATGGATTAAAGCATATCAGGGTTGAATTAACCAGAGAGTAATTTGAGTTAATATATCTGGATACCAGTGAAACTCCCCCATGTCTTTTCCAAATTATACACTGTCGACAGATTACGCCAGAGGCAATGAAGAATCATGGAGTGTTGTTTTCTGAGCAGTAACAATTAAGGTCGAGATTCCCTAGCCTTGCATTTATGAGCCTTCACGATGTAAATGGGATTTGCCGCTTTAAATGCTACCTTATTTGCGTTTATATATACTAGACCCTAGCCAAATTGACTTGTTTGTAATTTCAGCAAATATTCCTTTCCCCACATGTGTGCTTTAGCTCTGGATTTTCCATCTGCCTGGAAGTTTTTTCTCCCACCATATTCTCTTGTCTATTCCCTCGCCTTATGCAAGTTTCTGCCTGAATACTAAGTCCCCCTTCATGATTATTTACCTCCTCCTCCTCTTCCCTCTTTAAGAATAAAGAATTTAATCTCTTATTAATAAAGCACTTGATTCATGCCGACTACCATGCTGGGTTCTAAGCATATAAAAAAGAAAAATGTTAGAGAATGTAGCAGAATAGAGAGTTTTTTTAATGAATCAATAATAATATAAGATGATTAAGTTCAATGACTCAGGTAAACACAGCTTCCACGAGAACATAAACAAATAGGACTCATTCTGTCCAGGGGCACCTAGGAGACGCTTTTCGATTTGCCAATATTTTAATAGTTATTAAGCAGGAAAAGTATACAAAATCTGCTCGAGTGGAGTTCATTCTGCCATAGTCCCTTCCCTTGCTCTTTCATTCCATATGTCCAAGTGGTAAGCCTAGCACAAAACCTGACATACATAAAGCTGTAAATAAAGGTGTGGTGAATTAATAACTTCATTAAAAAATGAATGACTTGCTAAAGTATCTAATCATAGTGGTAAGATGTTTTAAGAATGCTTTCTCTGTGGAATACAGATCTAAGCAGGGAAGTCAGAATCAATCTTGACCGCCGTCCTCTTGAAACTGAGCCTTTGTAATACAGCCACATGTATCCACGGGCAATTTCCTAACTAAACAGCAATATCTCATCATTGGATGGCTGACTGTTGCATCTTTGTGTCCTTGAGAGCATATAGGACAGTCCACAGTGCACATATGTTATTCAATAAAGAAAGCTTTGAGAAAGTTTTGGTTGAAATCAGTAACACGGCATGAAGTATTGGTAAGGTCTTCCCCATGTGCTGTGATATGTTTGCAAATCTTAATTTTTAGAAATCCAGCAGATTCCTAGTTATGTTCTCCGTTCATGATAGATGAAACTCCAATAGCAATTTGTATTGGTAAATGGACATCTTTATGGCCACTAAAACTTATGGAGTATTTACTAGAACCCAGGCACTTGGATAAGCATTTTATATTTTCCATCTATTTTAATCCTCACAACCACTTTTATCAGTTAGGAACTACTATTATTTCTATTTATAAATGATGAAATTGAAGCACAGGAAAGTTATAGAAAGTGCCCATTGTTTCACAGCTAGAGGATAGGCAGGTTGGATATTGGAGCCCCAGACTCTTAGCACTTACACTTTACTTCTAAACTGCAGCATAATTAACATATAAATAAAAGACAGTATTAGAATTTTTTGTTAAAACATGTGACCTAGCAATAAATATACTACTTCATTAGTATTTTAAGATTTCCATAACAAAATATCACAACTCAGAAGCTTATATAATAATGTATTTTCTCACAGTTCTGAAGCATAGAAGTCCAACCCCAAGGTGTTGGCAGGTTTGGCTCCTTTCCTTGAGTCCTGAAAGAAGGATCTGTTCCAGACCTCTTTCCTTGCCTAGAAATAGCTGTCTTCTGCCTATGTCTCTTCACACTATCTTTCTTTCATATATATCTCTCTGGGTCTTAATATCCCCTTTTTATAAGAACACTAGTTAGATTAAATTAAGGCCTACTCTAAGAACTTCACTTTAACTTGTTTGCCCCTATAAAGGTCAAATAAAATCATATTTTGAGGTGTTGGAAATTAGAACTTCAACTTATAAGTTTTGAACTCATAACAATTGCCATGAATTAAAAAAAATAAGCAGCACAGTAGTGAAATTTAGATAGGAAAATCTTTTTCTTTTCAGGAGAGTAGTTATTATATTTAAGAAACACAAGGAAATACTCATTTTAAGTTTTAGATAAATATCTAAAACATCCTTTCTTTTTAGTGAGACAGAGTCTCACTCTGTCACCAGGCTGCAGTGCAGTGATATGATCTTGGCTCACTGCAGCCTCCACCTCCCTGGTTCAAGCAATTCTCTTGCCTCAGCCTCTGGAGTACCTGGGGCTATAGGTGTGTACCACCACACCTGGCTAATTTTTGTACTTTTAGTAGAGATGAAGTTTCACTATGTTGGCCAGGCTGGTGTCAAACTCCTGACCTCAGGTGATCTGCCTGCCTCAGCCTCCCAAAGTGCTGGGATTACAGGCGTGAATCACCACACCTGTCCCTAAAACTTCCATTTTTTTAAAGGTAGTTTTAGAATTGTCGCACTAAGTCCCTCAAAGATCATAGCTTGCTGCTAAAAACTACTTTGTAAAGTCTATTTTCAAGTGGAGATGTAACTGTCTACATTTTAAGACTATATACTGAAGGTTGAATGTCTCTTATCCAAAATGCATGCGGACAGAAGTGTTTCAGATTTTTGAATACTTGCATATACATAATGAGATATCTTGGGGATTGGACCTGAGTCTAAACACATTTATTTATGTTTCATGTGCACCTTATACACATAGCCTGAAGGTAATTTTGTACAGTATTTTAAGTAATTTTGTGCAACAAAAAAAGTCAGACTGCATTTTGACTGCAACCCATCACACAAGGTCAAGTATAGAAATTTCCATTTGTATTATCATGTCAACACTCAATAAGTTTTGGATTTTGGAGAATTTCCAATTTCAGTTTTCTGGATTAGGGATGTTCAACCAATAACTGTTTGTCTTAAACAGATTTAGGATGAATTTGACTCTTGTTCAAAGAACATATTGCTGTTCATGTAATGCAGTCTAATATAATACTAATTTTATATGAACATATTTTTAGCCTGTTTTGTGAGGTCAAAAAATAACAGACAGTTGTTTTCTGCCTGAAAGTCACTTATCATTAAAATAATAGAAATGAACAGTACCCAGAAAAAGGAAAAAGAGAGAAAAATAATCAACAGAGCAAATAATATTCCACTTATGCAAATTACTCTCATTTCTCTTTCAATGCCAAAAAACAAGCATGACTGTGAGGCTGTTCCATAAACAATAGATAACGCAGCTGTTCCTCAGAAGACCATTTTAAAATTCACTTTTATTAATTAGGAAACTAATTCTAGAAAGAAAGAAAAAACTCTTTAACCTCCATTGATTAACTAAGAACACACTCCTCTAATTGGTGATGAACTGCTTTAATCATGGTAGAATAATGGATTTCACACTTAAGAATTCCAGTGCCCTGAGCTTCAAGATTTTTTATAGATTCTCTCTATAGCACTGGGGACTCTCAATTTTCTTCAGAGTTGATTTATTTAAAAAGGACTTTACTGCTAAAGCAACTGGTGTCATTTCTCAAGTACATATAAGACCAGATATAAAAGGCTTTATTATGCTTGGTTACCCTTGCATTCAACATTCTGGAGGCTGCTACTCTTCAAGAGAATAACTATTTTCCTGGAACAACCTAAACCACTGCTACACCTTAAAATAATTATTATAAGGTTTAACTTTTCTTCCAACTACATTTTACCCTGAAACTGGAACTGTAGGGTTATTCAGAGTAGTCTTTGTTTTATAAACAAATGATATTTAATATTGTGAAAGGATACAAAATAGTACAAAGACAGAGATTGCAAAATATCATAAAATTCAAGATGGTATTTTGTATTTTGAAAATATGGGTGCCCAATTGTAAGACCCTCAAATATCATATGTTCATAATGTCCTCAAAACATACTGGAGCCATTACTATAAATGTTTGACATTTAATAAAATAAAATCAACTGACAGCAAGAACTGGTTAAACATAATTAAGAATCCTACCCTTTGTGTTTTTACTCAGAATAACAAATAGTAATGAAAAGAGATGAATGAATAAATTAATATTTCTATTTAAATACATTTACCTCTCTTACACTATTTTAGTAGAAATATCACCAGTAGAAACTTATAAATGGGTGAGTAAAATGAAGAGAGGATAGAGAAAGATTGACCACCACTTTCAATCAAGACAAACATTTTGGAGGAGAAAAAAGAGCAAATGGTTCTAACACTTGAAACAGTTGTTTGTTTGCTTTTAACTGTCAAATGTGATTTAATTTACTAAACCATGTTGGTTCAGAAATCAAACATAAATGTCTCTTTTTTTTTTTTTTTTTTTTGAAACGGAGTCTCGCTCTGTCGCCCAGGCTGGAGCGCAGTGGCGCAATCTCGGCTCACTGCAAGCTCCGCCCCCCGGGTTCAGGCCATTCTCCTGCCTCAGCCTCCGGAGTAGATGGGACTACAGGCGCCCGCCACTGTGCCCGGCTAATTTTTTGTATTTTTAGTACAGACGGGGTTTCACCGTGGTCTCGATCTCCTGACCTCGCGATCCACCCGCCTCGGCCTCCCAAAGTGCTGGGATTACAGGCGTGGGCCACCGCGCCCGGCCAATAAATGTCTCTTCTAAACTAACTGTTTGGTGGGCTAAACAGGGGGACTAAGCGAGAGACATGCATTATTTTCAGAGCTTAAATCTATGGGTTATTCATACTCTCACATTAGTAAAACCTTTTTCTTGTTAAAGTGGTACTTAAGTGGTTTTTTTTAACAAGTGATTTGAATTACAGAAAGTCCTACAATAATTTAATCTTCCTTTAAGCTTGCTAAATTGGATTAGATTTCTTGTAGATAGGCAAGATTTTTAAAGATAAGCAGAAAATTTCTTGTATCTCCCAGAACTATATGCTTACTTTATCTTTCATAATAAATATTGGGCCCCAGAAAATGAAATTAAAAAATAACAAATGAGGTTAAATTCCTAAAAATCTGCAGGCCTGGATAGGGAGAGAGAGAATTCTGATATCATTGCATCAGAAAGTATCAATTAGATACTGCACTTCTTATTCTCCTTATAAAATACACGTATAGAGAGAGTGATAAAGGAATTTCCTATGTAATTTCCAGTAGTACAGGAATTTCTTGATTCACCAAAACGAACAAACAAGCACACATACAAAATGTTTACCATAATTTACACATTGCTCTGCCAGTAACACACAGGTATTCATATTGCACGAACATTCTGGGAGCATCTTGGTAACGACTCTGTCTTGTGATGAGTTATTTATTTAGGAGGAGCCCATGTGTTTCAATACTGCGGCTGTGATTCTTTCCTCAGATTGCAAAGCTCTTTTCTCTGGGTTTCATCAGATCCTGACTTGAGGTTCTGCCTCTCTCCAGCCTTTTGTAGCCATTTCTTCTTATCCTCCCAGTCCTTCTTCTCATCCCAGCTCAAGGGATCACTCATAAGAATAAGAATAAACCTTTGTAATGCAGTCCTTTCAGCCTATGCTAAGTTCAAATGTAGATTGTCAATGAATCTTTTTTCTTTTTCTGCAGAGGATGCCAATACATTATAATCTTACATCATTTCCAAGGAAAAAATCTAAGTTAACTTTACCAGTTCGACTTACGCAGTTTACAGACCTAGAAATGCCCAGCTTGTATGAACACTTATTGAACATTTTGCATTGGTATATTAGCGTCACTCAAGGAAAGCACATGATTTGTATCAAATACTGATTGATTGAGCCTCAAAGCTAGTTGTGATAGTAAAATGCCTTCCTTAATTTACAAGCCAAATTCAAAAGTAAACCTTCACTCTTTTGACTCAGGGTATGTGTGATCTTACTGGGTAGTGGTCATAAATGATCAAATAATTTTCTTCCAATGAATCAGCAAATGTTTATTAGATGATTGCTATGTATACCCCAGATTGGTATTCTGGGGACAACAGTGTGAGCCCCAAATATCTGAGGCAGATCTCAGGTAATTTAGAAAGTTTATTTTGCCAAGGTTGAGGACGCCCTCCCATGACACAGCCTCATGACATGTGCCCAAGGTGGTTAGAGCACATTTGGTTTTACACATTTTAAGGAGACATGAGACATCCATCAACATACGTAAGATGAACATTGGTTAGGTCTGAAAAGGTGGGACAACTCGAAGCAAAGGAGGAGGGACGACTCGAAGCAGGGAGGGGTCTTCCAGGTCATAGGTAGATAAAAGACAAATGGTTGCATTCTTGTGAGTTTCTGATTAGCCTCTCCAAAGGAGGCAATCAGATATGCATTTATCTCAATGAACAGAGGGGTGACCTTGAAGAGAATGGGATGCAGGTTTGCCCAAGCAGTTCCCAGCCTGACTTTTCCCTTTAGCGTATTGATTTTGAGGCATCAAGATTTATTTTCCTTTCACAATAAGTAATGAATTCAGGAAGTTCATCCTTTATGGGATTTATTATCTGGTTAAGAAGATGCATCTCCAATAAGTCATGGCTAATCTAATAAATATAATGTTATGTGAAGTACAGGGGGTATGAGTAATGTTAATAAGGTACCTAACTTAGGTAGAAGGTAGAAGTGGAGTAGAGGGCTCTCCTGAGGAAGAATCATTTCATCTGAAACATGAATGATGAATAATAAGTTGCCAGAAAAAAAGATGAGAGAATCATACAAGAAGGAGAAGCAGAAGAGTGTTCCAGGCAGAAAACAGCTTGTCAGAGACCCTGAGGTGGGAATGAGCAAAACCATGAGCATCTTCTATAGGATTTTTTCCTTCTATCAGACTTCAGCCTACACGAATATCACAATGAAGCAAGCAACATAAGTACATTCTTCTCTGATTTGACATCCTGGAGAGATGCTTGCTGCATGCCATGCCAAAGAATTGAACACCGATAACAGCACAAAAGACTGAACAGTTCATGATCTGAAAGGTAATGGTATATGAAAGCCAGAAATAAAGGTAAGTGCAAGTGAAATATTTTCACCTTCATTATTTAAGTTAATTTTGAGTGACTCCAAATGCTATTGTGTATACTGTGCTCAGCTGATGAACTAGACTATATAATTTGCCAACTCAGTTCTTATTCGATATCACTCAAAGTTCATATTCAATAAAATGATAGCATTTTACAAAATGTATGTAAAGCTGAATTTAAACCTTCAAATGGGAGGAAGAGGGAACATGCACAGCTAGATTAATTTGAGATATTAAAATGATGAAAAGTGTAACTCTATTCAATGAAGATGTTACGTCATTGCTTTCCAATATAAAGGCAAAAGTAATTCTAAGTCATTTAGCCGATTTGTCCTTAGCATCAGAGTTGTATCTTTGCTAGCAATATTTCTTTTTTATTTATTATTTATTGAATTCCAAGTAGGCATCACTATATAAATCATTATATACCTAGTTCCTACCACAAAAGCATACAATCAAAGTCAAATAGAGAAAGCAATTCAGATATAAAATATGTCAAATGTGTTAATGAAACTCTGAAGATTGAGATTCTTATAAATATGCGTTCATAGCTTAGGAAGTAAAAACTATAAATAAGACAAAAGGCCCAATGATAAGAAACTCACATTCTAGGTATATTCTTAACTATGGTTTGCTATTAAGAACTAATGAATATAATTTTAGCTCACAGTACATCTTCCTAGAAAACAAACAAACAGTAATATAATATGGGGAGGGTGCTGCCAGGATTACCCTCCAGTCTCTGTTAATCTTTCTCCCACTATAGCTTCTTATTTCCTCAAAAAGTCAGAATCCTGGTTTACAATAACCCTTGATTACATTCTTGAAAATGTGGTGCTTTTACCTCAATAACCTGTCTAGTTTTCAAAAGGAAAAAAGAGTAGAAGCAAAAAGGTTTCCAATGAAACCTTTTCACTTTACTTTCAACTTACCCAGTTTTTAATGGTTCTGCGCCACAAAGCATCACAGGCATAAAGACAGTATTTGACTACCATTCTTTATACTGTGCTAACCTCCTGTTATGTAATGGGAAGGTCATCATATTTGCCCAATGTGAAATGCCAAAAAATATAGATAGATTGATGAACAGACACATATCCCTACCTCTATCTCTATCTCTACTTCTATCAATATCTGCCTATCAATGTCTATGTATCTATTCTTCTACCCATATCTTCAACACCTTCAACATTTGGCACATGGTAGTTTCCCAAAATATATTTATTTAAATTTGACACTATCTTTTTGTTTGCATTTTTAATATAACTCTCATTTTAAGAAAACATGAATTCAAATATGTGAAGTTATACAAATTAAATTAAGCTACGCTATCTAAAGGGTCTAAAAATTCAGAATTGGTGAGCCTTTCTGGAAACATAATACATAACTGAATTTTTAAAACTCAATTTACAAGCAATCTTTTGGGATAAGTCAAGTACATTTGAGAACTTACAAAAATCCCAGTGTCATTTGATCATTGAGTTCTAAAGCAAACGATGCCAAAACCTGAGAAAATGAATTTATGTTTTGTATACTTGGCCATTGACATTTTGAAGTGTTATATATTTAAGATTTATCTACAGAAGCTGTGTTTATGCTTTTTGGTGTATCTTCTGATGCATTTCATCTGCCAATCCTCTGGTTATGAAGGCATGTATCCATCAGTGACTTGAGTCTGTTTTGGATTAAGAAAATCTAGGATTGGAAGTTATACAGAGACAATATCATTAATGAAACAATTTACTAGGTGATTTGGGCCCTACTCATTCCAATAAGGATTACTGTTAGATATCTGACTTCCATCTCTATCTGCACAGGAGAGGGGATTTGTCAATGGACACATGAAGAGTGCTATTTCATTCAATGAAGATATGTCTTTGCTTTCCAATATAAAAGCAAAATAATTCTAAGTCATTTGGCTAATTTGTCCTTAGCATGAAAGTTGTATCTTTGTTAGGCAATATTTCTTTATTGTTTATCATTTATTGAACTCCAAGTATGCATCACTATATAAATCATTGTATACACAGTACATATCCCCAAGGTATATAATCAAAGTCAAACAGAGAAAGCAATTCAGACATAAAATATGTCAAATGTGTTAATTAAACTCTGAAGATTGAGTTTCTTAGTTATAAATACGTCTTCATAGCTTAGAAAGTAAAAACTATAAATAAGACAGAAGGTATAATGATAAGAAACTCACATTCTAGATGTATTCTTAACTATGGTTTGCATTAAGAACTAATGAATATAATATTAGCTCACAGCATATCTTCCTAGAAAAAAAAAAAACAAGAATATAAGGTTTTGGGGAAGGTGATAGAGTCATGCTGATCTGATTTGAAGTTCTATCTTCACCATTTACTTTGAGAAATTGGGCAATATAAGCCTCCTCAAGCTGGTTCTCCTCTTCCCCCAAGTTTTGATAATCATATTAATGCTCACATAAAAGCATTGATCTGAGTATCAAATGTGATAATACATGTGAAATACTTAGATCAAATCCTGGAAAGTTATTACTATGAAAAAAGGAGAACACTTCTGAGCTCACCTAGATTTTGGTCTAGATGAGAGACAATCAGTATTAGCTGACTATAAATAAACCGCCCTAAAAGTCAGAGCAAGCAGAAATGGACATCTTCTCAATATAAAAATTTGAAGTAGAAATGATGAGATTGAATTAGTGTGTCTACAATGCTTTGGAAGCGGTTAGATATTACTGCAGGGGTTTTGGGTGGAAGCACAAGATTCAATGGGTTCTATTCTCTTCCTACGGATTGATTCGTTTGTTTTCATCTGGATTGATCCATGAAACGGGCTTGGAGAGGTGAAAGAAGAGTGTCCAGCTGACCCTTTGATGAGGCCAGTACCTAATTTCAGAGACAAAAAATAAAATAAAATAATAAAATAAAAACACTTGGAATTCAAGTGTCTTTTATGATTTACCTGAAGCATCTGTAAAACTTGAATCCTTGCCCTTTTGGCAAGATTTTTCTCATATTCCAAACAAAGGTAGATCTTTGTCTTGATATTTTCCAAACTAGCTATGTGCTCTTCGCTAGAATTGTAAACATTCATAATCAAAGTGTATGGACTACTACCTGGATTTGGAAGGCAATTTATTTCTTCCATAATATTTTATAACAAATATTTATAATTGCAGTATGTGTAAAGTGGCTAAGCACTTAACATGATAGATGTGGTTATTTCTACTTTACGTATGAAGAAACACAATTAACAGAGCTAAAAAGCAGCAACACCAGGAGGAAAAAACATACAGGTGGGTATGATTCTGTTACTGGAAATGGGTCCTGATCCAGACCCCAAGACAGGGTTCATGGACCTTGCACAAAAAAGAATTTGGGGCACGTCCATAGAGTAAAGCAAAAGCAAGTTTATTAAGAAAGTGAAGGAATAAAGAATGGCTACTTCATAGGCAGAGCTGTGGCTTGGTCTGTTCACTGTGATTAACCTTATAGTCATTTCTTGATTATATCCTAAGCAAGGGGTGTTTTCCATGAGTTTTCCAGGAAAGATGTGGGCAAATCCTGGAACTGAGAGTTTCTGCCACTTTTAGACCAAATAGGATAACTTTCTGAAGTTGTCATGGCATTTATAAAATATCAGGGTGCTGGTGGGAGTGTCCTTCAGCATTCTACTGCATTGTAATTAGCGTATAATGAGCAGTGAGGATGACCAGAGGTCACTTTCATTGTCATCTTGGTTTTGATGTGTTTTGGCCAGCTTCTTTACCACAACCTGTTCTATCAGCAAGGTCTTTGTGACCTGTGTCTTGTGCTAACCTCCTATCTTATTTTGTGATAGGAGGATGAGATAGTTCATTATCACACAACTATAAATAACTTCCCAAGAGTGGGTAATTTATAGAGAAACGAGGTTTAATTAACTCAGTTCCACATGGCTGGTGAGGCCTTAGGAAACTTACAATCATTGCAGAAGCAGACGCAGGCATGTCTTACATGGCAGCAAGTGAGAGAAAGTGTGTGAAGGAGAAACTGTCAAACAGTTATAAAACTATCAAGTCTCATGAGAACTCACTCGCTATCATGAGAACAGAATGGGGAAACTGCCCCCATGATCTAATCGCCTCCCACATGGTCCCTCCCCAACACGTGGGGATTACAGGGATTACAATTTGAGATGGGATTTGGGTAGGGACCCAGAGCCATACCATATAATTCCACCCCAGCCTCCCCTGGATCTCATGCCCTTTTCATATTTCAAAACCAATCATGCCTTCCCAACAGTCACCCAAAGTCTTAATTCATTCCAGTATTAACCCAAAAGTCCAAGTCTCAAGTTTCATCTGAGACAAGGCAAGTCTCTTCTGCCTATGAGCCTATAAAAGAAACAACAAGTTAGTTATTTCCAAGATATAATGGGGGTACAGGCATTGGATAAATACTCCTGTTCCAAGTGGGATAAATTGGCCAAAACAAAAGGCCTATAGACTCCCTGCAAGTCCAAAGTGGACAGAGCACTCATTAAATCTTAAAGCTCCGAAATAATCTCCTTTGACTCCATGTCTCACATCAAGGGCATGCTGAAGCAAGGGGTGGGCTCCCAATGCATTGGGCAGCTCTGTCTCTGTGGCTTTGCAGGGGTCAGACCCCATGGATCCTCTCATGGGCTGGCATTGGGTGCCTGCAGCTTTTCCAGGTGCACGGTGCAAGCTGTCAGTGTATCTACCATTCTGGGGACCGGAGGGCCCTAAGTCCTTAGAATGCCTAACCTCCTGGGAATGCAGCCCAGTATGTCTCAGCCTTGTTTTACCCAGCCCCTCTCCAAGATGGAATTGCTCTTGTTCAAACATCTCTGACAATTCTAGATCCAATGAGTATAATCACTAATTAATACTGCTTCAGTTCTACTCCACTGGGTAAAGCTTCCCTTATGTTACTGTCTAGAAGTGGAAAAATTGTAAAGGAATGGCAGCATGATATACAGAAAATGTAACATGTAATAAGTTGAATTGTAATCCCCACTCCCCAACAAATTCATACCTTGAAAATTCCAACCACCAGTACCTTGCAAGGTGACCTGCTTTTGGAACTAGGGTTATCACAGATGTAACTAATTAAGTACAGATGCGCCATCAGGATAGGCCTTAATTCAATATGACTGGTGAACTTATAAAAAGAATGCATGGGGAAAGAAAGACACATTAAAAGGAAAAATGACATGAAAGCACAGGAAGAAGATGGTCATTTACAAGTCAAAGAAAGACGCCTGGAACAGATCTTTCCCTCACAGCCTTCAAATGGAACCAACACTGCTGACAGCTTGATTTTGAACTTCTGGCCTCCGGAACTGCGAGATATTACATTTATGTTGTTTAAGCCACCCTGTTTGGCACTTTGTTAAGATAGCCCTAGCAAACTAATGCAGATAACCTTACTAAAATACAATTTTCATTATCCTAGCCAGGAGAAAAGAAGGAACAACTCAATTCAGAACAAATTGTTCTACAATGCGGAGCCTAAGCATGGGCTTTGGGACCAGGAAGTTCATAGCAAAGGAAGCAATGTTAGGAAAAAGACAAAAAAGCACTTTCTCTCAATAAATGTATTTCAATTGAATTCATTCCATGGATGCTTTTGTATATTGTTAGGTAAAAAGACCTTAGATGGTTCCAAATTTCTTTCAGTGGCTCACAGGCTCACTGCAAGAGTCCCTCTAGGGCTCACATGCATTCTTCTTTGTTTTCTACTTTTACTTCTGCCTCCTGTTCCACTCTGTGTGGTTTGTAGCTCTTTCATTGGCTGCTGCTTGTTTACTTTCTTTGCTGTGCTACATTTTGTTTAAGGCCAGTAGTCTAAGTAAAACTGTTAGTTTGGCTATCAAAAAAAAAAAAAAGTTGAACACATGGACTATGGAAAACTTGTATTAATCCCTTTTTCAATTAATAAGTTGGTTAAAATATTCTCAAGTAAATGCCCAGAGATTTTTTTAAAAAATGGACAAAGAATGCTCAGCCAAATTTGTACACAACTTTTGATTACTTAGATATTAGAATTTTTAAACCAGCATACATTTCTTGGTAAGCAAGATTGAATTTTTATTGAAAGTGTTGGTGTTATGAGCTAATAACTAGTAGCGCTAAGGATAAGTAGAACAAGGAGGAATGAAGCTTTTCTGTAATCTCATCTCAGAGAAATTCAGTTTAACTCTCTACTTGATAGTGGGAGCACTCTTCAAGTAGGGGAAAATATATAGATCAGTTAATTAACTATGAACTCTCCTTTCCTTAAATGCCTATGCTACTTTATTTGCCAAACAGTTCCATTTCATGCAGTTGAACTCCATCTTATCTCCAAGGTGGGTAAGGCCAACCAGAGTGCAAGACAAGATTGTTGTTCCCTTTCACTCAACTAGTGTGTTGCCGAACACTTGCAAAGCAGTGAGGAGCAAAACTAAGAGATCTTACATGTAAATAAGAATCTGCAATACAATGCAGTGTCATGAGAGAATATAAACATTTTTCAATGTATTTCCCCAAAAGATTTCTTTCGGCTGAAATTTGGCAGAAAGAGGGCAAATCCTAAGAAAAATATTGGAGGTACTGATATTCAGCATAAGAAATTGCAAGGTTATTTCATAAGTGCAACCAGATACTTCATAACAGAAATGTAAGCATTTCCATTGGAATGAAAAATATTGTGTAAATTATTGCTCTTTTGCATTTGTTAATAATCAAGCACAGTTACAAGTTTTGTTAATAAATCATTGACTTGATGAAGACAACGTGAGATGTTTCTCTGTTTTCTTGTTAGTAAAGTCCCTTGAAATCCTGTCCGTGAATCAAAAACAATCTGCACCGGCTACCAACCCCTTAATAATCCACCTTCTCAGGGAGAAAACACTTAATTGCCATTCAGTGGCCACACAGAACAAATGCCCTTGAGTTGGGGAGAGAAAAGGAAGAAGTGTCATGTGTTTGATGGAAGGACACACACACATATGGACACATGTACACAAAGCAAACTAAAACAAAACAACAAATAAAACTGATTCCTGCAGATAACCACGTAAAACCCATTTGTAAAACATGTGCTATGGAAATATTATGGGAAGAAAGAGTAAAACTCTCCATGAAAAGAAACACATGTGACACTACTAGCGACTGCAGTCACGCACAGCTGCAGAAGTTTCATGTCAAATAGTTTATTACATTCACAAACCACAGATAGTACTGAACTCTCTCTATATATTGTGCCTTTTCCCTATTTCACATTGTGTAGGGCAGATAGTATATAGAGCATGAATAAGCTTAACAGGGGTAATTCATGTCCTGAGTGGAGCAGTGCAAGATTTCAGCACACTACCCAGAATAGCAAACAATTTAAAGCTTATGAATTGTTTATTTCTGGAATTTTTCATTTAATATTTTCTGACCGTAGTTGACTACAGGTAAGCAAAACTGCAGATAAAGAGAGTCTACTGTGATTCAAAGTATGGCTTCTTTCTCTTGAACGTGATTAAGAAGACACCCCATCTACTAATGATGGAGGTGGAGAAGAACACTCATTCTGGAAGAAAGAAGCCAAAACGTTGGTTTTAAAGCTAGACTCACATCCTTGTGAATAAATTTGCATGTACTTTAATCATGAGAGAAATATAAAAAAATAGGGCTGGGCTCAGTGGCTCATGCCTGTAATCCCAGCACTTTGGGAGGCCGAGGAGGGCGGATCACGAGGTCAGGAGATCCAGGACATCCTGGCTAACACGGTGAAACCCCGTCTCTACTAAAAAATACAAAAAATTAGCTGAGCATGGTGGTGGGCGCCTGTAGCCCCATCTATTCTGGAGGCTGAGGCAGGAGAATAGCTTGAACCTAGGAGGTGGAGATTGCAGTGAGCAGAGATCGCACCACTGCACTCCAACCTGAAGACAAAGCGAGACTCTGCCTCAAAAAAAAAAAAAAAAAAAAGACTACGTTTAAGTACTTTTATTATCTCTTCTAATTCTCACATATTCTTCAGCCTCCAGTTCTCATGCTGTTCACTGAAGGTTCAGTGTTCTTGTGAAATGTATTAGCTAAGCAAGTTAGATTAGGAGGAGACCCACAATTCTTCAGATTCTCAACCTTGAACTTCTCTCCCTTTATCACAATATATCTGTCCTAAATTTTCATGACATCTTTGCCTGTTTTAATTACTCTGATATATCAAAATTACAAGCTAACAAAATGATTCCAAATGCATGTTGTTAATTAGTACTTTTGTCATAGTCTAAATATTATCTTTCTCAACTTGTAGAGCATTTAATCTGTAGCCCGCCACTCCTTAAATTGTACAATGCTATCAAGTGTAAAGGAGATTTTGTTTGAAATGGAGTGATCATCTGTCACTCAGCAAATCAAGCCATGAAGAAGTTATTGATTCAACTCCTTGTACTGTTTCCTTATTCTTATTGGCCAACTTTTAAGAAATAAGAGACGTTTGAGTAGGTACTGAAATATATGTTAGGAAAAAAGTACATTGATTATTTCATAATATTATTTATGTAATTCAAGTCATCTTAATGGTCTTTGAAAACTTTGGTGCATCCTGTAATCCTCTTCCAGAATATTTAGTTTTATTTTGGTTTTAGTTTTAATTGGAGAATTGGAGGGATTTTCTTACAATAACAGTATTAAATATACGTAACTAATAGAATCCTAAAAAGAGGACAGTTATTTGTGTGTTGTGTGTGGGTATGTATATGTGTATGTGTTTGGGGTGTGTGTATATATACATACACATACGTGTATATGTATCTATATAATAAATATATATACACACATATGTACATATATACATACAAACACACAAATATATATATATATATTTTAAATAGAAAAATTAGGTAAAGTTATTCCATTAAAATTTCTTCTAAATAGAAAACCTGCAGGATTTTTCCAGAACTCCTTCAGAAGACACTTCAGTTGTGTAGATAGGTTAGAATTTGCTCTAATCCCATGTAATTACATCTATGTTTTGATAAAATATAGTGTATACTTATAATTTAAAGTTAAAATGTAAATGCAGCACTGTTAACCCTTGCTTTCAATAGTTTTTCCAGGGACAATTATAGATTTTTACTTACCTAGATTTTTTTAAAATGTGGACTTCATTGCCAGATTCAACATTGTTTACTCTGCCACCTTCAGGCTTATATTGTTACAAAACCAAGTGTAGTGAAAGTAACTTGATTGTCATTATGTGACTCAAAGAAAGGTTTCATAATCCAATGCTGTCGACTCTGTCTGCTAAACTGAGGTCAAACATCTGTCCTTGAACTGGTTCCTGTGTCCATGGGAATTAACCACTCATATAACTTAAATCACAAGCTCCAGCCCTGCAAAAGGAAATAGAGGTAGTCTTACTAGAACCAGATTGAGAATCGGGCAGAGGGTTGGGAGTGGAGGCTAGAGAGAAATTGATGTACTGCTCAAATAAAAATAGGAAATGTATGTTGGAAAGGCAATTAACAAATGTACAATACAGCTCGTTACTTGATTATGGCATATGGTATAACATGTGATATTCATCTTATTATCACTAAGGCCTAAATAACAGAGCTGCAAAGTAATGAAACGTGCTAATAATGGAAAGGAACTATGGCTTAACTGTCTCCTCCAGTAAATTGCAGCTATAGGTTTAAAAGGCAAAAACAATAAAACAAAACCAATATAATCCCCATTTTATGCTACTTCCAAATAATGAATTTTCTCCATAAAATATTGAAATATTAAATCTGTATCTTCTATAACTTTTCCTAATTAAAGAAAACAATTCTGTTCAACATTGTAGGTGTAATGAAAACCAGGTTTGTGCTTTAAAAAGTAAGGAGAATATTTTTCCCCTAATTTTTAGATTTTTTTAATTCTGTGACTAAACAATTAAACACATTCATTTATCTCTGTTGATGCATTTACATTTCCCCATTCCAAATGATTTTGCATCAGAAAACAAACATATTTGTCAGGAAAAAAAAACTTTATTCATACAATTACAACAGGTAAAAAACTGACGACCTTAATAAATATTCTCTTGCGATTTCCAGTAACATTTACAACTGGAAATGCTAAGCTGTTGACTATGAGACACCTTGGAAAGGGAAAACAAAAATGAAAACATTTCAAATCTTCAGTGACATTTTAGCAAGAACTAACGGGAATTCCAAAGGAGAGCATATAACTGTAAATATGCCTCTGATGTATTTTTAATGCCTGTGTGCTTAGTGCATAACAGTCCCATACAATGACAGAAGGATAACATTGTCAGTGTTCATTGCTTGAAAATAATAAATGGGGCTGGGCATGGTGGCTCACGCCTGTAACCTCAGCACTTTATGAGGACAAGGCAGGCGGATGACCTGAGGTCAGGAATTCAAAACCAGCTTGGCCAACATGGCGAAACCCTTTCTCTACTAAAAAAAAAAAAAAAAAAAAAAATCCCAGCTATTCAGGAGGCTGACAAGAGAATCGTTTGAACCTAGGAGGCGGAGGTTGCAGTGAGCCAAGATCACACCCCTGCACTCCATCCTGGGCAACAGAGCAAGACTCCATCTAAAAAAAAAAAGAAAAGAAAAGAAAGAAAATAATGGACTAGCATGGGGAGCCCAAAATATAGGCTACATTTTTTTATCTTGGGAATTTTGTGGTCTGAGAAGTTTTTTTTTTTTTTTTTTTAAACAAATGTGAGAAAGAATTAGTCATATCAACTGCTTTCCCAATAGAAACAGACTTCCCAAGCCAACTGGTAGCCAAGGAGTACATAATACACACAGTCTTCGAGCTACCTCCTGTTTTGTCTGATGCTCAGGGCCTCACAGATGTTCCCCATATCTGGTACATGAGTGTGACACTAAACCAATTACTTTTAGAAAGTCAGGTAGATCTGTAAAATGGCACTAGAATGAGAGCTGTGTGTGTGCTGTGGGCAAAGAGATGGGGCATCAGTGAGGTTGGCAGATGGGACTTGGAACTGCATTATTCAGCCCCCAGAGCTGGAACAGTAATGCCTCTTTGCAGATGAGTGGTATTTTCCAGCTCATGGTTTTCCGCTTGACTTTCCTGTAAATGTAAATCAGAATTAAGAAGGCAGGGAGAATATAACCTTCACTGTTTACACTAATTTGTAACACAAGATGCATTTTGAAAGGGAGAAGGGCAAACCTCAAATGATGTGAGGTTTATATGAATGTACCAATGAAGCACTATTAAATGGCATCTTCTGCAAACTCAGAACTCATTCAGAAGCAAAGCTTCTGGAAATCTCACAGGATCAGGCTTTCTTGACTCCTCTCTGGGAGTTCCCATTTCAGGTCTTGCTTGGAAATGGCCCAGGAACAGATCCTTCTTGCTGTTCCGATCTCTGTTTCTCTACTTCCTAACTGTAACCAGAATCGGTGAAAACTAATTTACTAAAAGAGAAAAATCAAAGTTGTATGATTTAATACGAAAACTTCTGTCATGCGGATATTTCACCCACTGTTTTATCTTTTTAAGAGTTTATACTTGGGTATGTTCACACCAGCTGTGTGTGTTTAATCCCAGCTGTAATGTCAGTCTGGTTTGTTTGTTCAGTCCTCTCTCTACACAAGAAACACTTCAAACTCCTGTCCTCTGAAATCAGCAAGGGTGACGGAAACCTCCAACTGCTCTGCATGAAACAGTACCACCTTCAAACCTGGCCTGCACAGCCCTTACTGCAGACACTCACAAACTGGTCAGGACTCCTGTAGGTCAGGCTGTGAAAGGAAGGGATTGGAATTCTTTCCAGCACCTGTTTGCCTATGGCTTCGCTATGGAAATTAGGCTAGAAGTTTATTCTCTAAGTCTGGAAACTGAAGTTTAAATGTACTCAATTTTGAAAATGTAGAGAATATGAATGTTTTTCCAATTTCCCTTTCACTAAAAGGTTTTAGTACTTCTGGCTAATGGTGTTGTTGCCCTCAGGGAAAATGCTCTTATGAACCTCTTTGAGACCTGTCAGAAACCATACTGGAAAAATTTACTGACGGATTACTCAGTACGCACTGAGGTATATTTATTCCCACTCATGTGAATATGTTGAGAATGAGGGAACTGGAGGGCGGAAATGTTGGGTAGAGGTCAAGGAGGGGAGCACATCAGAAAGAGGGATGGAAACACTGCACAGTTCTCAATGATAATTTATTTAATAATTCTATGCAGTGAGCTTTTGTTTTTGAGACAGGTCCTCACTCTGTTGCCCAGGCTTTAGTGCAGTGGCATGATCATAGCTCACTGCAGCCTCGAATTTCTGGGCTCAGGAGAACCTCTCTCCTCAGCCTTCTGAGTAGCTGGAACTGGCACAACAAATTTTCTTGATATTAAATGAAACTCGTATGTTGTGTGTGTATGTGACTGTGTAATGAGTGTATCAAAATGGTATTGCCAAGTTTGGGATCGTTCCAGAAAAGAGTACGTGAGACAGATGTTTGCAAGAGGTAGTTTACTGGGGATTCTCTTAAGAGACATGGCAACCTAGAAGAGTATGGCAGCTAGAAGAGTATGGCAACCTAGAAGAATGAAACAAGGATGGAGGCATCCATTCTTGGCAATCCAAAGATACATTATTGAGCTGGTTCACTGCCATGAAAACCCACGGTTAAATCCTACTGAGATACTGCAAGATCTAAGTCAAATAAGCACTCAGAACTGTCACTGTAAGATAAGGGAGAGGAGAGTGTTCACCAACTCCTGTCCTTCATTGGTAAGAGGTCACCTCATGGTTTGTTAACTTTCTTACTTCCAAGTTCATTCATGCATCAGAGTAGTTGGGTAGATTCCTGGAGACATTCCATGTGGAGACGCCCAGAGCCCAGGAGCTAAAATAGGGAAACTCAACTGCAGTGAGTAAGTTGCACTCACGTGAGGTGATGCAAGGATACCCTTAGCATATTCTATTTCCTTGCCTTTTTTACGCCTGGTGTAAAAGGGTAAGATGAGAAGATATAAGACTGAGCACCAGAGCAGTCTCATTAAGGGTCCCCATAGAAAACAAAGCATAGAGGGGATATAATAATTTGAAGATGTTCCACTTACCAAAATTTGACATATGAAGACCACAGGGATGAAGCAGTAATGAGAGCTTGGTAAATTGAGTGTTTGCCACCTGAAAATGTTGAGAAGAGTGTGTGCAGGCAGCAAGAGATGAGTAGGTTCAGCTTCCTCTAGAGGAGTGGTAGCCTTCCAATATAGGAGACAGCAGTAGGCTGCTTGACAGAGAGGGAGCTGGAGATTAAGAAACTCTCCTGCGGCCCTCAGTGTCCTACAGGGATTTCTCTATTAGCTGAAATTAAAATCCAAGGTTGCACAAAGACTGCTATCTTGATGTGTTCTCACACATCAGCTTTCTAAAGCAGAGAGCAGAGTGGGGAAAGGTGGAAAGTAGACCTGGAAGAAGAAACTAAAGGTACCTGGCATACTGATTCACTGGGGGTTTTTTAATCGAATGCCCACTTTTGCTTTGATCTTGTCTAATCTTGATCAGTTCTACAGATGGCAAGCCTGGTTGGACCTCAGCTTGGTTTCAGACCTCTGACTGAGATTTTTTTTTTTTAACATTAAAGAAAAATAAAAATTTTGTGAGATACAGATGTTTATACAAAACAAACAAACAAAAAATCACCCTTAGTATTATAGCTCAGAAATAATTACTGTAATTTAAGATTCTGTTTATTTGTATAAGAATGCTTGCTAAGGCCAGGTGCGGTGGCTCACGCCTGTAATCCCAGCACTTTGGGAGGCCAAGGCAGGCAGATCACGAGGTCAGGAGATCAAGACCATCCTGGCTAACATGGTGAAACCCCATCTCTACTAAAAATACAAAACATTAGCCGGGTGTGGTGGCATGCACCTGTAATCCCATCTACTTGGGAGGCTGAGGCAGGAGAATCACTTGAACCAGGGAGGCGGAGGTTGCAGTGAGAGGAAATTGCACCATTGCACTCCAGCCTGGGTGACAGAGTAATACTTCGTCTCAAAAAAAAAAAAAGAATGCTTGGTAAATTGAATCAACTATCCTGAATAAGTGCTCGTTTAGATCAACTCAGTTAATATTAACTATTTCTCATTACCAAATATTTTTTGCAAATATAATTTGCAATATTCCATTTAATTTAGCTATTTTTACTTTGCTCATTTAATTCTTATACTTCCCTGTTAATTAATTTATCCAGTTATTTAAATAATATTTATCAAATACCTAGAAAAAGAGAGAAAAATACCTGCATTCCTTGATCTTAAACTCTAGTGAGAGAGAGAGACAATAAAGAGATAGACTAGAACATATGATATAATGTTAAATTGTGGTCAACACTAGGCGGAATATTAAAGCAGAGGAAGGGGATAGAGCAGGGTAGACATGCTCTCCTGAGAGGGGTATTCCTGATCTGAGACAGGAATGTATTGAGAGAGTGAGATACGAGTATATGTAAGAGATCAGTGTTGCAGACTGAGGGAGGGGCAATAATAATTATCCTGAAGTCATGCTTAAAGGTCTGTAAGAAGATCGTGAGGGCCACAGTATTATGAGAAAGGAAGAAAGAAATAGGTGGGGTCCACAAGAAAATCAGACTGGATTATGACAGCTTTATTGGTAAGTGTAAGATGAGATTTCCTGTTAATCATGATGTAAAGGCACCAATAGATTGTGATTGTACATACAGGAATCATATGATCTGGTTTGAATTTTTGAAAGATTGTTCTGTTGCTCATTGAAAATAGTAGAGGAGCCTGAGAGAAACAGGGAACCAGTAAAATGGTTATCACAGATGCCAGGGTGATGGTGCCAGATGGTGGCTTGGATTAGCATGATGTCTGTCAGGGGAAGAGAAGTTGTCATAATGGATAGGAGATACTGGATTTTCTCTAGATTAGATGACATGGATAATTGGAAGATCTATTCTGACATTTATAAATATAAGGAATAATTTTAAAAGTTGCAAGCATAGAATGGAAATAGAGGGTCTATTTTAGATATTTTATAATTCCTAAAAGACATCCAAGAAAGATTGAGTACAGGTTAATAAACTAACACTCTTGATATGGACTGATGACTCACAGTTCAAACAATTGAAACCATTTTGTTATCCACCTGTAGATAAGAGTAAAGTTCATAAGAACTTCGCATTTTAGCATGAAAATGCTTGTATTTTGTCATTTAATGCTCTTGTCTTTGAGTACTGATAAGCCTGAAACTTTCCTTTCGTTGAGCTGTATTTTTTGTTCTTTGAATTGTCTGACAATTTCCCTTACCTATTAGCTACTAGGAATTTAGCACAGCTTATTCATACTAAAACTGTGTGTTTCATTTGTAATAATGTTGTTTATGTGTTTATTATTTACCTTTAATGACACTTTGAGGAAGGGTTACCTTTACATCTGTATACATTAATTGTATAATTGTAATTTGTTTCCATTATTTGTAAATATAGAAAGTACTTTCACTTCCACCCTTTTCTATATTTTTGCAGTTTTATTTATTATACTCATTTTGCCTATTGAATTACATGTAGTAAACAGTATAAAATATTGATTATTTAATTTATTTACAAATACTTTCTTAGTGATTTTTGATGCCACTGCTGTCACATATCAAGTCAGTTTCCCTTCTCAGGTATAAACACTAATGCAAATTTTCAGCTTGAGAACTCTGAGGAAAAATATGGCCAGGCAATCAAATAAACCAACAGGCTTATGGCCACCAGTCAGCAATTGGAAATGACAGCTCTGAATGCCATAGTATTTGTGCCTAAAACACGGCTATCAGTCCTATATTGTATGTGCCTACACTCATCTTTGGGTACTTGTGGACCAGGTTGGCCTGTTGCATGACTTGCCTTCTGATTCTGTTTTGTGTTCAGCATCACATTGCTCTGCAAGGACAGGTGCAATGTTTTCAACTCAGCCTATTTGGCTGGGTGAGACTCGGATATGCTACCTGGCTCTATCCAGCATTTTCTTCTTGTGTTGAGAGGCTGCCACATTTTCTTATGCCTCTAGACACTGAGTAAAACCAAGACTGCAAGAAGCTAATACATGGCTTTTGCATTCAGCCTCTCTTCTCTTTTTATTGCCATAATTCCCATTCCGTAAAAAGTTATTTTCTCTATTTTATCCTGTATTGTCACATCCTTGCTTCCCTCATTAATAAATATGCATCAATCGATTCTCCAAAATATGCTAAACTGCTGATTGTACCAGTTGACGAAGAGTGTCACAGTGGTAATCCCCAAAAACACACAATTCAAGTGTTAACAATGTTTGGCAGAGTGCTGGTGTTCATGTGCATGTGAGTACATGTGAAGATGTGTATCTGGGTATTAGCCTGTTCTTATATTGCTTTAAAGAAATACCTGAGACTGGGTAATTTATAAAGAAAAGAGGTTTAATTGACTCACGGTTCCACAGGCTACACAGGGGCCATGATGCTGGCATCTGCTTGGCTTCTGGAGGGGCCTCAGGAAATTTAGAATCATGATGGAAGGCAAACAGGGATCAGGCCATCTCACATGGCAGAAGCAGAAGCAAGGTGGTGGCGGGGGTGGGGGGAACTACACACTTTTAAATGACTAGATCTCATGAAAATTAATTCCCTATCATGAGAACAGCACAAAAGGCTGGCACTAAACCATTCATGAGGAATCCACCTCCCATGAGGAATCCACCTCCCATGAGGAATCCACCTCCCATGAGGTCTGACCTCCAATATTGGGGATTACAATTTGACATGAGATTTGGGTTGGGACGATATCCAAACTATACCAGCCTGTAATAAAAAACTGTTCTCTAACAGCATACATTCACACTTCAAACAAATCTATTAAAATAACCACATATAAAAGTTTGATGTGAGTAGACAAAAAGTGTTGCAGCTGAGGCCAGCTGAAGGCGATAGGTAGCAGTTTCCTACTTTATACTGAAGAAAAGCAGCATCTCTGTCCCAATTTGTGCAAAAAGCTCAGTGATGGGAGCTGAAAAAGCCTACTGGCTGTTTGTGAGCTAATAAATGTACTTTAAAACATGTCTTAAGTTGAAAAAAAAAGTAATTTGAGGTCAAAAGACACTGAGCTCTGAGAAATGAAACATACATCTTGTCAAACATTAACAATAATAATAATGTTGGGGTTTAGGGTATTACCTAAATTAGGCTATTATAACCCACCCAATTATTGAACTAAATAGAAATACAAAATGAACAGGACAGATGGATAGCAAAGTATCAGCTTTATGCCTTATAAAAAATATTAAATTCCTAAACATAAACCCTGGAAGTAGTCATCCTAGACAACCAATAAAAGATACACCTTGAGAGCCACAAACTATCTCTACAATATCTTGAACAGTGCTAGATACGCAGGGAGTGTTCAATAAACAGTGAGTGAATGGAGATAAACAGAGTAGAGCACAAACTTTCTGTGGGCCACGAGGACAAGTGTGTTGAGTGCACTATTTCCATATTTACATGCTATCAGTAATAGGCAGGAATCATTTCTACCAACTCAACAAAAATTAAAATATTTATATTACAAAAAGTACGGCATATTTTATTTGTTTAGTAAAATGAATTCTTCTTAGATAGCTTTCTATATAAATTGCCAAAAACATTCCTGATTAAGAATTTGGGGCAGAATCTGAGGAGCCTGCCGAGGAGTAAAATTGTATTGCCTAAGGCAAGAAAGGATTTTTAATTTGCTATTTCCAAGGTGTAAAAGAGAATATAGTCATGTTCACAGAAATTGGCAAAATGGTCTAAGAAACATAATCCGTTATTAAATTTGTTAAAATACTTTTTTTGAGTAGAATTACATGTGAGGAAGAAAATGAGCTTGGGACTCATCTGACCAAGAAAAAAATGTGAGAAAGCTCATAAGAATGAAGCAGCTGAAAAGTGAGGGTCATGAAGGACTAAGTGACCAGGAATGTTCTGGAATTACCCAAGAATTTTCCCATTCTCACAGTTAAAGTAGTTATGAGCTTGAACCAAGTATACTTAAACCTCAGAAGAGAAGGGAGTTTCCAGATGACACCTGTGATTGAGGCTGATATTTCCTAACTCATTCAACTCTGTTAGTAGCCCTGTCATTTAAGTAGTATTTCATTTTACAAATGAGAAGGCTTAAATCAGTGATAGAGAAACTGACAAGGACATAAAGATGCCAATCCAGAGAGAAAATTTCAAAATTTTTAAACACATGTAACTGATGTTAAAGCTTGTCCTCTTAACTGCTATTCTTTGTAGCTTCAGATAACTAAATGCATTTTTTTGAAAAAGAAGTCGAAATCAAGCACATAACTCAGGAACAACACTTCAGGATATGATCAAGTACTAACTATATGAAGTTAAAAATAAATCCTTCATATTCATGCTATCTTCCTGTAAATCCAAGTGAGATGTAGCCCATGGTCCATTATAAGCTTTACACATATCCAAGTAGTGATGTGACACCCTGAGTACATCATGCTATTATGTTACATGTACAGTAGAACCACCATCGATATAATGAAGGCTTACAGCATAGTTTCTTTCTTTTCTTTTTTTTTTTTTTTGAGATGGAGTCTCGCTCTGTCGCCCAGGCTGGAGTACAGTGGCACAATCTCGGCTCACTGCAAGCTCCGCCTCCCGGGTTCACGCCATTCTCCTGCCTCAGCCTCTGCGAGTAGCTGGGACTACAGGCGCCCGCCACCACGCCCGGCTAATATTTTTTTTTTTGTATTTTTAGTAGAGACGGGGTTTCACCATGGCCTCGATCTCCTGACCTTGTGATCCGCCCGCCTCGGCCTCCCAAAGTGCTAGGATTACAAGCGTGAGCCACCGCACCTGGCCAGCATAGTTTCTTTACTAATCCAGATGATGGAACTGTATGTGTATTTCTTTTGATTTTACTTTTATTAGATAGTTATGTAAAATATAAGTATGTAAAATTACTTTTATTCATTGATCTTGTAAACAACTACGAAGAAAGGACACCAACAGGATTTATCAGCAAACCAAGTTTACAGAATCCAAGTAGTACCTGAATTAAAAAAAAGAAAAAAAGTTATGCCCCCGTAACAGTGATATTCTGATTTCCACCTTTTAAAGTCATGAAACTGAAGCTCTGCTTTTCATTCCCTTCATAACTCCTTCTCCCGTCTGTTCCTTCTGGAGCACATTTCCACATTTTGAGAGAAACCATTTATCACGTTTTCTAAGAAATCATTTAAAAAAACAGTTCCTAGAACAGCAAGGCACATTCTATTTCCAAAATGGTGACTGTCTAACCAAAACAAAGAGCATTCTTGTTTTTGTAGTTCACATCTAACACTCTTGTAGAAGCTTATCATTCAAGAAGGAAACTGTAGCAGAATGTTTCAGAGAACATAAACATTGTTCTTGATTTATGGGTTGTATAAGATATTTGTCTCAATCGTTTGGAATACTGGAGTGTTTTGTTGTGTCTACTTGCAGAAACAAATCTCTACTGTGCTTAAAATATTAACACTTCAGCAAAGTCAGAGTATCTCTGTTTCTCTGTACAATCAGGAAATTACCCTTACTCCCCTGCCCGAGGACCCCTGGTTTTACACCATGCATTCCTGCCTACTTGATTTGTAATGCTTTGCTACTCCACACGCTAATACGATGCTCTTCCATACAAAACACAAGTAACTATTTACATTTTACTGAAAATAGAGACAGTTTAATAGTGAGTATTTTAACATAGAGGCAAATACTCTGCAGTCTAAGTCTCATTTGTTCATGTTCCTTAAAGAAAATAACTAATAATGGTTTTCTTACTGCAAAGAAAATACCAGGAGATAAAAAGAATGCAGTGGTAAAAAAAAAAAAAAAAAGGAAGAAAATGGAAGAGGAAAAAAAGGCAAAGGAAAAGAAGTGTAGGATAGGCCAGGCACGGTGGCTCATGCCTGTAATCCCAGCACTTTGCCAGGCCCAGGTGGGCGGATCACAAGTTCAGGAGATCGAGACCATCCTGGCTAACACAGTGAAACCCCATCTCTACTAAAAATACAAAAAATAAGCCGGCCATGGTGGAGGGTGCCTGTAGTCCCAGCTACTCAGGAGGCTGAGGCAGGAGAACGGTGTGAACCCAGGAGGTGGGGCTTGCAGTGAGCCGAGATCATGCCACTGCACTCCAGCCTGGGTGACAGAGCAAGACTCTGTCTCAAAAAAAAATAAAAATACAAAAAAGAAATGTAGAATAAGTTTTTTCCCCATCTCTCATTTAATATACAAGTAGATTATAAAATAAGCTAAGTGTAGGTTGGGCATGGTGGCTCACACCTGTAATCCCAGTACTATGGGAGGCCGAGGCGGGAGGATCACCTGAGGTCAGGAGTTCGCGACCAGCCTGGCCAACATGGTAAAACCCCATCTCTACTAAAAATACCAAAAATTAGCCAAGAGTAGTGGCAGTCACCTGTAATCCCAGCTATTTGGGAGGCTGAGAAAGGAGAATCGCTTGAACTAGGGAGGTGGAGTGAGCCAAGATGGCGCCATTGCACTCCAGACTGGGCAAGAAGAGTGAAACACCCTCTCAAAAAAAAAAAAAAAGCTAAGTGTAGAAACCGATTCTTCAGTTCCAACTGTTGGTACATCATGATACATGCCATACTGAAGAATCAGTTAGCTTACTTCAGTTCTTCTGCTGATTGATACTTATGATAGACATGGGGCAAACAATCCAAATTTATAAACCTAAATTTATCAATCTGTAATATGAGTGTAATAATATTTTTCTGATTTGGGTGCTATTTATGGCTATATTTCTAGCGTGTTTAAAGTATATGATACATTGTAGCCTTGTAATAACTGTCTGTGAAATTAACAAAATAATGCATTATATCTAAAGTACTGGAACATAGCCAACAGTCACTAAATGATAAGCATTTTAACATTATTTTAATTCTGTGTTTCTGTTGGTTGATGTGTGCTAGAGTTACCCATACTTCATTGTGGGCTTTACTGTGCTTCTTGGTACAATAGTGATTGGCTTATTGAGTATATTAGGGGTAAAGATCCATATCTCCTTACTCCTCGTCTCATATTCTTTAATTTGCTGATAACTCAACTTTGCTTGGGCTATAGAAAGGAAGTGATCAAAACTGACTTCTGAAAGGATACGCGATTCATCTACTTCAGTCTAGGTATCACGCAAGTGCTCACTGACAAACCCTGAATAAGTGTGTCAGATGGAAAAACTTTCTCCAGGCAAAAAATAATATGTCTACAAGGACTATGAGAACTGAAACAGTGCTATTGGTTCTCCTTTGATCCAGACAGCAGAAGAGCTGAAATCAATGCTGGTTTGAGTGATTGGGGAAACGAGACCAGGAAACTAGCTGTGAGGAGACATATTCTGAAGGTGACAGCTAGCATATGGAATGAGAGTTGGATTCATTTGTTCTATGTATCCAGAACTGTGGATTCTGTGGGAAAAAGTGTAGCAGTGGTCTGTCAGAAAGTATATTGTTTAGTCTTTGTCCAGAATGGGGTTGAACAGATGTCTACATCTTAACAAGAAAGCAAGTAGAAGACACTGGACTGTATTAGCAGAGACTTGTGTAGCTGAATCTGTCTGGAGAGCAAACCCATTAGCCTAAATCATGAAATAGATCATGTACACCAAGCACACCAAGAAACAATGTCAGTAATAAAATAATAGCAAAATTCACGGAAATAGGCATAACTCGTATAAGCCTTCTTCCTTCCCATTTAAAATATTTATTATCGTGGGATGTAAGTGATGATAGAATTTGCTTCTAGTGGAATTCCACATTATGCTGTAGTGCATGTAGTCTGCCACTAAATTTAGCTCCTTCCTTCCTCTTTCCTTTCTTCATTTTTTCTTTTCCTCTCTTTCTTTCTTAAACCCTTCCTCCTTCTTCTCCCCCTTCCTTCTCTCTTTCTTTCTATTTTTTTTCTTCTCCTCCTTTTTTTTTCACTACAGCAATTTTCTTCTGACATTATGGTTAGTTGGCTTACACGTTGGAAATGAGATGCTAGACTGTACATATGCTCAAAAGAGATTTTTTTTTCTCTCTCTCAAGTTTCTGAAACCACTCGAGCTTTCCTGGCAAATACTAAGCTTATAACCCTCTAAGAACTATGAAAGTCATAGTGCAGTGTTCCTAATAGGCGAAATCAGAGATTAAATAAAGACAGATTCATATACAACTGTATTGCATTTTTTTAAGCAGCTTTGCTTTTAAACCTAGAGACAGACAGGATATTGTTGATTTAGATATTATGGGAAGGTCACATGTTAAAAGTCTTTCTCCCACACATTAAAAAACCCACAAGAAATATCTTGTTGAAGTTCAATTCCCAATACCTCAGAAAGTCCTATCTTCTTACTTCTTCAATCCTTTGACACATTCTTACTGCCCCATTATCCACCCCAAACCAGCAGCTGCTTACGATGGAATTCACAGACAGCTGCTGGGAATCTTTTTCAACCACGAAGAAATGAAAGTTGAAAAGTTCACAACAAAGTTTTACCCATTCTCAAACAAGGAGGCTGCAACACTTATGATAGTCATACAAAAGGGAGATCACTGAGTAAGGAAAAAGCATGTTTGAAGGTGTTAAAATACTATTTTCTACTAGCAAATTAACAAATTTATTAGGATGCAATGCTAGTTGCAGTGAAGCTGCTGGCACTTTTATTTACCTCTATTAGGAATATAAATAACATTTTGTAAGTTTAAGGATGTTGATGTTAGCAGAAAATAGAAAAAATAATGTCCTATCATACTGACTGTAATTCTATATATAGATCAGGTGAAATGTCTGCCATTGTAAATATAACATCACAAAATAATATCTGAAGACTCTTGAGAATGTTCATAATATATTAAGTAAAAAAGGTTATAAAACAATATATGAAATTGTTTTATTTTGTAAACATATATGTATATATAATTATATTTACTGAAATATAAACGGTAGTTATTTCTGGTTGGTAGAATTTAGAAGTAGATATTCATTTAATTCTTAATTGCTTTTATACAAGTCTGTCCTCCAATCAAATTGCATTATTCTCAAAATATCATGGTAGCATAAAGTACTTTGAAAGGAAAGTAGCAATTCTCTTGTCATAGGTAAAGCTGTATCTGGAACAGGAAACAAAGATCCAGTTGGGTTTTTCTTTCTGTTGTGAGATCTTTGGATTCTGGGCTCATTGATAGATGTAGTACCTGAGAAGTATGCAAGTTAATGGTGTTAGTTTGGGTTGATTTGGGTGCAAGTAATATATTTGAAAGTGAGAAGGAGGAACTGAGACAGGGAAAGAGAAAGGTACATTAATGAATAGGTCACAGGAAAAGGTATGTTAATGAATTGTCACTGCTGTAGACAACTAAGTCTCAGTCCAATGTGGACACTTTGAGAAACTGTGTTGAATGTGCATAGAAATTATGCCACTAAGAAGTGAAGATGCTGTGATAGCTATCCACTAATTTCTTTTTTTCTTTTTTTTCCATTTGTTTTTTTTTGAGACGGAGTTTCACTCTTGTTGCCCAGGCTGGAGTACAATGGCCCGATCTTGGCTCACTGCAACCTCTTCATCCCAGGTTCAAGCGATTCGCCTGCCTCAGCCGCCCAAGTAACTGGGATTACAGACATGCGCCACCACGCCTGGCTAATTTTGTATTTTTAGTAGAGATGGGGTTTCTTCATGTTGGTCCGGCTGGTCTCGAACTCCTGATCTCAGGTGATCTACCCACCTCAGCCTCCCAAAGTGCTGAGATTATAGGTGTGAGCCACTGTGCCCAGCCCTATCCACCAACTTCTATCCCTCATTGGTTGAGGGTCACTCCAGTGGGTTAACTTGCACAAATGACTGGCAGAGAAAATATTTGGGGCACCAACAGAGTCTTCTACATCAGGGGTCCCCAACGGCTACTGGTCTAGGGCCTGGTAGGAACTGGGCCACACAGCAGGAGGTTAGTGGCAGGCGAGCAAGCATTACTGCCTTAGCTCAACCTCCTGTCAGATTAGTGGCAGCATTTGATTCTCATAGGAGTGTGAACCCTATTGTGAACTGTGCATGTGAGGGATCTAGGTTGTGTGCTCCTTATGAGAATCTAATGCCTGTTGATCTGAGCTGGAACAGTTTCATCCCAAAACCGTCTCCCCACATCCTGCAGTCCGTAGAAAAATTGTTTTCCATGAAACTGCTCTTTGGTGCCAAAAAAAGTTGGGGACTGCTGCTCTACATAGCTTTATATGATGTTTGCATTTACAAGTGAATATGCTGTTACTCAGTGGGTAACATATTCCTGGATCAGAGGGTAACCGGTGATTGTAGAAATTTGGGTTTCAGTTCTGGTGTTTGCTAGCTATGCGGGCTTTGAGAAGAACCAAATGTCTCTGGGTCTTAATGTCCTAATTTGCAACAACACAGCCAACCATGCTACCTGAAAATGACCCCAAGCATCAATGAGTTTTGGAAAGATTAAAACAAACTGAAATGTGCCTCATGGTTTGACCTCCATTTACCAACTGGGATTGGTAAAGACTGAACAAAAATTAAAAAGTAAAGTTGAAACTTGTGCACAGGCAAAATCAGGGATAATAGAATGTTCCAAGATTTCTTAGAAATTCCTAATTTTATATTGTCTGTCTGTAAGAAGATTACTATCACCTCAGGTCCTACACATTGGTGTTTTGGTCTCAGCAGATTACCAGACCTAAGGTCTCTGGTGTATCTGGGGCCAAAATAAATAAAATCCTCACTGATATTTTTTCTGGTTAATATAGCTGGATTCTTCTCTTTTAAAAAATTATTTTCCAAGAATGTAATATTTCTATGATGGTTGTACCTAGTCAACATTATTAGTTTCATTTGCTCCCTGCAGGGGCAGAATTGACCCTCAGGTCTATGGGGATAGATCCAGCTTTCTCCCCTGCGGGGTTCTCTAAGTTGGCAGCCTTTCCTACCTCATCCCCAAGCTCCCTTTTGCACGTGCAGCCACACTCATCACATTGGGGTGCAGCTCATCTTTCACGGCTGGCAGACTGCCAACACTGCTTTGAACTGCGGAAAATCTGAGAAGTGCTTGATAGCTTTTTATATAGCTTGGTTTGATACCAATAACTCTTGAGTGTGGATGTCAAGGCAACAAAGCTGCAGCTCACAAAGAAAGAAAAATAATAATAAAATAAATCCCCAAAGATTATAAGTGAATAATCTGTGAAATGCTCAGAAGAATTTTCCTATTGTTTCTCAGCATGTTACTCAGAGGGCCTTGTTAATTAAGGTTCAGGACCAAGAAGTGAATCTGTCATCAAGTTGCCATTCCTCCTGCATGCATAACAAATTGCTCACATAAACTGTCCCCAAATCTCATCATCTCTCACTTCCCCCCTCTAGGAACTTTAAAGGATTGCGCTGCTATACTAGCCTGCAGTTCCATTATGTGAGAAGCACAATTTGGCTTTAGCTGTAATTTTCAAATATTTATGAAAGCAAGATTGGGGCAGAACTAAACGAGATCTGTGCACATGTCTTGTGAATTAATAGTTTCAGTATTTTATGGGGTTGGACTTCCAAGGAGACAGGTGGGAAAAAAGCTGGGGGGAGGGGGGGACTATGACCTCTTACAAGTTTACACATACAAAAAGTTGGTATCCATTCCTATTAGGATAATTTATCAACAGAGTCCCCTAAAACAGAGAAGCTTAATCTCAGGCTTAGCTCACTTCTCTGCTGAAATCACAGAATTCACAACGGGCTCAGCATTTGGTCCGTGTGTATTTTCTTGTCCCATAGGGGCTGCAAAGAGAAAAAGCAAAGCATAGATGAGGTTTAAATAAATGGAGCTATGCCAAAGAATTCAGCATAGTCATTTGTCTTTGATACTTAAACAGAGCAGAGAAAGAAGTTCTTGGAGTCAACCTTAGGCTGTGCAGAACAATGTCAATTCAAAATAATTGGAATTTATTACCATAAACTAAACAGAGTAGGCAAGTGCTTTCTTACTCCATCCTAAACTTCACTTTGGTTGTAGTTAATCCCATCAAAGTATAAAAGAAAAGTTGTATATTAATACATTTAGATCCATCTTGGGGTGATTTTGCAAATTGCACGCAATCTATGGTAGGTACTTGATTTTTTTTTATGTTTCCCATGAATGCACACTTTGCCCCATTTTCACATCATTAAGGTCTCTTGTGATTCACCCTGCTAATACTTTTTCATCTTTACCCATCTTTCCTTAGCAGCGTGGCTTGGTATTCAAGGTATTGAGTAATATATCAGAGGATGTGGGTTTTCATATGTTATGGGTTGAATTGTGTTTCCCCGAAATTCGTATTTGGAAGTCTAATCCCTCCCACCTCAGAATGAGACCTTATTTATGGATAAGATATATATGGAAGTAATAAAGTTAAAGTGAGTTCATTAGGACAGATCCAAATCCAATATGATGGTGTCCTCATAAGAAATAAACATTTGGACACAGGCTTCCCTGCAGGAAGATGCCATTTGAACATGAAGAGAGCCAAGGAGAGAGCCAGCTTGTCAGCCAAGGAGAGAGCCATGGAACGGATCCTTCCTTCACACCCCACAGAAGGATATTGTGTCCGCAGTTGGTTCCTGCTGGTGGGTTCGTGGTCTCGCTGACTTCAAGAATGGAGCCGCAGACCTTTGTGGTGAGTGTTACAGCTCTTAAAGATGGCATGGACCCGAAGAGTGAGCAGTAGCAAGGTTTATTGTGAAGAGTGAAAGGACAAAGCTTCCACAGTGTGGAAGTAGACCCGAGCGGGCTGCCACTGCTGGCTGGGGGTGGCCAGCTTTTATTCCCTTATTGTCCCCTCCCATGTTCGGTTTCTGTCCTATCAGAGTGCCCTTTTCTTCAATCCTCCCCACGATTGGCTACTTTGAGAATCCTACTGATTGGTGCGTTTGACAGAGCACTGACTGGTGGGTTTTACAATCCTCTCATAAGACAGAAAATTTCTCCAAGTCCCTACTCGACCCAGGAAGTCCAGCTGGCCTCACCTCTCAATATAACCCTACAAACAATTTGATTGCAAATTTCTGGCCTCCACACTGAGAGACAATAAATTTCTGTTGTCTAAACCACCCAGTTTGTGGCTATGACAGCAGGCCCAGAAAAATGAATGTATATAACTATTAGTTATTTCCTAGGTAACCCGGGGCATGCCACTTCTTGCCTCTGGGTCTTTGTTTATTTAAATACAATACAATGATAGTTATTCCTGCTTCAAATATTTTAAAGACAGTGGCAAAACTCAGGTAAGATGACGGCTGTAGAAATAATTAAAAGTGTATGCTACCGTGTATACTATTTGAAACGAGTGTCATAGTAGATGTTTTAAAGATAAAATTGGATGATGCTCAAAATTATTTTACTATCAAAGTATCTGAAATTTTGTATTATTTGTTTCTATGGTCAAGATACATTTTCAAATTATGAACAATTTTCAGAATAGCTCTAATAGTTCAGAGACCAGGGCAATAATCTTCATAGGGAAATAGGAACTGAAATAGAATAATGAATTTAGTTATTTCAGAATAGTAGTGACAGACATTGAGCAGCTAAAGGAGAAGAAAGCTAATTGTCATGAATGTCACTTGAACAGCCTTATGTTTGTTTTAAGAGCCTGGACTCTTGATTCTAATTTGTATATGCATCTAATTCACATACATTTGCATACAGATTCTGGAGTCCTATATTCCAAATGTAAAATTCATAAGGAGAATTAAACCAGTAATTTTTATACTCCCTGAAATGTACAAAGCATTTTTAAAGCTCTTATGATTTACCCATCCAATAATTTGAGGTAAGATCAATAGGGAATGCACCACTGCTTCGTTTTTACCCAAAGGAGGAGAATTTATGCTTAGTAGGTGCACTGCACATGCCCATTAAAGGAAAAAAAGGGGAGAGATGGGAAGGGGGTGGGAGGAGAGGGGAGGGGAAGGGGAGGGCGGGGAGGGGCAGGAATTACTCAAATCCAATCTGAAAATGAATTTCCTGAAGCTCATCCTTCCACTGGAAGGATACTGATTTCCTCCTCAATGCTCAAGCATTATTCAAAGCCCCCCTAAATCACTATGGCTTCTTCTTAACAGAAAGTTTTAAACAGACAGACTAATATTTTCTTGCCCAGATTGAGAAATATAAGTGGAACTTCTGAATATATGCTTATTCTTTGGTACTTGAAATGTGGTATAATTTTTATAAATAAGCCCATATTTTATCGCCTTAAGCTTTTTTAAAAAATACATCAAGATATTTATGAGATAGTGTTTATGAATTAAAAATAAGAATTATGATTATATGTATTTTCATTAGCACAATAATTTTACTAATCAGCCCAGTACAAATCCTCTTGCCCCATTTCCTTGGGGAACAGTAAGCTGACATAATTGCAGGCCTGTAGGGCAGAACACATGCTAGAGGGTATTCCTAGGGCACACCATTTGAAGAGAAGACGCTAGGTAGAGAAGAAGCCAAACAATGTAAAATAAAGGTGACCCTCATAGCTTTTCATGGAAACTGATAAGACCAGGATTAGAGAGGAGGAGGGGGACTGTTCCTGCATGATGGGTAAAGTACTGAAGCTCATTACTGGCCCTCCCCCGCTTTATTTTAATTTCTTTCCTACAGTGATAAATGCTGACTTTAGTTCTAAACCTACTTGCCAATACTGAAACAGCTTGGATGCTCTCAACTGTCATGTTAACTCAGCCGAACTGTCATTTGCAGAAACCTTTGCAAATTTACTTTGTATTGAGCTGGTAACATCTGACTAATTTCTACTAATACTGCATAGCAGCTATAACCACTTTTGCAGAGCACATTAGCCTTGTTTAACTGGCATCATAAATAATAAATTCAAACTGCTGGGAATTGGCTTATATTCCGCATTGCTTTTTGACGTATTTTTGGAGTCAGGTACATTATTTCACGCTAATGATTCTGCTAAACCCAGAGGCTTTTGTCTGTTATTCTTACATCCCAACCAAATAGTTTAAAGAAATAAAGCATCAGGCACTCTTTTCTCGTATTCCCAGTGTTCCAATCTTGTCTCCAGAAAATAAAAATGTGCAGTTATCCAACAGCTCCTTGACAGGTCATTTGAATGGAGCCCTGGGCTGGTTTCTCAAAACCCCTTCAGCCATCTCCACCCTATCTCCTTATTCTTGGGTTAGCACTGCGGATTTAGCATCGAGGGCTAGGGGATTCTCAAAGTTGTTTCAGAGAAATAAAAGAATGGCAGCAGTTATGAGATACCAGAAAAGCAAATCATTTCCAACAAATTAGAATCAAATCTAAGGACATCTACTTGCTAAACAGTACAGGGGAAGCAGTCTAACGTTTGCTCTTAGTGATGGCGTGCTGGGAGCAGTATTTACCCTGCACCTGCTCGCTAAAGGGATGAACGATAAATGAGGGCAGTGCCTGTTGAGGAGGAAGCATCATAAGGAGAATGGTTAATACTGTAACGTTGGCTACAGCAACACGAAGGATTGACATCAATAGTGTAGAGGCTTTAAATGACAAGGGAGTGGGTGTGAACACACATCAACATAAAAATAAATTCTGATTACCCATGGGTTATTAGGAACTGGGCCACCTTGATTAATTTACTGTTGATATCAATTCTCCCTAATATATCAATGCATTAATCATGTTTGCTAGTTTCCATATCTCACATTTTCACATCCAGGGCCTTGCTGACTCCAGCATCAATGCTCCTCCCAGTAAAAGCTAAATTCTAGAGACAGCAAACAACTCCCTGTGAGCATGTTATGCAAAGCAAACAATCTAGAGTTCTCCCTCTTCTGCACCACCCAGATTATCTGCTTTCTCTGGGCTCTTAAACTTGTGGGACACTAATCCCTTTGCCCTAATCTCTCCAGGCCTAAGTCTCAGACAACTAGGCCCAGCCCTTACATGCTAGAGCCCTATGAAATTATTTAACATAGTCAATACTCTCCTGGTCAGTCCCCTTGCTCTGCCTTGCCCATATCTTCTCTGGAAAACACCACGAAGGCTTTCTGTTTGCTCTTGTTCACTCTCCCTCTGCCCGTGACCAATCTCCGGACTCTCTTCCGTGACTTTGCTTAGCATGCTGTGCCCCTCTCCTCTTGGAAACAGTCAAGAATAAACCATCTCTTCAATGGCAATTGTCTTCAGTTCTGTTGCATGGCGAATACTTGAATAAAACTCAAATCCCAGGTACATTTTTAAGACAAGGACACCAATGACTTGGCCATTCAAGGATATCAGTTACTAAGTTAAGGAAAATATTTATTTTTAAAACAATTATTAAATATAGGACAAAAGAAAACGATAGAAAAGCAAATGGCACTGCTCTGTCACCCTCACCCCAAATTGCATGATCCTCCATATCTGGGGATGAGATGGGATAGAGATTGCTGGCCTTCATGACCTATCTGGCAGCATAAGCTGGCTCCTCTTGGGTCCCTGTTTTTGTTGTTTGGGTTTGTGCTATAAGAGAAATTTCAGATATGAGTTGACTGTGAAGAATCACAGCAGCCTTATCCATCTCCTGTCTGCAGGTGGGCTAGCCACCTTAGCTTTCAGCCTGCTAACCCTTCCACTCTCAGTAACATCATCTTTTATTTATCTTAAGAGTCTGTCGTAACAAATGAGAATTTGGTCTGGATACATAACCTTACTTAGGAAGACAAGATTTAGCAACACGAGTGAAAAATATTTTTGAGTTATTTATGTTTAATTTCACTCTGAGTTTTATAGGGAGTAACCACTATAAAACAAAAATAAAAAAAACTTTAATATGGCTGTGCAAATTCTGAGAAACTAAGATGGAGAATTGGGAGTCTGCAAACTACATTTCCCATTTTTTCTTTGCCAGTCATCTTCTTGTTCGGTTCTGTCAGCGAGAGGCGTAGGGGCAGATTAGAAGGCAGGAGGAGGGAGAAACCTCGGGGCAGATTAGAAGGCAGGAGGAGGGAGAAACCTCGGGGCAGATTAGAAGGCAGGAGGAGGGAGAAACCTCGGGGCAGATTAAAAGGCAGGAGGAGGGAGAAACCTCGGGGCAGATTAGAAGGCAGGAGGAGGGAGAAACCTCTCCACTTACTCTTTGTCTTTTCCTTCATTGACAGTGTCTCCGGAAGGAGCTGCCCAGCTTCTACCACTCCAGCATCCACAGCGTGGTCCTTCCTCTCAGACCTCAGTGCAGAAAGTGGTGGCAACCTTTGAAGTGGGAACTTTCTTCTGCTCCCAGGACCTGGTTCCAACACCTCCTTTCTTTAGTTCCTCAGCTTTCCTGGAGTTAATAACCTTTAGTTGACCTCCCATTCCCCTATTTGTCTTTCAAGTGTTGTCCCACCCATGTGACCAGTCTTTGTACTACAACACTTCTATTTGGGATATCCAGTAACCAATTAATCATTGTTCCTTACTTTTCTTTTCTTTTCTTTTTATTACACCATTTCTAATCGAAACATTCAGATTTCTTTTTTCCTGACTAGACTTTGACTAATACAAGGGAGCATATATGGGGGAAAAAAATAGGAGGCTTTCTTGGTAGCTAATTCATGCGGGAAATATGAAAAATGGAAAATATGTGGTAATTAATGTGTATAATGAAAATCCTTCTTTAATCTTGCCTTTCACAAATTTAATAACATTTTTCCTTTCTTGCCAATCATTTTGTTGTAAAATTACTTTCTTTTTTTGTTTGCTTTTATGTTAAAATCATGCAATAATACATATAAATATATGAAGATATGTATATCAGTAAAATTTATCTCTATACAAATATAATAAACACCATGTCTTTGTCCACCACCCTGATTAAGACACAGAATAATCTATATATCCAGTTCATCACATTTTTCTCCATCCCTCTAATAGAAAACCACTATTCCAAATTTCATTTATCATCCTCCTTGTATGTCTTAATAATGTTACTACATATGTTACTACATATGTAGTATGTTATATGCTACATAACATGCATATATGACACATTGTTTGTATATTTATGTTTTATGTTCTTGGGCATTATATAACTGGTATAATTCTATAAGTACTTTTTTGTGAGTTTCTCAATTTTATTCAAAATTAAGTTTGTTCGAATTAGCCACAGTAATATTTTTTTTTTTTTTTTAGCTCTAGGTCTCTTGCTTGGTTCCCAGTGCACAGGTATAAGAATTTCTCAAAAGCATGTGCCTAGGCTTCATATTGCTGAGTCATGATTTGCATGTATGTGTCCCTCCAAAATTCATATGGTGGAACTTACGACTCAATGTGATAGTATTAAGAGATGGTGTTTTTAGAAGGTGATGACGTCTTGAGGGCAGAGCCCTCATAAATGGGATTAATGTCCTTATAAAGGAGGTTTCAGAGAACTATATGACCCTTTTGTCCTTCCATTTCTCTGCCATGGAAAATGCAGTATTCTTCCCTTTTGCCTTTCCTCCTTCTGCCAGGTGAGTTTACCACCTTCAGCAGAACACTCAACCAGCTGTCACCTTAATCTTGGACTTCCTGCCTTCAGAAATGTGAGAAATAAATTTACATTCTTTATACATACCCAGTCTAAGTTATTTTGTTATAGTAGTAGAAACAAAGACATGCATGCATCTTGCATCTTCTATTTTATGAGATAATATCACATTATTTTCCAAGGTAGTGGTAGAATTTATTTTCCCTCCTTAACTGCACATATGTTCCTATTTCCCTATTAATCCACATTATCTCCATGACTTGATCTTGTCAGATTATTTTGCCAATCTAATGAGTAAAAATGGTAGTTCATTATTTTAATTTGCAGTATATTGCTTGCTAGTGAAGTGAAATAATTTTCATATGTTTATTGGCTATTAGTCTTTTCTTTGTTAAATACTTGTTTGTGTATTTTACCAGTTTTTCTATTTTTTTATTATAAAGGCTTTTAAGTGTTTCCTGTTTGTATTTTGTCCACTAACCCTTTGTTCATTATGCATGTTGTAAATATTTCTTTCTAGTTTGTGTTGGTATTTTTACTTTAAACACACATTGCTAATTTTAAAAGGGATGGATTTATCATTTCCCTTATTATTACCACTTTTGCTTTTTTTATTTTTTTCCTTATCATCACAAAGATATAAAGATGTTTCCCTATTCTTTTCTCTAACAATTTAAGAGTTCCACCTTGTACATAATTTTAATCAATAATTTATTCAAAAACGTGTGTGTGTAAAAACCTATACATATCAAGTAATATTTTCTGTTTTGCAAACAATTCTATTCTGTGCCTTTGACTTAGTCATTTATGTTCACAACAATCCAGAAATTACTGTGAAGTAATTTCTATTACTTCACAATGAATAATATCATCTAGTATACGAAATCCACCATCACCATGTTTTTCTTCAGTAATCTGTTGGCCATATTTCGCCTTTGCTCTTCCATATAATTTTCATAGTCCATATAAGAGTCTGTGAGAAGTGTTTTTGGAATTTTGATTAGAATTGCACTGATCAAATTATGTGAAGCATTTTACAACAATGCTTGGCCAGTAGTTAGCATCCAATAAACAACATCTGTTATTACTAGCTATTAATATACCTGTTCTGCTCATAAGTGAATAAAACCTGAGCACTAAGTTACAAAAAAAAAAAAGAATTACATTGATCAATTTGGAGAGGATTCAGATTCATAGTAGATATAATGGAAAGACTTGCTCAACCCCTGTTCTAACCTCTTATATATAGGTTTACAGGTTTTGTGTCTACTGCAAATAAAATATATTTCACAAATAATGTACATTTTGTAAAATTTCTTGCAATTATTATCCTGACTATAACGCATCTTTTTCAATACCATGCATGTCTGATCAAATTAAATTTGGAACCAAGTAAATTGGGAGAAAGAGCAGTGCATATGAAGCACACACTTTGCTGGTGTGGAGTTACCAGGTGTGGTGTGGCTTTAGAGACAATAGATTTGGAAGCTGCTTCTTAACCTTGGGATCAGAAATAAGAAAATATAATCCTGGACCAATATTCATGATACTAGCATCTTCAGCTCTCAGTTTTCTGAATGTGGCTGAAGCAGCATGTCTTGGTAGGACAATTCTGATTACTACTTGGAGAGTAGTTCTGAGAAGCCCATCTGGACATGATCCCTCTAATTTTTCTAGTCATCACGTTAACATTAACATCCTGGCTTTAAATCTTTTCTGCTCTGATAAAATCCTGTTCTGAGATAGATCTATGAATGCAAGATCTATTTGAAACAGAGGCTGAATCAAGACAAGAGGGCAAGAGTATGAAGAGAGGTTCCCTCTGTGGCACACAGGATGACTGAGGACTCAGAGAGGAGTACAACTATGGAGAATACGCTTGGGATTTAATCCCCCACCCTAAGGAGGAGGCTTTGTTAAAGAAATGTGTTTCCTGGGGTGAACTGAGCTAAACATATAGTTATAAAACCTCAAGCCAACTCAACTAAGACTGACTGAGTCCGCGACACTAGCTGCTTGAGAAGAGACACATTCCCGTTCCCATGTGTGAACCCCATTGACCTCGGCCTCTCCTTCTCTAGGAGATACCTAGAATATGCACAAAAATCCAAACATGCATGCATTCACACACATAATGCAATCAAGAAAAATTACCCATTGTCAATAGTCAAAGCAATGAACAGGACCAGATTCAGAGATGATGCAGCTGTTGGAACTGTCAGACAGGGAATATCATATAACTTTGATTAGCATGTTAAAAATGCAGTGGAAAAGGTAGACCACATGTGAAGAGATGGGACACTTCAGAAAAAAAGACGAAAACTGTCAAAGATCATGAAAGCTGAACACTAATTAAAGTGGTAAGAACAGATTTTTTTTTTTTTTTTTTTTTTGAGACAGAATCTTGCTCTGTCACCCAGGCTGGAGTGCAATGGCGGATGTCGGCTCACGGCAAGCTCCGCCTCCCGGGTTCACGCCATTCTCCTGCCTCAGCCTCCGGAGTAGCTGGGATTACAGGCGCTGGCCACCATGCCAGGCTAATTTTTTTTTTTTTTTTTTTTTTTTTTTTTTGTATTTTTAGTGGAGACGGGGTTTTGCTGTGTTAGCCAGGATGGTCTTGATCTCCTGATCTCCTGATCCACCCGTCTCGGCCTCCCGAAGTGCTGGGATTACAGTCGTGAGCCACCACGCCCAGCCCAGAGAATCTTAAGCAGAATGGATTTACATATGCAAAACTAAAACAGCCAATGACAATAGCCCAAAGTATGGACAGAAGGAATTGATAACATACTGCCGTAAGGTTCTTGTATTACACATGAAAGGGAATAATAATCATGTGAAAATAGTGATAAGTAAGGATATATGCTGCTAAACTTATGGCAATCACCAAAGTAAAACAGCAAAGAATGAATAATAATTAAGTAAAAATAAAGACATAGTGGAATTATAAAAATATTAACTAAAACTAACGCATAAGCAGGGAGATAATACGGAAAAAGTGAAAGAAAAAATGACAAATGGAAAAATATAGGAAACCATGAACAAGATAGCAGATTTAAATTCGATGATAATAGTAGCCAGTGTAAATGTAAACAGTCTATTCCAAATGAAAGATAAATTTTTCACTCTGCATAAAATGCAAGGGACAATTATATGCTACCCCAAAGAAACCCCACCTATAAGTAAAAACATGTGTGGGGTAAAAGTGAAGGGAATAATTTACACATTCCTTAAGCCACAGAAAGCTGGAAAGTGCATCATTCCTACCTTAATGATAAGAAAAGATAAACAAGTAACCAGGACTACCTTTTCTTGAACTCACTGTAAAGCTGAGATTGCAAGGCAAACAAACAAAAAAAAAACAAAGATACAAGGAAAGACAAATGTCCACAAAGAAGAATGTCATGTGAGCTGTGATTAGCTGTGACAGCACAGGAGGAAAAGTTATTCCATGACATAGAAGAGGGTATGAAAATACAGATGAAAATTTTAATGAATTGCTAATGTTTTATTGTAGGCTAGTCTGATACAACAGAATCTCTATGATCCTCAAAAATAAAAGAGTTTGCAAACACTCCCAGGCTATTCTCCCTGAATTCCACTGGCTGCTCTCTCTTGCTCTCTCTCTCTCTGTGTGTGTGTCACACACACACACACACAAATAAGGAATAGGGTGAGAGGACACAAAGTGTTTTTCGGTAGTGTAGACCTCAAAAAGTGAACTGGTCACCACTATAAAAAAAAGCACAAAGTCTCACAGGATCTTTTTATTTTTTTTTTTCTACAGAAAAAAATCCTTAAGCCTCTAATAGAGAGTAGTAAATCCTGTCATCTCCCAGGGACAGGTGAAGAACATTTTGCAGCTGGTAGAAGAGTGAGAGGGAAAAAAATTACCCTAGGAAAAAGGGGCAGACAAAACCCCTAGGCTTAGGATCCTATACCAATGCTGTTAAACATCTCCTACTACAGGGGATGGTTAGGAAATTATTTTCTGTACAGAATCTACCAAAGTCAAAAGCCACAATATGGCAGAGCCACTGAGAAATCTGTTTCTGATACCCAGGGAAACAGGGTCTGCCCATGGCCAAGTTTCATCATTAGGACAATAGAAAAAAGCTCTATCCCCAAGCACCAGTCCAGGGGTCACCGAGTAAAAAGCAATAACAGTAAGTGTGGGGAGGTGCAGAAACATGGGAAGAGAACATATTTGTGACTCAGGGGCACCAGTGGACTAAAAGCCTAGAATGAAGTGGGAACATTGAAGACAACTGCAAGCACCCCAGACTCCCCACTAAATAAAACGTAGCAGAATTTGACGCTGAGGATGCGATGAAGGTACCCATAATGGCAACTCAACACAAACCCAAATATTAGCGGTTTAAATACACCAAATAAATGTAGAGACAGCCCAATTCTATTTTAAGAAATCTACATGCTGTCTACAAGAAACTTACTTTATATATAAAGACATATCTAGGATTAAAAAAATAAAGAAAATGCCCTGCAACCCTTTTGAAAAAGAAGCTGAAATGGCTATATTAATGTCAGAAAAAATAGACTTCAGAATAAAAAGTGTCGCTCACAATAAAGAGGGAAATACATAAAAAAGGAGTCAGTTTTCATAGTAGGTACAAAAATTCTAAATACGAATGCACCTTACAACAAAGCTTTAACCTACATGAAACAAAAGCTGTTAGAACGTAAAGGAAAATTAGACAACTCCACAATTATAATTGGAGACTTCAACACCTTTCTCTCTGTAACTGATGAAAAGAAAGCATCCAGGAAAATCTGTAAAAAATATTCAAGGTGTGAGTACCACAACCAATTCGAACTCTTTGACACTAATAGATACAAGTATATTCTTAAAGTGTTCTTCGAACATTTATCAAAATGCATCAAAAATGTCCATGTGTTCAAAAGACTTGAAATCGCACAAAATATTTTTCATATCACAACAGAATTAAACTAAAAAATAAAAATGGAAAAATATCTGGGAAAATATCCAAATATGTATAAATTGAACAGGACAAAAAGGTAGTCACAAATTAAATTAGTAAATATTTTGAGGTGAATACAAACGAAAAGCCCACATATAATTTGTGGAATACAGCTGAAGCAAAGCTGAGAGGGAAATATACTGCATCAAATGCATATATTGGGAATAAAAGAGAAATATCTGAAATCATGACCTAACCTTCTAACTGAAGAAATTAAGGAAAATAGAGGAATGTAAATTCAAATTAATCAGAAGGAAGAAAATCATGATAGTAAGGGCAGAAATCAAAATATCTGGAAACAAAACAATAGAAAGAATAAATGACCTCTGAACATTATCACCTTATATCAGATTCTCCAGTAGCAGCCCCTGAAGCATGGTGCAGTGATGAATTAAGGAAGTGCAAGAGTTTAAGGAAGGGAAATCCAGGGAGTTAGGAGCAGGACAGGGTGGGCCAAGAAGCCAAGCAAAGATGTACTTTCAAGCAAAATTCTAACCTTATTCTGACCCTGCAGAAAGTTCTGGAGTGTAAATTACACTGAGTTTGTTCAGCCTCAAGGCAAGGCAGCAACACTTTCACATCTAGAGTCAGTCAGAGACTACATGGGGGTGGGTTGCAGAATTGATAAGATGAATCCAAGGAGATATGGGCAGTGTCTGCTACAGTTAGTAAGATTTAGTCTCTTTTTCAAGGTAAAACCATAGTTTAAGATTTGAAGGAGACAGTCTCTAATACACTGGTGGACATATGTTTTACTGTTCTTCATTACAAATAAAAATTATAGGCTTCTGAATATGGGCCATATTAACTCCTTCTTTACATTGCCTCTTGGCTTACCAGGTGGCATCTGGTGGTTGCTTTGGCATCGTGTTTCTTTTTATTCCTTGCATTTGCTGCACCTGTCATGGCTTAAGGACAACAACAGTGATGTTTTTCTTTTCTTTTTTCTTCTCTTCTCTTCTCTTCTCTTCTTTCTTTTTTTTTGGAGTCTCATTCTTTCTCCCAGGCTGGAGTGCAGTGGTGTGATCTGCACTCACTGCAACCTCCGCCTCCTGGGTTCAAGCAATGCTCCTGCCTCAGCCTCCCGAGTAGCTGGGATTACAGGCACGCAGCACCTTGCCCGGCTAATTTTTGTATTTTTAGTAGAGATGGGGTTTCACCATGTTGGTCAGGCTGGTCTTGAACTCCTGACCTCAGGTGATCCGCCCGCCTGAGCCTCCCAAAGTGCTGGGATTACAGGCGTGAGCCACCGTGCCCAGCCGCTGTTTATTTTCTAATCTTACTGATATACTCCCAAGCATGGCTGTAGTAGCAGTGTTTGCTTTCATTTCATATCCTTTATACGTTTCCTAGAACTATTTATTTTCCAGAGCTTTCTGTCCATGCACCATGTAAGGTGACAAATCATTATCATGCATAGAGTTTCTTTCAAAAAGCTGACAAGTGTTACAAGTTGAGATGACTTTCTCCAGAGTGAATTCTTTCCCCCATAGTCCACATGCCAGGGGAATTCATATTTGAAACTTGGCTTTGCTTGATCTCCAGCAGGGTTTCTTAAGCTTGACACTTTTGAAACAGAAGTGACTTTTTGTGTGTGGACAAGGAATTCATTGCAATGCATTCAAGGCAGCACGTCGAAGAGTATTTAGCAGCACCGATGGCCTCTGCCACTCCAGTCGTGACAACCAAAAATGTCTCCAGACATTGCCAAATATCTCCTGGAGAGGGATATTGCCCCGAGTTGAGAACTATAGTTATAAAGCAGAGCTTATAAAAAATAACTTCCTGTGATGATGGAAATTATGTTTGTGTGTGGTCCAATATGGCCGTGTTAGCCATATGCGGGGATTAGGCACTTGAAGTGTGGCCCCATTCCAGAGATGAATTTTTTTTTTTTTTTTCTATTTGTTGAGACAGAGTCTCACTCTGTCGCCCAGGCTGGAGTGCAGTGGCGCGATCTCCGCTCACTGCAAGCCCCGCCTTCCGGGTTCACGCCATTCTCCTGCCTCACCCTCCCGAGTAGCTGGGACTACAGGCGCCGGATACCACGCCCGGCTAATTTTTTGTGTGTTTTTAGTAGAGACGGGGTTTCACCGTGTTAGCCAGGATGGTCGCGATCTCCCGACCTCGTGATCCACCCGCCTCGGCCTCCCAAAGTGCTGGGATTACAGGCGTGAGCCACCGCGCCCGGCCGAGATGAATTCTTAATTACATTTAATTTTATTAATTTAAATCTAAGTTTAAATGGTCATATGTAACTCATGACTACTGTTGGAAAGAGCGATGCTTGAGTCTTGGCTTAAGACAGCTGGAAGTTCTAATGTGCCCTATCTCTCTTTTCTCCCCAGTTCCTACAAAGAGCTCAGTTTCTTATGGCAGGCAGACAAAATAAGTCCTCATTCTGGGATCTTGGCTATAATCACTATTCTTAAAACGCTAGAATTCATTATAGCTTACAAGTGTTTTCAGAATATTATTAAAAATGAGTTGCCCCATCTTTTGAAGTATACAAATCTCTTTTCTAATATACACATTGGAATCAATGATTTTTCCACCTTTATAGCTAGTATGTGGCAGAATCTGCCTCAGAAATCATATTCTTCCACTTAGAATCCATAAACCTTCATATATTTCTTTTTCTTGATAAATATTTCTTTCATAAAAATTTCCCAACTACATCTATCCCTTTCTGACAGAGTAGTGCTCACTTTAAGTTCCCATGGCCCTACCTTTATGTGACATCATCACACTCTTATTTATTGTTCTACCATATTTTGTTACTTCCTATGTGTGTATTCTATCTCTAACTAGACTGAACTTTTGTTACATGAACATAGCTGAGTATGTGAAACTAGAAGAACTTCAAAATCAAATTTGTAAACCTACGAAAAATAAATCCTGGTATTGTATCTCTTTTGAAGAGTGTGCCTGTATCTAGTCAAATGGAGAAATCTTAATGAGGGAACCACAGCTCATTTGGTCAAATTTGGTTTGTATTTTTCATTCTTTTTTTTAAATTTTAAAAACAACCTTAGGTTTCTAAAAGAAATGTTGCAAATATTAGCTAAAATTTGAAAGCAAGTAAGAGAATTTTAAAGAAATAGTTTAGATTCAATATCAATGAATTATGGAACTCAATTTTTCTCAGAACAGTTCAAACTCTTGCTACTTCTTATTAAGAGAAATGCTTGGAGTTGTAAACTAGGGAGTTATTGGTATCTAGTTCTGCATTCAAAGTATTATCAGAAAATGTTAAAGCAAAATAAAGCTTAGAGTGTCAGACATAGCATGGAATCAATCTGTAATATAGTTTTTTTTTTTTTTTTTTTTTCAGTGCAGCAAAAATGGCACTTTATTTTGACCCAGGGCTTGTTTTCCATCTTAAAATTGATTGTTACCAAAAAAATTTAAATTGTCAACAAAAATGGACACATTGAATAGCGATTGAAACTGAAAGTATTTTCTTTTAAAATATCACAAGATTTTCTCAATCACCTTTGACCAATTATGGATTGGTCATCTTAATTGGGTAAAATGTTAATATTAAACCTTATAATGTATCTATTATCATATATTTTCAAACTGCCTGTCTTTTCAAACCTCCTGAAGTCAGTTTAGGCATCCTCTGATATGGTAACTTGAGTTTGTAACCATGGGTTAACTTGCATTAATATATACTGTTTCTTGAATATTTTGTTGACTACCATGAGGTATAATATCCAGATAACTGAATTTTTGTTAAATAGATTTCTTTCAAGATCCTGCAAAGTGCTATGGGCTTTATAGTCACTAAATAAAATATTATGTAAATAAATGCATTATTAAATAATACATGAAATATTATTATTAAAATTTATGACAAAACCTTTCTGTAAATGGGAGGTGAGATATCAATTTAGAAATATTTCCTATATTGCCTATGATCAGATTGATGACTTATTGAGCAAGTGATAATTATAAGAGCACCTATTGAAACACAAGAGAAAATGACAATATTTTAGAGACTTAAAGTTAGTCTCTTTTTTCCATTTTCCCATGTTTTTGAATTTAACCATGTCTGGAATAGATAGACATTGAACTCATGGTTAAAAAAATACAGTCTCCAACTGGTACATTTTATCTTCATTTATACTTAATTCATCAAAACATGCTTTCATAGTATCTCTTTGATATTCATAATGGCGGTTTTGGTAAGTCATGGAAAGTTTTTTCTTTGAATGGGGACATGACACTTGGCCAACAGTCCATAGAACATGGTTAACTTTCTCAGAATCCCTAAGAAGATTGCAAATGAAAGAACCTTCTGCTGTCACCCCAATGTGATCAGAGAGTTTTCACCAGTCGTGAATGCCAGACTCCGGCTCCACTCAGGGGTGACTACGATTCAGAATGCAGTGTGTAGGCGTTTTTAATTGAGCGGATGGAAATGGTTGACAGAGTAATGGTTGCAATTGTTCACCATTCACATAGAAAAGAATTTGCTCAGTAAATAGGAGGCATTGTTTCCAACCTAATTTAATGGAAACACAGAAGGTATAAGAAGGTAATGTGCCAACTGACACTGGGTGTAAAATAAGGCATTTTAGACACTTTTGTGCAAATGTCCATCAGCTGACATCTGTCAAAGCAAACTCCTGGGACGGCTTCAGAGCATATCCATTTGCCAGCAGCAAACATTTAGTGAGCTTCATTCTCTGAGGAGCAGAGTGTTGGTTTGTTTTGGAATGTGAGCATTTGAAATAACCCACTTTTCCCCAGTACCAAACTACTACATAAATACCATTGAGCCTGGTTATACAGTAAAAGGAATAGGCTATTTTGCATCTGGATACCAATCCTTAGGTTGGCTGAGAGGCAATGGGAGTGCATGAGAGAAGACACATGTGATACAGCTTGTTAGATTGTAGCCTGAATAAAGGCTTTAAGGTCTAAAGAATATTACTTCCATCAAATGAATAAACTTAAGTGGGTTCCAAGCTGCCTACCCATGCACTCCACTAAAGCATGTGGTGTACGTTTGTGTGTTTGTTTCTGTGGGCTGGCCTGATTTCCATTTCAATTTCTGTATTATACAGTCTTATAAAGGAAACTGTAAAAATTATCTGTATTCTATAACTTTAAATTGACTCTTCAGAATACTTAGAAGAAAGTAATTCTGGCAGTGTATCCTGAAGGTAAGATGCATCCATATTTTTCTACAACTTTCTTTACAAAATGAGCCCATCCGTGGCAAATTTAAATTTCCTGGGTTTGGCAGAGCAGACCACTCCTGTTATCTTTACCAGCCTGATCCAATATCATGCCCCGACCTTAGGGTGGGGATTTAGATACAATTGTCCAGGAATCAAGAAAGAGTCAAGGTAGTGAAACCTCAACCACAACTTCACAATGTGGATATAAATGTCTTGATACATACAGTGTTTTAAAATTTAACTTTTAAAAATAATTAAAAAGTTATATAATTCTTTGAAAAAAACTTTCATTCTGGTTTACAATGAATGAAAGGCATTATTTTTTAGTTAACACAATTATTAAATTTTCCATAGCTATGAGGTTTCAAACTTGGCAAGTACCATCTATCTCACCCAGTCTCTCCATTCATTATGTGAAGAAATGAAGGCTAAGTAAATGTCTTAGTTCAGGATCATATACTGGAATATGCAAAGTTACTCAGTATATTATAAGAGAGCTATAGTGTTATTGAGGTATTGGTGGGATTATTATTATTATTTAGACTCAATTATTAGGAATCAAAATTCAGTTACTTCATAGTTCTCCATTCTATGCCACATTCTTGTTTGAATTCGGATTCATTAAGTGCAGAATGATATTAGAATCAGCACTGTACTTTACAGCTTTTCTGTAAACTCCTGGCTTACCTACTCATTTAGATTATTTACAGATGGACTCCTAAAATAACACTAGTGCTTAACAAGCAATTCTATTGAAATATAAAAGATAGCTTTGTTGTCTAGAACTGTTCAGATTTACTCACTGAAAGGCATTGAGCATTGGTGCTTATATTCACTGTTGATATAGGACCTCTTTTTTCTAGATAGTGTGATAGACACCTGGCACACGTGGGCTTTAATTCTTACGACGCTTTTTGTTTGATGTTTTCTATAAAATAAATTAATTGAGGTAGATATTTCTGCGTCACAGATGATGAAACTGGAGATGTCACTTAGTGGAGATTCAAACTTCTTTCTAAACTGATGTTTTTTCTACTCTGACACACTTCACCTAAGTAGCACTATTCTAGTATTAGTAACTTTACTATAGCAATCTAATTATTTTTAATGGTTCTTTCATTTCAACCATTTCTCTTTTCTCTTTTGCCGTTTTCCTTCACTTGTTTTCTTTTGTACTCATGTGACCCAGGTGTGTCTATTGGGTAGCATAGCATGCAGGAGGTCATGCCTTTAATTTTATGGTCAGTTAGCAGTACTCAGATCTACCACTGTGGCAGATGTGACCGACACAAGAGGTGGAGTGAATGAGTTCAGTCCAGCGCCAGACTTTTATGACCCCTGGGCTCCTGGGCATGTTCCTGTGAAGTTGACCCACACATGTGCATTCTTATAGAAGCTCACGTGCAGTAATGATTTTACACACAAAAAAAAAACATTGAAAGGCCAAGGTCTCAATTCTCATCTTTCTTTTTTGGGAATTGAAACGAGTCTAGGGACAAAACTTTTGCTGGCCTCTGTGTGAACTTGCTGGGTCACATTCTCCATGGTGGCCTGCTTTAAATCTGGTAACTCAGGCATTTTTTTTTTCTGGATATTCTTTTTAGCTATGGTTTCCTAAAAGTTTAGGAACAAGCTTTGGACAGTGCTGCCACTCAGGAAATAAAAAAGCTATAGTAAGCTAGGAGGTGATGAAAGGTGAATCCTCATAGCAAGAAATATCTCCTTTTTCATCCTGACCTGCAATTACTTTGGACATCTAGAGGGATGGACCCATAATACCTCTGAACAAAGAGTGACACTACATATGTCTCAGAGCTGTCATAATACTCTGTGAACCAGTTTGCATGCTATTTCTGTGACAAGACCATGTTCTCAAAGTGATACTGTCTTCTTTAAGAGCCCCAAGGTAAAAAAGCAAGATTACTATGCCCTACGTAGCACATTGGCGCCATGAAGCTTGGACTCCAAAGGAGGATAGCAGTCATTAATTAAAAAGCATGGTTCAGATAACAAAACAAACCAGTAAAAACAGTATTCAGAGCCTCATTTACTGGCTGTGCCACGATCGGTACCTGGTTCAGAGAAATAATCCCTAACACAAAAAATACGCATAACAAATACAATCTTTGCCTCTTCCTAACCATTGGGACAGGGGAATGGTCTTCTGTAAGATTCCAGTATCATTTTATTTTTACTGTGCAAAGAATCCCTTATGTGACCTACCCCCAAGCTGCGTATTTTAGCAGAGAGATGTCATACAAAAACTGCTGGAGCTGCAGATCTCCTCAGATAAGAAGAAAAGGACAGCTTTTAGACTGGGCACAAGGAAGAGAAAATGTTAACAATGCATGCTCTCTTTCAGACTTGTGGTAAAGCTAAGTGAATTTGACAAAGTTGGTCAGAGCTATAATACATATCTGATCAGAATAAATTTCAGTCATATGGCAAAATCACAAGGTTGAGATATGATACATAATTGCCCTCAACTTAATAGTTTACAACCCACTTGTATTTGTATTATCCCTCATATTTTAAACCTCATAAAATGTTGGACAGGACTCAATGAGACATGCATTAAACCCAGCCAACCTATTATAGTAGCACTTTTTATACAAATGGAAATCAGATGTAAATGGACCTCTCATATACCTATTTTAACTTGCTATGAAGCCACGAATTGCATGTCTTGTATAAATACAAAACCTGTCTTCTAATTTTCTGAAAATTCTAAGCAACTTATTTTCCTATGGTGACATTCGAATCCTGAATATTTGGAGTATATGCTAGCTGTGAGTTTCATCTTATTAACTCATATTTTGGCTTTGATTTTTCCAGAAGCAGATTATCATACCAGAATTTAAGTGCCAATAATTTATGTAGGAGTTCATCCAACAGAACATGGGTAGGTGAGTGAAAAAGTGAGGTAGGGAAGAAAGGAATAAACCAAGAAAGGTTGCATAATCAACAAAATTACCATTGTGGACAATTGGAGCTCAGTGCCACTAAGGAACCCCTGGAGGCATTGTAGAATATGCCTAAAGAGGTCTCATCCCAGCCAATGGTATGGCATGAAGGCTGAGATATATATTCAAGACTCTAGCTACTGCCAAGGATATTAACTTTCCAGAGCTTCCACTCTGCCCCACACACTGGCTGACAGTGTTCCTGAAGCCAGTAAAAAAAAAATCTCTGGAAGAAGTTATTACAACTTCATCTGACCTCTTTTTTCCCTTCATTCACCTGTCTTTCCTGTTCTTCTCTTTATTGATTTCATCCCCCTATTTCTTTAAAGCAAAACAAATTTATCATACTCATGCTAACAGATTTAACGGCCATCTTTACTTCTCTACACGTTTTAAAAAATTACTTTTTGTGTTTTTGTTTGGGGTTTGTTTCTTCAACAAAACGATTACTCCAAAAAAATTTTGTACTATCCCCAAGAAGAATGCTAGTCAATAAGATTTTCTCCAAATTTATCACAATAGTTGGGAAGACAAGGAAATTGAGGCTGAGGTGCTCCTACTAATTTGCCTACTATTAAAAAGCTAAGAAATATCAGAGTTCTGCTGATGCTAGATGTTGAGATTCTTCTCCACATGAGGTTGCTTTTCATCACAGGTTATGTGGTGTAAATAAATGTTGAACAGGACTCGTGAGATGTGCATTATAGCTATGTTATTTTCTCTTCCTTTACCATGCCAAGCAGTAGCTGGACAAGCAAGGTGATGGAAAGTGGCTACTAGTCAGATAGATTAAACCCTAAAACTCATCCCTACTAGAGTCCCACATAGCCTATTTTTCTTTGTGTCTTGAGGTTCCAAGTCAACCTTTCTTGAGAAATTTGGTCGTTTTATTATCCTCCAAATTCTTTCTTTTGGATTTCAAGGTGAATTATGAGGAGGGTCAGGAGGCATGATTTTAAAACGAAATAACAAGGTTTTTTATTGATTTCTTTAAAAAACTATTTTACTATATCCTTAAAAATGCAACTGAAAATTAACTTAGGTTATCCAAGCAATTAAAATGTCATTCCTAGTCCATTTTAGTCAAAGTATAGGTTAGAAACTTTTTGTGAAAACTCTATGATTTTAGCTTTATCATGATATTGTTTACATTTGAAAAAACTCTGTCAGCAAATGCAAAGTAATGTATTTTTCTTAATGGAAAAAATGACACAAGTACGATTGTAGGGGAATATCAAACTCATGCACATTTACACAGACCACACAAGCCATGGCTTGAACAGCTGCTTATCTGAGTCTTGGAGGAACTCTGTGATAATTCCAGAACTTGAAAGGAGGGGAGGCCTGTGAGGACCTGCTAGGAGGCTATCTACCACTCACTTGCCTCCCTGTCTCTCCTGGGAGGCTGTTATGACATGCTTTCTCATTGTCTCCAAGATTCTGATGAGATATGAGGCTTTCTGCCCACCTCCCTTAAACTAGAGCAGGAGGCTATGCAACCACTTAGCTACTTATGTAACCTTTGTGAATGCACATTGATTTGAGCACCTACTATGTACCAAGACCTATAATATGTAGTCATTTATTTTGTTTCATGGAATCATTGCAACAATCCAAGAAGGTAGAAATTATTATCTATATTTTGATACAAGGCAACTGAAGTCTACAGATGTTAGGTGTCCTGGACAAGGTCCTAAAGTAACCATGAATACAGATGGGATTGTGATTCCTGACACCGCACCTGTGTTCTTTCCATTCACTGTCACTTCCATTCATGCAACATCCATGCTCAATGGTGGTTCTTACAGTGTTGAGTAAAGTCAAGTCTATTTTGAACTAGCTGCTTAGAAACAAGGCCAAAGGGAGTCTTATAATTACATACTTTTAAGTAATAAAATATATTTTGTTTTCCTAAAATGTAAAAATCTGGAGACCTGAACTACATATTGTATCAACCAAACTACCAGTGAAGCCTGGCGTTCTATCTCAGATGTGACAATAGCGAATTTTTACTAAAATTTATGGTAGTACTCTTGCTGCATTTAAGCCTTAGATGGTTGAAGCTAAACTCTAATAATCTTGGGTGTAATATATTCCTGTCAGAGACTTTGGAAACAAAGTCTAGGCGGTAATGTTTGTGGAATATACCAGGTTTCAAAAGAATACTAGAGAATGTATGTTTTCAAAGAAATGACATTGAAATTTTAAAAGTTATACATCCAAATTCTTTCACTGAAATATTTTTTGATTCCTTGCATTGGTCCCTGTAATAGACCAGGCAGGTATTAAGAGTGTGGGATTCAAAAATGAGTGAATCAGATAAAATATTTCTAAAAGCATATGTGAGCCTAAGAATTTTCCCAGGAATGGATGCTGTCACTGCCTAAAATATTTCTGGGATTCTGTTTTTGATATTTTCCTCCAATTCATGGGGGGTATACACTGATTTGTATACCTGTCATCATGTCTGATCTCTGTCCTTGAAAATAAAGTTCATTTTCTCCTATAAATAGTCCTTCCTAAGGATTTGGAGACTCTGGCAGAGGTCAGCTACTTGCAGCAAACTATTGATGGAAAAATACCACCATCTCTTTCTGAACCAACCATAAAGATCTTCATTTTTGATCTTGCATCTTTAGGAGGGATGCCTGTTGAGTGTTGATGTAGGAAGGTAATATTCACTTAGTGGATGGATCATTTGAGTCAAGCTGGGCAATAAATGGGGTGACAGATTTCACAACCTGCCTGTCTGCGATTTGTGTCTGAGATTTGAATTTAGGAAGTGGTCAAAAATCATTCAGAATAAGTCTGTGGAATAAGGTGAGCAATCTATTTGAAGAACATTAACAGGTGTATAACAAGGGCTCAGAAAAAAATGTGCCAAAATGATTAACTGACTTGAGTAACCTAATGGTAAATTTTGTTTCAAACATGCAATCTGACTATGGATTATGAGGAAGAATATTACTTTTAGAAAATAAGTTCTATAAGTCATTTGCTCATTTATTATACTAATGTACTTTCTTTGGAAAAGACTTAGATAAGAACAATTTCAAAACTTGGTTAAAGCAATGAGCACTTTTTAGAATAAGTAGACATACTGCACTATTTGATGGGTGCCTATTATGCACCAGTGACATGCTTTTTTATTTATTCCTCTCTGTCATATTGCAGGTATGCATTATTATAATTACTTGACAATACACTGAGGTTTAGCAAGTGAAATGGCTTGTTGAAGGTTATAGTCAATGACAGCCCTAGTTTTGGAATTCAGGCCTGTCTGATTCCAAATCATGAATTCTTTTTTTAAAAAAAACAATAATTGCTGCTTAAGATGTAAAGAGAGCTCATTTACATATATAAATATTCTGGGGAGTTCACTTTTTGAAAGTTCATTACTGTGTGCATACACCATATATAAAGATTACTTGAGAACCTTGGTCTAGAAATTTACCTTTCCGTTTATTACTGACATGCCTTTGGAAGTTTTCTTTGTTATTTCTAAATGAAATCCATGCTAAATGTCAGAAATTAGAACATATATTTATTATACAAATATCTCCAATCTTGATAGTAGTGAATAGTTTTACCTCTGAAGTAATGTTGAGAATCATGTTAAATGTTTTGAAGACTAAATGCCCTCCTCTTAAAATGCAACCCTCCCTCCAGCCCGCAGGTTGTCATCTATTCTCTGACACAAACAGCCTGATTCTCACATGGCATATTCAGTGCTGCCCTATACAGACTCATTTACAGTGACTCCATTTAAGTCACACTTTTTAAATTGTTCCCAAGAGACCTGGCTCAAATAGAGCAGAGCCAGCTGCATTAGCCACCACGCACAGCCGGGCTGAGTGACAGGCATGTTTAATCTGTTCATTTCAAATCTCTGTGATGCTTTGTCTCTTAATGATGGCACTGCCTATAAAAACTAGGCTGTAAGCCTTTTGACCTGTCTTAGTCCAGGGCTGGGAACATTTAAGGCAGGGCAAAGAAACACTGTCTTACTGTACCCAGATGCTGAGCTCACCTCTTTAGGAAGATAATTATTTTGCCCAAGGCAATGGCCCTGGGTAATGAGACTAGGGTTCAACTTACTTTGTCTGGTATTTAAAGTCTTGTATAATCTATTCAGCTTCGCATTGTGCCACTCTCATCAAACAGCTTTGCTCCATGTAACTATATTGTTATTTCTTCCCCCTCACATTTTCTCATTCTTGCATCTCACATTCATGCCTCTTTCATTCATGCTGCTCCCATCTATATTCTTGAAGTCAGTGTTAAGTTTGGTTAGATCATCTTGAAGATTATTTCTGACACTATGACATTGTGGGGTTCCTTGGCTATCATTCCCCCTGCTCTATATCCACCATGCCAGGTTCAGAATGTTAACCTAAATGGGTCACTGGGAAGGCTAAAAAAAGAGGCATGTGAAAACTGGAAACCTCAACTCAGTTATCTCTGTCCTCTAAATTCTAGAATGCTTTGCACTCTTCGTGTATTCAATCCCATAATGTTCTCTACTTTTGAAAGAACTATGGATTTCTTATTCCTGCTTGGTCCCAGCAACAAGACTGAATCTCTTTGAGAAGCAGTGAATGCCCTACCTGACTTTCATATTCTCACTCCACTCTTGATATGCCTGAGAATTGGGCGAACGTTAGGCCAACCTTAGGAGGTAGTTCCTTTTTTTGTCTCCTAGTATCCCTCCATGTCTGTAAATCACTTCTCTAGAGCACACAATAATTTTTCAAATTCTATGTCATTAAAAGCATATTTTGACTGGAGGAAAATTTAAGGACAAAAGATAAACAACAACAAAAAAATGAAATTTATTCATTTTCCTTACCATCCTCCTTCTTTCAGTAGGATGTGTGCCCTAAAGGAAATACATTTACATATTTAAGGACTCATTCTCAATTCTCCTGGGTAAGAGAATCTCAGTGAAGGGAAAAAAAAGGAGGCATAACTCTACCCTGAGACCACATGAATCTCCACCTGGATTTCCTCAGCTCAGAATAAAAATGATTGCCACAAAAAATTAATCATCTACACGAATTTCAATAAGCATCTGTGTATGGATAGATTCTTTTTACAAGCAACTATAGTACAGTGTTATGCTTCAATTTAGCAGATTACCTTGGTTCAATTTTTTTTTATACTTCCCCTTCTAGATGCACGATCTTGAGTACATTAATTGTGTTAGGCTGTTCTTGCATTGCTATAAAGAAGTATCCAATCCTGGGAAGTTTATAAAGAAAAAAGGTTTAATTGGCTCACAGTTCTGCTGTACAGGAAGCATGGTGCCAGTATCTGCTTCTGGGGGGGCCTCAGTAAGCTTTTACTCATGACGAGAGGAGAAGCATCACATAGCGAAAATGCAAGAGAGAGAGTAGGGGTAGAGGCAGGTGACACATGCTTTTAAATGACCAGATTTTGCAAGAACTTGCAATCATAAAGATAGCACCAAACCATGAGAGATCCACCCTCGTGATCCAAACACCTTCCACCAGGCCCTAATTCCAGCACTAGGAATTACAATTCAACATAAGATTTGGGTGGAAACAAATATCCAAACTCTATCACTAACTTCTACCTGCCTGGATTTTACCATTTGTAAGGCAGCCATAATAGATGTGGCATCTACCATCTGCGACTGTTTTAAGAATAAAAATTAGTATAAGTAACACATTTAGTGCATTGCCGGGACAAAACAAAATTTTAGCCAACATTAGCCATGATTTATACTGGTTTCCTGAGAGTATTACGCATTTAAATAATGCTGATATTTCCATTTCACAGATGACAATACAATGATGTCTGGAAGATTAACTATACAACAGCACATTGAGTGATAGTGTGTTCCTGGAGAACCCAGGCTTTTTGACTCTAAATTCTGTGTTTTTTCCCTCACTAGGTGAAATTCGTTTGAATGTCACTGATCCATTTTCATCTTAATAGCAATTATCACTCTCTGAAATTACTTTTTACATAATCATTTCTGTTGTCTTTATCCTTCGTGCAATATTATATCTGCACTAAGCTATAATGTTGATAATTGCACATCCACTTGTCTTGTTTATTAAAGTATCTCTAGGACAGAAAACAGTTCTTGCCATCTAAACATTTGTACAATCAATGAATGAACAGGAGAATGTGTGTGTGTGTGCACGCACATGTGTGTGTATGAAGGGGGTTATTTGCAGCCTTCTCTCCCCTTTTAAAAGATTTTATACTGCCTCTGTCAGATACCTCTTCACATGGCCAAAGTCTTGATATTGTGATTGGCCAGAGCTTGGCATATTGAATAGAACAGTTATTATTGGGGAAGTACGTTCCACTCTTTCTCACTTCTTCTTGCATTTCAGACTCCAATAGGCCAGAGAAATTGAGGGTCTTTGGATCCTCTCATGTCTTATCTTTGGTAATATTGTGTGATTATGAAGGTGAGTAGACTTAAGCACTAACCTTAGGTCACTCCACTGGCTCTAAGACTTAACAGTAACTTGACTGGGGCTGAGAGACAGGCCAAGAATAAGACCCTACTTAGGCCTGAATCCCAGCCACAGTGTTAAGCATTACAGCTAGTACCTAAGCAGCTCTTGCTTTCCCATTTTGTTATTGAACTTTGCATTTAATCTCCTTAGAACATTGGGGAAGGTGAGTTATGACTGGCTGCACAAAATAATTTGGACTCTCCTGGTCCTTGATTAGATTTAAATATTTAGCTCTATCCTTCCTCAGGCCTTTCTCTCTTACATTGCTATCACCCAGCTCAGAGTTTCACCAAAGTTTTGAAAAAACAGATAGATCACCTTGTTTCCTCCAGTAAATTTAAGGCTGCTTTTGTTGAAGCTCTTGTTTTTTCTTTATAAGCCCATGCACTCCCAAATTGCACAATATTTCAGGTTAGGGAAACACCTGTAGTTTATATATGTAGGTAAGTGTACAACTTAATGATTAAAAGTTCTGGGCTTTGATATCAGAAAAAAATAATGTGGCTCTGCCACTTTACAGGCTGTGGTATTGGGAAAGAAACTAAAACTTGGTTTCTTCATCAGGAAAATGTGAATAATGCCGGCTGGGTGCAGTGGCTCACGCCTGTAATCCCAGCACTTTGAGAGGCCTAGGCGGGTGGATCACGAGGTCAGGAGTTTGAGACCAGTCTGGCCAACATAGTGAAACCCCGTCTCTACTAAAAATACAAAAAATTAGCTGAGTGTGGTGGTGTGCGCCTGTAATCTCAGCTACTCGGGAGACTGAGGCAGGAGAATCCCATGAACCTGGAGGCGGAGGTTTCAGTGAGCTGAGATCGCGCCATTGCACTCCAGCCCGGGTGACAGTGTGAGACTTCATCTCAAAAAAAAGAAAAAAAAAAAAGTGGATAATGCCTAAGGAAAACAAAATGGTTAATGTTTGTTAAATGTTTAGTATAGTGCCTGTTGCCTTCTAATGGAAATCAGACTGGAGAAGAAGAATGAAAGTGTACTTGTGTATATATGTTTAGATGGGAGTGGGGGTTAAGGACTTATAATTTGTCAGCATATGGTAGCATGAATATACCAGAATCATAAGAAAAATGGAAATATGGTAACAGGCAGTAGCAAAGAATTGATCTGGCATAAATCACTTTATATAAATAAAAGGAAGGCAGATCACTGCACTTTTAAAATCATCTGTCACTTTTGCTTTCCTGCCTAGAAAATGTAAAATAACTGCGAAGGGATGAGCAGTGCTGTTCATGGGATAAAGAATGGAAGGAACTAGGATGTAATACTGACTGAGTCCAGAATGTTTGATGTGGTTTTCAGCAGGCATGCCTCCTGAATTTTGACTACTACCACATGAAAAAGAAACAAATGGCAACGGCAGAGCTATCAAAATGATATTCTGGGAACCTCGGCCATGTCTTTGCTTCAAATCCTTAATTGTCTGATGGGGGTGGGCACCACAGTCCCGGGCACTCATTTTCCCAGCTCCATTTTACACATTTGATCCTTATATTCTGTTCCCAAATGTTTTCATTATGTGAACAAAGAATTTGTGTTTTGGTTGTGAGTAGGATTTGAAATCGGTTAAAGAAATCTATTGGGTTCCTTAAATTTCAAGGGCTTAGCTTTGTTTGTTTACACTGTTGCACTTCTTGCTGTTTCAGTGATGCAATGCATCAGCACCTCCTGGTGAAGTTTCATGAGGGACTACTCTGAGAGAGGAGTTGTGAACTTACAGGCAGCTCTTCCGGAGAATTGTTGATGCTTGCGACTAAAGCCCTGTGATCTGCTTTACATGAGTTTGGCAAATGTTTACGGAATCAGTCAATGTGCCAGTCACAGTTTCAGGAGTTATTTTCTGAACTAACTATGCAGAAACAGTCTTGCAGAGGTTGAACACCTTGTTCAAGGTCAAACAGTGAGCTTGTAGATGGGGTAAGCCTACTATCAAAATGTTATTTTCTAGGCTTATTATTCTATCTATTCCCTAATTAAACTGAGTATTTGGCTCTAAGTTACTGGGTCGGAGTAGTTTTTGAAAATATAATCTTTTATATAATATAATCTGTCGACTGTTTATTCCTCGTAAAAGCCTATATAGATTAATGTTTCAAAAATGTGGAAACTCAAATCAGAAAGTCCTTGATTAGTACATCTTAATTTGAGGTTCTGGTCTCTTCCATGGATGAACTTCAGGAGGCCTAAGATTGTTTGCATTTTGTTTCATCTGTGTTCATGTGTGCATTACATAAAGGAGGTGTCCATAACTCTCCAAATCTTCTGTTTCTAAATCCACAAATAGTGATTATAAGCTCTTTTCAAAATTGAAAATAATTCTCTAAATATTTTTCTTAAAACCTCTCTGATTTTTGACCCAAACAAAAATAATACATAGTAAAATAAAATATATCATTCTCAACATTTTTGTTCTCTCCTATAAGAAATGTGAGTCCCAAGGGATCTAGAGAGTTGAGTGCCTTTTTAACAATCACTTGTAGAAGTTGATTTAAATATGATTGACATTCACTCCTTAGTCAAACTTAATATTGATTCAAACCCATGGAAGTGGACCTACAATTTAGTGAGAGAAACACAAAGGATGATTATAATTTCAACTGGAAAATAAGAGCTCCGTTACTTATCAGAATCACTTCTGGTTAAAATTAATAGCATTTTCTATCTCTCTGGGATCTTGAGAGTTGGGAAATTCCAGCAGATTTTTATTACGTAATTTTAATTAAGAAGGTTGACGTGTTGGGCAAACAAAGAAATAAAAGCAATACAATCAAGGGGGTACCATTAGTTTAAAGGGCTAAGTCAGTACAGATTAATTCCATGCTGATCCATTATGATGTCGAAGGCTGCTAATTGGTTGTTGAGATTCACAGTTCATCTGATACAGAGCATGACCTTGATAGGCTTTATCATCAAAGCAGATGAGAATGCTTTCCATGTTATTCCAAAAAGAACAGACATTTATTGTAGTCTAATATTTTTTCAAAGCTTTTCACAACCATGTTTATTAGTTTGTAGTTAACTTGTAATGTCTCTATCAGGTTTTGGTGTTAGAGTTAGGTCAGCTAATAAATTGTAAAATGTTCTCTACTTTTTTTTAAGATGATTATTATTTAATTTTTTAATGTTTAATAGAATTTACAAATAAAAGCATTTGGACCTGAAATTTTTCATCAGATGGTTATTGAGACAAAATATCTCTTTAATACATAGGGGCTATGTACAGTGTCTTTTTTATATTGAGCTAATTTTGGTAACTTACATTTTTTTAATGTCAATTTTATTAGTATTTTTGAAGTTGTTCATAATATTCACTTATTTTTCTTCCTTAAAATTTCTGCAGCTACTATAATGATATCTGCTTCTTTCTCCTGATATTAGTAACATATTCCTTCCCTCCCTCCTTTCAACTTCACTTCCTTCCTTCCTGTTTTACCCTCTTCATTCAGTCTGCTGAGATTTACTAATTTTTAAAAACTTTTCAAAGAATGAACTTTGGGTTTTGCTAATTTTCTCTATTTTTTATTATTGATTTTATTAAATTCTGCTTTTATATGATTATTTATTTTCTTTTAGTTACTTGGGCTTTAAGTTCTTTAGCTTTTTAGTGTAGAAATTTAAATGGTTGGCTTTAATGCTTTTTGTTTTTTTTTTCTGAGTCATTTTAGGTGATAATTGTCGCCTTAAGCACTATTTGACCTGCACCTATATACTTGCATGTTTTTTATTTACATTATCCTTCAGTTGAAAATTTCTCTTGTGATATCTTTGAGTCATCAGTTATTTAGCAGTTGAATATCTAATTATCTGTGTGTCTTCTAAATATCATATTGTCATTGATATCTAAATTGATTTTCAGACTTATTTTGCGGTCCCACATATAGGAAATACTCCATGTCTACTTGGATAGAATGTGTATTCTGCAGTTGTTGGATATTCTTAAATGTTTAATAGGTCAAGGTGTTTGATAGTTGGTCAATATCTTATATCCTTGCTAATTTTGGCCTTTTTAGTCAACTTGCCTTATCAGTTACTAAGAAAGGGTTTACTAAAATCATGAATTGTGGTTGGGATTTGTGCCTTCATTTATTTAGTTAATACTTTGAAAATAAATTTTGGAAGATTTTTAAATGTCTCTTAGTACCTAAACTTCTAAATATTCACTGAGAACTTTGTATATTTCGTGATATTAACGAATCATACTCCTCCTCCTCCAAATCTTGTCCAATTTGCTGATATTACCTACAAACCAGCATAAAAATACATATTTAAAAAGAATCATTTGTAATTTACTTTTAGGCTTTATCTGTTTTAATTATCAGGGTATACCAGATCAGTTGTCATTATTGTTATTGTTGTTTTATTTTCGTGTATTAATGAAATAAATATCTCTGTTCTATTGAAATGCATTTTCTATAACTTGAAAAATAACGATAAAATAATAAAATGGATACAAGTTGAAAATTCCACCTTTTAAGGAGTAGCAAGCTACACATTCTATCACTTTTAAGATTTATTCAGCACAGAGAAACTTCCAAAATGTAGGAAAAAGATGTTTATGGTCTCTTTCTGCATTAGTATCTCTTTCAAGATTTACTCAAATGTTTCAAGAAGACCCATTAGTCAAAGTGAGTACTCAGGTGTAAACCAAAGTTGTCTGCTTTAGGCTATCTAATATCCTATTACAATACTAATATGGTTCATAAAAACATTTTATACTGCAAATGAACGAATATTGCTGGAAATGGAATGTTCAAGAGCCTCTTTTTTTTCTTTGCCAATCATCTAAGCCTTATAAAAATTAGATTTGTTATCTAACATATTTGAATCACCAGGTAGCATTAGGTTCTTCAATTTTCATGTAATTTCTAGAATTCAACATTTTCTGCACTCCCTGTAGTTATATAAACCACTGACTGTCTATCATAATGCGGAACTCAGAACTGTGTAATTGAAATCTACCGATAATGTAAAAAATTTCATCAGTAGCAAAATCGATCGACTGTAATTTTATCTCTCAGAGTATTATTGTTATTATTATTATTATTACCTATAGGTAGGGGCTATCAGCAAGAAATAGTATCTTAGCTTAAAGATAGAATGTGGATGAAAGATGAAAGAAGCATTTGGGATTATTTGAAAATTGAATCACTAATTTGTAAATAAGTCAGTGTCGACCATATGAAAATTATCCTTTAAATTTTTCTACTTTTATATTAATTATAGCTAGTGAACTCAGTTCAAGTTCAGTTCAAGCTTCTCCTGATGTTATGATCTGAAAGTTTGTGTCCCCTCAAAATTCATATGATGAAATTCTAACTCACAAGGCAATGGTGTCAGGAAATGGAAACTTTGGGAGGGAATTTGCTCATGAGGGCAGAACCCTCCTGAATGGGATGAGTGTCCTTGTAAAATAAACCCCAAAGAGCACATTTTCCCTTTCTGCCATGCGAGACACAGCAAAAAGCCAGCTATCCATGAAGAAGGAAGAGGGGCCTTACCAGACACTGAGTCTGCAGGAGCCTCGATCTTGGCCTTTCCAGCCTCTAGTACCGTGAGAAATATATATATATATTTTGTTTATAAGCTACCCAGTTTGTAGTTACATACATACCATCCTGTATGTACTAACACAGCGTTAAAAATAAAATTAACAACAGCAACCTCAGATCTTGTGCATGACATTTTTTGGGGGGAGATGCTTTTGGATGAGATTAACAATTACATCTGTGAACATTTGGTGAAACATCACTCTCCAAAATGTGAGTGGATCTCATCCAATCACTGAAGGCCTGCATAGCACAAAAAGTCCAGTCTTGTTGAGCAAGAGAGAATTCTACAGCCTGCCAGCCTTCAAACTGGAACTGGAACATTGGCTTTCCTTGTTCTGCTGTAGCCTGACAACCCCATTGCAGATTTGAACTGGCCAACCTCCATAATAATGTGAGCTAATTTCTTACAATAATTGTTTTATATATATATATACACACACACACACAACATGTGTGTGTATATATATATATTTGTTCTATGTGTGTATATATAGACATGTAGATGCCTACATATATGCTTTTAATGTAAAGACGTGTATATATATAGAGAGAGAGAGAGACATCTATATCTATAGATATAGATACATATTTACCTTGGAGATATTGCATGTTTAGTTTCAGACTATCATAATAAAGCAAATATCCCAATGAAGCAAGTCGTCACACCAACTTTTTTGTTTCCCATAGCATATAAAGGTTATGTTATATGACACTGTCATCTGTTAAGTGTGTGATAGCATTATGTCTAAAAATGCAATGTAGAAATCTTAATTTAAAAACATTTCATTGCAGCCAGGCGCGGTGGCTCCCGCCTGTAATCCCGGCATTTGGGGAGGCTGAGGCAGTCAGTGGATCACGAGGTCAGGAGTTTGAGACCAGCCTGGCCAAGATGGTGAAACCCCGTCTCTACTGAAATTACAAAAATTAGCCAGGTGTGGTGGTGGGAACCTCTAATCCCAGCTACTCGGGAGGCTGAGGCAGGAGACTTGCTTGAACCTGGGAGGTGGAAGTTGCAGTGAGCAGAGATCGTTCCACTGCACTCTAGCCTGGGCAACAGAGTAAGACTGTTTCAAAAACAAACAGCAGCAACAACAACAACAACAAACTTTATTGCTTAAAAAATACTGACACAGAGACACAAAGGAAGCATGTGCTGTTGGCAAAATGGTGCTGAGACACATCTTTGACACAGGGTTTCTGCACACTTTCAGTTTGTAAATAATGCAATATCTGCGAGGCAAAATAAATAATGCTATAATAAATAATGATTTATCTGCAAGGCAAAGCACAATAAAATGAAATGTGTGTATATACACATATGCATGTGTGTGTGTGTGTATATATATGCAGTGCTATTTTTCTGGAGAATCTTGACTAATAGTGAGTTTATGGAACTTCTTAACAATATAGATAGATTTAAACAAAGACATATCATTTAAGTTAAGGTTACTAGCTTCCTGATGAAGATAATCTTTTCATGTTCAAAGAAAATCCTTATTTTCAGAATCTGCCTTTGAACATCTCTGTATCTCCTTAGATCCAAGTCTGAGTAAAATAGATGGTTTGACCAAGGTGTAGGACTGAGACCCAGAGAGCCAGAACGCAGCCTCAACCTCCTGGGCTCAAGAGATCCTCCGAACTCAGCTTCCCAAGTAGCTGGGACTAAAGGCATGTGCCACCAAACCTGGCTATTTAAAAACGTTTTTGTAGAGACAGGATCTCACCACATTGCCCAGGTTAATCTCAAACTCCTGGGCTCAAGAGGTCCTCCTGCCTGGGTCTCCCAATGTGCTGGGAGCGTGAGCCATGGCTCACAGCCCTGAGAACAAGTTTTTTAATTTTATTTTATTATTATTATACTTTAAGTTTTAGGGTACATGTGCACAATGTGCAGGTTTGTTACATATGTATCCATATGCCATGTTGGTTTGCTGCACCCATTAACTCGTCATTTAGCATTAGGTATATCTCCTAATGCTATACCTCCCCCCTCCCCCCACCCCACAACAGTCCCCGGAGTGTGATGTTCCCCTTCCTGTGTCCATGTGTTCTCATTGTTCAATTCCCACCTATGAGTGAGAACATGCGGCGTTTGGTTTTTTTGTCCTTGCGATAGTTTACTGAGAATGATGATTTCCAGTTTCATCCATGTCCATACAAAGGAATGAGCTCATCATTTTTTATGGCTGCATAGTATTCCATGGTGTATACATGCCACATTTTCTTAATCCAGTCTATCATTGTTGGACATTTGGGTTGGTTCCAACTCTTGGCTATTGTGAACAGTGCCGCAATAAACATACGTGTGCATGTGTCTTTATAGCAGCACGATTTATAGTCCTTTGGGTATATACTCTGTAATGGGATGGCTGGGTCAAATGGTATTTCTAGTTCTAGATCCCTGAGGAATCGACACACTGACTTCCACAATGGTTGAACTAGTTTACAGTCCCCCCAACAGTGTAAAAGTGTTCCTATTTCTCCACATCCTCTCTAGCACCTGTTGTTTCCTGACTTTTTAATGATCGCCATTCTAACTGGTGTGAAATGGTATCTCATTGTGATTTTGATTTGCATTTCTCTGATGGCCAGTGATGATGAGCATTTTTTCATGTGTTTTTTGGCTGCCAAAAGAACAAAGCTGGAGGCATCATGCTACCTGACTTCAAACCATACTACAAGGCTACAGTAACCAAAACAGCATGGTACTGGTACCAAAACAGAGATATATATCAATGGAACAGAACAGAGCCCTCAGAAATAATGCCGCATATCTACAACTATCTGATCTTTGACAAACCTGACAAAAACAAGCAATGGGGAAAGGATTCCCTATTTAATAAATGGTGCTGGGAAAACTGGCTAGCCATATGTAGAAAGCTGAAACTGGATCCCTTCCTTACACCTTACACAAAAATTAACTCAAGATGGATTAAAGACTTGCATGTTAGACCTAAAACCACAAAAACCCTAGAAGGAAGCCTAGGCAATACCATTCAGGACATAGGCATGGGCAAGGACTTAATGTCTAAAACACCAAAAGCAATAGTAACAAAAGCCAAAATTGAGAAATGGGATCTGATTAAACTAAAGAGCTTCTGCACAGCAAAAGAAACTACCATCAGAGTGAACAGGCAACCTACAAAATGGGAGAAAATTTTTGCAACCTACTCATCTGACAAAGGGCTAATATCCAGAATCTACAGTGAACTCAAACAAATTTACAAGAAAAAAACAAACAACCCCATCAAAAAATGGGCAAAGGACATGAACAGACACTTCTCAAAAGAAGACATTTATGCAGCCAAAAAACCCGAGAACAAGTTTTAACTACCATACCTGAAGATGGAGATCTTCTCAGGAAGCCAGCTTTCCTGTGCAGAAAATAGAAGGAGAAAATAGTCACTAAATCTGAACATCATCTGGTAGCAACATATCTTCATAAATTCCTTTCTCAGTGGAAACAGAAGGATTAACATACTGTGACTATCTCTTATTCTTTTAAGATAATGCACTACAATGATTTGTTGGTCTTTTCTGGGAAGGGAATTTTCATGGTTCTAGTTAACAGAGAAAAACATGTCTTGTTAAAGTTTCTATTTGGTTAGAAAATTGTATGGCTTATTTCCTTTGTTTCTATGATACATGAGATTTAAAAAATTTTCTTTACATCTATAATGAAATAACACGTAGGTAGATTTTGCCATCTTGGCCTATGGACCCTAGAGGTAGATGGTCAGATAGTGGGCACCCATTCTGCACATTGTCCCCGAAGAGCAAAGAACTAAATACACACTAAGTTCAAGGGAAACAGTCAGCACAAGATCGATAAAGATTTCCACTTTCAGACAGAGTCTAGAATCCATAACCATAACTTTTAGTTTTCATTTTAAAATATAAAAGAGCAAGAAAGCATTTTGGGCTGATGTATTTCTCTTGGTTGCCTCGGGAATTTCTTTTCCTTATTAAAACAAAAACTAAAGACCCAGAACACACACACACAAAAGGAGTCATGTAGGCAATTTCTGAACCTCAGTATCATTAATATCATTAAAATCTATATCAAATTAAAGTCTGTGAAATTTACTGAAGAAGAAGGGCCAATTCGAGCCTGCTCGAAGACTGTACATTTTCCTGATAATATATTTATCATGAATTCAGATCAAACAATTTTTGTAAGTGATAAAAAGAAGCATACTCAACATTCATAGAACCTGTGTGTTGGTCATGAAAAAGGCAAAAAAGGTGATCAATATGAAATGTTATGTTGTTCCCTACTATCTCTTTGGAATTTTCTCTCAGTAAGGTTACTCTTTTCACGTTTTTGGATGAAAATACCAGAGGCTCACAATTGTGCTCATTCTCCAGGAAAGCCTTTGTGGATTTTAAATTGCAATTAAAGTCTCAATAAGAATTCTCAGTCCCATGCAATTAGACTAGTCTCATTCAATTAGAATGCCTAGTCCTTTGCAATAATTAAAGTGACCTATGTCTTCTCAGGTGCAGGAGTCAGATATTAATTTTTCCTAATAGAATGAAAGTCTCCTTCAATAAACTTACGTTGGTAAAGTAGATACTCCCTACTCTCCTTTTTTGGAGGGAGGGAGGTTCACAGAATAGTTTTCTTCAAAGAAATTCTGCTGACAAAATTATGCCTGAGGCACTTTTGTATATTTCTTCTGTTTTGGGGAGCCATTAACAAATGTTGAGCCATTTAAAAATTGTTTTGAATATTTGTATTCTGTTTTGGCACCTAATTTTGGTATCCACATCTACTGCATCCTCAGATCTCAGTTGAAAGTTACATGCAACCATTCTATTCCATAGTGAGAGACTATCTGAAACTGAGAGACTGCCATCAAAGTAGGGCATTTCTGGGAAATGAGCATTAGGAAAATATTCACAAAGCAGTTTTTCAGGTAAGAAGAAGGCTGGAGATGTGTTTATTGCTCATAAAGTTGAAGCAAATTGCAATTCTCCTGAAGGAGAAACTCCATGGAAATATAAGATCGATTTCAGAGTCACATCAATTCCTATTACAAAGCAGACAGTTGCTGCAAGAAGTCTCACATATGTGAGACACATGGAAAAGTACATTAAACATATTTCATGTCAAACTAAACATCAGAGCATTTATGTAGGCAAAGTTCCATGAATATAATGAATGTGGGAAATCCCTCATTGAGTACTCATCCTTCGCAACATCAGAGGATTCACAAGGGAGATAAATTCTGTGAATGCAGTGAATATGGGTAAGCCCTCAATCAAAAGCAGCAGCTTTTCCAAAATGGAAGAGTCCTTACTGAAGACAGAGCCCATGGATGCAATAGATGTAGAAAAGTCATTACTGTGAAATATTTTTCCAATTAAACATCAGAGAATCCACAATGGACTATTTTAGTTTTCATAATATTATTCCACCATCTTTAAAACTGAATCTAGAACGATAATCTTACTATGCATAACAAGCTGATGATTATTGATCTGCAAAACACTCTGATTATCTAAGAATTAAACCTCGTTCTGGAAAAATGTCAGTGGGGCTGCTGTTTTATCCACAAGAGTTTTCATCCATTGGGAAATCAAATGTCTTTCCTTATTTTGGGTGTTATTAATCCAAGTTATGCAATCATTGTTTGGTGCATTTACATCCACTAGTTCAAAATATGCCGGCCACCATGTGGGTAAGCAAGACCCTGACTTTTATTTCCTTCAGAGTTCTCCTAGTTTGTAGCATATACCTGGCACGTTTGTTTGATTAAATTAGGTATGTATTCCTGCTTTTACTTGCTTTCATAATTGTACTTTCCACTGACATCATCAGAATATTTAAACTTTCTCAGACTCTTAAATCATAAAAGTTTACTGAAATATTTCATTAATTAAATTAAACATAAATAACAGATAATCCAAACACCCTGTTTAATATAGCATATATTCATTCTCAAGTAACCAGGATGGGAGAATTTGTTAATGATCTTTGACAACATACAGTCGCTTTGCTTTTTATATTCACAACTAAGTGTGCCTTAAAAACAGGAAAGGTTTGATTGGTGCAAATCAGACCTAAGTCAGCCTCCTACTATGAGGCCTCAATTAGTTAGGGGTAGTCTGGTTTCAGAAGATGATTTTGAGATATTTAGAAAATGCAGGAACTTAAATATAATTTGATGTGTTATTTAATAGCAGAATTGATCTATTGACATAAGATGTGAATGTTCTGACAGATGAATTGTAAACAACTTAATATCAGCCTTAGAAGCCCTTAATATTTATCTACTACATAAACAAGATCTTTTTTTCCCTTCTCTGGTAGTAATTATGGCACATCAGATGTTTATGAACGGTCAATAGAGGTCTTTATTTCAAAAGAATATATCATCAAAGCCCTAGAAAGGTTACCTTCCAGAAACACAGAAACACAATTTTCTGCAATTCTTTAAAACTGAAGTAAAGGAATAAAACGAGGACTACCTCTGCTACAAGAAATGTGTATTTCAATTACCAGGAAGGCACACATCTATTTGTACAGACCTAGCACTTAAGATCTGGACCAAAGATTTGGTTCTCTAATAAAAGGAAACAAGAGAGCTCCACTGATGGTTTCCTGAAATACAATACAAATAATTTGTGCCACTGAGTAGACATTGAAACAAGACTCTGAAACCAGGCAATGCCACCGAAGTTAAGCACAGGAGGAAATTCAATAAAAATGCATTCTGACAAGAAATTACTTTTTATGGTATTTTAAGTTAGGAATAACACTGGAAGGAATGCAGAACTAATTAAGTATCACATTTGGGTTTTTTCCTTCCCCACTCCTGTAAGAGGCGTATAGCCAAATGAGTAGATAAAATAAGTACAGACAAGTGTTTAGAAGTGGTAATAGAAGTAAAGTCCCTAATAAAACAACTTCTGAAAGAAGAAGACAGTGAAATTCAAACCCCTAACCTCAAATACTCTGAATGCAGTATTGGGAAACAAATGCTATGAGAACCATACAGTCATTGAAATGAAAAATCAAGTGACATGCTGGAATGCATGTAAGATACTGGACCTGATGATATTTGTATCATTACAAGTGGGAAGAAAAGCCTTCCATGCTGAAAAATCTCTGGCAGTTCCTGCTGTGGCCTAGACGTTGAATAGCTTGTAGCAGAGCTGAAGCATTCTATTCGTTTCCACATGAAACCATTATGATAATACTTTGTTTAAAGTATTATTTCTCTTAGCTGTTATTTTGGGGCTGATGAAGAATGATACAGTCTGGTGATAAGGCAAATAATACTGCAATCCTTTAAATGTTAGGCAATGAATCACCTTAATAGGAGGCTACTATTTGAAGATGAAATTCTCTTATTAAACTTTGTAAATATCATCCCTGATCAGTAATTTATAAATCTGAATTTTAATTAAAGGCAATAAAAAAACTTTCAGTTCTGCTTAGATATGGTATTTAACAGAGCTGTGGGTTTTGTAACATAAAATTAAATAATCCATAGCTGGTCCAAGGCAGGAATTAGGGCTACTGTAATGTAGGGAAAGAGACATTTTCCATAACTTCTGTTTCAACTTGAGAACAAACAACCAAGTGTGGGATCCTAGAAAATTTCCTTTATTCTATTTCTTCACTGCTTGGCTTCTAGTCCCTGGAGCTACTACAGAAGGAGGGTGCATTGTAAATCCCTGGCATTGCTTCTGCATGTGAGGGTCCGTGGAGCTGTCAGGGCAGGTGTTTCAGAAAGGGCAAGGCCATAGAAAAGACAGCCAACTCTAAATGAGCTATCAAGTTCAGATGAACTCACTCCCTTTACCTTACCTTCACACAGAGGGAGGCTGTTAAACTCCAACAAACAAAATGGTTTATAAGGCACCTGGCATTTTAGATTCAGGAAATCCCATTTCGAAGCCTTGAAACACATTCAAAAATGCAAAGAAATCCTCTTGGTGCTAGTTGGGTAAGTAGATTTCCTAGAGAATGGCAAGTAGATCCTCCCCTTGCTTCTTTGTCAATCGTTCTGTCTCTATGGTATTCAGGCTACCTGAAGGCCTCCAGTTAAATGCATCTAGACTCTGCAGCGAAGTGTAAGTTTGAACCCCCAAGGATATCCTCCCACTTTCCCTGAAGAGTAAACAGCTCTTGGCTCTCCAAGAATTCTTATTAGGAAATTCCCTCATAATGACCTCCTCACGTGGGGTGATTTGAGCAAAAGGGCTGCCAAGTTGATTTTGACAGCCTTCACATAAAGGTCAAATGGATGGAAGGTTTGAGCAGTTGTGTGTTTTATCAGAGAAATCTTTTTCGCCCTTCCCATGTATCTGCAGTGCTGACTGAAACACAGCTTGGTTCTGCTTCTCTGTGAAAGCTCTAAACATTGGGGGACTTCAACATAAAGTTTGTTACGTATTTATAGAATAGTTTCCTTTGAAAAGCTGGAGAAGAATGATTCACCTACAGGGTGGAAGAATACAGGAAAATGAGGAGGAATGGAGGGAGGGGGATCTTGTATTAGACTCCAGGTGATGTTCATTTGGAAACGTCTAAAGAGCATTTAACTAGCAATGCCCAAGAGGTGGCAGGACATGGATTTTGCGGTTCAGAAGAGGAGTTTGGGTTTTGATTTGTATTTTAGGGTCATTGATTACACAGCTGGGAATAGAAGGCATGCATTAGGTGATGTCATCCATAAAAATGCATGAGAATGAGAAAAGGACGGAGAAAGGAGCCTGAGTAATCCTGGCATTTAAGGGGTGAGTAGAGAAAGAGAATCACAGGAAGAAATCGGAAAACAAATTTTCAAAACCTAGAAGAGTACTTTTTAAAAGTAAAGCAATTAAAAGTACTTTTTAAAAGTAAAAGACTTAAAGACTTTTTAAGTCTATAGGATTTCAGTATAAAAATAAATACTTGAATATAGGATTTGGCAATGAGACATCTCTGATCTTGACAGCAGTGTTGATAGAATGATACATGTGGAGAAGCTCGACTCTGGGGATCTGAGAAGTAAATGGAAATTCATTTTCATACTCAGCTGCAAAAGTAGCCTGGAAATTCAAACACCCATCTAAGCAATAAAATACCTATCAATCAACACTAAGGTATAGATCATTGTAAGATTTTTCTCCAGTAAGTTACAATGGGAAAGAAGGCACTGAGTTTTGGCAAGGAGAAGAAACAAGTTGAGGGTTTTTTGGGTTCTAAGAGTAGACGAGTACATTTTGCACTTGCATTTCCCATGTAGGCAAAATTTGAAGAGCTTTTCCATGATCTAACAAACATAGTTCATTGTCTTCCACTTCTCTTTAGAAAATGTACTAGACAGTAAACAAAAAAGAGAGGAACAGATACTTTAATCAGGTGCTTTACTTTTAGTGTATTCAACTTTATAGTTAGAGCATAAATCCTTGCCATCTTCCCTATATTTCTCTAATGAGATTCTGCTTTGCATTATTGCACAGGCTTTTTATGCCCTCTAAATTTACATTTTACAGATGCTTGGATTTATGGTAGCTCTTCCTTTTGACAGGTCACTATAAGATGTGATATGTCAGCTATTGATTTTATGAGAACATATGTTTATCTGGTTAATTTTCTCTGAAAGATAATGCACACTCTCAGCACGAGGTCAAGGGCATGAAATTTTTCAGCGTCTTTGAAGATCAAGCAATTCTATCTTCAGATATTAAAGACAAAGAGATGTAGAAAGAAAAAAACCCAGAAATTCTCTGCTTATGATAATATCCATGCTGAAGCTGTAAAACTGTAAGTTGGCACAGCCTGGGAAAAGATAGATGCAGTCAGCTGGGGGAACGAAGAGAAAATCAGACTCAAGCCTGAACTCTCTTAAAACTTCACCTGCAACTCCAGGCTGTAGTATTGCTTTGACCTCTTGAATATTAATTGTATTTATGTGAAACATGCCAATTATAGCCAAGATTATTCAGTTATATAGTTCAGGTTATCACTTTCTGTAGAGTGGTGAAGAGCATTGACGGAGCCACTGAGTGCTCCAGAACACACGTCTGCTCTAAAACACATGGCTAAGTTCCAGAAACTCTCTGAGTTTCAATTTCCTCAGGCTTCATGTAACAGAAATATTTTTAGTGATTTGGAAAAATTATATAAGTTAATATATGCAAAGTGCTCAGCATTTAGAGAATCTATAGTAAGAGGATATTATTGTAATGTACCTTGAATAGATCATTTGCTATTAAGTATGCATACAATGCAGCTCTTAAAGTCATATGATGAATAAGGCAAGGTAGTAGATGTTACAGATAATAAAGATACTAATCACTTCCCAAACGCCCCATCTCCTAATGACATCACCTTGGGGGTTAGGATTTCTTTTTTTTTTTTTTTTATTACATTAATACATACTGGTTTATTATACTTTAGGGTTTTAGGGTACATGTGCACAATGTGCAAGTTTGTTACATATGTATCCATGTGCCATGTTGATTTCCTGCACCCATTAACTCGTCATTTAGCATTAGGATTTCAACATACAAAGTTTGTGGGGACACAAACATTTAGACTATAGCCCGTGATTATTTCTTAGGTGTAGGAGGATGAAGAAGACCCACAGATGATTCCCAGGCCTCCCACTTAGGTTGTTTTTTGTGTTTTTAGTTCCTCGTTTTGTAAGTGTTCAATGAATGCTAAAGAAAAAAAGGAGGAAAATGGGCAGACAAGTTCTTTTCATCCCTGGGGATGTTGACTGCAGGGTTCTTCCAATTCTCCATAGATCTCTGTGTCTGAGCCTTTACTAAATAGGCGTATTTGTAGACTTAGCACCACCCTCAGTATAGTTAATATTTGATACGATTTGGCTGTGGCCCCACCCAAATCTCACCTTGAATTGTAGCTTCCATAATTCCCATATGTAATTGAATCATGGAGGGAGGTATTTCCTATGCTGTTATTGTGATAGTGAATAAGTCTCAGGAGATCTGATGGTTTTATAAACGGGAGTTCCCCTGATCATGCTCTCTTGCCTGCCACCATGTTAAGACATGACTTTATTCGTCCTTTGCCTTCCACCATGATTGTGAGGCCTACCCAGCCATGTGGAACTGTGAGTCAATTAAACCTTTTCCTTTTATAAATTACCCAGTGTCAGGTATGCCTTTATTAGCAGCATAACAGACTAATACAGTATTTAATAAATAATATGCTCTAACAATATAGCTACATAATAGAGAGATATCATGGGGCAAAAACCATTAATGATAAGAAATTGTTCATGTAGCTAAGGTCTTTGAAATTATAATAGATAAACATGCATTTTACCACTAAATTACTTTCTCAGTGTATCTGAAATGCTTAGGGCTATGGTGCTAATTAACTTTGGGCCTTCCTTGATATGGAGGCAGCTTAGTTTAATTAAATCAATAGTTTTGTATATTAATTATAGTACAGGCTTAAATAATTTAGGGAATATTTACCCTTTTTGCAGATCCTTATTCATTTTTTGGCCTAAGGTTGCAGGATTAGTCTGCTTCAAATTTAACAAATGCAACTAATGATTCACCCTCTCTCTCTTTCCTCCCTTCTCCCCTCTACAACAGTCTGGGTGTGAGAATTGCAGTTCTATCTGTGTGACAAAGATTAGGTTTACTCTATGACAGCAAAGTGATTGATGGAACAAACATATCCTTTTGCTGTAGATAATTCTCTGGTTAACTCTACAGATTTATCTAGTTTTAATACTCTTAATTTTACAATTGGCTGTATTCTTAAAATAAATGAATTTGGTCTAGCAGTTCCTTGAATTAAAGTTTGCTTACCTAGGCATAAAGAAACTGCAGTATGAAATAAACTAGAATTATCTAGAACTCCTGAATTTAAGTATCCTACAGATGATTTAATCTGAAGAGTCTGTCACTTCCAAAAGACCACATTCTTATTTTTTAAACAACTACTTTACTATGCCTTGAAATGAATAAATTAAATAACATAATTCAAAGAAATAAGAAAGCCTTCTGGTATGCAACTCTTGTTTAGACCATGTAACTTATTAATTATTGATCATCAATTGAAAACCTATTAAACTCTAAACTCTGGTGAGAAGAGGAAGAGGGTACAATGTTATATCTCATAGAGTTTCTGTTTTTAATCGCAGATAAAACTGAAATTATGTTCAAGACAAAGTATAAAGCAAAAAATTAATGCAAATGCTATAAGAATTCCGAATGAGAAAACATTTACTTAGGTTGGGCTAAGATGGATAAGGAAATACAGTAGAGAAACTTGCTGATATTTCTCCATAATAAATTCTTGGTCCCTATGACCCTAGTGACCCATATGGGATTATAATTAGTTAAAATGTGAAAATAGGTCTCATAGTTCTTTCAGCCAACACAAGTTTTCTAAAAAGAAAATGAATAGTAACCCCAGATATTGGAATGATTAATCTCAATTTATTGATTACTCCTAAATATATTGTATGAATGAGAATATAAAGATACTTGGATAGGTGACTAGGCTCTTTAAAAGTGATTGGCTCCTACCCCAGCGATGGTGATCACACTGTAAAAAGGGAGAAATGATGTCTGTATGGGCTGAGATCCTTGCAAGAAAGTCATCATGCAAATGCCAGTTTTTGTGATCATTCTATTCGATCAGCAGAATTTCTGAATGTGAGCGGAAGACAGGATCTTTTCATCTCCTTTATTATCTTCTTATGCTGTCAAACCTTTCTGGATTGCCCACTGTATTATCATCATCTAATAACAGAGGAAGTGAATATCCAACTTCATAATGGAAGCATGCTGCCTACATTATTTTAGATGAAATGTATTCTTTCCTAGAGCAATCTGGGCTGCAGCTGTTTCTCTGCTGAAAACTAATTCAGCAAGTAAACAGTCAGGTTTTACCGATAGACTATCCCGTTTATAATATTCCATTTAATTGCTGGGCAGATATAAGCCAATTCTCTTCTATACGTCTTCAGACTACAATGGTACAAAGAGAATTATAATAATACCCAACATAATAGTTATCCAAAGAGACATACTGCCGTGTAAAAAATATTTAGTAACTGTATTATGTTAGTGTGGTAAGGCATTATATTGCTAGACGCAATTACAGCTTGCAATACATAAGAGCAATGACTTTAAGTGAACAGAACGAGATGAAGACCTGAAGTTTATGTGCGCGTCTATGTGTGGAGGAGGTATTTGTTTCTCAGGGAAGGGTGAAAGGAGGAGTTTAACTTACTGCATCAAACAAAAGGGGAGCATTTTTCCAGATGAAGTGCTTTGAGTTTTCAATGACAAAAATCATTATAAAGAAGCAAGGGAAAAATTTACCATTATGGTTGGGGAAAAGAAATTTAAAAATAAAATAAGTGTTTAAAGGAAGCAAGACAAAATAAAAATTGGTTTTAGATGGGGAAGGTCGAATAAATTCTCTTTTTAAAAAGATCTAACAATAAATGAAATTGTTCATCATAGTTTTAAAAAGCCCCACAAATATCAATAATAAAGTCCTCACAGAAACCTGGTATTTCATATTCCAACAGTGTTTCAAGATTTGTATTTGAAAATGGAATTTCGGGGATTACTTTCTGCTTTTCTGTGGCTTGATGAATGAAGAAAGTAGAAATTGAGGATGATGCTACTGTAAGAACCCCAAAGCAAAAGAAGACAGCCTGCTGTGAAAGTTATCCAGGTATGAAACATATGTTAAAAATGTCGATAAACATTTTTAAAATGTTTAATAGAAATGTTTAATTATTATTATTTTTTAATCCAATTCCCAGAAAGTCAGTAACTCATACTTCTAGTGGAATTTCCTGTTTGCTTTCCCGGAAATCTGACCTTCCTCAATTTCTCATTGTTCACCAACTGTGGGAACTCTCTTGGGTTTGGATGACTTGAATCCTTGCACACATTCAGCCATGTGTGTGGGGTCTCCTCCACTTACCCAAGTGCAACCTTCTAATTATGTTCTCAGTCTCAACCTGGGTGCATGTATGACACAGAGCTTCTTACTGGTCTTTTAATTTTACTCAAAGATTTAGATAACTTTATGCCCCAAATTAAACACATATATATTATGGGTAACAGAGAACCAAGCACTTGCAAGGAAAATTTCCTTTTAAAAGTTAAGTATCCAGAGTCATCAGGCACAGGTTCTCTACCCTAAACTTACAGGAGGGCACTGGTGACAACGTTAAGGCTGCAAAGTCCTTCTTGTCTTCCTTGGGCTAAATTATTAATCAATTCTTGTGGACTGACAAAGTGCTTCATATCCACATTATTAAATTTATTTTGTATATTATAACAATTTTCAATTTTCTTTCTTCTATTTGTGAACTTTTAACTGTCTTTGTTTTTGTAGTGTTTTTGCCCTGACCTTGAGAATAAAATAGTAGACACTAAATTGCATGTATTGGCATTCAGTGAAAAAAATTGAAAGATCTGGGTCCTTATGTTGGCAACACCACTAACTGGGTGTTGTTTTGAGCCATAATTCTACATTCTCATACAATGTTCTAAATAAGCATGGTCCATGAGGACAGGGAATATCACAAGGTAGAGGTGGAAGATAATAGAAATATTTTAGGCATAAAATGGAAGAATCATATTAGAGGAGAGAAGGCAACATGTAAACTTTCTTCTATAATTGCATCAAGAACAGTTGAAAACATTCTAGCTCCATATTTTTCTTTGCACATGACTTTTGGTAAAGCCCTAGTTTGGGAAAAGTGCATAGAATTATTCAGGGTCCCTGCCTGTCATCATGATTCCTTTGAGATACTTCTTTCATTTCTGCGTTTCTTTATCTTTTTTTGTTGTTATTTTTGTATTTTCATGCTATCATAATATTGGAAAACATTTAGGAATAATTTGTTCTTTCTTCCAAAATATAATATTTTCATTTACATATATATATGTTTTCTAAGTTAAAGAAACCTAAAGTTAATTTTGATAATTAATAAATAATCTCGTGACTTATGGTAAAAGCCTTTATTTATGTGAGTTATATTTTGACTTGTATATAGTAAACAAAATTGTAGTAAATATCAAATTAGATAATATTAATAAAGTTTCTGTGTTATGTGCCTAAAACATAGTGGAAACTGTGTTAGTACAGTAGAAACATGGCAATGTTGTAGTATAATAATGAAGAACAAGGACTCCGAGATCTTCTTGTCTTAAAATCCTGGCTTTGGCAGGGCACAGTGGTTCACGTCTGTAATCCCAGCACTTTGGGAGGCCGAGGTACATGGATCACCTGAGGTCAGGAGTTTGAGACCAGCCTGGCCAACATGGCAAAACCCCATCTCTACTACAAATACAAAAATTAGCTGGGTGTGGTGGCATGCACCTGTAGTCCCAGCTACTTGGGAGGCTGAGGCAGGAGGATCGCTTGAACCCAGGAGGCGGAGGTTGCAGTGAGCCAAGATTATGCCACTGCACTCCAGCCTGAGTGACAGAGTGAGACTCCATCTCAAAAAAAAAAAAAAAAAAAAAAAATTCTGGCTTTGTCTCTTATCAGCCGTGTGTCTTTGTGCCTCATATCTAGAATCTCTGTGCCTTACATACCTCATTTATAAATTGTGTATCTACTTTGAATCTGATGGATTTTTAAAAAATATTACATGTGATAATGAATATATTCCAGTGCCTGGTGTACTATAAACCTCTAATAACCGTGACCTGTTAGTATTCTTAGAGTGAAGACAATTTTACAAATCAACAGTGAAATTGGAATAAACACAAGAGAATGAGAATTTTACAACAAAACCTTCTACTTCACTCCAAATGTAAATTCTGTCTCAAACTGTTAGCAGGACTACTGCATTTTACCTCAGTTCTCCTCTACTGAAACATCCTGTCAACCCAGTGAGGATAACAGAGATAACTCTGATGAAGATGTAAGACATAGTTCTAAGATTTCTGATCTAAGTCATCACTTGCAAATTCAGAGATTATTTAAATTTGCCATTCTTCATAAACTGGAACAATATCTGGAAATTATCTCTCTGTCTCTCTCTGTCTCACAGACACACACACATGCACACATACACACAAATTTAATGCTCCCTCACTTTCCCAATTCACAAATAATTTTGAAAAGTTTCCCATTTTTTTGGCATTGTGTGAAGGTGTTGGGATGTATTATTTCTGATGGGATAGTCATTCTCAGTTAAACAAAGGGTATGTTTAAAGATGTGGAAGTGGCTGGGTGCAGTGGCTCACGCCTGTAATCCCAGCACTTTGGGAGGCCAAGGCAGACAGATCACGCGGTCAAGAGATCAAGACCATCCTGGCCAACACGGTGAAACCCCGTCTCTACTAAAATACAAAAAATTAGCAGGGTGTAGTGGTGGGCACCTGTAATCCCAGCTACTTGGGAGGCTGAGGCAGGAGAATGGCGTGAGCCCGGGAGGCGGAGCTTACAGTGAGCTGGGATAGCACCACTGCAGTCCGGCCTGGGCGAAAGAGTGAGACTTTGTCTCGGAAAAAAAAAAAAAAAAAAAAATGTAGTCTTCTGCTAGGACTTCAACATGTAGCACAAAGCTATTATTAAACACACTGTGTTTAAGTAAACTCCCCCAAAATTATCATTGAAAGCATGAGTTTTCTTGAGAGTTTAATGGCTACAGTATTACTTGAATGAATTGAAAACCAAATGTAAGGAAAGTAGTTTAATTAATTTTAAACTTTATCTTAGAATTGTATCATATTGCAAATATACTAGTTCCTACATAAAAGTCTTCCTTTTTCCTTTAAAGAGACCCCGTCTCTCTTTAGTAGAGATGGGATTTCACCGTGTTAGCCAGGATGGTCTCGATCTCCTGACCTTGTGATCTGCCCGCCTTGGCCTCCCAAAGTGTGGGATTACAGGCGTGAGCCACCTCACCCGGCCAAGACTAAATATTTTTAAAACTTGTTTCTATTCAAGAAAAGTTATTTTGTTTTTGGTTTTTTGCTTTTAACTTTTTTCCTCACCACAAATATTCACATCTGTCTTCTTCTTTGTATTTTACCTGAAGAAGAAGAGACAAATGTGTTTTGAGACTATTTCCTGAAACCCTATTAAGGAACCACACTAATCCTAATATGGTCAATAGTCAAGACTGAGAAGTTAATATTCTTAACTTTAAGTACCATGCTTTAAGACTCCTGTTGTCTCAGTGACTTACAGCTTCTGAGCTAGTTTTATGTTATGCATACGTGGATGGTGAATCAAGATACCGGTAAACTAGCGGTGATGTTGACATTAATGCTGGAAACTTAATGACTGAACTACAAAAAAGGAGAAAAATAACTCCAAAGAAGCTCCATGCTTCAACCTCCACACCCCTTTATTAACATTCCGTCCTACAGAAGCTATTGTATGTTTCCTCAGAGCAAAACTAAATCACCTTCAAAATCCCTCTGTTGGGCGGTTATTTTTCTCTTTGTTTCATACTCATGCCCTTTCTCTAAGGCACCATGGTTTCGGACATTTAGAAGGCACACAATTTTTTTTTTTTTTTTTGCCTTATGTTTCAAAAGGCTTATTTAATAGCCCTTCTGGAGACCAACTGAGAAAATGTTGAATAATGCATTCTGGGGATCATATTTAGATCTCTGTCACCAGCTATCAAAAAGACACTTACAGGTTCTCTAGAGCATCCTTTTGCCTTTGCCTGTTTAACTAACTCAGACTTCCAGTAAACAACTGAAATATCAGCTTTGTGAAATGTTTTTGATGCATTCAAGCTTACCTGTGTGCATTTCTAAGTGCTGAATTCCCATATTGCCTTATGCAATATGCTTTTATTAGAGTAATTTCCTTATTAAATTTATTTATTTTCCTATATTTTATTGTTCTATTCCCGCACTACATTGTAAGAGTCTTGCAGGCAGGACTCACTCTTAATTACCGCTGTGTCTCCAAAATCTGGTGAGCACTAATTATACAAATAGCAAGCACTAAAAAGTACTTGAAGAATGATCAGGAATTTGTAATAGCTTTGTGCTAAAATGCAATCTCTTCCCTTACTTCTGATGGAGGTTTTTTTTTTATTATTTCAAAAAATGCTATCTGTGGGTTCCACGTCTGTTCAACTCATGGATGAACAAGTACAGATTTATTTTCTTGTGATTATTCCTTAGACAGGATAACAACTACTTACATGACACTTACATTGTGTTAGGTATTATAGGTAATCTTGAGGTGATTTAAAATATACAGGAGGATGTGCAGAGATCATATGCAAATATTATGCTATTTTATATAAAGAAATTGAAAATTTGGTATCTGTGGGAGGTCCTGGTTCAATCCCCCATGGATACTGTGGGCTGTGGGAGCATTGTACGTATTTATATATAAATACATACAAATATATATACACACACACCAGTAATTTAAATAAGTGCATAGATGTGTGTGTGTGTATACACACATATAAAAGAAATAATTCTAAGATAGACTGAATGATTGCTTCTTATTAATCTGCCTTTTCTTCATTTAAAAATTAATCTTAATCTTAATTTTTCTTGCTCTATCTCATTTTCCCTATGGTGAAATAGCTTTTAGGAACTGCAGAGGGGCATGGCAGAGTGAGTAGCTCACAAGGTCAGGATTTATATCCTGAGGCAAATAAAGCAGACAAACATGATACACTCTAGGTATGGGATTTCAGGAACAGAAGTGGAAAGGCACGCTGGTTTGACATTCAGGAATGCTGCAATGCACTTAAGATTAAGGTCAAAAGGCGCTCATGCTGGAGGATATCCCTTACCATTCCTGTGTAGCAGGATTAGGAAAGAACAGATAAGACATTCATTAGGACAAGAATAAATAAACTTGGGGAATAGTCACATAGGGAGAAAATACCAGCCGTCTTACCCTGAAAATGAATACGCTTGTGGTTCTGATTAAATAATGAAATAGACAGGTATTTTAAGAAAAATGATACCAGAAAAACTCTGCTCCCTACTCAAACTCCTAATCATTATAAATGAATTCTAATGCATATTTTAATATTTTGTGTTTAGACACTGTAACTTCATGTAACAGAATATGTGCTCTTGTTTTCACAATTGGAAGACAGAATAGGTCTCTTGGCTTTCATAAAAAATGACTAAATTATGGGTTTGTGATATTGTTTTTCCCAGGCCATTTAAAAATAAAACTAAAAAAAATTATTGCTCTCTCTCTCTCTCTGTGTCATACTGTTTAATTGCATCTTATAATAAATGTTTCTTGGTAATGGCTTAGTTTGGTGACTTTAGTAAGTCTATTTACCTCTTAAATGAAAAGTGAAAAGAAATTTCAATGACTCCTTACTATCTGGGTAAACTCTGTACTTGGTACCTGACTTTCAGTGGCCAGTGTTAGTGCATTATGGGAAAAAGTACTCCGTGGGTTTTGTTACCATAAATGCATACCCATTTCAAAATTGAAAATCAGCTAGTATTTAAAATTACATATTTCAAATAGCAAACATATTAATATCATAGTCATAAGTGCCTCTAATGGAACAATAGTAACCGTGACAATTATTTATTATTATTAGAGTTATTAACAATTATGTTACTAATTATTTAAAATTAGTTTAAATTATTAATTATTCCAAAATAGTTATTCATTATATAAATGGTATTATATAAATTATATAAATAGAATTATACACTATAAATAAAAATATAGATTATAAATAAATAAATTTATTTATATATTATGAATATATATGTATATTCTGTATGAAGCACTGTGCCAAGTAGTTTTTAATGTAATATTTTCCCCATTTTTCATTATCACACTATGAAGTATTATTATAGTCCCTGTTTTAAAGTCTTAGGTTAAGTAATATGCCTTCAAGGTTATAGAACCAGGTCTGTTTGATGCCTAAACCTGTGCTCTTAAACAGCATGCTATATTTTTCCTGTTATGCTGAGTGCCAGATATATGGCTAGTCTCTCAAATACATTATTTTTAATTCTTATTATTCCACATTCACAGATGCAGAAGCTGGAATTCAAACAATCTGTAGATACCTTAAGATCACAATGGCAGGAAGTGATCTGTGGCCTGAACCCATGAATTTTTTTATTTTTACTTTTTAGTATGTCAAAATTGAAACACAACAAAGATGATTTCTCAAAAATAATAATGGTCTATAAAAGAATCTAATTACTTAATTTTGTTTTTTAAATGGTACTACTAAACCCTGATATCAAGAACATGATAAAATGGCTAAGGTCCACATTTCCTGCTGGTGCTAAATACATTATCATAATTTTATAGATTTGGCAAAGATTCTTAAAGTGATTGAGTTCAAAGATGCTGATATTAGAAATGAAGAAACTGAGGTTCAGTAAAACTGTGCCTTTAGTAAAGCACCCAGCTAGCTAGAGGCTATATGTACTAGTTCTGGTTCTGGCAGCGACCCTTAGTGTAATAGACTTTTTTATGCTGGTTATCAATGGCAATTTTATGAATCTGGAGTTAGAGAGACAGTGTGTTTCTTCTGAGCGAATATATTTCTAACTCATGAGAAGAGGATTAAGCCACCTGAGGAATCTAAATAGAAAGTTGTTTACCTATTCAATTTATGCCATGAAAAATTGTATTGCTCAGAAGCATAGGTTGAGTCATAACAGACAGGAGTATGAATTGTAGTTCTGTGACTTTAGAAAGTGACGATGTTTCTGATGGTCAGTTTTCAGGTTTATAACTTATAACAAAGTACATATCACAGTGTGCTTTCTCTTTTTGGTTCACATGATGCATCTTTTGCAAAATAGCAATGATATGTGCATATGTTTGTATAGACATATACATACATATATGCACATATGTATGAAATATTATACATATATTAGTAACATAATAGATCACATCAGTAATACTACAAATATAATAATACATTATATTATAATAGCAGTGATAAATGATGATAAATATTTTATAGTGACAAAACATTATGCATTACACTAAGTTAATATATATGTATGCAACAGTTACATGCTCACAATCCCTTACTGCAGAATTCCAAATCCCCTGCACTGTCATTTAAAGTATTTCTTATTCAACACCAGCACCACATATACCTTCTTCCCCACTAAGCCAGACTCTTGTACCATGTACTCTAAGAGATATTTGCAGTCTCCTGATCCTGCCTAGCAAGTTTTTTGTCACTTTCTTTATGAATGCCTTTTCTACCATCAGAGATATCTTTCAGAAACATCATCCCCCTTCACTATCTCACTTTCATCATATTTATAAGACTAAATGTTTACTCTGTCATTTAAAGGCCCTGGAGAAACTACTCCTGAACTCTTTTCTTATTCTCCAATGAGAAGTATGTTTCCTTATTCTGTATTTCTTTATAGCTTTATCTATGCTTTCCTAGTTTCTTGTCACGCAGTAATTTGATGTTTTGTAAGCTATGTGAAGTTGGGCACTAAGCCATGTCCTCCTGTGACTCTACTGTGGGAAGAATACTCCCTTCCAGTTCAGGGACTCAACACACTTCTTTTGAGTACATTTGTTAAATGATTTCCACAAACGACAACACAGGCATACAGCTGAGTGTGACCTCAACATGAATTTGAGAATAATCTTACTTTATTGCCAATTATAATTTGGGGTCTGTATATTTCAAAACATGATAGGAAGCATGAAAGATTATTTCCAACAGTGCAAATATAAAACCATTTTGTTTTATTTATGTGCTTACATTAGTGTGAAACAAGCATTATCAGCATGTGTTTTTTAGCATTAGCTGACAATGAAAATATTAATGAAATGCTACAGGTGGTGAAACAGTATAGATAATACGTGGATAACTTAAATTTGAGAAATACTATTTCAGAATACTTTAGTTAGGAAAGAGTAATGTGATGGATAGAACTAATAAGTGAACTTATTCTGCAGGTACATGCCTCACTGTTTGGAGGCAGTTGCTGTGAGTGAATAATTGCATTATTCATCAAACTCTAGGGCCATACAAATTTGGTGACAGGTTGACAGAGCTCTCCAACGTTTATTAGATGGTACACAGAAGTCAGCAACACACAGCAATGAAACTCGTGCCAAGGATAAGTACCTATATCCACTTGCTGGAGAATTGTAATAAATTTCTTCTGAATTAATGACTAGATTAAATCATTTTGGTCATTTAGTTCATTTAAAAGATGCTAGTGTGAAAGTTAATTTGGGAAAATACCTTTTAGAAAATCTCCTACGAATTATTCAAGTAGTGGTTCTCCAGTGACAGTCTTTGAAAATGTTATTTAATATTGGAAGGAGTCACCCTTTCAAAATGTGTGTGTGTATAAAATTGTATATGTAGGCCAATTTGACATTACATTGCCATTTTCATATGTACACAAACTACATTATACTGCTTTTAGTATTTTTCTTCTGGTATTGCTTCTCTGCCTTTTCAGTAAGATCAAGTATTGCATTTTTTCCTGTAGAAGTAACACAATATTGTAGAAATGAAGCCCTTTGCTTCCCCATTTTCTTTTGATTTTCCTGTCAATGATAATAAATAGACCTACAACATAGCTCTGTTAAGAAATATGCACATACATAACCACAGGTCTTCTGTTAGAAAAAAAATCACAGGCATTTGACTGAACAAAGCCCTCATGCAATGTTGTATCTATTGAGATGAGAATACATTAAATACTATTTTCAGAGCACTCTCCATGAAGTTACTGAATAGTGGAAAGTAAACAATAAAATAGTTCCTTTAATACATTGTTCAGCCACTTTATAACTACCAATATTCTCACTAGATGATACCTGATAGTTTACTTATTATGTAAATCAGAAACAGCAGAATCACTCTCAATTAAATGCAATAAAACATGCTTAATATATTAAGAGTTTGATAATAGGTGCATTTTTGAAATGGTGAAAAAATTGGCCAAGTTACTGTTTTGTCCATTTTGTATTGTACTTGAAAATCACTAACATCTAAAGATTGTTTTTTAAATGAAGAAAATCATGAAGATCTAGGTGGATAAATGAATGAAAACCATTCATTATAGACCCAACCCAAGCACTGCATATCTTAGCACAGGTACTAAATTTTGTACTAGAATGAAAATAAGTTCTGATTAAAGATTATTATTTTGTTCCCTTTTATTATCTCCAGATACATTTTAGATTATCATACACATTTCTTACTTATTTATCTCATTCAAGTTTATCTGATGTCTAAAAGTCTCTAATTTAAATCCTGTATTGCTCAGGGTTCTCCAGAGGCAAAGAACAAATACCATATATAGAGATATATAGAAGGAGACTTATGATAAGAGATTAGCTCACATGACTGCGAAGGCTGAGAGTTCTGCCATCTGGTGTCTCCAAGCCAGAGGCCCAGGAAAGCTGGTGGTACAGTTCCAGTCCCATCCCAAAGGCCTGAGAACCAGGGAAGGCAATAAGCAAGTCCAAGTCCAAGACCTAAAGCCAGAAAACCAGGAGCATCCATGTCTAATGGCAAGAAAATGTGGATGTCCCACATCAAGTAGAGAGAGCAAATTTGCCCTTTCTTGGTGTTTTGGGTTCTATTTAGGCCCTAAACAAATGAGATGATGCCCAATCACGTTGGTGAGGGCCATCTTCTTCAAGTCTAACATTCAACACAATTCCTAACTAATTTCTGGAGGTTTGGGGGGATTTTGTTTATTTGTTTATAGTTTTCCAGATTTTGGGATCAGAACAAGCTTACTAGCTTTACACTGATACGCTTTTAGTTATATTTGTATATATAAAATACATATACATATTTATGTATACACACATGCATATATATATATATATCCTACCTTTACTAAAACCTCAATTTTAAACCAGTATCATCTATAAATTTTTTTTTATTTTTGAGCAACCTCACAAATGCAGAAAATATTATTATTATTATTATCATCAAGTCACCTCCATTCCAGAAATGAGTATTATTTTAGAACTTTCTTGTCTTAGATTTTTTTGGACCAAAAATCTTCATGTCTATCTTTTATCATTAAATGTTGTTGGCTCTTCCTTCAAAATGTATCCAGAACTTCTCACTATCATTGTTGTGGCCAGCTTGCCATAACAGCTACCCATGTCACCCTAGGCTGAGATTCCATCATTACTGACCTGGGTTATTGCTGTGTTCTCCATATGGACACCTTTGCCCCCATAGAGTTAGATAATGCTATCCTTCTGCCAATACCTTCCCATTTCCCTCAGAACAAAAGCCAGTGAAGTCACAATGACTTAAAAGACCTTACAAAAACTGTCAACTGATAATTTTTTACTTTTTTTTCTTCTCAGTCTCCTGTTGCATATTTTGCTGCAGCCAACTTTGTGTACTCCTTATTTCTTGAATACAAACATAACAGCTGCTCCCATCTCAAGGTCTTCGCTGTGTCTGCTCCACAGATAAGGAAGCTCATCAGCAAGACAGCCGCATTGTTCACAGCTGCTTTCTCAGTACACCCTGCCTTGTCCACTCAGCTAAAATTATAACCCAGAAGAGTACACGAAGGACACTATCTGAATGGAAGGAGGAGTAACAGGAGTGATACTGTGGATATCAAGAGTCCAGAAGAAGAAAGTGATCAGAAATGTCAACTAACAAAGAAAGGACAGGTGAAACAGTTGTCCTTAAATGTCTTCACTACTGTACTCCATAATTTTTTGTAACTATGTATGTTATGGTAGGAAGAAGAATGACTCTGCTAAAGATATCCACATCTTAATCCCTGGAACTTGTGACTGTGTTATGTTACACAGCAAGAGGAAATTAAGGTGGAAGCTGGAATTAAGGTTGCTAATCTGCTGACTTTAAAATAAAGAGATTATCTTGGATTATTCCAGTGGCCCCAACATAATTACAAGAGTCGTTTGAAGTAGGAAAAGTAAGCAGAAGAGGAGGTTAGAGTCAGAGAGAGATTGGAAGATGCTGATGCTACGCTGCTGGCTTTGAAGATGGAATTAGGGGCTATAACCTAAGAAATGCAGGTGGCTTCTAAAAGCTGGGAAAAGAATCAGAATCAGCCCTACAACCTCCCGAAAAAATACAGCCCTCCCAACACCTTGATTTCAGCCTAATAAGATGTATTTCTGATATCCTATCTCCATAACCATAAAATAATAAATTTGTGCTGTTTTAAGTCAAAAGTAAATAAATAACAAAATTGCAACCCTATATTACACTCGGCACTTTTCATACAACCTTAGCGTGTATATTTTTTATAGCACTGATAACTTCCTAAGTATGTTATTAATTTTTTAAATATATGTATCACTTCTTCTTTGTGTTTTCTATTCAAATATAAGAAAGGCAAAGGCAGGTTTTTTTGTTATTTGTTTTTTTGTTTTTTCTTTGTATATTGCTGGATGCTAGTGACCAACACAGTCTATAACAAATACCATACCAGTATTTTATTATGATAATATGTTATCTTTTTATGTGCGTATTCAAGTCTCCCCAGATGGACTTTTCTTAAAAGGCAGAGACTGGATTTAATCTTCATAGAATCTCACTGCAAACAGCACTTCTATACCTCAAACAAAGAAGATACTCATGAAATATTTGTCAATTAATAGGTATTGTACATGTTTTAGTCTTTGGGAACTAACTCCAGGAATGTAGGGCTGCCTTTTGGAAAGTCTTTCTTTTATACCTCATGACTTGATTTGATCAGACAATTCAAAGAAGAAACTGTTCTGCTAAAATATATAGCACATGCTGTTAAGAAATCACAGTTGAGAAAAAAAATAGAGGTAAAAGTGTTAACAAGAGGCAGACGTCTTGTTTGGTGGTGAGTAATGAGGACTAGGTAAAAGGCCCATTGGAACAGGAAGATTAAACGTTATTCCAGATGACAGTGATTGCCAAGAATATGCTCATGCTGACGCCCAGTTTCAAAGGCTAAAAATGAATAACAGGATGGAAGCAGTTATCGTCTTCACAAGAATTAAACGGGGAAAAAGTCTCACTTCACCTCTTTACTTTGACTACCAGCATTGGAGTTGTAAAAATATTCATGAGTTCTGGAGAGAAGAAAATAATTCCAGGAGACACGATAAGGCATTTTATCCACTTTACCTCTGTGTTTCTCCTGAGCATTTGTTTTGATTTAGCATTCCTTGATTTTTTAAAAATGTATACACACTACTTATGTAAAATTAAACATGTTAAATTCTGCTGGCTCTGTCATAAATAGTTGAATGTCATTCAGAAATAGAGTTAGCTTTCTAAAATTTATATCCTTATCTGTAAGTTAGAAAGAGAAACAGACCTCCCTTCCAGGGTTGTTTTAAATTTTAACATTCGCAATATATACAAAACACAAACAAAGATAATTCTCAGTTATTTACAAAATTATAATGTTGTTACCTAAGATTTTGTATAAGATCCTCAAATTCTTGTATTTTACCATAAATATATGTGGGGTCGGGGAGGGACTCAGTGAAGTGTTTAAAGCAAAGTAGTTTCCATGTAAATCAGAAGAAAAATGAGTTATAATAATTGACTATATTTTACATATGCTATATGTAGGTATATTCTTCATTTAGCTCATCGCCTCAATATGCATTTGATATCTTTCTTGGTTTTTTAAAGAGACAAGGTCTTTGTTGACCAGACTGGAGTGAGTAGTGCCATGATAGTTCACTGCAGCCTTGAACTCCCAGGCTTAAGTAATCCTGTTGCCTCGGCCTCCCAAAGAGCTGAGACTACAGGCATGTGCCACCATGCCAGACTAAATTTTTTTTTTTTTTGAGACGGAATTTCACTCTTGTTGCCCAGCTGGAGTGCAGTGGCACAATATCAGCTCACTGCAACCTCCACCTCCCGGGTTCAAACGATTCTACTGTCTCAGCCCCCCAAGTAGCTGGGATTACAGGTGCTTGCCACCACGCCCGGCTAATTTTGTAGTTTTAGTAGAGCTGGAGTTTCACCATGTTGGTCAGGATGGTCTTGAGCTCCTGACCCCAGGTAATTCACCCGCCTCAGCCTCCCACAGTGCTGGGATTACAGGTGTGAGCCAACACACCCGGCCTACATTATTTTTCTAATTTTTTTGTAGAGACAGGGTCTCCCTGAATTCCCCAGGCTGGTCTCAAACTTCTGAGCTCAAATGATCCTTCCACCTTGGCCTCCCAAAGTGCCAGAATTACAGGCTTAAGGTAACATGCCCAGCCCTGTTTGGTCTCTTATTCCTTTTCCAGGTTTTGAACCTCTGGTCTAACCTTTTCTTTTAAGTTTTCTTTTTTCTTTCTTATTTTTCTTGCACATATATGTAGTCACTCGGTGGAGAGTACATTAGATTTTCCTAGGAACTATACCAACTTTTGCTTGTTATTTTGTAGCTAAATTTGAAGTGAAACTAATTATGTGTAGATAAGTGCAGAAAAGGTATTCATTGAGTCAGTGATTTATTTAAATTTTCTGAATACAAATCCTGTGGTTGGTCAGAGGCCAGATTCTAAAATGTATCTGACTGCTGAGGTGAAGACTCACAGAATGACCTAAGGAGATTTTCACTACAATTATGAAGAAAAGCGGGGAAAAAAATCAATGATGCAGTTAAGAGCGTTACCATAGATTAAACATAGGAGGATGTAAACACGCTTAGAATGAGCCTTCATCTCCCGCTGGGTTTGAGATAGAGAAAAGACATTTTATCAAAGAAATCATGGCTAAGCCCATTCAAAAATGAAATTAATACTAAGCAGTTGAACCGGGCACAGTGGCTTGCGCCTGTAATCCCAGCACTTTGGGAGGCCGAGGCAGGCGGATCACCTGGGGTCAGGAGTTCAAGACCAGCCCGACCAACATGGAGAAACTCCATTTCTACTAAAAATACAAGATTAGCTGGGTATGGTGGCACATGCCTGTAATTCCAGCTACTCAGGATGGGCAACAAGAGCAAAATTTCATCTCAAAAAAAAAAAATACTAAGCAGTTAAATAAAGGTAGGGAAGTTATTCCAGATGGAGTAGTTTGCATCATTTATTCCCAGTTATTTCCCAGCCTGTTATAGGAGTAACAGTCATATACTTCACCATATAACTTTGTAGTATTCCATAGTAGTATAGACAAGAGTATATTCTCAGCTCTAGTCACTTAAAGTTTGATTATGTGACTTGCTGTGATTGATGGCATATCAGTAGAATGAACAATTTTTTATTTCTGAACTAAGACCTTAACATGCAACATGTGTTACCACTCACTCTCTCATAATTCTGCCTTCCATTCAGAAGGTTATGCCTAGTTAGATGTTAGTTCCAGACTGAAAAGAAATTTGAAGCCAGCTCCAATCAAATCCATGATGTGAATCCATATTTAGGTTAATGGTGTCTCAGTTGATCTGCAGAACTGGGAGTAAGAACTCTTTTATTGTTAGTGTAAGCCACTGAGTTCAGAGATTGTTGTACAGCATTATTTTAGAAAAACTGATCAATCAATGTATTTGCATATGTATGGAAGCACTAAGATGTGAAAGATTAGATTATACCATGTCTAAGGGCTTCAAATATAATAATATAAGAGGGAAAGAGCAGGAAACCTGGAGTCTTGAATAGCATGTCAGAGAAATTATAATAGACCAAAGGCAACTGAGAGCCAAGTATAAATTTTAGGGAACTGAATAACTGAAGAGTAGACTGATATTATGAAGACATTTTATTAGCACTGTGAAAGATACATTAAGGAGAGTAAAAAAGTGGAAGCTAAGATACCAGCAAGAGCCAGACATAGATAATGTAGTGAGAAATAATGAGAGTGTAACATCAAGTTGTAGCAATAGGGATGGACAAAAGAACCTTGAGTAAAGGTATAAAATATTTAGAACCAGTAGCATCTTTTTTTTGGAGTGTGGAAATGCATTTTTAATAAGTCATATTATTCTAGTAACAAGTTGCATTTGGTAAGACACAATGAAACAATGTTGGTATGCAGAATAGAAATCTCTGGAAGATGATACTGTATTTACTTTTGTCTCACATAGGCATTCACAAGTAAAATACCAAAGTGCAAAATTCATATTATGTAGTACACACAGGGAGGTATCTAAAGATCCCTGTAGGCTCTGGGATGTATTTCTTATTGTTGACCTCATTACTAGATTCATTTGTTTATTGAAATAATCTGTATCTTGTTATTATTTATAATTAAGAATTTTCTTGAATCTTTTCCTGAAATTTTGGAACATGTGGAATATAATTTCTCTTAAAATGATTCCTAGAGAAAATCATTCTTCAAAATTAATCATGTTAATGAAAATACGATAATAGGTTTTCTTTTTTTTAAGAATGAAGCTTGTGATATAAAGTGAGGTTAACAGTCCCGCTGTGGCTTATTTGATACATTCATAGATGTTCATTCCTATATATTTTTTCCCTAGGGGTTTGTCATTTCTAGATTTAAAATTTGCCTTATAGCATTGTTTCTCCAAGGCATATGTTTCTGATACATAAAATGTTTGTAATTTTGTTAATTCTGCCATTCATTAGCTCAATAATTTCTCTCATTAAAACCCTGTAAACTATGAATTTCAAAGAAGTCTATTCTGCATTCATTTGGTTCATAAAGTTTCCTCTTTGTGAATGTTATATTAATAAAACAACTTTACAACATTCGTTTAACACGGTTCCTCACCTGTATGAACTTTTTAAAAAAGGTAAGACTTGCGGCTGAAAATTTTTAGAGGAGTTACTAAATTCATAGTTTTCCTGTGTATGTTCTACTATCTTTTCGCATGTAAAGAACAGCTTTCTGTGGATGCCTTTCCATATGCTGTGTATTCATAAAGTTTCTATTGAGTATGAGTTTCCTGGAGGATGACAAGATGATTCCACTTAGAGTTTCTCTTTATATATGATTTTGTTGGTATCTCCTGTGAATTCACTTTTCAGAGTTTCATACATTTATCAACATACAGGAGAGAAACGCTATGGTTGTAATGAATGTGGAAAAGCCTTCACGTTCAAGTCACAGCTCATTGTACATCAACGAGTGAACACTGGAGTAAAACCCTATGGATGCAGTCAATGTGAAAAAACCTTTAGTTTGAAGTAGCATCTTTTAACCTATTTGGAGAAGCTGAGAATTAGGGGAACTTAAATCAAGACACTAAGTGGACGATGGTACCTTTCATCGGGGTATGGGCTACACAAAAAGTCAGATTTGAGGACAAATATTAAAAGCTGTATTTTGCATAACAAGTGGAGGTAACTTTGGACTATAAAAGTAGAAATATTTCTAAATCAGATATATCGGTTTGAAGTTGATGACTAAGTGCCAGGGTGGATAAATGGATTAAGAAGTTATCAGCACATAGATCTTAGTTATAAGCTTCTTCTGGAACAAAATGTATAGACTGAGTAATAGGAGATGACAAAAGGGAGCACCTTGGGTACATCAGTACTTATAATTCGGAAATAAGAACATACACAAAGAAGACTGAGAAAAAATTATGTAGCCAATAAGAGAAAAAAATATATAGCACATGGTATTCTGGACACCAGATAAGGAAAGTTTGAAGAAAGAGAAAATTAACATGTTCAAATGATGAATACAGAATACACAGGAAAATATTGAGAGATGGTCTTTGAGTTTCTCTATTAGGAGGTAATTGTGATCTTGCATAGAAGAGTTGTGGTGTCCTAGTGCTGTTTAAAATCAGATTGAAATTAGTTTAGGAGAAAAAAGTGTGCTTGAAACCATCAAAATATTTTTTAGGTAGCTTGGTCATAAATTATAAGGAAGAAATAAATTGCCAGATGATAAGAAGACACAGGATCAATATCGATTGATAATTTTATTTTTGTTTTAAAATAATTATACCTAAACAGTCTCAGATTCTAAGAATAAAAAAAGTCCAGTGACAGAACATGATATACAAGAAAAAGTAGAGAAAAATAATGGAAAGGGGATGCACTAGAGAGAGGAGTAGAGGAAACCAGCCAGATCACAAGCAGAAGAATCAGCTGTAGAACTAGGAGTGTTTAACTTATACTTAAAAGGCAAAAAAAAGTAAAACAAAGTAATTTTATTGTCTTTGTTTTCTTTGTCAGATTCTCTAATTATATCTGTGTCCTCCAGTATTTGAGTCAAAATTACCTATTGCATTGTACATACAGTAATTTAAGATTGTATTTTAGTCATTGTGATGATACATGTCTTAGTCTGTTCAGGCTGTTATAAAAAAGAACCTTGACTGGTAATTTATAAACAAGAGAAATGTCATTTCAGAGGCTAAAAAGTCCAAGATCAAGGCACTAGAAGTTCAGTGTCTGTTGAGGACTGGTTCTGTTTGCTTCAAAGATGGTGTCTTCTATCTGTGTCCTCACATGCCTGAAGGAAGGGACAAGCTCCTTAATGCCACTTCTGCAAGGACACTAATTCTATTCATGAGGGTGGAGACCTTGTGACCTAATTACCTACCATAGGCCAAGCCTCTTAATTCTATAGTGTTGGGAACTACGTTTCCAGCATATGAATTTCGGGGAACACCAGCATTCAAATAGCAACACATTACAGATTCTGTGTTTTTTTGTTTTTTTGTGTTTTGTTTATTTTTGTTTTTATTTATTTATTTATTTTTGCTTTTTCCCCCCTTTTCTTTCTGGTAACAATTTAACTTAGATGCAATTAAACTCTAAGCTCTATCTCTCTTACTGTTAATGGCAGCTGGAATGTGGTCAATTATTTCAGCCTTTACTGAGCTGCTTGGAATATCCTCCATGAAAGTGCCAACCAAAGACCAGAACAGAATTTATACACACAAATTGGGGCGTTCTCCTTCTGGATATCTCTGCTCGTGATTACATCTCATTTTCTGTCATCTGTAACCTTCCCAAACTGTCTGCCTACTTTTGCTAAATTTACAGTGCTTTAAAGTAGTTGATTTATATAGTTTCTCCAGAGTGTATAGTTGTTTTCAGAGAGGGAGTTGACCTAAATTGAGTTTCCTCCAGGAGAAATGTCACAAGTTAATTCTGAAACAGTCTTTCACCTGTGAATTTGCAATTCCTATCTGCAGATAATTGGCTAAAAATAATTCTTAAAGAGAATTATTTATGATCATATACCATTTAACAACAGAGAACATAAAAAGTAAAAAAACTAAACACGTCTCACTTTATGACACCACTTAAAGTTTCTGAATGAAACAGTTATTAATAATGTTTGTAGTCTTAGATTAATTAAAAAGCCAAGGAGTTCTAGGTGTAAGATAGGGTGCCTCATTTTAGATATATATTGTGTCTTCAGTTTGTCTTCTATAAAAGCAGGCCTTATCACTTAAAAATTATCTGAATTTATCAAGTCATATTTTCTAGAATTTAGAATATTACAGTAAAAATGGAATTCTATGTTTTTGTGAATAACTAAGATGAAAAACAAAGCCATATTTTTCCATAAAGCCCTATTTCAAAAGTAAAAGTATGTAAATTTAATAGTTATTTTGCAGCTGAAATGACTAACTGTGATGACTCAGAATTTTTCTTCATTTTGACTCAAGCTTTTATGTGCCCTCCCCAAAACCCTTGTTTTTGTTCATTCAATACATTTTTCTTCTTATAAAAATAAATTTTAAATATACTTAGCTGAAATTTGTTCATGAGATCAATGTCATTCATCCTGTTTGGCTTCAAAAATAATTCACCAAGACTTGCTTAAATGGTATAAATTAATGTGTTCCCCAGGCTTCCTATTTCCTGTATTGACAGTGATGATGGACCACGGCCTGCATCCACTTTCTCCAGGAAGTTTTGTTACAAAGCTGCAAGACATCCACACTCATGCCCCATACTACTTGTGTTTGAAGGCAGAGAGTCTAAATAAGAGAACCAATCAAAGCAAAGCAAAGAAATAAGCAAGCTCACTGTCAAACAACTTAACAAAGTAGCACATTGAAACCACAGAACAGCCTTAATTCACATCCAGTTTCCTTTTCAGTTTAACATCAAGACAACTGCATTTACCCTCCTCTTAATTTTCACACTCTTATTTGAATGAAACGAAATGCAGTGACCATCAAAAGACAGACAGAAAGAAAAACAACAAATAGTTTAAAATATTGTATTGAAACCAACAAAATTCTGATACCAGAATCTGACCAGGACATTATAAAAAGAAACATATAGAAAAATATTAATCATGAACACAGGGATAAAAATGTTAGAAAATATTGGCTTAACAAATGTAGCTAGATATAAAAGAATAGTGCACTATGGCCAAGAAGGTTTTATCTCAGTAATGCAAGATTAAGTCAACATTCAATTTACACAGTAAAAGAATAAGGTAGAAGACTGTTATAAATAGTTTAATAGAAACAGAAAAATGATTTAACAAAATTCAATACCCAATGTAAAAAAAAGTAGAAAAATAGAGATGAAGAAGAAAAAGTCTAGAGCTAACATCATATTAGGATGAAATATTGAAAGTTATTATGCTAATATTTCAATGATGCAATAATGCTTATGCTTTCCAATTTTATTCAATATTATGCTAGACTTTCTACCATTGAAATAAGAAATTTTTTTTTAAAACCACACACATAATCCCAGCATTTTGGGAGGCCGAGGCAGGCAGATTGTGAGGTCAGGAGATCAAGACTATCCTGGCTATCACGGTGAAACCCCGTCTCTACTAAAAATACAAAAAAATTAGCTGGGCGTGGTGGTGGGCACCTGTAGTCCCAGCTACTTGGGAGGCTGAGGCAGGAGAATGGTGTGAACCCAGGAGTCGGAGCTTGCAGTGAGCCAAGACTGTGCCACTGCACTCTAGCCTAGGTGATGGAGCGAGACTCTATCTCAAAAACAACAACAACAAAACCACACACACACACACACACAGATTGTAATGATATAAAACTGTCTTTATTTATAGATGGTGTGTTTGTTTAGCAAGAAAATCCTAATAAATCTTTATAAAACCATTAGAACTACTATGCAAATTTACGATGGCCACCAGGATACATAGTATACACACATACACACATATGCATACATATATATACACATATGCACACACACAAACACACACAAATGTATTTGTATACACTAGCAAATTAAAATTGAAAATTAAATTTATAACACCAAAACCCAAAGTCAATTATAAAATATATGTGACAATTCTAAATTGAAAAAATAAAAATTATTGTAGAGAAAAATTAAACAAACCTTTAATAGATTGCTACATGAATCATTCTTATTGATTGAAAGACTGTGTGTTTTTGAAATATTAATCCTCTCAAATGGTCTATTGATTCAATGACACTTCGATCAAATACTAGCATGATTTTTTAAATAAAAATTAACAAATTGGGTTTGAAATTTATTTATATGTTGAATCTGAGAATAGCCAAATCAATCTTGAAACAGAAAAAATAATTTAGAAGATGCACTATTTTATATCAACACCTTAATGTTTTACGGCCAATACAACATGGTATTTGTGTAAGCATAGTCAAATAAATCAATGTAACTGAATAGAGTCTTGAAATACACTCATACATGTTGAGTTAATTTAATGTTTACATTGCATTAAAGGAAATCAATGAGGCAAAAGAATGGGTTTTTAGCAAATGAGGCTGGAAAAACTCAATATTTACATGGAAAATAGTGTGAGTTTCAAGCACTATACCATTTCTAATACAAAAAAGGTGGACCATAGACCTAATAACATAACCATTATTAAGTTTTAATTTAGAAAGAAAACATCACAGGGAGAAGGTGGCTATCTACAAGCCAGGAGAGATGCCTAGAAAAAATCAACCCAGCTGGTACTTTGATGTTGGACTTCCAGCCTTCAGAACTGGGAAAAAATAAATTTCTGTTGTTTAAGCCACCCAGTCTGTGGTTTTTTTCTATAACAATTTTAGAAAACTAATATAATGACTAGATTTCTTTATGCTGTTTGAAATAAAAGAGAAGGGAGAGGACAGGAGGGCAGGGGAGGGGAGGGGAAGGGGAGAGGAGAAGGGGAGGGAGAGGAGAAGGGGAGGAGAAGAAGAGAGGAGAAGGAGAAGAGAAAGAAGAGAACTTTCTGGTGAAAGCAATGTTCTATAACTTGATAAGGTTGGCAAGAACATACAGATTTGTCTTCTCCATTGAATTGCACACTCGAAATCTTTGTATTTAATTTTATGTAAATTATACTCCAATAAAAATGATTAATAGTTGACATTATCTTTCTTCTTCAGATTTTTTACTTCCTATCTTTTGGTTAGTTTATGAATTGTAACAGAGCAAAAGTAACAGTAATGAGAAGCAGTATGAAATTTCCCTCTGAAGGAACCCCTTAAGGCCATAATGAGATGCTGGTTAGCAATATGTTACAGTTATCTGGATAGTCCTCTACATCACAAAAAGTTTGAAATGGCATAAAAATAGATTTATACCTAATTTAACTCTTCAGTCAACAAGCAGTTTATGAGGATAATAAAAATACGTGTGTCAGAATATCTCTTAACATTGAAAATCATTTCATTTATGAGGATAATAAAAATACGTGTGTCAGAATATCTCTTAACATTGAAAATTATTTCATGTATATGTTATTTTATCAAATATAAAATTAAATGAAAATATAAAAATAAACTAGTTATCCAAACAGGGAAAATATTATTAATCTCCAATTTACAGATGATGAAAAATGCTTAAAGAGGAAAACTGCCCCACCCAAAACTGCGTAGTTAGTATGTAGTAGAACTGAAACTGAATTCAAATACTTTAAGATTTGATTCTGTTTTTCAAGCAGTTTCTCTTACTGGAACAACTTTCTTATTAGACAAATTACTATACCAAACTCACACTTGCATTATTCATGGATCCCCTAGAAGAAAATGATCTGAGAAGCAAAAAGAATCAGATAGAAGGGTTTAGGAAAGATAAAAGTGGACAACAGACTGTTAATAAGTGGTCACATTTTTTTCTACAATCAGTACAGCTACTTTCTAGAGATATAATGATAAAATTAACTTTGAGGTTTGGAGAGTTAAATGTTTTTAGAAGCTGGGAGATGAAGTCTTAATTTCAGAAAACAGAGAGAGACCATATATTTTCAGATATGCTTAGCTTCACTTTTGTTTTTGATTTCCATGAAAAATGCCTCATCTTGCCAAAAGTAATCATTCCTCGGTCTAAGAACAGATTTTATGTCATATGTCTCCATTTACTATCATTGTTCACTTATCATTTGGCAGTTGGCTGTCACATGTTGACAAGCTGTTTCTGTCTTCTCTTTTCTGCCATCCACTTACGTTGAGATTTAAAGAAATATCTTTTTACTTGATAAACCTCTAGATGCAAAATATAAAATTGCCTTTTGCCATAATCACTTTAATTATCTTTCTAGATCACCCGTCCTTGAAAAGGTATTTTTGCTCTCCCTTTGAGAATTTCCTCAAAGTTATAATGTTTTTCTCCAATAATTTCACTTAAAAATCTAAGTTTCGTAATATGGAGTAAAAATTGGTTTTAATTTTCTTCTTTTAGCTTATTAGTGAGTACTGATTCTTCAAAAGGGCTCTGCCACATCTGCATTATTTTACCTTAGGAATAATTTAGATATACCTATAACATTTCTGATTTTTCTGACACTGAAAACTCAATTTGGATATCTGTCATTTTTTCTTCTCAAACTTTACCTAACCCATTGCTTATAGAGCTCCTTTTGTTAAATGCTCTGAAGAGTTCATTGATTTTTTACCTGTCAGTATCATAGACAGAATAATAATTGATTCTACTCATCCAGGTTCTACTGTGAGCCACAATTTTCCTGGTATATAAAAACTGATTTAAATCTAGCAGTAATCCAGGAAGGCAGAATTTATTATTCTTGATTTATAGAAAAATAAAAATTCAGAGAGGTTAGGTGAGTTGACTAATGCCACACAGATGGTAAGTAATTGAGCTGAGACAAAGTCATATAGGTCTTTCTGACTTTTAGATGTCTCAGAGCTTGGCAGTGCCCTTGTCAGCTATGCGTCCCTGGGGTTGCTGTGTTCTATCAACCAGCTCCATAACTTTACATGAGTCTGGTCCCTTGGCTGTTACTCCAACCTTGCCACTCATTATAAAAATTACAGCCTCCTGTCTGATGGTTGTTAAGCACCACTATCTGGTCTTTATTTTTTCAAATCTTATCCTCCCGATTGCTATCATGAGGCCAATTCCATAATGGCCTCTTTTACAAATCGACCCTAATGCAGACAGCTACCACTGAAATTCTCATGGATGTCAGGGCCTCTCTAACCTATGTTACATTTAGCCAGCCTCACAGGGAGCTCTAGAGCAAAACAGGCCCTGTCAAAGTTGTCCCCCACTGGAACTAAATAACTCTAGCTCCAACAGCTGTTAGATATGGGCTTTCAGCTGTTAGATTTTGACCCTTAGTGAGGCAGCTTTCTGCAGATGAGATGACTCTGAAAAATTCAACAGCTGAGGGGTCTGGTACAGGATAGCTGTACAATTAATGTGTAATAAATGAATGAATGGGTAATGAAGTTGTCATGGAGATTTTTCAGTAAATACAATAGATTAAGAAAATATTAAATAAAATATTAAAAGTTAGCATGCCATATCTACCAGTATTTATTCATCAACTGCTTATTTAAAATATCAAAAACATTTCCAAACTAATTCAACCATGGCCAATATAATGACCTAACAATGAATACAATGAAACATTTAGTGAGCATCTGAAAGCTTGTCAAGTACCTCACATCTGGCTACTTGGGACTCTGTAAATGCTGTGTTGAATGTAACTCTTCATCATGGTGTTTTGGCTCAATGTAGACACAGCTGTGTAATCCTGCTGGCAAGTCCCACCTGTGAACACTAGATAGTGAAATCCTTATTTTCAATAAAATACTAAGATTTATGCCAGCACTTCATAAAGTTTCTAGGTGATATTTTAATTATTAAGACTTTTTGCAGTCATTTTCATCTTCATTCAATTTGCTTTCATTGAGAAGTAATAAAAGGGAGGGGAAAAAAAACTCTCTGAAATTGACAATGATCTTGGTATACACTTTATGTTTTCTTTTAGAGGCCGCAAGCTCAAGTTCAAGGTATTGGCAGGGTCATGCTTTCTGTAATGTCCCTAGGAGAAGATCCTTTCTTGCCTCCTTCTTGCTTCTAGTGTTTGCTAGTAATTCTTGTCTTACAGATACATGATTCCAGTATCTGCCTTCCTGTGGGCTGAAAGTTTTTGTTCCCTCAAAATTCATTTGTTGAAACCTAATCCCCAATGTGATGGTATTAGGGGGTGTGCCTTTGGGTGATAATGAGGCCATGAAGGTGGAGTCCTCATAAACAGAATTAGTACCTATACAAGGGGCTGAAGGGGCTAGAGTTCTTTTTTTAATTATGCGAAGACACAGAGAGAAGGAACCATCTATGAGGAAGTAGGCCATCACTAAATTGCCCATATCTTGATCGCAGACTTCCCAGCCTCCAGAACTGTAAGAAATACATTTCTGTTGTTTATAAACCACCAAGTTTAAGGTGTTCTGCTGTAGCAGCCCAAAGGGACTAAGACATGTCTCTGTCATCACATGACACTTTTCTTGTTGTGTCTAAATTCTCCTCTTCTTATGAATATGCCAGTCACTGGGACAGGGTTCACCCTAATCCAGTATTGTTATAACTTGATTACATCTGCAAAAACCCTATTTCCTAATAAAGCCACATTCACAGACACTGGGGTTAGGACTTCAACATCCTTAGGTTAGGGGATTGGACACAGTTAAACCCACAATAGTGGGCTATTCACATTTATACTTGAAATTCATACAGAGTTCACTGACAATCCATCTCAATTTTTCCATTTCCCATATATTTTTACTTTTAGTTATACGTACAGTTGTGCATAAATAGCCTTTAAATGGCTCTTCCATTTTATTCTAAAATGTTTCTAAAATCAGAACAAAGACTGAAACTAAACTTCTGTGGATAAACAAATTGTATTGTGGAAAGAAAATCCGATCCACAAAGCTTCAAAATTGTATTTTTCGTACATGAAAAGAAGAATGTATTAGCTTATTCATGTTTTCACTCACTTCTTCAAAATTTATCTTTGAATGATACTTACTGGAAGCAATAGACTCTCTCACGAAACTTCCAATCTAATTGTGCAAGACAGTAGCGATCTTTTTTTTTTTTTTAAAAAAAAGAGATGTACAACTACAAATTGTGACTAAATAGGGAAAAGAGCATACACTGTGGGAATAATGTGCAAAATCTTCACAATGAAAAGAAATATGCCACAATGGATGAACTCAAAGAAAGCTACTGGAGGCAGAGGAAGTTTGGGTGAGCCAAGGAAGGGTGAAGAGGCAGGATTGTGGAGAACATGCAGAGCCTAAGAAGGCTGAAGTGTCAGCTACTCAAGCCATTATCTGGCTGACAGTTGATAATGATAATGATAAAGGAACCTGTAATTAACTCTTATGAAAATGGTAGTATATGAGTTATTATGACACAATGCAGGCATCTTTAAATGTAACATTAAATCACAAATTATAATACAAATAAACTTCCATTATGCTAAACCTGGAATGTTTGCTTCAGTGTATCCTATATATTTTTTCATATCCTTCGATTAAATTTTAATAAACATTTCTAGCGCAACTACCAATCATTGCCAGCAATGTTTTCTTTATTTTTAAGCCTTGATGTATAATTGACAAAAAAGATATATATACATACACACACACACACACACACACACTTACATATACATATATATGTATATGTATTCAAGGTGTACAACACAATGCTTTGATAAAGGCACACTGTATCAAATGGATTATCACAATCAAGCAATTAACATAGCCGTCTCCTTATATAGTTTCCTTTGTGTGTGTGTGTTAAAAATACTTAAGGTCTACTAGTGATTTCAAGTATGCATTATTAACTGTAGTCACCATGGTGAACATCAGATCTCTAGAACTTACTTATGTTAGAACTGCAAGTTTGTACCGTTTAATGAAGATCTCTCCATTTTCCCCACCCCGTGACCCCTGGAAACTACCCTGCTACTCTGTTTCTATGAGTTAGACATTTTGAGATTTCACATATATGTGAGTTAAAAATGAACAGAAATGTTTGGAAAATACATGATGGGGTAAATAAATGTCATATATATTTTGCATTTTACGACTGGAAATACATGCTAGAAGCTGTTTTTATTGCTTTATTTCTACATTAATATAGAAATCTACAAAGATATGATGAAATAAGTCTATTTACTTTTACACACTTCTGTTTCATTACAAAGTCTTAGAATTATTTTCATATTCATAGAGCTAGATTTTATTATTTACAGTTGAGAATTAAAATCCACTATGACTGAAGTGAGTTTCACAAGGTTGTAAAAGATATGTATCAGCAGAACCAGGCCCACTGCTAGCCAATATGAATGAATTAGGAAAAGGCATCCTACTTCCTAAGTGTTACAGGCAAAAGGGTGGGTGGAGCTGAAACCTAGTATACACACCAGTCATCAAGCACACCTCCCAGTGCAGGGGTGCATTTGTATTCTTGCCTGTGACACAACCTACCCAGCTAGCTGTGTATTCCTAGGCAGAAGAATGAGAACTCAACTGTCCCAATTAGAATCCAACATGGTACCCTAATTTCTGTAACTTCGCTGAAGAAAAGTGTTTTGCACGTTGAGGATAAATAACAGTGGTCATTGACAAAGTAACTAATAATTTGCTAGGCACTTTGGTCATTTTTTTTAAAACAAAAGCGTAACTATTGTAACCATACTTATTCCTGCATTCATATCTACATACATTCCTTCAACAAGTACTGTCCTAGATGCTGAATTAAATGTATATGACTCTAAATCTTGTGAGAAATATTGGAGAGACCGTACACCTGAGAATTACAAAATAACTCTAGGCACATAATGACTTCAGCCAAATCCTGCACCAAGAGACTTGACCAAACTTTAACATGGTTTCTAGTAGCCAAAGGCTATCCACCCAACCTTTTTTTGAGTTTGTACTAGGCCATTCTTTCATTGCTATAAAATAACTGAGACTGGGTAATTTTTAAAGAAAAGAGGTTTAACTGGTTCATGATTCTACATGCTTCATAAGAAGTAGGGAGCTGGCATCTGCTTGGCTTCTAGGGAAGTCTTAGGAAGCTTATAATCATGGTGGAAGCTAAAGGGGGAGCAGGCATGTCACATGGCAAAAGTAGGAGCAAGTGAGCGTGAGAGAGAGAGAGAAAGAGAAAGAGAGAGAGAAGGAGGAAGAGGAGGAGATGTCACACACTTTTAAATGACTAGATCTCTATAGAACTCATTCACTATTGCAAAGACAGCACCAAGCCATGAGGGATTTTTCCCATGACCCAAATATCCTAATGCTGTCAGAGCTCCTGTCTAAAACAAACAAACAAACAAACAACAACAACAAAAACCTCAAGGCTGTCAAAAAACTTTTCTGTTTGTTCCAGCCAACACCTGATGATGGGCCCCTTATTTCCCTTGCTCAGAGCACTTACCATAAAGGGTTTACAATTATGAACTCTTCCCCCATCTCGTTCAGATGTCTATATATCTCCGACCCCTCAGGAGTGTCTTTCTCAAGGACTTGAAAAACTATTTTAAGTGTAATCATAAGGAAATATGGGGTCGCTGTCTTCCAGTGTCTGTGAGAAGACAGGATTACCAGCTAACAGACATGGTTGGCCTAACCACGCCTACACTGAACAGCCCTTTGTGCATGTTCACTTTTTTAAAGCTAATTCAGCTCCTGCTTCTCTCTTCCTAATCCCCTTTTCTCCCTTTCAAATGCCCTATCACCTCTGTGCAAATTGGAATGGAGTTCAAATATTTCACTGAATAAAGTCCGTTCTCACCACTTTAATACCTGGCTTTTCTTGTCTTTGAAACACCACAACGGCCTTCTGAAGGAAGCAAACATACTTTGAAACATGTGACCTTACCATCCTGGCAGCAGATACTGGAACCAGAGGTAATATACCTGGTGCCACAATAAGAATCTACTGTATATGTTCAGGGGAGCCCATGGTTAGCCTAAAATGAATGCTTTTCCCCAAAAGGATGCTTTATTTTGGAAGGAGATGATGACCGATCACATCCCCATTTTTTAGAAGGCTGAACATAGATACAAAAAAAGCGAGGCCCTCTATGTAGAGCTACACAAGGAGAAAGCAGTACGTTGAAGCAAGGAATGGGAGGAAGTAAGTGAAAAAGTAATGAAGCCAAGAGAAAGAAAAAACCATGAGGGTGGAAAAAAAAGGAAAAGGAATAAGACTTAATTGCATTAGGACGGAAACACGGCAGAGAGAGAAGCAGGGAAGGAGTGGGGAACTGGCTCATGTATGACACAGCATAAGAACGAGTTTGTATCCTGAGGTGAAATTCAGGGAAAGTGTTCCACGAGTTCAGTACACACAGTTCTTCCTAACCTTTTACTTCTCCACCTGTCCTGATACTGTCTGTTCCATTAACCAAAGAAACTGGATGATTTTAAGACTTGCATCTTGACAGAGGCTAATCAACACACACAGAATGTAAGTACAAATAAAACACATCTCTGCCCAGAAGAACTCTCAGGTTAATCAGTGAGAAATTACCTTAATTATTATCAATAGCTGAGTCCACATCAGGATCTCTAGACACTGCAGCAACTTGTCATTTTGTCCTTCCCAGAACAAAGTTCTCAATTCTCATTCATCCATCAGGATTGCTACAGTGCAATCGCTGATTTGGAGTTGGCTAGATAGGAGGCCTGATTGATTATGCAGAGCAGTTTATAGCTCAGATAAAAGGTCAGCCTAACTCACAACAATTATAAAGTCACTTTATATAGCCTTCATGGTTTATTGCTGATTTTAAAAGTATGACAAGAGCATATGAAGATGTCAGAAATATGCAGATTTCATAATTTGATCACTTGCTTGCCTGCCTAACCTGGCCAAGTTTTTAGAAAAAAAGGATGTCCATCTACTCAAAGCAGGAAGTACCAATCCAAAAGAAAGAGAGGAAGGGAGGGAGGGAGGGAGGGAGGGAGGGAGGGAGGAAGGAAGGAAGGAAGGAAGGAAGGAAGGAAGGAAGGAAGGAAGGAAGAAAGGCCTATTTCTTCAGGCAAGTCTTCAGGATTTGTTTCGAAATTATATGTAACAAACCTGCACGTTGTGCACATGTACCCTAAAACTTAAAGTATAATAAAAAAAAAAAGAAAATATAAACATGAGTTCCTCAGCTGGAGTATAAGTCTCCTGAGAGCAGAGGAACTATGCAAGTAAATAGAAAAGGTGTAATGGTTGTGACAAAACTAACATATATATCTTGTTGTTTAGATGAAAATGTGCCTTTTACAACAATAGCATGTATTTCCAAATTGGGTCCCAAACAATACCTTTTGTGTGAGGTTGATAGTCATCTTTTAGCAATAAATGCATGATTGTACTAAAAAAAAAAATTACCTGAATCCCTTTTCAGGCACAACTGCTCAAGGTAATGGCCCAAATTTGACCATCCCACTTTCTTTCAATAAAACCTCATCTGCCTTATTTCTTGTTCTTTCAGAGAGTAAATAATTGGCTACTATCAGCATTAAACAGTTTTGCTTTATCTGTGAATTTAAACATTCTAAGTCCTAAAAGAATATTAGTAAAAACTTAAACCACCAATAAATGGCACTGTTAGGCTAGGCATGGTGGCTCATGCCTGTAATCTCAGCACTTTTGGAGGCCAAGGCGGGCAGATCACTTGAGGTCAGGAGTTCAAGACCAACCATCCTGGCCAACATGGTGAAACCCGTCTCTACTAAAAATACAAAAATTATCCAGGTGTGGTGGTGGGTGCCTGTAATCCCAGCTACTTGGGAGGCTGAGATAGGAGAATCACTTGAACCTAGGAGGGGGAGGTTGCAGTGAGCCAAGATTGCGCCAATGCGCTCCAGCCTGGATGACAACAGTGAAACCCAGTCTCAAAAACAACAACCAAAAGGTATTGTTAGGCAGGATTTGAAAACATTGGGTTGAGTGATAGTTGCTGCTTGAAAAAGCATATCCAGAAATAATGTCTCATCTGCCCTTTGACTACAGAGAGCAATTTAACTTCTAATTTCTGTGACAGACATTTTCACAAGTACCCTATGATTATCATTATGGTCAACATTAGAGAAAAGACCTATTTTTATTATTCATAATTTTCACTACTAATTATATTTCATCTGTGTGTGTGTATATATATATATATACACACATATATATATACATATATACGTGTGTGTGTTTGTGTGTGTGTGTGTGTGTGTGTGTGTGTAAATTCCCATTTTGGAAAAACTCAAATTGGATCAAAAGAAGTTCAAAGTTTTTTGAAGGTCACAAAAATAAGAGTTAGATCCATAAATCCAACTCCTACTTTTCTGGTATTTATGACAATAGAAGGTTTTATCAGGGCACCATAACTTCGCTCAGGCTTAAAATTAACGATCTAATAAAGTTGGAAGTATATGCTCCTTTTGTAAGGGCAAACAGAAGCTGTTCTGTAGGAGAGAGATTGGCAAAACAAAAGATTATATTTTAGTTATTTTTATGTTTTCAGATGGAGTGGATAAGAGAGACTTATGTACTGCTACAAATAACTAAATATTTTGTAAACCCCATTTTAGAAACTATCCCTACTTTGATCATTGATAAGTAAAAAATCTATCAAGTTAATATAAACAAAACAGCAAAATGAAAATCCAAAGTAAGTTCTCAATGTGAGCTGTTAATTGATCCAAACTGTATTATCCCAAAGGGTTTCATGAACAAATTAATGCAACCTTTTTCAGGTTACAAAGCATTTTTATGTAAGCATTTATTTTATCCTCATAGTTTTTATGAGGCAGAGGCAGAGATCTGAATACTGTATTGTAGAGACGAGGAAATGAACTAAAAGAGGCCTGAGAAACTGATTCAATCAGGTAACGACAGAGGCATGGTGAGGACCTTGGTCTCCAGACTCTTTGTTGGTAAATGGTGACCCAGGAACCTGCAGCAGTAACGCTCACACCTTCTGAAAGCTGCTGCCTTCTGCGTTTAGGAGTGCCCACCCGCATCTACACATTCTCTTCCTTCGAAGTCAGAATTGTTTTTAAATATTTCTCCAGTTATTCCTCATTTTGAGTCTGTGGTTCCAGCTCCAGCCAGATGGAGCACTCTATCTTTGTGGTGATTTCATTGTCCCTGAGTTGTCAAATAAAGGAAGATTTTCTATGCAGTGGAAGCTGTGATGGACCTTCCAGGCCACATCTCTTCAGGAATGAAATACTTGCTACCCCAGAAACTGGAATTGTCATGGCCAGACTTCCTTCATCTCTTAGACCCTTTCATAGTGACCTCAGCTAAATAGAACTTCTTAGCCAAAGTTGTTCCACCATTCCAGGCCAATGGCATTCAAGGATTATTCAATGAAGGCTTATAAAGGCTTTTGAGACTCCATCTCAAAAAAAAAAAAAAAAAATTTTGTGTTTTGCTTTTTTTCTTAGTAAGTGATGTTGAGGCAATTGAAATTTCATGTTTAAAGGAAGAACACTGACCTTTTCATGAAAAGAAATAAAATAATAAATTTGGTTTGCATCATAGATTTAAAAGTAAATGTAATTAAATGCAAGGAGAAAACACAGAATAGAGAATTTATACAGCATGAATCCTAAAAAAAAGTAATACATTTGGTTTTATTAATATCATGAATATATGTTTAGAAAATTTTGTTAACACAGTGAATTAGAAAGCCAGAGGCTAGAATAAGATATGTGCAATATACACATTGATTTACATACAGAATTATAAAAAATCAGTAATAAGAAAAATCAATTTATAAATGGTGAAATTTTTTAAATAGCTAATAAGCATGTAAAAATAGACAACATTATTACTCATGTAAACCAAATGCAATTTCAAACAATGAGATGCCATTACATATCCAACAGAGCAGTGAAAATTCAATTGTTGAGGATGTGGAACAACTGGAACCTTCATTCACTGCTGGTGGGAGTGATCATTACTTTAAGGACTTTGAAAACGTACCTGATGTGTGGGCTAAACCTAAGCATATGTCTTCTCTATGACAAAACTATCCACTTCTAGGTATAAACCTAAAGGAAATGGGTCTATTTAGTTGCAAAATCCAATCACAAGAATATATATATATAGCAACTTCATTCATTACTGTCAAAAATCTAGAAATAGCCCAGATATTTATCAATAAGAAAATGGATAAACAATCTATGTTGTATTCATAGACTAGAGTATTACATAAAGATAAAACAAAAACAAAGTTAAGTTACATAAATGGATTTCAAAAAATATTAAGTAAAATGAGTGAGACACATAAACAGTCATAGTTTTTTATTTCTTTCACACGAAGTTTAAGAGCAGGCAAAACTAGTCTGGAGTAAAAGCAGTTAAAATAGTGATTACTTCTGAGACAGGAATACTGACGTCAAAGAGACCTGAAGGGAAACTCTGGGGTTGTGGCAGTTTTCTTTTTTCTTTTTCTGTTTTTGTTGAGATGGAGTCTCACTCTGTCACCAGGCTGGAGTGCAGTGGTGCGATCTTGGCTCACTGCAACCTCCGCCTTCTGGGTTCAAGTGATTCTGCTGCCTCAGCCTCCCGAGTAGCTGGGACTACAGGTGCGTGAAACTATGCCTGGCTTTTTTTTTTTTTTTTTTTTTTTTTTTGTATTTTTAGTAGAGACGGGGTTTCACCATGTTGGCCAGGATGGTCTCGAACTCCAGACCTTGTGATCCACCTGCCTCGGCCTCCCAAAGTGCTGGGATCACAGGTGTGAGCCACTGCGCCCAACCAGTTCTGGCAATTTTCTATACATTCGTCTGAGTGATAGCGTACATGTGTGTATAAATTGGTAAGTATTCACAGAGATGTATGTTATTGAAGCACTTCACTTCAATAAAAATATAATTAGAAACAATTAGTATCCAAATGCTGGCCAAGAGCATCATTATGGTCAAGTTTAAGTCACATCCACCTCCCTGCCATCCTGAGGTAAGAAAGAAGAACAATGTGGCAACTTTGTCTTCTGAGGTGGAAGTGAAATTGCCTTTCACACGTATAAGGGACAAGGTCATTCACGTACAAAAAAAAAAAAAAAAAAAAAAAAAAAGAATTGCTTGGTCATTAAAAATGGAACTAAATTCTAAGTAGTCAAAGTTATAAGATCTCTGTAGGTACTCTGGAAAATTACCCCAGAAAAGGCCACAAAAATTCTTTTGATTTAGGAAACAAATGCCTTTTTAGATAGTAAATTGGTTTTCATAAAGACTAAAATTTGGTGATCTTTCTGAGTAAAGACTTACTGGAAAATTGTGCTCTGAACTTGCACTGGAGATTAAATTAAACTGGCTATTCCTGATAAAACTATCTTCATTTTGGAAGTCTTTAAAATGGTTTAACCACTATGAGAAATAAACTGTCATAAAAAAACTAATAACTGTGCTAGAGAGGGCTAAACAGCATTAGAATATATATAAAATATATAATCCCCAGCCATGCGTGTGTGTGTATATATGCATATAATATATATGTATAAAATATAATATTCCCAGCCATATATGCTATCACATTTCCTTCTACATCTTTGAACTTGTGTTTGACCTATTCTACAAGAAACCTGGAGGAGAGCAGTGATAGTTATTTCAAGTGCCTAGCACTCATAGTAAATAAAAAGGTATTATGCGAGCACTTATTGTGAGTACTGATTTCTAACCTGAATTCTTAGTTACTGAAGATCTCATATACAAGACAGAGGAAATTCTCTTTGCTTATCTTTATTTTTACCCCACGCACAAAATGTGTAGTGATGTCCATTCCTGCTAAGCATTATATACTGGCATGATTTGGATTTGCCAGCTAGACCCTTGGGGTGTATAAGTTATACACAGTTTCATATAATATGTCTCATAGAGACAGTCGGCCTACAGTGTGTCTCCTGAAAAGCTGTTGCATAGTACAATTCTCTGAGCTTGATTTTTGACATATTTTCAGGGGCTACAGATAAGTTCAGTTCCTACTGGGATGCTAATTCCACTACATCCTACATTAAAAACATAATCTTAATGTAAAACAAAACATTTGTAACGTATAGATCTAATATTTATTTAGAAATAGATACATTGATTTCAAAGTTTCCACATTTTAACTTCCTACATATTTGACGCTTTCATCCGTAGAATATCTTTTGTCTCCTTAGTGAACTCCTTAGTAAACAATGTTGACAATAGACGTTGCTTCAACCTCCTCACTGTTTTATTTTTCTTGCTTATTCAGCTTTCTCTGTTAGTAGCTAATTTCCCTGGGGCAAGAACATTTGTTTCCTTTCAAATCCATTCTTTTTGGATGTAGGTCCACAGCTGGATTCACTACTTGAATTTCTCATAAACTTATTGAGTGTTCACACACATTGTTTCTCTTTCACAGTTCTTGATAGAAATACTTTTTTTTTACTTCATTCTCTAAGTAGTAGCAAAAAATATTTTAGTGACACACTACCAAGACATACATTACCACTACTGTGTTTAAAATTCTTCAATGGCACAACAAACATCTTACAACGAAGTATTTCTTGATATGATCATACTAGACAGAGTTTTAAACATCCCCTCCCCTTTACCTCCCAAGTTTCCATCTTCTGATTCTCAGTGGAAATTGACTAGGCACCTCTGTAGGGGACTTTGCAGATGTTGTTAATGTTGCTCATCAGCTGACTTTAAGATAGAAACAGTAGTGTGGATTATCCAGGTGGGCCCACTGTTAACCACATGAGCCCTTAACAGCAAAAGAAGATGGCAGAAACCTCAGAGAGATGGAGCTCAGAGAAAAGCTGGGGAGTTTCAAAGCATGACAGGGACTTAACCCATGGTTTCTGAAAGGTGGGGTGGAAAAAATGGAAGAGTTGCAGATGACCTCTAGGAGCAAAGACCAACATCCAGCTGACAGCCAACAAGAAATGGGACCTCCATCCTTTAGCTGTAAGGAACTGAATTCTGCTGAGAACCTTAACGATCCTGGAAGCAGCTTATCTTCCAGAGCCCCTGGTAAGAAATGTAGACTATCTGACACTGATTTCCACTTCAGACTCTAAGCGGAGCACCCAGCTAAGCCCACCAGACTTCTGACTTAAAAGTCTGTGAGCTAATAAATAGTCACTGTTTAAAGTTGCCAAATATATGCTAGTTTGTTCTGTAGCAGGAGAGACTGATAGGGCATCCTATAATTAGAAGAAATGTCTGGCCCTTACAGCACCTTGACCTCTTCCCTCTCTCTTCTAGAGCCACTCCAGTCATCTTTCTGTCATTCTCCTCTTAGTTACAGAAGTGTTTGTTTGTTTTGAATGAAATATTCTCTTGACTTCTTCATATGCTTAGCTTCTGTCCATTCCACAGATGAGATATCAGGGTTAGAACCTCAGGAAGGAGATATTGTTAAATTGAACCCTAAAAATTTGAATCTCCACATTATATTGCCATGTAATCATTCACTCTCCTTCCCAGCACTTTGAGAAGTTGTCAATGTACATTTACCAGGCAGTTATTTTATTGGTTGATTACCACAACTGGAAAGCAGGCCTCAGAGAGCAAAGATCATCAGCTTTTAATCACCATTACACCTTCAGCATTGCGTTGGGCTGAAGAAATCTGAGGTGAATGAACCAGCTGAAGAGTTAGGGTACCATAGATACAAATTGGCAAAACTAGATCCAGGTGACACCAATTTAAATTGAGTTCCTACCAGGGGTAGTCATCATGTTAGGGAATAGAAAAGTTCTTTTTGTCTGTAATCTGATAAACTTTCTGTCATTCAGGTTATATAATTTGAAAAGTATACCCCGACACAAATTTAAACAAATTACATCAGATATTTCTATTTTTCCTAGAGAGATGACAGTGCAGTCAGAGGCAGAACATGGATTAAGCACACCCCTAGTTTATCAATACCAGATTAATATTTATATCCCCTACATAGTCCCTAAAGACAACAGTGGAGAACGATTTCCATTCTGAACAGAGAGAGAGAGAAAGAATCCAAACCAACTAAGATAATGAGTCATGTATTGGCCGAGTTCTAACAAACCAACTAGCAGTGATTCTGTGTATATATAACAGAAAAGGGGGGGGGGGGAAACAACGAGGAGACAGTAGGTAACTTAGAAATCAGCAGCACCAGACTGGAGGAACAAAAATCATAAGCAGTATTGGTGGGGTTCTGGGCCTCAGCTTACCTGGCAGAGCTGCAGCCGTGGCAGGATATCTCATGGCAGGATCTAGAACTATGAGAGTGTTGTCAGTGCTCTTGAAAATGTCCACGGGAGAAGAAGAAATGCCAGGTTTCCCTAGTCTCCCAAATTCCAGCTTTCCATTGGTAACTTTTATTGACCAATCTACTTGAAAGCAGGTTGACAGGCCTGTGGAACTCAACCTTCCTACAAAACAAAGCAGAGTAGGAGGAAGAGAAACAGATTCACCACAAAGGGGCTCAAGCATGAAACAGCTGACCACTCAACCCTAATGACAGCATCCTATTTGAATGCAGGTTCATGGCTAGATTAACTACTTGAATTTCTCATAAATTTCTTGTTTGTTCACACACATTGTTTCTCTTTCACGGTTCTTGGTGGAAATATTTTTTACTTCCTTCTCTAAGTAGCAGCAGAAAATATTTTATATGACCACATACAGGAAAATCTCACATAGTCCCTAAAGAGGACAGTGGAAAAAGATTTCCATTCTATTCTTATACTTTAAGAGCAACAGAGATAGAGTTAACATGAAGAGTAATATTTTTCCTTGGGAAGAATGCACTGTAATTCATTATTTCTTCATTTCCTTGGGAAGGATTAGCTGGAATCCACCAGCTCTTAATGATGACATATTGCTATTATTAAACCAATGTTTGATTAACAATAACTTGATTCACTAGAGTACATTTTGAACTCTCATGAAATAACTAGGAATAAGTCCCAGGAAAACTGGAAGTTACTACACTAGATTAGATATGATTAGTACTATCTCAAATGGATTATATGAATAAAAAAGTTCATTTAACTTTGATACTTGCAATAGCTAGTGTGTTTCTTTAGCTTGAGAAAAGAAAGTTTTCTAGCATTAAGAGTAAATTGAAGTAAAATGAGAAGAAAGTAAGGAAAGACTTTTTCCTTAGTCCACGTTTTTACTATTCTCTAGATTGAGTTTCCTCTCTTAATGCTCATATGCATTGTATAGTGTGAAGTGTAAATGCCATTGTATGTTAAAATATTTACTTTTAAAACAATTTTTGGGAAAGGAATATTTTACTTAGATGTGAAAAAATGTAATAGAGATCATCTCCTTTATTTTACTTGCATGTGATACCCAGTCTTACCGTTTGTTTGCCACTTTCAAATCCTAGAGTGGATTAAATTTTTTGAATCTAACCAAGTGTACTACAAACCTAAGCCTCATCATCTCTTTCCTGAGTGACTAATCAGGGCCGTAACTTCCACATTTGACCTTACCCTGGGTCCACTTCATACACAGCAGCCTGAGTAATCTTTCAAGAATGCATATTAGATCCAGTTGCATCCTGGCTCAGGCATCTTCAGTGTATCCTCATTGTGTATATGCTAAATCCGGAATCCTAACCTGGCTTGTAAGAACCCATAACTGGCTCCTGCCTACCATTCTGTATCTTGCTCTCCACATCCCACCCATTTTGGTGGTTTTCTTTTCCTTCAACATGACAGTTCACTGTACTGCCTTGGGGGCATTGTAGTAGCCATTGTTCTACCTAGAATTCTTTCTTCAGATTCTAGTTTCTCTGTTGATATGTCACCTCTCCATAGTACTTAGAGTCTCAGTCAATCCCAATTGTGTTACTATATTTTACTTTTTATCATATTGTATCACTATGTTTTTTAATGTATTATATTTCAGTATCTTATTTTTATCATAGTGCTTCTGAATACCCAATAATCTCACAATAAAGGAGAATGTGTCACACAAAAAAGGAGAGTAAGAACTTTATATGTCTTGGTTAATTTTTTATCTCAGTTGTATCTCAGCTGCCAGAACAGTATCTGGCATACAATAAGCGCTCAGTAAATGTTTGTTAAATAAATAAATACATTAAAAATCCTAGTACTCAACTTGAGGTGATTCATCAAGAGATTTCACCAAAGAAATTAATTCATAAATCTGAATTTCAATATAGTGTCCTTTTTACTTCTATCCTGAATTTGATTTTGAGGTAGAAAGGAAAAAATCATCATTATTAATTAATATTGGAAAGCTGCTAGAGTTTCCACAAGCCTTTTTATGTTAGAGCAAAGCTATGTTGTAACGCCATTATTTCTATTTATTAGGGAAAACAGAACAATACACATTTCCTAATAATATTGGTAGGATCAAACTGACCTCTCATCTCTGGACACCTTGGGATGAGACAAAACCAAAAAATGAATAGATAATTAAGCAACATTTTTCTTCTTCTTTCTCTCTTTATCCCCACAAAAATTAAGGCAGTTTTCATGACACTTCTGGGAAAATGAGAAAAAATATAATGCATTACACTCAGATAAAACAGAGATACTGTTCTAGTTCTCTAGGAAAAGCTACATATCCATGACTCTCTCATCCTAACATTTGCCTACAGGAATTTTTTGAAGTTGATATATATTTGATTTGCTACTTTGCTACATATTAAAATGTTCAGTAATTTCTCTCACCCACACATCAAAATGTATTTGTTTCAGACGTCCTGCCTACTTCCAAGAGCACTTGAAATAACTTGTAATTTAAAACAGTATTCAGAACCAGACAAGTAGGAATAAAATAGAACTCCTCTATTTAAAAAAGAAAAAGTACTTAGGAATTGCTAGATTTCTGTGATGAAAAGAATACTGTACATGGATCCTGGATGTACACTCAGTTTTCCAGCAATTAAGGAAACCTTTTTGTCTTAACCAAGGAAACGTGAGTTTACAATGTTTGTCTTTTCTGACAATAGATAGCCTGCAAATTCATAATAAGCTCGGCAGAACCAATATTTTCTTTTAGCTCTGCAATTCAAGCAGGAAGCTGAGCTCTGCAGTGTATTGAATTATTGAGCTTGATTTTGCATTCTTCTATAGAATGATACATCCATATGGTTTCCATGGCCTCTTGGTAGGCAGAATATACTTCTCTGTATACTTAATATTGGCCTTAGCTTTGTGATATGCTCTGTTCAATGGTATGTTAGGGCACCACAGGAGAAGTGTTTGGGACTGCCTGCTTGTGCTTCCATGACTATTATGAGAACATACCCCACATAGGAGCTACTTCACTACTGGTTCCAGAAAAGCATGAAGCATAGCCATCCAGCCAGCCTGCAGCTTAGAGCAGAGCAATCCAGTGCATGATGTATAAATAGAGCATAATTCTGGCAATAGCTAATACCAGTTCCTTTCTCAAGGCAAAAATGGAAATCATGCAAGGGAAATTGAGTAATAAAGAACGATCTCTTTATCTACATATTTTAAAACTACAAGCTGGTGTCTTTAGATCAGCAAAACATATATATGGCGATTTCTGTGTTTATTCTTCTCTTCCCATGTCAATGTATAATAACAGTCTCTAAATTGCATATTGATTATATACAGTGGTGCAATAACACCTTTAATATAATTTTCTAGTGCAGAATTAATGAATACATATGTGCATGTCACACTACCTCTCAAGATTTGGGAGTTTTCTAATTTTCAAAATATATTGAAAACAAGCTTGTGTATATCTTACGACTGAAATATTTACTTCAAAGGTATTACTTGTAACAAACTTGTGCATGTGTATAAAACCTTTACAAAGGAGGCCATTTGTTTTTAATGGGTATAAAATTGAAAAAACAAAAACAAAAAGTCCAATAGCGAATAAATGTTTACATCATAGTGCATGCAATAAACACAGAAAAATATAAAAACTTAATTTTTATATTTTTGAATTTTCTGAATTTTTTTAATGAGCATAAATTAAATTTTAAAAAACTTTATTCTAGAATTTAATTTTTTAAAATTAAATTTTGTTCAATAGTATAAATTAAATTTAAAAAATTGTTCAATGAGTATGAATTGAATTTTAATTTTAAATTTCAATTTTTTAAAATTTAATTCATACTCGAACAAAATTTGGAAAATTCAGAAATATATGAGGGAAAATAATTGTCAATATTTTTATCTTTTAGTCAGTCAATGTCAACATGCTGTTATATTTCCTTTTTGGCTTCTCTTGTGGTCCTTTGGGCAGTTAATGAGCAGGTTGATATAACGGAGACTCATCAATCATAATATTAGATATAATTTGTCAAATTGCCTTTTACTTAAAATATTAGCATTTGTTTTTAGTCAACAATTTTTAAACACTGATTTTAGATGGCAGGGGATACTAATATATTTATTTGATCAGGTTAATCTCTTGTCTTTTACTATGACTGTTTCAAACTTTCTTCATTCTCTTCAAATACCTGGCCCTCACCTATTTTTTCTTACCTGTACATTTTCCACAGATCACCTTATTGCAAATTGGACTCCTCCACTACCTTAGTACTGAATATGTATGGGCACCCTGCTTATCATTTTTTTTTTGATTGATTGATTATTTTTATTATACTTTAAGTTTTAGGGTACATGTACACAACATGCAGGTTTGTTACATATATAAACATGTGCCATGTTGGTGTGCTGCACCCATTAACTCATCATTTAGCATTAGGTATATCTCCTAATGCTATCCTTCCCCCCTCCCCCCACCCCACAACAGGCCCCGGTGTGTGATGTTCCCCTTCCTGTGTCCATGTGTTCTCATTGTTCAATTCCCACCTATGAATGAGAACATGCAGTGTTTGGTTTTTTGTCCTTGCGATAGTTTGCTGAGAATGGTGGTTTCCAGCTTCATCCGTGTCCCTACAAAGGACATGAACTCATCATTTTTTATGGCTGCATCATTCTTATATTTTGCTATGGTGAAGGTGCTGTGGGTAAACCTATCTGATGTTGATCCCTCCTGGCTTTTCTTGCATACACTAGTAACTTTGGTTATCTCCTTCTTCCTTATCTATTCACCCTCACCTTGGTAATAGATCTTTCCGATGGCTGTATACAATACTCAAATGACTCATATTGAAGTGGAAAAAATTATTTATAAACTCATCCATGTTGCTACTGCATCCCCCACACTCTATATATGCCTTTCACAGACAAACAGAAGATCAATCCATACATGTGATTTCCTTTTAATCAAAACCATTCAATTTTCAAGCCTCTGCAATCTAGCTCCTGGTCCCATCCCTTCCTGAAATGACGGTCAAACTAGTCTGATTAGCTAAATCAAATATGTTCCATATTTAACTAAGTCAACAAGCACATTGCTCCAACTGTTCAAAAATACCCTGTGACACAAACACCCTTTGGAGCCATTTGGCCATCAAATGAAATGTAGTAACTTGGCGTTGCTGAATTTCTTTAAGGCCTTTCCTAGAGTTCAGAAATTTCCTGACAGCTATTTAAAAAAAGGAATACTATATATTTTAGGGATTGACACCCTTCAGTCCCTCAACCCTGGTTCAGTTGGTTTTCAGTTGATAATTTTCCTCCTTAATTTCAAATTTGGATACAGCAAATTCTTTACTGTGGAATATGAGGCCCTCCATAACCTTGTGAGTAACAATCTTTCTAGGCTTTTCTCTTTCTGAATCCTGAGCAGCCCTATTTAGTTTTTATTTTTATTTTTATTTTTTTCTTCTAAGTAACAAACAACTGGTTGTGGTTACCCACACACACCATAGTACTATGAACATTAAGATTATCAAGTCCTATTTTGCTTTTTTTGTTGTTTGTTTGAGATAAAGTCTCGCTCTGTTGTCCAGACTAGAGTGCAGTGGTGTGATCTCGGCTCACTGCAACCTCTGTCTCCTTGGTTCAAGTGATTCTCCTGCCTCAGCCTCCCCAAGCCTGGGATTACAGATGTGTACCACCATGCCCAGCTAATTTCTTGTATTTTTAGTAGAGACGGGGTTTCACCATGTTTGCCAGGCTGGTGTTGAACTTCTGACCTCGAGTGATCCACCCTCCTTTGCCTCCCAAAGTACTGGGATTACAGGTGTGAGCCATCAGGCCTGGCTCAAATCCTATTTTGGATCTATTTTCTCATGTTTATCATTAAAACTTGGGAATATTTCTGTTCTGTATAAATGCTTAAATATGTATAAATATATATAAAGTATTTACTATATAAATAAGTAAATAAATGAATATTGAATTAAATTCTGGATGAAAGCAATTGCGTAATTTGATTAAATTTATACCATATGGGAAAACAGATTCATAAAAATAAAAATGGAGTTAAGCATTTGAATCTGTCTGCATGGATATTTTTACAAACCATTCTTATCACTATATCCTGTCATTTGCTCCTCAGCCCTTCTGCAACTTTTTTCTGGGATCTGATTTATTAATATTGTATTTAGTAGCCATAACCCCTTCTTTTATACAACTGGTCATGAAGGTAAGCAATAAGAAGAAAATGAAATATTTTGCATTCATTTTTGTACTTAATAAAAAAGATACAGCATAGTGATTGAGCATAAAATTTGAAGTTAAACTGCCTAGGTTTGAATGCCAGCCCTACCACCAATTAGCTGTGTGATTTTTCTAGAATTATCTATTTCCTCTCTTCCCCAGTTTTCTCACCTGTGAAATGGGAGATGTTGGAGTACTTACTCCTCAGGTAATTAAACTTAGTGCAGAAATAAACAATAGCAAAAACAATAAAATGAAAACCACCTGGTATTATTTGCATTCCCATCTTTTATGAACTGTATACTAAACTAAAATGAACCAATGACATATCACCTGAAATACAAAGGCTTTTGGTTGACAGGGTCTCATTTAATTTTCAGATTATATACAATTTATAACTGCTATTTAAGTTTGGCCTTTCTGGAACACCTGCTTCTATGTAGTTTCCAAAATCTCTATGTGACGAAGAATTGATGTTTATTAACTTCATAGGAAGCTATGACTGAGAAATTGGAAAATTAAATAAAATAGAAATACATGGTTTGCCCTGAGGGAAAGAGAGACAGGGAGGCTCCTTTGAGAGCAAGACTATAAAGTACCTTTGTTTTACCCACACCTTATCTCCAGGATGAGTAACTCGCAGTTTTAACAGATCAGGTTTCTTGTTAATTCATGCTACAGGTGGGCCTGCTTTTGCTTTAATTCATCCAGCTGCAGCTTTTGAAGAAAGATAAAAATCATTTAATATATAGTAAGAATCTCTTCACTTTAGACCCAAGTGAAAAGTCAAGCAATAGCGTTGGCTTTTATGCTGGAGAAAACAGTTATTTGTAGTGCCATGGTTCTTAACAAGCAGATTCTTCTTTTATGCCATTAAAGCAAAAAAGAACTGGGTTAGAAATTGTAACAGTGGCCCCATAATGAGACCCAAAGTTCCATATTTGCAAAAATGTAAATTAACATGTTATCTAAACTGTGATGGGAAGTATCTGTGTTATGTTAAATTCCTTTAATGCTGCCAAGGAGGTTAACTAAGTAGTAATGATAAAAGTGTTTCTATCATATAAATAAGAGTGCCTCAATAGCTCAGACACCTGCATTTATTTTGTTGAAAATGTTATGGCTCCTTACTCAGCTTATACCTACTTCCATAGATATTAACATCTAGTAGATGACAAAAGAAAATGTGTATATTTTCAAGAAGATCATTAATGCATTGCATACTCTCAGCACATTCCTGTTTGTTATTTTATGTATTTCACTTTTTCCTATGACAGATTACATAATTTTGCAAAATTATTTTTCTTTTAGCTGAGGGAGCAAAGGACACATGAAAGGATGTTTGCTGTATTTTTAGAGCTACTACTCATATATGAATTCCCAACACTAGAGAAAAAGTAAAATGTTGCTAATAGGAGTGAAGGCAAAACAATAGGAACCTGGCCATAGAATGCAGTGGCTTAGTTTTAAAGCACACGCTAGCTCTATGATTCTTAGCAAATCATTTCCTCATAGGTAAAGTGAGAAAGATACTTACAACCTCATTTCTTAGAGTTTTTATTATGAACATAAAATTAATATGTTTTAGAATATCCAGAACTCTTTCTGAAATAAATTTTTGCTGCTACAAAACTCAGAAAGAATAGACACCAAAGGCACTTTTCTTTCTCTGGCACCACTGCACTAGATATTAATAATTACACTAATGAAAACAATTCAGCCCAATGTTAATTGAGTCCTTGCAATGCGCTGGGTAGTTTGTTAAGCGCTATACAAATATGAATTAATTCACATAAAACATGGCTTTGTATTTGCTATTTCTACCACCATTTTCCCAATGAAAAAATGACTACCTAGAAAATTTAGCTAAATTGACATCTGACAATTGTCCTACATTAAATTAATGGTATATATAGAATTGGTACCCTTTTCTAAATGCTCTTACCTGCTCCCCACGTTTATAATAAATGCAACCCCATCAGTCTCTTGATATAGCTGATATTTGACTTTAATTATATTTTCATCAGCTTTGTTCTTGCATGTGGGACTTTTTGTTGGAGGAGCAGAGAGGCCAGCAATTCTCTCATTTATGAAGTTGAGACGGGGAACATAAACTTTCCATTTTTCTAAACTACTTCTGCTTTCTCTGTTCACTGAGCTGGAGGGCAGAGTGAGTAAGGGAAACATTAACCAGATGTATCTCTACCTTGAAATCACATCTTTGACTCCATTACTGTTACAATAAGTATTTTCTAAGCAAATTATTTGTGTTTTAAACTGTGCCTGGCAGAAATTGTAACAATATGACTCATGAGACTTATAATCAATATGCTGTGTAGTAAGGAAAATGATAAGAAATGAACACAACGTTACGGACGAAAAACTTTCAAAAATCTAAGGTAAATATAACAATCAGGGGAAAGAGTAATATTTGAGGTTCATCTTGTCAAATAAAACATTTGTAAATGATACAATGTGAGAAAAGCAACAAAGAGAACAGTTCGCCCAGAGATCTGGGACACTGGGTATAAATTAAGTAATTTAGGATGCTAAGGGATTGTGCTCAAGTATAGTTGGGAGGCAGAGGGTGGACCAAGGATTAAACCCTGGTAGAGAGATGGGCTAGAGAAGTCAGCGAGTACAAATGATGGCTAGCCATAGATAGCACACAAAGATTTTTTATTTAATTCTGTGATTATAGGAAGTGAATGAAGGGTGTGGAGTAGTGAAATAAAGTGATCAGTTTTAATTTTAGAAATGTGATTCTGGTGAGAGAGTTTGAACATGCAAACCTGGAGGTAATGAAGTGTCAGGGGTCTTTAAAAATAGCCTATTTGCAACTAGATAAACACATTAGGTGGTCAAATATATTGGTTGGGAACAGAAAACCCTACAGTTTACTGTGGCTTGTCTATGTGATCAGTCAGGGCATCTCTGATCTGGAAGTTCTATGGTCTTTTCAGATACTGATTAATCACAAACTGCAACAGAGAAGAAATTTCTAATTTTGTCTACAGGTACACGGGAGTAGAACTTATTACGAATTATTTCAGACATATAAATGATATTATGAATAAATATTCAACACATTTAATTTTAGAAAGCAGATTAGTACATACACAATTAATGTTACTGTGTAGCCCTTGCTGATATATAGAACCCTCCCTAATAGACATAAACACTGTGGTGGTTTTCATCCCCATGCATGTCATTCTATTTTGGGCGCATTCTATTGTGTGTTTTCATAGAAATTAATATTTTATTATTCAGTACTATGTTTATGGTATTTATACATGTTGTTAATGTTAAGTATAGTTCTAATTTATTTGTATTTCTGTATAGTATATTCCATTTTATAAACAAACATAAACTTATTTTCTATTTTTCTGTTATGGCCATTCATATTGTTTATAAGCTCTCATTTTATCAAATCATGTTGCTATGAACAATCATGTACATGTTAACTAGTGCAATATTCTAGAATGTTTTCAATGTATATGCCAACAGATATAATTCCTAAACCATAGAGTATAACTATCTTGCAATTTAGTAGGTATAAACAAATTTCCAAAATACTACAACAAGCTTACTCTTCCTTGAGCAACATATAAATGAGTGACATTGCATTTTTGATAGAACTTACCATCATCATCACATTTTTAAGTGTTGCTTAATCTCGTATGTGAGTATGCTTGTTTAAGATTGATATTTTAAAATTTTAATTCCATTTAGCTACCATTGAAATGAGTATATTCATCAAAATCTGGTTAACATTTATCAATGCATCAATTCCTTTAGCAAAGTTCCTTTGTCATTCCTCTTAATTTTTTTGTGAAAGAAAAAGTCAACACGCAGTTGGATGTGGAGTTCATTCAGGCTGTTACTCTTCAATTCATATAACAGCACTTTAGATCTAACTTTTATTAAGAAAAATATAATAGTATGGTACTGGCCAGGGAGCGCTGGGATTTATTTAATGGTAATATCTAGTTCTCAAATATTCATTTTAACCCATTAGAAAAAAGTCAGATCATCCTCCCATGAAATGTGATCTATGATTTTATTATTGTGGGCTTCAGATTAATATTTTGTAGCAGAAGCATCAATCTGATTAAACTGAACGAAAAAGCAATGATGCAGAAGCAGCAAATTTCCACATACAGATGGTGTATTAGCTTGAATCTGGGATAATGGTGATGATTGGGTTTATTTTTTTATAAGATTTGCTGCTATGCTTATGAGTGCTGACATTTGTGTACTCTGCTTTAGATTCTGAGGTTCTTTTTAAAAAAGTATTCAATATTTACCTATAATACATTGTTCTACCATTATCCCAGCTTGTGACTACTGACCAGTAACAACTTGTGTGTGTGAGTTTGCGTGTGTGTGTGTGTGCGTGCTATTATCTTACTTTAGGCAAAATACTATGATGGTATCTGAATCTGTAACATGACATGTTTACTCAGAATACAAAAATGTGCTAGAGTCAGCATTGGTTGGCAATTAGCATCCATTTTTTCCCCTAGTAGGAAGAGTTGCCTGAGAGATAAGGGATAAAGACAGAGAAGGAACTGACTGACTGGATATGGAATTCAAATGACTTGCCATCGGGGTTACCTGTGGCAACTAATTCAGCATCTATTGCTTTTCTGAAAATGAGAATGATATTGACTATACAAAATATTGTGATGTTTCTTCAGTGCCTTGTTCATGAGTAGTCAGCTGGATATATAAGTTCAATGTGAGCTAATATTGTTTATAAGCAAACAACAAAGCAGAAAAAACTGTGACAAAATGCAACATTATGCCACGTAATACTTTAAAATTCAACATGATTTATGTACCTCAGAAGTTTATAAGTTAGTACTTCTTAAACAGGCTTTCTAGACCCCAAGAATCTGCTAATGTTTTCTTCATTTCTACACAAATTTAGACCAAAATTTAATAATAATACAAGTACATTCTGGATCATCCAAATAACTCCCACACATGCTCACTTAATTATGCTGGTTATATGTATATCTTTGGTTTTGCTTGTGTTTGATATAAGTAGCACTAATTTTATTGGCAGAGGCTAATAATATAAAGAAAGGGTAAACACTGTATGTATATGAGCTGAAGATTGCCTAAGTGATTTCATAAAGTTTGAATTGCACCAAGATACTTTTGAAAGTTTGAAGGAAAAAAATATGTGCTAGAAGAATTGAGTTTCACAAAGCATAAGCCAAAATTGGCATATTAAACTTCCAATTTATTTGACAATCTCAGTCAATGCCATAATCATATTTGCATATAAACTTAGATCCAACAAAGCAGCTGAACTATTTCATTAAGAATGTAGTATTGCAGGAGTCAATTTGAAGGGGATTACTATGGTCAAATTTGGAAAAACTTCAGCACCAAAATAATTGAGGACAATAATAAATTGTAAATCAATAAAAAATTATGAAGTTGTACGTCTATAGTGATAAGGTAATAAGTTAATAGAAGAGAAAAAAGAATTATTGCATTGTAGTAGGATGCTGAGTACTGGAGTTGGAGCCTCAGTGGTTTGCATACAATTATTACATCCGCCACTTATATTCAAATGTTTCAGTTGAACTAAAACTAACTTTTACCGTAACCATCATAGTAAAGTTTGGATCACAAAGGAATCATAAATGGATGCTTAATCTAGGGGAAAATTTGGGTGAGGAACTTAGTATTTGCATAGTTCAGATCACTTTAAATTTAAAATGTAATATCATAATGGGAGTTAAGCATGTTTTAGACAGTATTAAATGCGGGTTGTGTTAGATGAACCCAGATTAAAATAAGTCATTTTCATTCAGCCATTTACTCATTTGAAAATATCTACTGGGCCGGACACAGTAGCTCACACCTGTAATCCCAGCACGTTGGGAAGACGAGGTGGGTGGATCATTTGAGGTCAGGAGTTTGAGACCAGCCTGGCCAACATGGTGAAACCTTGTCCCTACTAAAAATACAGATAATTAGCCGGGCTTGGTAGCGCATGCTTGTAATCCCAGCTACTTGGGAGGCTGAGGCAGGATAAATGCTTGAATCCGGGAGGCGGAGGTTGCAGTGAGCCAAGATCATGCCATTGTACTCCAGCTAGGGCAACAAGAGTGAAATTCTTTCTCAGAAAAGTGCATATATATATATAAACATCAGGATTGTGCCCTTTTTATACCCTACTTTGTAAAAAAAGCCTGGCTTATGATCAAGAACATCCTGTTCAACTCCTTCACCAAATACTTGAGAATACATTATTTGGAGGAGGGATTGTATTGATAAGTGTTTTTTTTTTAAGTTTGTGCCCTCATAATTCTCTAATTGGAGAGAGAAGACATAAATCTGAGGTAATATATTAATGCTTCCCAATAAATTGCGAAGATAAAACCAAAGCAAAAAAAAAAAAAAGCTAATAATGCTAATAGAATAAGGTGATCTTTGTTGACTAAAGTAGTGACATCACTGAATATTTGGGTAAAGAATAAGCATGACTATGCCTAAATAGAGCTTGATACAGCCCTTAAGACTGCAGGCCGTGATGACCAGTGTGAATGGGTTCAGTTCATATGAAGTGGCCCATGTGAAAACTGTCTACTTGTGCTTGCAATTCCCAGTGCTGTCCCACAAAGCACGACCTACTTTGGAGATGTCAGAAATCATTAATGATTCTGGCTGCAGGCTAATGTACTGGATTTAAACAAAAATTACCATAATGCAAAGTTCTAAAAGGCAATATCCTTCTAATCAGGCATCATATGTAAATGTGAATGATGATGATTGACCATCAAGTGTAAAATTTGCTACTGCCTGAGCACAAAATTCACAGAAAGGTTGGTGAGGCTGTAATCGCCAGCTAATACAGTTAAGCAGCACAAATAATGTAATAAAACACACACCATGAAAGCCATAATTATATTTATTTTTAATTTTGTTCATAGAAACCAGTATATAGTTTCCTGATTTGCCAGGAAGGAAAGAAGTTGAGTTTTCTGCTATGTTTAATTTGTGTTCTGCCTATGACCTTTTAATTTACATTCTTAGTTCATCACCTCCACATTTTCCTTCCTTCATTTTTCTTCACTAATAATCTACTAGAATATATTTGTCATCTTACAAATTACACAAAATTATAGTTTGATGTCTTTGACATTTTTGTAGTGGTTTTAAATATTAAGGATGTATCAGATTTCTTCTCAACTATGTGTAATGAGTGATGAAATACTCTAATCTTTTTTACACATACAGATTTAGTAGAATAAATTTACCGACTGTAATAGGACTAACCAAATAATAACATTACTTCTAGCTGTATCACAACCAAAATGGTATAATCATATACATTCTATATATTTTCATATATATCAAGTCTATTTATATGTTATTTAAAATTATTTAAAACATTTTAAGAGTAATTCAGTCACGTATATGTTTTCTTGTCCTCTTTGACCCTGTCATCTACTCTAGGACTTCTCCTCACCCCCAAAGAGAAGAACCTTCCTCTGTTCTGTGGCACATTTACTGTTCAATCTGGCTTTATACATAATCCATAGAGATAACGATTCCTTGGTAATAATATCGTTATTTCATATGCATTCTCTATAGCAAACTCCCTCATATATGGTTATGCCTCAGATAGAAAAAACAAAAAAAAAATAATAAAGCAATTATAAAACAAAACTATTCTTTCTCATTCAATAGAAATCGACTTTTAGCTTCTGGAAGTAGAAAACATAGGATGAATAAGGAATTAGGAAGTCTAATTACAGATTTTGGTGGCTATGACCCTATATATTTATTACAAAGTAACAGTCAAAGAGGCTTTATATATTTCCACTGAGATACCACATCTGAACCTCCAGAGAAATCAGCTAAATAGCTGTATTATGGGTTTGCTTTTAGTTTTAAGTTGTAAATACTAAAAAAATAAAAATCAACATGAACAGATATAAAATGTAAAGCAAAGGTTTGGCTTCAGTAAAGACTTGATAAAGTGACTCAATCATGCTACTGTAAACCTACATTCATTCTGCTCTGTGTGTCCCTACATAGACCCAAGGTGGCTTTTATTGAATTCAGCGGTACCTGCTTTCACATTCATATCCCGAAGGACAGAGAAAAATATTTGTCTTCACATTGCCTTCAACAATCCTGTGATTGACTGGTATAGAATGAGCTTGTTCTGTGCAGTATCAAAACAATCATCAGCCAGTGTAATGGAGTGTATTGATTACTTTTGTCCTAAATCCCTTCCTCCCTATTGGAATTGGTGGGTTAGGATTGTCTCCTCTGGAACCACATGAGGCCTGCAATGGAAATTTGAATTGTTAGGAAGGAGGAGAGCATGAATACAATAAAAATATTTCTACAATAGGCACCATTTAACACGACATACACTATTTTGAAGCAGCCGAGTGTCACTGCAGCAGTCTCATTGTCTGAGGTATTACCTGGAGTTCTTTGTCTCACAACCAAGAAAATTAAGGAGTGTGGACACCAACAGAGAGGTTGGAGTGAAAGTGTAATAAGAAAAACAGGTAATCTCTCCAACAATGGAGAAAGGGCCTGGGAGGGTTACCCTTTCACAGTTGAATGCAAAGGCTTTTATAAACAAGCTAATGGGATGGGGTGTTTCATGTGCATAAGGTAAGAAAAACTGATTAAGGCTGGGTGTCTTATTTGCATAAGATGTGAATTCTTGTAAGCTCCACCCTGTCTCTCTAGTGTGCATGTGGGCTCTTAGCATGAGTTACTCCATGTTGTTGTATTTCCCTTACTGTGCATGTGTCAGGAGATGCATTTTTCCACTGCAGACGTGTCTGATTCTGCATAGATTTTCTTATCTATACAGCTGCAGGGCTGACTTAGGCAAGACTCCCTGTGCAAGTACTATTATCTGAGTATGCCTGAAAAGGAAAGGAATGTGCTCACTGAAGCCTACCGTGTACAGGCAGAACTCGCTGGTTACACAACAGACAAAGGCATTGGGCCTTGCTTCCTTATCTGCTCTTGCAGCTTGATTTCTTCCAGGCTGCTTTTTTGTTGGAAGGACTTCTATTGAGAACCTTCTCCTAACTATCTGCCTAACTGGTTCCTTACTATCTCCTCTCTCAATCTGACCATGCTCACTTGTAGAAACCAAAGCACCTTTAATTCATAAAAGAAATGCTCAATTCACAAATTCTTTGTGCATTGTACCGTGTAATGTAGTCCAGGTCAGAGGGCTAAACAAGATGTCAGTGATCATCTAAACATGTCACGTTACAGATGAGAAAAGGAATTAGGGATACAGAAAAATAAAATGACTTGCTAAAGCCGCAAATCTAGTTGTTGGCAGATCAGAAACTAGGTACGTTTTTTTTCCCAGTCCATTGCTCCTTATATTAATTACTTTCTCTTGAGATTTTTCTGGGAGTAGTCAGTTCAAGAAAGAAATTTTTTTCTAATGGAAATCGTAAAAGCAAAAACTTGTATCTTCTCATTGCTGGCGGGAACTGGAATTTCAAAGTCAGTCATATAATAGGTTTCCTAGCTTAGAAAAAGCTCTAAGTATAATGTCCCAAGTTAACAGCACCCAATTAAAATAATGAAACCAGATGCACTTTTCAAATAAATACAAGCAATCATTAGGGAAACACATTGCTCCGTAGTTAGGAATTAGCTTGTGCTAGTAGGAGACACATTATAAAAATACATTGGTTTTTCTTTGATGATTAACTAGTGTAAGGAGAAGAAAGGATTTTTCATTAAACTGCTTTCTTTAGTAACTGAGTGTAAGACTATCACTTGGGAAAGACATGCACCATTTCAAAGCACAAAGAATCGTTGGTTAATAAATGATTCTCTTGAGCAGTGATCCCCAACCTTTATGGAGTTGCCTGAAGATAATTTATCATAATTTGTTTGATTTGTGATTTTCTCTAGTCTTTCTCTCAGGTCCAGCTGAAATTCTACTTCCCCACGAGGCTTTCTTTTATCTTTTTAATGACACTTTCAGAACTTTCTGATCTCTCTCATATCTAAACTTTGAATACACTTAGATTCAGTGCCACACAGCATGGCCTCTAGTTTTTCCCTAAGGATTTGATGGGATAAATTATTGTTTCTAGTATACCATCACAAGTCATTCCATTTTAGAGAAAGTGAATTATATGTATTTTCAATCCAACAGGTCTGAGATTTGCAGAGTATTTAGTATTTAATATATAATGGTTATATGGTGGAGGAACATTAAATACAGAGAAAGGGAAAGTTCTCATCCAAAAAGCTATTAATAAATATTTATTATATGATAATTATTGTTATTTTGAGATTTTTGTGACCTGAGAGACATGAATAAGTTTACTGAGTTTTCACAAGAATGGAAGACAAATTTTAACTAAAAACTTGAAATTGTCTTATAAGTGTGTATGTATGTGTCTGTTTAATGTATTTTTCAAAATTGGGAAGTATAATACACACATAGCAATGTGCACAAAATATAAATGTAGACTTTAATGAATCATTTAAGACTGAATGCTTGAATAACAATCTCCCTTGAGAAGAAATAGAATATTGTTGGCATCCTCAAAGCTTTACCTATCCTTCCACATCATAACCCTTCCCTCCCTACTAATTTTTAAATTCTATTTCCCCCTCTCATTTTTCTCAGTACTTTTGCCAATGAGTATGCATGACTGAACAATAACAGTACTTACTGTTTTGTGCCTCTCTTCTTTTGATCAACATTATATTTGCAAGATAAAATCCATGTGTTGTGTGTAGCTGTTGTTTATTCATTTTTCTGGTTGTATAAAGTACTATAGAGAGAATATATCACATTTTATTTATCTCTTCCATTGTCATTAAACATTTGGGTCATTTTCAAATTTAGACTATCATAAACATTCAGTATTCTCCTACATGTATCCTGGAGTGTGTTTACATGCAATTTTCTTAAGTTTTATACCTAAGACAGATTTTCTTAACATAGGCACATTGGGATATTTTGAGCCCTATAATTTCTTGCTCTCATGGGTTGTCCTGTGACTTGTAAGATGATTAGCTACATCTCTGGTCTCTACTGACAGAATGCCAGTATCACTATGCTGTCCACACGCTGCCCTCACAGTCATGAACAATTATTGCCAAGTGTCTCAGGGGGAAAAGTGTCAACTGCCCGTGGTTGAGAAACACTGACCTAGGAGTATTTCTGAATTCTGTAAATAATGGCAAACATGTTTCAAAGCAGAACTTATAATTTTCATTCACGCTGGAGACTTTCCATTACTCAACATTCTCACCAACAGTTGGTGTATTAGTTTGCTAGAGCCATCATAACAAAATACCATGGACTAGTGGGTTAAATAACAGATTTTTTTTTTTCAGATTCTGGAATCTGTAAGTCCATGATAAAGGAGTTGGCAGGTTCAGTTTCTCCTGAGGCCTCTTTCCTTGGCTTGAAGATGGCCATCTTCTTGCTGTGATGGATTTGTGCTCGCATGGATTTTCCTCTGTGCACACCAATTCCTGGTTTTACTACCTCTTCTTCTAAGGACACAAATCCTAGTAGATTAGAGCCCCATCGTCTGACCTCACATAACCTTAATTTTCCTTAAAATCCCTATCGCCAAATACAGTCTCATTGGGGATTAGGACTTCAACATATTGAATTTGAGGAGCACAAAATTAAGTTTATAACAATTGGCATTATCAGTTTTCAGTCTTTCCAATTCTGGGGATGTATGTCGTATGCCTGAGGTTTGACAATTAATGAGGTTGACACCTTTTCAGATGCCAACTGGCCATGCAAATCAACAAGTGTGCGAGGTTTCTATTAAAGTTTTTAGCCAATTTTTTTTCCTTCTTGGTTTAAATTATTTTTTCTTTTTAATTTGTTAAAATTATGTAAACATTTCTTTTGTTAATTTTTATCATTACAGGTGTCTGCCCCCATTCTGAGGTTTTGCTTTTCACTCTCTTAAGGGTGTTATAAATGAAGTAAAATTTTTAGTTTTATTGTAGTTAAATCCATCAATCAATTTTTATTTTGGTCTGTAATTTGTGTATGAGGCACACAGTGTAAAGTTAAGGTTAAGTTTTAATGTTTCCTTATGGATGTCAAATTGACCAACATTGTTTAGTGAAAGGCCATCCTTGCACACTGCTCTGTTGTACCAACTTTGTCATAAATCAAGTTGAAATCAATTGAAATTACCCTGTCTCCTATTTTATAAATATACTGTAAATTAAATTACAGTCTCTCAAACAGAAATTCTCTTAACTTGCTTTAAAAAAAAACATTCGGCACACAGCGCTATGCAGAAGTATTTTAAGCTGCACAATTAAGTGGAAAAATTTGATAATAAGAGATTGTCCCTACTTATTTTACATGCTCGGTCTCTGAGCTCAATGTTCTGTTTTATTTCAACAGGATTGGACAAAAGTTAAGTCCCTAACAATTAGAAACAGTATGGAAATTCCATCCTAGAGGACAGACCAAATCATTATAGCTGAACTTACTTGTCACAAAAGACTTTAATTGAGGAAAATATCTGGAGATCGTATCATGTCAGGTATTAACAAAGTAAGGAGGATTTAAAATAATGTTAACATTTTTAGGCACCTACTTTGTGTCAGGTTAGTTCTTAATATACATAAATTTTTCTCTTAATTTTCAAAGTAGCCCAGGAAGTCAGGTTGTCATTAGCCCTTTTTATCTTGTAAGAAACTTGAGTACCCAAAGTTTCTCCACTCATCAATGCTAGAGTCTTTTCTATGTGAGTCCGGAGTCTTACATTGTATCTGAAATTACCAATAAAAGACTAAGGGAAGTCAAATTAAGTGATTTCAAAAATTTGAAGCTTTATCAATGAGATGAAGAAGACACATACTACAGGGCTCCAAGAGTCGAGGACTAACTGATAAGAGTTTTAAGGTGCTAGTTTTGGTCTCCATGTTGGTAAAAAATCTACACTTAATGGAACAGCCATTCTTCTGCAAAAGAATGCAAAAGCTATCTTGGAGCTCAGAATCTTCCTAGCACTGGTAGTATTTTAATTAAAAATCTAGAAGAGATTTCTTCACCGGATGAAATGTTGAGTGAGAAGACTTCTAACTGCTACTCCAGATAAAATATACTGTAATTGTTTATTACTAAATACCTACTATGTATACATTATTCTACTTAGTTCAGTTTTGTGCATGGGAGAAAGAGTGTATAAAAGAAATTTAAGATATCCAGCTTTCAGTAGTTTATCATACATAATTGCAAATACATGCAATATATTAAAATGAAAAAATTTGAAGTATCTACTGTACTTCCCTTATCAATGACAATGTTTTTAATTTATATGTTGTGTGAATGAGAGACAATGAATTCGTATTGCTTCTGTTTTGTGCAGTTTACAAAACACTTATTCTTAAAAAAAAATGTAAGCCAAAACCACACACCATTATCACCATCCCTGTAAAGCTAGAAAAGATACTTTAATTAAGGCTGTTGATCAACTGTTGATATTCTGCAAAGTAGAATCATTGTTCAAAGAAGTGCAATAAAAAAACTGCCCCAAACACATATAGGTTTTAATCTAACCTCCAGGTCTGTAAGATGTCTAACCTGATGCTAATAAAATTTTAGACTCAAACATTTCAGAAAATTGATAGTTGTGTCTCATTTTTCTAATAATTACAGTCTGCACATTTATCTCATGTTGGTTATTCTATCATCTGCAACAGATATACAGAACATTGGTAGAATTAAAATAGACTATACTGTTGTAACAAATTACTAAATCTATATTTTTAAATGTAAATGTATCACTTATGCAAGGACTGTCATAGATTTGGACTTCTCTTTGGGGCAGCTGTTCCCTTTGTAGTAACTAGACAATTGGTCTCCCCTTTTTGGTTCCATTATGTCAAAACATAGCCATAGTAGGTAAAGTGATAAAAATTCCCATCAATTATAATTACATCTGCAATTCAATGATTAATGCTGCAGCATGATAATAGCATTTTATAAAGGAGGATGCATCTAACTATTCCATATCATGTTGCTAAAAATGTGGTCAAATCAAGGATTTTTACTATTTTAAATAAGGCAATAAAAATTTCATCTGGATCTCAAGTACTGTGCTTGAAAACTAAAGGAAAATACAATGGTCTTTAACAATTAAACTTTATGCATTAAAAGGAAAATGATCACATTAGTGGCTGTGTTATGCATGCAATAGATTCATTAATTCTTAGGAATGGCATACTATTTAGGGTTATGTTCATGAATTTGTACTAATGCTAAACAATAATGACATCCATTAAAGGCAGAATCATTAGACTAAATCTGCACATGCTGGTTGGATAAAACATTTAACTGTTTTGTCAGGCAGAGTTCCGTTAAATTGACATTTATTTTTAGTTTTTGGGTTTTTTTTTCATAGTCTCATAGAGTGGTAGTTAGATAATAAGCAATTAATGTAATTTAGGTACACCTCACTTTTATTCTGGAGGAGACAGATTATTTAGATTGATGGTTGACATGAATGTTGAATGTGCCTTTTGAGGCAATGATTTGTGAAATTATTTTCATAAAGTATCATTTCATTAGAATAAAACTTATCAGAGGAGGAAATTGACAAAATACTAGTCCACGATCCAGTTGTGGAACTCACTCCTAATATGTTTCAGGATTTAGATTTTTTCTGATTTGAGATAACCAATATGTTACAGAACCCCACAACCAGACACTCCGAAATTTCTACAGCAAAAATGAGAATATTCCATCTAAAATCATACACAAAGAATATGTATAGCTTCTTATCTGAGCGGTACAAGTTTCTCACTGTGAGTACAGCTCCAGTCAAGTTTGCCCAACAAATGGGTTATTTTAAAAACCTGTATTTTCTGAGATTTTTGGATTTGAGAAAGATGGATAAAAATTGCAGACCTGTATGAATGAGTGAGTTTTTAACTGCTGTCCATTACATATACAACTAAATGCGTACATATTCTTTCAGGCATCTCAGAGAGTCCAGATCAACTCATGCACCTGGTCATGAGCTGGACCATTCTTTGTGTCCCTCAACATCACCTCCACTTGGGCCTCCAAAATTAAACACTTCCTTGCTTCTTTCAGAAGAGAACCCGGGAACTACACTTTCCAGAATCCTTTTCTTCTGACTTTGAACTAACTTCCTGCCACATTTGGAAGTTGTAGGGAAAGGAAAGGCAAAGGCCAAAAACTGAGTGGACCAATGACAAAGACAAAGTTCAAAGTGATTTGCTGATGAGCATCTGAGAATGAGACCTACTGGTGCTGCAAGCTGACAGTCTAGTGGCTTCCTGGAATTCTGGGGGTGGGGGATCAGAGGAGTTTCTGTGTGAGCTCTTAAGAACAGCTCTGCCCCTTTGATGCTGTAGGATGGCATCCTTGGTGAGAGCGTTTCTGAAAATCTGGCAAAAAATTCTTAATCGAAAATACCTAGAGTGTTTGTTTTTCTGAGTGAATCCTAAGTCAAGACCCCACAATGAAGAACCAGTTCTCAAACTGTGTGAAATTATGGCAATTGTTATACTTGCCTTTGAGATTTATTCAAAAACAAACAATGAGCAAGGTAATAAAATCTACCAATAGTAAATTCCTAATTTTCTATATCTAACCTTGTCTAAACTGTTTAAACAAGGGTATTTGCATTGAGCAAATTTTCATACATGGAAAGATGATGTGTTGTAAGCTCATCCCTGCTGTTTACAAATAAATCTAATATGGCATTTCAAACAAATAAGTAAGAAGTAATTAGGCTTACAAATATGCTGCTTCTCCAAGACATGTCTTTATTATTATTGTTACTGTTATTGCTATTGTATAATGAATCCATCCTTTTGTTATTTACCTTTATGACTAAGCCTAGTGAAATCTAAATCAAAGATCATTGCTTTTATTTTTAGGTCCTTTAGGGTGGTCATTTAAAAAGAGTGTATTCAATGTCATATTTTATTAAATAACTGAAAGTTCAAACGTGTATTCTCCATATTTCTTCTGTAATCTTTTGAATTTAGGCATTTATTTGAACCTGATCCTGCATTTCTTACCTACTTCTGTCATCAGAAAAGACACTTTATGACAATGTATTTCTCTGGGTTCCAAAAATGGGAGTTTGTGAAATAGAATGTTATCATTCTGAGTTAAATGCTTCCAAAGGCCTCCATGTGATTTTACTGCTAATTTCAAGATTTATGTTACTAAATATGTGCTGGCTAATAAAGCCATTCTTGAATGATAACTCAACAGACTATTTGGCATAAGCACAATTGTTCACAGCTGCATGCAAGATGTCACTACATGAAAAACAGAAGCACTTATCTTTTGCATACCGTTAACCACCTCGCCTCAACAAAACAAAATACATCTACTGATTTCTCTTTGTTCTATTCTTTTAGGAGAGAACAAGAATGGAAGAATAAACTATAGCTGAATAAACATAATAATATGCAAAATGTAAGCTATACAGACATATTAAAGAGACTGACACATCTGTGTGTACATTTTTATTTATTTTGATTTTGTTTTGATAGTTTGGAGCCAACCTGAGGTAATTTAGTTTCAGGTAAATTAACTCATTGAAAAAAATATAAGTTACACCTCTTCTGTTTGTGATACGTCATCAACTTTATTACTTACTTTTGAGAAGTTGATAAAGATGGAAAGAGTTTAATGTTTTGGGTAACATACAATCTCTTCCTCTCATAACTAATAATTGCTTTTGATACAGAAGATTGATTATCACTGGAAAGTTGAGTTATTCTTTCACATTTCCATATTATCCAAAATTCATATATTTGATGTGAATGAATTGCTAAGAAATACTTAGACTCAATTACATAAATTACATTTATTTTATAAGCTTTTATGCACCTTGGACTGTTAAATATATGCAAGAAATTCTCTTTGCATGTCATGTAGCATCAGATCCCACTTACATTTGCCAATTTAGTTGTGTCTCTGGAATGTCAACTAAGCTACTTGCTTCATTCATTAGGTCATGTGCATGTAAATGGTGAAGCTGATATTGAAGGGTTATCTAAATAATTTAGTTTAAGCTTGCTCCTTTAAAATATTTATTCCTCTATTGGAAATATCTTAAATAATTTCCTTGCTAATCTTGTTAGTTGTCCAAATCTGTTATTTTGATTTATGTAGACACAGTCTCTTTCTTGGTTTATATATAGTAGATTCATACCCACAGGGGTGCAACTGAAAGCTGACATTAGGGACTTGATAAAATGGGTAAATGAGTCCCTGTGTTGTATACAGAAATGCCACAATTATGTTATACATGCACATTTTTCTGAATATAGAGAACAAAGCTGATGTTTTCAAAGCAATCTCTGACTCACAAAATCTTAATTTATTCCTACAAACTCTTTTATTTTCATTTAACTGCTTTTTGCTAGGTATATTAATTATTGTAGTAACTTTCTATTGATTATTTCATGATGCCTTTACATCCTGTTGATGGATTATACTCAACATATATAATCCTCAAACCTAGAAGCTTTCTTTTCTCACATTATCTATGTATTCCTTTACTCACTCATAAATTTTACTGTGATGTTTTAAAATATATGGTGGATTTTCCACTGCCAAAATGTTTGGACTGTAGTGGTTTGTCATCGTTGTTTCATTTTGTCTTGTTTTAAACTTAAGATTGGAGAATAAACTATAAATTATAGTTTAGTAGTCATTTAGAAGAGCTTAAAGCCTAGTGAAAGCCAGCTGGTTCCTTTGAAAATACACTAAACAAACAACCAAGTATCAAATGTCTAGCTGTCAGTTTCAAGCAATGAATGTATTCCAAGGAAGAAGATGGCCTTTGAAACTTAATTATTTTAAACATCTTACAATCTATTAAATGGCTATTAATTACTCTAAGGCAAATGACTCAGTCTTTAAACATCATGTCACTTTGAAAAGCTCAGCTAAATGTTACAGTTACAAATTTTAACAGTACTGAACAATGATGACATTCAATTATATTTCTATATTCTGAGCACTTACTTTTCTTCTGATAAGCTGATCTTGTGTTTGGGGAAAAAATAATATAAAATCACACAAAATGCATCCTGATATCTTAGAGTTAAATAGTAAAAATAAAATAAGGCCTATTAAAATCAGCCACTTTGTATTGTATTAAATTAACAGAACACGTTAAGTAGGAGGTGGCATTCAACAAGCTGTTAGAATTTTATTTCTTGCTGAACTTCATGCCATTCTTTACCTGAGATGAACTCAATGAAAACTGCATCTTAAAAAAAACAACATAGCAATTAAGCGGACGTAATTCCAGATCCAATAAGATTTTCTGTTTTAAGTGGTGGTTTCAAATAAATAAAATAGACAACATTGCACTTTTTTTCTGCCAGTAGCAAATGTTCATCCTAAAAAAGTCATTTTTCAAGAAGATTGCCTTGTGCAGAAAATAATGTTTCTCAGGATTTGATTTAGGTGAGCTTTTCTTATCTTGCATTGAGAAAAGCAGGAAGAGAAATACTGAATATTAGCAAAATACAGACTTTATCAAGTGTGTTTCCAGCTGAAAATAATGATTTTCTCAAGACACAAGATAATTTCTTCAACTGACACTGAGTATGAGATGAGAAAAATGTGTGACTATTAATTTCTTTTCGTAGGCTGGTCATTGTGGCTACTATGAAATGCCTTTTGCTGCTGGCAGTTTACTCTTCAGAAAACATTCCTTCTCTCAGCGTGCCTAAACCCAGCATAAATCTCCTTTTCTTTTGTGAAAGTGGATTCCTATAAAAGCTAGTTGCTTTGTGCACACAAAGTTGATCACTTCTTGTTGATTATTTAAAAAAATAAAAAAGTCATGTCCATGTGAGCAGGAAAAATGCAGACAGGTGTCACCAACGATGTTTACATTACCAAATGTTACTATATTTTTCTTTTTATTCTTATATACTAAAGATGAATAGGCATAAAAAAGGAAAATTATTAAAAACTCCTTTACTAATAATTGATCTTGGCTGGGCTCTATTATTAATATAGATGCCATATATAATGTTTTTATATGTCCATTGCTATGGTCTAGAACGTGTGTGTCCCCCAAGGCAGTAATAAGAGTCTTTGGGAAGTGATTAGATCATGAAGGTCCTGCCCTCATGAATGGGATTATAAAAGAGGCCCAAGGGAGCTTGTGTTCCTCCTCTGCCCTCGAAAATGCGGCAAGAATATGTCATGTATGAAGCAGAGAGTAAACCTTCACCAGACACCGAATCTGCTGGCACCTTTACCTTGAACTTCCCAGCCTCTAGAACTATGAGAAATATATTTCTATTCCTTATGAATTACCCGGTCTATAGTATTTTTAAGTAAACCATGGATGATAATACCACACACCATGATCCTGACTGACTGAAAATAGATCAGGCATTACTTTTTTTTCTGTTTTTGTAACATCCATGGATTCTGTCCCTAGAAAGGATCAACACATGATAAATTAGCAGTTTTCTAGTATACAAGTTAAAATATAAACTTGTTAAAATAACTATAACTACAATAGTTTGTTAATCGATACACAATATAAAAGATGTAAATTGTAACATTAACAAATAACCAGTTTGATTATGATGTCATGGAAGTTTCTTCTACCTTCTGAATATCAGGGTGTCTCGTATACAATGTATTCTAATATGCTGAGCTATTTAGGCATAATTGAAAGTTTGAATAGAACATGTATTCATTCATTTCCCTTTAGTAAACATTTACTGAGTTCTTCAATTCTGTGCTTGGCATTAAGGATAGAGAAGGAATAGTCATAGTATCCTAGTTAAAGGGGCCTTAGAGCATAGATATTCATACTGCTTTATAACTTTCAGCCATTGACCTTAGTTTTCTCATTTGTGTACAAATTATGGTTCGATCACATCTCACAGACCCTTACATATTTGAGTTAGTATGCCTCTATGAGACAAATTTCACTAACCTTGGCAAAAAGAAAATTTTAAAAAATGAATATACATTGACTCACAGAAACCCAGGCAGGGCAGAGGTGCCAAGATTAGGGAGTTGTGGGAGCAGGAACTGGGCACCACCAGCACTCTTTCTCTGGCCTGTACTTCTCTGTGTAGATGAACTTCATCCTCATATCCCAGAATTTTGGAGAAAGCTACACCCCTGGTATGGTTCACAGTAGTCCTTAGGGTTTATATTTTCCCAGATACTCAACTAGAGAAAGAGATAGCAAGGATTCTTTTGGCTATTGAGTTTCAAAGTATCATTTGGATAGGCTTCAACTTGCCTGACTCTCCTGACATGTGTTGTAGTCAGAAAGCTGTGCTACTTTCACAGCCTCCATTCAAAACCAAGGAATAATTAAATTAATAAATAAAGCCCAGGAAACAAATTTGAAAAAAGGACCTCCAGGGTAAGCACGTGGTGGGAAGAAAGCATACATGCATGCTGTGCACATCAATGAACTTCTATTCAAATATGCTAAGAGTGCATGCTTGTTTTATTATTAATTCATAGAGAAGTTTTAATCAACTAAAACTCTAGTCTTTTTTATTTGATTTTTTGTGGATTTTAAAGTATGTGATGATTTAAGCTAGAAGTTTCAGAATTTATATTCATTCTATATCATAATTAAGCCATCTTTATGGAAAATAATCACCAAAAGAAAGTAAAAATGACTAATATAAAATGTATTTTTGTTTCTAGTAAATGAATTCCAGAAGTTGCTGGTACAGGAATAGTGTGATCAATGCACATTCATCAGAACCATAGCCTCCTGGCCCCAAAATATTCTCCTGGATATCCTAATCTGCACACCTGGCAACAAGTTGGAGGTACCAGAGGAAAGGTATGTTTTATTAAAATGGAAAATTCAAAGAAATTCCGTAGATCGTATCTACCAAATCTTTTAGCTACAAGGACACCTGATGAGTGTCATGTTTCAGTCCAAGATCAATATACCAGCTATTGATCAATGTTCTGCTGCCGATGAGGAAAAAGAGTAGATATTTTGGTATCAATGAGTAGTCTCTACAATGTGAAAATGTGTGTGTGTGTGTGTGTGTTCTAAATATTTTTGATGCAGATCTTCTTGAAAAGTTGTAATGAAAACATATAATTTAATTTTATGAGATACTTATTGAGAAACTAAGTGAATCAGCTCTCAGAAATAATTTTTGAGAAGTCAAAGCACTACATTCTTTGTTAGTTTTACTTGGAGAAGCTTATGCAATATCTACATTTTAGTTATCATATAATGTATATTAAGCCTATACTTTTCTTATATTTTTATTGTAAACATGAGTTTCTAGATGGTTTCTTAAATGTGCAATGTCTTTCCTATAAAAATAAAAAATGTATTTAAATAATTTCAAAGATTATCGATTTATCAATTAAAATATATTTTAGAATATTAAATGTCTTAGGATATTTCTATGAAAAACTTTTCATATTCATTTAAAGTTGGAACAGTATTTGTGATAGAAGACTCTTTTCCCAACAATTTTGTTATAGTTAACCTGCTGACTATAAGTGCTGACTGTTATATAATAGTACAAAGATTTTCTTAGATATATATGATATTTTATCTCAGATGTATATACACACACGTACATATATATGTATATACACATGAACATATATATTTTTATTTCAAGCAAATTGGTTTTTGCATTGTTTTCCAAGCAAAATAAACACAATTCTAGTTATTTAATACACATTGCAGAATCTTCATTACCTACGAAAGTCATTGTTGGCTGGGAATTATTATGATTTTGGTTCTGTTGTCAAGTATTCTAGGAATCCTTTCTCATTTCATTTCTGTGCAAAATGGATTGGCATGAGAAAGGATGAGAGTCAAGGTTGCCAAGATTCATTTGTCAACATGCATTGAGTCTAATCAGTCAAATAACTGACTTTTCACAACTGGACTATCATTCACCCTAGATTAATCCTGCTGATTCAATATTTAGTAACGATTTACTTTATAAGATACCTTGCTGAAAAGAACATGAGCTATATTTTTCATTCTTCTAATAAAACAATTTTTCAATAAAAATTTGGTTAATTTGACTTTTTAAAAAATGAATCAGTAACTACTCCAAGAAATTGAATTTTAATTCTAAGCCATCGGCCGGGCGCGGTGGCTCACGCTTGTAATCCCAGCACTTTGGGAGGCCGAGGCGGGTGGATCACGAGGTCAGGAGATCGAGACCACGGTGAAACCCCGTCTCTACTAAAAAATACAAAAAATTAGCCGGGCGCGGTGGCGGGCGCCTGTAGTCCCAGCTACTCGGAGGCTGAGGCAGGAGAATGGCGTGAACCCGGGAGGCGGAGCTTGCAGTGAGCCGAGATTGCGCCACTGCACTCCAGCCTGGGTGACAGAGCGAGACTCTGTCTCAAAAAAAAAAAAAAAAAAAAAAAATAATAATAATAATTCTAAGCCATCATAAAATATTAGTCCATGTTCCATTTCATAATCTTGCCCAGCTTTATGTTCATTGAATTACAGTGTTCTGTAGTTGAAGGAGGAGTCACTTCAGGTCTGCCAGTGTAGTAAACACCGTTGAAATGCCCACAATCCCCCTTTGGGAAGAAAAAACGTAATTCTACCATGGTCAGTAGTGTTATGAGATGATCGTTGCACTTTTCAGCTTTTCTTTGAGAATTGCCCTTAGCTGAAGAGGAGAAACTAGTCCAAAGTCATTCCCCCATTTCCAGGGGCAGCATGTTTCTAACAACTAGTTGATGTGGGTATATAGAAGCCTAAATTTCTGGACACTTAAACCCAAATGGGCTCAACTTGGAAGGATGATACCTCATCTTCATAGCTGAAATATCTTCTGTGGCTTTCGGAGGACCAGCTACTCCCTCTACCCAACTAAGCCTTCTTTCCTTCCACAGCAGGTACTAATCTTAAAACCACTCCCTAATTAATCTCTGAATGTTATTCTCAGTCTTAGTGTATGCTTCAAAGAAAACTCTACCTAAAATCACCACCATTTCTGATTTGCTATGATTATAAATTAAGTGACCTGGACCCAGAAACTGAAACTCTTTTGATGTAGTAGCAAATTATAACTATGTCTATTCTTAACTTTATGATTTCAAGTTAATTTTACTTTATCTTGAACATGAAAGTAAAAACTGGGTTAAACTGCTCTGCCTTATTCTACTGTGAATATTTCTCTTTTCTCCTTCATGCACTTTATAAGGAGATTATTTTTAAAGACATAACTGGTTAGTTTAATATTTGAAAATCAATTAATGCATTTTAGCACAGTAAGAGAGTAAAAACAGAAAGAGATCATTTCCATGCATGCACAAAACAGCATTTGTTAAAATCCAGTGTCCATTTCTGATAGACACACATACAGGCCAGCAAACAAAATAAACAAACAAATCTCTCATTAAACTAGAAATCAAAGTAAAGTTCCTAAATTTGATAATTACAGCTATAAAAAAATCTACATTAACATCATGCTTGATGATAAAAGACTGAATGGTTTCCTTTTAAGATTTGGGAAAAAATACAATATTTGTTCTCACTATATCTATCATTCTGTTAGCATTTCTAGGCATCAAAATAAGAAAAAGGTAAATAAAATAAATTCCTATTTGCAAAAGAAGAAACAGCATTGTCATTAATTTTCTATTTAGAAAATTTTGTGGAATCTAAGAAAAGCAACTTAAGCTAATAATTGTGTTTATCAGAATACAAGGCTGTAATACAAACAAATCAATCCGATGTGTATATACTTGCAACAGACCACTGGAAGTTGAAATTTAAAAATACCATGTAAAACTGAATCAGACTACGAATTTTTTTTTTTAATGGAGTCTTGCTCTGTCACTCAGGCTAGAGTGCAGTGGGGTGATCTTGGCTCACTGCAACCTCTGCCTCCTAGGTTCAAGAGTTTCTCCTGCCTCAGCCTCCCGAGTAGCTGGGATTACAGGTATGCACCACTACACCAGACTAATTTTTTGTATTTTTAGTGGAGACGGGGTTTCATCATGTTGGCCAGGCTTGTCTCAAACTCCTGACCTTGGGTGATCCGCCTGCCTTGGCCTCCCAAAGTGCTGGGATTACAGGCGTGAGCCACCATGCCCAGCCTAAAACGATGGTTAGATGCCAAGAAGTAGGTGGCAATGCCTTAACCGTATGCGTGTTGTCAGGCCCAAGGGCCTCCTCCATCCTTGTCAAGGGGAGTGCTATGAAATTTTAAGACATAAATCTGACAATGAATGAACAAGAGCTCTACACTGAAAACTTTAAAATTTGCTGAGAGAATTTAAGAAGATATAAATAAGTGGAGAGAAATACCTGTACTGTGTTTGTGGGCCAGAAGACTCAATATTGTTAACTTGAAAATTTTCTTTAAATTGATCAATAGATTCAACAGAACTTTAATTATAATTCTAGCACAATTTTTTTGTTTGGCAAAAATGACAAATTGACTCTAAAATTCATTTCAAAGTACTTTGAAAAAGAAAGACAAGTTTGCTGAACTTACCCTCCTGAATTTAAGTCTTATCATAAACTTAACAGTACTCAAGAGGTTTGGTATTGGCATCAGTTTAGACAAATAGATCAATGAAACAGAATAGAGTTCAAAAATAGACCTACACATATATGGTTAATTGATCAACACAGGTGTAATAATTTGCTGTGGATATGAAATAATATAAACTTTAATCCAGGTCTCACATCATTTTTCAAAATGAACTCAAAATGATCACATCAATATGTAAAGTTTAAAACTATAAAACTTTCAGAAGAAAAAAATATTTTGGGCCTTGGGTTCTTATATATGATTGTATGATGTATAACAAATAAATCATAAACTGAATTTCTCAAATTTGGAGATTTCTGGATTTTGAATTACACTGGTAATGGAATGAAATGACAATCTACATATGGGGAAAATAGTTGTAAACCAAATATCTGGTAAAGAATATGTGATTCAGAATCCATAAAAAACAGCCAATATTCAAAAATATGACAACAAAAAACTCAATAACAAATTGTCAGATGATTTGAACAGACAGATAACTAAGTAAGATATAGGAAAGGAAAATGAGCAGTGAGAAAATGTTCAACATCATTAGTTGGTAGAGAAATGCCAACCAAAACTGCACAGAGACACTACTATATGCCTATTAAAATGTCTAAATTTTCAAAGATTGAGCATGCCAAATGTTGGCAAGGAAATGGAGGAACTGAAATATTTATACCGTTAGAACATAAAATTGTAAAACCACTTTGCAAAAGAGTTTGGCAGTATAAAAGTCAAAGACTCTATTTTTTGTTTGATCAAAGACAGCTTTCAAATCTCACCCTTTCCTTCTCCCCTTTGCTCCACCTCTTGGGAAGCCAATAAGAAAGTCAGCTTGCTCCCTTCCTTGGATGCTGGAAGTTTAAATTCACTTGTCTTGTATCACTATGGACTGATACTGCCTTATTTTCCTTGGGGGAAATGTTTGCCGTTTTCTATATGAGTAATAAACTATATTTCATACCCATTGGTCCTATGTGTCCTTTGTCTCAACAACTGTATAAAGCCTCAAAGCTGGTGGTGGGGAGGGAGTGATGATGAGTGTGCAATAGGGAAAAGTGGTGTCCAATTAAAAATTTAAAAGCGACAATTTCTTAAATAGGTAAACAAATATTATCATCTCATTCATTCCAGTAAAATGACAGTGTGTATCTACACAAAGACTTGTACATGAATGTTCATAGAAGCTTAAATTTTAATAGCCTCAAACAGGAAATAACCATCAAAAGGTACATGGGTAAACACATTGTGGTAGAAGCATGTAATAATTATACTGAACAAAAGAAATCCTACAAAGGAATTGTATATACTGTATAATTCAATGTATTTGAAACTGAAAAAGATGCAATGACTCTGCAGTGGCAGAAAACAGATCAGTGGTTCCTGGGAATGAGGGAGTGGTTGTAGAAAGAGCTGGAAGGAAGGTGATATGGCTTGGCTGTGTCCCCACCTAAATCTCATCTTGAATTGTAACTCCCACAATTCCCACGTATTGTGGAAGGGACCCAATGGGAAGTAATTGAATCCTGGGGCGGGGGGCAGGTCTTTCTCATGTTGTTCTCATGATAGTGAATAAGTCTCACTACTACTTTTGGGACTGAGGTGGGAGGATCGCTTGGGTTGAGGCTGCAGTGATTCATGTTCACGCCACTGCATTCCGCCCTGGATGACAAAGTGAGACCCTGTCTCAAAAAATGTTTTAAATATAAAAACTAAAAATTAAAGGCTTATAATGAGAATTTGGTTCATGTGATTATGGAGATTGACAGATTTCAAATGGGTGAGTCAGGGAGCTGGAGACCCAGGAGACCAATGGTATAGTTTCAGTCTGAAGGCCAGCATGTTCAAGGCCCAGGAAGAGCCAATGATTCCATTTGAGTTAGAAGGCAGGAAAAAGCCAAGTCCCTGTAGAAAGTCAGTCACTCATGGAGAGTATTTTTTACTTGAGGAGGGAAAGCTTTTTCATTCCATTCAGGCCTTCAACTGATTAGAGGAGGCCCACCAAGATTAGAGAGGGCAATGTGCTTCACTCAGTCTACCAATTTAAATATTATAATCTCATTTAGAAACACTCTCGCAGAAATGCGTAGAATGATATTTGACCGAGTTTTAGCACCTGATGGCCCAGTCAAATTGAAACATAAAATGAACCCTCACATTGGCATTTCTGGGGACTTCCATGAAATCTGCCTCTCTCATCCCAGCAGGAAGCTGGCTAAAGTTTCAGGATTATCCCTGAATGACCCTTTTGTGTGTTGTTAACAAGTGCATGCACACTAAAGAATAATGTCATATTGTTATCATCATTTGTTTCACAACAATTTACCTTGGGCAAGTGTTCTGGGATTTTTATTACATAGTATATATCCTTTGTGATCTATTCAACCTATGACACAGTGTTGCCTCATGTCCTTGGATGACAAAATTGAACCATCCTGTTTTCGACAGCCTCACTAAGCCTCACTGCTCTTACACTGAATTTTAGCTTTTCCATCGGGATAGAATAAAAAGCTACTATTGACATGATGTGATATTTTAGTGAGAAAGTAGCTTTTTAAACAATTTTACTTAAAGTGCTAGTATATAAAAGGGCAAATATATTGTTAATCTAAATTTTCTGACACACCCTCTTCTCTCAGTTATAAATTCAGTACAGATGGTGATGATGAAAGCATATGTGTTTCAGATCCATAGTTTGTACAACATTATTACCCAGTTCTATAGAGTACTCCTTGAGGAAAAGCCAGTTCAATAGTATTGTATTACCTTTAATTTGCCTCCAATTCCCTTAAGGAATAATCATTGTATATTATGCAATTTTTAAAACAAGCTCTCTACTGGATACAGATGAAAACTTCATTGTTTTGAAAAACTGGATAAATAGAGCAGAGAGTACATTATAATTTCCCTTGCCTTTTGCCTTAACTCCACAACCATGTGATACAATTCAAATTAAATAGCAAATAAATGTTTTGTTTGTGTGTGTAGGTGTTTGTGTGCTTGTCTAAGAAGCATTTAGATTTCTGACAAAAATAACAGGGATGATAGGTTTCCCTTATCTGATTGAGGAAAAGGACAGAATTTTGTGTTCCTTAAATGTTTATTTCAGGAAAAAATAAGTGTACAACTCTCTTTGTGAATCATTGTCAAAGATGTGGCAAAGACGATGTCTAAAAAGGATAAACACATCCAATTAAGAGTATCTTCCTCTCCAATTTGTTTGTCTGTTTACTAGGAAATAGAGCAAGATATCTATTTCATGTAATTATTCAAGGCTAAATAATTTTAAATGATGTTAATGCAATGGAAACTGACAGGTACAATTAGCGAACTCCTGGATAATATGAGTGATCCTTCTGTAAAACCCAGCTGCACCTAGAAAAAAGCAAGAGGTACCTCTCCTCTTGCCACCATTTCAGTGAATGATCTATAGCAGACTTTGGAAACACGGCAGCAATATTCAGCTTACTTTGAAAACAGATGGCATACTGAGAAGCAATCATAGACTCAACATTCACATTCTTTGCTGGCATTATAAAAGGCCAATTGCAGGAAAAGCCTAAGATCTCTTTCTCTTAAATACTCTAGCTAATGACAAATATTCAGGACGGTTCAAACTAAAACCCCTGCTCACACTATCCACAGGATAGGAAGTTTGCCTCATAGCTAAATCTTAGAGTACATCATAGAATCTCGTTGTCTGACTCTGGGCAGGACATGAAAATTCTGTTAAATCTTGATGGGCTATCACGCAGTATCTTCCTCAGTTGAGCCGAGTAGAAAAATATGTCACTTGCTCTTATACACTTTTAATTCATTTTGTGCATAGGGTTTTGGATTATCTCACGGAAAATAAATTTAAAAAACTGAGATACGTTGCTAGTAAAAACAAAACAAGAAAATAGAGGATGATAAAGGACTATTTTCTTGACAGTTTCACATCCTGTGAAAAGACAGTCTGTTTACTTTTGTTGTAAATGTGGAGTATATATTTATTTTGTTCAAATCCTCTTTAAAATACATATTTTTTTCTAAATAGAAGGTCAAAAGTGAATTCCTTTTTCTGTATTGGACAGTTGATAAGAATAAATGTGTCTATTAGGTAGTGAGGTCATTTGAAATCAACCTGACTGGTAAATCTCTTTGAAAAAAGGTTGACTGTAATGCAGGCATCATTACTGTACCTCGATCTGAACTGCTCTAAAACAAGTACATATTAAAGCAGATCTATGGGAGATGAGAATCTGATAACTTTGATAAGAGTAAGTGTCGATTTAACTTATTTCCAATTAGGTAGAGTTTTGCCATGTCAGATTTACTTTACTCATAAATAAACTCTTATTATTTTAAATTGTATTAAAAGGCGAGCTGAGCAACGATAGGCTAGACAGAGCCAATAAAAGTGAAGTTGGTTTTTTTCTCCAGAAATAATTACTATTTTCTACTTTCAACACAAGCCAAAATTTGCTTTTGTAATCTCGATCGTAAATAATAGTTTGTCCTCCCAAATCTGTTTGAAAAGGGGTATTTGACATAACACTATAGAAAACTTCAACTATTTTATTAGAATAATAAATATAATCTTTATAATACTTTCTTATGGTTAAAAGTTTGTCATTTCAATCTGCCATTCTAATTATCTGAGGCCATCAGTGATCTGCTAAAAGAATGTGGCTCATAGAGAATAATAGAGAAGAAAGAACACCCCTAACAGTAGCCTAAGTCCCCCAGTTCCATGTGATAGGGATTTTCGGTACTTGAATATTCAACTCCCATAAGAAAAAAAAAAGGTAGAATCATGATTATGTTTGATTACTGGTCCAGTCCTGTCTCTTACAAAGTGAAATTCAATGAATACGAATGGAGTACATTTTTTCTGAATAAGCAGGTTTCCTTGTTGTTAACTCTGATTCATCTTCCTGGAAATGGATCCATGTGAGAATTCAAAGCCAGTGTAAAATGCTTGGCTGCTTAGCAAGAAAAAGGCAAAATTTAGAAAATGTCCGAACCAGAGATTACCTAGCAATTAGTGGAATTCAGGATGATGTTACATTAAATACAGTAAACTAAATTCTAAAGAAATCATGTAAATATTTTTTTCAAGGATGTGAGCTGGCTTTCACTGAGACTGCAGAGGAGATTAAAAAATGGAATCTTGTAGTAGATTAGAGTGAATCTAAAATATAAAATTCATTTTTTCTATTAGTAGAAATGGTTATACCTTTCTAAATATCACCATGTATTTATATCTTTCTAACTAAGGGAAAATAGATGAGTTGTGAGCAAGAATAAATATAATTAACATCAAAACCCATGAGCCATTGTCATGTAAGTTCCTGAAATACATGTACATGTATTCCTCCTGTTGAGGAGGAATATTAACTGCTATACAAGTTATTTTTTCAGATTTCATGATCAGTCATTTACAATGGATTATTTCAACCAGAGAAACTTGGACCACCCTGGAGGTCAGAGGAAATTGCCGTTGCTTCTACCTCCCCAGAACAATTTTAGCAGCAAAGTTGCTACCCAGGGAATGACATTTTTATGTTCCATTAGTGATAAGTGCTATTTTTATACTGCCCATGACCATTTCTCACTCTGCTGATACATGTGTATTTATCTACCCCACATTCCAATTATTTCCAATTGCAAGAACTATGCTACACATCTCAGAAGTTCAAAGGTGGTTATAGAGTGAAAAGAGGACAATGTGAGGGCTAGGAATTCACATAAGTGAACAAATATGTGATCATTGGCATTGACTATTATCCAGTACCTTTTGTGCCCAGAGTTTAGTAGCGAAGAGTCATTTTCAAGACATGCTAGCCTCCCACTGTAGCTTGAAAATCAGTTGCAAATATAGAATTATCTAGTGATGTAAACGATACATTTTTCACTTCTAATGTATCTTAAAATATATAGATTTATTTGGACAGAATAATACAAATAATGCTTTAAGTAGGATTTAAGTGAAATTAAACTGGCTGTAATCATGAAGCATTTACAGTAGTCCAGGCTTTGTGCTAGGAGTTCTCCATGGAGAGATTTCTGAGGTAGTCTTCCAATTCATCTGGAGCATCTTCTCCATACTACAGATGAGACAAGAATGGCAAAGAGATCTTCATGAACATACCATCTGAAGGGTGTTTAGTGTACATTACGAAAAAGAGAAGACTCAAGAAGCAGTGGCAATGCTAAACCTTACATGCCACCATGTGTCTACGAATGGAGGTTCTATCTCAAGGAGTTAATCAACAGGCTCATTTCCTCCCTGAAACTCAAAAGAATTATATTGCCAAATTTACATTTTAATAAGGCAGATACATTTTAAATGTGTTAGACTTTGTTATATGCTCAATCTCATAATCTGCTACTAGTGATATTCTTGTTACTTCTAGTTCAGCAATTGTTAAACTGACCACTTGTTGTTGCCTTTTTAACTCTGTACATAGTCATAATTCTGAAAGTAAACAAGTCGACAAGTTCCTTAGAATGCCTGGCTGCTGAATCAAAGGGAATATACAAAATTCTGAAGCAAAACTCAGATGTGTAGTGATAATAAACTCACAGTAGGTGTTATCAAATGGATTAAAGATTAAGTTTAAGCTTTTCTTTTTGTTGACAGTTTTATAGATGGTATTATGTATAAAGCATCTAATCTTTTAATATATGACATAAACTTTTATATATATCTTAAAATGTCTTTTCACGATTCCAGATACAGAAAAAAATTGAAAGTCTATTTTAAAAGTCATTAATTTATCCTATCCCATGTAACTAGATTTGGAAACAGAAGAAAGCAAATTAGTATCTGTTGGGTGTCATCTAAGTTCTAACTACTTTGGTAGGAATTCACATATATCACCTCGTTAAATTAAATTTAATGATCACAGCAATGACTTGAAGTAGGTATTTGTAATCACATTTCTCAGCTGGGAACACAGGGAAGCCTAGTGGTTAAGCTGTAACCAGTAATAGCACTGGTAAAAAGAAGAGGCTCTGGATTCAACTTGCCAGGGTCAAATCTTGGTTTTCCTCCTTTTTAGGTGTATGTACTTTACAAAGTCATTTAATTTTCTAAGCACAATTTCTCAACTTAGGAACTAGAAATCACACATGCACATGCACATGGCATACTTAGGATAAGTATTTTCATACCTGCCTGTTTACATACTAACTATAATCATCATTCTTATCATCATTGTCATCCCTGTCTCCCTCAGTTAAAGGACATGCAGTAATCTGAGATTTGAACACAAAGTAACTTGACCCCCAAGAGCATACTGCTTCATCTTTAAACACTAAATTGTAACTACCTATTAGACTATTGAAACATAGGTTCCCATTTTTCTAGGACTGACATTTAGTATTGATACAGTCAGTCCTCCCATTGGTTTGGTTAGAGCATGTGGTGTTATCATTTTATTACTGCTGCTTAGTCTCTCTCATGGGTTTATGTTTCTCAGTTTGTCTTTTCCATAGAGAAACTCCTCTGAATTTTATCTACAGCTCTCTATCACCTTATAGTATACATGTTCCCTAGGTGACCAAATGTATTGTCAATGCTTCAATTAGCAGAAAACTATTAAAAAGCGAAAAATGAAAATTCTCTGTTACCAGACAGTATCCCTGAGCATAGAAGCGCCACTAACATAGATTGTGCCGGAAGTGGTTCTTCCTGAGGTTGTGCAATAAGATAGCCCTAAATATTCACCACTGTTTATTGGATTTCTCCACCTAAATATACCACAAGCAACTCAGCATGTACCATATTAAGCTTAACATAATTATCCTCAGATATATCTTACTTCTCATGATGCTTAACTTGGTAAATGGGTGACCAGCCATTTCTAACTTTCCCGAAGCAGAGACTTGCCCAAAGCAGAGGTATTTCTGGGCTTGGTCTTTACACTTATCTTCATATCTAATCAACTCCTTTGGACATTGTCTCTTTACAAAAAGAAATCACTGCCTCCCGAAAATAATTCAAAAGCTATACCAAATACTTTACATGTATTATTCCAAATCTTGTAACAATCATGTGACATCAATATTATCCATTCTATTTTAGGTAGAAAAAAATGAATTGCAGAGAAGTTAATTACCTGAAAAATATCATATAGCTAACAAGTGGTGGAGCCAAGACTTCAACTGAGTCATCCTGACTCCAGATGACATGTACTTTCTCTCTAAATATAAAGCTTTCAGGACTTAGTGATGGATTATTAGTAGAAGCTGTAGGTCACACAAGACTCAAAAGTACCCTGACAGTTTTAGCTTCAGTAACTGGATAGACTTACTAAGATGGGGACAACTGAGAGAGTAAGTTTTGGAGCCAATGAAATCAAATGTAAAATTTGACATCTTTATTAGATAACCATATGGATATGCTAAATAGACAGATTTATGAATCTGAAGTCAGCGAGGAAGTCAGGGCTGGAGGTAGGCATTTGGGAACAATTGACATATAAGCAGTACTTAAAACTGTGGAACTGGATGAGAACTTTTAACGCTAGCATGGATGGGAAATAACTTTTTGCACTGTTAGCATTTATTCAGTGACTAAATCATAGTAGGTGTTTCACAAATATCTTCTGAATAAATAGATAGAGACATAGAATCCCATTATGTGTGAGGTACTAGACCAGCATTCGATATAAGGAAGGATTGAGGAGCTCATTATTTTAGTTGTTTCCGTTACAGGTTTACAAGCAAACTGGGCAAAATAAAATGTGTCAAAATGTGAAATAAACAGAGCGAGGCTACAATGTTACAAAATCTGAGTTTAGGGCTCAGATTTGGCAATTTTGTCTTAGGCAAGTCAGTTAATTATAAACACTGGTTTTGGATCAATAAGTTGATCTGGATGGTTGGTCCTTCTAACTTTAATAATCTTTGAAAGAAGGAATTAGAAAATATAATATCTCTAAGGTTAAATAATAAAAGTACATCTAAGTGGTCTATAACAATGCAAGCAAGTGAATGAGATTAAGTTAAGATTTCAGAAGTTAGTTGAGAAACATAAACTTTGGTTTACATACAACAAAAATGATAGGAATTTCAAAAGAGTAAAGAGAGCTTTCAAAAAAGTAAAGGGAGATTTTGGGCTGCAATCTGCTGATCTTGCCAGTTTATCGACCATATTTCTTGGGATGTATGCCAACAAAAAATCTTTTGGAGCATTAATCACTGGTGAGAAACACCGTTATCATAGAGACAGGCCTGCATCCTCTGGAGGAAGTTTTACAAATGGACAGCCACCATCTTTGCCTTCACAGTTCTTAGATTTATGCAACAAGACGGTTTTTAGAATGAGTTAGCATCCATCATACCCAATGAGATTGCTACCGATTTATTGTGTGTTGCTAGGGTGAAGAAAGGGTTCCTCTGTGTTTACTTTTCAAAAATCTTTTTTTTTTGCAACATCCAGAAACCAGTAAAAAATAATATATAAAAATATATAATTTTTTGCTAGCAAACAGTATTAGTCTTTTTTTATATTTATCTGACATTTGCAATAGCAGAATTTTGTGGCTATTAGAATAGAAAATTTCCTCCCACTCCTTCAAACATCTCACCCCAACTGGAAATCTCCTTTTATTGATTTGGAAGAAAAGATTGAGAAGTTGTCTTTATTCCTTTCCAGCTATGTCTCTTATCTATTTAGATTTTTAAAAACCGTGTTGTTTTTTACTAAACACACAAGTTACTACTTTTTAGGGGTCAACTAGGTGAGGTGTTAATTTCTCTCAACACTACTGAAATTCATTATCAATGAAATAACAGAAATTATTCTGATATAATATTGTGATCCAACCAAATAAGAGAATTCAGGATATATAATGGTATTTAGTAGAGCACATTTGTTTACCTGATTATATTTATTCATAACTGTCTTGATTATTGTTTGATGTTTATAACACATATACATGTAAATTTAAAAGTAATCATAAGATTTCAATGTTGACCATGATGTTTTCTGCAGGTTTTTTCCCAATTTAGGAAAATTCTCTTCTATTCTCATTATACTATCAGATTTTATCTTACATAATTCTTAAAATTTGTGCTGAATGTTTTATTCTGAATGTTTTCAAATTCCTATTTTTCTTCTTTATTCTGTTTAAGTAATGCATTTCTTTAATCCATTATTCTATTGGCGAAATAACTTTACATTGTTAGAATAAACCCATCTTGGTTGTGATATTTTATTTTGCTTACAGAATGCTGGAGTTGGTTTCTCATCACAACTATTTTTATTTAACGTTTTATTGGAAATGCATATATATATGTATACATAAATTATTTTATGTGCTTTGCTTTCCTCATTTTATTGTCAAGTTATAATCTTATGAATAACCTGGAGTACATTCTATCTTCTTTTTCTTTTTTTCTCAAAAAAGGATTTGTGTAAGATTATGGATAGCCAGTTCTTCAATAACTTTTAGAACAAGACTCTTAAATCATCTTGAATTACAGTTTATTTTGGGTGAATATTTTAAATATATATTCAATTTTATATACTTTATAGACAATACAGCAGGTTTATTATTTTCTCTTGATTTAATTTTGGTGAGTTTATTGTTTGGTTCTTTGGGGGATTTTTATAGTTATTGTTAATACATAGAGTTCAGCTAAGTTTTCAAATGGTTTGACTACAAAGTTGTCCTTTTTACTAAAAAATAATATTCTGTTATTTTAATTTCTGTTGAATTATGTTCTATTTTTAAATCCTTAATATTCATACATTTCTTATTTTATTTTATCTTCTTGACTCATCTTGTCAGAATTTGCTATTTTTCTCTGTTCCAATAATCAATTTTTGTCTTTGCTAAACTTCATTATCACTTTGTTTGCAATTTTATTAATTGCTACTCTCTTCTTTACTGTTTCTTTACTTCCTCAGTGTATTTACTTATTGATTTATTTATCTGATTTTTAAGTTGAATGTTTGGGTCTTTTTTTAGACATAATCTTTTTAAATACCATACTTTAAGGATATATATTTTCCTCTAAATACTCCTTATACTCACTTGTACTTATATTTTTAGATAGTTTAAATTTTAATCATGGGTAAGCATTTCTCACTTCCATTGTTCTTTTTGTCTCATGAGTTATTTAAATATAGATTTTGAATTTTTAAAGTATTTATTTCTAACTTAATTGTGTCATGTTCAGAGATTGTGGGCTCTATAATATTGAAATTGGATTTCATGTATTTTTTCGCCGAGTAAAAGCTCTACATTTGAAAATGTTCCATATATCCCCAAAAGAATGTGTGTTCATTCATATGTTGTTTGTTGCAATGTTCTATACATTTCACTTTAAAAATAGTTTGCACTATCTAATTATTTTATTCTTATTAAGTTTTTCAATTTACAACAATAGGCATGCCGTAATGTGCCTTAGAAATAGTGAATATATTTAAAGACTTATTTTCATTGGTTAACACTATTTGCCTTAAAATATACTTTGTCTAATGCAAAACTAATTATATAAACTTTCTTCGGATTAGTATTTAATTATTTATATTTTCTAGAATTTTAATTTCACTCTTTCTGAGTCCTGATAATTTGGGCAAGTCTGTTGTAAAAATCACATACATAGAATTATTTTCTTCATGCAATATGAAAAGCTTTGTCTTTTAATTTGACTTGTTGGTACATATATATTGATTGCTATTATTATTTTGAATTTGCTTTCCTCATCTTATTTATTTGTTTTACTTTTACTGTAACACTTCTTTGTTCCTCTCTTGAGTTGGATTGATTGGATTAAACGGACCCATTGGATTGAAATATTTTTTGCTTACCTAAGTTTTTTTTCTTTTTCCTCAAATAGCTCGACAGAGATACACATTATTCTTCTTGTTTATGGATTAATTTTTCAATATTAACATCGGTATTTAATTAAAATTTTATGCCAATCACTGAGTCACTTTGTCTTTGCAATCTTGCTGTTTCACTTTATGTGTCTGGTGTGAATGTCATTTAATTTCTTTTTCTCTGTATTTATTTGGGTTCTATGAAAAGATTGATTTTTTAACCACCTTGGTAAAATATTTTATTAAATATTATGTCTCCTTCATTATTCCCATTGTCTCATGAAACTCCTACGGAGGCATGTGGACTTTCTCACGCTTTTCCCTTGTCTCTTACAACTCTGGGCTCCATTCGCTATAAATATCTGAAATTATAGCTCTCTCTTCACTAGCTCTTGGTTCAATCGAATTTCCTCTTTAACACTGAATTTAAAATTTCAATTATTATATTTTATGTTTGTAGTTCTATTTTACTTTTTATATGATAGTCAATTTTGATAGTCTTCATTATAGCTTAATAAATACATATATAATTATGTAGTATTAGATACGTTTTCCATATTTTATATTTAACAATTTGCATATGTCTGTAAATCTCACATTATACCAAACTTAACAAGTTTCAAAATAAATTCATTTAAATAACACAGGTCCTAACTTTTCCAGATGCCCTAAAGAAAACTCCAACACTATTTTATGTATTCTCTGAGGACAAATTTGCTAATTTTTTCTCTCTGAAGAATGTTCCTCCTTTCTCTTCAGCCTAGTTATGTGATAAAACACTTTAATATTCTTTTTTCTACTTAAAATGTTTAAATGTGCTGTATATACCAGGAGTTTTTTTCTAATTATCTTTTTCACTATACTGTATAGAAAAGAAAGTTTCTTAGAAGTCATTTCTTCATTTAAATTTCATGTATTTGTCTGCTTAGTTTCTGATGATCATCTGCTTTCTGAATAGTTGAGGTGAACATGTAGTATAATTCCAGACGGGAAGTGTTATTTTAATAAAATATTGAAGATTCTGAGTTGGTTTTCTCAAGATCCAGAGTGATTAATAAAAGCCTACACTGTTCGCAAGTTAATTTGAGAGGAAGCCAATGAATCGTCCCCAAATATTACATATTACAAATCTACTTAACATCAGCATATATACATTATATATAATTTTATGATATGGTAAAATACACATAACCTAAAATTTACTATTATAACCACTTTTAAGAGAACATTTCAGTGATACGAAGTACATTCATATTGTTGCACAGCCGTCATTACCATTTATGGCCGGAGCACTTTTACACCTGCAAAGCTAAAACTTTATGCCCATTAAATAATTCCCAGTCTCTATTTGTTGCTGGTATCTTAAAAAGCAATTTGTTTTTGTATATTGACCTTGAATCCAGTGGTCTTGCTGGATTGTCTTATTAACTGTAATTCCTTCTTTTCTATGTACATCCTTATGCCTTTTGCGAATTGTGTCAGTTTTGTTTTCTCCTTTCAGATCCTTATGAGTCTCTTTCTTCTCTTGACTTAACAGCTTCGCTGACTAGACCTTATGGTATATTCTGCTACATGTCTTTTAGTGCACTTAGGTGTGCAGCAACAAATAAAAAATGAAATTAAAATTATGTGCACAGCAGCACCATCCATAATAGCCCAAACTAAAGACTACAATGATCAGGAGGAAAGGTAAAGTGTGCTGCATACACAGTGTGGAATAGGCAGCACTGAGAATGAAAAAAGGGCAACTATACACAACATAGATGAATCTCACACACAGAATCTCCAGTGAAAGAAGCCAAACACAAAATTGTACATATTGTATGATTTCATATGTACAAAGCTCAAAAATCAGAATTAGTCTATGTGTTAGAAGACAAGATAATGGATTGCTTTGTGGGAGGGAGACTGGGAAGTGAGTGGAAGGGGCAGCCCGAGGGCTATGCCAGCTCTGTTAACGTTCTGTTTCTTGATGAGGGTGCTGGTTATGTGGGATGTGTTTATTTGGTGATAATTAAGCCATATATTTATTTAAGACGTGATGTTTTATGTATATTTATTATACTTTAATAGCAAGTTCTTTAAAACAATAACTCCCCATCTCCTTCACTCCCAGCCCCTGACAACCACCATTCCGCATTGTCTGTATCAATTTGACTACTTTAAGTACCTTGTACAAGTGAAATCATATAGTATTTATTTTTTGTGACTGGCTTACTTCACTTAGTGCAATATTTTTTCTTTCTTTATTATTTTTTATTTTTTTTTTACATAATGTTGTTTTGTCTGATATTTGTACAGCCCTTCCTGTCCTCCTTTGGTTACTATTTGCATGGAATATATTTATCTATCTGTATTAGTCCGTTCTCACGCTGCTATGAAGAAATACCCAAGACTGGGTAATTTATAAAGGAAAGGTGTTTAATTGGCTCACAGTTCTGTATTGCTGGGCAGTCCTCAGGAAACTTACAATCATGGCAGAAGGCGAAGGGGAAGCAAAGCACTTTCTTCACAGATGGCAGGACGGAGTGAGTGCAAGCAGGGGAAATGCCAGACACTTACAAAACCAACAGATCTCATGAGACTGAATCACTATCACAAGAACAGCATGGGGAAAACCACCCCTGTGATCCGATTGCCTCCACCTGATCCTGCTCTTGACACATGGGGATTACGGAGATTACAATTCAAGATGAGATTTTGGGTAGGAACACAGCCAGACCATATTACCATCTTCTCCATTTCAGCCTATTTGTGTCTTTGGATCTAAAGTGAGTCCCTAGTAAATACTGTATAATTGGATCATATTTTTATATTAATTCAGCCAATCTTTGTCTTGTGATGTGACAGTTTACTCACATTGAAAGTAATTACTGTTGAGTAGAAACTTACTTATGTCATTTTGCTATTAATTTTTTATATACCTTGAAGAATTTTTTCCCGCATATTCTTCATTGCTATGTTCTTTTGTGTTTAGTTGAGTTTTTGTAGTGAAACATTTAAATTTCTTTCTCATATCCTTTATTGTATATTCTATAACTATTTTCTTTGTATTTACCATGGGGATTATATTTAACATTTTATATTATAACATTCTAATTTGAATTTACACCAGCTTAACTTTTTAAACATGCAAAACCCCTGCTCTTTTACAGTTTGTTCCATTACCTTTACAGTTTTTCATGTCACATGAAAACACTTGATACACTTTATGCTGAGATGCAGGGCACCAAGTCCCTAGGCTGCACACAGCAGGTGGGCCCTGGGCCTAGGAAACTGTATTTCACTCCTAAGCCTAGGAGCTTGTTATGAGAGGGGCTGCCGTGAATGTCTCTGACATGCCCTGGAGACATTTTCCTCATTGTCTTGATGATTAGCATCTGGTTCCTCATTTCTTATGCAAATTTCTGTAGCCAGCCTGAATTTCTCCTCAGAAAATGGGTTTTTCTTTTCTATAACATTTTCAAGCTGCAAATTTTCCAAATTTATGCTCTGCTTCCTCTTGAATGCTTTGCCACTTAGAAATTTCTTTCACCAGATACGCTAAATTATCTCTCTCAAGTTCAAAGTTCCACCGATCTCTAGGGCAGGGGCAAAATGCCAACAGTCTCTTGCTAAAGCATAACAAGAGTTGCCTTTCCTCCAGTTTCTACCAAGTTCCTCATCTCCTGAAACCACCTCAGCCTGGACTTCATTGTCCACATCACTATCAGCATTTTGGTCAAAGCTATTCAACAAGTCTCCCGGAAGCTCCAAACTTTCCCACATCTTCCTGTCTTCTGAGCCCTCCAAGTCTCTAGGAATTTCCAAACTTTCTCACATTTTCCTGTCTCTTTCTGAGCCATCTCAGCTGTTCCAGTCTCTGCTTGTTACCCAGTTTCAAAGTCACTTCCACATTTTGGGGTATGTTTATAGAAGCGTCCCACTACTCCTGGTACGAATTTACTGTATTAGTCCATTCTTATTCTGCTATAAGGACATACTTGAGACTGGGTAATTTACAAATGAAAGAGGTTTAATTGACTGACCGTTCCACAGGGCTCGGGAGGCCCCAGGAAACTTGGAATCATGGTGGAAAGGGAAACAAAAATGTCCTCCTTCACGTGGTGGCAGCAAGCAGAACTCCCACACGAAAGAGGGAAAAGCTCCTTATGAAACTATCAGATCTTGTGAGAACTCACTCACTATCACAAGAGCAGCACTATGGGGGTAACCACCCCCATAATTCAATTGCTTCCCACCAGGTCCCTGCAATGACACATGGAAATTATGGGAACTACAATTTACAAAGAGATTTTGGTGAGGACACAGCCAAACCATGTCACTAAACTTCACATTGTATGATAGAAGTCCACCAAAGTAGTCAATGCTATTGCATCTCTCTACTGCATAACACAATTTCATCTCTAGTAATAATGAGATGTTGGAGACCTAATGAGGCAAGGTACAGCCAGATAATTTAGCTGGGAGATTTTATGCAGTAGGACTGATTTTATAAGCACTCTAAACAATGGTTGGATCTATGGAACCCAGTACAAAGAGTAAATGGTCCTAGTTAAATGATAGAAGTGTCATTAAACGTAGCAGAATATAATGCTTTTTTTATTATTCTATGGTCTCTGTCAACTTGACATAGTGTTTTGTGTTTACTATTTAATATCATTCATATTTAAAAAATTATACATTTTTTTCCAATTTTATTTTAGGTTTGATGTTACATGTGAAGTTTTGTTACATAGATAAACATGTGCCATGGGGATTTGTTGCACATCTAAATACATCATCCAGGTATTAAGCCCAGTACCCAATAGTTACCTCTTCTGCTCATCTCCCTTCTCCCATCTTCCCTCCTCAAGTAGACCCCAGTCTGTTGTTTCCTTCTTTGTGTTCATAAGTTCTTATCATTTAGCTCCCACATATAAGAGAGAATATGTGGTATTTGGTTTTCTGTTCCTGAGTTAGTTTGCTAAGGATGATAGCCTCCAACTCCATCTATGCTCCCACAAAATACATGATCTCATTCTTTTTCTATGGCTGCCTAATATTCCACAACATATATGTACTTTTACTGTTAATTTTGATATTGCATATTTGTTTTAAATGCAAATATAAAAGTGTTTAAATTGTATGCAGAATCACTGAAATTGCATAATTCATATATCACAGCTCATACATACATATTCCAGAACAGTGAAAACACTGCATCAAACTGACTTCACTCTTTATTTGATTTATTTATGCATGCATATTCTAGTAACATCACTACTGTTGGCTTACTGAGTAAGGAAGATCAAAAAAAAAACTATAGGTTGCCATATATCCCTCTCTTTCCTTCCTTCTATGCCATCATTTTCAGGATAAGCAGTTTGTTAATACATAGACATAACATGGATAACAAAAATATATGCTAGGATTCCTTGGTTGTCATGTTTTATAGAACACTATTTTCTTCTTTCCACATTCAAAAAAATTCCTCTTTAAAAATATCAGAAAGTTCAGTGTCAAATTAAATTCTGGACTGTTTACTCAAATATTTCTTCAGCTTACACATTAAGGCACAAGCGTAATGAAATTATGAACTTTCCAGTAAATGAAATCTTCAGGATTTTTCTATCCTCTATACATCCATGAAGACATAATATTTTAACATTTGCTAAAATCATGACACAAGTATCTGCAAATTTAATTTGACAATTATTTAATACCTAGTCACATTTTTAATTGGTTCATAAATTGCTCTTTAAATCTTATAAAAGTTTTACTTCAAAAAAAGAAGCAACTCTTCTTCATTTAATATCTGCTTAAGAGATTCTCACTCTTAAAATCCTGAGAAATAAGCAACAATATATATTCCCAAACAAAATTTAGTGCCCAATATTGGTAGGCTAGAACCACCAATACCCCTGATCCCATTCTTTCCACTTAGATTGCAATCTACCAAAAGTCACTTGGAGACACTGATATGGCTTGGCTCTGTGTTCCCACCAAAATTTCATGTTAAGTTGTAATTCTCAATGTTGGGGGAGGGACGTGGTGGGAGGTGATTAGATTATGGAGATGGATTTCCCTATGCTGTTCTCATGATAGTAATTGAGTTCTAATGAGACCTGTTGGTTTAAAAGTGAATGACACTTCCCCCTTACTGTTTCTCTCCTGCCACCATGTGAAGAAGGTGCTTAAATCCTCTTCACCTTCTGCCATGATCATTAGTTAACTGGGGCCACCCAGTCATTCTTCCTGATAAGCCTGTGGAATTATGAGTCAATTAAACCTCTTTCTTCATAAATTACCCAGTTTTAAGTAGTTCTGTATAGCAGTGTGAGAAGGGACTAATAGAGAAAATTTCTACCAGAAGTGCGATTGTTATAAAAATATCTGAAAATGTGGAAGCGACTCTGGAACAGGGTAATGGGCCGAGGTTGAAACATTTTGGAGGGCTCAGAGAAAGACAGGAAGATGAGGGAAAGTTTTTAACTTCCTAGAGATTTGTTGAATGGTTTTGACAAAAATGCTGACAGTGATTTGGACTATGAAGTCCACAATAAGGTGGTCTCAGATGAAAATTTGGAACTTATTGGGAACTGGAGTGAAGGTCACTCATGCTATGCTTTAGCAAAGAGACTGGCAGCATTTTGCCCCTGCCCTAGAGGTCTGTAGAACTTTGAACTTGAGAGAGATTATTTAGGGTATTTGACAGAAGACATTTTAAAGTAGTAAAGAATCTAAGAGGTGACCTGGATGGTTCTAAAATTGTATGCTTACGTGCATAAACAGAGAGATTATGAGACAATGGAACTTATAATTAAAAGGGAAGCAGTCATAAAAGTTTGGAAAATTTGCAGCTTGGCAATGTGGTAGAAAAGAAAAGGCCATTTTCCGGGAGGAAATTCAATCTACCAGCTGCAGTAATTTGCATAAGTAAAGAGGAGTCAAATGTTAATAGCCAAGACAATGGGGGAAATGTCTCCAGGACATTTTGGGGACCTTCATAACAACCCCTCCAATGACAGACCTGGAGGCCTAGAAGGGAAAAATGGTGCCAGGCTCGGTGGCTCACACCTGTAATCCCAGCACTTTGGGAGGTGGAGGTGGGCAGATCATGAGATCAAGAGATTGAGACCATCCTGGCCAACATGGTGAAACCCCATCTCTACTAAAAATACAAAAATTAGCTCGGTGTGGTGGCATGCACCTGTAGTCCCAGCTACTGGGGAGGCTGAGGCAGGAGAATCACTTGAATCTGGGAGGTGGAGGTTGCAGTGAGCCAAGATCGCACCATTGCACTCCATCCTGGTGACAGGAAAAGACTCCATCAAAAAAAAAAAAAAAAAAAAAAAAGGAAAAAATGATTTCATCAGCCAAACCCAGGGCCCTGCTGCTCTGTGCAACCTTGGTACACTGCTCTTTGCATTCCAGCCACTCAAGCTCCAGCTGTGGCTAAAAGGGGCTTAGATAGAGCTTGGGCTGTGGCTTCAGAGGGTGCTAGCCTCAAACTTTGTTGGTTTTCAAGTAGTGTTGGGCCTCTGGGTGTGCAGAAGATGGGAGCTGAGGTTTGGAAACCTCTGCCTAAATTTCAGAGAATGTATGCAAACACCTGGATGTCCAGGCAAAATTCAGCTGCAGGGGCAGAGCCTTCATGAAGACCCTCTAGTAGGGCAATGCAGAGGGGAAATGTGGGATCGGAGCCCCCACATAGAGTGTTCAATGGGGCACTGCCCAGTGGAGTTGTGAGAAAGGGGCCGCCATCCTCCAGACCCCAGAATGGTTGATCCAACAACAGCTTGCACTGTGAGCCTAGAAAAGCTGCAGGCACTCAGTGCCATCCTGTGAAAGCAGCAGTGGGGGCTGTGCCTGCAGAGCCACAGAGGCAGAGCTACAGAAGGCCTTGGGACTTCATCACTTGCATCAGTGGGCCCTGGATGTGAGACATGGAGTCAATGGAGATTTATTTGCAGCTTTAGGATTTAATGACTGTCCTGCTGGGTTTCAGATTTTCATGGGGCCTGCAGTCCCTTTGTTTTGGCCTATTTCTTCCATTTGGAATGGGAGCATTTACCCAATTCCTGTACTTGCATTGTATCTTGGAAGTAACAAACTTGTTTTTGACTTTACAGGCTCATGGGTGAAAGGGATTTGCTATGTTTCAGACGAGACTTTGGACTTAGAATTTAAGTTAATGCTGGAATGAGTTATGACTTTGGAGGACTGTTGAAAGAGCATGACTGTATTTTGAAACGTGAGGACATGATATTTGGGCAGGGCCAGGAGCATTATGATATGTTTTGGCTCTGTGTCCCCACTCAAATGTCATATTGAATTCTGATCCCAAGTGTTGGAGGCCAAGCCTGGTGGGAGGTTATTGGATGATAGGGGTGGTTTCTAATGGTTTAGCACCATCCTCCTAGTGCTGTCCCCACGACGGGATTCTCATGAGATCAGCTTGTTTAAAATTGTGTAGCACTTCCCTTTCTCCTGCTCTCTCCTACTCTACCCTGGTAAGATGTGCTTGCTTCCCTTTTCCTTCTGCCACAATTGTAAGTTTCCTGAGAGCTCCTGGCCATGCTTCCTTTACAGCCTATGGAACTGTGAGTTGATTAAACCTTTTTTCTTTATAAATTGCCTAGTCTCAGATAGTTCTTTATAGCAGTGTGAGAACAGAATAGTACAGACACTTTTGCTTTGGGCCTTGATGGCTTAACTTGCATCACATTGATTCTACCATAAGAGCCATTAGAGAAAATGCACTAATCATCACCAGTACAACTACCCTCACCCTCACCAACAGTGAAGGCATCAGAAAGTAACCAATGTGGTCAGAAGTTTATTAGCTAACATTTTTGAGCAAAGAAAATGCAATGATGAGAGTCCAGTATTTTTGATTCCTTTCCCTTTCTGGTACTGACTGATAACAGTAAGTTGTACTAGGCAATAAGTAGACAGAAATCTAATTGGTATGGTGAAAGAACTAAGTTTCAGTGATATAAAGGAAGGATGACTTTAGGACACTAAGACTTAAGAGAAAGAACAATGCAGATAAATCCAATATTTCATGCTGCTTTTTCTATAGAACAATTTGCTGGTTCTTAAGCTGTGAGAGTACAGAGGGGCAAGAAATTTGGAAGAGAACCAGGAGGTAGTATTCAAGAGCAGTAGGTAAGTGGAGTATTTTCCTGTTTCTTGTTGTTGGATATTTTTGTTTTTGTTTTTTTAATGGAACTTAGAGCTTGTTGAGAAAAAAAAAAAGCAACTCTATAAGCAATTCAGGTTTTCAGGTGAATCTAGGCAAAATTCAGGTTTTCAGGTGAACTGCACTCTAATAGTAAGGGCAAACTGGAAAAGCCAGAAGATAATAGGCAATGTGAATATCTGCAGTTAATTCAGATATAAGAGTTATAAAACTAGGACTTTACAATATTGATTAATATGTTCTGAAAATTGAGAATCTATATATTTCCCAGTGAAATTAAATTAATAAAAAAGATCAAGTTTATAACTGAAATAATATGAATAAAATAAATTGAGTTAGAAGCATATTAGTCATAGCAGACCACAGGATTAATGAACTAGAATATAGTTCACTAGAAAATCCTGAGGAAAAATAATTTTAAAAATCTGCAAAAACCACAAACATACATGAAAATAAACAAAACATATGTAAAAAGCAAAGAAAATGTATTTTTTCCTATTAGCAGAAAAATTAAAATGTGAAGCCTCTATTACCTTTTCATGCTTCTATAAAAGTTAATCAATTCCTCTACATGAAAGTTATCAGAAATTCCAGATAAATGAATGTACCCTTTAATTGAGACTTTAAAAGGTTTGGGGAAATAATTTAATAAAGAACTTGGCATTATGTTTTACTGAGAGGTGTGCTGCTGCTCGAACAAACACTTGAAAATATGGTAACAACTTTACCGCTGGGTAATGGATAGAGCTGGCAAGAGTTTTTGAGATGTGTGCTACAAAAAGCAAATACTGCCATAAAAGGACTTTTAAAGAAGATTTTTATGAGGGCTCAGAAAGAAGAGGACAGCTGAAGAGAAAACCTTCATCTTTTCAGATAATACATAAATAAGTATGCATAGAATGTTGCTAGAACTATAGCCAGGAAAACCGGTTCTGACGATTTTTCAGATTGAAAGAAGGAACATGTTATCAGACAATGGAGAAAAGGTAACCCTTGTTATAAAGTGCCAATAAACTTGGCTGAATTGTGTTTATATTCTAGCGTTTTGTGGAAGGCAGAAACGATAAGCAATGAAATTGTATATATGGCTGAGTAGGTTTCTAAGCAAGGCATTGAATTAGCTGCTTGATTCCTCACAACTGCTTATAATACAATATGAGAAAAGAGAAATGATTGAAGAAGAAATTGTTAAGCAATAATAAACCAGAACTTTAATTTTGGAAAATTCTCAGCCTATTCATACCATAAAACATGAGAAAGTCCACTTCAAAGAAAGCACTGAAGATGTGGCTTATAAAATTATGTCAGTATTGTCTTATTCTGTTTGTGCTCCTATAACAAAATACCACAGATGAGTAATTTATAAAGAACAAAAATTCATTTCTCGCAGTTCTGGAACCTAGAAATCCAAGATCAAGGCACTGGCATTTGGTGTCAAGTGAGGGCTGCATCCTTCAGAGGGGAAGGCTGCTGTGTCCCACATGGTAGGAGGTAGAAGGGCAAGATGAGACAAAAGCTGTGTCCTCACATGGCAGCAGAGCAGAAGAGAGAAAACTTACTCCTGCAGGGCTTTTTCATAGCAGCATTAATTTATTCATGAGGGCAGAGCCCTCATGACCTAAACACCTCCCAATGGTTCACATCCCAACACTGTTTTATTGCAGATTAAGTATACAACATATGAGCTTTGAAGGACACATTCAGATCATAGCAAGTATGGACTGTTGATTTAATCAGACACCCCAACATGAAAGCTGTGTTTGAACTACAGGGAATGGAGATAGGGCAGAGTAAAGAAAGGTTCTTGGACTTCTTGGGTTTTACAAGATGTGAACACAGAATTACTTGGCTGCTATTGTCACTGTTCTACAAGACAGGGAAATGACGGCCCCAAAGGTGATTCAGAGATTTCAACACAGAAAATCTGCATGTGTGTTGAACTGCATTCAACACAAATCATGCGGATGGGTCTGCCCAGAGCCATGAGGGAAAAAATCCTACCTGGCATTGCCAGAGCGTGGGTGCAACCACTGCAGAGCCATGGGGGTGACACTGCCACCCCAGTGTGCATGGAAAGTAAAGCATTGAGCCGATGAGGATCATTCTCAAGGTTTTAGATCTCGTGCAGTTTACTTTGTGAGGTTTTGTACTTGGTTGAGACCCACCACTCATTCTTTCTTTCCTTTCAGAATGAAAATATTTCTACTACCCTTTGTTACCATTTTATTTTGGAAGCACATAACTTGTCACATAATTCTGTGCTTCCAAAATTTAGTGATGGAGCAGATGAACAGCTGGAGAGAAATTTTTGCCTCAGGATGAATCATACCTCATGTCTCACATGTACCTGATTTAGAAGATGGTTAAATGAGAGTATTGATGTTAGATTTTAAGGTTGATGCTGAAATGAGCTAAGATTTTGGGGGCTGTTGTGATGAAATGAATGCATCTGGCATAGGAGGAGAATATGAATTTGGGGAGGCCAAAGGCAAAATAATATAGACTGGATGTTTGTTTCTTTTCAAAATGCATGTATTGACATCCTAATCCCAATGTGATAATATTTGGAGGCAGGAACTTTGAGAGATAATTAAGTCAAGAGTGTGGAGCCTTTGTTCTGGGATTAGTACTCTTATAAGAAGAGACGGTAGAAAACTTACTTTATCTATTTCTGTCTCTCCCTTTCTCCCTTCCATGTGAAGATACAGCAAGAAGGTGTCCACCTGAAAACCAAGAAGAGAAACCTAACCACAGGGGAGACTAAGAGAACTGAATTGGCCAGCACCTTGATTTTGGACTTTCTGGCATCCAAAAATGCAATAAATAATTTTTTGTTGTTTAAGTCACACACTCTATGGTACATAGCATATATGTATTTTGCTATAGCAGTTCAAACTAAGACAAGTTATATTTTATGAAGATTAATTATAATTAGACCAGAAAATTAAGTGACTTTGCATAACCTTGTATATAGTATTAAAATTCTCCTTGCAACAAGCAACATCCAACATGAGAATTGCTAGCCATTAAGTAGTTACTGGGGAATTCTGTCTTTTGATTGTCTTGTTTAATGTAGGGGAAAAATAGGGACTATGTTATTATATGTTGAGTATTTTTACTATTAATTCCTTTTTGTTTAATGTATACAGTATAATAGCTTGTATATTCAAAAATACTCATAAACTTTTTTGAGAATATAATTATTTCCCTTTCATTTTTGTTTTTTCATATATAACAATACTAGCTAAACAAGAAAAAGTGGGTATTTTTTATCTTTTACTAATAATTTTTACTTCCTTCTTTTGCTTTACCAAACTTGCTGTGATACTGTTTAATTTCAGTGATGATTGTTGAATGCATGAATGCTTCATTCTTGATTTTAAAAATAATGATGATGGTGTTTCATCAAGTATAATGTTTGTTATTATATTTTTTGTGAAAGACGTTTTATTCATAGATAAATGTTGAATTTTTCAACATTTCTCCATCTGATGAAGTGTCAGATTTTTCTTCTTTAATATGTTAATGTATTTACTCACTTTCTAAAGTTCACTTCGCCATAATGTTCTATACTTTTAACATGATGCTTAATTGAGTTTACTTATGCATTATAAGAATATTTTTATACATTTTTACAATAGAACTTGGACTATAATTTTTATTGGTCAATAATCTCTTTTATTGTCATTGTTGAGGTTTGTTATTAAACTGATGAGAACCTGGTAAAATGAGTTAGTGAACATGTTTGCTTTATTTACCTGGAAGAGCTGATACAAGATTACAATTATTTATTCCTTATATGTTTGATAGAACCTATGTTGAAACTATCTGGAAATCTCTGTGAAAAAAATTTTAAATTATTGATTCAAATGCTTACTTTGCAGTTCTATTTTTATTTATTTTCAGCAATTCTATATTGATAATATTTTGTCCACTTTGACACTTTTCAAAATATTTGTAAAGTTGTTTATAATCTTATCTTTTTTATAACTTCAGTATATGAAGAGCGATGTTCCCTTTAATTCCTGATGTGTTTTTTTGTGTGTGTGAAATTTCTCTCTGTGTCCTTAATTAGTGTCATCAAAAATTACCAGTTATCAATCTTTTGGAAGAACCAACATTTTGGGGGGATTTTCTACCTTTTTTTATCTTTATAGTTCATCTTGTTAGCTTCTGTTCTAGTGGTTATAATTTCTGATTATTGTTAAATTTCTTGAGGTTTATTTGGTATTAAACTTCTGTTTGCGTAAAATAAATATTTAGTCCACTGAGTTGCTGCACTTCTGCTCTTCTAATATACATCTTGAATGCTTAAATTTTTCTCTGTCCTATTTTAACTGTATGACATATTCTTTGTGAAAAGATAATTTACTTGTATTTCAGTTCAAAAGTTTTGATAAGTTGTGTTTGTCAAGTAATTTTTTATTTTCTTAGTAGTCAAATGTATTAGCATTAAGTTTTTCTTATCTTTTTTATATCTATAGAATTGGTAATTATGTATTTTCTATCATTTCTGATTTTGGTAATTTGAATAAGCACTTCACAGAAGAGCCAATAAGTGTATATTAATATAAAGATGCTATCATTATAACAATTATAAATAATATTGAAACATTATTTAAAAACCACGGGCATGGAGAATTTTTAAAGTGCAAAATTATTAAGGATATTGTCAACTGAATGTTTTAAACATGGCAAGCGCCACAATCATCCTGTGGGAAAAAAATGACATTATTTTTATAGATATGTATACCTATGTTTCAGCAATTCTACTCCAAGGAAGATATCTTAGTAGAAAACTGAAAAAGTTATGGCAAAAACAAGTATGAAATACGCATACTTAAAAATATAAAAAGAAACATTTTTGGAAATAGAAAATATATGTGAAAGCAATGTAAATATTAATCAACAATTCAATGTATAAAAATATTTTGTACTCATACAATGAAATTGTGTATAGCAATGGCCAAAAACAATTACAACTCTGTACAGTAACATAGATACCTTTTAGTACTATAATATTGAACAAAAAAGTTACAGACAGAAGAAAATATACTTTGTGATTGTTTTTGTATAACTTAAAAAAGACTATGCCAAACTAAAATATCATTTATGCATACAAGCGTGTTGTAAAACTACAAGAAAATTGAAGATTAAAATAAAACCAAATTCAGGATCATAGTTATCAATGAGGGATGGAGGAAGAGATGCAGTTGGGAGGTTCACACATAGAACTTGATGAGAGCTACTATGTCCTTTTTCTTACATTTACATGGGTAGGTGTTTTCAGAAGTATTATTCGCATAACTTACATTTATGATATGTTTTTATAAGAAATCAATATAAATTTTAAATAACTCTTAAAAGAGAGCTTCTGATCATTAGTCTTACTGGCAGAGATGACTAGAGCTTGGGGCAGGTGGAAGATCTTGGTGATGTGGAAGTGATTCCTTTTTTTTTTGAGACAGAGTCTTGCTGTAGCCCAGGCTGGAGTGCAGTGGCGCGATCTCGGCTCACTGCAGACTCTGCCCCTGGGGTTCACGCCATTCTCCTGCCTCAGCCTCCCGAGTAGCTGGGACTACAGGCGCCCGCCACCTTGCCTGGCTAATTTTTTTGTATTTTTGGTAGAGACGGGGTTTCACTGTGTTAGCCAGGATGGTCTTGATCTCCTGACCTCGTGATCCGCCCGCCTCGGCCTCCCAAAGTGCTGGGATTACAGGCGTGAGCCACCGTGCCCAGCAGGAAGTGATTCCTTGATGTAGTAAAAAACCCTAAGAATGCCTCACCTTTAAGAGAGTGAATTAGGTAAAGATTAAACTTTCAAATTGAGATAATAAGGTGAAATATTTTTATTTGAAATTATAAAGCTCAATAGAGTAAGGATATTCAAAATAAAAATCACAAGGCAATATGGCTCTGTATCCCACATATTGTAATATTAAAGGAGAAATACTTGGGCAACTTACACAGAATGCTTCTTTAGTGGGGGATACAGAGCATTGACGTGAGAGCAAGAGACCTGTGTTTAAGTGTTAACACTACCATGCACTAACTATGAGACAACAGCAATTCCATGAACTGATAGAGTTTTGAGCTGGAAGATGGTATTTGTTACTCTCTATGGTTAATTTCTTTTAATATATGGTATGATTTAAAGTTACAGGCTGTGACTTTACAACTGCAAAGCCACTGGTAAAATATTAAAACATTCACAATCTATGAAATAAAACCCCGTAATTTTAAGTTAAAGCAATTTGTTTAAGCTTATTCATTAATAAAATATACATGCAAACATAACCCTAGATGTTTCCAAATGCAAAAAACACCAGAAAATATTTATATATGTATATATTTATTACAGAAATGTTTTTATCAGCCTTGTATAAAAACTTAGAAGGAGCGAGATAATAAATATATAATTCAAAAACATCCAGATAAGATAAATTGTTGCATAAATCATAGTATTAAGTAAATTAGACTGATTTTAAGAGCCATGTGATGAACTACATAGCAATAAATATGGTCATAAAGAAAAAATGAAATAAATTGAAAAAGAGCTGTTTCAGTCACTAAACTAGCATTAATTGATGCATTCCCTGGAGAAAACATCAAATCTCCCAATTTGTAATCATTTGAGGATTTATCTTGGAAATTTTCCTTTCAATGCCTCATCTTATTTGACTGATTAAAGCTAGTTTGGAATTATAGGTGAAGAATATTTCATAAATTAAAGCATATATTTTTCTTAATGTAATAGCCAGGAATCACTTACCATCATCCTTCATAATCAGTTCTGCTTCATCAGAAATTTGTTAGTATATATTCCATTTCTCTGCCATTTTCAGTTTTAAAAATAATTATACAACTACTTTTATAATATAGCATAGTGCCTAATTTAGGACTGTCTGCCTTGCTTTTAATTTTTAAAATCACCTAGAGTGACTTTCCTCATTATATCACACAGTTTAATTTGCATAAATCATACTATTGTACTGCTTTGCATATTCTTTATGCTGACACTCTATTCCCCAGCTAAATCTTCCTTGAAAACAAAATCAGAACAATCTGCAATCTATAAACAACAGTTCATTTGAAACTCCCTGAGGAGTTTCCTGTGTTCTCATCATTGCTCGCTGAGATTATAGATATATGACATTAAAAACCACTTTAATGGAGACATTAGGTGTATATTCAATACCTAAGTCAAAACAGATTATCACAGCATCTAGTCAAATAAGCAGTGATCTGATACTAGCCCTTAGAGAATGGGTAGTACTATTTGATAGCAGATTTCTAACAACTGTCAATATCCAGCATTTTTCTTTCAAAATTTAGAGTTAATGTCAAGTAAAATAAATGCAATTGAAAGCCATGAATACATTTTTAGACATTACTTATTTGCTTTGTATTACTAAGCAAGTGAATTCAGAACAAATATTTTACAGGGATGGGCATGTAGGCATGTGTCTGTTCATGAAATGTACAACTAGGAGGGTTTTTATTTATTTTCTTATGGACAGAAACAAATTAATGAAATTCAACTTTATATGACTTAATTGTATGCTCTTAGTTGTATCATGTTTCAAGCAATTGTTTTGAGTATATACAAAATGACAAAAAAACCCACAAAGGATGAAGCAATTTGATATATAAATAAAGTTTAGTAACTATAAATGAACCAAAACCCAAACAAAATAGCCTTAGAGAGAGTCAAAAGATTGCTATCAGGTTTCCTAAATTCTGTGAAATCAAAAATTTTGAGATGTACCAATGAGTATTCCAAAGCTTTGTAGTAAAAAATAAGAACATCAAACTAAATAATCATGTTGATATTAAAATGCAACCTACCTACCTACCTTCCTTCCTTCCTTCCTTCCTTCCTTCCTTCCTTCCTTCCTTCCTTCCTTCCTTTCTTTTTCTTTCTTTCTTTTTTTTTTTTTTTGAAAGTCTCACTCTGTTGCCCAGGCTGGAGTGCAGTGGCAGGATCTCAGCTCACTGCAACCTCTGCCTCCCAAGTTCAAGTGATTATCATGCCTCAGCCTCCTGAGTAACTGGGATTACAGGTATATGCCACCACTCCCTGCTAATTTTTTGCATTTTTAGTAGGGATGGAGTTTCACCATGTTGGCCAGGCTGGTCTCAAACTCTTGGCTGCAAGTGATCCACCCTCCTCGGCCTCCCAAAGTGTTGGGATTACAGGCACGAGCCACCACATCCAGCCTAAAATATACTTTTGATTACAAATGTTGAAATACATAAACTGCCTGTTATAATAAAGGTAATATAAACTTGTTATCAAAATGTCAGAAATAATTTATTTTTATCCAGAAACAAAAGAGTGAAAATAGAAGAAACAAAAGTTATAGAGAAAAAATGGAAAAATATGCAAGTTTAGCTGGAAATTTACATATTTGGACAACAAATCAATAAAGATAAAATTTAGGAACCACAAAATTATGTACAGTGAGGATACATAAAGGGACAGCAAACGAATGAGTGGAAATATATTGAAGATTTGAGGAAAGAGAATTGCTAAGTTTGATTGTTTGTATTCCCTCAAATTTATTTGTTGTTCTCTAACCTCTAAGATGGTGTTAACAGGTGGGGCCAGGCCGGGCACGGTGGCTCACGCCTGTAATCCCAGCACTTTGGAAGGCCGAGGCAGGTGGATCACAAGGTCAAGAGATCGAGACCATCCTGGCCAACATGGTGAAAGACCGTCTCTACTAAAAATACAAAAATTAGCTGGGCATGGTGGCGTGTGCCTGTAGTCCCAGCTACTGGGGAGGCTGAGGCAGTAGAATCTCTTGAACCAGGAAGGCAGAGGTTGCGGAAAGCTGAGATCGCCCCACTGCACTCCAGCCTGGCGACAAAGTGAGACTCATCTCAAAAAAAAAAAAAGAGGTAGGGTCTTTGGGAGGCAATTGGGTTATGAGGGTTCTGCCCTGATTAAAAGGGGCCCAGGGACCTTGTTCACCCTTTCTCCCTGTAAGGACACAGAAGGCCCATCTTTGAAGGAGAGAGTAAGCCCTCACTGGACATAGAATCTGCTGGTGCCTTGATCTTAGATTTCCCGGCATTCAGAACTATAAGCAGTAAATTTCTGTTGTTTAGAAATTATCCAGGCTAGGTATGTTTTTTAAGAGAAGCCTGAATAGACTATGACAGGAATGTTGTAAACTGGATGTCAAGTGCTTCGTCAGTGGAGCAGCTGCTGCTAAACTCCAACATTGTCTCCTTCATGAAGTGCTGGCCCACTCTGCACACTAAACAAAAAACACAGGGGAACCAACGAGAAGCCCTTTGTTCCAATGCTGCTGCTTTATCAGCTACTGAGGCCACCTCTCTCTCCATCCTGAAAGGCAGATTGAATGCTTTGCTAAGTATCATAGTTGCCTGCCAAGATATGTAGTAGTTACAGTCATCATTATGGTCTTTGATGGAGATTGAGTTGGCACCAAATTCCTGGAATTTGATGGTTTTTGGAAAGGCTGTAAATATTTCCCTTATATTGCCCTACATAACCAAGGTTCTAAAACGGTGTTCTTTGTCCATCAAAACTGGATAGAGTTTCCAGTGACACAACTTTTTGCATTTTTTGACCATCGATTGGTTGCTATCCATACAGCTATGTAGAGAACTAGGAAAATGAATCAAGTAACAATGATTTCTCCATGTCTAAACTTAAATTTCTCTTTGTACTGTTAGTTCCTGAAAATCGCTCCTAATTTAGGCTTATCCAAGTTGCTGGTCCACTCTGTGAGTGAGGCAAGGTGGGCCAAAGGGAGAGGCCATTGCTCCAGTGCCACTGCTTCATCAAGTACTGAAGTCACCTATTGTTCCATCGTTTGGGGGAATGCTGCCTTCATTCACACCCATATATGTTTAATATTTTGAAACCTCTGAATATTTCGTATGTTTTGCTGAAATCATTATATCAAAGTTGTGCACATCCAGAGAGATTAATTGAAGTTAAGTGATGGGGGTTGAAGGGCTTTCTTTGTTTCCACTTTATACAATTCTACTTTCGAATTTCACTTCCTGAGAAAATTATTACCAACACGCATTTTGTTCAACATGTCTTTGCGCTTTTTGAAAAACCAAGAAGGTGAGGAGCACTTCCTTAAAACCATTATGGACAGATTTGATTATAGAGTCCATATTTGATAGAGGATTGGGCTATAACATTAATCTGTTTAAAAATTTGGCAATACACTTAGTATTATTCTCATTTTTCCTAGGGGAACATCTTAGAGACATTCAATATGGTGATATAAAATATAAATGGAATTATTTATTATTGTAACTCATACTTACCTCAAGTCACTAATATAAATGAGATCTATGCCTTATAGACCTTCTTATATCAGCAAAATAAGAATAATTGGATCATACTTTATCTGCAAATGATGCTAAATTCCTTTCATCTAACCTAAAAAGTTATCATTTTGCTCACAGTATAAATATATTACAGTGCTGAATTATCTTCATGCTATGGGAGAAAAGGTTTAAAGTTTAAAACATTTTTATGTAATAGAAAATGTAGTATACAAAGATGCTTATGATTCAAATTGGGTTTTGAGTTGACTTTTGAAAAATTTTTTGTGTCTATCTTAACATTTATTTTCTTATTTTTATGAACAATAGGACCCATGTAAATTGTCCAAAAAGGTGTTTACCAAGGTCTTCAAGTAACTGATATGAGTTTATAAATGAAATATCCAAATGGCTACACCATGTTCAGTCCAAAGTTATCATAACTATTGGAAGAAAATTCATCTCAACATATTTATATTTAAATTGAATATGATCTACTTCCGTATAAGAATTACCTATTGTGTTGATGAAAACCAGGACAAAAGAATAAAAACATACTAGCCGATGTTTTCCTCTTCCCAGTGGTTGTATATTCATTCGGGTATAGAGTTGGGAAATGGAAAATCACTTTAATTTTATGAATATTTGCCATATACCCTAGTATATGAGTTTGCAATAATATTGCTTAATTTTTGTTTACCCACCTGAGTGCATTACCTCTGAGAAAAGTTCCATTGAAAATTTGAATCAAATTAAAGCATATGAATGCACAATTAGACTTTTTATTGTACTCATTCATTACATCCCTAAGTAAAAATGCTTGCTGCATGCCAGGCCCAGTGCTCGATGCCAGAGATTCTGTGTTGCATGGAACAGACATAGTTCCTGGAGCTCATTATATTATGGACCATTGTAGTTTGGTTGCAGACAATAAGCTAATGAAAAACTACAAATTTCCATAACTGCTCAAGTAAAAATAAGCCTGCGTGTAGTGGTAGAAAATAACCCCAGGAAATTTTACATTTTATTAGAAAGTAAAGCCCATGAATGTAAAGGCTCTGTCTCTCTCTCTGGTATACTATCACATTGTAGTGCCTTGTAAAATAGCCGGTCCTTAGTAACACACAGTTAATATTTGGGAATTGAACGGATGGGTAAATGGATAGATGACGTATTTTTATTTTTCTAGAGTGGCAATAGATATCTTTTCTGGGAAAAATAAGGAAAAGTCCACCATCTGAAGAATGGGAGAGAATGTTTGAGAAAAAGCAGATAGAAGTTTCTGCTAAGATACCTCCAATGGTATAAAGGATGTTAGTAAAACTAAAGGGCTTAGGTAGCTTGAGCAGAATCATCAATGGGAGTGATGACAAAAGTCAACTTGGAGTGCAGAGCCTATTTCATATATTGCATTGTAGGCCATGACAAATTTAGATTTTGTTTTTCAGAGTTATCACAGGAGAGTTCATTGCTATGAAAAGGCTCCTGATGGTTATAAACTAGAGATGATATTAATGGATTGTAAAAACAAATGCTGTTGTATGACTTGAGCTACAATCCACTTTAAGTATTCCTTGCTACCCACATCTACCTACTTCCTGAATTTGTACAGCACAAGTTTAGATAGTAAATTTGAACAAAGAGGTGTAGGATATTATTTTAATTTTTAAAAAATTTTCCCTGAGCTTGAAATAGCAAGTAGTGGGTTATTTTATGTGGAAACATATCCAAATCTGTTGATTCATGAGTTCAAATAGTGAGATTTTAAATAACCAAATTTTGGATGAGAAGGAATATCTGAATCTAAATTATACATAAGACTTCTCATGAAGAAAGAGATGTCTTTAGAAAAAATGGGATTTTCATTGAAATGGACACTATATGATTGCATTTAATAATTAAGGATTACAGTCTTTTGGGAAAAACAACTGTATCATAAAGAAATATTTTAAAAAGTTTACATTTTGAGAGCACCTATAAAGTAACATTGAATTGTATATACCAATAGCAATGGAAGTTCCCTAAGGAAGGCAATCATTCGATGCTTGAAAGGCTGAGCAGATACTTTTCATGCAGAAAACCATATGGACATACCAAGAAGAGAGTATTCAATTCAATTCAATCTGCCACATAGAGTAGAAGTTATAAACTGGTGGTCTTTGGGCCAAACCTTTCTGTAGTTTCTTTTTTCTCTCTCCATCTCTCTCTTATTTTTAAGAATTGGAGTATATCTTCTCTAATTAATCAAAAGCCACACCATACTTTACTATATTATAATATTATAGTTTTATATATTTAATTTACTTTCAGGCTACTTTGAGTACCTGGGTTTATAACTCCTGAGAAGCTGAAAGGAAAAAAGAACAGAAACCTTTTAAATGCAACCTCTGCATATAGTAAACCAAGTTAAAGGCATATTTTAAGGGATCTTCTTTATTTATTTTATTCTTATAGATAGTCTAGTCAGGGATCAACAAACCATAGGACCCAATTGTGCCTGCCACCTGTTTTTTAAAATACAATTGTATTGAGACACATAGATGCACAATCATTTGCATGTTATCAATGATTGCTATCACCGTAAAATGGCACCGACCATGTGACCTGCAAGCTGAAAATATTTTATCTTGTCCTTTCAAGAATCAAAATAAAAGTACAATTTAGACTAAGGTTGTTTAATTATGTATAGATCCTATCACGTCCATATACACAATATACAGAAAACTTCTTTTGCACTTTGTCTTATGCCTGCAGAAGTCTTTTATGCTGTCACTTGTCCAAAGATGTTTTGCATGAATCTAGAGGGAGAAATTGAGCCTATATGAGGATTTCTCAACAGTAACTATTAGCATAATTCTCCAATCCACTTACATATTGTTTAGTGAAATCTGAAGGCATCATTACACAGATAATCTTGCTATCTACCTTGTCATCATAAAATAAAATTACTTGTATAGAAAGATGAATGAAGTTTTCTTCATTATTCATTCTGCAGCTCAGTATAAATAAAAATTTTGAATTTTAAATCAAGTAAAACACATAATAATAAGAAAATATGGCAAGTAAAGAAAACAGATTAAAAAGAAAAATAAATGTGTTTCTTCACCTTGATTATAACTCCTGCAAATACTGGCTGGTGGAGAAACAATTGAGCAGATCCTATTATTATCATTCCAACTTCATTTTCAGTGTCTGTCTGTCTATCCATTAGGCTTTAAAAATAAAGAGCAGGCACATATTTTAAGGGAACCCACGACATGATTAATAAGGGCAGCACAGTAAAGAAACATAAAATTTTCCTGTCTCCTTCATCTGCTCTTCTGGTGCAGTGATTAACCTTTGAGTTTATGAGTATTTTTGCACTTACTTCAGATAAAGTATTTTATGAGTTCTTTCCTCCCAGGCAACTTGGATTAAACTTATCAGGCCCAGGAAGATAGTGACCCATTATGACTGTTCCCCTTGAAATCATAATCTTCCTCTTTACTATATTATCTGAACATTCCTTGCACAAACCAGATGGAAACATCAAGTCACAGACGAGACAACTTGTTAAGGTCACATTCTGCACCATATACATCATTCATGCTTAATTTATTTGCAGCCCCACCTAGACAGATTGCCATACATTATGAAAGCTGAGAACATGAAAAGATCATTTTTGCTCCCCATTAATTCCCATTTGGAATAGCTCCTGACTTTACAAAACTTTTTGGCAGCACATTCACTGATGACTGATCACTCCTTCTCATTGCAGAAATAGGGCATAAGCAGCAAGATTTATTTTTCGGTAAATTCCTAATGAAATAACAAAGTGTGTTGGGTTATCTCCAACTGCTGTACCATACTACTCTAAAAATAGCAAGTCAAAAATGACTGACTTTGCCAATATCCTGAGAATCTACAGACATCTCAGTGAAGGCAGAGGATGGTGGGGAGAGTGGCATTTGGCTCAGCTTCAGAACTGGCACTGTCTCCATGATAAAGGGATCTTGTTAACTTCTGTTTTCCACCTCTTGACAGTTGACATTTTAATGTGTGTCAGGAAAATCCATCATCATGCTACGTCTCTCAAACCCAGGATTTCACACTGGGATCAGTAGGAACCTGATCAGAGCTAACACAAGCCCTCCTTCTCATTAAAGCATATCCCATTCCCATTGTTGACTGTCCTAATTTCTCTCCAATTCAGGTAATAAAATGTACTAGTGGAAAGATAAATATATGATAAGAGTTTTTACTGCCCATAGACCTCTACCATAATTCATGCTTTCTAATAGTACTGTTCCATGAAAAAGAGATTGATAGAGGGATGGGGTGAATCAGTTATAGATGAGATTTAAAGAGTAATATTTCAGAAAATGCTGCAGTATTAGAGTAAAAAAAAAGAGTTCCCTAGCAAACACAAATAGTATCTGCAGAAAGAGCTTCGATTGAGCAAAGACAAAGAAAATAATTTACCACAAAAGACAATAAATAAGTTCTTACAAGCAATTTATCATCTTAAGCATAGATGTGTAAATGAACCAAGAGATGGTTCCAAGCCAGAGATTCAGAAACTGAGCACATAATAAAGGAAAGGATGAACAACATCATAAGCTGGTGTACAAGATATTGACTTGACCTATTTCCAGTGGGACTCGGAATGATATGTTTAGTGATATTTATTATGGTGCTTTCATTCACCATATGGTGTCATGCAGCTCATGTTTGTTTAATATTTTTGAATAAATGAAACTCTTCTAAAAATCATTTTGATAAATTCTTAAAGTAAGGAACACAGATCTCTATCCAAGAGTATGTACAATCTTAAGTTCTTGATAGCAATTCTTGTTAGCAATTGTAAGCTTTTCCAAGAAAAGGAAAATAATAAAATATCCTAGATTCTGTAATCCAAAACATGAGTTACAGAAGGAAACTTTGATATTTTTTCTGGGGCTAATTTTAAACACACTTGGATATATAAACATTTCTTAGTATCACAGTACAGTATTTGTTTTTTTGGGAAAGATATCAAACAGGGGTTCAGGAAAGAAGTTTATGGCACCCAAATCTATTCGACTAATGTAAATATAACATACACTTACCCTTTTCTGTTAAGCTTTAGTCTATTATTTGATTGGGAACAATACTGGCAGGTGTGATGGGGAGATAAAAGGAATCTAAAAGAACTCTCTGGTTTGAAATATGATTACTCTTCTGCTGCCCTGTGAGCCTGTGCAGGCAGAGAATAAGAGGGGAGTCTTTGCACTCTGAGAAGCATTGCTACCTGCAGCTGCTATATCTCTATCAGCTGGCGGACCACTGAACTGTGGCTCCATGACAGCACAAATTTCATATTGCAGCTTCAGAGTCATCACCACTAACTGCCTGAGGATCATCAAGACAATTATTTCTTCCTTTTATCCATGGTTCCATCAGTCACCATAAAAAACCAGGGGCATTCTAAAAATGATGTCAACCACTGGACTCTATAACTTTTAACATTCCATCTTCTACCTTTGCCTAATTCTGAATTAATTCCTGTGTGCTCTCTTGGAGTCATTTTCAGCCATCCGCAAACTCCTTTATATACTAGAAAATTCATGTGAAAGTTTGCTTTATCTTCTTCCTCAATGGAAAATTGGTTCTCCTCTGAGGTACATCTTCCCCTCTAAAAAGGTAAATTTTTTCTTTACTCTTGCTAATCAGCCTGAAGGAGAAATAGCAGCTTTTCTTACTTCTTGTGACCATTCACTTCCTCTCCCATAAAAAGATAGAGTATTTTATTTTAGTGGCATTAGACTGTAACATACGCCACCCTTATTTACAGCAGTCATTCACCAGGGCATTCTTCTCCGTCTGTCTTGTATATTTTATCTCCTAGCTTACTGTTCCATTTATACACACTGTTTCTTCCAGACTACTTGGTGATTTTGACATGCACACGGATGAAGCTTCTAGCAAATTGGCCTCAGTTTAGTGATCTTATCTCTCATCTCATTAAAACTACTCCATCTTATGGTGATACCCTGATAGACTCTGTCTCTTCATAACTTCAGCTCTCCTTAAACTAAATTTCAAAAGCCCCACTCTCCAATCAACAATTTCTATCTTCAGTCCAACAATCTGCAACAACTAGCCTTTCTATAACATCAATTCATTTATCCTGCTGATAAATGAATGAGAGACACCAACCTGATGTCCCTGGTTCTCATTATCAGCCTCTTCCCTTGTTACTCAACATAAATTCAACAATCAATTATACTAAACACTTTTATTTGACATCTTCAAATTCCTTGTCCTCTTTATTTTTATGCCCTTTTGCCAAAGATACAAAACCTGGTTAAACCCAATTATTCTCCTATATCATCCTTGTGTTAGTAGAAAGCAAGCAAGCAAGACTGAAAAACAACACAATTATGCTCCATGTGTTCACTCTAAGTCCATAATCACTTATTGCAAATGAGTCCTATCGGTGCCTCTTGGCACTATATTTCTGTGATCTCTTCAATATGTAAGTCTCCTTAATAATTATTTCATAAATTTTCCTCATATGTAAACCTCTTTAAATTATTTTAATAGCTTTCCCACATTCTCACTCTTAGTTAGCTATTTTGTTTTCTATTTCACTGAGAAGATAAGAACAGATGGAAAACAATCTAAATAAGCTTCCAACTCACATTTATCCATTTAGATGCATTCATTTCCAAATGCTGCTCCTTCTCTCTGGTTTCTAGAAAAGACATGTCTGTGTTTCTAGTAAAATTTAACCCTACTACTTGTACACTCGATTCTTTCCCCTCTTATACACAGGCGTTTTCTTTTTTTTTCACTTGCATCATTAATTTGATTCCTTTAAACTAAATTTTCCCATCAACATAACATTGCTTGTGTTTCTCTCATCTTTAAAAATCCCTTAAATTTATCTTCTTCTTGAGCTACTGCTCAATTTTCTTCTTCCTTTTAGGGCAACTTTACTGGAAAGAAAATTCTTTACTTAATTTCTCCTCAGCTTCTTAAACTTTTATCATTCATATGTGCCAGGGATCAGTTTTCAAATTTTATACTTTTCTAACTTCATAAACTGCCCTGGCAATCTCTTCTAAACTTTGGTTTGGATACTATCTGTATGCTGACAACTAACAAATATATACTCAGAGTTCAGTCTTACCTTGAACACAAGTTCAATACCCAACTTTTACATGATGCTTATCTCCACCTATCTAATGATCTCAATTTTTATCAAAAAAAAGCCCAAATCTACTCCTTCTTCCTAAATATGTTACTTGCATAATCTCTACTGTCTTAGTGGCAAATCCTTTCTTCCAGTCACCAAGGTAAAAAAAAAAAAAAAAGGCTAGAATCCTTCCTTGCTTTCTTTTCTTTTATACTCTGCATTGAATCAATTAGCATATCCTACTCCAAATACTGCATATCAAAAATCCTACCATTATTTACTATCTCCAAGATTATTGCCCTGTCCCAATCAACAATGCTTTTTTGCTCAAATTTCTGTAATAGCGTCAAAGTTGATGATTGCGCTTTCACCTTTGAGTGGCTTTAGTCTAGTCTCAACATTGTAGCTAGATTTGTCCTATTAAGACTAGACCAGATCCCACTGCCTCTCTCCTGAACACCTTCCAATTGCTCTCCATCTTATCCAAAGGGAAAACCGAAGCCCTTGTAATAATGACACATAAAGCCTCCCAGGGCTTGACCTCTGTTCCTCTCTGACTCATGCACTTTCAAGTGCGCTCTTCTTTGAACATGCCAGGTATGTTATAGCCTTAAGGCCATTGCACTTGCCATCCTCTTTGCCTGAAATACCCTTCCCCTAAATAGTTACATCACTTGTATCTTCATGGTCTCCAAGTCTTTATGTCAAAAGCACTTGCCCTTAAATATTTCCACTATCCCTTATGTAAAAGCAGACTCCTGATAGTCGTAGCACAGTTCCTGATGTGTCTCCACAGTACTCATGCTCCCATCCTGATCTAATATGTTTTATTACTGTTTTATTTTTAGTTTCTTTTTTCATGTCTCATACATTAACATCTAAATTTCATAAGAGAAGGCATTGTAGTCTCTTTTGTTTGCCTCTGTATCTTGCTCCCTGACCCCTAGTCCCATCTAGAATAGTGCTTGGTTCACAGTAGATACTCAATAAATGTTATTGAATGGTTGAATGCATGAATAGAAGTATTATTTTCCTTTCACCCAATCCCTGTCCTGATTTTGAGTCTCATGGAAGAAGAAAAGAAAAACAGAATTTTTCAATTTAATTGTTAAACTCTAAGTACAACAGACTCGAAGTATTACAGAATCCAAGCGTCAACATGTGACACATATTTCAGAAGGCCCTTTTCCTAACTCTTCTTTAGACCCAATTTATCTAGCACTCCTAAGAACCAGCCTGCTTTGAAAATGACATTTTTGATTGTCAGGGATCATAATGAACTTCTATAATTTACATTTAAAAGCAGAGAATATGACTCAGCAAGAAAGAAAAAAAAATGAGAAAACAGTATGTGTGGCCTGCAAAAGACAAGCTGCTTTTAGCAGTGGTGAATCTGTATGGGCCTGCAGCAACTTGATTCTTGCCTCCTCAAAGGAAAGAATTTGTCCAAGGGTCATAAGGCAGAGGGAGAGACTGAGGCAAGTTTTAGAGCCGGAGTGAATATTTATTAAAAAGTTTTAGAGCAGGAATGAAAGGAAGTAAAGTACACCTGGAAGAAGGCCAAGTGGGCAACTTAAGAGATTCAAGTTTGCCATTTAGTCCTTGACTTGGGGTTTTATATATTGGAATGATTCCAGGGCTTGTGTGTCTTCTTCTCTGATTCTTCTCTTATTCTTCTCTTGGGGTGGTCTGTCTGCATGCAGAGGCTGGCCAGTACTTAGGATGGACTGCATGTGCAGTGTGTTTACTGAAGCTGGGCACATGCTTATTTGAGGCATTTTTCCCTTACCAGTTGAGTGTTCCTAGAAGAAGGTCATATACCACTTAAGTTTTACCATTTTGCCTCTTAATGCATATGCTTGAGCCCACTTGACCAACTTCTAAGATCTTATGGGGAAGCTACTGATCACCAGCTTCAGGTATTTTCTATCTATTGAGAGACTGACTTTCCCTGGTGCCAGCTGTGACCAATAATTATTTTAGAAACACAGTTTAACAACCATCTGACCATCACATGATGGTTGCCTGACATTCCTGGAGTGGGGAGGCCCTCTCCTGCCCTGCTCATGTGTGTCTAGCTACTTAGTTTAACACTGATGTTAGCATCTGGGAAACTCTATTTTGGAAGTTTCAGAAACAATCGGGGACATTTTGAGGGGTCTTCAACAACAGTATTGTCTTCAACAATACTGCCTATGGGGGGCCGTTCCTGAGTCGGAACAAGCAGTGAGCAGGTTCTTATTTTGTAGGCATGGGAAGATGGGCTTGTTAGTGGTTTACGTATTATATAATCCCAATAAAGTAATCTTTTAAGTAATTCTAAAGACCTTAGTTGGGAATACAGGTGATATTTTCACTTGTTTTTCTGATAGGAACATCTCCTCAGAGGCAGGAATGCTGCAAACGGGCTGGCACTCTACCTTTGGGGGTGTCATTCCCATTAAAGTCCAGTTAATTTTCCAATTGCCTGGATTCGTTGGAAAATCACTCCCTTTCTTTCTTAGCAGCATATGTTTAGGTCATTATTTAAGAAAGACAGCCTTTTGTAAAAATTTGTTTCAGAATTATATTCCATAACTCAAGAATATTTATTTTAAAAAGGATTGCTTTAAGCCTTTCTTTATCTGAATGGTTTATTTTTTAACTTAACAAAAGTATTAAAGCAAATAAATTATTCCTCAGGATTCATCTTATAAGGTTACTTCCAATTATTATTCTTTTACTTTTTGAGAATGTCCTGGCTCTTTCTATAGAATTTGTGCTCTTACTGTATTTACAGATATCAATAATATCATTATGCATACATGGTTGTATTTTTTATAGCCTATAGCCCTCTGTCTCTCAATGGACTATGAATTTGTTAGAGGAAGATAACCACTCATATTTCTGAATGCCAAATACATTTTATGGAGGTTGGCACTTAGTAGGTTTTTATTTGAAATATACAGGCTGTTTGGAAAAAAAAAAAGAAAAAATAGCTCTTTTCTACTGCAAAAACTTATTGCATTGTATGGTATTGTGAGGAGAACTCATAGGTTCTAGAGTTACCATGTGCAGAATTTGTTTATTTAGAACAGCATCTACATTGAAAATAGGAGTTAATACTTTTATAAGTTGTAGATGTTAGTAACAATTTTGCATTTATTTGGTAATCATTCAAATGATAATTTTGTGTAAAAAAGGGGCAATTTTTGAAGTAATCTAACATTGTATTTAGAAAATAAAGAGCTTGCAAAAATCAGGAAGACCCATGTGTCCTTCTTTGAAGAAAACACTTATTAAAATCCAGGGTTACCTCCATTAGTGAATAAGGACATTGTCAAAAAGTTTATTTTCTTTAAAGTACATGTTTTTAAAAATCACATATTTTATTAGATAATGGGGCCTTATGTAAGCAGACACTGCACTTTATTCATCACGATTCACCCCAGTGACCAAGAGAGATCTTTCCTAAGAGTATGCATCTAGGAAGGAAATTGATGGAACGACGCTATTCACACAATCAGGGTGAGAGAGGTTCAAGTTAACATGTCTATGTCACCCAGGCCACTTGTTCTATTATATTCATCTCTTTCTGAAAATGTAAACCAGGTGTTCCTTGACCATGTAACACCAGCACTCGGCATCCAGGAGAAATCTGTCTGTTTGGTTTCACCTGCCTTATTACCTTTAACCTTCCCAAAAGCATTCTATGTGGCATTCAGAGAAAATCTGATTAGAAATTTGGAAGAGAGGACTCTGTCACTCTGCCGCATTCCTGATGACTACAGAGATTAGATGCTCAATACCACTGAGAAGAAGCGCCTGTGGCAAGGGCAGAGCTTTTAATGCAAAAATAGAGTTTATTTATTAGGCTCAAACATTTCTACGTCAGCTGTCATTTCTTCATGGCAAGATGTCCTCCTCTCCTCCCCAGCTTGCTCAAAGGAGCTGTCAGGTCAGAAAAGGGGAAAAACGAAACAAATGTTTTTTCTCTTTCAATTTCCCAGTGGGGGAGCCCTGTTGAAATGCCAGGCATGCCCTGCTGCTTTCTGCATCAACAGATGGCAGACGGGCTGCATTCCTTGTGTTTGTTTCCCATTCAGCAAATTGCAGGTCACATCTGGTCTAGCCTCTGCTTGGTCTGAGCAGATGGGAGTTCACATTCTTCATAGGTGGCTGACTTACAAAAAGAAGGAAAAAAAGGAGTGAAAGAGAGAGGGAAATAGAAATACAGAGGAAAAGAGAAAGACAGAGAAGCATTAAAAAGATGACAAGGAAATCTGAGCATCTGGTATGAGTTCAGTATCAGCAAACTATTTAGCAGACCCCAGCCAACAATGAGTGGAACAGAATCACACTTAGAGACACCCAAGCAATCCAGGATGGGAAAGAATAAGCTTCCAGATGAGGGAAAGAAGATAGCAACACAATTCATTTTACTCTCCAGAGATTCCATAATTTACATTTTTTTTTTCCAATTGCTTGAGCCCAGGAGTTCAAGGCTGCAGTGAGCTACGATCATGCCACTGCATGCCAGCCCAGGCAACAGAGCAAACCTCATCTCAAAAACAAAACAAAACAAAACAAAAAATTGTATTTTTTTCTACCCTGGATTTTCACCAATTTTAGGAAGGTCATTTATGCTTCATAGTTTTAAAATATACTTCTTCCCTGTTGTTCTAAGTCACTCCAGCTCCTGTGGGAATATTAAGCAACATTCCACTAAATGGCAATCTGTGTATAATAGTTGATCAGAGAAATCATGGTTATGGGCTTCTGGGCTGTAAGAATGCCCTGAGCTAAATTCACTATGCAAAGAAATAGTTCTCAAATTTGGATGCTTATGGTAATCACCAGTTGTGGTTATTAAATATGCAGATACCAGTGCCTCTGCAACATAGATTCTGATTCAGTGTATCTAAAACAATGTTTCTAAAACTTACTTTGCATAAAAATCAATTGGATTATTTATTAAATGCATAGGCTCAGGACCTTACCTACACCTTCCATGATTCTGATTCACCAGCTCTGGAGAAAGATCTGATAATGTACCATTTTAATAACTATTTCAAAATTTTTTATGCCAGTAAAGTTTAAGGAACACTGGTTTAGAGTAAGTCTTGGAGATCTTTCTATTTAAAATCCACACAAGTATTTCAGATCTGAAGTGAGGCTTGTAAATATCTGACTTACAGTTAAGGTTTGGCAAAGATGTCTAGATTGTACAGCATCAAATCTAATATAGATATTTTATCACTGAAATATCAGGTTTTAACCTTGGTCATTCTCAGATAGCTTTGACATTCATATGGAATAAACAAGTAGCAGATTATATGTGGCAGATAAGTTACTTTTCTGTAAGAATGAGGATTAGGATGTATACTTATATTCATATTTGCTTGTACAGTTGTGCTACAATACTTGTTTTGAAAATGTGAATTTGTTCCAATATGTTTAATATATTAGGGAACAATTTATGCATAACGTGAATTTCCCGTTTGCTTATGCACAATTATATCTACAAGAAAAACTCAGAAAATGCAAGAACATTGCATCCAACTGAACTCAGCTCAGTAGCAATACATAAAATGTGCATGCATATAGCCTAGTGTGCACACACACACCTGCTTCACGTCGGAAAACTACCAGCTACTTCAGTTCTCCTTTTGGTGTTAGATCTCTGAATCTATTTTCAGAGAATCCACCTTCCACTAAGTATGATAAGGCACAACATACAACCATCAGACATAACCTTATGCCCTCCCTGCTCTTTAATTTTCCCTAATATTTTCTCAGCCTAGATTTTTTAATCTCTTTTAACTGATTTTTTCTCTTTCTTTCCTCTTTCTTTCTTTTTTTCTTTCTTTCTTTCTTTCTTTCTTTCTTTCTTTCTTTCTTTCTTTCTTTCTTTCTTTTCTTTCTTCTTTTTTTTTTTTTTGAGTCAGAGTCTAGATCTGTCACCCAGGCTGGTGGCGCCATCTTGGCTCACTGCAACCTCCGCCTCCCAGGTGCAAGCAATTCTCCCACCTCAGCCTCCGAAGTAGCTGGGATTCCAGGTGCCTGCCACCACACCCAGCTATTTTTGTATTTTTTGTAGAGACGGGGTTTCACCATGTTGGCCAGGCTGGTCTTGAACTCCCGACCTCAAGTGATCCTCCCTCCTCAGCCTCCCAAAGTGCTAGGATTAAAGGCATGAGCCACCATGTCCAGCTCTTTTTCTCACTCTATTTCTATTTCGCTTTTGTCTCTTTCTTCTCACGGTGTAGCAGAAAAAGCAGTCAGGCAAACAGACCACAAGATCACGGGTGTCCACTTCCATAAGGAAACTTTAGGTCTTTTCCTAGTTAAAAAGTCATCCAATATAATAGTTAGGCATCTCTTAGCCACTAACATATGCTGAATTGTACTGTTATTCTTATTTGTTTCCTATCATTTTTATGTGTTACTGTCAAAGTTTTTAATGTTGTACTCAATATCATTTTCCCTTAAGCCTCTGTAGTTTCTAATAAGATTTATTTTTTAGAACAGTTTTTAGATCGATAGAAATTGTAAAGAATGTAGAGTGTTCCCAACATACCAGAATCTCTGGGACACGTTCAAAGCAGTGTGTAGAGGGAAATTTATAGCACTAAATGCCCACAAGAGAAAGCAGGAAAGATCCAAAATTGACACCCTAACATCACAATTAAAAGAACTAGAAAAGCAAGAGCAAACACATTCAAAAGCTAGCAGAAGGCTAGAAATAACTAAAATCAGAGCAGAACTGAAGGAAATAGAGACACAAAAAACCCTTCAAAAAATTAATGAATCTAGGAGCTGGTTTTTTGAAAAGATCAACAAAATTGATGGACCACTAGCAAGACTAATAAAGAAGAAAAGAGAGAAGAATCAAATAGATGCAATAAAAAACGAAAAAGGGGATATCACCACCGATCCCACAGAAATACAATCTACCATCAGAGAATACTACAAACACCTCTATGCAAATAAACTAGAAAATCTGGAAGAAATGGATAAATTCCTCGACAAATACACCCTCCCAAGACTAAACCAGGAAGAAGTTGAATCTCTGAATAGACCAATAACAGGTTCTGAAATTGTGGCAATAATCAATAGCTTACCAACCAAAAAGAGTCCAGGACCTGATGGATTCACAGCTGAATTCTACCAGAGGTACAAGGAGGAACTGGTACCATTCCTTCTGAAACTATTCCAATGGATAGAAAAAGAGGGAATCCTCCCTAACACATTTTACGAAGCCAGCATCGTCCTGATACCAAAACCTGGCAGAGACATAACCAAAAAAGAGAATTTCAGACCAATATCCTTGATGAACATTGATGCAAAAATCCTCAATAAAATACTGGCAAACCGAATCCAGCAGCACATCAAAAAGCTTATCCACCATGATCAAGTGGGCTTCATCCCTGGGATGCAAGGCTGGTTCAACATACGCAAATCAATAAATGTAATCCAGCATATAAACAGAACCAAAGACAAAAACCACATGATTATCTCAATAGATGCAGAAAAGGCCTTTGACAAAATTCAACAACCCTTCGTGCTAAAAACTCTCAATAAATTAGGTATTGATGGGACGTATCTCAAAATAATAAGAGCTATCTACAACAAACCCACAGCCAATATCATACTGAATGGGCAAAAACTGGAAGCATTCCCTCTGAAAACTGGCACAAGACAGGGATGCCCTCTCTCACCGCTACTATTCAACATAGTGCTGGAAGTTCTGGCCAGAGCAATCAGGCAGGAGAAGGAAATAAAGGGTATTCAATTAGGAAAAGAGGAAGTCAAATTGTCCCTGTTTGCAGATGACATGATTGTATATCTAGAAAACCCCATTGTCTCAGCCCAAAATCTCCTTAAGCTGATTAGCAACTTCAGCAAAGTCTCAGGATACAAAATTAATGTACAAAAATCACAAGCATTCTTGTACACCAATAACAGACAAACAGAGAGCCAAATCATGAGTGAACTCCCATTCACAATTGCTTCAAAGAGAATAAAATACCTAGGAATCCAACTTACCAGGGATGTGAAGGACCTCTTCAAGGAGAACTACAAACCACTGCTCAATGAAATAAAAGAGGATACAAACAAATGGAAGAACATTCCATGCTCATGGGTTGGAAGAATCAATATCGTGAAAATGGCCATACTGCCCAAGGTAATTTATAGATTCAATGCCATCCCCATCAAGCTACCAATGACTTTCTTCACAGAATTGGAAAAAACTACTTTAAAGTTCATATGGAACCAAAAAAGAGCCCGCATCGCCAAGTCAATCCTAAGCCAAAAGAACAAAGCTGGAGGCATCACGCTACCTGACTTTAAACTATACTACAAGGCTACAGTAACCAAAACAGCATGGTACTGGTACCACAACAGAGACATAGATCAATGGAACAGAACAGAGCCCTCAGAAATGATGCCGCATAGCTACAACTATCTGATCTTTGACAAACCTGACAAAAACAAGAAATGGGGAAAGGATTCCCTATTTAATAAATGGTGCTGGGAAAACTGGCTAGCCATATGTAGAAAGCTGCAACTGGATCCCTTCCTTACACCTTATACAAAAATTAATTCAAGATGGATTAAAGACTTATATGTTAGACCTAAAACCATTAAAATCCTACAAGAAAACCTAGGCAATACCATTCAGGACATAGGCGTGGGCAAGGACTTCATGTCTAAAACACCAAAAGCAATGGCAACAAAAGCCAAAATCGACAAATGGGATCTCATTAAACTAAAGAGCTTCTGCACAGCAAAAGAAACTATCATCAGAGTGAACAGGCAACCTACACAATGGGAGAAAATTTTTGCAACCTACTCATCTGACAAAGGGCTGATATCCAGAATCTACAATGAACTCAAACAAATTTACAAGAAAAAAACAAACAACCCCATCAAAAAGTGGGCAGAGGACATGAACAGACACTTCTCAAAAGAAGACATTTATGCAGCCAAAAAACACATGAAGAAATGCTCCTCATCACTGGCCATCAGAGAAATGCAAATCAAAACCACAGTGAGATACCATCTCACACCAGTTAGAATGGCCATCATTAAAAAATCAGGAAACAACAGGTGCTGGAGAGGATGTGGAGAAATAGGAACACTTTTACACTGTTGGTGGGACTGTAAACTAGTTCAACCATTGTGGAAGTCAGTGTGGCGATTCCTCAGGGATCTCGAACTAGAAATACCATTTGACCCAGCCATCCCATTACTGGGTATATACCCAAAGGACTATAAATCATGCTGCTATAAAGACACATGCACACGTATGTTTATTGCGGCACTATTCACAATAGCAAAGAGTTGGAACCAACCCAAATGCCCAACAACGATAGACTGGATTAAGAAAATGTGGCACATATACACCATGGAATACTATGCAGCCATAAAAAATGATGAGTTCGTGTCCTTTGTAGGGACATGGATGAAACTGGAAAACATCATTCTCAGTAAACTATCGCAAGGACAAAAAACCAAACACCGCATGTTCTCACTCATAGGTGGGAATTGAACAATGAGAACTCATGGACACAGGAAGGGGAACATCACGCTCCGGGGACTGTTGTGGGGTGGGGGGAGGGGGGAGGGACAGCATTAGGAGATACACCTAATGCTAAATGACGAATTAATGGGTGCAGGAAATCAACATGGCACATGGATACATATGTAACAAACCTGCACATTGTGCACATGTACCCTAAAACCCTAAAGTATAATAAAAAAAAAAAAAAAAAAGAATGTAGAGTGTTCCCACGTACATTGAACCCAGTTTCTCCTATTAACGTTTTACGTTAGTATGGCTCATTTGTCACATATAGTAAACTAACATTGACATATTGTCATTAAGCTTATACTTTATTTAGATTTATTTCATTTTTACCTCATGTCCTTTTTCTATTCCAAGATCTCATTTAGGAAACCACATTTCATTTAATCGACATGTTTCCTTGGGCTCTTTTTGGCCATGACAGTTTCTTAGACAATCCTTGTGTTTTAAAACCTTGACAGTTTTCAGGAGTACTGGTCAGGAGTTTTACAGAATAGCCCTCCAGTGAAATACACCTGATGTTTGCCCATAGTTAGACTGTGGATATGGGTTTGGGGGAGGAAGAACACAAAATTCAAATGCCATTTTATCACATCAGGCAAAGGGTACTTTTAGCCGTTAATGCTGAGTTTGATCACCTGAATGAGGTAGGGTTTGTCAGATTTCTCCACTGTAAAGCCACTCTTTCATTGTCCTTTCCATATTGTACTCATTGGAAGGAAGTCCCTATGTGTGACATACATTTAAGGTGTTAAGAGTTATGCTCACTTTTCTTGAGTGCAGAGTATCCACACAAGTTATTTCAAATTATTTTGCACAAAAGAGTTGTCTCTTCTCCATTTCTTTCTTTATTCGATCATCTAATTCTGTCCTTTTACGTGTGAGTTTCTAGGATTTCCTTACCTATGGCACTACAAGATGCTGCAGGCTTATCTTGTATATTTCCAGTCCCAGAATTGGTCATTTATTCTAGGAGAATTTGTTTCTTTTAAGACTAATGGTATCAAAAACCAACATCTACATTCTAAATGAGGTTATTGCTACTTGCATGTCCTTGTTTTTAGGCCTTCTCATCTGAAAGAGTAAGAAAAAATACGTGTATGCTAACCTGTGTATATGCACATATTGATAAATATGTTTTTGTGTAAATATCTGTGTATATATTAAGCTAAACATGAGTCTATACCGATGCTTCCAACTCTAGTGCATTATCACATACATCATTCTAGTCTCCTCTTTCTTGTCTGTAACCTTCCAATACAGCAGCAGCAAGAAATCTGGTTCCCACCATCTACCATTCCTTTACTTACTTGTTAATTTCTGGTATATGTGCATAACAATATCAGAATTGTTAACTCAATCAATACTCATGGGAACTAATTTTATCAACTAGAATGTAATCTTTATGAGCAATCTCTTTTGCTTTTACTTTTATTTCCAGTTCTAATCATTTTCAGAGTTACTTAGGTCAGCAAATTTAGAACCACCCACAACCGTCAGTGAATTTGTTTTATACATTTGTTAACTGTATACATTCGTAGATTTTTTTAATCACATTCTGTATTCTATCCCAGGACACCCTGCCAACATCCTAAATGATTTTTTTAATTACACATATTTAAGTTTACTCCATGTGTTGTAAAATTCTATGCATTTTGATAAATGTATAGTGTCATATATCTACAACTACAGTATCATATTTAACAGTTTCACCATCCTGAAAAAAATCCCTTATGCTTTATTCATTAAATACTATTCTATCACTAGGAACCTCTGGCAACCACTGATATTCTTACTATAGCTATAGTTTGTCTCTTCCAGAATGTTTTATAATTGTAACCATATATTATGTAAACTTTTCAGAGTGACTTCTTACCCAAAGCAATATGAATTTAAGATTCATCCGTGTCTTTTTGTGACTTAATAGCTAACTTTTAAAAATAGCTGAATAATATTCTGTTGTATGAAAATACCAGTTGATTATGCATTCACTTAAGGAAGCACAACTTAGTTGCTTCTACTTTGGGTGATTATGAATGAATAAAGCTGTTATAAACATTCATATGTAAGTTTTTGAGTGAACATATATTTCTAAATTAGTTGGTAAACACGTAGGGGTCCAATTGTTGGGTCATATGGTAAGACTGTATTTACCTTTGTAAAAAACTGCTATGGTCTTCCAAAATCAGTGTATAGTTTTGTACTTTTACAAGAAATTAATAAATGTTCCTGTTCTGCATCTTTGTCAGAATTTGTTAACGTCAGTTTTTTTTTTAATTTTATGTATTCTAGTAGTGCTATTTCATTGCTGTTTTGATTCGGTACTCCATAATGAAATCATGTGCTGATCATCTTTTCTTACATCATTTTTTTAATTAGTATAATGTTCTTTGGTGAATTGTCTGTTCAGATCATTTTCCTTAAAATTACATTGTTTATTCTCTTATTGATGACATTTAGGAGCTGTTTGCATATTTTGAATACTAAACACTTACTAGACATGTGTTTTGCAAATTTTGTCCTAGTCTGTCCTTTGCTTTACATTTGGTAACAGTCTTCCACATAGTAAAACTTTTAATTATAATAAAGTCCAACATGTCAATATTTCTTTCATAGATTATACTTTTCATGCTATATATAAAAATTCATTGTCAAATTCAGAATTACCTAGATTTTCTCGTATATTATCTTCTAGAAATGTTACGGTTTTGCATTTTACATTTTTTTCTCTAGTTTCTTTTGAGCTAATTTTTGTGAAATACGAAAGCTCTGTGTCTAGATTCTTTTTTTTCTCATATTGACATCCAATTTTTCCAGCACCTTTTGGCTTGCTTCTTTGTCAAAGATCAAAGATCAGTTCATAATATTTGTGTGGGTCTACTTCTGGGCTTTCTGTTCTGTTCCACTGACAAATTGAAATATAGTAAGTCTTATAGTTGGGTAAGGTCTTCCCACTTTGTTGTACTTATTCAGTATCATGTTGGCTATTTCGTTGTTGTTGTTTTTTTTTTTTTTTGTATTTCCATATAAACGTTATCTCTTTGTGGATATCTACAAAGTAGCTTGCTGGGATTCTGACAGGAATTGCACTGAATCTTTAGATCAAACTGGAAGAATTAACATCTTCACAATATTAACTTTTCCAATTTATCAATACAGAATATCTCTCCATTTATTTGGATCTTTGATTTCTTTCATCGGAGTTTTGTACTTTTCTGCATACATTTATTTATATTCTGTAAATAGCTCTTTAGATTTATACCTAGGTATATTATCTTTTATTGTTCCTAATGTATTTCTTTTTAAAATTTCAAATTCCTATTTCTTGTATATAGGAAAGTAATTTACTTTTTCATATTAAATTTGCATTCTGCCACATTGTTATACTTAGTTATTATTTCCAAAGATTTTTATGTTGAGTTTTTGGAATTTTTTCATAGACTGCCATATACTCAGTGATCAAATAACATTTTATTTCTTCCTATCTGTATGTATTTTATTTTGTTTTCTTGTCTTATTGTACCAGCTGGAACTTCCAATATGATGTTAAACAAGAGTGTTAAAAAGGTTATTTTTGCCACGTTCTCAATCTTAGAGGTAAAACCTCCAGTCTGTCAACACTGGGTATGATGTTAGGCACAGTTACAATTTTTTTAACTTTTATTTTTTAATTAACAAGTAAAAATTATATGTATTTATGTCATACAACATGACATTTTGATATATGTATACATTGTGCAATGGCTAAATCAACATACATTATTTCACATACTTACTATTTTTTGTGTTCAGAACACCTAAAATCTCCTCTTAGCAATTTTGAAGTATACAATATATTATATTCAGTGTAGTGGCCATGATGTACTACAGATCTTTTAAACTTATTCCTCCTGTCTAACTGAAACTTTGTGTCCTTTGACCAACATCTCTCTCTTTTCACTCCAGCCCCAGTACCCCCAGCCTCTGGTAATCACCATTTTACTCTATTTCCATGAATCCACCTTTTTTCATGGTGCATCAATGTGGGAACATTATGATATTTGGAAGTTTTCCTCTCTTCCTACTTTGCTGATAGTTTTTATCAGGAAGAGTACTGTATCTTTTCAAATGCCCTTTCTGCATCAATTGATATAATTATATACTTTTCTTCATAGGCAGTTGATGTGGTAGATTACATTGATTTTCAAATGTTGACTCAAACTTGCACACTTGGAATAACGCCCCTTGGCCATATAAGTCTTTTTTTTTTTTTTTTTTTTTTTTTTTTTTTTTTTTTTTTTTTTACATTGTTTGAGTTTGGTTTGCTAATATTTTGGAGAGTTTTTGTGTCTATGTTTATGAGAAATATTGATCTATAGTTTTCTTAAGTTTTTGTTTGGTTTTGGTGTAAGGATAATGATTAAATTTCTAGTATGTGTTAGAAAGTGTTCTCTCTGCTTCTGTTTCCTAGAAAAGATTGTGGAGAACTGGCATCATTTCTTTCTTAAATACTTATTGCCTTTTGTTTAGATAGTTTGTATCTTAAAAGAAATTAAACTATCTTATTGAAGCTATCAAAACTTTGGGCATAGAGTTATTCAGGGTATTTGTTTATTATACTTTTAATGTATAAGAGATCGCTAATGATAACCTCTCTTTTATTTCTAATATTGGCTATTTGTGTCTTCTGTCTTTTTATTTTAGCCTAGTTGCTTCTCAGGTTTATTGATGTTTTCAAAGAACCCACTTTTACTTTTGTAGATTTTCTCTATTGTGTTCGTATTTTCAATTCAACTGATTCTGCCCATTTTTTTAAATTATTTCTCTTCTTCACTTTTCTTTAGTTTTTTTTTCAATTGCTCCTCTTTCTCTAGTATCTTATGGTGGAAGCTTAGCTTATTGATGTTAGATTTTGCTTTCCTTAAATTTTCTAAGATTTGTTAATGGCCCAGAATGTGATCTACTTTAAAGAATGTTCCATATGAACTAGAGAAGAATATTTTCTCTGCTGTTGTTTAATGTAATATTTTGTAATAGTCAATTAGATCAATTTGTTTGATAGTGAAGTTTGGGCTGACTTCACTAATGCTCCTTTTTATCGCTAATAATTTTTGTTGGTCTGAAGTCAGATTTCTCTGAAATTAATGTCAAAAATTCAGATTTATTTTGATTGGCATTATCATGATACATACTTCTCTATCTTTTATTTTTCACTTATCTGAATCTTTATATTTAAAGTTGGTTTCTTACAGGCAGCCTATAGGCAATTTTTGTGTTTTTATTTTGTTCTCTCTGAAAAATGTCTTTTGTTTTATTTAGACATTTCGTATTTGAAGTGATTATTGATATAGTTAGATAAATATCTCCCAAGTATGTAGCTCTTTTCTATTTATTGCATTTGTTACCCTACCTACCCTCTTTTCTGCATTCTCTGGTTTAAATTTTATGTGATTGAATTTCATGTTTTTTTCATATAAAATTTTAAAATAGTGCTTTTCCTGGGACATGCCATATATATTTTTAACTAAGTCTATCTCGAAATAATACTATACCACTCCACATGTAGTTATGTAGTACAAAGCCTTATAATGAGTATTCTTAATTCCTCCCTCCTACCCATTATTAGAATGGTACAATTCATTTCACTAATACATTTGCTATAATTACAACAAAGCTAAGTAGTTGGCCCTACTACTACATCCTAGGATTTTTTTTCTAGCTTGCTTTCTTCTATTACATAACTTAATTATGTACTCGATTGTAATGATCAATTAACTTTTCTCCTAGGAAACTTGATTCTAAGTTTCTTAACTTTAAATATGCCATTATTGATGTCCAGAATTTTGCATAGTATCTGGCACATAGATCTTTTCAGCAAAATTAGTTAAAGAAATGTTTATTTTTAACTGCTAAATTGTGAAAGTCGTGGAGCACAATCAAGGCTGATTAAAATGATAGTCACTGAATGCCTACTAAAAATATATACCTGAGGTCAGAATGTTTGTCTTTGTTCATGAAAGAAGATATAGATGTTCTCTTTGTGATGATTTTTAACAATACTAGGAATTCTTAAACATAAAAGGAATTCTTTTCAAAAAGATTTTAAAAGGACAACCTTCTAAGCCATATTACAAAAATAATTTTGTTTTTTCCTCCTTTGTCATTTTCTATGTAATTCTGTATTCCAAGAACATATTCCCCTTTGAGTTACTTTATTCCATGTTATGCCATTAATATCACTTGCAAGGGTTGCTATTAGCTCATGCTAAGTAGTTTAAAGTTATTCAAGCAGAGACTTCTTTGTTGTGCACAGGGGTTGAGAGCAGCAAGGAAGCTCCAATCCAGCCATCATGCTAGCTTCCATTCCGAGTACAGGAGTTCTTTGCACTCCCTGAATGCAAATAATATATTGAAAAAAAAAAACACTTTTCAGAACACAGTGTTTACTACTTTCCCACAAATAATACAGTAAAATAAAAAGAAATGGGAAAAATGTATGTAAAGATGATATACATCTTGTGTTTGTTTAATTCTCTTCAGAGAAGCACCATCGTGGGTGGAAACAAAAATAGATGGATAGATAGGTGGGTATTAATTTAGAGAATTTGAATGTTGCACTGTTATTGTTTTTCCCCCTAATTATGTTAAAGCTAAAATGACTTGTTTTTTAGAGTTCTTGAATGGATCTTAAATATATATGTCATAATTAGAAAGAAAAATTCTTTTCATTTTTGCACTTGTTTGCACATTCTTCATTCAAAACTTGGAGATTATTCCCTCTCCAGTTGAATCTGAACTGGCTTTATGATTTGCTTTGACCATCAGAATATGGCAGAAGCAAAGAAGTGTGAGTTCCAGAAACCAGGTCTTAACAGAATGGGTGGCCTTAGTTTTCCTCACTTGGAATCCAGATTGCATCTGTCCGAATGTTTGTCTAGACCCCTGGAGGATGACAAGCTACAAGGAAGAAATTAAGAAGCCCCAGCCAATAGCCAGCATCAATGCCAGGCATGTAGGGATATAAAGACGGTCATCATGAAATCATCAAGGCCAGCTGCTCCCATCTGCAACTGCACAAGTGAGCACAAGAGAGATCAAAATAAGAATTGCCCAGCTGAGGCCAGTCAGCCATGAAAAAGACCAATCAAGTCATGAAAAATCATAAATTGTTTTTATTTTAAGCCCTTGCATTTTATGGTCATGTGTTATGAAACAACACATAAATAATACAAACGAAAGGAGAAAAACGAAGTTCCAACTAAAATTCACTTATCTCACTTGATAGGAAGCATTGCATGCATTATAAGACTGTTCTCTGTCACTGTTTTTTCTATTTACATCTTCTCATGATTAAGCTTTAAACAATGTTTTGGTAAAGTCAGACCTAGCTCTGTAACAAAATGGTAAGATCAATGTATGTTAAGGGATTTTGAAAATATACGATAATATAGGTTATATACAAAACAATATAGGATATATACAAAAAATTGCCAATATCAAATTTTCTTCCATGTGCTACTTAGAGTAAAAGCCTGCCACATTGTTTAGCACTGCCTTTATGGCTAAACAGTGAATTGAAAGGCTTCTTGCCATGGGCTGGGCACAGTGGCTCATGCCTGTAATCCCAGCCTTTTAGGAGGCCAAGGCAGGTGGATCACCTGAGGTGTGAAGTTCGAGACCAGCCTAGCCAACATGGTGAAACCTCATCTCTCTAAAAATACAAAAATTAGTCGGGCATGGTAGTGGGCACCTGTAATTCCAACTACTCAGGAGGCTGAGGCAGGAGAATGGTTGAATCCGGGAGGCAGAGGCTGTGGTGAGCTGAGATTGCATCACTGCACTCCAGCCTGAGCGACAAGTGAGACTCCGTCTCAAAAAAAAAAAAAAAAAAAAAAAGACTTCTTGCCATCAAGCTGCTTCCAGCAACACAGATTTCCATATGAAAAAAAAAGTAGCTGTATTAGAAAGAGGAGATAACCCACATCATTAAATCTCCATTGAGAGTTATTATAACATTGACATTATTACCACTACCCTAATATTCAAATAAAGTAAATTTTACAGTAAATTTTTTTTCCTTTCTGATTTGTCCTAAATCCAAACCAGTAATAAGGACTTTAGTATTATATTTGTCAAGATGATCACTTTGACTAATAGTTGTTTCATTCCATTATATTTTTCCATATATTCATATTGGATGGAGACTTACAGTGATTTATATTTTTAAATGGAAACAGAAAGTCTCAGACTTGTTCTGGCCTTTGGTCCTTTTTAAGTCTAGATGTTCATCAGAGCCCACTACAACAGAATCTCCAGGGGTGCACCCTAGGTAGGATTTTGTTTTCTAACAGTGCTAAAAAATGATTGTTTTATATTAATTCTTACAAATCATTTTCATATGCAGTTGGGGTTGGTAACCACAGCCTTATAGGAAGGGTGTCGCTTCACTGCTAAAATAATTCTTGGTGGATCCTGAGCAAACCATGAAGTCTCTGCATAGTTCTGTGGCCATATACCGTATCCAGTCTTTCACCATCATGATGTTCATAAAATACCCCCCTCCCCCAAGAGTGTGCTGCGTGGACCAAATGTGTTAGATTCACTTAAGGGTGGTTATAAAGATTTGAATTCCCAAGATACTTCCACAATCTAATAATTTAAAACAATTAGAGAGAGCCTGGGAATCTGTGTCTTAAGCAAGTACAGCTGCTTGTCATTCTCTTTTTCAGTGAAATCACCAGCAATGTCTTAGCCATGCATTTTATCTGATCTAATCTGTGTGTCACAATCAAGGTAAGGTGTTACTGAAGGATGGATGCTTAATATGAAAAACCTCCCAAATACTATTTACCTTCTAATTTTATCTTCCATGGACTTACCCTTTGCTGTGATTTCAATATTTGCCCTCTTCAAAACCTCATGGTGAATTTCAATCCCCAATGTGGCAGTATTGAGAGAAGGGGCTTTAAGAGATGATTGGATCATGAGGGCTCTGCCCTAGTGAATGGATTAATGGGTTAATGGATTAATGGGTTAATGTATTAATGAGTTATTACAGGAATGGGATTTGTGGCTGTGTAAGAAGCAAGACCTGAGCTTCCATCAGCCTCCTCACCATGTCATGCCCTTTGCTGCCTCTGGACACTACAGAGTGTCCCTACGAGCAAGAAGGCTCTCACCAGATATGCAACCTCAACCTTGGACTCTCCTGCCTCATTCTGTAAGGAATAAATTTCGTTTCTTTATAAATTGCCCAGTGTCAGTTATTCTGTTATAAGCAACAGAAAACGGACTAAGAATCTGGTATCGTTTGGATTTGTGTCCCCGCTCAAATCTCATTTTCTATTGCAATCACCAATGTTGGAGGTGGGGCCTGGTAGGAGATGATTGGATCGTAAGGGTGGATCCTTCATAAATGGTTTAGCAGCATCCCTTTGGTGCTGTTTTGCAATAGAGTTCTCACAAGATCTGGTTGTTTAAAAGTGTGTAACATCTCCCCCCACAACAACCCTTCCTCCCGCTTCAGTCATGTAAGATGTGTTTGTTTCCCCTTCACCTTACATCATGACTGTAAGTTTCCTGAGGCCTCCCCAGAAACAGAAGTTTCTATGCTGATTGTATAACCTTCAGAACTGTGAGCCAATTAAACTTCTTTTATTTATAAATTACCTAGACTCAGGTATTTTTTTATAGCAATGCAAGAACAGTCTAATACAGAAACCCCTTTAACAATTGATTTTTATGCTCAATGATGAAAGAAACTTGAGGTTGGGTACCAATTTTAGGTTTCCCTTCTATTTTCACTACTCGAGAATCTATACAAAATGTCAGTGAGAAAGGAATCCTCCACTGATGATTCCTAATTGTCCAGGGAGACACTAATTTGTATTTAGAGGTAAACACTTATTATATGTAAAACCATACTCAATGTACTCTGAAATGTGCCATGTTGTATATCCAGCTTTACATGGACCAGCGTCTATTGCAGGAACACTGACACAGCTCATTCGATTAAGCCAATCTGGCTTTTGGTGTTCAAAGTTTATCACTCTAGATGTTCTGGACAGAACAAAGATAGGCTAGAATATGCGATGTAATGAATTTTTTTACACTTCATCAGCCAACATCAAGATAAACTGTATTGAACTAGCAGGTGTCCAGCTGAAGAGTGTTTAAACTGTTAGTGTAAAGCTGAAACTTCAATAAATGCTAGGAAAGGATCCAGGTTTTATTATTGGTGATACAGTTTGAGTGGATAAATTCTAACCATTTTAGCTAAATCCTCCAGCTTCATATTAATCATGAAGTAGAATAAAGTGGGAAAAAAAACAACCATAGGGGAATGTGAAAATAAGAGTTTAAAAACTGAAGTATTAGAAAGGTCAGTTTCTTTATGAGAAGACAAACATAGCTGCATTTTAATTAAATTATGAGATTGAAAAATAATTTATGTACCATCTGGTCCTTCTCACAAATTATGAAAGGAAGAAGAGAAAACTGAAAAAAACTAGATTTTCTCTCTGATGTTGTCATTACTTTTCTGTAGGAGCTTGGCAAATCACACATCTCTCCAGACTTCAGTTTTGTTTTCTGTAAATTTGTTATTAGATAAGATGATTTGAGAGTCCCTAATTTTGGAGAATTTTGTCAATAATTTTCAGAGATTTGGTGTATATAAATAAGCTGTTACAAAAGTAACTAAATTCTATTCTCACAACATTTTAAAGAGAAAAATGTCATATGCCAAGTCCACAAGTTATTAATTTTGTTGAGAGTTTTTGATTTACCAGTGACTCTACTAGCTATTACCATACATTTTCTATTTTAACATTCACTCCAGCATTAGGCTGTAGTTTTACTTTTTTTCTCTTTTAACATAGGTGGAACTGAGGCTTAGATAGTGTAACCTGCCCATAATTTCACTGTTGGTAATAGTTGGAGCTTGGATACACCAGGGAATGTGACTATGCATGCTGTGGTCTTAACCAATGTGCTGTGATAATAAATTAGTAATTCGCTATTTGTGTGGTAAGTTCCAGTGGCAGAACAATAAAGTCATCTGTAAACTCTGGTAAGTAAATGCTTATTGTGGTAAACTTCAAATCACAGAAATTTTTCTATTTTTACTACCTGCTGTAATTCAAAGATTAGTATTTGGCAGACAGGTCATGAAAAATAAAGTAATGATGGGGAGATTAGTTTTACCACATATTTATACACTCTGTAAATCCTCTAAAATTAAAGGAGTGTAGAACCATATGACCAAATGAATGAAATGGAGTAAAACACTCAGAAAAAAATTACAGAATAGTTTAAAACTTAATATATGATAAGATTTGCATTTCAAAATTCTTCAAAATATATAAACTTTTTAATAAATGGTATTGGGTAACTGTACAGCCACTTAGAAAAAGAAAAATTGAATCTATATCTATAATCATGTAACAGAAGAATCCCCAACTCTTTCAGTGATGTAAAGTTAAAAATAAAATCGCACGAGCATGAGAAGTAAACGTGAGTAAATTTATTTGTTACCTGGCATTTTCTAAATTTGTCAAATTTCGGCTTTTCTAAATTTGTCTCAAAAAAATTTTTAAAAAATAAAATACTGATAATGTGGCTACATAAAAACAAAAGAAAAATGCTTTGCATGACAGAAGCATCATAGGCAAAATCAAAAGACAATAACAAACTGGAAGAAGATATCTGTATCTTTTATCTCAGATAAATAACTAATAACAATTAAGATTTAAAAAGACCCTTGGAAGAATATTGTCCAAAATAATAAAATATTCAGAGATTGACAATGTTAAAAGTACACTTAATGATATGAAAATATGTTGAGATGCAATTAAATCTTTACAGAGATATAATTCTTTACATTTAAGATTGGCAAAATCTAAAAGCTTGTCAGCATGCTCTTTAAAGAAATGCTAGAAAAATGGGTGTTCTCAAAATTGCTAGAGGGAATGGCAAATGAAACCCCCAGTTCTTGGACTGTATCATGAAAATATTATGGCAAAAATATGAACAACCCATATAAAAAGTTATTTGTAAAAGTGAAATTTTGGAAATAACACAAATATTCATCCACATGAGATTGTTGCATACACTCTAATACATTCAAACAATTACATCCTATCAAATTATTTAAAAGGAATGAGAAATATCTATATTGTTTCAATTCATGATTAACCATCCTCTCCCTCACCTTCCAACAAAACAGTTTTGAATTGTTATTCCAAAAAAAAGGAGAAGTAAATCTTACAATTTTCTAATATACACCTACCTCTTAGTTCCTACTATGTTTCATTTGCATTTGATAAGAACATCCAGAAGGAAAAAAGAAGTGAAATGATACACAAAGATACTCCTTAAGTATTTGTGGATGATGTGGGAAAAAACAATTATATAACAATAAATCTTATGAGAAAACCAAATTTTAATTTAAGCCACATAGCTATTGAAACATACATGTAAAAAAAAATTGCAGGCCGGGCGCGGTGGCTCACGCTTGTAATCCCAGCACTTTGGGAGGCCGAGGCGGGCGGATCACGAGGTCAGGAGATCAAGACCACGGTGAAACCCCGTCTCTACTAAAAATACAAAAAAATTAGCCGGGCTTGGTGGCGGGCGCCTGTAGTCCCAGCGACTCGGAGAGGCTGAGGCAGGAGAATGGCGTGAACCTGGGAGGCGGAGCTTGCAGTGAGCCGAGATTGCGCCACTGCACTCCAGCCTGGGCGACAGAGCGAGACTCCGTCTCAAAAAAAAAAAAAAAAAAATTGCAAGCAAATCTGCACTGTAGTTTTGTGGCTTTTTCCATTGAATAAATCATGTCCCCCATGCCCAGAAATTTAAAATATTTCCAAAAACTCTCTTTTATCTCTGTCATGGTTTCTGTTATTTTGCTTTCTGTAACTCAAAGTGAGATTAAACATACCTTAATTACTCAGTTTATATTATAGATATAATTAAAATAGGGCCAATTTTAAAGGTATATCACAAATACGTTAAAAGAAATTTATGGAAGAAGTGAAAAGTAATTTTGGCTGATAAACAAGGAGATTTGGCATGTTTTAAAGGTCATTGAGGTGAAATGCAGTGGCTCACACCTGTAATCCCAGCATGTTAGGAGACCGAGGTGGGAGGATTGCTTGATCTCAGTTCAAGACCAGCCTGGGCAACATGGAAAATCCTGTCTCTACAAAAAGTACAAAAATTAGCCAGATGTGGTGGTGGTGTGCGCCTGTAGTCTCAGCTACTTGGGAAGCTGATGTTGGAGGATTGCTTGAGCCCAGGAGGTCGAGGCTGCAGTGAGCAGAGATTACACCACTGCACACCAGCCTGGGTGACAGAGTGAGACCCTGTCTCAAAAAAATTAAAAATAAAACATGAAATGAATAAAGTATAGATTTAATTTACAGAGTGCCATCAGTAAATATTGTGAGGTATGGAATTCCAAAATCTACCCTTTCATAACAGCAACTAAAATTCTGGAAAATCCATCAGAATTGACTCTTTGAAACTCTGGAATTTAGTAAAAGCAACTTGAAAACACTTAATAAAAATTACTGAAGTACAGAAAAAATAATAAACTTTATGGTGTTTCAATGATCCATCGTCCCATTCCTCACTTCCCAGCTCAGTGGTAGTCTTAAAAGTAACAGCCAACCTCATTAGCTCCAGTACAGGAAAATTTCCTATAAACATACACTCAACTGAAACTGACTGAAAAACAGGAAATCAGAATAGACACATAACAATCAAAAGAATGAGTCAGTAATCAAAAAACTTTTATCCAAAACAGTAACTAAACAATGCCTAGAACCAGAAGGTTTCAATGGTCAATTCCACCAAATATTAAGGAGAAACTCACACCGATCGTGTACAAACTCTTCAAAAAATAAAATAGAAGGGCATACTTGCTAACTCAATCTGTGAGGTCGACATCACTCTGACACCAAAGCCAGGCAAAGATATCACAAGAAAAGAAAAATACAATCTGATATCCCATATAAATATAGATGCAATGATCCCTAATAGAATAGAACAGAATCCTCAATAGAATACCTAATTCAGCAACATATGAAAGGATTATACACCATGACCAAGTGAAATTTATCACAGAAATTCAAAATTGGAAAATTGATCAGTATAATTCCATATCACTAGAATAAAGGAAACACACAAATATACATGATCAACTCAATAAATACGGAAAAGATTTTGATAAAGTCTGATACCTTTTCATGATAAAAACACTCAACACACTATGAATAGCAGGAAATTTCCTCAACTTCATAATGGTATGATACCTAATTGTAAAAGACTCCCTCATACTTAATTGTGAAAGACTCAAAGCTTCCCCCTTAAGATGAGGAACAGTGCAAGGATGTTTGCTCTAGCCACTTTTATTCAACATCATATCAGAAATTCTAACCAGAAACAATTAAATCAGGAAAATGAAAAAAGGAATCTAAATTGGAAAGGAAGAAATGAAACCATCTCTACTTGTAGCTAACATAATTATACATATAGAAAATTCTAACAAATCCACATGTTAAAAAAATAAATCAGCAGAGTTGTGAGATACGAGGTCAATACATCAAAATCCATTCTATAGCTATACACTAAAAATGAAGAAGCCAAAGTTGAAATTAACAAAATGATTTCATTTACAGTAGCAGCAAAAAGAATAAAATACTTAGTAATAAATTTAACCAAGGAAGTGCAAGCATGGTACACTGAAAACTATCAGGTAGTGCTAATAGAATTTAAGAAGAGCTAAATAAATAGAAATATGTCTATATTTATTGATTGGAAGATTTAGTATTATTAAAATATCAGTATTCCCTAAATTTATTTAATGAATTTAATCAGCATCAACATTCTCAATTCTTCGTATATGTTGAAACATCTAGTTTTAAAGCAGACACTCATGTATATTGTCCACTTTGAGAAGTATGCAAAACTATAACTATTTCCTCTGCCAAGCTATTGTCAATGTCCCACTTTACAATTTCAGAGCTATGACTTGGGCAACATTAAAGTTATTACTAACTTACAACTTCTTACTATTCTCCAGAAACATTAGGGATGTTACCACTATGAGTTACTATTAAATATCATTTAATAACAAATTTTAGATTACTTTATGCAATTTAGCACATTTTAATTGAGTACTTACTGTTATAATATGGTACATGCTAGGTGCTTGGGATTATTTTCAAGTATGTTAAATTGAGCAAAAATTCCTCTGGAAATGAGACACAGATTCAAATAGATTTACATTTATCTGATGGGTAAGATGTGAAATAAATATATAAATCCATAGCTTGACATTTTGTCCAGCTTTCTGGTGAAGACAGCTATAGTTATTGAGGTCACGTGAATAGATTGATTAAGTCAAAAATACCACATGCTTGTTGATATGGTCTGGCTCTGTGGCCCCACCCAAATCTCATCTCCAGGTGTAATCCCCATGTGTCAGGAAAGGGACCTGGTGGGAGGTGACTGACTCCTCGGATGGATTTTCTCCATGCTATTCTCATGATAGTGAGCTCTCACAAGAGCAGGTGGTTTTGAAGTGTAGCACTTCCTTGCTCTCTCTCTCTCCTGCCCCAACGTAAGACATGCCTTGCTTTCCCTTTGTCTTCTGCCATGATTAGACGTTTCCTGAGACCTCCACAGTCATGCAGAACTGTGAGTCCATTAAACTTTTTTTTTTTTTTTAATTTCCCAGTCTGGGTAGTTCTTTATGGCAGTGTGAAAATGAACTAATACAGTTGTCAAAGAGGAAAAAGAAGTTAAAGACATTGGTGTTTTGTTGTTGTTGTTGTTGTTTGTTTTGAGACAGAGTCTCGCTCTGTCACCAGGCTGGAGTGCAGTGGTGCGATCTCTGCTCACTGCAACCTCTGCCTCCTGGGTAAGTGATTCTCCTGCCTCAGCCTCCCGAGTGGCTGGGACTACAGGCACACACCACCACGCCCAGCAAATTTTTGTATTTTTAGTAGAGACAGGGTTACACCTTGTTGGCCAAGATGGTCTCGATCTCTTGACCTCATGATCCGCCCTCCTCAGACTCCCAAAGTGCTGGGATCACAGGTTTGAGCCACCGCACCTGGCTGACATTGGTGTTTTTATCAATTGACTTTGTATGGCCATCCATTCGTGTACAGTTCCGGTTAGATAAAGCAATACAAAGGAGAGCAACACAGGAACTGCCTTTTACTCATTGAATACTTTGTGTACTTACTATTTAATTTATTTTAACTCAATCATAAAAGGGGAGCTAAGGTTAAGGGAAATATAGAAGTCACTGCACAAATATTTAACAATTTTAATTGATATAAAAAATCTCTAGGTGTTGACATAACACTGAAGCAAATTTATCATTTTACTCTAGGATAATTTGAGGGAAAAATACGTTTTGATTTTTGTTCTAGACACTAGTTTCACTGAAGAAAATATATTTTGAAATAACTCATTTATCTTCTATGAAAAGTAATTTCAAAAGCATATTATAACCTAATAGAGGAAATTCTACCAAGTAACTTGACCACCTGTACCAAGATGCAAACTGAATTAACATTGTTGATTATAAACAAATTCTTCATTTAGATTACCATTGTGAGTTTTTCTGTCAAGATTTTCAGGTGGATAGAAAAAAAGCCAGGGCAGTGCAGAAACTGCTTTGTTTTGTTAACCAAAAAGGCTTATAGTCATATGGTTTGGAAAATTGATGCTGCTGTGTTTCTTAGGTCAGCTCATTTATGTCAAAATAACATAATCAGAATGAAATATTGAAAATCAGGATTAGAATCCTAGAGATACTATATTTTTAAATATATATATATATTTCTATATGAATGTGCATCAGGTGTCTCTGACTTCCTAATAATATTTTTGCAGTCTAAGTTTTACTTTATCCCTGTCTGACTGCCCTTAGCACAGCTTGTTTGTGATGACCCTGTTAACATACATGCTAGCTTCCCCAATGAAATTTTTGTATTCATAAAATAATTCAGAAAAGGAAGAAAGAACCTCAAATGATGGATTACCAAAGACCAAAGGCTGGAACAAGTGTACTACTTCTTGTGGAAACATTTTATCATTTTTTGAAAGGGAACTTTTGAATCCCACTTATATTTTGACTCATTCTTCTCCTTCCTCCTAACTACATATTTTTGTAATTACAATTTGAACCCAGAAAAAGAAAAAAGAATAGGAACAGAAGTGCCCCAAGTGATAGACTTTAGGTAAAACATCCATTAGATGGTAAACAGCACAGTCACAGTTGGAGATTTCACTCTATATTTAGGAGGTGATTCACTAAAGAAGCTACTGAATGTTCCTCTATTTCCAAACCTGGAGAAAAAGAAAGTGGATTATTGGCACCTCCAACACAATTGCTATGGCCACCTGGAGAATTGAGAATGTGTTTTGAGATTCTCTTAAGGAGAAAGAATAACTAAACAAACAAACACCAAAACGGTATGTAAATGAACTAGATAAAAGCAAGAATTAAGAAATTGAAATATTTCAAAATATTAAAATAATTTTTCAAATAAAGTGAAAATTATAATATTATTAGGTAATCTGTATATATTGATGCAGTTGAACTTTCATGTGTATTTTTTGGAGGAAGAAGGAAGAGCAGGAGTGCTTGTGATAGTCTAAATTGATTAATGGCTTTTCATCTCACAGGTTTTCTAAACCAGCAAAACTTTACTATGTAAAATATTCTCATAGGATTTAACTGTCTCATTAAGAAAAACCACATATAAAACACCAAATAAGAGACTTGATGCATATTTAGAGCTTTCTGTTTTCTACGGAGGTATAATGGCATTGATATGATAGAGACAAGCCACCATACTGGATAGACTGATGATTTCACCCAAGGAATAAGTTGAAAAACGTCCCAGCAATCAGTGATTAGAAGTTTTCAAAGGATTGCTTCTTCAGGCTGTTTTCAGATGGAATTTAACATGACTAGTTCAGAAAAAGTCACTGAACATCTATTACAAATTGTAAAATGCTGTTTCCTTTGTCTCTGTTGTCCTGATTGAAAGTCATGTTGATAGCTAAGAAGAGACATTTCTGAGCAGAGAATCGTTTGTTCTCAACTGTTCTACAGCCTAAATACTTGAAAGTAATTTTTTCCCTAGTTGTGGATGGGGTGGGGAGAAATAGTATTTTTTCCTCCAACTCCATCCAAGGTTCTACATTTTTCTTAAAGTAGATTTAATAAATATGTATTTGGTATGGCTTTATAAGCAACACATACAGAAATACAAATTATGCTAACTTCAGTCTCTCTTAACTGATAACTGAGAGAGAATGGAGCCGGTGAAGTCAGAAAGAGAAGAGTAAACCAGATATGTGTAATAGATGTTCCCTTGAAAGAAGTAAAACCTATTTTTGCTGTTCCTAGAAAAGTGAATTTTAAGAGATTTAAGAGATTTCATCTTTTGATAAATAAGGTTTCTAAATTAATTAATCTATTTTCTACTTCTAAAATAATTTTGTTGATCTTTGAATTTAAGCTTAAAGGAGTGATGGGTTTCAAGACAATAGCATATTTAAAATACTATGCATCAATGTACTTAAGCTCATGGAATTGATTTTTGATACATTAGGAATGTTTTAGCCTTGATCCTACTTTATATTCCCTAAAAATACAAATTTATTTCACAGTCTGGTTTTTTGTCCATGTTTTTAGTTGAAGAAACAAAAGTTGTTAGTTTTGACACATACAGAATTGTATTTATGATATGTTGTCCATCATGTTCACAATACAGAATATCAAATATGCCAGTTCACCAAAAGTTCCATGATTCTGAATGGTGAGTTTTACAAACATGATACTAGTTTTTTAACACTTTATAATTAAAATAATAAATGTAAATGTATATCCCTATATTTCTAGATCTTAATACATTTGGTTTGTTGCCTATAGATGGTTATAATTATTGGCATCAGTGTTTGTGACAGACTGGATTTACTGGCATGATATCACTCTGCATTTAAGTGACTACCAAGTTTTCATTTTAGTGCAGGACAAATGGAATACTTATTAAGGTCAATATGCTACGATTCTTCTTATCTCTTAGAATATACTATCAGATGAGACAGTAATATATATGATAACTATAATAGATTTTGATAGGTACTATTGTAGAAAGTATTATTCAAAAGTTTTTTAACCACAGAGGGAGTGAATGAAGAGTGCTGGGTTCACTGAAAGCCTGGCAAAGAAGGATATTCTTGAAATAAGATTGGAAGAAATGAAGTTTGTGCATACTGTCTTCTTTCTCTCTTATTACTCGACTTCTTCCAGCCAACAGCCTATATTTTAGTTGCCTCCCTTACTGTGACTTCTCAGATCCTCCAGATAGATCACAGACCAAATTCAATGTTATTATTTTAGCACATCAGCACATATTGTATTACAATTCCAGTTTCAATGTCAGTCTGTCTCATCACACTGACATCCCTGGCAACAGCATATTACACAATGCCTTTGCTAATATTTGAAAGGATACATTTGCAATTGCAAAAATATCAGCCCAAATGCCCATCAATCAACAAGTGGATAAAGAAAATGAGAAAATGTGGTATATATATATATATATATACATATATATATATACATATGTATATATATATATATACATATATATATACATATATGTATATATATATATGTATATATATACATATGTATATATATATATATGTATATATATATATATATGGTGTAATACTACTCAGCTATAAAAAGGATTGGATTAATGGCATTTGCAGCAACTTGGATGGAAATAGAGACTATTATTCTAGGCAAAATAACCCAGGAATGGGAAATCAAACATTGTATGTTCTCACTCATAAGTGGGAGCTAAGCTATGAGGATGCAAAGGCAAAAGACAGATACAATGGACTTTGGGAACTCAGGGCAAAGTGTGGGAGGGGGATGAGGGATAAAAAAACACAAATTGGGTTCAGTGTACACTGCTCGGGTGGTGGGTACACCAAAATCTCACAAGTCATCACTAAAGAACTTACTCATGTAACAAAATACCACCTGTTCCCCAAAAACCAATGGAAATAAAAAAATTAAAAATTAAAAAAATAAAAAATAATGGATCAAAAAAAGGATACATGAATGAATTAATATGTCATACTTTCAGAGAGAGAGAATTGGAGGAAAGGCCATTCTGGAAAGTTGTAGTGCATTTGGCACCTACCAAATATAGTAAACAACATAGGAAGAGTAACTTTGTGAACTAGGACCCAGCATGACTGAAAATGCCTTACTTTATTCTAGTTCTTTATTTTCCAGAACACTTATCCTCTTCTAAAATACTACACATTTTATATATGTATTATATTTATTGATTTTCTTACCCATCTAGAACACAAGATCATGAAATAAAGATATAGATCTCTTTCGTGTTATGTTTTCACCAGGACCAAGTATAATGCCCAGAGTGATGTCAATTTGAAAATATTAAAATTGAAATTCAAACTCAGGTCTCAAGTGTTCATAATTTAATTTTTCTAAACCAAGGTTGAAAATTAGACAATAGCTAATGAGATTCTTTAAAACTTATTTCAACTAAACAATTGTGTATTAAGGGCCTATCATCTGCAAAATAGTTTACAAGTAGTATAACATACAAAAGTAAACAAACTAGAATCTGTTTTCTAGTTTATCATGGTCGTCTGTGTAACCCAGACAATTACAGATCTAATTATACACTGGAGAGCTATTAGTTATGACAGAGATAAAAAAGCATTCTATGGAAACACAGGATTCAGTTCTCTTTGGGAAAATTGAGAGAGACTTTGAGGATAAAATCTTACTTGACCTGAATTTTTAATTATATGCCTCCTTGAAAAAATGTAATAAACTAAATACACAAACTAAATAAATGCCATTCCTTCTAAGGTTAGCACTGAAAGAAAAACTTACATACATGGAGAGATAGTTAGATGCATATATATATATATATATATATATATATATATATATATATATATTCCTAACATAAAACATGAGCCACAAATTATCTAAGGTTTGACATTCAGTTATTTATCACCTAACTTACCTGACACCAATTGTTATTGTCCCAAGAATAAATGAGAAGTATCCTATGGAAAAACCAATCCTGGGACAGAGCTTCCCTAAAAGTTCTAAATGCTCTTGTCTGTATAAATGTTCCTCTTTCAATGAAAATTTTGTAAGGCATTGGTTTTTTTTCTTTTTAAAGGGAAAGTGATAGTTTAAAAGATTTAGAATTAAGAATAGCAAAGCTATTTGAAAAGAAACAAGGGTGTAAGGCTTAAACCCCAAATCTTTAAATTTATACTATAATTTACTGAAAATCTTAATAGTAAAATAGAAATAAATAAAATGATGGAATATAATGAAATGACTGATCAGAGATATATCTGCATATCACATATGTTTACTTGCTATTTAATTTTGCTTATTTTTAACACAAATGTTCTGTGACAATTAATTATTATTATTTCCTTTGCAAATTTTTACATACACAGAGCCACTAGTCTTAATCTTTCTATTTCTTCTTTTACTTTTATAGGTAGAAAAGCAATCATCAAACTAAGATAAAATAATTTTTCACAGATTTTTTCATTTTTATTTTAGATGTATGTATTTAACTTTTCTGATTGAGCTGCAAACTACTCTGCAACATGTTTTTACGTAGAAATCCAATCCAACAATATATTTTAAAATGGATTAGTGTTAGTCTCAACATCATTTATTCAATATTCAATACTTCTCTCACTGAATTCAGGTGTATGCTTGTTACATAATGGCAAATTATATAAACACTACAGAAATAATTTTATTGAATGGTAAATTAAAAAGACCATTTAATAAAATTGTTGAGAAAATAAGACTTTACAAGCAAAGAAATGTGAAGGGTATAGCTATGAATCTTTTAAAAACATTTAAGTAGGTTATACTAATGGAGGGTCAATTTACTTTCCCAGAATGTGTTTATAGCCATTAAAATGTTTTGGTTGTTTGTGCCATTTCATATGACACATAACACATGAAATACATGGAGAGAAGAAAGAATTGAATGTCACATACCAAATTGTTTGCAGTGGTTTTTCCTTGGTGGAGAGCTTATTTCTGCTTTTTCTAGATTCCTGACTTAATGAACATATACCTGAAAGCAGAAACAAATATTTTCCATTAGGAAGTAGACAAGCAGTGGTTAAGTACAATACAGTGTGTAGTGATTCGTTCACTGTTAGGAACACCTGTAAGCTTGTCACTAGGGCAGTTAGTGTTGTCTGCTGTATAGTTGTATTAACAATACAACTAATGCTCTCCTTTTGATCAGCATCTTCTCCCAAAGGATTTCATGGAGCACAGTTTCACACACTAGGTACTTACCGGTAATGCAGAAAAAAACTGAACATTTAAGCAAAACACCTTTTAGGTACGTGTCTTATTTTACTTGTAGTATCTCTTCTAACGTGATACCCCAGTATTTGTAGTATATATGTTCATCGGTAGTCTCCAATTCCAAAGAGCAAATGTAGGTACAGATGTTCAACCTCTAAAACCTTAGCAAAACTAAAGGCCAGGAAAGGCACAAAACTCAGCAAAATTCCTTATTCGCCCTCTGCATTTTTCCACTGGGTAAAATATCATAATCCAAATTGGATTTCCCTCTGGCCTAATTGCTACAGACTTCCTCCAAAGGGCTTGAGGCACTCTTGTTCTACTCCTTGCTGTTTTCACTCAGCCAGCCAGATTTTTGAACAAGAGTGTATGCAATGTACAAGATTAATCTTCTCTTGAAAATAGCATCCTCTAGTAGTGGATAATCCATGAAAGCCTAAAAATTAAAGGAAATCTTTTAAGTTCAAGTAAAATGAGCCAGGGATTTGGTTCATCTCTTGTTTTGCCTCTGATATTTAGATCCCAGTTTGAGCCCACTTAGACATTTACTAGACCTCCAGGTATGAGTGATGCAGCTTTGTTTTGACATCAAAGTTCGGGGGAAGTGTAGAATGCTAATGAGCACTGCAAGCTCCAAAGGACATGATTAAGCTGTAATTGGTAAGCAGGTGCAACTCAGCGAAAAATCTGCAGGAGAGAACCGTCAACTTGGAAATACAAAAGAAAAATAATCTCATCTGATTTGTCCTGTTTTCTTTCTTCTTTCTTTTTCTTCTTAAGATAATAATGTACAGCTAATAACTGGAGATATTGATCCATTATCTTTTCTGCAGAGGTTGCTGATTGAGGTATTAATCCATGGCAAGCAGAACAGATCAAATATTTGTCACACGAAACTAGATTAAAAGATCACAGATCCTGAAATGGAGATACTTCCAGTTTTATGAGAGTAAAGTAGAATATTCTGTGCTCATCATCTACCTCACCTTGCTCACAAGATACTTGCCCCCTACTGCTACTACAACAATGTATGGACTACTGGAGTTTGTGGGCAACCCATCAATGCCAAGCAAAGCAAGTCCCGAAATCCATCCTGCTGGAGTGTGTTTGCTTAGAGGAACGAAGCCATTTGTTTGTGCAGTAGCACAATAGGAACTTAATGTGAAGAGAATCTGATTGCCAGCACCAAATTTGCTTCACAACTAGGTAGCGCCTATTTGTAAGGAGCTGAGAAAAGATTGGCACTTAGGTAATGGGATGAAATTAAGCAAGATATTGAATTGCTTTGTCATGGAAGTATGTAAATTAAGCAAGATATTGAATTGCTTTGTCATGGAAGGATGTACTAAAGTTAGATCCTTTTTTCACATGTCTTGTTTTGATGGTGAGGTGAGGGCTCTTGTTCTGATTTCACTATCTGTTAGTGATATCAGATAACAGAGAGTGATAACAGATCACTATCTGTTCTGATAGTGATATCAGAACAAGAGCCCCCACCTCACCATCAAAACAAGACATACGAAAAATATTCAATGAAAATATTCTAATGTAATAACTTTGCCTCTTGTGTTAACAACGAAGAGTAATATACATGGGTTTTGTTCTTTATTATTTTATTTCACATGAAGACCTGAAGTATTTTTTTAAAAACATGTGTGCGTGTGTGTGTGTGTGTATGAGAAAACAGTTAAGTATTATAACGTACACTTCAATTGTAAAATGGTAGAAAATTAATCAGATGCAGTGGCTAACCACATTAACCTAATAGTCCTTTATTAAACTATTTGATCCACTCTCAAATTATTCTGTAAACCAGAGAGGATTTTGAAACCTATTTCCATCTATCAATAATGACACAGAAGTCCAAAGTCTTTAGTGACATATCCAAAGTCACCCAAAGTTGGTGACCCGACTAGGAGTGAATCTAAGGTCACAGATTTGCTAATTTCTACTGGCCTCATTATAGCACAGGCTAATTTGGAAGTAAACAGAATGAGCCTAATTATATCTTTCATGAGCTTTATTTCCCAGGGGCAAATCATCTTATGCCAGGTTATATATCATTGTGCCATATTGGCACTTTTAATATAAAAGCAAAACCAAATTGTTGACATAGTTGTTGAAATGCTCATTTGGTTATACACATATTAATAGGTTTGATGTTCTTTACGTTAATACAATGGAGCATTTAGTTTTCAATTTGTTACTAAGAATATTATGCCAGCTCCTGGAGTCTAAATGCCTACAGCTGGTTGTTAATAAGATTGAGGTAGGAAATTTGATTTCTTTATGAAATAAGTAACATTCATGATCACAGTTGCACTTTCAATTCTGGGCAGTGGTCCCATGATTCCAAGCTCAGAAATTTATTCTGTTAATTGCAGAGAGCACAAAAGAGACCTGGCTGATGATTGAAAACCAGCTCTTGGTATTTGTTATTCAGCTAGAGTTATTTCTCCTGCTGGTACATTGCATACACTTACATAAAGAGTTGCTTATTTTATATGCCTAATTACAACACTTTTGTCCAAGACTATAATCACAATACCTTAAAATAAAACATTTTGTAGGATTTGCTCTCTTGAAAGAATGCAGAACTTTTTCCTTCTGATATTGTAGTATTTTTGGTGTTCATTTGCTTTAAATCCAGTTATAATGTTGGAAAGGATTTAATTATAATCCATTTGTAACTTACTAGAAGTTATAGTTATGTTTTAAGTATCATTTCAGTAAGAATATATTTGCTCATTAAATACATATGAATATAAATATTGACATAAATAGAGATATATACATATAAATATAGAGATTTGATAGAAAACATGCCTACCATGTGTCAGACACGGTTAGAAAATTTGTGATAAAAATGATTGGATAAAATGTCTTTTCAGTGTATCACAGCTTCTCTTCATATTGCAAGTCAAAACTTACATAGTGATTTAAATGCAAACATATTCCCCGTCAACCAGAATGGAAGATGTCAAAGAGTTTTCTGATATTCATACAAAGAGCTGAGCAGGTATCTGTACTTGTCTTTTAATAAATGACATTTGCTTTTGCATATGATTACCATTTTGTTACAAATACAATAATCTATAAATTTGCTCTCTGCTTATGGGTTTTTGAGCTAAATGGAAGTGAAAGAAAGATTGAGAAAAAATATGTTGTAGTATGTTCTAATACTTATATTGCTTAGATGAATTCAGAACTGTTTTCATCAAAGTTGTCCAAATAAAGCTTCAATGTGCTCAAAACATGCTATGGCAGATTATGTTCAACATTAGAATGCTATTTACATGCTATGTTATTTACAGTTGTAAAAACTTCAGCAGAATAATATGAACAAGGAAAGAATGTGATAGAATTCTTTCCGACTTCCCTAATCTTATTGGTCGAGATAATGTATTGGAAATATTCATAGATAATGTGTTACATAAAACGATCAGATGAGAAATTGGGTTCGCTTTTCTTTGATCTATATGAAAAAATGCTATTCGTTATTTTATTTATGTCTTTGTTTAACAGGTATTTATTAAAAGTGTTTAATTTCTGAGACTATGTGTATTGTCTCTAAACACCACTCAGTATTTGCTGCTACATTAAAGTATTTAAAATGAGGAGCTTTATTGTTTAATTGGTCTATTTCTCACTTACGTGGAATAGATTTGAACTCACTAAACTGAATATTTGTTTATTAGTGATTACTCAAATAAGTGTAGTAGTATTTTTTAAAAACCTTGAAATATTCAGACATGAATATATTCAAATAATCTTAAAAGGATTTGAGAAACTTTCTCATAAAATGTTTTTAATTTATTTATATAATTAGTTAATTAATACCTTGGAAAATTATATATTAAGCACCTAACATATAACAATGTTGCTATAGACTAGGGCTACAATAGTGAGTAAAATATAGTCTATGATTTCATGAAGAATTTGGACTACTGAGAAAGTTTATTGTTGATTAGATCATCATGAAAATACATAATTAGTTATATGCTCTATTAAGTTTTATGTAAGGTAGGTATAGAGGGCAATGAAAACATATGATACAGGAACAGAACAATAACTAATGGAATGTGGGAGAGAGAAAGAAAATGTCAAAGATTAAACTTTGGCTCTTTGCTGCACACACAAGTGGGAACATTCAGAGATGGAGGATCTGAAGATATCATCATATTGGACAACTTCATAGGATACCATTCACAGATTTGCAGCGAAGACCATTAACGGTGATTTGGAAATGTTGCATTTGAGCTGCATGGAAACATCCAAAAAAGGGTTTCAAGCAAGCAAGTGGATACACGGGTTGAAAATTCAGAGAGAATACTTGGAGTGGAGAAATACATTTGTAAATTACAGGCTGCAGAGTGTAAATGGGGCCACGCGACCAAAGCAACAACAACATAAAACAAAAATAGTACCTACAAAATTTAAATATTTTAAGTCCTAATGGTAGAGTTGAGCAAAAAATGAAAATTGAATACAGAATAGAGAAATAGAATGAAAACCAAGATGTATACAATCACAGAGTCACAGCTGACTATTTCAAGGAAGTATTATTATATAATAAGATTGAATGCCAATGATAGATAAAAAATGCTGATAACTAAAATATTATCCACTTGATTTCCTAGCATAAAGGTCATTAACTCATGACAATGTGACCAAATTTAAAAGCAAACAATCTCAGTATATGGACTGAACATTACAAATTGTAATGTTTCTCATTTTATTTAGTGCTGCTTTCAAAATACTGTAAAATAACTTCATTTAATATAATTCTAACACCACAAGGATTAATTTTACTTAATTTTGATTCCTTTTTGTCTTTCTTTATACAATCTTCTAAACATATTTGTTTAGGTAGTACTTTTTTAGTGGTGAAGCATGGTAACGGTAATCTCCTTAACACTTGCGTGAATGTATGCTTTACTTTTGGAAAACATACATTTCATGCCTATGGAAATTTTCTAAAAATTGTACAATTAAATTTCACTGTTCATTTAACTTCCTTTTTCTTTTTTTTTTTTCAAATTCTCCTCAGGGATCTCAGTGTAATTAAGGGAAAATGTTCAGGTGGGGGAGTACAATGAAGTAAAACAGTTAAGTCAATGACTATTAACCCGGCCAACCCTGGGTAGATATCACAATCACCTGGAGAACTTAAAAAATTCTAATGACCATTACTCACCTACGAAGATATGATGTAATTAATATGCAGTGATAGCCAAGCACTGTGATTTGTTTAAAATCTTCTTCTCCTTTCCCACCCTAGATGATTCTAGTTGTCTGACAGAATTGAGAAACACTGATAGTATTGGCTTGCTCCCACCCCTCCGCCTACTATCCTATTAAATGAGCATATATTACTAAGATATTACTGAGTGAGCGTAACCAAGAGAGACATGAACTGCTTCATGAGTTAGTTAGTCTCTTTCCCCAAGTAACATTTATTAGTTAGTCTCAGTTAGTCTCTTTCCCCAAGTAACATTTATTGTCTAAGTACCTTCCTGCAATCCAGATGAGTCTACCATAAATACATATACACAGAAAAAAAGACAGAGAAATAGATGTTAGGGAGCATTTCAACCAATTTGAAAACTGTAGAAAAAATGAAATACATATCCTATAATTTAAAAATCCAAAATCTCAACTTTTACATTCATTGGATGATTTTGCCATTGTCTGGACAGAACAAAAACTAAGATTAGTATACTTGTAGATAGTTTAATAAAAAATAAACTGAAGTAGAGAGGATGAAATAAAAAGGATGAAAAGGAAAAAAAAATCACATCAGATTATGAGTCATAACAGATGCATAGAGTCCCAGAGGAGAGAAGAAAGAAATGAAACAGAAGCAATATTTGAAAGAAGAGTGGCTGATAAATTTCTCAAAGTAATGAAATATATTAACCCACATATTCAAGAAAGAACAACATTGGACTCAGTAGTACATCATAATCAAACTGTAAAAATCCAAAAATCTTAAAATCAGTCAGAGAAAAAATGATTACCTTCAAAAGAGCAATAGTGATATTAAGGTTATTTATATACAAAACAGTTGAAAGCCAGAAGATGATGGCATAACTTATTTAGAATATAAAAGGAGCAAAAGTGAAAATACAGAATTATAAAATTCTAGTAAAAATATCCAAAAATGAAGATAACATATATATTTACAGAAAAATAGAATCCTCAGCAGACTACCAGTTTAAAACTGCAGACTAAAAGGAGTTCTACAGATGGAAGAAACTTTGTCACTTTTGGAAGCATAAAACCTTGAAACGTATAAGGTGTACTGAAGTGTGTAATAAACTCTAATATGTTTACAACACAAATGAAAACGTCTTTTGAGGTTTGGTACCTAAATAAACACATGGGCAGCTGCAGCAAGGGCCTACCTGCTTTTCCCCAAGGTGACCCTCAACACTCACCCACACTCCCAATAATCAAGTGGATATCCAGCTTCCAAAAAGCTTTACTTCCTTTGAGCCAAGTTATTTTTTTCCTGCCCACCTCTAAGTTACAGCATTTTAAACGACTTCCCATCACAATTAGAATAATATCTAAATCCAGCCTCCTAACATACCCTGCAATACTAATCCCAGGGACTAGTTCTTGCCACCCTTACAATGTCGTAATATTCAACTCTCCATATAACTCAATGGACTGTCTGTCCTTCACTTTGTTTAAATGGGTAGCTGGTCTCTGCCAGGAACAATCCTCTGCTCATTTGTGGATTTCCCTGCTTCCTTTGCAGGTCTTAAAGAGACCTCCCAAAATGGGTCCACATTCTTGTTCTTGTCATCATAATTTCTTGATTCCATTGAAATGCGATTTTGAATTATTTTCTTTATTTGATTTTGTTCTTTGATTTAATTAGACACCCCTTAAAACTTTAAACTGCATGAACATAAAACAAGCTTTATTTTATTCTCTGTTTTATTATTTGCATCCAGTTACCTGCCTGGTACATTGCAGAGGCTCCATCAATACTTGAAAGAGTGAATGATAATGAACATCTAAACCCTAGTTGGTTAATCTATCAAATAAAGGTGTGGACTAGATAATTTACACAAACTACTCTGATGTCAATAAGAATATTATAGTATACTTGAATAACATAATTTGGCAAGTCTAATTATTTCACCCAAGTTAATTGTCTAAAGAATCTTACTTGATTGATAGTTAATAAATGCATTTGTTGGGTTAGTGGAGTAGGTTAGAGCAAATGTTATAATTCCAGGCCAAATCAATTACTAAATTGTTTTTATGAAAAGGTGAAATAGTTCAGTGCATTTTATCCACAGCATTTTCATTTCACAACATTTATATTGACAGTTTTGAAACTAAAGTTCTGAAACACTATTGCTAGTTCATTCGAAAGCAGGAAACAAAAAAAAATTGCAAGGTGGGTGGTACACACTTATAGCAGTTTCTGGTTTACATTTATTTTATTATGTTTTTTGAGACAGAATCTTGCTCTGTTGCCCAGGCTGGAGTGCAGTGGCATGATCTCAGCTCACTGCAACCTCCACCTCCAGGTTCAAGTGATTCTCCTGCCTCAGCCTCCCGAGTAGCTGGGACTACAGGCATGTACCACCACGCCCAGCTAATTTTTGTATTTTTTGTAGAGGCAGAGTTTCACCATGCTGGCCAGGATGGGATGGTCTTGATCTCTTGACCTCGTGATCTGCCCGCCTCGGCCTCCCAAAGTGCTGGGATTACAGGCATAAGCCACTGTGCCTGGCCTCTGGTTTACTTTTGCTGACTCAAGAATTGTAAATGTTTCAGACTGGAAATAATATATGTTTTTATCTAAGTAATCTACAATTGAAGGATAAACTTCAGTATCTCATTCTCAGTGAAACTGAACTCATTCAACGTATTAAATGGACAATCTTTAGTGGATTGAATCATGAATACCAATTTCCCCTCTTGCCTACAAAGCAGTCATATCCCAAACTGCCAGAAGTGTTGACTTCTGAGGGCTCAGAGCTGAATCCTCCTCCAAGAATTGCTGTCGTGTCCTCCCCCAAAGAATAATGTTTCACCTGACATTACATTCCCTCTTCAATTAATAATTGCCTTCAACAAATTATCGGTTAATGTGAGGAGAAAAAAGCCTGTCTTCAAATAGCAACAACTCCCCAAAGGTGTAGTTCCTCCAGCGTTTCCTGTGAAATTGGCTGTGTGCTATCAACTGCATCACGCTTCTTCATTCTCACTCTGACCAATCCTGTTTCTCTCAAACTCTTAACAGTGTCATTCATAAGAATACTCTCCATTAATATTCCTGTACGCAAATCTCTGTCTCAAGGTTTTATTTCTGAGGAACTGCACCTCAAAATAGAATTTTCCTATCTTCATGCTAAAAATGTTTTCTTGAAAATTTTGGAAGTCTCAATAAAAACATGGTTATAACCCATTTTAAATACCTTTCTTTCCGGTTAATTAGTGAGGAAATCACTTATACTGGTTCAGGTATAGAACAATGTTTTAATGGGCCATTAGCATCTGTATCATCTGGGAGCTTGTTAGAAGTGCAAAGACTCAGGCTCGCCATCGCAGCCCCACTGCATTACAATCTCTAGACATAAGACCCAGAAATCTGTGTCAAAATCACTTCTCCAGGTGACTCTTATGTATAGTTAAGTATAGTTTAGTTAGAAAAGTATTGTAAATATTGGATATTAAGAAAGGAAGAATGGGTAAGACAGTTATCTAGTTATACTAGCGCATAAGAAGTTATCTTTTAATTCAATAAAAATATTAAACTGATAAAAGAAACATCAATATTAAGAGACACATATTAGCTGTTATGGTTCATCCACATGTCTATAAATGAAACATATAATTATGAAGTAATATAAGTAGTTACATTTCCATTTCCATTTTTGGCTTCATACATTAGATTATTTCATCTCTTCCCTTCAGTCAGTATTTAACTTTTCTATTTTTCCATCAAATCATTATTATATTTCTGAAAATTAAGTCATCAAGTCTTTTAGCAAGTCTAACAATTGAGAGCACAAAACCCATCTACTACTTTAGTTCACAAACTTAGTTTACAAATGGGCTACTACTTTACGGTTTACAAATTGCTTTCACATTTCATGTGTCATTTGATGCTAACAAAATTCAAGTGCCATTATATTTTAATTGACAGATGAAAAGTTGATGTTAACTGAGGCCAAACAGCTTACTCAAAATCAAGTAGCTTGTAACTGATAGAATAAGATTAAGGCTTAGGTCATCTAAATCCACATCACGTCCCCTATTAAAAGAAGTTCAGATTTTAAGTTGGAAGGATCTTTTCATTATCTATCTATCATCTATCTATCTATCTATCTATCTATCTATCTATCTATCTATCTACCTATCTCTGGTGATCGCTTTTTGATGTTCATAGATTTACCTCAATGTGTATTCTCCTTAAATTAAGAGAATATCTAGCACTTATTTAAGTCTGCAGTATATACTCCATATGTGCTACTTCCCTGGTGTCTTTCTTTTATTTTAGCCCAAGGAGGTATGTGTAAATATATTCGATATGGCCTTATGCTGCAGAAGAAACCAGGACATTCAACTACCTGGAAGTCTGGAATTATTTTTCTGCCGATATTTGGTGAAGTGTATCCAATATATCACATGGAATGATTTTAGACAATATAAATGATCTTTATTAATTTTTAACGCATTGTTCTGCACTATTTACTGAGTGTCTACTGTATGCCAATCATTTTTCTGGGTACTGCATGTAAAGAGATAAGAGAAATAATGTCCCTGCTTTCCTAGAGAACATTGTCTAATGAAGCAGAAGGCAGATGACAAGTAAATACATAATAAAGTCATTACGCAGTGCAAAGTATGTGAAAGAAATAACCATAAAAACTTGGGTACTAAAATACAGAATAAGGGAAATCAGACGAACTGCAAAACATACATAGAAAATTGCTATTCATACTACTATTAGTTTTGCATAATGAAACTCTATGATTGTACTTCCCTAACATAGTAAAATACTTGCAGTTAACAGCGTATTTAATGAAAATAATTATGTGGTCCATTCAGTGTTACAAAATGCCTTCGTGTGTCTAGAGTTGAACATTTAAATGAATCCTCACTTTTCTTTATGATTATCCAGATTAACATGTCTCAATTAAATAATAAAATATTTCCCATAGTACTTCTATCCAACACCTTAACAACAAATTGCCTTGACCTTCATTTATTCCCTTTAGGTGAATGTTGAAAGGCTTTGACAATAGAAAGGTCTCTGGTTATCTTTTAATATTTCTGTGGTTTGGAAGGGAGACTGCTGCTGCCGCCACATGCAGTAGGTGATTTTAAACCTTTCAAGAGCAGGCAGACTGTGGAAGCAGATGGGACATATTTATAATCCCACATATCCCCATTGAGCCGTCATTTAAACATCTGGCTTTGAGAAAGGGTCACCAGTGCTGGAATGAGTTCAAATGTTTTATAACCTGCTTCACCTATCCCACCATGTACATAATGATAGTTAGCAATTCTCAAAGCATTAGACTGTTCAAGTTCTTTCTCCCATTTTTTTAATTCATTCTGTACTTTTTACTCTGAAGCAAAATATTCTCAGTAAAAAAAAAATGAAAATAAGAAAAAAGACAGGATGATGCGTTTGTGCATTTGTAAAAGAAATGGCTAGTATCCTGGATGCTTGATATATGCAAGCCAACGTGATAATCACCTTACATCCATTATTAACATTTAATCCAATAAACTGACCCCATAAGCTAAACACTTTAATTATCCCATTCCCTAAGTCCATTAGAGTAAAAATATATGCAAAGGATATGAAAGATATGCAAAGAATCCAACATCCTTGCAATAAGATGAATCCAAGTTTTTCTGGGTCTTCATTCTTCTCCACCAGCCTGCAGCAGTGAAAACACTATGGGAGGAATTCCCTACTTAGAAATGATGCCTCTCTAGCCCCATAAAAACCATATGCTTAGATATGGAGAGAACATTACGAAGATTCTTATTCTGGACTCTAATAGTAAATATCACTTTAGTTTTCTGCTATTTGTTTGCCAACAGTATAACAAGCCCAGTACCAAATACAAACTTTTGAGGATAAGGAAAGGGGAGAATAAATCACTCCCCTTTCAAAGTTTAAGAAGGCTGAGTGTTTAACTCATGGCATTAGGCAAAACTAAAGTGAAACAAAATTTTCAGAAATGTATAAATCTCTTAAAATATTATATATTACATTACATGTAGCTATATCTCTTCACTCACGCAGTGGCTCACGTCTGTAATCCCAGCACTTTGGGAGGTGGAGGCAGGTGGATCACTTGAGGTCAGGAGTTCGAGACCAGCCTGGCCAACATGGTGAAACCCCGTCTCTACTAAAAATACAAAAATTAGCCAGGTGTGGTAGTGCATGCCTTTAATCCCAGCTACTCGGAAGGCTGAGGCAGGAAAATCGCTTAAACTTAGGAGGCGGGGGTTGCAGTGAGCCAAGATCATGTCACTGCACTCCCGCCTGGGCAATAGAGAGAAAAAAAAGAAAAAAAAAGTATATATAGAGAGATAATACTTATTATATATTATACATGTAATCTTATTGATTTGAGGTTAGGATTTACATGTCAGAAAAGTGGTGGGAAGGATAATTCAATACATATATTATCTCATTTATAACAAACTAATTTGAATAGGTACTTCACAAAATATCACTGGCTAAGCTAGAAACTGGGTAGGTTACATGAGACTATGACTAAGCAATAACAGGACAGAGACATTCCCTACAGACACACCAGCCCTAATCTCTCTTTCCTTTGTTTTACTCCTCACTTTGCAAGTGTCAGCTTAGAGGCATCCTCTTACACTCTTGTGCCTGGCTAGGCTGCTTCTTTCACGAAATCCCTTAATTCCATTTTCTCGCTTCTATAACGGAAACTCAACATGGTGTGTAGCATAAATGTGATATTGCCAACAGCTGAATAGGAGATCTCCTCCATTATCAAAAGTCTCTTTGTTTTCTATAATATATATTTTTACAACACTCTTCTGACTTTTCTCATTTGAGGTTTCATCTTATTCATATGGGCTACAGAATCTCTTAACAGTTTTTTAGAAATTGATCTAATATAACAATTGAACAACAGATTTAAAGAACAATTGTTTGCACCTCTTAGTAGTCTATTATGATATGTGTTTGCCAACATTATAACAATCCCAGTACCAAATACAAACTTTTGAGGATAAGGATAAGGATAACACAATCTACTGAGCAATATAGACAAGTACAAATAGATATGGAAACGTATATAAGGTATTTTCACATACAAGCTATGAAATCCTCATTTGTAGTGAATAACTTCTAGGGTAAGATTAATTCCAAGACTTTGCAAGAGAGAGAGAAAGGTTAGAAAGGCCGGGCATGGTGGCTCATGCCCGTAATCCCAGCACTTTGGGAGGCCAAGGAGGGCTGATCACGAGGTCAAGAGATCAAGAGCATCCTAGAAAACATGGTGAAACCCTGCCTCTACTAAAAATACAAAAATTAGCTGGGTGTGGTGGCACGTGCCTGTAGTCCCAGCTACTTGGGAGGCTGAGGCAGGAGAATTGCTTGAACCCAGGAGGCAGAGGTTGCAGTGAGCTGAGATCACGCCACTGCACTCCAGCCTGGCAACAAAGCAAGAGTGTCTCAAAAAAAAAGTTTCATTTAAAGATTATCTCTATTTTCTATTTCCTAAAATGTTTTCTAAGCCTTCTTCTTTTTTTTTTTTTTTTCATTTTTTAAATGAAACTTTTTGTTTTTTGAGACAGAGTCTCACTTTGTCATCCAGGCTAGAGTGCAGTGGCACGATCTCAGCTCATTGCAGCCTCAATCTCTCTCAACCTCCCAGGCCCAGGTGATCCTTTCGCGTCAGCCTCCCAAAGCAGTTGGGACTACAGGCGTGCACCACCATGCCTGGCTAATTTTTTGTAGAGACAGGGTTTCACCATGTTGCCCAGGCTGGCCTCGAACTGCTGAGCTCAGGTGATCCGCCTGCATCGGCATCCCTAGTGCTGGGATTACAGGCGTGAGCCACTGTGCCCAGCCTGTTTAGATGAAACTTAATGGAAAGGAGAACTTTACCAACTTGTAAGTGGCAAGAAGAGCATTAAAAGAGCAGACATAGAGTGAGTGAAAGAATGGAGGATGTAAAAGTAGGAATTTGTAAGCAATATGCGAGAATAGATAGCTCATCAGAGTACTTGAATACTATGAAACCCCTTGAACAGTAACCCAAGTTAGTTCAGGCTTTCAGCAAAGAATGTAGACTTAAAGCTAAATATTTCAAATAAAATAATCATTAATTTTTTATTGACTATCAGTTGTAACTAACAAATATTTATAGTTTATCAGTGTCTTGTACTTGAATGTCTTCTCCAATGTGGGCTTTTATTTTAAAATGTATGCCAGGAAACTTCAGAGAAGACAAGCTTCTCTTATTTGAGGATTAGGTTTGGCTTCTGAAGTTTAATTATTCTATTATATCAATCTGCCAAAATGGATTCTGTTAGTCATATAATTATACTCAAATCTTTGAATATAGAGTAAATGATACAGTTGTCAATACATATCATACCATACCATACTTTTCTTACACTGTCATAGTGTAAGACTGGCAAGGGCCAATCTCAAAAAATGAATTTTGATTTTACCATCTCCTTAGTTTAAGATTTGACAATGATCAGAAACTAGTGCTCAGCCACTGTTCTCTGCTTACTGAGACATATACACCACGATGATTTTCTAAAGTGGCCAGTAACATTTCTTGTGACAATTCTCTCTAACTAATAAGAAATGACAGAAGATGGGAGAGTTAGTCCAATAAATCAAGCTCAAGCAAAACCTCAGCAAGTTAACTTTGTTCATTCAGAACAAAGATTATTGCCTTGACTCAATAATTACTCAGTAATGTGGACTGTCATCATTTCTAAGAATTCTCCAAAATAATTTAATTAGACTATCAAGAAGCTTAAACTAACATAATGTATGCAATTTATACACATTTCATAAAAATGAAATGTGGATTAATTTCCTGACTAAAGTATATCTCTAAAACCTCATATAAAAAGAACATTTCACTTGTCCCTGCACTTCGTAAGTTTCCAAGCATTATGAACTAATTGTGCATGGATTGGTTTATTTGGGATAACTAAATAACTTTTCTCTCTGCAGGCTTGACTCTTCTGGCTCCATACTCTCCCCATAACATATATGTCTACAATTCCCCTTTATCGAAAATTTGGAAATCCATCAACTTCTAAAAGCCACAGTTCTGCTTGATTTTTAACAAACTCATTTGATGTGAAACGTGATTAGAGCTGCTGTGTGCTATTTGTCATCTTCATTGACCCACTTAGTGTGAAAATCTACACACTTCAAAAATATTAACTCTAGAGGGATTTCCCTACTTATTTCTGAAACTTATCTGGAACCAAAGCTTTTTGATAGCTATTTAGAGTCCTCTACTTGTGGAGCAAAAATAGGAGTATATTTTCCTTCAACTGAAGCCTTATTGTTTGTAACCTGAGGGTGACTTTTTAAAGTATAAATACATTCAATTCATTGATCCATAGTTTCTCATAAATAACACTTATTGTACACAATGATTAGTTTGCCTTTTTTCTAGATGAGAAAACAGAATCTTGAGGGGAAAAACAACAAGACCAGAGTAGCAGAACCAGAAATCAGAGGAGGCAAATTTCAAACCACAGCAGTTTGACTCCAGCATGCTTCCTCTTCACCTGCTTTCTGGTCTTTGCTCCTCTCTTTCTAGCTCTAGACAGTAATTTAGAGGAAGAAAGACGATCTCAGCTTTCATTCAAGGAAATAATTTTTGACCTATTTATTGACAGTCCCTTAAAATATATCTACCTTTTTATGAAAAGATGTTGAGACTTTATCCTGAGTAGGGCTGATCATTAGCATTTCAGTGACACATTTACAAAATATTTAACAGGCAATATTCCCTAGGATGTATCTTCCTCTCCTCTGTCATTAATCCTCCTTTCTTATTACTTACTACTTGACAATACTGAAACGTTTTTAGACATAAATCAATCTCATCGGAGACTAAATGCTCAGATAAACAGTAGTTTAATCGTGTTTCTTTTGTTATTAAGTGTTATTGTCACACCTGACATATCAACATCTTTCCTATCCATAGTCATTAACTCACTTTCACAGGTTACATTCTAATGCATTTACTTTCATGCCATTATCAAGCAGTGTTCTCAGAAGACAACCTGAATTTCTCTTAAGAGCTTTTTCTTTAAATGAAATGTGTAATAACTCCCTGACTAAAGTATATATCTAAAACCTCATATAAAAAAGAACATTTCACTTGTCTCTACATTTCATAAGTTTCTACACATTATTAAAATGACCAATCTTTAATACTTGAAAGAAAAAAGTGTGTAGGAGAAAAATATTTTAGCCTAGGCATCTGGCCAAATGACAAATGGAGTACAGAGAGCTAAAACCATTTTGTCATGATTTCACCAGAGACTGATTTATATAGGTATTCTAGTGTCAATGACGTGCAGATTCAGAATTTTTTTAATGTTTACTTTTCTAAGACAAATACAGATAATTTATTCTGGGTCTAAGGGGCTAAAGCAAGAGTACTGGAATGGATCAACTCTACCCTTTAACACCAAAGTGAGTGCTAGAGCCATAACTTTGGTGACATTTGGGCTGTGAGCAATAATTCGGAGCCACCTGGATGTGATTAGTTCAGAGTAAACTAATGTCAGAATAATCTTTAGTGTACCTTTTACCTTCAACCTCCAATCACCCAGGTTCCCTCCTCTACCCTTGGGGAAAATAGCTGCTAGCATCTGTCAAGTTACACAGCATTTAAAGAGTTTGTTCCTCTAGAAGCTCTACATAGTATTGGCTAAAACATTTCTGTTAATATTAAGACTTGAAAAAAATACTAAGTTCACTTTATTGTTTTTATTCGCAGCCGAAATGCTGAAATGCCTATGTGTCTAGGGAAAAAAAATTATCCAAAATCAAAAGCAGGAACAAAAGGAGTTAATGCACCAACCACTTACTTTGGTAGACCTTTGAGAAATTCTGGAACATGTTAAAATATGACATGAACTTGTAGAACTTCACTTCTTCTTTTAAACCTCTGGCATGATCCAGGATCTTCTTGCTTGTAGCTAACAAAAGAAAAAAAAAGAAAAAAAACCAACAACAACAAAAAAATGGTGATTTAAGGCCCCTTTGGAATGAACTGCAACTGAACAACTGACATGGGAATTAAAGTAAATCAGGCCTAGACACACAGTTAGTTATCAAGCAAGAGCTGTGAAAACTGGAAGCATTCACTATAATTATAAGGCAGCTGAGAGACAAGAGGATGAAATTTTATGGGGCTCAAGGGTCAAAGATCAACATTAGACTGATCATCAACTGTCACTACCATGCTATTTCCTAGTTGGGACCAAGTTAACTGTTTGTTTAATTTCTAATGCTGTTAATTTTTCCCACGTCTGTGAATGAAAGGTTGTGACATTGTATGGAATCTTTCTACTTGAGTCACAAGTAAATTCACTAGAATATTGAAGATAATTTATTTCTGAAATCTCTAGTTTGGGGCTGTAAACATATTTTGTGGCAAAATCTAAACATCGTGACAAAACCTAAACATATCATCAAAGAAAAAGTTTGCTTTTTTAAGAAATGGCTGGTTTACAAATATCAATAAAAATTATCAGATGCTAATATATGAGTAAGAAAAATAATGAAGTGTGAACGCCCATAGATGGGAAGAGAACAGGAAAACAATTGCTGTTTCTTTATCTGCAAATTGATAAAACAAATTTTGGGAAGTAGCTTTATGCCTTATCAAAAACCCTCAAAACATCTTGTCTCTTTAGGTTCAGTAATCATATACTTTTTAATCTATCCTAGAAAAATAATATTGAGTAAACTTAAATTATACATTGCATACTATTTATAATTGTAGAGTTTTAGAAATATCTGAAAAAGTTTATGACAAAGGAAAAAGTTAGGCAAATTATTGGTACATTGTGTTTTGATGTATTACATTGCCACTGTAAAAATAGTAAACATATATGTTATGTGTTAGGTTGGCACAAAAGTAATTGCAGTTTTGCCATTATTCTTTTAATGCATAAACTGCAATTACTTTTGTGCCAACTTAATAGAAATATGATAAGCTGGGGGGGGTGGAGCCAAGATGGCTGAATAGGAACAGCTCCGGTCTCCAGCTCCCAGCCTGAGCGACACAGAAGACGGGTGATTTCTGCATTTCTGCTTGAGGTACCGGTTTCATCTCCCTAGGGAGTGCCTAACAGTGGGTTCAGGACAGTCGGTGAAGCGCACTGTGCGCGAGCCGAAGCAGGGCGAGGCATTGCCTCACTCGGGAAGCGCAAGGGGTCAGGGAGTTCCCTTTCCTAGTCAAAGAAAGGGGTAACAGATGGCACCTGGAATATCGGGTCAGTCCCACCCTAATACTGCGCATTTCCAACGGGCCTGGAAAACGTCACACTAGGAGATTGTGTCCCGCACCTGGCTCGGAGGGTCCTATGCTCACGGAGTCTCGCTGATTGCTAACACAGCAGTCTGAGATCAAGCTGCAAGGCGGCAGCGAGGCTGGGGGAGGGGCGGCCGCCATTGCCCAGGCTTGCTTAGGTAAACAAAGCAGCCAGGAAGCTCGAACTGGGTGAAGCCCACCACAGCTCAAGGAGGCCTGCCTGCCTCTGTAGGCTCCACCTCTGGGGGCAGGGCACAGACAAACAAAAAGTCAGCAGGAACCTCCATAGACTTAAATGTCCTTGTCTGACTGACAGCTTTGAAGAGAGTAGTGGTTCTCCCAGCACGCAGCTGGAGATCTGAGAACGGACAGACTGCCTCCTAAAGTGGGTCCCTCACCCCTGAGCAGCCTAACTGGGAGGCACCCCCCAGTAGGGACAGACTGACACCTCACCTGTCCGGGTACTCCTCTGAGACAAAACTTCCAGAGGAACTATCAGACAGCTGAATTTGTGGTCTCAGGAAAATCTGCTGTTGTGCAGCCACCGCTGCTGACACCCAGCCAAACAGGGTCTGGAGTGGACCTCTAGTAAACTCCAACAGACCTGCAGCTAAGGGTCCTGTCTGGTAGAAGGAAAACTAACAAACAGAAAGGACACCCACACCAAAAACCCATCTGTACATCACCATCATCAAAGACCAAAAGTAGATAAAACCACAAAGATGGGGAAAAAACAGAGCAGAAAAACTGGAAACTCTAAAAAGCAGAGCACCTCTCCTCCTCCAAAGGAACGCAGTTCCTCACCAGCAACGGAACAAAGCTGGATGGAGGATGACTTTGACGAGTTGAGAGACGAAGGCTTCAGACGATCAAACTACTCTGAGCTACGGGAGGAAATTCAAAACAATAGCAAAGAAGTTAAAAACTTTGAAAAAAAATTAGAAGAATGGATAACTAGAATAACCAATGGAGAGAAGGGCTTAAAGGAGCTGATGGAGCTGAAAGCCAAGTTTCGAGAACTACGTGAAGATTGCAGAAGCCTTAGTAGCAGATGCGATCAACTGGAAGAAAGGGTATTGCTGATGGAAGATGAAATGAATGAAATGAAGAGAGAAGGGAAGTTTAGAGAAAAAAGAATAAAAAGAAATAAACAAAGCCTCCAAGAAATTTGGGACTATGTGAAAAGACCAAACCTACGTCTGATTGGTGTACCTGAAAATGACGGGGAGAATGGAACCAAGTTGGACAACACTCTGCAAGATATTATCCAGGAGAACTTCCCCAATCTAGCAAGGCAGGCCAACATTCAGATTCAGGAAATACAGAGAACGCCACAAAGATACTCCTCGAGAAGAGCAACTCCAAGACACATAATTGTCAGATTCACCAAAGTTGAAATGAAGGAAATATGATATGTTGTACTGGAACATTATATAATTTCACGATAAATGTTTTATCTATTATATTTATAAAATTTACACAAAAATGATATAAAGTAAAACATATAGAATAAAAACCAAATGTACACAACAGTAATGTTATATAAACACATAATTACACAGAAATCGTTGCAAAGACCAAAATCGATCACAAAATTTTAAGTAAGAAGTCCTTGGCTTTTCTCTAGATATATATAAATAGAGAATAAGATACATTTATTAAAGTAGTATGGTAATTTTTGCACGTGTATGTGTGCATAAAATAAGTTTCTCTATTAGTCCATTCTCATACTTCTATAAAGAACTACCTGAGACTGGGTAATTCATGAAGAAAAGAGTTTTAATTGACTTACAGTTTCACGGGCTTAACAGAAAGAATGACTGGAGATCTCAGGAAACTGACAATCATGGCAGAAGGAAAAGAAGAAGCAAGCTCCTTCTTCAGAAGGCAGCAGGAGAGCGAGAGAGGGAGAGCAAGGGGGGGAAGTGCCACACAGTTTTAAAACATCAGATCTGGTGAGAACTCACTCACTATCACAAGAAGAGCATAGGGGAAATCTGCCCCCACGATCCAATCACCTCCCACCAGTTCCCTCTTCCAACACTGGGAATTACAATTCAACAGGAGATTTGGGTATAGACACAGACCAAGACCATATCGGTTTCTAATGCCCAATACACTTTGCATCTGCATATGTTATTCTCCCTTATGTTGACTACATATACAACATTAAATGCAAAAGAATACACCTTGAAGTCAAGAAAATATTTAGTACAGTGGAATATAACCCATTGAAACACAATAAATATTTACTGGCAACAATAATAGTAAACATAAATCATTAGATATCTAAATACTATAAAATAATTTTTGCTTTAAGCACTTATATTTTGGCTTTGCAGAAACAAAATCCTAGAAAATGAGAAACACATAAGCAAAGCAGTTTTATAAAGCAGAATTTAACTAACAGAAATCCCTAATCAAATGAGACTTTTAGAGGCTATATATTAATTTTAGCCAAATAAAACGATAAGAACACAAGTATTACCAATGTTTTATTCCAAAAAGAACTGGAAGGTTATGCTTTTGGTGTAGTAATCATTTCTAAACTCCTATTCCAACAATGACAACAAAACGTAGCTTTGACTCACATTCAAGATAAAGGCAAAATATTTGCAAGAATCTCATTGTAACTTAATTTATAATCTCACAATGTAAAAACACAGAGTTTAGAAACTTTGTCAACGTGGGGAGAATAAAAAAATGAAATTAAATCTGAAATTATTCAAGAAATACTGTTCAATATCACTATGCTTTTTAATTTATATTGCAATGGCTCAGATTTTGGTTTCTGGTATCAGAGCTCCATGCCCAAATCTTGACTGTGCCACTTGCTAGCTATGCAACTATAAGCAAGGCATTTAAGCTTTCTAAAGCTCAGTTTTGATGCAGAAAAAAAAGTGATGATAGTAATATATCACTGTGGTTTTACTAGAAATAAGTTACAACATTGTTAATAAAATATTAGCATGTAATTAATGTTAGTTATTTAAATTGTGCTAAGCCGGGAGATTTAACAGTGCGGAAGGAAAAAGATCAATGTCATTCTCTCAATGAACAAAATATTTTTAAAAAACCTAAAATTATTAGAGAGCCAATAAGGCAGAAAGGAGTTATGGTTTATGAGTGATGGCTAGATTCAACAAAAGAAAATAGGAAAAACTGAGGTCAGTATTGGAGACTGATTTTCTGCTAGAGGCATTTGTCATTTGTAGAGGAGTAGCTGAGAGGCTGAGAAACTATGTATTGCTTTTGACAACCTGGTAGGGTCAACTGTGCCAAGACCCCTGGATCAAGAGCCCTGGATTTTGAGGCCCCAGCCAACCCCTCATGCATTGAATTAGGATTCCAAATAATTACACTCTAGGAGTTAGGATTCCAAAAGATTTTACTCTGAGAATAAGAGTAAACCAGAAATATGCAGAATTATAAGGACTAAAGACTAGCTTTAAATTGTTTCAAAGAATAAAACTATTAATCTGTCTTGAACTTTAAGATAATTTTTCTTTGCAACATAAAAACTTGATAACCAAGAGTATATGAAGAAAAGATTGAGTAATGAAAAACAGGAGTTGAGATAAATAGCAAACAGTAGAACAAGACTTTTAAATAGGTACTTTTATTAAGTTTAAAGAGATAAAGGAAAAATTGAGAAATTTAGTCAAGAACTGGAAACCATAAGAAAGAAGAAAATAGAATTATTGGAACTTAAAGATAGAGTAAATACAACTAGAAAATAAATGCATAAGTTTATTTTAAAAATATTTGTGACATAGTTGAAGATAGGCATAATTAACAGGAAGATAACTCATAAGAAAATATCCATACTTAAACATGAAGAGGCAAAAATATGGAAATATTGAAAAGTGAATAAAAAACATAAATGACTCAGAGAAAAAAATCTGGTATTTAATATATGCATAATTGCCCTTGTGAATATTAACTGTTGAATATCCTAATACGTGTATCAACACAAAATTGATACTGTCATTCTAATATGGGGTATGAGATCTGAGAAGGAGAAGGTGATGTGTGCAGGGAGAAATAATGTAGGACTTCAAAGATTTGCCTTTGGTACATAAAGTGGATGCTTAGATGAATATTTTTATAACTAATTTAATTCATTTATTTTTCAAAATATGTTGTTAGTAATTCCTAACACAGAAGGAGATGAATGTTTTTACTTAAGGATTCATGTCTTATGAGCTTGACATGGCTTATTTCTACAAAAATCTGTGCTTTCATTCATCAATACAGTAAGTCTTCTAAGCACTTTATATTTTGTAATCATGTAATAACAACAGTATTCAGGAGTTTCAGGAGTTCAGGTGTTCCTAAACATTCATTAAATAAAGGCAGGAATTATCATTATAGTCACTGTTTTTTAGGTATATGTTAGTTTCCTAATACTTATAAGACATTGTGCTAAACTCAGTGTAACTCTTTAAAAATAGTTATAAACACAAAATACAGTAATACTGTAGTTTCTTTTGTTGTGATCTCCTATGTTTACCAATATAGATTGAGCCTGATTTATTCAATTTCAAATGTATAGGCAAATAATTATTGAAATGGGTCCGGCGCGGTGGCTCACTCCTCACCTGAGGTCAGGCATTGAAGACCAGCTTGGCCAACATGGTGAAACCCCGTCTCTACTAAAAATACAAAAATTAGTCAGGTGTGGCAGTGCATGCCTGTAGTCCCAGCTATTCGGGAGGCTGAGACAGGAGAATTGTTTGAACCAAGGAGGCGGAGATTGCCCTGAGCCGAGATCCCACCCCTGCACCCCAGCCTGGTGGACAGAGACAGACTCTGTCTCAAAAAAAAAAAAAAAAAAAAAAAAAAAAAAAAAAAAAAAGTATTATAGTTCCTACCACTTGAAGTATAAATTTGTAAACTGGACTTTGAAGATGTCTCATAATAAGATCTCAAGTTTTAGAGTAGTCCAGAAATTTTCATTGTTAACAACTCTGGCATGTGGTACAATACTAGTGGGATTTTGGAACAATTTTTAGGAATACTCTGTCATCTTATTCCTCACTCACATAATGCCTCTAATTAGGCAATCAGGAACAGTTTCTAGCTGTTCCCCAAATAAGCCATGGTCATTTCTTTCTCTAACATATTTTTTTTAAGCACAAAAGATTTTCTTTTCATTTTCTGTTCCTAAAACACTCTCGTTTACCCTTTTTCATTAAAATGCTGATGTATCCTTCTCAACTCAATTGCTCTCTTTTTCTGTTGCTTCTTTTATTATGTATGGGTTTTTAAATCTTGTTTATCATTGCCTGATGCAAATCCTTCCCAATGCATATATTCCATTTATGCAACACAATTTCACTCTCATCATTAACTATTTACTAGGAAAGTGTATGTTTCCATATATGTAATATGTTCCAACAAGAAGGTAAAGATTTAAATGGTAGGAACTGTATCTTATTTCTTAACTTCATATTTTGTAGAACAACGGTAGGCACATAAAAGATAACTGATACATTCTGATTTACATTGTGATGATAAGAATTGGTGGGATATCTAAGTAAAAATGAAAAGCATTTTATATTTCTTTTGCCATAATGTTGTAATGTATACTGAAGTGACTATTTTCTAAAATTAAGGTATTATTAGAAAATTTTAAATAATTTTACATAGTTAAAATTGCTAATAGCTTTTTCAATTATTATATTGTAATACAATATAGAGTTGTCATCAACTGTATATTGATCAGCAAATCAGCTGTATATTGATCCACACACAGACACATACTAAAATATGCACATATATAAAACACATATATATAAGTATACACCCACACACATATGTATATATGCACATATATACATACATAAACACATATATGTAATTAACATATACATATATGCAGATTGAGTACATATACATATAAGTTGAAAATAACTACAGTTGACGCTTGAACAACATAGGTTTGAATCTACCTATATGTGGATTTTCTTCGATAAAAGTTACATTGACTGTGACTGTCTCTCCTGCTTCCTCTTCCAGTTCCTCCACCACTTCTGCCACCTTTACCACCCCAGAGAGAGCAAGACCAACCCCTCCCCTTCTTCATCCTCCTCAGAAGATGAAGATCTTTATAATGATCCACTTCCGCTTAATGAATAGTAAATATATTTTCTCTTCCTTATGATTTTCTCAATAACATTTTCTTTCCTCCAGCTTACTTTATTACAACATCCAGTACATAACACATATAAAACATGAAATACGTGTTAATCAACTGTTTATGATATCAATAAGGCTACCGGTCAACAGTAGGCTAATAGTAGTTAGGTTCAGTCAAAATTACATGTGGATTTTGGACTGAGAGAGTGGTTTGGCCTCCCAGCCCTCATGTTGTTCAAGGGTGAGCTGCAGATTAACAGATCAAAACCGAGTATTTTTTATTTAATATAATAGTTTCTGCTTTATACAATTTGTCTTTCATTAGAGAAGTTTTAAAAAGCCATGGAGTACATCACCCAGAAGATTTCCAAGAGTTTATATACTTTCAATTCAACCTCTATCATACTGCAAAACCTTGTATACTATTTAGAGATAGCATACTGTATCAAATTATTAGATTTTACCTAATTAATAGAAAGCTGAAAATAACAGACATACTATAAGCACAGAGAGAAAATACTTTTATAGTTAACCTTGAACGTAGGAGCCATTGTGCTTTACAGTGAAAACACCAGAGGTGTAAAGCATTTTCACTAATCATGATTTTATTATATTTTGCATTTGATCTAACTAATATGTCAGTTCACTAACAGAAGCACCTTAATTTTTTGTCTCATATTTACTTGGGTATCAAATGATACAATTAAAATGCAATAAAATTATTCAGAAAATTCAATGAGTTAAATGCAATGCTTCTTTATTTTGCATTCACAAAATAACGCATGCATTTTAGAGATTTAAGATAATATTGTGATTTATCTGTAACTACCAATTAACTGCAATTGTTCTTCAAATTTATCTTTACCTGTAAATTTCTTTAGTTATTATTTAACAGCTAAATGTCACATTCAAGATGTCACAAATCTATGATTCTTTTCTTAATTCTCCCAAAGTGGGACAGTTTCTCTAAAGTTCATTTCTTGTCGGCTTGTGGCTTACAATGTTATTAATACTTTTATTAGGTAATTGTATTGCAATAGTTAATTACTCTTTATTTTCTACAATATAAACGTCTGTCAAGTGGTCTGCTAAGCTTTTTACTTGTATTTCTTTATTCACTCTGAGTATTCTTATCCCAAACTTATCAACTCGGGGACTAACTCTTAGAGAAAACAAGTAATTGGTCCAAAGACATAGAGCCAAAAAAAGCCAAGTTGAGATTCAAAAGCAGACACATCTGACTTCAAAGCCTGGTTCTTAGCCACTAGAATTCCACTTCACGTTTTGTACTTTATTAAAGGTAAATGCAGGGAGTAATGGAAGAGCTGCTTAGCATTTTAAGAAACAGAAGCAAATTGCTGACTATGTGAGCTACATTTTCTGGGAAATAAGCAGAAATGCCTACTTAAAATTAGCTGAATGCCTCAAATTGTCTGAGCTATTGAGACAAATGCCATGGACTGTAATACAGAAAACATTTCTCCCCTGAAAATGTTACTAACATAATGTTGACAAAGTATATATAGAAAATACCTTTTTTCACCTTTATTGAGCCATATTGAACAAATAGCAGATGGCAGAGATCAAAACAATAAGATGAAAGCGAAAAATGAAATGCAGAAATTAACAAAACTTTCATTTTTTGCAGAGGCTAATTCTCACTCTTTTTTTGCTGAAAGAAAAGCGGCCATCCCATTACGCTATGATCCCAAATAATTTATAATGGGAAAGTTCTGTGATATTAATTCAAATATTTCAACTAACAGGTTAAAGAGGGGAGGGAATTTGTAGAGAGAAGAATAAATCCTTCAACCATAAAGGTATGTGATGTCAATTAAAATGCACTCCCAGGTTGCAAAGCAGCTGCCAAAGTGAAGAGTGTTTTCAGAAAATAATTCTGGAGAGGGTCTAGGTGGCACAAGGGCTTTTAACATTCATCCCCAGAATATTTCATCCACAAATATAACACCATCCAAAAGTAAAGAGGGTATGCCAAGCACAGAATCTCATTTAGCACCCTGGTAGTTCACTTAATTAGAATAAACCCAGACTTCCTTAAAACTCTTTTGTAAGCCTAAACCTCTCCACCACAAACTGACTTTTTAATTATGTGGTTCTTAAGAGCCTTTGGGCATGCAATAGAACAGAGTGTAAATATAGCCATTAACACACACAGACCCACCCTCTCCCTACACACACACACACACACACACACAAATTCACTCACTTTTGGAGAATTAAGCAATGGATACTAGTGCTATTTGTGCCACTCTCTCATTACGTGACTTTGAGAAAAAGATACTAACATCTACACGACTTAATTTCCTTCTGCAAGATCAGAATAAAATAGTTGCTTCTTTACAGCTACTGCTATTTTAAGACTGTTTTCAGAGCAGTTTTAGGTTCACAGAAAAATTTAGAGAAAGGTACAGAGATTTCCCATATACCTCCTACCCCACATGTGGCATAGACTCCCCCGTTATCAACACTCACTATTTTATTTTCAAGATTCACTAAAATAATGTTTGCCAAGTCCATAGTGCAGTACTTATGTGATAAATTTAAGAAAATAGTATTTAGGCTAATATTAGTACAAAGAATGATAAATGGAAATCAAATGTCCTGAATTAGAGTCTCTTCACTCTCATTAGCTTAGATTTACGACCTCAGAAAAATCTCATTGTAATATTTGCTTCAGTTATCCTACATGCGGCACCAAAATACATTCAGGCTCTAAAACTTCTTAATTTTATTAAGATATTGGTATGATTAGATTTATTAAGAATTCTCCGTAGCTAATATGACTAACGTTAAGAGTAGAAGCCTTCCTGTTAGACTCTCCTTTTAAATTCACATTTAAAAATTTAATATAACAAGAACTTTTTATTAATTTGCTTATAAAATGATGTCAAGAATGAGTAAATTGTAATCTTATAATAAATTATAATAAATTACTTTCAAGAGTAGCTGTACTCAGCTACTCAGCTTTCTTGAGTCAGGCAATATTAATAATAAGAGCTCTAAACAGCCATCCCAATAAAAATCATTGAAATAATAAAAACTAGAGCCAGGGGCACCATTTGAAAGGTATCATTCATTGATCAGTAATGATAATAAGAAATTTATAAAGGACAACTTTCAAGTGGAATCAGAAATCCTGGGCAGTTAATGAGCAACCAAGCCAAACTGTGCCAAAAAGGGTTTTAACAAAGCTTGGAAGTTTTGAAATTTTTCTTACCTTTTTGCAGTAGACAAGAGAGCAGGATATTAAGTCTAGGGTAGCTCCAGGTAAAAAAAAACCCAATAAAAAATAGGAAAGTATAGTTCTAGTTCTCAACTTTGTAAAATTTCAGTCAAACAGGCAAGAGGAGGCAACAAAAAAAACAAATCTCGAGAAGGATAGGAAAAATTCAGTCTTTCAAATTGGTGACCAGAAGTTGACTCTTCATATAGTTTGTCTGTATCCCCACCCAAATCTCACCTTGAATTGTAGCTCCCATAATTCCCAAGTGTTGTAGGAGGGATTCGGTTGGAGATAATTGAATCATGGGGGCAGTTCCCCTATACTGTTCCTGTGGTAGTGAATAAGTCTCACAAGATCTGATGGTTTTATAAGCGGTTTAGCCTTTTGCTTGGCTCTAATTTCTGCCTTTCCTAACACCATGTAAGATGTGCCTTTCACCTTCTGCCATGTTTGTGAGGCCTCCCCAGCCATGCAGAGCTGTGAATCCATTAAACCTCTTTTTCTTTATAAATTACCCACTCTCAGGTATGTCTTTATCAGCAGTGTGAAAACGAACTAATACAGCACTCATATACTCGTGCATCAAAACATTAACCAAAGGGGAATTTACTTTTTATAACTGAATGATGGCTAAAAAACTGTGCATCAAAAACTGTGGACTGCAACTAAAGAAGTATTTAGAGGAAAATACATAGTCCTCAAACTACAAAATTGAAGAGGAAAGCAATCAATTTAAGAATTTAAAAAAATAAAAATTCTAAAACAAGTAAAAGAAACTAAATAATAAAAAGTAAAGATAAAATTTGGATATATTAGTAAACTAACTTACTGAAGAATAATAGCAATTCTGAAAGTGAGTTATTGTGAAAGACTGATAAAATTTAAGAATATTGCAAGAATAATCAAAAAGAGAGAGAGAGCTCAAATTAAAATTAACTGGCATGAAAAACAAAACGTAATCATTGTGCTATTTAGATTAAAGGGAAAATAAGATGATATTATAAACAAATATGATGATATTATAAACAACTGTGACAAAAATAGATGCAATAGATATATCCCTCTGAAAAATACAACTTACTGAAATTAAAACAAGAAAAATTTTTAAAAAACTATAATAGACTTTCAAATATTTAATAATCTTTCCACAAAGTTACAGTAAAGACGACTTTTCAGGAAAGTTCTACTAAGCATTGCAGAACAGATTGTTCCAAAACACACACTCTTCCAGAGAATACAAAAATTGAATCAGATCCAATATTATTTATTTTCAAGTTGTCTGTAAATTTTATTTAAGCTGCACCTCTTGTATGTTCAATGTATGTGGTTTTTCTTTTTTGTCCAGTCTGTTTAACTCATTTCCTAACTGGAATATTTAATCCATTTACTTTTAGTGTTCTTATTAATATATATGGCTTTGCTCCTGTCTTACCTACTGTACAACCCTCTTTCATTCAGATTAATTAAAAGTATGCTTTGTCCATTCTTTGTCCATGCTTATCCCTTATATAAACTTTCACTGTCTTATTATTATATTTTAGCAAGATTTAAAGTTGATATATTTGGGTGCAAAAGTGCAAAAACAGAGGTACTTGCATTACTAGCAAAAAAGTAAACTGGCACAAAGTTTCTGAAAGATTTGTCAAGATTAATATATATATAACATCTTATAAATATATCTACATAGAGCTTCAAAATGTTTTCTATCTTTTGACCCTATAACTAATGTACCAAATGACTTCTATAATTTAAGGACGCTTAATACAAACTTAAATAATGTAGAAAATTTGGGAAAAAACTAAAAATCAAACAAGAGAATAATGAAATATCAAACTAATCATGTATAATCATTAAAATCATGTTTTTAGAGTATAATTATAAGAATTGGGGGAAATTCTTATATAATAATGTGAAGTACAAAATGTAAGATACCAAATTAAATATACAATGTGATTTAACATCAAAACCCTAGAAGAGGCCAGGTGTAGTGGCTCACGCCTAAAATCCCAGCACTTTGGGAGGCCGAGGTGGGTGGATCACGAGGTCAGGAGATGGAGACCATCCTGGCTAACACAGTGAAACCCTGTCTCTACTAAAAATACAAAAAATTAGCCGGGCGTGGTGGCGGGTGCCTGTAGTCCCAGCTACTCGGGAGGCTGAGGCAGAAGAATGGCATGAACCCGGGAGGTGGAGCTTTTAGTGAGCTGAGATAGCGCCACTGCACTCCAGCCTGGGCGATGGAGTGAGACTCCATCTTAAAAAAAAAAAAAAAAAAAACCCTAGAAGAAAACCTAGGCAGTACCATTCAGGACACAGGCATGGGCAAAGACTTCATGACTAAAACACCAAAAGCAATGGCAACAGAAGCCAAAATTGATAAATGGGATCTAATTAAACTAAAGAGCTTCTGCACAGCAAAAGAAACTATCATGAGAGTGAACAGGCAACCTACAGAATGGGAGAAAATTTTTGCAATCTATCCATCCGACAAAGGGCCAATATCCAGAAACTACAAAGAACTTAAACAAATTTACAAGAAAAAAACAACCCCATCAAAAAGTGAGTGAAGGATATGAACAGATACTTCTCAAAAGAAAACATTTATGCCACCAACAAACATATGAAAAGAAGCTCATCATCTCTGGTCATTAGAGAAATGCAAATCAAAACCACAATGAGATACTATCTCACGCCAGTTAAAATGGCAATCATTAAAAAGTCAGGAAACAGCAGATGCTGGAGAGGATGTGGAGAAATAGAAACACTTTTACACTGTTGGTGGGAATGTAAATTAATTCAACCATTGTAGAAGACAGTGTAATGATTCCTCAAGGATCTAGAAGTAGAAATACCATTTGACCCAGCAATCCCATTACTGGGTATATACCCAAAGGATTGTAAATCATTCTACTATAAGGACGCATGCACACGTATGTTTATTGCGGCACTGTTCACGATAGCAAAGACTTGGAACTGACCCAAATGCCCATCAATGATAGACTGGATAAAGAAAATGCGGCACATACACACCATGGAATACTATGCAGCCATGAAAAAGGATGAATTCATGCCCTTTGCAGGGATATAGATGAAGCTGGAAACCATCATTCTCAGCAAACTAACACAAGAACAGAAAACCAAACACCACATGTTCTCACTCATAAGTGGGAGTTGAACAATGAGAATACATGGACACGGGGTGGAGGCATCACACACTGGGGCCTGTTGTGGGGTGGGGGTGTTGGGGGAGGGATAGCATTAGGAGAAATACCTAATGTAGATGATGGATTGATGGGTGCAGCAAACCACCATGGTACGTGTATATCTATGTAACAAACCTGCATGTTCTGCACATGTACCCGAGAACTTAATTTAAAAAAAAGTATCATTGTCTTATTATTGATGACCCTAGTTATAGACATGCAATATTCATTAGTAAAGTGTAGGTTAGTAGTACTTATTCCAAATAAGTTAGAGTATTAGCTTAATTCAGCCTCAACTATTTTTATTGTCTTCACATACTGTAAATCTATCTGCCTTTCCCTCTGTCTGTCTCTCTCATTCTTTCTCTTGGTCTCTGCTCTCCATGTGTACACACACACACATACACACACACACACACAGACCAAAACCACATTTTGTTCTATACAATCAATATTCAATTGGATTAACTTATATTCACACAGTCACTCTTTCTACTGATATTCATTCCTTTTTTGATCTTCATATTTCTCTCAGGGATCATTTTATTTCTCATTGAAAAATTTACCTTCAGTGTTGAAATATATGCTCATTGATGGTGGCACTTTTGAAATAAATTTCTCCAGATTCTTTATTACTTTTCCCTTAAAGAGCTGGAGCTTACCCACACTCACTTTTATTGAAAGTGGGCTGGACTTAGAGACTTACATCTGGAGAACAGGATATGAAAGAAGAGATGTGAATGATGGGGTATTGCTTTAGAAAGTAGGTTGTAAGAAGACCACAGCTTCTCTCCTGGAAATGCTGTTTTGCTGTCTCTCCCAAATCACTTTTTTCATTGAAATAAAATTCGCTAACCTAAAATTAACCATTTAAAGCGATAAATTCAGTCGCATTTAGTACATTCACAATGGGGAGCAAATGCCACATCTGTCTAGTCTTCTTCCTTTTTAAGATTTCAGTTAAAGTGGAATTAATGCTTAATTTGCTAAGTACTTTTGTATCATCGTTAACTTTCAGTAATTGTAGTTTTTACCCTTAGCATTTTTATCTTATTATTTTACAAATATATGCCTTGCTTTAGTTGTACTGAAATTAACATTGAAATTTGGATCATGGTTACTTTTAATCTTTGTGTCTGATAACCCCAACATCTATAGCCAAAAAGGTTGATTTTATTTCTTGTACTTATGTTAGTTTTTGATTCATATTGTCTTCTTTCATCCTGTGTCGCACACTGTAAACATATTGTAAACATATTGGGTATGTGTGTGAAGTGTGTGTGTGTGTGCATGCACGCACAACACATGAAGTAGAGTAGAAGTCCCTTAAGATTATTAAGAAATTACTTCTTACAGAGAAAATGTAGTTTTACTCCTCCGAGGTGCCCATAGTAACTTGTAAAATGAGATCATCTTCCTGTATTTTTTAGGTATTGAGGGGATGTGTATCCAGACTTCAGTCTGGTTGAGGACATTTCATGTCTTACTCATACTGTCTACCTCTTTGGCTCTTTGCACTGAATCTGGATGTTTGTCATCTTCCTTTGTTCCTTCCTTGGCTGCTCTGTTTATTTCTCTTGCCACACAAGACTGCCAAAAACGTGATACTCAGGATTTTAGTGTCACAGCAGCCTTTTCCGAAATTTCAGATTCCATCAGGAGAAAAGGGGACGCGAAGGTGCTGGGCTTCAAACTTTGGATTTCCTTTATTCCATGGATGCATGTGTGTGTGTGCATGTGTGTTTACTTTGTACACATATACACACATTTTACAGTACATATAAATTTTCTCATTCAACTAGGATGTTCTAGTTACCCCGTGCATCGTTATCAGAATCTGGAGTCCTTTAAATATTAACCTGTGTAGTATAATTTTCACATACATCTATTCACCCCCTTTATAGAAATATCTCTCAAAATTTCTCCCATCCCCACTGCTCTCTTGATATAGGCTGTTGACCCCACTGCCTTACTGCAACCCTCTTATCAGATTTGCCAATCATACCTCATAAATACATCCAATTTTGTAATCAAGCTGTTACCTACTTTTCTTCCCTCTTCTTCCACCTCAGTTTAGCACTTCTATTTTAGAACTTTTATTCTCCCACTGATTTCTATCTTATCTATAGTATAATGAATTCTTACATATCTCTTTGCCTATTGGTTTATATCCTTAATTTGTGAACATATTTTATATGACTCATATTTTTAAAGATACAGAAGGTATTAGAGGAAAACAACATCTCGATGGGTATAGGAAGGAAGTGGAGGAGTAAAATATATACTTGCTTCCTTTCTCAGCAGATTCGCGTATAAATTTTTCAACTGAAATATATTTTAAAGCTTAAAAAAATTGAATATCCATGGTTTAACAGAATTTCAAGGTTCTCTAATCAATATATTTGAAAACGAGAAAACATTGCGAATATTTCATGTGTTACTTCTCAGCTTACTTTTAACCATGAAAACAGGACATATTAAAAAAAGGATAGTTGAAAGGTTTTATTTCTCATCATTGTGTTACAAAAACATTGAAGTCTCAGTTTGGCAGGTTTCCTAGGGGATTTTAAATTTCTCTAATTCATCTATACACAAAATAGCTCCTCAGCTGAAGGGCTGTGACAACTTCAGATCCCCATCCTAGATATCTTCAGTTTATCTTGTTTTGTAGAAAAAGGGAATAGCCGACACACACACACACACACACACACACACATGATTTAGAATATGCAAACTGAAAACTGAATCCCTGACAAGGCAGTTTTCCCTCTTTCTTTGGGAGGAGCCAGTAACGATTGCAAATGACATCATTAGTCATTGAAACTGATGGAACTGCTAAGATAACATTCTTCACCCCAGTGTAAACATTGATGGCTCCTTTGAGGGATATCTTACATTGCAAGTCTGGGATTTAGTTTATAGGTCTGACAAGTGTGACCTTTAAACTAACTTGTTTGCTGTGAAAAATGGGAAAGAAAACTCTTTATAACTAAAATATATTGGCTAGAAAATCACTTTCCAGCAAGTAGTCTGATTACAATCAAAATAACACACCAAAATGAAACAGTTTACCTGTGATCAATTTAATGTGGTTGTAAAATGCTAATTATGAGAGAAAACACGTTCAAGGTTTGTGGTACTGTCTATAAAACTTGCAGAGAATCTAACATTCAGTGATGTGTAGCACATATGGGTAAGCAGATGGCTAAAGTATTATTTTTAAAAACAGGACTTTTGCTGACAAAATACAGAATTGGAATGGTGTGATTGGAAAGCTAAGAGGATACTATTTAGGAGGCAGTAAGCTCATGCTCAGTAATTGGATTCTCGGTAAATGGCAGATAACAAGGACTTGGTGTGTGTGTGTGTGTGTGTGTGTGTGTGTGTGTGTGTGTGTGTGTGTGTGTGTGTGTTGTAGCTATAGAAATAAATAAAAAACTCTTCTGACCGTATACCTATCTATAATTTCTAACCCAGCTTTTGGGGATCTATGAGAGAATGATGCTTACTTTACAATATCAGATGTGATTCATATAAATTATTAACTTTTCTCTTTTTGATACAACTCTGCAGAAAAAAAGTAATGAAATAATTCTGAATATGAACAAAGACAAATTAGATATGAAATAATTTTTAAAACTCCATACATATACAACAAATACTAAATTGGTTACTTGAAATCACTTGCTGATTTGGGTGCCCCTTCTTGGAACTACTTCAACACCTTGCTTATATTTCCAGTGCTCATCATATTCAACTGAGATTTTTCTAGCAACCTGCATGCCTTCTTGAATTTGCTATTAGCTTTCTGATATCAGGGATTATATCTTGTACATATTTTATTCTCCCAACCTAACATGAGACTTGGCCTGTAGTAAATGATCAGAAAGACTTTACTGAAAAAATTAATGAAGCTCTATTATTCAGTTAATGCATTTTAAGCCATTGCATTAAAATTGCAGCAATTTTTTGAAAGAAATGTTAATTTCTTCCTAAGAATGACAATTTTTAAGAAAGGAGATTTTAATAATTTTTGATAAGAGCTTCCTTAAGTCTCAAATTCCTTGCCTGTAGGTGAATTAGACCTATATTGGCACTTACCTATGAGGCATAAGTTATATTTCCAAATCTTCTAAAGACTGAGTTCAGATGTTACTAAATAACCTTTCCAAATATTCGTGATAACGAAGTGTATCTCATATTTTGCTTCAAGATATTTTCAGAAATTTAAATTTGTTGCATACTCAGGTGTTATCTGTTGTTACATTTCATATACATTTTGTTATATGTCATATATATCTTCAAATACATATTTACTAAATTCTGTTCTTTCCATAGTGGGCACCAAAGTAAACCTAAATGAAAAAAATTATAAATATAAAAATATTATATATGTATATACATAAATTATTAGGAAGAACACTGGCATGTATCAACATGCAAACTATGATTTGTTGATATTGTTAGAATAAGTAAATAGGTAAATGTTAATAATCAGAATTGCCCTATCTCAGGCACTTTTATATCTATTAGCCAAACCAAGCAGATCTGTTCATAAGGGCCTCCTTCTGACCCATTCTTCTTGGCCATAGAGACATCAATGTCTATGTTGGCCAATAGAAGGGCAGTATAGTCCTCCACTGCAGGCAGTGGCCAAAGAGACAGCCTTTAACACAACATAGGTGTTGACATGAAGGACTCTGGTTTCAGAAACCATGGTTCTGAGTTCTAGTTCAGCCTCTCATTAGCTTGGGAATTCAGTTATTACCTTAATCTGTCTGGAGCCTAGTTTCCTAACATGCAAAAAGGCAACTGATATTACCTATTTCATAGCATGCTTCTTAGCATGGTGTGAGAAAAAAGGTTATGGTCTTAAACCCGTGCTTGCCACAAAGTTAATTCTCCACAAATTGTAGCTATTAAGTTAATGTTACAGTTGTTGTTTTTAAAAAGCTGCTGTAAGAAACCAATATTTGGAAAACTAGGTAGGATACTGAACCATGAATATAGCAGAGAAATTAAAATGCACATCACAATTAAAGATAAATGAGTAAGAACATATATTTGTACATGTGTTTATGCATGTACAAAAATGTATATTCTATTTTTGCACTATAGATTTGGGCACTCAATCAAGCTAAATATTGTCATAACTATAGGAATAGTTCCCAGCTGGAAATGACCAAGCTGGAGAGAAACATTCGCTCAACTTAGGGCAGGTGTAATCCTGTAGGGGCAGATGGCAACATATGTTTACAGAACTCTCTAGAAGGCCAACATTTACTGGAAAACAAGTTGGAAAGATTTCATCTTATACTCTAACTCAAATAAAGTATAATAAATACACTAAGAAAAAATAACAACAATTTCTAGCCACTTTTCTCTTTTAGACAACCTATTTTGTAATTGTAGGTCAGTTTTCTTTATGCTAATTGTTCAAATATCTGTGACTTAAGTCATAAATTCTAGAACTATGTTTTACTTTTCCTATTATACATTTCCACCTTGGCTTTTTGCTGACACCTCCAAGTCATCATATTTTCCCCTGAACACTTTTTTATTTACCTCTGTTCCTTTTGCCTGAGAGGCATGTCATAGTTCTCCCAAGCATGTGTGAAAGAAACTTCAGACTTCGTGTGAAATATATATGAATGGATATATGGCAGGTAGGACAGTAGATGATTTGCATGGTGTGCATATTGATTTCACCTTGTATTTAATTTGAATATAATTGTGCATATTGTATATAAGTTTAACACTGGTCACTTTTGCTTTTCCTGTTGTTCTAGCCCTATGTACTAAAGAATTAACTGGGCAGATCTGGGTGTCTGCAACTTGCACACTCTGTGGAAAAGTCTGTCCTCGTCCATCTCGTAGAGACAACTTCTAGGCCCTATCATTATCCTGTCTGATAAATGTGTCTCTGTTTATCTGGGGAGCTGGACAATGCCACATTGTTTATACTGTAATAACAATGTGATTTATTTGGGGAGTCTTGGGCCACATGGCGTTAGTTTGACTTTTAGAGGGACTGCAGATTGTTTAACCAAGACCTCCTTCAGCCTCATCCATGGTCAGCCATGCCTCTGTGATCAACCGCAATAAAAACACTGAGTGCTGAGTGTCAAGTAGCTTCTCTGGTTGGCCATACTTTTGTGTACTGTCATACATCATTGCTGGGAGAATTAAAAGCTGTTTATAAGCCCTCACTGGGACAGGACAATAAATAGTGAACTCTGCTTTATTCACTTCTTAATTCTACTCGTCTTAATCTATGTATATCTTTTCTGTAATAAACCGTACCTATAACAACTTCTCTGGATTCTTTGAACCCTTCTAGCAAATTATTGCTCCTGAGAATGGTCTTGGGGGCCTGCAAAAATAAGTATGTTTGTAAAAACATAAAACTAAATTGACTAAGTTTTATAGAATACTCAGTCCCTCAGGGCTAAAATTTAGACCTGCATTTATTTTGGTATCAGAATAAATAAGAATTCAATTAGTTCATTTATTCGTTTATTTTAGGACTGTTTATCTATAAAGTGTCTGAAAAATTAATTGTCTGTTTCTAAGAGTATTGGTGTAATGAATATTTTAAAAGAGAGTCACATTATTTAGATCTAATTTGCAAATATTTAGCAACTGCCCCCACTTTTATCATGAATAGCACAGGTACAGGCTTTCAGCAGATTAGCCTAACTAGGGCAAATCTGGACTAGTTGTGAGTAAGAACCATCTGTCTATTAAATCAGTGATGCTCAGACCTAGAAGGAAGAACAATCTCAGCAATCCAAAGATTATTTTAAGATATGGGTAGAAACCCTGCTAACTATAATTCTCAGTGGTTAGAAGATCTGAATTTAGAATCAGAATAAAATAGGTTTGAATCCCTTAAATAAGTTCTTTAAGTTTCCAAACATGTTTGCTACTCCAAATATATTCTTTTTTTTAGTGAGTATATATTGACTGCTTATCATAAGCCAGATATTTTGCTGATCATTAAATATTAAAGGGTTGAATAGATGATGTATATTGAGTTCTTAGTGTAGTTTCTATTGGACATTTAACCTGTTTCTCCATATTTGGGTGTATTTTTTTTTATCTGCCAGCTACAAGATTTATATTTAAAATCTGACTATTAGAATTCTGCATGGACCTGTGTTACATGGCCATGATACTGCACAGTGCCCAGCTCTAGAACAGACTGTGTCCACAGATAGCAATGTGAGTGGTGTCCCCAAGTTTTAAACATGAAAGTCTGGAATTTACCTCATATTGAAAGAAAATGTTTGTTTGCGAAGATGGCCGAATAGGAACAGCTCCGGTCTCCAGCTCCCAGCCTGAGCGACACAGAAGACGGGTGATTTCTGCATTTCTGCTTGAGGTACCGGTTTCATCTCACTAGGGAGTGCCAAACAGTGGGTGCAGGACAGTCGGTGAAGCGCACTGTGCACGAGCCGAAGCAGGGCGAGGCACTGCCTCACTCGGGAAGCGCAAGGGGTCAGGGAGTTCCCTTTCCTAGTCAAAGAAAGGGGTAACAGATGGCACCTGGAATATCGGGTCAGTCCCACCCCAATACTGCACTTTTCCAACGGGCCTGGAAAACGGCACACTAGGAGATTGTGTCCCGCACCTGGCTCGGAGGGTCCTATGCCCACGGAGTCTCACTGATTGCTAGCACAGCAGTCTGAGATCAAGCTGCAAGGCGGCAGCGAGGCTGGGGGAGGGGCGCCCGCCATTGCCCAGGCTTGCTTAGGTAAACAAAGCAGCCAGGAAGCTCGAACTGGGTGGAGCCCACCACAGCTCAAGGAGGCCTCCCTGCCTCTGTAGGCTCCACCTCTGGGGGCAGGGCACAGACGAACAAAAAGTCAGCAGGAACCTCCATAGACTTAAATGTCCCTGTCTGACTGACAGCTTTGAAGAGAGTGGTGGTTCTCCCAGCACGCAGCTGGAGATCTGAGAACGGACAGACTGCCTCCTAAAGTGGGTCCCTCACCCCTGAGCAGCCTAACTGGGAGGCACCCCCCCAGTAGGGGCAGACTGACACCTCACTTGGCCAGGTACTCCTCTGAGACAAAACTTCCAGAGGAACTATCAGACAGCTGAATTTGTGGTCTCACGAAAATCTGCTGTTCTGCAGCCGCCGCTGCTGACACCCAGCCAAACAGGGTCTGGAGTGGACCTCTAGTAAACTCCAACAGACCTGCAGCTGAGGGTCCTGTCTGGTAGAAGGAAAACTAACAAACAGAAAGGACATCCACACCAAAAACCCATCTGTACATCACCATCATCAAAGACAAAAAGTAGATAAAACCACAAAGATGGGGAAAAAACAGAGCAGAAAAACTGGAAACTCTAAAAAGCAGAGCACCTCTCCTCCTCCAAAGGAACGCAGTTCCTCACCAGCAACGGAACAAAGCTGGATGGAGGATGACTTTGACGAGTTGAGAGAAGAAGGCTTCAGACGATCAAACTACTCTGAGCTACGGGAGGAAATTCAAAACAATAGCAAAGAAGTTAAAAACTTTGAAAAAAAATTAGAAGAATGGATAACTAGAATAACCAATGGAGAGAAGGGCTTAAAGGAGATGATGGAGCTGAAAGCCAAGTTTCGAGAACTACGCGAAGATTGCAGAAGCCTCAGTAGCAGATGCGATCAACTGGAAGAAAGGGTATCGCTGATGGAAGATGAAATGAATGAAATGAAGAGAGAAGGGAAGTTTGGAGAAAAAAGAATAAAAAGAAATGAACAAAGCCTCCAAGAAATTTGGGACTATGTGAAAAGACCAAACCTACGTCTGATTGGTGTACCTGAAAATGATGGGGAGAATGGAACCAAGTTGGAAAACACTCTGCAAGATATTATCCAGGAGAACTTCCCCAATCTAGCAAGGCAGGCCAACATTCAGATTCAGGAAATACAGAGAATGCCACAAAGATACTCCTCGAGAAGAGCAACTCCAAGACACATAATTGTCAGATTCACCAAAGTTGAAATGAAGGAAAAAACGTTAAGGGCAGCCAGAGAGAAAGGTCGGGTTACCCACAAAGGGAAGCCCATCAGACTAACAGCTGATCTCTCGGCAGAAACTCTACAAGCCAGAAGAGAGTGGGGGCCAATATTCAACATTCTTAAAGAAAAGAATTTTCAACCCAGAAGTTCATATCCAGCCAAACTAAGCTTCATAAGTGAAGGAGAAATAAAATACTTTACAGACAAGCAAACGCTGAGTGATTTTGTCACCACCAGGCCTTCCCTAAAAGAGCTCCTGAAGGAAGCACTAAACATGGAAAGGAACAACCGGTACCAGCCACTGCAAAAACATGCCAAATTGTAAAGACCATCGAGGCTAGGAAGAAACTGCATCAACTAACGAGCAAAATAACCAACTAACATCATAATGACAGGATCAGATTCACACATAACAATATTAACTTTAAATGTAAATGGGCTAAATGCTCCAATTAAAAGACACAGACTGGCAAACTGGATAAGGAGTCAGGACCCATCAGTGTGCTGTATTCAGGAAACCCATCTCACGTGCAGAGACACACATAGACTCAAAATAAAGGGATAGAGGAAGATCTATCAAGCAAATGGAAAACAAAAAAAGGCAGGGGTTGCAATCCTAGTCTCTGATAAAATAGACTTTAAACCAACAAAGATCAAAAGAGACAAAGAAGGCCATTACATAATGGTAAAGGGATCAATTCAACAAGAAGAGCTAACTATCCTAAATATATATGCACCCAACACAGGAGCACCCAGATTCATAAAGCAAGTCCTCAGTGACCTACAAAGGGACTTAAACTCCCACACAATAATAATGGGAGATTTTAACACCCCACTATCAACATTAGACAGATCAACGAGACAGAAAGTTAACAAGGATATCAAGGAATTGAACTCAGCTCTGCACAAAGTGGACCTAATAGACATCTACAGAACTCTCCACCCCAAATCAACAGAATATACATTTTTTTCAGCACCACACCACACCTATTCCAAAATTGACCACATAGTTGGAAGTAAAGCTCTCCTCAGCAAATGTAAAAGAACAGAAATTATAACAAACTGTCTCTCAGACCACAGTGCAATCAAACTAGAACTCATGATTAAGAAACTCACTCAAAACTGCTCAACTACATGGAAACTGAACAACCTGCTCCTGAATGACTATTGGATACATAATGAAATGAAGGCAGAAATAAAGATGTTCTTTGAAACCAATGAGAACAAAGACACAACATACCAGAATCTCTGGGACACGTTCAAAGCAGTGTGTAGAGGGAAATTTATAGCACTAAATGCCCACAAGAGAAAGCAGGAAAGATCCAAAATTGACACCCTAACATCACAATTAAAAGAACTAGAAAAGCAAGAGCAAACACATTCAAAAGCTAGAAGAAGTCTAGAAATAACCAAAATCAGAGCAGAACTGAAGGAAATAGAGACACAAAAAAACCCTTCAAAAAATTAATTAATCCAGGAGCTGGATTTTTGAAAAGATCAACAAAATTGATAGACCGCTAGCAAGACTAATAAAGAAGAAAAGAGAGAAGAATGAAATAGATGCAATAAAAAATGAAAAAGGAGATATCACCACCGATCCCACAGAAATACAATCTACCATCAGAGAATACTACAAACACCTCTATGCAAATAAACTAGAAAATCTAGAAGAAATGGATAAATTCCTCAACAAATACACCCTCCCAAGACTAAATCAGGAAGAAGTTGAATCTCTGAATAGACCAATAACAGGTTCTGAAATTGTGGCAATAATCAATAGCTTACCAACCAAAAAGAGTCCAGGACCTGATGGATTCACAGCTGAATTCTACCAGAGGTACAAGGAGGAACTGGTACCATTTCTTCTGAAACTATTCCAATGGATAGAAAAAGAGGGAATCCTCCCTAACACATTTTATGAAGCCAGCATCGTCCTGATACCAAAGCCTGGCAGAGACATAACCAAAAAAGAGAATTTCAGACCAATATCCTTGATGAACATTGATGCAAAAATCCTCAATAAAATACTGGCAAACCGAATCCAGCAGCACATCAAAAAGCTTATCCACCATAATCAAGTGGGCTTCATCCCTGGGATGCAAGGCTGGTTCAACATATGCAAATCAATAAATGTAATCCAGCATATAAACAGAACCAATGACAAAAACCACATGATTATCTCAATAGATGCAGAAAAGGCCTTTGACAAAATTCAACAACGCTTCGTGCTAAAAACTCTCAATAAATTAGATATTGATGGGACGTATCTCAAAATAATAAGAGCTATCTATGACAAACCCACAGCCAATATCATACTGAATGGGCAAAAACTGGAAGCATTCCCTCTGAAAACTGGCACAAGACAGGGATGCCCTCTCTCACCACTCCTATTCAATATAGTGCTGGAAGTTCTGGCCAGAGCAATCAGGCAGGAGAAGGAAATAAAGGGTATTCAATTAGGAAAAGAGGAAGTCAAATTGTCCCTGTTTGCAGATGACATGATTGTATATCTAGAAAACCCCATTATCTCAGCCCAAAATCTCCTTAAGCTGATTAGCAACTTCAGCAAAGTCTCAGGATACAAAATCAATGTACAAAAATCACAAGCATTCTTATACACCAATCACAGACAAACAGGGAGCCAAATCATGAGTGAACTCCCATTCACAATTGCTTCAAAGAGAATAAAATACCTAGGAATCCAACTTACAAGGGATGTGAAGGACCTCTTCAAGGAGAACTACAAACCACTGCTCAATGAAATAAAAGAGGATACAAACAAATGGAAGAACATCCCATGCTCATGGGTTGGAAGAATCAATATCGTGAAAATGGCCATACTGCCCAAGGTAATTTATAGATTCAATGCCATCCCCATCAAGCTACCAATGACTTTCTTCACAGAATTGGAAAAAACTACTTTAAAGTTCATATGGAACCAAAAAAGAGCCCACATCGCCAAGTCAATCCTAAGCCAAAAGAACAAAGCTGGAGGCATCACGCACCTGACTTCAAACTATACTACAAGGCTACAGTAACCAAAACAGCATGGTACTGGTACCACAACAGAGACATAGATCAATGGAACAGAACAGAGCCCTCAGAAATGATGCCGCATATCTACAACTATCTGATCTTTGACAAACCTGACAAAAACAAGAAATGGGGAAAGGATTCCCTATTTAATAAATGGTGCTGGGAAAACTGGCTAGCCATATGTAGAAAGCTGAAACTGGATCCCTTCCTTACACTTTATACAAAAATTAATTCAAGATGGATTAAAGACTTAACTGTTAGACCTAAAACCATTAAAATCCTAGAAGAAAACCTAGGCAATACCATTCAGGACATAGGTGTGGGCAAGGACTTCATGTCTAAAACACCAAAAGCAATGGCAACAAAAGCCAAAATTGACAAATGGGATCTAACTAAACTAAAGAGCTTCTGCGCAGCAAAAGAAACTACCATCAGAGTGAACAGGAAACCTACAGAATGGGAGAAAATTTTTGCAACCTACTCATCTGACAAAGGGCTAATATCCAGAATCTACAATGAACTCAAACAAATTTACAAGAAAAAAACAAACAACCCCATCAAAAAGTGGGCAAATGACATGAACAGACACTTCTCAAAAGGAGACATTTATGCAGCCAAAAAACACATGAAGAAATGCTCATCATCACTGGCCATCAGAGAAATGCAAATCAAAACCACAGTGAGATACCATCTCACACCAGTTAGAATGGCCATCATTAAAAAGTCAGGAAACAACAGGTGCTGGAGAGGATGTGGAGAAATAGGAACACTTTTACACTGTTGGTGGGACTGTAAACTAATTCAACCATTGTGGAAGTCAGTGTGGCGATTCCTTAGGGATCTCGAACTAGAAATACCATTTGACCCAGCCATCCCATTACTGGGTATATACCCAAAGGACTATAAATCATGCTGCTATAAAGACACATGCACACGCATGTTTATTGCAGCACTATTCACAATAGCAAAGAGTTGGAACCAACCCAAATGTCCAACAATGATAGACTGGATTAAGAAAATGTGGCACATATACACCATGGAATACTATGCAGCCATAAAAAATGATGAGTTCATGTCCTTTGTAGGGACATGGATGAAACTGGAAAACATCATTCTCAGTAAACTATCACAAGGACAAAAAACCAAACACCGCATGTTCTCACTCATAGGTGGGAATTGAACAATGAGAACTCATGGACACAGAAAGGGGAACATCACACTCCGGGGACTGTTGTGGGGTTGGGGGAGGGGGGAGGGACAGCATTAGAGATACACCTAATGCTAAATGACGAGTTAATGGGTGCAGGAAATCAACATGGCACATGGATACATATGTAACAAACCTGCACATTGTGCACATGTACCCTAAAACCTAAAGTATAATAAAAAAAAAAAAAAAAAGAAAATGTTTGTTTGCATAATTTTTATGTGAATTAGCTACTTATGATAATATATACTTGACTGGAAAACATTTTAACAGTGTACAATATTAGCTATACCATTTGGGAAAAAAATAGCCTCAGAATGCTCTTCAAGCTGATATTACACAGGACAGCTTTGTTGTGACTACTTGAAGATTCAATTACTCTGAGAGATAATGTTAATTTTAAAATATGTAAATCTACTAATATTTTCAATGTATATAAATCATCTTAAAAGTCCTTGGAAGGAAAATACAACTCAAGTGTTTTTGTTGTTGCTGTTTTTTTTGTTTGTTTTGAGATGTAGTTTCGCTCTTGTTGCCCAAGCTGTGGTGCAATGGTGCAGTCTCGGCTCACTGCAACCTCCGCCTCCTGAGTTCAAGTGATTCTCCTACCTCAGCCTCCCGAGTAGCTGGGATTAAAGACATGTGCCACCAGGCCTGGCGAAGTTTTTGTATTTTTAGTAGAGACAGAGTTTCTCCATGGTGGTCAGACTGGTCTCAAACTCCCAACCTTAGGTGATCCACCCACCTCGGCCTCCCAAAGTGATGGGATTATAGGCGTGAGCCACCATGCCTGGCTCTCAAGTGTTTTTTTGATATGTAGACTGGTTGCAGTGCCAAAAGATGATTAGGAGAAACATTGTGTTTCCTTTGACTATCAACAAATACCTGATGGTATGTCCTGAACAAAGCATCTTAATCAAAATGTATGAAAATATAATTGGTAGAATAAAAGTTTAAAGCTAAACAGGTAACAGAAACAAATCTGAACTCCTTGAAGTTACACGAATCACACCATCAGATTTTATTATTTTGACTGTAATACTGTAACAGTGACCCACTTGGAGATATTGAACTAGGCCAAGTATAATTCCCTTTTTCTTAAAATGATATAATTTTTAGAGCTTTAGGAAAGTCCTTCTTTCCATTTGTGAGAATATAACTCTAGATTCATGGTCTGCTTTCATCTTTTATTTTTTTACCTCTCTGTCAAGTACCTACCATTCCAGAAATAATCTGTTTCCTTTGGCTTTTTGTAATCTTCTTTATTCTGATTTTAGCTTTTGGGGTTTTGTTTTATTTCTCTAGGCAAAATCCTAAATCCCAAATCACAAGACAAATGAAAAGTTCCCAGACATTCAGTATATCTATATAATCTCATATTTATACATTAGAGTTTGTTTTACATTGTGTGTGTGTTTGTGTGTTTGTGTGTTTGTGTATGTGTATTAGCTTTATGCATTAACATTGGGAACTTTCTTGGAATGTATTTTATGTCATAATTTATACAACCTTAAAGTTGAGCAATGCCTTCATATGAAGCCTCAATACCAAACAAAGCAACTTTGAAAATATTTTAGCACTTGTCATTTTTCGGTTCTGATGACTACTCTCTGCTTGTTTTTTAGTCACATTGCACAACTAGACATAAAAGTATATATGAGACCACTCTAGATAGGTCCATAAGCGCTTGTTTTTATGGGGATTATAAAAACTTTTATTTGTATGCTTTCAAGACTCACAATTATGAAAACATAGACTGAAAAATATTTTAAAGAAATATAAAATAATAATCTTTCCTCCAAAAATCTCATATTAGCTTTTCTTTCTTTTATTTTTTTCCTAGAACTCTTGCAGACAATTCTGTTGAATTTGCATGATTATGGCAGAATTTGTTACAAGTAAGTAATTAAATCCATTTACTTTGGACATTAGGCTTATTATTTCTGAGTGACTATCATTACTGTGGCCCATTATCAGTCACTTGAAAAAATACATAGGTGAAAGGGGCATTGCGTTTTTGGTGACCTACAGAGTCAGGCATTGTGTTCAGTGGTTTAAATATGTTTTATTATTTTATCTTCAGAACAACCCCCTGAAGGATATAAAGCCAGATACCGTTCAAAGTTACCTATTCTTTAGAGAGAAAAAGCTCATATTCCAACTAACAGAATTCCAGTATTTTATCTGATGTATCTGTGACTATTAAGGGCTAATATTCTCATAATCATATTTGCAATGTTTTTCTTGGTGCCAAATGCTTGGTCTCATTCGAATTTGGCCTCATCTGTCTCTCTCTTTTTTTTTTTTTTTTTTACTTCCTTATGAGATCTAAAACTACAATGTAGTGAATAATCTTGAATTTTTTTCCTTAATGTCACTTATACAAATAGCAGTGTCAGATGTTGCTGAAGTCTTAGGTCTAATAGCAACAGCCTGGTACAAAACAGAGAAGAGATTCTGAGTAAGAAAGAGACACTATCAAGTGGAAAGGATGTTTCATCACACACTCTTCAGACATCCATTTTCATACGAGGTCCTTAAGTATGATCCTCACAGGGAATTTCTCATCAGGAGATAATTTTGTTTAACTCTGCTTTCTCAAGGTTTTACAGTTGTGCCTATCACATGGTACACACTCAATACATGATGGAAAATGGGCAGATTTTCCACCTAAATTCTATCTACCTCCCACTGTGGTGTTCCTTTGATACTGTTTGAATGTCTGTCCCCACCCAAATCTCATGCCAAATTGTAATCACCAGTATTGGATGTGAGGCCTGGTGGGAGGTGATTAGATCATAGGGATGGAGTTCTCATGAATGGTTTAGCACAATCCTCTCAGTGCTGTTCTTGTGACAGTGAATTATCATGAGATCTGGTTGTTTTAAAAGTGTGTGGCACCTCCCCACCCCCCTTCCTCCTGCTCCAGCCATGTAAGACGGGCCTGCTTCCCCTTCACCTTCTTCCATGGTTGTAAGTTTTCTGAGGCCTCCCCAGAAGCAGAAGCTGCTATGTTTCCTATACAGCCTGTGGAACCATGAGCCAATTAAACCTCTCTCTTTATAAATTAGCCCATTTTTTAATCCTTCCCTTTCTCATTGACATTTCTTTAATTATTTTCCACTTTATTTTGTACACCAACTTAACCCTTGCTCTTTCTGATCTAACTCATTCCATTTGTGCACGGACAGCCAACCATCCACAACCAAAATGACCCCTCAGTAGGCTTCTATTAAACAAATATCACCTCCTCCTGTGCTTGTTGTGTGTGTGTACTTGTATGCATATAACATTTGTTTGGCTCATCCTACAGAACAAAGAAGACCAACAAATCTCTCAATAATATCAGCTGTAAATAAAGGTTTTCTGCCTTCCTTAATACCACAGGTTGTTTTGTTTGTATGTTTTAGTATTATAGAATTGAACATTATATTGCAGGCTTTCAATAAATAGTTTTTGAAAGATTGGTTAGATTGGGTAACTTGATTAGATAATCTAAAAATAAGGAGTGATTTTTCTCTGAAAGTTATTTTTATCAGTTTCTAAGGTCTGTGATGCATAATATTTGTCATATATTTTTTCAAATTTTTAAATTTGAAAAATTATATGTAACTATCATTTGATATGAAGCTATCATTAACTTTGAAAAATAATATGTATGTTAAAATTTTAATTTTTAAATTCGAAAAATGGTATAAAACTGTCATTCCCGGGCCAGTCAACCATGCTACATTGTTATACTGTACAACAATTGGATCTTATTGTAGCTCATATCCTGAAATATGGTGACATCCGTGATTGCTAACGTGTACATTTTCCTTATCACTACAAAAGAACTTTCACTGTAGGCCCTGCCTATCTCATTTTCTTGAGGATCAGATGCAGTAATTATTCAAAGTATTTTTTAAAAGGGAGATTAAGATATTATTGTTGAGAAGAACATTTTTTACATTAACACATTTGATGATGCTATTAACAAAGATATTAAATATTCATTTAATGCACATTTAATAAAAAAGGGCAATCTTCATTTGAAAAGCTCTAGTCATGTCCTGTCTCCTTTAGACATGATCTTGTGAGGAAGCTTTAATTCTCCCTCTCAAGTACACTCCTAAGAAGTATGATCATAGTTTTATAAAATTTATTCCATTACCAAAATTATAATTGTCTGATTATACTTTGTTAATGGGCTATCATTTAAATATAAATGCTGGTATAAATCTACCAATATTATTACTGGTGGTGCTTTCTTATCAATAAAATATATGTGAATTACACACAAAATATTTTTAAACATAGGGCAGTTGTCTAATTCAGCTTTATGATTTTTGTAAAGTTAAATGAGAAAAGAAAATGAACACATAAATGTCAGAAAAGTAAATTACATTCGTGCTATTGTGTTTCTACTAAAAATATCTATTTTATCAGAAGCACAGGTAGACACATCATTAGAAAAACATGATTTGAAAAATTCCTTGGTTCTACTTCACACTTCAGAAATAAATATTTTTCTTCAGTTTGATCTACAGTTTTTTCAATAATGATAACAGATTCTGAAACACTCATATAAAAAGCTCTCTTTTTTAAAAAAAGTAACAATTTTAAATTACTGTGTTAACATACAATTTTGAATAGAGCCGACTGTTGACTCTGATAGCCCTAAGTGGGGCTTCTTTTCCTAGGGCTTCCCCCCGTTCAAAAAATCATGCACAGTCTTTGCCAGATCATTTTGCTGAGATGGTCTGGCTTTATACAATGGATATCTTAAGGTTGTATATCGTAATCTAAATAAATTATTTATCTCATTAAATTTAGCATGTTAAGCCATTCTGCGATATTATAACTTGGAGAAACTCTCTAACATTTGGGATCCAGGGAAACAAATGAGACTATTAAACAAGTAAATACAGTTTAAATATCATCATTTTTATATTTTAAAACACTGGAATTCATTTCATAAGTAAAAAACCAATTCTAAGAATTTAGCGCAGACACAATCACCCCTTGTCTAAGCGACATTCGAAATAGAAAAGATAAAACAGAGTCCCACAAAAAGCTGAATAAGAATGTTGCCAAGCCATTCCTTTTAAAGTAAATCTCTTAGGCATACTAAAAAGACAGGAGCTAGGTTAAAAAGCCAAAAAAAAAAAAAAAAAAAAAAAAGCAGATAAGGGCAGGATAATCTAACTGCACCTATTTTTGAGAAATACATGAAAAATTTGCAATCTGTCCTGCAAATTAATCTCTTCTTTCTCTTTGGATCCATATGGCTTCCCACCAACCCCTATCCCTTTGAGCTAGTCCAGCAAATAGGCCTGGTGGCAACGGGAGAGGACCCTCCCCCAAGACCAACTTTGATTGTTCATTTTACAATGGCATATGACAGAAGCTTACCAGATTTGGCTGAGAAAATCCATGTGAAGTGTCTGTTGACTGTTACCACGTTCCAACCTGCTGGCCATATGCAAATAGGATTCTGTTTAGAAAAACTGGTTGGTCGTGTGCTGCTGCTCACAGGGAGAGAGGGTTCCAAGAGGCTCAAGCTGTTGCCCCATGGGGACTTGTGCTGCTCCTGACAAGGAGAAAAACCAATCCAGTCTTAAAACTACATTACATGAGGAAAATAATTTTTTAAAGGTGGTTGTGGAGTGAAAATAGATGATTAATTAATGGATTATTAGAAAAAGTTTGCCATGTCTGAGGAGGAAATATTTAAGGAATGTTAAATAGAATGAAATAATTAGAAAGATCCTTCTATTCATACCGGCTAACCCCCTCAGCAGAGAGCTTCTGTAATTCCTTGTATAGACATTGCTTGCAAATTGTCCCATTATTTACTCTGTCTCCCAATAGATTAACCTTTCCAAGCCTTTGCATTGTCTTGGGCATAGAGTTAGCATTCAATGCATGCTAATTGAATAAGTAAATGAATGAATTGCCAATGTTAACTTTTTGACAGACTAAACTGCTATCTGGTGTTTCTTATACCCCATACTGTACACTAAAAACTTTGTTTATGTGAGGAAACAAACTTTCTTTATGGCTCCGTTGAGTCCACTACTTTTTATTTCTTCTCTTAAAACTCATAAATAATCTGCCGGGCGCGGCTCACACCTGTAATCCCAGCGCTTTGGGAGGCCGAAGCAGGCGGATCACTAGGTCAGAAGATCGAGACCATCCTGGCTAACACGGTGAAATCGCGTCTCTACTAAAAATACAAACAATTAGCCGGGCGTGGTGGTGGGCGCCTGTCCCAGCTACTCGGGAGGCTGAGGCAGGAGAATGGCGTGAACCCAGGAGGCGAAGCTTGCAGTGAGCCGAGATGGCGTCACTGCACTCCAGCCTGGGCGACAGAGCGGGACTCCGTCTCAAAAAACAACAAACAAGCAAACAAAAAAAACCCTTAAGTAATCATTGAGAGGGGTGATTTTAGCGCCTAGAAATAATTTGGCAATCTACAGAGGTATATGCCTATCACAACTGGGGAAGAGCAATTACTATCTAATAAGTATCCTTCAAGGACCTACCAACGATATTGCTAAGCATCGTACCATACCCTCGGCAGCCACAGCAACAAAGACTTATCCAGCTCAAGATGTCAATGGTGCAGAGGTTGAGAAAACCCGCCATGAAAAATATGCTCTTCTCCACTAAAGAACTGTAGGCTACCCAGGGGTTTTTCTTTCTGAGTTGAAGTTTTGATGACTCCCTGTCTGTGCCATGCGATGAACATTTCTTCCTTTTTCTCTTGCCTCTTACGCCTACTGACACCTCATCAGATAATGCAGCCAAAGATTAATCAAGCTGCAGTCAGGAGCAAATAGGCGCTTGTCCCTCAAGGTTGCTCCCAATTCATTTTCTGGACTTCAATCCATGGAGAAATGTGCCTGGTTTATAAAATATCCCAGCTCTTGAAAGAGGGGCTGCAGGTGCCACACAATATTTGCTATTTCTCATGGGTAAAACCATCTCTTTGTTTTACAAATTGTATATTCAAATGCAAAAATACAGGGGAAGAATTCTGTACCGCCACTTATAAATATACACAGAAATATACATGTGTACATACACCCACACATACAAACTGTACACACTTGTTTTGCTTTTCTCTTGCTCTAGAGAAATCATAGCCAAATTCTTGAACACAAGGTGAATATGACTGTTTGCTTTAAGCCTATTTTTGCACTGCCAGTTCAGTGATAAATTAGAAACATAATGTGAATAAGGTAAAAACATTACATCCTTCCCTCAGCCTAATTGTTTGCTCTGCATTTTAATGATCTAAGGTGGAGAAAATAAATTAGCTTTGGAATCAGAAATAGGTATAGATTAGTAACTTTCTGATCTATGTCATGTGTGCTTATTTATAAAAAGTTAAACACATTGTAAAAATAAAATCATAAAATACAGAAATAGGAGACCAGACAGTGTATATTCCTGATCTTTCCATGTTCTTTCTTCTGAACAACAGTTCTGTAAGATCTCGGAGGTTTGAGTTTGGTGTCGCAAGGCTTCAGAGATGACCTCTTCTAGATATTTTCTTCTGCTTATTTGTTCTTCTGCCTTTTTCCTTGCTGTGCCTGCCTTTGATTGTTCTAAGCTTGAGTTTAACCATAAGGTTAGTCTAATCCCTGATGTGGCTCCTGTCTTGGGGCCAGAAAGTCAGGTGTGAAATTTTGACATTTGTCCAGCTACTGTCACTTACTCCAAGTCTTAAATCAGCAGCTCTCATTACAAAAGGCTATCCAGGTATCAGCACCAGTCTAAGTGTCCAAGTTAATGGAATCTCAAACTTCTTAAAATTAATAGCTAGTATTTGCATCCTTATGTTTTTAGTAACCTCACTTTCAGATTCTGACTATAGTAGAAGCAGTAACTTAATTATTAATTACAATAGGTACCTCTGCTTAAAATTCTACAAACACTGCTACTGTTTCATTCATTCATCTCTGCATCAGTACATGTTTACCAAGAGCCTTTGGTGTCACAGATCCAGGGTTAGATAAAATGAAGAGCAGCAATATTAATAGAGCATTTATTTCTATGTAAATAAATCAGGACCATATATAATCTGCCAGGCACTTTGAAAACTTGCTGAGCAAGATAGACATGTGCCTGCCCTCCTGTGCTTACAGTCTGGGAACTTCAAAGATGTCCAGTAATGCATATTAACATAAACAATGTTTGATACTAGTTTTATTTCATCTCATAGCCTGATTTTGGAGACTTTTCATCCTTCATTTTGTGTTTACACTTCCTTTTTTTTCTTTTTATCACTTACTTTCTTGCTTTTTTAAAATCCAAATCTTTGCATTGTGCTAGGCATAGAGCTAGCATTCAGTAATCTGCCTTGGGATGTACTCGTTGAGACTCAAGGATGAACAGTACATAACGCCAAGTATGCCTGTCCTCAGTGAGTTAAAGCCTGTGCTGAAGGCTCTGCTAAGTGGCAATGTATGTATAAGAAGAAAGAAGTAATTCTAGTAAAAAAGTAATTATGCCCTCAGGTGAAGGAAGGCATCCAAGAGGAAGAGATTTTTGAGATGAGCCTTTAAAGAAAAGCAGGACACTCACAGGCAAAGAGATTTAAGTTTCTACTGGACTGATTGTGCAGATTGAGCCACTATTTGAAAATTCCCATTGAATTTAATGAAGGTAACATTTTGTGATCCCATGTGGTTAGCATAGGGTCCCTGCACTGAGAGTATAAACGAAATGCTAGTCTAGCAACAGCCTGGAGTGGTGTGTTGAGAAATTTAGACACTATTTTTATATCATCAGGATATAACATAAATAAATGTAGATATGTAAATCTTTATATATATACATTATGGAGCTATAAATTATTTATAGAAACAATACTGCAAAATGGAAACTCTAAACCGGTTTTCCAGGTCTATTTTTATTCCTCAGTGGATTTGTATTTCTACAGAGCTATGAAAACAAAGCATCGTCATGCTGTGTTTATTATGGAAAATCTTTCTGTCCTGCTTAAATGATTTTGGTTTTCAGCAACTTCAGATGACAGACTGGAATTTTCCCTTTTCAAGCCAACTTTTCATTGGTCCTTTCTTCAGAAAAATCACCTAGATTTGTCACGCTTGGTTCAAATTACTTCTGAATGTGCCTCATATCTTAGAGTGCAGTCATAATTGATACTTTATTTATTCATAATTTTATGACTAAAAGGGTTTTAGGGTTTATTAAGGAAGGCAGATCAACACATCATCTGAGTTCTTGGAAAATATCAGCCTTCACCAGGAATATTTGTCAGGTATTGAAGGTTTTTTTTTCTCTTTAGGACAAAAACTGAAAAAAACTTCCAAGTTTGCAAATATTTTGGAAATGTAAGGAGATGGGTATGATTCGAAAATTACAATTTCTATTGAAAACTTCAGTGCTCTAAATTATGGCACAGAAGGTACCATTTTAATACTTTTTCATAATTCCACTACTGTGAACAGACTATAAAATTAGCATACTTCACTAGATTGCCTCTACATTCTCTTTCATTACTATGGATCTACCATTCAATTTTTCCAAAATAGTTGCTACTTTACAAGAAGACTTGGTAAATACGAGCATAGAGAATAATGTGAATTTCTTCTATAACTCTGAGCTAGGTTTGGTCATTGAACTAGGTTTCAGAATAATTTTTGTTTCACAAAAGTCCAGGTTTTTTTCCTGAGACTTCACTAACCATATTTGAAAATTAAATGGCAACATATAGTAAAATATTAGTTAAAACAATGTGTTTAGCAATCTGATGACCTGGTATTATACTGTGGTTGTTTCTATTAATAAGTTGTGTGATCTTTGGAATATTATGTTACCTCTTCAAACATCAGTTTTCTAAAATAGAAAGTGGAGATAATAATAGTAGCTTTATTGCATTGTTTCAAGAATTAAATGCAATAGTTGGTTCCTAACTAATACTTTACCTACCATAGAGCCCAATCTATACATTGTCATTATCATACTTAATAAAAATTTGAAACTTGGAGAAACATTTTGGTCATTTTAAACAAGAGGATATTTTGCTTCCCTGCAGTTTGTTATTTCTCCATCTATTTTTCTAGGTGAGAAAGATTTTATGCATGCATTTGTAACAAGTAGATATGCTATTTTCAATTTTGGCAACCAATCTATGATCAGTCAGTTTACTTCCTGATTAAGGCTTGTTTATAAATACATGTTTTCTCTATTGTTTTTCTCATCTTTCTTTCTTAGGCTATCATGCCACTTTAAAGAGATGACTATCAATTATTTGGTACTACTTCCCTCGTTTTAAGTCTGGAGGAGCTTGTAACAGCTTCAACCAAAAGAACACACATGAAATAATGCTAAGTGACTTTCAAAACCAAGCCAAAAGTATATATGCAACTCTGCCTTTTTCTCTGGAACATTTCTTCTTACATTGTGAGTCTCCAGGCAAAATTTTCAACTACCTTGAAGGCACCATGCTGGTGCCCTGGTGAATGCCACTCTCCAGCCATCTCCTTTAGATCCAAGAACTCAATTAAAACATGGTCAGCACATTCACATGCCAGACACCAGCAAGTACCACTGTCAATGTCATGTGGAGTAGAAGAATCAGATTTCCAGTGCTGAATGAATTTCTGAATCACAAAACAATTAAGACGTAGTAAATAGTTGTTACTTTAGGCTCTAAATTTAGATAAGTTGTAATGCAGCAGCAATAGGTAACTGGGATAGGTACATTTTTAGAATTTGCCCTACACACATGCACGATATGGCCCAAAAATCATTTTCACTTGTCAAATTGAGGCTGAAAATAATGAACTTCATAATGAGGCAATTGCACATACAATTGGAAAGAAGTTCCTTCATTTTAGTTAAAAGGTAATAAAGTTATTACTCAGTGAACCCATTACAAGTGCAATTACTTGCAGGCTAATTTCTGCCCCTATGGCTAATTACAGGCAGAAGGATTTGAATGAAAAATTGAATGCCTACCAGAATCTCCTTAGAAACACATTTCTCGATTACTCTGTACAGGTTTCTGGTGACCTATGGTTATTAAGCATCACAAGACATTACTCAGGAAGTTATACTCCTGATACTCTGTCTAACCTAAAATTGTACTATTAACTCACTTTTGCTTAAAATTCTTAATATTTTAACATTTTATTTTCTATCTGCAACGGTTATATACTACTAATATGCTTTTTAGCTTCTTGAATGTATCCAAATACTACAACTTCATTATTGCATAATGAAACACACTGGTCTACTCATAGGCAGTCTAGAGAAAAAAAGACTTTGTTAGCTTCCTCTTTTTATATATACACTGTTTGTATTATTACAGATAAATAAAAAATATTAGAACAAGATGGAAACTATAGCAATTTTAATTACCATAATCCCAAAACAAGAAAAAATGTATACATTTATCACAATGTACATACCATGTATCTGTGTAGTATATTACAAAAATGATTCCCATCTACACATTATCTATAAATTTCTTTATTTACATAGCAATAGATCATGAACACTATGGCAAATAAAGACATTTGTCATCACTTGTAATCTTTACATATTATTTCATTCCTTTATTATTATTTTTGCCCTGAAAGGAGAATAAACATGCATTAAGAATGGAAGATGTTTATAGAGTTGAATAGACTCACTAAATTTGTTATTTTCCATATCTGTAAAATGTTGAAATGATTGAGATTGATCTTACAAAGTTAATAGTTATGGACTTAAAATTCTTATTTATTTATAAGAATTTTGAAATTTTTATCATTCAAAATTTTTAAAAATCTATGATCCAAGCAAAGAGAAGGATATAGGTTATTAATGAACAATACACTTGAAATGAAATTGGAATGGGTAAATAAAAACACTAAAACATAAATAATAGTCATTTTAAAACAACATTGCCATATTATTTACCCTGAAATTCGTAAGTCATTGAAAACTTTGATATTCAGTAGTACCCATACTCTATAAAAGTGGGTTGGGTAGAGAGAAAAGACAATTTAGAAATTTTCAAACCCTTAGACCCACTGATTGTTTTCTGCAAGTTTCTCCAGAAAATAAAGCAGAACAAAATTATACGAACAAAAATATTAATTTCAGCATTATGTAAAATATTTAATTATTTTAAAATTCCTATTGTCATTAAAAATTACATTTAACTAGATTAATATGTACATTAAATGAACAAAATTGTCATGGTTTATAGTAAACAATATCTCTATTTGTAATAAAAAGCAAATATAAAAATAAATATGGTGACTGATGAAAAGCGAGGAAAAGCAGAGTGGAGCCACGGCCCACCTGGGAGCCACTCAAGGAAAAACGAGCTTGCACCCTAGCCAAGGGAGGCAGTGAGTGATTATGCTACCCTGCTCAGGAAACGACACTTTTTCCCACAGATCTGTGCTACCTGCGGATCAGGAGATCTCCTTCTTGAGCCCGTGCTACCAGGGTCTTGGGTTCCAAGCCCAGAGCTGTGCAGATTCTCTGTGGCCACTCGACTTGGAGACTGCCTAAGACTACTGAATTCCTGTGGGGAGGGGTGGCCACCATCACTGCAGCTGCAGTCTGCTGTTTTTCCCTGCCGGTGCCAGGGACACTGGGTGTTTTGGACCCAGGAGGAATTCTCCACAGTGCAGCACAGTGGCTGTGGCAGATGGCGCCCAGACTGCCTCTTTAGACCACACCCTGACCCATCCCTCCTCTCTGGGTGGAACCTCCTTGAAGGGAATTTCAACAACTCCAGCAAGGGGTTTATGGACAGAACTCTGATCTCCCTGGGACGGAGCCCCTGGCGGGGAGGGGCAGCCGAGGTCTCTACAGATCTGCTGACTTAGTCTTTCCTCCGGCTGGCTCTGGGGAATCAGGGCAGTCCAGATTAGTGGGATTCCTCACAGTGCACCAACACTCCTCTGCCAAGAGGCAGCCAGAGTGCTTTGCTAAGTGGGCCCCGGATCCTGTGCCTCCCGACTGGGTGAGACCCAACAGGGGTCGCCTGGCACCTTACACAGGAGCATTCCTGCTGGCATCAGATTGGTGCTCCTCTGGTACAGAATTCCCAGAGGAAGGAACAGGCAGCCATCTTTGCTGTTCTGCAGCCTCTACTAATGACACTTCCAGGTGCAGAGGAAACCCAGGCAAATAGGGCCTGGAGTGGGAACCCAGCAAACCGCAGCAGCCCTACAGGAGAGAGGCCTGATCATTAAAAGAAAAACAAACAAACAGAAAGTAACAACAACCACAGCATCAACAAAACGTCCCCACAAAAATTCCATCCAAAAGTCAGCAGCCTCAAAGATTGAAGTTAGATAAACGTATGAAGATGAGAAAGAATCAACAAGAAAACGCTGAAAACTCAAAAAGCCAGAGTGCCTCCTTCTCCTCCAAATCATTGCAACACCTTTCCAGCAAGAACACAGAACTGGGTGGAGGCTGACATGGATGAATCAACAGAAGTAGGCCTCAGAAGGTGGGTAATAATGAACTTTGCTGAACTAAAGGAGCATGTTCTAACCCTATGCAAAGAAGCTAAGAACCATGTAAGCTGCTAACTAGAATAACCAGCTTAGAGAGAAACATAAATGACCAGATGGAGCTGAAAAACACAAAACAAAAACTTCACAATGCAAGCACAAGCATCAGTAACTGAATAGACCAAGCAGAGGAAAGAATTTCAAAGCTTAAAGACTATCTTGCTGAAATAGGACAGGCAGATAAGATTAGAGAAAAAAGAATGAAGAGAACTAACAAAACCTCCAAGAACTATGGGATTATGTAAAAAGACAGAACCTATGACTGATTGTGGTAGCTGAAAGAGATGGGGAGAATGGAATCAAGTTGGAAAACATACTTCAGGATATCATCCAGGAGAACTTCCCCAACTTAGCAAGGCAGGCCAACATTCAAATTCAGGAAACCCAGAGAAACCCAGTAAAATATTCCATGAGAAGATCAACCTTAAGACACACAATCATCAGATTCTCCAAAGTCAAAATGAAGGAAAAAATGTTAAGGGGAGCCAGAGAGGAAGGCCAGGTGACCTACAAAGGGAAGCCCATCAGACTAACAGTTGACTTCACAGCAGAAACCTTACGGGTTAGAAGAGATGGGGGGCCAATATTCAACATTCTTAAAGAAAACAATTCCCAGCCCAGAATTTCATATCTGGCCAAACTAAGCTTTGTATGCGAAGGAGAAATCAAACCCTTTTCAGATGAGCGAACACTGAGGGAATTCGTCACCACCAGGCCTGCCTTGTATGAACTTCTGAAGGAAGCACTAAATATGGAATGGAATGAAAAAACTGTTATTAGCCACTACAAAAACACACTGAAGTACAAAGACCAATGACACTATGAAGAAACTATATCAACAAGTCTATAAAATAACCAGCTAGTATCATGATGACAGGATCAAATTCACAAAAACAATATTAACCTTAATTGTAAATGGGCCAAATGCCCCAATTAAAAAACACAGAGTGGCTAGCTAAATAAAGAGTCAAGACCCATTGATGTACCGTATTCAAGAGGCCCATCTCACATGCAAAGACACACATAGGCTCAAAAAAAGGGATGGAGGAAAATTTATGAAGCAAATGGAAAGCAGAAAAAAACAGGGGTGGCAATTTTAGTTTCTGACAAAATAGACTTTAAACAAACAAAGATCAAAAAAGACAAAGAAGAACATTACATAATGATAAAGAGTTCATTCAAAAAGAGGAGCTAACTATCCCTAATATATATGCACCCAATACAGAAGTACCCAGATTCATAAAGCAAGTTCTTAGACTCCTACATAATAATAGTGGGAGACTTTAATTACCCACTGTCAATATCAGACAGATCATTGAAACAGAAAATTAACAAGAGCATTCAGGACTTGAACTCAGCTCTGGAACAAGTGGACCTAATAGATATCTACAGAGCTCTCCACCCAAAAACAACAGAATATGCATTCTTCTCAGCACCACATGACACTTATTCTAAAATTGATCACATAGTTGGAAGTAAAACAGCCCTCAGCAAATGTAAAATAACTGAAGTCATAACAGTCTCTCAGACCACGATGCAATCAAATTAAAACTCAAGATTAAGAAACTCACTCAAAACCACACAACTACATGGAAATTGAACAACGTGCTCCTGAATGACTCCTGGGTAAATAATAAAATTAAGGCAGAAATTAAGATGTCCTTTGAAACCAATGAGAACAAAGAGACAACGTACCAGAATCTCTGGAAAACAGCTGAAGCAGTGTTAAAAGGGAAATTTATAGCCTACATCAAAAAGGTAGAAAGAAAAATTGGCACCCAACATCACAACTGAAAGAAGAACCAAGAGCACACAAACCCCAAAGCTAGAAGAAGATAAGAAATAACGAAGATCAGAGTGAAACTGAAGGAGATAGAGATGCAAAAAAGCCTTAAAAAAACAAAAAATCCTGGAGCTGTTTTTCTTTTTAATTAATAAAATAGACTACTGGCTAGACTAATAAAGAAGAAAAGAGAGAAGAATCAAATAGACACAATAGAAAATGATAAAGGGGATATCACCACTGACCCCGCAGGAATACAAATAACTATCAGAGAATACTATAAACAACTCTGTGCAAATAAAATAGAAAATCTAGAAGAAATGGGTAAATTCCTGCACACATACACTCTCTAAATACTGAACCAGAAAGAAGTTGAATCCCTGAATAGACTAATAACAAGTTCTAAAATTGAGGCAGTAATAGCCTACCAACCAAAAAAAGCCCAGAACCACATGGATTTACAGCTGAATTCTTCCAGAGATACAAGAAAGGGAGAAAATTTTTGCAATCTATTTATCTGACAAAGGTCTAATATCCAGAATCTACAAGGAACTTAAATTTACAGAAAACAACCCCATTAAAAAGTGGGGAAAAAAGTGAACAGACACTTCTCAAAAGAAGACATTTATGCTGCCAACAATCATACAAAAAAATCCCAACATTACTGATCATTAGAGAAATGCAAATCAAAATCACACTGAGATACCATCCCATGCCAATCAGAATGGTGATTATTAAAAAGTCAAGAAACAATAGATGCTGACAAGGCTGTAGAGAAATAGAAATGCTTTTACACTGTTGTTGGGAATGTAAATTAGTTCAGCCATTGTGGAAGACAGTATGGTGATTGCTCAAAGACCCAGAACCAGAAATACCATTTGACCTAGAAATCTCATTACTGGGTGTATGCCCAGGATAATATAAATCATTCTGTTATAAAGATACATGCACACGTATGCTCACTGCAGCACTAGTCACAATAGCAAAGACTTGAAATCAACCCAAATGCCTGTCAATAATAGACTGGATAAAGAAAATGTGGTGCATATACACCATGGAATATTAGGTAGCTATAAAAAGGAACAAGATCATGTCCTTTGCAGGGACATGGATATAGCTCCAAGCCATTATCCCTAGCAAACTAACACAGGAATAGAAAACCAAACACCACATGTTCTCACTTATAAGAGAGAGCTGAACAATGAGAACACATGGACACAGGAAAGGTAACAACACACACTGGGGCCTGTTTGAGTGTGGGTTGTGGGGAGGGAGGGCATCAGGAAAAATAGCTAATGCATGCAGGGCTTAATACCTGGTGATGGTTTGATAGGTGCAGCCAACCACCATGGCCCACATTTACCTGTGTGAGAAACCTGAACGTTCTGCACATGTATCCTTGAACTTTAAACAAACAAACAAACAAACAAATAAATTCAAGGGAGCAGAAAGTATTTCAATCTTCTTATTTCATTATATGACATTATTTCTTCATGGGAGAATACCTCAGGCAGGCCAAATCTTTTGATACTGGATTTCTTGTTTTTGTTATTTTCTGTATATGTCAAATAATTGACATAGAATATTAATATGCTTTTCTTCAATGCTTTAATAAGAATCAATTTTGAATATGTGTGATGCTTTTGTAACTTAGAATTTTCAAATCAACCACAAAGCCCTGGGCAAACTGGATTGCACTACAAATCTCTCTGGTTGTAATTATTACTTTCCTCAGCAAAGTGATGTGAGAAAATTTTTCCTGGGAGGAGACTGGAGTTTATGAAATATTCACTCAAAATTTCTTTAAGGAAAGTCTGAAATCAGATAGTGTCTTAATATTGTAAACAGAATCCAGTGATGTGTTAGATTATTTCAACCACACAGTTCTCTCCCTCACTGCATAATCCCCAAATCCTAAAATTAATGAAGCCTGAATAAATTAGTCTTGATAAAACATGATGCTATACTTCAAAAATATAATAATGAATAATATGTATAAATACGAGAAAATAATTTTTAAGATGAGAACATTCTAACAAAATACATTCCTCACTCTATAGCTAGAACTACTTAATTTAAGTAAGTACATTGGAGAATGCTATACAGAAATTTAACCATAAAAACATTGTATTAGGATATAACACTTCACTAAACCATTTAATCATTTACCTTTTCAAAAATATTTATGGAATAGTTGCTTAATTCCAAGTGTGTTTGCACTTGACATTACGGGTAATTTTCTTATTTTTAAAAAATATAATTTTTAAAGGCTAAAATTAAAAATACAACCATAAAATTTTAAATATTTTCCTATGATACTGTAAAAAATATCCTTTGCTTAAATAGGAAGAAAAACTGAGAAGGTGAATGGCTTTGACTGAGCTGAATGAGAGGCAGAACAAGCAGGTGATTGGCATAAAATTGCCGAAAACAATAATGAAATACACAAAGAAGATGAAATTGAAAAGGAAAGATATAAAAATGAGGGATATACTGAAAACTTCAAAGCATTGCTGAAATAAATTAAAGAAGGCCTACATGATACCTTGTGTGTATGTACTGGGAGACTTAATATTGCCAAAATGGAAGACTTGTACAGATTCAATGTTGTTTTTATCAAAACTTCAATGGCCTTTTGTTTTTTTTTCAAAAATGGAAAAACTGATCTTCAAAATCATACTAATTATAAAGATGCCCTAAATAGTCAAAACAATATAGAAAAAAGTTAAAGGAACATACTTCCAAATATCAAAATTATTGCGAAGCTACAGTAAGAAAAACAGTGTAGTACTGGCATCATAATAGGTATAATAGACCAATGAAATAGATTTGAAAGTTTATAAATAAGCATGTACATATATGACAATGGATTTTCAACAAGGATCCAAGATGAATCAATGGGTAAAAATTTTACAACGGTGGTTGTAAAAGTGAACATTCACATGCAAAAGAAAGAAGTTGAAACTTTAATTTGCACCTAAAATAATAAAAATAAAATTGGATCAACAACAAAAATATAACCTAGACTCATAAAACTTTAAGAAGAAAATATGGATTTAAATCTTCATTACTTTGTGGTTTTGCAAATGATTTTTAGATATGACAACCAAAACACAATCAACAACAACAAATAGATGCACATTAGAGACTTAATCAAAATTAAAAGCTTTTGTGTATCAAAGGACATTATCAATAAGGAAAAAATACAACCTACCAGATGGGAGAGAATTCAGTTGTTGCTCTGTATCCATGGTTTCTGCATCCATGGATTCAACAAAGCGTGAATAAGAAATACAGGATTCCAGGAATATGGAATGGGCCAATAAGGAAGGACTACTTTTTGTATCAGTGGGTTTCACAGGACCAATTGCAGGATATCAGCATCTGCAAATATTAGCAGCCTTGGAGGGTCCTCATACTAATACCCTGTGTGCCAAGGGATGACTGGGTTTGCAAATCCTATAACTGATAATGATTTCATATCCAGAATATATAAAAAAAATTCCTAAAACTTAATAACAAAAGACAAACAGCCAAATTTAAAAAATGGCCAAAAACTTGAATAGACCTTTCTCCAAAGATACGTGAATGCCCAAAAAGCACATGAAAATACATGGAACATGATTAATAATTAGAGACATTCAAATCAGAGCCATGAGATACCACTTCATGTCTACTATGATGGCTATAACATTATTTAATGGAAAATAATAAATATCGGAAGGATGTGGAGAAATTGGAACTTTTGTACATTGCTGATGGCAATGCAAAATGGTGTACTCTTTGTGGAAAACAGTTTGGTGGTTCCTCGGTTCCTCACCAAGTTAGAATTACCATATGACTACTATATGCATACACAAAAGAATTGGAAACAGCTACTCAAAGAAATACATGCACATGCATGTTCGTATAGCAGCACTATTCATAACAGTCAAAAAGTGTAGAAAACCCAAATGTCCATCAATCTATGAATAGATGAGCAAATTGTCATATATACATAAAACAGAATGTTATTCAGCCATAGAAAAGAATATCATACTAATATATACTAAAATGTGAATGACCTTTGACAACATTATGCCTAGTGAAACAGACCAGACATAAATGGTCACATATTTTGGATTCCATTTATATAAAATATTCAGAATAGGAAAATTTATAGAGACAGAAAGTAGATTGGTGGTGTCCAGGAGCTAGCAGAGGTATGAATGGAGAGTGACTGCTTTGCAGGTACATGGCTTCCTTATGAAGTGATGAAAATATTTTAGAACTAGATAGCAGAGATGGCTACATGGCATTGTTAATGTACTAAATGCCATTGAGTTTTTCACCTTAAAATGCTTTATTGCCAGCAATTTTGTATGCTATTTACCAAAATGAGTTGAAAACTTAAGTCTACACAATGACCTACACACATTTATAATAATTTTATTTGTAACTGCCAAAACTCATAAGCAACCAAAATTTTCTTCAATAGGTGAATGGACAAACAGCCTGGGTTACATCCATAGAATGGAATATTATTCAATGATTAAAAAAATAAGTTTTCAAGCCATAAAAAGAAAAGAAGGAAACTTAAATGTATATTGTTAAATTACAGAACTAATCTGAAAGGCAATATATGTATTATTACAACTCTATGGCATTCTGGAAAACACAAAACTATAGAGATTGTAAAATAAGCAGTGATTGCCAGAGGTTGCAGAGGAGAGAAAGATGAATAGGCAGAGCACAAAATATTTTTAGGGCAGTGGAACTATTTTTTATGCTATTCTACATGTGGATATATTTCATTACATATTTTCCAAAACCCACAGTGTATAAAATACTAAGAATAAATTTTAATGTAAACTATGGACTTTAGTTAACAATGATGTATAAATGTTGACTCATCAATTGTAACAAATGTATGCCACTAATGTAAGATGATAATAATAGGGAAAACTGGTATACCTGTGTACAGCGTGGTTGGGAGGAAGTGAGAGAGTACATGGGAATGTTTTGAATATTCACTTAAATTTTTTTGTAAACCTAAAGCTACCCTAAAAAACAAAGTCTCTAAATTAAAAATAATAGCTCAAGCACTCTTTTTAATGAATTCTATTTCATTAAAGACATAACCTCTGGGTTTTTCTAAAGGTTAAATTTATGTTACATGAATATCACCTCAATAAAAAATAATTAAAAACGAGTGAAATAAAATTATGTAAATAGCCTATTGGGAAGTCAAATACCCTATTGATTTTCTAACTGCTCATGCAGTCCAAAAATATGAATAAACTGTACTTCCTCACACATATGTAAGTTGATATATAAAAATTGTCACAATCAAATGGTTGAAAGGAACTACTTTTAGCACATTTTATTTTTTAACGCTTTTATTTCTGCAAATTTTTGGGGTGCAGGAGAAATTTTGTGATATGTATACAGTATGTAGTGATCAAGTCATAGTATTTAGGATATCCATTACCTAAGTATAGTATATTTTTGTTAAGTATAGTCATTATACTCTGCTATGAAATGTTGAATTTGTTGCTCCTACCTAACTGAATGTTTGTATCCTTTAACCCACTCCTCTTTATTCTCCCCACTAGCCCCTACTCACCCTGCCCAGTCTGTTATCTATTTTTCCACCCTCTACCTCCATCAGCATATTTTAAATATCAAAACTTTTTATACAAATAGAAGTGTTATATAATGCTTTCAAATATACCTAATGGAATAAAATACAGCATTATTCATATGAAAATATAAAAACATTAACTTCTTCAACGTGCATTTGCATTTGCATTTCTCTCTGCATAAAAGGCTCTTCCTCTAAATTTTAACTTGGTTGGATGTGATACACTTTGTCACTGAATTTATGCTTCTGTTCAAATATGATCTCGAAGATATCCTTGATATTCATCCTATTTAAAACAGACTGTCTTTACCACCACTGACCACACCACAGTCTCTATCTTCATCATTCAGCTTCTTATCATATACTATTACATTATATTATTTTGGATATTTGTTCATAAAGTATTTTTATTTTGTGTCTTTATCTTGTACAAGCACCATGAAGAAAGTTTGGGGCAGGAAAAAGAAATCCTGCCACAGTGTGTAGCACATATTCAGTGTTCAATAAATATTACTGAATGAACAGATGAATAAATGAATGAACCTTACTTAAAGGAATCTGCACATTATCCATCAAACATGGTTCGGATCTCGACTTGTATACTTTCTGCAAGACTACAAAAGTTTCTGAGAAAGCATACCTAAAACATTGTGGTGTTTGAGTTCTTTCAAAAGCAGATCATGAGACAAGAATTTGAGAGGAATGAGTTTATTGAGGAAGGTCTCAGAAATGTGGGACTTACTGACACTGACAGCATCTGCTCCAACTGTCTAGTCATCAGACTTGTCTATCAGAACATACCAATCAATTACATCATCATTTCAGATCCCCCGTACATTACAGAATCCCCAATTTAAGGAAGTTCTGATATGTAGTGCAAATTAAGTAAGTCTTAAAATTCAGGTAGGTATATAAAACCTAGCTAGAAAAAGGATAGGAATATTTTGAGGGGCAGACCTTAAAATTAAAAGAACAGCAATTATAATAAAACTATTAACTAATATGTTTCCACTTAAAATGTGCTGCACCTTGTGTCAGGCACCTTATATTCCTTGGCTCCTTAATCCCAAACATTTTACTTCAAAACAGTTACTTCCTTCACTTTACAAATGAGACACTGGGGGCCAAATAAGTAAAGCAATTTCTTTAAAGATGGAATCCAGATTCAACATCAAGACTTTCTATTATCAAAAGTAACAATCTAGCCTTGACTTTCCACGTATATCATTGAGCACCAGACTGTCTTCCTTATTCTTGCTTCTCCTATTTACTATTATATTATTATGAGTTCTGTTACTGCTCATCAACATGATTTCCATAATACAACTATGCTTTCAGTTGTTATTTTTCAAATTAAACTTGAATATTGATGTATTTCTATGAAAGATGAGAAAATTGGCATACTTATACTTCTCCCCACATTCCTGGACTCTTGTGTGCTTGGCAGATGTCCTTCAGGGAAAATACAGTGATCAAATGCAAATATAGCAATAGATATGTCCCTATTTCCAGAGCAGATTTACTAACATACTTTTGGAAACCATTAATTGTGCATTCTGCCACTCTATTTTTAATGGCATTATAATTCATTTCCAGATTGCTAGATAAATGCTCTGTTAACTGCCATTTCTATTACATGACTGCAAAATATAACTGAGAAGTAATAAATAGCCACATACCAAGTAATAAATTATTCGTTTTCAAAACAAGATTGTGATTACTTGGATTTAAAAAAATGAAATGCAATATTAAAACAGAAAAATACTGAACTCTTCTGAGGGATGTGGTAATATAGAGTGGTTTGCTGAAACTGAATACATGTTGAGTTATCTTGTATTCAATTAAAATGGCATTATTCCTGGAAACATCTGTTTAGTTGTATTGCATTCTATAATTTTTCAATTTTTATTTAGAATTTTCTTTGGAAACAAAAACCAAATTTAAAATAATTTAAACTTTGTTTTTATCATTCTAAATGTATTACTTTATAATTGCTAACTAGAGACACAAAATAAAATATTTGCTTGTTATTTATTAGTAATTACTTACAGTTGACTAACATGTCTTGGCATTTATAGTACTTCAGAATTGCTGTCACAGAGTAGAATGTGGAAGTAAATTTCAGTTACTAATGTAAACCTTAACTGAACCTCAAACCAAGAGCTGTGAGACACATAAATATAATAAATATATTCACAGTCTATTTCAAAGGCAATCATAATTATGATCCTTGAAAATACCTTTTTCCTCCTTCAGAATATTTGAATTTGAAATTGCTTGGTACCAAGATTGAAAGATAACCTTAGGCCAGATCTTCCTTTGTGGAGTAAATACAGTTTAAATAGTTGTCTCAATGCCGTTCCTAAGATTTGAGAAAACAAATTTTGAGAGCAAAATGAGCCTGGGAGTTTTAAGTCTCTTCCATTTCAGTAAAGTGCTCCTTTATTTTTAATATTCTGCTCCTTCGCCATCTCTTTCTAACTGTGTGGCCTCATATAAGACCTGTACAAAGTGAATCCATGTTACCTTCTTTAAAGAAATGTGAGGTGAGATTAATTGCCTTCAAATATCAAATACCATTCAACTTTGAATGACTTTAATCCATAAGAATTCCTCTTGCAACCTAAACTTTTGAGTACTCCTTTGTTGGTATAGGAAAAAATTACATTGTATTGTTGCAGCTTTTTTTGGTTCAGTAATTCTGAGTTGTAGGGCGTGGGGCCCAGTAGCTTTTTTGCTCCCGTTACTCAGCAAGCAGGAGGGAGTGGTGTTCAGCAGCTTTTTCACTTTCGTCATTCCACGAGCGTGAGGCAGCGTTACAACTTTTTACTCCCGCCAACTGCAGCCAGCCAGGAACGTCTCAACCCTTTAACCCTCACAGTTCAGCAAGTGACAGGGGGTGGCTCTCAATGGCTTCTTGTCTCCCTTTGTTCGGTGAGTAGGAGGGAGGGTAACAACTTTTTACTCCCGCCACCCGCAGGTCTGCGAGTCCCGGGTTCTCGTCCCATGACCAAGAGAAATAAGGTACATAGACACTGGAAGGTGAGTAAGGTAGAGAGGAATTTTACTGAGTGACAGAAGAAAAGCCCTCAGGTGTGGGAGGAGAGCCTGAAAGCAGGTAGCCATTTGTGAGGCTGAATTCTGTTGTTTTGTTTTTTAGTTTGTTTGTTTTTTGTTTTTTGAGATGGAGTCTCGCTCTGTCACCTAGCCTGGAGTGCAGTGGTGTGATCTCAGCTCACTGCAACCTCAGTCTCCTAGGCTGAAGCAATTCTCGTGTCTCAGCCTCCCAGGTGGCTGGGATTACAGGATTGTGGCAACACGCCTGGCTAACTTTTTGTATTTTGTGTAGAGATGGGGTTTCACCATGTTAGGCAGGCTGGTCTTGAACTCCTGACCACAAGCAATCTGCCCATCTTGGCCTCCCAAAGTGCTGGGATTACAGGCATGAGCCACTGTATCAGGCCAAGTCCGGGGGCTTTTCATGGGCTTAGAATGGGGTGAGTGCATGATGATTGGCCCGTGGATGATCTTGGAAAAATCACCATTTGAGTGGTTAAAAGCCAACATTTAGAAGAAGCCAATCAAGAGAGAGGGGTAAGACGGGGATAGAAGTTTTCACCCTGATCGTGGACTCTGTCCAGAACTGGCAGCTCGGTTTTTAGGTTTTAAATGGTCCTTGGATTGAAGGTCAGGTTTCACTCCGTCCCGGTCTGCCTAGGAATTTGTCTCCTGTCACTATCAGTATGAAATGACTTTTTATTATTTATTTGCTAACAGTAATTAAATTATTTCTGAGGCTTCTCTCCAATAAGCTAAAAGCAAACCAAAAAACCACATAAATATCCCTCCCAAAAAAGCAAAACAAAAAGAAAAACAACACACCTTGTAACTTTTTTGTAGATTCATTTACTTTCCTTCAGACCTGGCAATAGTGTCCTTTCCCAAAGAGTGGTAACTGCAACTTGCCCCAACACTCTAACAAGGGGTGGAGCTTCCTCCACCTAAAGCTCTCCCACTAAAACAGAGAGCATTCAGATAAAGGATTCTTTTGTGGTTAGGTGCCCCATTTAGCCCAGCTAATCTCCATATGATGAAGGAAACTGAAGAAGGCAGGGAGGTCTCTAAGCAAAACTGAACCAGCTGTGATGGTCTTGATCACACTCCAAACTTCCTTCCAGTTATTTGTCAGTGACACACACTCCCACACACTTCTGTGAAACATTCCTCAGAAGAGTCAGAGTTCCCAAGGTATCTATGTCCCAGGCTTCTTTTTTCCCTCTTATGCCCCTTTAGAAGCTCCATCACTTATTTGTCACTTCAGCATGGATCTGAAAATAAATTCACACCAATGAGTTACTAAGAGTATATTTCTAATTTTAATAGAGAGAAAATAGATTAAATTAAAAAAAAAACTAAACGCTTTCAAAAAGGGATTTAGATAAAGCCTATGAATTTCTTTTAGGAAGAGGCTAGAATGCTTAGTGTTTGAAAATATACAGTTGCAAAGAAGCATAGTATATTTTACATTCAATGAATTCCTTTGATGTAAGTAACTCTTGCTCTCTTTTTACTGACTTTCTTCATTAGTAATTGGGATGACCTTATCTTATAAATTGTTGCTTTTCTTAATAAAAGCATAATTTTCTAAGAGCTAATAACAATTTCTATACAACATAAAATGAGCATATGTTGAATATTTAACTCATTAATGAAGGAAACAGTAGAATGATAAGAGTGAAAACTAAAGACTTAGTGGGCACTAAATTAGATATAAAATGGTTTGAGGTCCTAAGGAACAAGAAAGCCATAACCTTTTGGTATCTAAAATAATTTGCATCCACAGAGAAGAAACTTTATACACTCTTGATAGATATGTAAATTAGTAATTAGTACAGCCATTATTGAAAATTATATAGAGGTTCTTTGGAAAAGTAAAAAAATAGATCTACCATATGTTCCAGCAATGGCACTTCTAGATAGATACATATCTAAAGCAAATGAAACCACTATTTTAAAGAGATATCTGCACTCCCGTTTTTTGTGGCATTATTTACAATAGCCAAAGTGTGGAGTTCACCTGAATATTCCTTGACGAATGAATGGATAAAAAACGTGTGAGATATATATATATATATATCACATTATACAACGGAAATCTATTCAGGCTTTTAAAGGAAGGAAATCCTGTCATTTTTAACAACATGGATGAAACTGGAAGACATTACACTAAATGAAATAAGCCAGCTACAGAAAGATAAATACTGTATGATCTCACTTATATGTGGAATCTGAAAAAGTTGAACTCATAGAACTAGGGAGTAGAATGGTGATTACCAGAGGCTAAAGAGTTGTTGGGGGATGGCAGATGTTGATCAAAGGGCAGAAAATTTAAGTTAGACAAGAGGAGTAAGTATTTAGATCCATTGCACAGCATGATGACTACAGTTAATAATAACATATTGCAGATTTCAGAATTGCTAAAAGTAAATTTTAAATGTTCTCACCACAAAAAAATTATAAGCATGCCTTCCATTTATTTATTTATTTACTTATTTATTCACTTATTTATTTATTGAGTTGAAGTCTCCCTTTCGTCGCCCAGGCTGGAGTGCCATGGTGTGATCTTGGCTCACCGCAACCTCCGCCTCTCGGGTTCAAGCGATTCTCCTGCCTCAGCCCCCTGAGTAGCTGGGATTACAGGTGCCTGCCACCACGCCCGGCTAGTTTTGGTATTTTTAATAGAGACGGGGTTCAGCATGTTGGCCAGGCTGGTCTCCAACTCCTGACCTCAGGTGATCCGCCTGCCTTTGCTTCCCAAAGTGCTGGGATTACAGGTGTGAGCCACCGCACCCAGCTGCTTTGCCTTATTTTTAAGGTTTAGGTCATTTTCCTTAATGCCTCCATTACTGTTAAAATATAACTCACTCTTCATAGAAAGTAACCAAAGGAAGAATAGAAGAAGAGGAAGGAAGGAAGGAAAGAAGGAAGGAAGGGAGGGAGGGAGGGAAGAATACTTACTATAGTGTTCTTTGCATTGTATTCTTTTGAAGATATACTAATTGTCCCTGTACTCGGTAGTCTTTTAGTTGTTTTAAGGGCCAAAAGAAAACCTCCTTTTCACTTTCTGAAGGTTCACTGAGAATCAAATGGCAAAAGGCAGATTAATAGAAGAAAAGGAATATCAATTTATTTGATCATATTTTACATGACAAGGAAGCATTCAGAATGAAGACTCAAAAGTATGAGAGAACCTTCCATTTGTATGCTTAGTTTCAATGAAGTATGGACAAACCATGTAAAAATATGATTGAACAAGGGCCGGGCATGGTGGCTCACACCTATAATCCCAGCACTTTGGGAGGCCGAGGTAGGCAGATCACGAGATCAGGAGATCAAGACCATCCTGGCTAACACGGTGAAACCCTGTTTCTACTAAAAATAGAAAAAAATTAGCTGGACATGGTGGCGGGCACCTGTAGTCCCAGCTGCTTGGGAGGCTGTGGCAGGAGAATGGCGTGAACCCGGGAGGCAGAGCTTGCAGTGAGCCGAGATGGAGTCACTGCACTCTAGTCTGGGCGACAGTGTGAGACTCTGTCTCAAAAAAAAAAAAAAAAAAAAAAAAAAATATATATATATATATATATATGTACATACATATGACTGAATAAAAAGTGTATGACCTAATGTTAATAGACAGAGTAGGGGAACCCACCGAAGCCTATCCATTTAGATTCTTCTTGGCTTCCCTGAGCATACATTCCTTTCTTCTGCATATTGCAAAGGTCCTTCTCTGGAATGAGTTCTTATGACAAACAATCAAATAAGGTGGGTCAGATTCATTTCTTTGTGGCTTTACACAGAAAGGTGGGGGGAAATTTTTAAGTTTTATGTCTGGTTTTGAAAAAGGGGTTTGGGTTTCTGTGACCCGCCATGGGGAAGGGGGATTGTATCTTCTATGGCTAGCATTGCAGGGAAATGAGGGGCCAGAGACAGGAAGGCAGGATAAGAGCAGAGAGAAACTGTTGCTTCTGAGGCCTTTACGCTGGGGCATTGTTTTCTGAGCCCCAACATTATGCCATTAATTCTGTGTTACACAGTAGAAATATGTTCTGTAAATATCTTTTTTTTTTTTTTTTTTTTTGAGAAGGAGTCTCGCTCTGTCACCCAGGCTGGAGTGCAGTGGCGCGATCTCGGCTCACTGCAAGCTCCGCCTCCCGGGTTCACGCCATTCTCCTGCCTCAGCCTCTCCAAGTAGCTGGGACTACAGGCGCCCACCACCACGCCCGGCTAATTTTTTGTATTTTTAGTAGAGACGGGGTTTCACCGTGTTAGCCAAGATGGCCTCAATCTCCTGACCTCCTGATCCGCCCGCCTCAGCCTCCCAAAGTGCTGGGATTACAAGCGTGAGCCACCACGCCTGGCCTGTTCTGTAAATATCTTATTCAATATGGGCTTCCATCATGTTTTATGAATTTACCAGCCAATGTTCTCTGAATGAGGATCCTTGGCAACTGGAAATGTCAGGAGACCATAGAAAATAAGTTGTTGTTTTTTTTAATCTATAATAATTTGCTTAGGGTGGGGGAAAGGCAAAAACAATCACGTAAGACAAAATACTCTAATGTAAAGTGAAAAAAAATTACAAATATATGAATAAGTAATGGATTTCCAGAAAGAGAATTAATAAAGAAACGTCCTATGTTTGATGAATTGGGTGATCATTTTCCTGGTAGTTTTTAAAGGGCTGATTTCTATATCATTCTGCATTGTTTTATCTCAAGATTTGTGCAAGCTCAACCTCCTTTACAATATACAACTGTTTGTGTCTTCCCATATATTAAATTGTTAACCAAGTGAAATTATTCTCACTGTAAACATTGTTATGTCTCATTTACAAATGGAAAAGATACTAATTTCTTAAATTTTATACACATTCTTTGATATTTAGCACTTATGTTTTAAAAATAAAAATGATCACAAAGCATTGTTGACATAAAAGTACAGACAGATACTTGAAGGCAATGCCAAAATGTTTTTCTTTTTTTTATCATTTATTTATTTATTTTTGAGACGGAGTCTCGCTCTGTTGCCCAGGCTGGAGTGCGATGGCGTGATATCGGCTCACTGCAAGCTCCGCCTCCCGGGTTCACGCCATTTTCCTGCCTCCGCCTCCCGAGTAGCTGGGAATGCAGGTGCCCTCCACCATGCCCGGCTAATTTTTTGTATTTTTAGTAGAGAAGGGGTTTCACCGTTTTAGTCAGGATGGTCTCGATCTCCTGACCTCATGATCCACCCGCCTCGGCCTCCCAAAGTGCTGAAATTACTGGCGTGAGCCACCGCGCCAGGCCCAAAATGTTTTTCAATTGTCATATTTTAAAATGCCTTTATAAAAGGCTGTTGGGTTTAGTAAAAAATTAGATCAGGATCCTATCACTCACCATCACGGAAGGCCTGGTCCCCTCCAAATCTGCTGTAGCCATACTCGGATTTGATTCCTACCAAATCCATTGTAGAAGCTGAGCTTATATTGAATATTCCAAGCTGGCATAACTACCTTAAGGTGTGAATTAATTCATGCTTAAAGGACATAACAATTATTTAATACATACGTACGCCCAACACACCTACGCTCAACGCATGTACGCTCAATTTCAAGAACTATTTCCGATTAGATCCGCAAACCCTCTCTCCTTCAATCTCTGACTTACCATCAATCCAGGTAAATGTACCCTTGCCAAACCCCAAAAACAAGAGACTAACATGCCACCCAGTCAGAGCCCAGAAATCATATTTTAACAGTGAATATCCCAACAGCTACCCTTCAATTGATGTAATTTTCCTAAAAATCTTAAGACCCCTAACTAAATTAAGCCTCCATTCTACATAATAAACATAATAACTACTTCCACCATAATACTAATATACCTTGAACATATTCCTCTGAAAGCACTAAATCAATTATATCCTAATTATGAGTAACTTTCTCAGGCAAACCTCTGCCAATTCAACTTTAAAGACCCTGAATTCCCGGAACTGTAAACGATTGCTTATACTTACTTCTTTCCTTCTCATATTTTAGTTTTACATTGAAGTACTTATGCAGTTAATGTAGCTTAATTATTCAAAGCAAGACACTGAAAATGCCTAGATGCGTTTACACAATTCCATAAACAGATAGGCTCGATCCTAGCCTTTCTATTAACTCTTAGTAAGCTTACACATGCAAACATCCCCGACCAAGTGAAAATGCCCTCTAGATCACCCGCATCAAAAGGAGCAAGTATCAAGGGCTCACAAATGCAGCTCAAAACACTTTGCTCAACCACACCCCCATGGGAAACAGCAGTGATAAATCTTTAGTAATAAATGAAAGTTTAACTAAGCTATGCTGATATCTAGGGTTAGTCAATTTCATGCCAGCCACCGCAGCCATACGATTAACACAAGCTAATAGAACTCGGCCTAAAGCGTGTTTAAGGTGTGCCCTCAATAAACCCAAACTCCGTCTAAGTTGTAAAAAACTTTAGCTGAAATAAAATATACTACAAAAGTGGCTTTAGTATCTTGAAGACACAATAGCTAAGACTCAAACTGGGATTAGATACCCCACTATGCTTAGCCCTAAACTCTAGTAGTTACATTAACAAAACCATTCGTCAGAATACTACAAGCAACAGCTTAAAACTCAAAGGACCTGGCAGTGCTTTATATCCCTCTAGAGGAGCCTGTTCTATAATCGATAAACCCCGATACACCTCACCACCTCTTGCCCCCAGCCTATTACCGCCATCTTCAGGAAACCCTGAAAAGGTTGTAGAGTAAGCACAAGTGTATACATAAAAATCTGCCTGGTGTAGCTTATGAGGTGGCAAGAATTGGGCTACATTTTCTATATCCAGAAAATATCATGACTACCTTTATGAAATCTAAGGGCTCAAGGAAGATGTAGCAGTAAACTCAGAGCAGAGTGTTTGGCCATGAAGCACTCACACACTGCCCATCATCACCCTCCTCCAGTACTATTCTAGAGATTACTGTTACTAAAAGCTTTCTATACACGTAGAGAGGAGATAAGTTGTAACACGGTAAGCGTACTGGAAAGTACATTTAGGAAAAGTAAAGTGTAGCTTAACCCAAAGCATCCGGCTTACACCTGGAAAATTTCATCATGACCTGATCACTTTGAGCCAACTCTAGCCCCAAACCTCACTAAAAAGACTAACAATTTACCTTAGACAAAAGTATAGGCTATAGAAATTTCATCCTGGCTCAGTAGACATGGTACTGTAAGGGAAAGATGAAAGAACTGAATCAAGCATTAAAAAGCAAAGAGAAACCCTTATACCTTCTACATAATCTATTAACTAGAAATAACTTTACATGGAGAACTACAGCCAAGTCCCCTGAAACCAGATGAGCTACCCAAGAACAGCAGAAAGAGTACACCTACCTGTTTGGCAAAATAGTGAGAAGATTCATGAGTAGCGGTGACAAGCCTACCAGGCCTGGTGATAGCTGGTTGTCCAAGATGGAATCTTAGTTAAATTTAAACTTACCCACAGAATTCTTAATCTCCCTGTTAGTTTAACTGTTAGTCTAAAGAGAGACAGGTCTTTACACCCTAGGAAACAGCCTTCCTACAGAGAGTAAAAAATATTACCACATAGTTGGTCCAAAAGCAGCCACCAATTAAGAAAACGTTCAAGCTCAATGTCCAATTATTTTAAATCCTAATCACTCTATTGAATTATTTTGAATCCTAATCACTCTGTTGAACTCCTAACATTACATTGGACTAATATATTACTCAATAGAAGCAATAATGTTAATATAAGTAACATGAAGACATTCTCCATTGCGTAAGCTTACATCAGACCGGAATAATCCACTGATTATCACAAGAGCCATTCAAATTCGTCAGGGAAGGAAGGTATCATGTAGCTATAAATTCAATTACTTGGTTTCAGGGAAATTAGCAGAGTTTAAGTTGTTTTGCTTCCTGCTGAAGATCTACGATTTTTTCTTTTCTGTTAACATTCTCAGTATTGCTGTTCCCCAGACAGTGAAGGTAGGTGACTGTGTAGGTCCACACAGTGTAACAGGGCATATAAAGAAGAGTAAGCTTAAGGCCAAAAGAGATGTCCCATTGTTCAGTGCTTTTTTTAGATCTTGTGTCAAGTGCTTTGCATGCTTTTTCTCTTTTCACTCTCATAACTGTCCTGTAAGGAAAATTGATTTGCTCCATTTTATAGTTATGAAAACTGAGGCTTAGATATTAAATTATTCCAATATCACACAGGTAGTAAGTTGTGGTGTGGGAAATTGAACACATTTAGGCCAGCTTCAGAGAGCTCATCCAGCAAATGAGCATTTCGGGAGCACCCTTCTCCCCATAGTCCCATCCACTTAATGAAGTTTGAAGGTAGAATTTGGATACCTTCAGAAGCCATTATTCAGCCTACCACACTTGTATAAAATACATGGCCACTCTGATTTTACCATTTGGTCAATAACTGTTACTCAAAAAATATGCTTATGTAGTTAGTGACTATGGGGAGTCCCTATACTTTTCATGAGTAACCATTATGTTAACTTGTAACTATCTAGATTAATTTTGCCTGTCTTGTACTTTATTTGAATGGACTCATGAAATGTGCATTTGCTTCCGGTTTCTGCTGCTCAACATCAACTTTTGTGAGTCACCCATGTTGTTGTGTGTAGTTGCAATGTATTTATTCTCATTGTTATATTTACTATAACAGTGGTGATGTGAATAGTCATATATATACCTTGGGTTGCACATGATTGCTTGGTATTTACTTAAGAATGGAATTTATGGTCTGAGAGATAGGTATATGTTTAATTTGACCTGATGCTACCAAATTATTTTACACAGTGGGTACTTAACTTCTCAAAATAACATTTCTAGTTTACAAATTATGACAATATTTTCACTCTTGTAGGGTTATTATGAGCAGAAAATCATAAAATCCATTTTAAACACTTGTGTGCCTCAAACATAAGGGGTCCTTAATAGGTGGTGGGTCATTATTATTTACTATATCTTCATAGTTTGATGATCACAAACCAGCCAGAGCTCATTAGTTCAAGCAATATTTCTTAACTACACATAACATGCCCAGCACTATACTAAGTACTTGCAGCCAATGATGTATAATACCTGGGTTTGATCCTCAGTTGTCTCCGAATAAGCACAAGGAACATTAATACAAATGAGTAGAACCCTGTGTCTAACTACACTGAGTGTTTCAAGTGCCAAAAAGCAGTAAGTCCACTGTTTGCAGAGTAATTGGATGATCTCATTAGTAACAGGGGAGGGCTGGAATGGAGGGACTAGTACATTTTAGCCAAAGGTATGGATACTAAATTCTCATTTGGTAGAAGTAAATTTTCACTAGATCCTAAATTTACTTTTCAATCCTGGTGTTCCTAAATCTCACCTTGGATCACAATTAACATAATAACGACAAAAATTGGCTTGAAAAGATTAGTGAAACACCTAGAAGTGCATAACAAAGAGAAAACGTGCCTACTTCTCAAGGATTTGCAGTCTAATTGGAACACTAATGATAAACCAACAAGTAAATATATAATACATAAAGCCAAACAAAAAATTACTTAAAGAACAAAACAAAAGTTTTGTTCCCTCCATTCTAACCCTCCCCTCTTACTAATGAGATCATCCAAATACCGTGTAAACAATGGGATTAACTGCTTTTTGGTACCTTGGAACACCATTAATGTAGTTAAGTATAGGGATCTCCTCAGCATTTGGGGAGATAAAGATTGCCAAGAAATACAATTTTGGATAATTTGGTGAGGGAGGCATTTGAGAATACCTACAACATGTATGCGTATGTTGTCAAAAGGATAGAATACTCTACTTCAGACATAGTCTTAAGCATGAACATTTACGCATTATGTAATGTTAGAACACTGTTCACATTTGACAACTAAAACACACACACACACACTCACACACACGGACATTTAGAGAGAAGATACAATGTTTGCTGGACCCTGACACATTTCAGAGAATAATCTTTGACACATAAAAGTTGACTAAGGAAAATTTAGCTGCGACATTTGACTGTTAGATTTTCTCATTTATTACAATTATGACTTGTCAAAGAGATAGGACAAACTTGAGTCTCTAGGACTATTAGGGAAAGACGGTGCCAGTAAAACTTTATGTTTTTATTCTTTCTGACTTATTTCCAGATCACAATTTCTTCAATTTAAAGTCAAAAATTCTTGATTATGCAAGCTCCACTTGCTTTCAGATAATTCATCTGGGAGCCTTGTTTCTAGCAAGATGACTAATTGCTAGATTATAATAAAGACATCAATGTTCCCCCATACAAATGCTTAGGGTTCCCTGCCCTGAATATATGAGATGCGTCATTTTCTCTGACTGCCTGGTAGTATAATTTTCTCAATTTATATTCCTCTTCTTTTTATCATTATTCATGTTATTTAAAAATTAACATTTTTCAAGAATTTCCATTGTGGGACTGGTAGACAGTCATAGCAAAGCAAAAGGATATGAGGAAGCAGTCTGGTCTCATTGCTTGCTGGATGCAAGATCTTGGCCAATTTAATTAATTCAAGAAACATTTATAAATACCTACTATGTGCCAAATTCTCAAGATATTTTTAGTTAATCAAAGACAAAAATATCATCCTGTGTGTGGTTCCCTCTGAATAGCTAGATTTCTAATCTGGGGGTAATTATATTATTAACTATCACAAGGGTGATAGGATAGGTTAAATGAATTTATGGAAGGACTTGGTTATTAAAAAGACCTGGTTATGCCACCTATTTGCATGAATTTTAAGCAGTTTTTAAAACTCGGTTTCTTTGTGTCTTCCAGACACCATAGTGCCACTTATTTTTTGCAGCCAAATTGTTTTAAGATTTGTTGTTTATACTTACTGTTTTTGCTTTCTCAACTTCCTATTCAATGCTAAATTCACTACAACTTTTATTTTTACATTACCATACACTAAATACCTCTTATCATTGCAACCATACACCATTACCATGGACCGTTCTCATCCCTACAATGTTTCCCTTGGGCAACATTTGACAGTCTGGAAAACTTCCCTTGAATCCTCTTTCACTTTCATGAAACCACACTACATATGTTCTCCTTCTCATTTTACATTATCTCATTATTTTCTTACTTGTAATTAAATCAGAATATTCTTCAGGCCTGTATACTCCATCTGGTCAATTTAATTCAGTTCCATAGTTTAAATTACAAATATTACAGGTTGTCTCCAAAATCACTCTCTTGCCCGGAATATTTCTTAAAAGAAATAAAATATTTATTTTTTTCCTGCTAATTTCAAGTGGATATCATGTAATATCTCAAGCTCAATACCTATAGTACTGAACTTACTTTTCATTAGTCCCACTGAACCTGCTTGCATTTTCAATAATACAACCTTCCTTTCAGTTATCAAACTAAAAATCTGAATATAATCTTTATCTGCTTCTTCCCCTTTATCATCCACATTCAGTGAAAAACTAAGTCTTGTCATTTTGGCATGCAATTATATCTCAAATCCACCCTCCCACTTGATTAATTTCACTTTTACCCTTACTGTTTCTTTCATGTACTGCTGCAATAACCTTCTAAATTTGTCTTTTCACCTTTATTCTTGCTTCCATTGAGTTCATTCTCCGTAATTTTAGGAGAAAGACCTTTCTGACATGAATATGAACATATTACTGCATGATTAACACCTTCCAATGATAGTAGATAAAATCCTAATACATGAATATGACCTTCAAGATTTCCTGACAATCTAGTCTTGATTTTCTCTCTCACCTCTTTTTCAAATGTCCACTGTACTAATAAGAAAAAAAAATTTCTGAACAATTTCACTTACTGTTTTCTACCTCTATCTCTATTGTCTCTTCCAAATGTTCACTGTAATAGTGAGTAAAAACGTTTCTGCACAATTTGACTTTCTATTTTCTTTCTTTCTAGAATATATTTCCTTCTCTTTTCCTGAATTCGTCCTTTATGTGCTTCAACTACCAGGGTAACTCTTCTCACCATGGAGGTCTTCCCTGGACCTCGTTATTGTGTTGAGAGCCCCCAATACAGCTTCATGTTCCCATAACATACTCTTATTATGACAGTCTTTATATTTCACTATAGTTTCCTGTGTGATTATCTAACCTTTCTGCTAATGTGTCAGCTTAATAAGCAACTCAGTTTTTTTAGCAGTAAGCAATGCCTACTACATTATATTCACTTAGTACATGTTTACTTAATGAATGAATGAATGTTGACATACGTATGTAACTCTTTTGTTGAATGGGGGAATGGATATTGAGGTGTTATTACCTACTCTTCTATTATATCAAATCACTTTTCTAACGTGCATGTTGCATTGGTTGCAGTACTTTTATAATTACTAACTAATTACAATCACTGTTTATCACATACCTGTTTATTTTTTCTCTCCAAAAATGCACACAGACACAAATAACTAAACCATTTAATTTCACGATTAACCCCTTTCAGATTTGGTAATGTCATACTTTGAGTCAGCCACTGCAGTACGGCACAATTGCTCATATTAACTCTATTTGGTTAAAACATACTGGAACAGGTTCAAGAGGCCCCAATGTCCTCCCAAGAAAGTATCAAACAGCATATCACAGCTATCTGCCACTAGGTTTACCCTTCATTCAATTCTGCCCCTTTTCTCTCTCATCCCAATTTAAATATCTCTCTGTTACAACTGCAACATGTAATTAGCCCTATTAAATTATGTTTGTTATGAACAAAGGCAATCCATCACATCTGTGAAATTATAGCCATAGAAAATAAGTCCGTTAGTGGTCTCCATTTATTAGGAAACTAAAAACAGTTTTACTGGATCTGTATTTTAGATCTATGTTAAATATAATAATGTATATTTGATGCTTTAATTTAATATGGAGGGATTAGAAGGTATATTAAAATGGTCTCAAATAATTGTTTTATCAATAAACAATTCAGAAAATAAAATTAAGATGCGCACTTGTGTTATATTGCAGTGGCTGACTTAACGGATGACATTACCATCTCTGAAAGGGACATTGGGAAATTAACCGGCTTAGCAATTTGTCTATCCAAAATATTTTATTCACTGTACAATGGAGTTTAATAGCTCAAGGGGTTAAATATCTCAATAGTATTATAAAAGTGGTTAACCCTTTTTTTAAAAAAACATAATTTTTACAAATGGAAGACTCAATAATCTTTGAATGTGAAAGTAAGTAATACACTTAGTTATGGAAGTCAAAGTATGGGAAGGTAGTTAATCAGGAATAATTGTTTCTGGTTGAGTACTAGAATTCTCTGAGTTAAAAATATGTTTTTTTTCCTAAGGATAAAAATAAACGTACCTTGTGGAAAGTAAATCAAAGTGGCATTACGTTTTACAAGGAAAATAAACTCTGCTGTTTTATCAATGCAAATGTGTTATTACAAGATTATATCAATCTTCCTGAAATTCACAAAAAAATGACTTAATATTGAATCTATGTGTAGATGACTTTTAAACAGCATGAAAAGATCAGACAGAGAACCTGGGACAGAAGAAATAGAGTACAGTTTAGTTAACCCTTCTTTGCCATTATTGTAAATGGTATTAAAAGAAAATGCTTGTAGAAATGCTGAACCTCTTGATGGTTTTAATCCTAGTAGAATAATAGTCTACAATTATTCATATATGGTGATATCAGCTCACAAAAAAACCTATACCTACCCCAATCTTGGGCCCACAACACTGGAAAAGTACAACTTACCAAGAGTCAAATACTGATGACTTTCATAAAAATAAGCAAAATCTATAACAAATATTTTATTCATTTCACTAATTAATAAGTGAAGCAATAAAATGTTTATCCTGGTTCAAAAAGTATTTGAAGATCTAGATATTTATAGGCAATTTACAAATAAATTTTGTAAGAAAATTACCAGGTGAGATTAAAAAGAAAAACCAAAAACTGGTTACTCTCCTCCGGGGCAATAAAATGAAACCTTTGTAGTTATATTTTCTACAGTACAGAAAGTACTAGCATCATTATAGACAAAAATCTACGTTTTAAAATATAATTTTTCCAAATGTACTTTTAGTCAACAGTAAAGAATAATGAGAGCAAAGCATATCCCCTTAGGTTATCCTTAACTGGGTTTGTCTTCTTAGAACCTGAAAAAATACCCAATTGATCTTTTAGCCTAATTTTCAAGATCTGTATGCATTTTTCCCTAACAGCACTCAATAAAGTTTTGAATAATCTGCTGAATAAACAGTATAAACAAAAGAGTACCAGAATTCCCTCACAAAATAAATGAGATAACAAGCTAACAAGCCTTCTGTGTCATAATAGATAAATAAAAGACAAAAATCAGAACGTCAACAAAATAAGATTTACCAAGCAACTTGCATATATAAAATAATAGAATAAAATTATATACAATTATATAAGTTCATGATGAAAAGATTATAAATTAAGTGCTGGAAGAACATGCTATTTAAGATCTTGAAACCAATTATAGCATTTAATTCCCATTGTATCCCTCTGGGTTAGGCATTTTAATACTGGTTTTAGAAATGATAGTACACACATTTTTGAAGGTTAAATAATGGAAGAATTAAGCCATGACAATGGGTTTTCAAATGTGTAGAAGATCTGCTTTAACAGGAGTAGATAGAAAAGAAGAAACTCTCATTTTTAAAGACAACATAGATACCAAGAGCAGTGTATTTATTTTACTATAGTTAATGCCTGAATTCCTTCATGTTTGCCTTCTTTTATTCCCTGAGCACAATCATTTTATAATGAACTAGAGAGCCTTGAAACAATGTAAATCATCACTTATTTGTCAGAAAATTCAATACCCTTTTCCCCCTCAAGTTTACTTTAAGTTTTCTGAAGAAAGTTATGTCAATACTCTGACTGACAGATGATAAATCCCAACAGCAGTCTTATAGATTAGCAATTATTCTGGAATATAACTACTCTAAATTCGAGATGGGATAACTTCATGATCATTGTCTAGTATATGTCAATGAATATTTCATTTCTTGTATCTCCTTAATCTGTTGTATATTACCCAGTCAATTCTTCTCACTATTTGACATGGTATTAAAGATTTTTTTGCCCTGATATTCACACAAATTTCTTTTTAAACTCATGCTTTTCAAAGTAGCTTCCCACATCTCTGAGAGCTTTTTCACCCTTTACAACTATTTTGAAATTAAAAATACATTTCATCATAATTGTGCTGTATTCCCCATACTCTGCCTCCCAAATATGTTTTCTGATTCACTCATTCCATTTCCTTTTCAAAATATTGTGATTTTCACAATGTCTACTGTTCGTATAGGCCTACTTAACAAGAAACTGGAATGACAGCCAACACAGATTTCATACCTCAAGTTTTGAAAAGTTTTGATAAAAATATTAAATTCTAAAGGCTTAAATAAATTTGTCTCCATTTTTTTTTGCCTTGAATGAACTACCTCCATTGTACATTTTGCTAGCGTGATAGTTAGCAGGTATATTCCAGAGTCTTTTCCTGATGGTAAGGCCAGGCAGGGCTCAGTTATAAAGTAGGAAAATAATGTCTTTAATACTTTCAATTGCATTCTCTCTCTTCTCAATATGTCCCTTGACCTTGACCCTGAACTATATTCTTCATATTCTGAATGACTCAGCCACCTTACTAGACAAATCATTTATACTGTATTAACCTACCATTTAGGCCATATAAAAGGAGACTTTTTAAATTCGAAATTTCTCTTTAATTTATGGTTATAATATATTTAATTTTTTAACAAACATAATGTTGATGAAATAAATATTAATCATAATAATAACTGACATTTATCTGGTTCCTAGTATAGCCATGTTCAGGTACTTTAAATCATCAAACTTACTCACTATAATAACTTTTTGAGATACTTCATATTATTAAACATATTTACTCATTTTACAGCTGAGATTCAGAAAAGTTAATCAATTTGCTAAAAAAAAAAAAATACCGCTGGAATGGAAAGTATTCTATTTTGGAAGAGGAATAAAGAAAACTCATATGTAGTTTTAACAGATTTTCTAGGGTCTATAAATGACCTTGGAAAATAACTGATGAATTATTTTAATTGTTCTTTAGATCTGAATGAATCATAGAATAGCCAAATCATGTATCCAGATTTTCCGGAAGACCTGTGGCAGTCTAGTGAAGAAGTGAGAAGTAAGTATGTTTAGTTTGATGCTCTTTGCTTTTCTTGTTCTGTTGGAGCCATGTTCTTTTCTCCTTGTACCTACTCCTACTTTTTTTCCATTTCCTCATCAATAATTAGCACTTACAATGGATTTCACATCTTTTGTCCTCAAGTGCCTGTTCAATACAGTCAATGTCACCAATTTTACCTAAATGTCTAAACAATTCCCCGAGAAATTTTTATGATAAAATAGCATCTGAAAGACGGGAACACATTCTAATCCAAATGAACTAAAACCTTGGATGGAATGTCAGATATGTGTAACAAGAGGGAACCAAACTCTTACCCAGGTATAGTTTGTAATTACAACTTGATAACTGCCTACCTCAAAAATTCATTGAACCCATCTATCGAGTTTCTACCACATGCTATAAGCTACATAGGCTTGTGTGTTCTCTGCCTTTGTGGGGGTTAGTCATTCAGGGAAGCTAGATCATTCAAAACATACAAAACATTAAATTGATAAATGTCCAGACTGAGAAAAAAGAAAGATATGTGCTTTTTATTCATGCTACAAACACAGAAACAGAAGAAAAGAGAGTAGAAGTTAGGGAAGGGCAAAGGAAACAATAAAGCATAGAAAAGTCATTCAGGTGAGTTAGAGTGATTCCCAGCAACCTCAGGGCCATGAGTTTCCTGCCCTTTTCTTCACTGCAAATAGTTTAAAGCATTGATGTAGTACATTCTTCCACTTTTTTGCATGTGGAGGGGGTACTTAAAGGAAGAATTCCTGAGCCCCAATTGATAAGAACAATTTCAAATCCTCTAGAAAGAAGAGAGGATGTATACTCCTTTGAGTAAAACGTGCTCATGCTCATTACAGAGCTTGTCCCCAAACACTAGTAGAACGTGAAGATAATGAGGATAAAAATAAAGTTGAGCTTTAAATCTCTTCTGGGCTGCTAATCATTACACCAGACTTTACCATGTTAGGGCTTGGTTGTAAAAAGACCAGGGAAGAAAGATAATTCTGTTATGTATTTCCAAATGAGTGTTTTCTTTTCTTCATACTCTATCCTAAAACAATTATACTAAATAAGAAATTTTTCTTATAAGAAACACTAGAACAAATTCTTATATTTAATTGATATTATAAAAAGCATAACAAATGATTTGCATATATCTTCCCTGTTATAAGTGAATTTTAAATTTATGAGAGTCCAACGAATGTTCGGGTTCACAAACATCTATTAAATAATTTGTCAGTAATTCAAACTATCTAATAGTTATATAAATAGATTATGGTTGAGAAAAAATCATCACCTACTTTGAATTTTTATGAGAAAAATCATTATGATTTTTCTATTACATATTATTAGATTTTAAGCAATATACATTATTTTTGTCATTACCTTGATTGCTTTGATAACTTAAAGACAGGATTAGATAATTCTCATTGAAATGGTTTAAGATTGTGTCAGCATATCAGTACAAAAGCCTCAATTTGGGGCTACATTTTATTTACTGTACTTAAATTTGAATTTAGATTATTAACATCTGTAAAGTGGAGGAGGCTTATTATTTGTTTACCCTTTAGAGGACTTTTGTAAAAATATTTACAAAATTGATTTTTGTAATAAATTATTTATTACAAAAATAATAAACAAACAAATAAATAAATAAATAAATACTCTACTGTAACCTGTTTAAGAAAAGAATTTTGGAGACAGAAGGGACGAGAATCCTTTCTCCTAGAAAAAGTAAAGGACGGAGTTACTTTTAGATAACTTAGAAAACTCTTTTGTTGGGAGAAGCCTGCAGATTCCATTGTGACATTCCAAACTCATTTCAAAGGAGTGTTATCTGAACCCAGTTTTGGAACCCATCAAATAATCTATTTTTTCATGATATAAAGTTGGAGAAAATGTTTTTACATCTGTGCTTCTGAGTCATCTGTTCTTAATGAAATTGTTAGCAAACAGTTCTGATCATTGCACCATCTTGACAGAATTTATAAAGCCAAGACTGACTGGTACAGTGCTTTTGAGAATTCGAGATGCTGAAATTTTAAGTACCAAAGGTAAATTCAGTACTTACCAAAGCCTTAAAAAGTATGTAGGCCAGAAGAAAACAAAGGGAGTAACTCATGAAAGATAGAAAAAGAAAAAAAGTCTGTAGGAAGTTTTATGAATCCCTAACCTATTTTGCTGTATATATAGGGCTTGTTGTTGATGAAAATGTCATTGTGCAGTATGTGACTCATTTACCTTTAGGGAAATGTAGAAATTGAGAGGGAAGAAATAGAAAAAGAGGCCGGGCACGGTGGCTCATGCCTGTAATCCCAGCACTTTTGGAGGCCGAGGCCGGTGTATTGCTTGAGGCCAGGAGTTTGAGACCAGCCTGGCCAACATGGTGAAACCCAATCTCTACTAAAAATACAAAAAAAAAAAAAAATTAGCCAGGCATAGCGATGCGCACCTCTATTCTCAGCTACCCAGGATGCTGAGGCAGGAGAATTGCTTGAATCCAGAAGGTGGAGGTTTCAGTGAGCTGAGATCATGCCACTGCACTCCAGCCTGGGTGACAGAGTGAGACTCTGTCTCACGAAAAGAAGAAATAGAAAAAGATATTCCATGCAAATGGAACTCCCTAAAAAAGCAGATGGCAGATATAGCTACACGTGTATTAGAGAAAATCAATTTTTAAGTCAAAATCTACAAAAAGAGACAAAGTAGGTCAATATATAATGATAATGATGTCAATTCATCAGAAAATATAAAGATTTTATATATATATATATATATATATATGCACCTGACATTGGAGCACTTAAATACTTAAAGTAAATATTAATAGATCTGTAGGGAGAAACACATGGCAATACAATAAAACAAGAAATTTCAATACTTCATTTCAGCAATGGACAGATCATGCAGAAAGAAAATCAACAAGGAAACATTGGAGATACACTACACTTCAGATAAAAGAGACCTAACAGACATATATAGAACATTTCTTCCAACAGCAATAGTGTACACATTATTTACAAGTGCATACAGAACATTCTCCAGAATAGACCATATGTTAGGCCACAAAACATGTCTTAACAAATTTAAAAAGATCAAAATCATATCAAATATCTTTTCTGATCACAATAGTATGAAATTAAAAATCAGTAACAGGACAAATTTTTAAAAATTCACAAATACATGGAAATTAAAGAACATTCTCCAATCGCCCAAAGAGTCAAATAAGAAATTAAATGGAAAACTAAACATATCCAAACTTATGGGATACAGCAAAGGCAGTTGTTTCAGGAAAGCCTATAGCAATAAATGCCTACATAAAAGAAAGAAACATCTCAAATAAATAACCTAATGGTTATCCCTCAAGAAACTGGAAAAAGAAGAACAAACTAAACCCAAAATTAGTAGAAGGAAGGAAATAGTAAAGATCTGAACAAAAGAAGTGAAATAGAGACTAGAAAAACAACAGAAAGAAATCAATGAAACTATGAGTTTTTTTTTTTGTTTTTTTTTTTTCTGAGATGGAGTCTTGTTCTGTCACCCAGGCTGGAGTGCAGTGGCACGATGTCGGCTCACTGCAACCTCCGCCTCCCAGGTTCACACCTCTAGTCCCGAGTAGCTGGGACTAGAGGCGCCCGCCACCATGCCTGGCTAATTTTTTGTATTTTTAGTAGAGTCAGGGTTTCACCGTGTTAGCCAGGATGGTCTCTATCTCCTGACCTCGTGATCCGCCCGCCTCGGCCTCCCAAAGTGCTGGGATTACAGGCGTGAGCCACCTCGCCTAGCCCGAGATGGGTTTTTGAAAAGATACACAATTGAAAAGCTGTAGCTAGACTAACTAAGAAAAAAAAGAGAAGAATCAAATAAATAAAATATAAAATGATAGAGGAGATACCACCACTCATAACACTAAATACAAAGGATTACGAAACTCCTATGAACAATTATACATGGACAAGTTGGATAACCTAGAGAAAATGGATATATTCGTAAACACATACAAGCTGCCGAGACTGAATGAGAAAAGAGAAAATCTGAATAAATCAATAATAACTAAAGAGAATGAATTAGTAATAAAAAGTCTCCCATCAAAGGAAACTCAGTACCTGATGGCTTTATTTCTGGAATCTTCCAACATGTAAAGAAGATCTAATACCAATGCTTCTCTTCCAAAAAAATTACAGATTATCAAATACTTAAACAATCTCATTATATGAGACCAGCATTGCTCTAATACCAAAGTCAGACAAGGACATTACAAGAAAAGAAAATTACAGGCCAATATACCTGAAGAACATAGATGAAGAAATCTCTAATAAAATGCAGCAAACTGAATTCAACAACATATTAGAAGATCATTCACCATGATTAAGTAGGGTTTATTCCAGGCGTACAAGCATGGTTCAACATATGTAAATCTATAAATGTGAAAAAGTACTTTAGCAGAATGAAGAACAAACACCATATAATCATCTTAATATGGAAAGCATTAGACAAAATTTAACACTCTTTCATGATAAAAGGTCTCAACAAATTAGGTATAGTATAAATGTACCCCAACACAACGAAGATCATATTTGACAAACCTACAGCTATCATACTCAATGATGAAAAATTGAAAATTTTTCTTCTAAGATCAAGAACAAGGCAAGAATGTCCACTCTTGTCACTTCTTTTCAACATCATACTGAAAATCCTCATCACAGCAATTAAGAAATCTTTATTAAGATAAAAAAAAAGTCATTCCAAATCAGAAAAGAAGTTAAATTGTTTCTCTCTGCAGATGACATGATCATTGACATGGTTTGGCTGTGTGTCCCCACCCAAATCTCATCTTGAATTGTAATCCCCACATGTTGAGGGAGGAAACCGGTGGGAGGGGATTGGATCAAGTGGGCAGCTTCCCTCATGCTCTTCTCATTACAGTGAGTGAGTTCTCATGAAATCTGATGATTTAACAGTGTTTAGCAGTTTCCCCCTCATTCTCTCTCTTTCTTGCTGCCTTTTGAAGAAGTTGCTGGCTTCTCTTTTGCCTTCTGCCGTGATTATAAGTTTCCTTAGGCCTCCCCAGCGATGCAGAACTGTGGGTCAATTAAACCTCCTTTCTTTATAAATTACCCAGTTTCAGGCCGGGCACAGTGGTTCACATCTGTAATCCCAGCACTTTGGGAGGCCGAGGCAGGAGGATCTATTGTGCTCAGGAGTTTGAGACCAGCCTGGGAAACATGACAAAACCCCATCTCTACAAAAAATACAAAAAAATTAGCTGGGCATGGTGGCACACACCGGTAGTCCCACCTACTCAGGAGGCTGAGGCAGGAGAATCACTTAAACCGGGGAGGCAGAGGTTGAAGTGAGCCAAGATCGCACCACTGCACTCCATCCTGGGTGACAGAGTGAGACCTTATCTCAAAAAAAAAAAAAAAAAAATTACCAGTCTCAGATAATTCTTTATAGCAGTATGAAGACTAACAAATACAATCATATATATAGAAAATCTATTTTTAAAATACATATGTTACATATATATATAAAATATTTCAGTTAGAAGAAACAAGTTCAAGAGATCTAGTATAAAACATAGTTACTATAGCTAATAACAATGTATTATGTTCTTGAAAATCACTAAGGATAAATATATGATGTCATGCATGTATTAATTACCTTGTTAACCATTCCACAATGTATACATAGATATCAAAACATCATGCTGTGCATAATAAGATGTATGATTTTTATTTGTCCATTTATAATAACTAATTAATGAAAACAAAAATACCACAATGAGCCTCTAATATGACAGAATCTAGTTAGGAAAGATTGAAAAATTAATTTTAGGTTCATAACATATCCCTAGGTATATTTTATGTGTTTTAGAAATTTTATTAACTTAGCTGTTAAATATGGTGTAGAAAATTCTCAATAAATTATATGCAGGTAGTCATCCTTTAGGACTTATTTTCCCTTCTTACATTAAGGAAGACTATCATGATTGCCAAAGAAGTTATCTTGGACATAATGGTATCAAGATCCAGTGTTCAGATAATACAACACATAGTTAATAAGATAGTTTTCTACATGAGACAGCTATAGTTTACGAAAAACAACTAGCAATGTATGTACTTTCCGGTGTCTGACAACCTCTGTTGGAGGTTCTCACCCAGTTGGGTGGCATGGGGAACAGGACCCATTTAATGAAGCACTTTGTACCTTGACAGAGGGAGTGTGCTTCACTTGGGGAAATCCACACATTCGGGCTTCCTGGATTAATCAGAACTACCATGAGGAGATGCTAAGTCTGTTGATCCACAAAGACTGTGGCCACCCTTCCTTCCTAGGGGCTCAGGCCCAGGGATATCCAGTTTCTATCCCTGAGCCTCTGGCTGGAGTTATTGGAGTTCCTATAGGGAAGCCCTGCCCAATGAGAAGATAGGTCAGTGTCAGGCCTGAAGAGGCACTCTGGCTGCAGATTACTACAGCAGGTGTGTTGGGCTGTGGGGACAAGTTTTGGGACCAAGCTGTCCAACCTCCCTGGCTCCAGCAGGTAAAAGTGCAGCCTGGAGCTATACAGATGGGTGCCACTCTTCCCCTGCCCCGGGAGCTTAGTGTGTTAGGCAGTTGCAAGTCGCAGTGCTGGCTGCTGCCCTTCCCCCAAGGAGCTCAAAGGGCTTAGACAGCAGGCAGCTGCAGCCACCATGCTGGTCACCCCTCCCGGAAGGGGTTCGGTAGGTTTAAGCAGATTCTCACAGGCTGTAAGAATATACATATTCCAGGGTTGGGACTCTAGGCCCCAGTGGCATGGGTTCGCAAGTGGGATCTTCCTATCCGTGGGGTGCACAGTTCCGTGGAAAAAGCAGTTTCCCCAGCTGTATAGCACACTCACTCACTGCCTCCCTTGTCTTAGAGGAGGGGGTTCCCCTACCCCGTATGATTCTCAGGTGGGCCACCGCACTACACTGTTCTTCCTTCTTTCTGTGTGTCATGCCAGCCTTCTAGTCAATTTTGATGAGAGAACCTGGATACCCTGGTTGCCAGTGAAGGATTCACATGATTATTGTGGTTTTTTTCGATGGGAGCCTCTGAAAACCATTGCTTCAGGTCAGCCATTTTGGCCCCACCCTCTATCAACTGATTCTTAAAGGAATTTCTACTGAGAAATTTGTTTTGTAAGATTATCTTTTTTACGTTATATTAAGTGCTAAGTCTACCAAGGCAATTACTATAAAAGATTCAATTTTAATAAGAATGATTAATTTTTGGTAGGAATTTTAAGCCATGTTTCCCATGACCACAGTTGCCATATATGGTGTACATTTGGATACCGAACAATTCTAGGGGCAACATTTACAGAGCAGCATCCTTTCTCAACTTTTATAATTCCATATATGTTATATATTTTTTTCTAAATGCAATCTTAATTTTACATTTTTTTCTCATAGAGAGGAGAATTGAAAAATTTAGGTTCTGTTTTCCGTTGTCATTTTTATTCATCAAGCTTCCAATACAGTCTTAAAATATAGATTGCTTGAATTTTAACTCTCTGTTCTGCACATTAATCAGATAAGATCTGTCAATTCTGAAGAAAAGATTGGGAGTATGGGAAAGATTAAAAACTGACAGATTACATTTCTACAAAACCTCCAGATCAGCTATATATTTTTTTAAATTATAATCAGGGTCTGAAAGTTTATTATAAGTTTTACAAGCATGAAGTTCTGTCTCTACCAACCCTATTCTGCTCTCTTGAAGCATTTTCCACCATAATTTTAGAATTAAACCATATTGATAATAGTAAACTAATTTTATTTTCATACTGCCACTGGAATAAAAACTATTCTAGGAATTATAAATATAACAACCTAAATACATGCAGCAGGCCTTAACAAAATGAATCTATCTTTAAAATAATGTAGATATAGTATCACTCCATACTTAAATTTCTTTTTATACTCATAATCTAAAATGTACTCAAAATATAGAATCAACAAATTTCAGTTGATAAAAGTATTTCAAAATCACAGAATCTTGTGATACAGGGTTCTGAGTTTGACATTTATCTGGTTTAAAATACATTTCTCAAATATTTATGTGAGGAGAAACACATTTTCAGGTTTTTCCCTAAGCTTTAAGGAATATAGGTTGAGACATGGAAGAAAGAAATTAATAGTGACTCATGGAAACACAGTGGGGAGAAAAATGCTGTGAAGTTACTGAAGACTTAAACTACCTTTCCTAGTACATTTAAAGTCATGATTATCCAATGCATCCAATATACAGCTCATCTCTGCAAACGAAAAATCAGAAGGACCTTTAAATTATTCACTTTATTTCTTGATTATCCTCATGAAATCCTCTCAATAATTTTCACCGCCCTTGCATCATAAACATCTTACTGCGATAAGTGAGTGTCACCTTCACTGATATTTTCAAAATATTCAATACAGCTAAGCTGGACTTCATTAGTTTGAAAAAGGTAATAGAATATCATGAATAAAAACTCACAAAGATATTTGCTAATGATATTTGGTAAGTTGGGACAAATGTCTTGCTGAATAGAACTAAAGCATCTAAACAAAATATATTTATAATCATCTCAAAAGCACAAAACCATTAACAAGATATTGAGGCATTAGTAAAACAAACTTAGTACACCAGACTAGAATTCAGAAAAATAACATTAACGTTAGAATTTCTTTTGCCCTGAAAATATCTGCTGACTGAAACAAAATCAAACAACAACAGAAAAAGACGTTAAAACTAAACTGACTTTAAAGGCATCAAATTATGAAGGGACAATCCAAAGTCAAGTACCCATTAAACAACTTTTAATAAAGTTGGAATTCTCAAAGGAAAAACCCAAGTGATAAGAGTCAAAGGAAGATAAAATAGCCTTTGAATGAACTTGGGCTTGGCTTCCTATAATCTTGGTTGTGTAGAGAACTGAAAGCACTGAACGTAGATTAAGAAGGTATTCCACTGACTATACTGGAATTGCTCTTAAGAAGTAAACAAAAATCCTCTCTAGAAGTCAATACCATCATGTGAGGTTTTGTATTACATGTACAATTCATTTTTCCATAATGCAGTGATAAAGAAAGAGGCAGTGGAATATAAGAAACAATGAATGAGTCATTAGATAGAATATAAACAGAAATAATTACATGCCTGGATATGTTGGAATTATTAGATGCAGAAGGTACAACTAGAAATTAAAGCTGATCAAATAATTCGTCAGCTAATTAGAAACTACAAAAGTAACTTGGAAAACAAACAACCCCATCAAAAAGTGGGCAGAGGACATGAACAGACACTTCTCAAAAGAAGACATTTATGCAGCCAAAAACCCCATGAAGAAATGCTCATCATCACTGGCCATCAGAGAAATGCAAATCAAAACCACAGTGAGATACCATCTCACACCAGTTAGAATGGCCATCATTAAAAAATCAGGAAACAACAGGTGCTGGAGAGGATGTGGAGAAATAGGAACACTTTTACACTGTTGGTGGGACTGTAAACTAGTTCAACCATTGTGGAAGTCAGTGTGGCGATTCCTCAGCGATCTCGAACTAGAAATACCATTTGACCCAGCCATCCCATTACTGGGTATATACCCAAAGGACTATAAATCATGCTGCTATAAAGACACATGCACACGTATGTTTATTGCGGCACTATTCACAATAGCAAAGAGTTGGAACCAACCCAAATGTCCAACAACGATAGACTGGATTAAGAAAATGTGGCACATATACACCATGGAATACTATGCAGCCATAAAAAATGATGAGTTCGTGTCCTTTGTAGGGACATGGATGAAACTGGAAAACATCATTCTCAGTAAACTATCGCAAGGACAAAAAACCAAACACCGCATGTTCTCACTCATAGGTGGGAATTGAACAATGAGAACTCATGGACACAGGAAGGGGAACATCACACTCCAGGGACTGTTGTGGGGTGGGGGGAGGGGGGAGGGACAGCATTAGGAGATACACCTAATGCTAAATGACGAGTTAATGGGTACAGGAAATCAACATGGCACATGGATACATATGTAACAAACCTGCACATTGTGCACATGTACCCTAAAACCCTAAAGTATAATAAAAAATAAAAAATAAAAAAAACAAAAACAAACAAAAAAAAACAAAACAAACAAAAAAACCTAATTCACTTTAAATAATCAATGAACAGAGAACAGACATAACTGAAATTGGTACATTTCCTAGTCAAAAATTGACTGGTCAAATGAGTGTGAAAGAAAAGAATAAATAAATAAAAGAACATTTTCAAAAAAAAAAAAAATTATATAAAAATAATGAAACTAAAAAAGATGACTTTAATAAATACTTGTAGCAAAAAAGAGAATTAATAAAGCAGAAAATATGGCCCAAATAACTCTATAAGATGGGGCAAAATATTTCAAAATTATAAAAGAGAATGAAGAGAATATGAGTGATATAGAGAACAACATGAGAAGGCCAAATTTTGGTGTAACTGGAATCCCAGAGCCGTAGAAAGGGAAAATGGAGCAGAAGCAATATTGGATGAGATAGTATTCAAAACAGACAGCAACACACAGATTGAAGAAATCAAATAATTCCAAAGAGAAAAATTAAAGTAATATAAACACAAACATATCATAGTAAAAGCAGATAAAAAGGAATTTTTAAAAGCAATCAGAGAAAAGTACAGATGATCATCAAAGAAACAGTGTTTAGAATGACAAATGACTTAACAAATTGGATGTCAGGAATACTAGGAGAGATTATTTCCTGAAGAAAAATTATTGCCAACACTAGAAAAAAATTATTCAGAATAAAGTAAAACTAAAGCCATTTTCATACACACACATACACATACACACACCACAAACACACACACACCACACACACATCCCTATACTTGAAAAATGACGAGAGGACCCATACTAAAAGAAATTCTATAGAGAGTTCCTAAGGCAGAACAAAAATGATTCCATATAGGGATTAAAGGAGACAAAAAAATTAAGGACAAAAAAGAGTAAAATTTTACATAATCAAAATGAACTCAAAATAAGTGGAAGAATGTTTTATGGCTGTGTGTGTGTCTGTGGTGTGTGTGTGTGTCTGTGGTGTGTGTGTATACATAATAGAATATAAATGTAGAGAAAACATTGCTTGTATTTTGATGTCTTTCTTTTATCTGTAAGTAGGAAAATTGTAAATAATTGTAAATAACATACCATTTGATCATTTGATGATGCATCTTTACAAATACAACAAACACAAAATAATTTAAAAAGAATGATTATATTCCTAAATATTAGAGGACACTATTGACTGAGGGGTGTGTGTGTGTGTGTGTGTGTGTGTGTGTGTATAAAGTCAAAAGAGTAAAGAACCAAAAACAGGTAAAAATTTTTTTTTTTTTAGAAAAAGCGTATTTTAATAGTATATCTTTTACTATATCTATAATGACATTAAATATTAGTATCAAGTTGATACAAAAGTTGTCAGACTGGGTTTTTTTTTTTAGCCCTAACTTTATGGTCTTTACTTGAGACATCTAAAACTTTAGAATAAACAAATATTGGGAAAAACTTGTAGCTATATTAACCTAGTAAAAATAGACTAGAAGCAGCAGCTAGATTATCTATTTTAAAAGCTCAGTAACATTAAAGAAAAACTTTTTAAAAATTCTCACTTATGCTGTATGTCCCATTAGTTAAATAGCGTGGACCATTATAGTCACAGCCAGGTTGAAGTAGGAATCATCTCAAAAATTGCTTCCACTGTCAATACATAGTTGGAAAAGAACATGGTAAATCATGTATTTTCAGAACTTCTGACCTGAAGGGATCACCATCACTGCTATTTATATTAGTGGGCCAAAAAAAATTGAGATAGCCACATTTATATTCCAAAGAGGTGAATAAGAGTAATCTTTCCATGTGTAATTCTAAATTGTTACATATCAAATAGCACAGCCTCAAGATAAATACATGAAATATCATATTTATGAATAAAATAATTGATAGAAGAGAGAAAATACATAGGACAAGAACTCCGAATACTAGACAATCTGTCTTGTAAATATAGGTTGTCTAATCCAATGCCTATTTGATAATACCTTCCTCTCTAGCTCCTAGGATGTCCCAATCTGACAGATACCACTGTAATTTTAAACCACCAAATGGAAGTCCCTCTCTGTCCAGAATTTATTCCTGCTGGTGGGTTCTTGGTCTCGTTGACTTCAAGAATGAAGCCGCGGACCTCGCGGTGAGTGTTACAGCTCTTAAAAGGTGGCGCGTCCGGAACTGTTTGTTCCTCCCATGGGTTCATGGTCTTGTTGACTTCAGGAATGAGGCCGCAGAACCTCTCAGTGAGAGTTACAGCTCTGAAGGGTGGCCGCGACCCGAAAAGTGCACTACACCAAAACTCACTGTGAATAGCAAAAGCACAAGCTTTTCAAACCGTGGAAGTGGACCCGCAGGTTGGCTGCTGCGCTGGTGGCCAGTTTTTATTCCCTTATTTGGCCCCCGCCCATGTCCTGCTGATTGGTCCATTTTAAAGAGTGCTGATTGGTCCATTTTACAGGATGCTGATTGGTCCATTTTACAGAGTGCTGATTGGTCCATTTTTACAGAATGCTGATTGGTGCATTTACAATCCTCTAGCTAGACAGAAAAGTTCCCCCAGTCCCCACTTGACCCAGGAAGTCCAGGTGGCTTCATCTCTCACCTCTAGCAATACTTCTTTTTCTGCTTATTAGTGAGCACTTTTGCCAAGAGAATGATTCAGAGTGAAGGCCTATTCAAATGAATATCTCAATATGATTACTATGCCAGGTTCCAACAACGTAAGTCTACATTCATTCCAAGAAATACACACATGTAATGACAAAGCAATCCTAATGTGGTTGAAAGTGAGAGATAAGGGGATTAGAAACGCTAAGTGGCTGAGCCATCCAATATGCAAGGCTGTACAGTCTATAACTGAGCCTAAGTCCACCACGTGTTAATTCCTACTTTCAGGTCAGGGACAATGTCTTAACTCTTTCTTGATTCGAAGCTTTTATATATCTAAAAAGTAGTCATAAGTTGTTAAGTTTTGTTAGGAGAATGGACTGAGCAATACAGCTCAAGAAGATACGTAACATGCCAACACAGTAAAGAACCATGGCATGTTAATTTTAGCTTCAATAACCAAAGATAATGTGGGTTTTTAAAAAATTAAACAAAACAAAAAAGAAGCACAACTACATTTTTTCCTAAACATCACTGGCAGTAATCTAGAAAACTGAAGCGTTGTCAACAGAAACTACTGCATCTGTTCCGCATCGGCCTTGTTTACCAGTTGAAAAGTTGAAATAGAACAACTATGCTTTCCTCAAGTTGTATTTGCATTTTTATTTTTTAGAATATGAACTCAAAGTCTGAAATTTGGAATGCCAGATAAAGCTGGATAAAGATAACCGATTTAAAGGTATCCTTGATTTTTAGACTGTTTGAATCAAGCTATTGACTTAGTACATTAATTTGATTCACATTATAATTTAGTTTAAATACTTAGATAGCTGTTTTGAAAAGCCTTTTTAAATAGACTTAAGAGAAGGAATTCCATTTCCAACAAAAGTATTTCCTTAAAAGGTCTAATTTAGCCTTGAAAGGTTTTTAGGGATGGTGGTTAGTTTTTAAGTATAGTGATTTATTTTAAAAGTGAACCAAAGTTAGTGAAAAAGAAGAATGCAGTTAACAAGGTAACAACTAAAAATTTGGCCTTTATTTTAAATGAACAGTATCTTGTAATTATCATGCTATTTTTTACCATTACATAATATCAGAGCCAGCAATGTTTATTAACTAGAAAATATGTGTTCAGTGAAAATGAGTTCAGTAGTTAAACAAGAATGGAGCATGTTTTATACCATCTCATCTCATTTGATCTTTTACAGTATTCATTAATTGTTTGGAGAATCCCTTCAGTAAAGAAATGTGTTTAACTATAGTTTCCTAAAAGGGGTTGATAACAAAATAATTTTTTTTGTTTTGTCTTTATTTCTTCTAAAAAGAAAAAACAAACAAATTTTTTTGTTTTTTTACACCAGAAAATCTATTGACATTTTTCAGAACACAGCAATTTCGGAAATACTAACCCAAATCAAACACTTTAATATACATAGCTAAAATTTCAAATATGTAGAAGGACAATTATAAACCCCAGTGCAAAGGGGAAAAGGAAATTTCCATTTTTCTTTGTACAAGTCACATCCATCTCCACTATTAAAATAATAATAATTATAACATACTGAGTACTTACTATGTATGAGAAGTGCACACTCTAGCACCTTGCACATATTAACTCTTAATTCTACTGAATCAACTTCCTCCCAAAATGCGGGAAATGAACATTTCCAGGTAACAGAAGCTACTGAAGCTGATGAATCACTGCATTTGTAAAAGGAGAGAGATCTAAGGCCAAGAAACGCTGGCCAAATGTCTAATTCTTGTAAACTCATGTGTAGAGCTGATACGATAGAAAGAAATTGAAGGAAACCCACTTAGAAGCTATTTCAAGCCTTGCTGTCAAATCCTCAAGGATAACAAATAAAGAAAGTAGCAGAGCCACATAAATTAGCTGTATTAATCATATGTGTCAACTAGCTTTTATTCAACATGTGTGATTTTTTAATTTCAGTTTTTTTAATAGCTTCTGAAAGCAAGTTTTTCTTTATAAAATTTTAAAATATTAGTACTCTCACTTTCATCAAAATTGTAATTACTATCTCATTTATGAATAGATTGAAAACAAATCTTAGAGTTTCCCTCAGAATTGAAAGGAAGTTTCAGCATTACAAATTTTTTAAATTAACCTTCTGGATTAAAAGAATAAAGGAGAAAGAAAAAAACACATTATACTTTCAATGGTTTTAGAAAAAGAAATTGATAAATTCTCCATTAGTTTGTTTCGCTGCTCAGGAAACTACTAGTAGAAGATCTTCACCAGAATCTCTATCAGAAATGTAATATAAAATATACCTTTTTAATATCAAGGAAAAGACAATATATCTACTACCACTGCCTCTAATGAAGATTATGCTGGAGTTCCTAGCCAGTGCATAATAAGAAATTAGACAGGGGTTGAAATATAGAGGTAAAGGGAAAGAGAGAGAGAAGAATCAAAGAAAGAAAAGGGTGTAAGTATGAGTTAGAAAGAAAGAAGAACACTAAAGATAATAACTGTACTGATGAGATTCTTAAAACTAACAACAAACAAATTTTATCAAAGATAAGATCATTGTTCAAATATCATTCCTATAAAAAAGCATCAGCAATTAGAAAATGAAATTCTGAATTAAAAAGTATTTTACAATTATAACGTCGACAATAAAATAGAAACTTACCAATTAATCTGCAATTCAGATGGAGGCATATGAAAAACAATAAAGCTTTTAACAATATAAAATTCATCCTCAAAATACCAGATAAAGCACTTTCGTGAATGTGAAAGATCAATATCATAAAGTGTTTTTTTTCTAAATAAGCTTCTTTGATTAATTCCAATTAATGTAACAATAGAATTTACACATGACTTGATAATTTATGCTGAAATTTGGTATAGCTTATCAGTGAACCAAGGATAACAATGGACATTTTTAAAAAGGACAAGAAATAACCCTAGTAGACTATAATTGTGACACCTTAATAATTATGATCATCTATGTTTTAGCATATGCTATTTCCTAAAATGATGTTTCTTCATTACTTTTCTTTCCTAGCCCAGAAATGTTTTTTCATCAACATATCTTATGACCTTCTTAAAGCTTTTGACTTTTTTTTACCAGCCCCACACTCCTTTAAGAGTTCTGAACCTTGTTTGTGCCATGGACATTTTTCAAAATATGTTGAAGAGTAGGGAACTCTTCACAAGATTAGTTGGAATGTGTAAAATATTACACACAGAAAAAAAAAGTAAATCAATCCCACTGAAATAGAAAAATATTGCTTATATAATGTGTGGGTGTTAACAGACAGAGCAGGTGCCCTTAGTCTACTACCCTCCCCAGTATTATTTCATGTATTTTTCTCTCTGTCTTCAGTACAAAATTAATCTGTACAGATTTTTTTAAAAGACATTTAACTGATATTTTTTTCATAAGTATAAAGATAAAGACTCTGAAAATTTATTTTTTACTTCAAATGAAAGCATGGGCTGCTGTTTATTTTTTAAATAATTATTTTTTATAAAATTCACAAATATTTCATTAAAATATACTTCATTTTTATCATGGAAATTGTATTTGTGAATTCACAGAAAAAAGGCATAGTCTGTATAAGTCATATGTGTCAAAAAATTAATGTAAATATCTATTTCCCCATCTAACTCAAAAACTGTGAACTCGTTGAGAAGACAAGTTATTCGTTTATCTCTAAATCCCACAGCACATAACACCTGGTTCACAGTTGGTGCTAATGTTTGTTGAGTCTATGAATCAATATATCAAAGCATGAACAAATAAATTGCCTCACAATATATCATTGTTTAAAAATCTCTTTTAAATACAGCTATTTCCAAATACCATGAGTATGTATAGTTTTAATTCAAAATTAAGTATTTTAAACAACCTTTCATATATGTTAGATATAATCAGATGAAAATATACTGCTTTTCTATGATACTTTGTTTAAGGACAATGATGAAACTCTGAGAAAAGCTTACACTGATTTCCTCAGAGATTTAAATTTGCCAATGATATTAAACATACAGGAATTCTTAACTGTTGAAAGTTGTTATCACCTTGGGGCATAATCATTTACAATTTTGGGCAATTGAAATTTTTTTCTTCCTTGTATTTTTTCAGATTAGAAGAAAACATTTAATTATAATTCTTGGTGTACAATCTCATTTTTAAAATATGTAATGGCACAAAACTGTTTATTGTAATGGTATTTTATAGATTTAAAATATGCTTTCATAATTATGTCATGATAAATGAAGTCACAGTCTTGTAATTTTATCAGAAATATCTATTTTTATTGTAATTATTGTTATAGAGCTCAATTTTTGGAAAGATGGTATGAAAAGTACTAGAGAAAATAATTAATTTTGTATTTTTTCCCTAAGATTGAACACAAAGTCATACAAAGGAACAAGGAAATGAATGGAAAGAGAAAATCTAATTCTCCTTGTCAAGAGAGTCTTCACTATGTACAAAATTACTTAATAGAAGTAACAAAGAAAAAAAAAGAATTCTAACTTTGGTCCCAGGCTCATAATTACTGCAAAACAAACTCTAATTCAATTTTTCACAACCATGATCAGCTAGTAAATGTCTTGGAGGTCTGATGTCTCTTGCTGTGCATGCTGGAATTATTGCACATAGAACTTACTGCACTGTACTTGGTAGATTTTACTACCAATTGAAGAGGATTAAAACAAAACATGGTTAATTTTCTCTATATCCCAAATTTCTTTCAAAATATGGCCAAAAAGTCAAAATCTAATTACAACTTCATTTCCTTATCCCACACAGCTTTACCAAAACTACTTTGAGATGACTTTCTTAGGACATCTCAACTCTAAAACTATGATTTCTACAAGAGGTTTAAACAAATTTTTCAGGCCCTTATCTCATGGGTATCCAAGAGTGGAATCCAGTAGACAATTTAAAAAGAACTTCCAGCTCTCATTAATTGTGTTAAATTTTTCCAAAACAAACCAAATATAAACAAGCAAACAAAAAGCCAATAATTGGTCCTGAACAGTGGTTTGGTAATTCCCCTATTAAAGATGAAATAAAGAAATTCAAAGAGAATGCTATAATTGGGACTAACATACTTAAAAATTCCCCTTGCCCTTCAGTAAACCTATTAAAAGAAAATTAAATGGAGTCCAAACACAACTAAAAAGCAAAAGTTAGATCCCTTTTCTTTCTTTAATTCACTAAGGCAAGGACTTAGTGTTTTCTCTGAATAAATGTACTTGCTCAATATCTCAGGATATCTCACAGTATATTAAATGCTTTGCTTGTTACAAATTGAGAGTTGGTAAGTTTAAAACAGCAAATGCATATTCTACTTTATTTTTCCTTATAACAACATGACTGATGGCAATTTTCACCCAGAGTAATTTTGCTGAAGAAGACAACACGTGCATAAATAGAATGCATAGTTTTCATTACTTTTTTTTCCCCTGCAGATAAGCATAAGAGAGCAGAAAGAGAAAGCATCATGCAAAAAAAAGAAAAGATAATCAAGGGAAAATAGAGTTCGATGCACATTGAAGCAAAATACCAGATAGGAAAAAAAGAGGCAGTAAATTATTCAGAAAGGAGAGGCAAAAAGATCATGTGATATTTACTAGATAATAAAATGTGAATGATATATTAGGAAGAAATAAGAAAAATAAGACAAAAATCAAATTAAATAAAAACGTATTGGCAACAATGTGGCAACAATAAAAAGTTGCTAGTAATGTGATCAGTGGGGTCGCCATGGTTAGTTTTAAACTTTGGCTCCATCTGTGCCTCAATTTCCTAACTTAAAAAGTGGGTATAATAGAGACAATGTAAAGATAAAATGCAATAATTATTTTGAAGGGCTCACAATATTATATAATTTACAGTAGCCATTACATAAGTAAAATGCATCATTAATAGTACTATATAGAATGTTTAACGTATTACAAAATGTTTTCAAAAACTTTAGCTCATTTGAACTTTAAGAAAACTTTGAATAAAGTCTAGGTGGATATCAATATCCTCATTTTGCTCATTAGGGGAATAAAGCTCAGTAAGTTACTCAGTGTGTATAAGCTCACAAAGTAACCACCTGGTGGAACTAGAACTTCAAGTCAGGTATCTGATTTCATAGTTTAGTATCTTATTTTTGTCTTTATGAAATTACCAAAATTAAAACATATATCTGTGCACTATATACTGTTTGGGAGGAAGAAAAGTACCCACTAACCATTTGCCTAAAAGAAAACCACAAAAGATATTATTACTATTTTAAAAATTATATTTGAGACACACTGTTACTTATTTATGCACTTAATTTATAATTATTTATTGAGAATTTATATGTATCAGGCATATGTTCTAGGTGCTTGGGATACATTACTGAATAAAAGTGAAACCCATGCCTTTATAAAATTTATAACCTAGATGGAGGATATTGACAATATTAATAAACATTAGAATAAGTAATTGATGTAGTGTGATAGAAGAGGACAAGTTCTATGGTTAGACCAGGGAAGAGAAGGATCAGGAGTATAGAGTGGTAGTCCAATTGCAAATGTAATAGCTTTTAATAGATATTATTAATATCTATTAAATATTACTAATATTATTATACTGAATATTATTAATAACAATTTTTTAAAGAAATCTAAGTGGTAGTCCAATTGCAAATGTAATAGCTTTTAATAGATATTGTTAATATCTATTAAATATTACTAATATTATTATACTGAATATTATTAATAACAATTTTTTTAAAGAAATCTAAGCCTCAGAACACATTTAAAATATTAAGGGATTTTTCACTGTTTATTAGCATCAAATATTTTAAAATAGTTATATAAATATTATTTCCCGATTATTTAAGGCGTAAAAGTAAAAGGCCGATATAATGATGTACTAATTAAACACATATTTATATCTTTATCTATATGTCTATTATAATCATGACAGATAAAAGAACAACTTCCTTATTATATCACAGCTCTTACGAATAATAATATGGGCAAAGAAAATAGTCAAATAAATAGGTAAAAGACAAAGTAGGCAAAAGTAGTTCACGGTAAAGGAAATAGCCAAGATTATATTCTTAAAAATCACTCTCATTAATGAAATATAAAACAGAATGAGTTATGTGAAGCCATCTCACCTAAAACATGGCACAAATTAAGAACGTGGACAACACTCAAAGAATGTAAGCGTGTAGGGAAAACAGTCTCTACAATTGAAAACTGAGATGGCTTTTCTGAAAGATGAATTGGTTGTAGTTACGAAAAGTTGAAAGCACATTTTGACCAAACAGGATCATATCTCAATATTAAACCAGAGAAAACCTCATATGAGTATGCATTTGATGTATGTGGTAGGTAGAGTTTTCACATGGCCTCGAAGATTCGTAATCCCTAGTGTTCATACATTTCTTACAGTCATTCTATTAAACACTAATCTGGGCACTACTGTGAAGTGATTTACAGATGTAATTACAGTTACAATTTAGATGACCTTCAAGTAAGGAAATTACCTGGCTGGGTTTGATTTAATCACATGAGCCCTTTACAAGCAGAGAGATGGTTCTGGATGATGGCAGGAAAAGGAAGTCAAAGAGCTGTGATCTGGCTTGCCTGAAAAAAGCAAACATTCATTCCGCACACTGCCTAGAGGGACCACATGGCAAGGAACTGCAGGTGTTCTCTAGGACTGAGTGGTCCCCAGACAACAACTAGCAGATCAATGAGGATTTTGGTCCTACCATCTGAAGGGAATGAACTCTGCCAACAATCAGTAACCTTGAAAGAGGATCCTAAGCTTCAGATGGGAACACAGCCTGGCCAACACAGCATTGATTTCAGCCTGGTGAGACCCTGAGCAGGGAATCCAATCATGCGGTAGATTCTAACCTACAGAACTATGTAGTAAGGCTATGTTAAGCCATAAAATTTGTGATAATTTGTTATGCCGCAAGAGAAAACTAATGCAATGTATAAGAATGTTTATGTCTTTATTACTTGGCAATAATAAAAGTCTGAAAAAACCTGCTGATTAATGAGTGAAGGAAGTTAGGAAGTAAGAGGTGATTTCCATGTTTCACTATATGATAATAACAACATTAAGTTAGTTAATAAAATAATGAAAGTAACATAAAATATCTTCTGGTTTTATTTGCCTTCTCTTCACCCATTGGTGAGGCCTTGAGTCCCATCCAAGGGTTTTAGAGATGGCCAAACACATGACACTTGACCCTGGACAGATCACTTTGACAGCAGTTTATTAGTCACATAAACTCATTTCCTGGGGGAGAGAATCTGCTTTGCCAATGGGCCTATAGCTAGCCTTTTTCCTGTGATGACATACAACAATCTTATAACAACAGAAAACATTTATTCATCACATTCTACTTGGAGGACACTCTTCTATGTACTGCAGATATTTTTAACTCACTTTATACTTGCAAACAGGTAAATATGTGTATATGTAAATGCATATATAAACATGCAAATGTTGCTTTTTGCTAACATAAGATATTCACATGTATAGAACTAGAAAAAATATCAACCACTCAGCCATCCATTCATGAAAACATTTTGTTCACCAGTATTTTCAAAGCAGAATGCTGAGTGTCTGCAATCTTCCAATAAATCGATTCACAATGTCCCTCTCTTCGTGATTATTATAGTGTGGTAAGAGCAACAAAATTAATATACTTAGCTACAATGTGATGCACATAATTATAAGTCAAGAACAGGGTTCTATGGGATCCTGTCAGAAGGCTCTCTGTCCTGATCTTTGGTTCACAGGCAGGCTTATCACTGTAGACAAAGAATACAATTATCCAGGTGGAATTTGAATGCAGTAATACCTAGTGCATAAATTAAGTCTCCTCATCTTAAATAATTTATGCATTGCCAGCAACAGGGATTTTACTGGATTATGGGGGTAGCGAAAGGCTGGGGCTTCTATTTTAGCTGGCAGATTTAGCTCTCCTTTCAGCAAGCCCTAGAGCTTTGAGATTGTACAAAAGGAAACACTGTAAAAAAACGGTTTCTGTGGTCCCTTGTGTGCGAAATGGGGGCGGGGGGAAGGTGTCCTGAATAATTGAAGATAAAAAATACTTCTAAACTTCGTTATGTTGGGAGCCTGAGGAAGAATATCATTTTATTTTTCTTTCCTTGGCAGTGAAAATAGGAAGAAAAGGAGTCTCAGAACCGCTCTTAATATTATCTGAGGATTTTGTAATATCAATCTCTCACATAAGGATGTCTTGACACTTGCTTCTATCTATCAAACACGATGTGAATACACAATTCCTTCCCAAACTCTTTTTCTAAATCTAAAAACCATTGTTTACTGACACTGAAATTTTGATCATTGTAAGCATTGAGCTATTCGACATTAAGAATTATTTGTGGTCGGGCACGGTGGCTCGCGCCTGTAATTCTAGCATTTTGGGAGGCCGAGTCGGGTGGATCACTAGGTCAGGAGATCGAGACCATCCTGGCTAACACGGTGAAATCGCGTCTCTACTAAAAATACAAAAATACAAAAAAAATAGCCTGGCGTAGTGGCTGGCGCCTGTAGTCCCAGCTACTCGGGAGGCTGAGGCAGGAGAATGGCGTGAACCTGGGAGGCGGAGCTTGCAGTGAGCCGAGATCATGCCACTGCACTCCAGCCTGGGTGACTGAGCAAGACTCCGTCTCCAAAAAAAAAAAAAATTATTTGTGAAGACTTCTTTTATTTTAGTAATGCATTCATTTACTTATTGAAATTAGTCTTTTGTAGAAGTACTGTACATAGCATTCTAGTAGCTATTATAAATTTACCAGATTTATTTTTCACTATTGCTTATTAAAATATTTTAATTAGTTCCTGATTATAAAAGAATGTGGAAAACTCAATACATACTCAGAACTTGAATGAAATATATACAAATCAAGAAAATATTATGTTCCTTTTCATATTTTTGGAGAAAGTTAAAACTGCGTTGGGGAAAAAGAGACTGATATACTTCAACAAACATTTTTGGAAGAACAAATTCTATATTCCTGGTTCTGTACTAAAGTATTATATAGCTATTGATATGGAAATAGAAATTCTCTGTAGATGCAGATTAGTGGAAATACATTTATCTATCCAATATTATATAATAGTAGAAAATGAACATTTATGAAATATCTGTTGTTAAGTACTCATGGATTCTTGCACAAAGAATAGCTCATAAACCCTCATAAAAATTCAGCAAGTTAAGAATGATGGAATCAAAGCCATTCTAGCTTTGAGACTTTGAGCAAGTCAACCTCTGCCACTGAGTTTTCTCACCTGTAAACTTAAGTTTAATAATCACATTTCCATCACAGAGTTGTAGATAGGATTAAATAAACTTCTATAAAACTGTTCTGCATATCTAATAAATCATCAAAAAGTCAAGCTATTATTAGAAAAAATTTTAATAGTTCTTTTTTTATGTTGGGAAAACCTTCTATAAGAGAGTGATAGTCCATCTAGCTATTGAAAGATCATGAAAATCTTCCACTGAAAATTTGTCTTGCATTCTAGAAAAAGACACAGCATGTGAAAAGTGAAATATTCTTAATGATACAAGAAGATTTACTGTGGCTAAAACATGTAGTGATTTAGTTGGAGTGGCAAAATACGAACTTAGAATGTAGGTTTGCTTATTTGAGTATCTATTTCCACAGGTCCTTAATAAATGCCAGTTGCTGTAAAACCAGAATAATATAACTACAACTGGAATCAGAACTATATAACAGAATCTATGTAGTTTGTTGTTTTAATGCTTGGCACAAGATGAAAACCCATGGAACTGTCATTGTGGTGTTGCTGAGGGTGTGATTGTCATTACTTTACAATTCCGTGTATTTGAGCCTTTATCTTCTTTGTGATGAGTTAGAAAAATGAAAGAGTCATATTTGCGTTTTAAGATCAGTATCACATTGGCAGTAGTTTGGAGAATGCAATGAAAGTGTGAAAGCTAGAATAGACAGGAAAAAGTTGAAATATTCCAGGTACACAAAGAAAACAAATTGATTTTCAACAAATGCATGAGAAAGAGAAGTGCTGAACAACTTAAATAGTATGTAACAGGTGGAATAAACCAAGTTTTTGACTAAATATGTTTCTATGGAGGAATAGAAAAGGTCAGGAGAGAAGATCAATGAATATGTGCAATCTGCTTTAAAGGACCTGGTGGATGATGGGATCATTAACCCGTGATGAAAATGCTAGAAGAGTAGCCACACTGGGACTCAAGGTACATAGCTTCATTCGGAATGTGTAAAATGTGTGTCCATATGCTACAGATGTGGAAAATTTTCAAATTTGGAAAACTAAAACTGAAATCTTCCTAGAAATTGCATTAATACCGTAAAGTTTTACAATAATGTAAGTTCAGTTGTATAGTTGATGACAGCATATAATTTGTGTAAGATGAATAAAATATGACTATAAAATAATTATGCTGATTATTACTACCTTTAAAATTATTTGCCTAATTTTGCACTGAATTTTATTTTATGTATGTGTATTTAGTACAATGTTGGAGCTAATGCTACATACTACTGGCACACTAGGAATATATTTAATTCTGGATATTTATATAGATATAATTGCCGTTGCAGGCTGGTGGCTTTGATACAAAAGAAATAATACTCTCCTTGGAGCAAAAAGACTTCATTTAAACCTCTACATTCCCATTTGCTCTGAAACACTGGGTTAATCATTTAAATCATCTAAGACTGAATGTTCCTTTTCAAAAATAAAAATGATAATGTGTATTCGGCAGATGATATTTTCCAAAATAGCTGCAACAACATTTCCCATCTCACCTGCTCTTCCAGAGCTTTGATACTCTCATTTCAAAAGAGACTGACTCTGCCTTCTCGTCCCTTGAAACTGAACAGGCTTTTGAGACTGCCTGGACAAGCCTAGTACAAGTAGAGAAAGTGGCATGTGATTTCTGAGGCTAGGTCAGCAGAGTTAACAGAGCATCCACACAGATCTCTCTGTTGGGATTCTTGCTCTCATAACTCAGCATCCATTCTATGAGGAAGCCAAACAGCTATGTGAAAAGCTTGTACATGTGTTCTAGCTGATGGCTTCAGCTAAAGTCTCAGCTATCATCCAGCATCAACTGTCTGTCATTGAGTGAGTGATCCTTTACAAGATTCCAACCCCTAAAGTGTTCCTGGTCACTCCAGTTGATGCCTCATAAAACTGAGCCAAGCTGTCTTCTGTGTCCTTCTCAGATTGTAGATTTGTCAGCAGAACGAACAGTTGCTTTTTCTTTAAGCAACTAAGTTTTGGAGAGGGTAGTTACATAATAGATAAATGGAATACTCACCATATTTTCCAGAAATATTTAAATTAAATATTATATGAAAAAAGTTTTAGAGCTTTGAAGTCCTTTACAAATGAAAGGATGAGTATTATCATTCCTAAACATCTTCATTTTAAACGCTGCCTCTGCCAATGTTTTTATTGGCCACAGTGTCTTGTAAAATAATAAAACATGGGCTTTATTTGTAAGTTAATCTGTACCTTAAATAAAGTTTACATCTTGACAGTAACAATTGATGGGTAGAGTATGTTTCCCCAACCATCTTTTATCACTCTGTAAAAATCAAATAACAAATGACTGTTGATTACAGGTCTGCTTAATATATATTCCAGTAAGACACACCTAGAAACCCATATACTAGCTGTCCTTCTTCTTGATACTATACTCCTTGGAATTCCAGGAAAATTTATTTTATTAGATTTTGATTCTTCCTCTTTGACTCCTGTTTTTTGTTTTTTTTTTTTTTACACACACACGCACGTACATGCCTGATCTTTTACTCTTCTCATCTTGCTTTGGGGAAAAAAGACAAACAGTATGAGCCTTTAGGTCCATTTCCTTTTTTTTTTTTTTTTTTTTTTTTTTTTTTTTTTTTTTGAGATGGAGTCTCACTCTGTCACCCAGGCTGAAGTGCAGTGGCGCGATCTCGGCTCACTGCAAGCTCCGGCTCACTGCAAGCTCTGCGTCCCAGATTCACGCCATTCTCCTGCTTCAGCCTCCCGAGTAGCTGTTACTACAGGCACCCGCCACCTCGCCCTGCTAATTTTTTTGTATTTTTACTAGAGACGGGGTTTCACCATGAGGGAAAGGGGGACTGAGGTGGGGAGGAAAGGGGGGACGAATTGGTTTTTACTCAATTCCCCCCACCCCGAGATGGGGGTCTCTCTCTGTTGCCCAGGCTGGAGTGCAATGGTGCAATCTCGGCTCAATGCAACCTCCACCTCCCAGGTTCAAGAAATTCTCCTTCCTCAGCCTCCCGAGTAGGTGGGATTACAGGTGTGCACCACCATGCCCAGTTATTTTTTGTGTTTTTATAAAAGAGACGGGGTTCCACCATTTTGACCAAGCTGGTCTCCAACTCCTGATCCGCCCTCCTCGACCTCTCTAAGTGCTGGGATTACAGGAGTGAGCCACCTCGCCTGGCCTTTTTTTTTTTTTTTTTTTTTCAGTTTAAGTTCTGGGATACATGCGCTGAAGGTGCAGGTTTGTTACATAACCCATTTTATTGTTGTTGTTGTTGTTTGTTTTTTACCACAAATGGGGAGGTAGGAACCGCAAAGAAACACTAGTTTCTTAGTGGGCCGCCAGCTCTTGGTTCACTGATCAATCGCACCCAAACTCCTTCACTAACTTAAAAAAAAAAAATACTGTGGCAATGTTCGTTTACATAAGACTTGGAGCAAAGCCGCTGCCACAATCTGCTGCAGCCTCCTGTGGAGTTACAGCCACCAAGCTCTTCACTTTCCCCAAGAGGCTCCCACGCCTCCCCCACCCACAGGGGAGCCCGCAGTCCCTCTCGGCTCTGAGTCCCTGGGGAAGGCCGCGAAGAGAGGCCGAAGGCGCCCTGGCGAGAAGGGAGGATGGGGACAGTGGGGAGTGCCTGGGCTTCAGTTCAGGACCCCGTTATTCCACGGAAAAATGGAACATTTCGCCCTCTCTTCCAATCTAAATCTAGCACTAGTCTAAGTCTATCCTGCTTGCTTCTAATTTAATTTTATTTATTTTTAGACTTCTAGGTTTAGGCTTGTTTACATTCTCACTTTAATTGATATACACATCTAGTTTTTCTTATTTGGCAATGAATGCCATGCATTGCTGCATTGTGTTCATTAAGGTAAAGCTAACAGCTGAATAAATAATTAAAATCTCAGCGGCTTAAAATAATACTAATCTTTTTTTTTTTTTGGCAGAATCTCACTTTGATGTCCAGGCTGGAGTGCAATGGTGCGACCTTGGCTCACTGCAACTTCCGCCTCCCAGGTTCAGGTGATTCTCCTGCCTCAGCCTCCCTAGCAGCTGAGATTACAGGCGCCCACCACCATGCCCGGCTAATTTTTGTATTTTTAGTAGAGACGGGGTTTCACCCTGTTAGCCAGGATGGTCTTGATCTCCTGACCTCGTGATCCGCCCGCCTCGGCCTCCCAAAGTGCTGGAATTACAGGCGTGAGCCACTGCGCCAGGCCCTAATTATTATTTTTTTTAACTCGTAAGTTCGATATTGTTCAAGAAGTGATTGGCAATCCAAGTTATTTCCATCTCATGGCTCTACCATCTTTATGCAATGACAAACCACCTTAGAAAGGGAAAGACCGCCAAGGAACCTGCTGGAAGTGCATTTTGGAAACACTGAATATCTTTTCTACTTACATACCATTGATTGAAGCCAATTTGATTGATGTAGTCTACTTCTGTGTCCAAAAGAAATAAAGCAGGTCTGAAGATCATCTAGCAGTTACTCTCATCTAGCAATTCTTCTATGAACACTGAAATTGTGTCCCTTCATCTCTGAATTTTTCAGAGCTCAATAAATAATTGCTGAATAGACCTCATTTCCAGCTTTAGCTACCCTAAATAGTATTTCCTTCCTCTACCTAACACAACCCTCCCCAAGTGAATCCTGTTCTGTTAGTAATAAATATTAATCAATTACATTTCTCTTAGGCATCCTTTGTCTCAGATTTCCATTTACCCTGTTTCTTCTCCTCCAGACATACTTCCTTCTGTGGATATTCTAGCCATCATTAGAGGCAAGAAGAGAATTTATTCTCATGAACAGTAAAACCATGTCTCTTCATCTTTGATTTCCCAAGAGTTTAATAAATATTTGTTTAATTAATATTAGTTCAGCATTATCCATGCCATGGAAGTTTTTATAAAGTTGCAGTTCCCTTTGAAAAGGTTTTTGTTGGCCTGAAGCGGTGGCTCACGTGCGTAATCCCAACACTTTGGGAGGCTGAGGTAAGTGGATGGCTTGAGCCCAGGAGTTCAAGACCAGCCTGAACAAAACCCAATCTCTACAAAAAATGCAAAAATTAGCCTGGCGTGGTGGCACACTCCAGTAAATCCCGGTTACTCTGGAGGCTGAGGCACGAGAATCACTTGAACTTGGGAGGTGGAGGTTACAGTGAGCTGAGATCATGCCACAGAGTGAGATGGAAAAGTTTTTTGTTCCATTGGAATGGTAATATGGTAACCCGCTTCAAATTCTTGTCTGAGTATTATTCTGTCTGATCATCTTGATGTTGTAGAGACACAGAATGCTAAGAAAATGTATACAAGAAAGATTCCTAACATATTGCCTAGGAGAGCTTGATGACAACTTAGAGGCACAAGGATATGTCAGGAGATGAGCTATCAGCATATGGTCAAGAATAATTATGGTGGATGTGTGGGAAAATAAGAGAGATTCTGCCAACTGTAAATGCATTTAACCCTAGTCATTCTCTGTACTGAATATGATAACACATATAATTATCAAACATTAAAATTATTTCCAATATATATGTTAGCAGATTTATATTTCTGTTTTATTCTGTTTCCTTTTTAGTAATTTTAATGTCAGAGCATAATATTGGAATACATATAAATATGGCCTTTCCACATTATTATTTCCTTTATACTATAAGCTATATTTTCTTATTTTAGTTTGAAAAGGTTTGGCACCAGATTTTTTGTTAAATTAAGAAGAGTAATCATATTATTTAAAATTATTTTTGCTCTCTAATCATTCTGAAAAGTACTATCTGGTTTCAACATTTTCTCAATGTATAATCATTGAAATAAAAACACCTGCATTTATGACATCTTTACTTTGTTTCTCCTGGATCATCAAAACTAGGAATGACATTTGATCATCTGATTGCTTTTTGTTCTAACTTTGTAATTTTCACTCAAAGATTTCCTGTTGGCATATTAGCGTCTGTTTATTTTAAAGCATGTAATTATGACAAATAAATAAAAACAACTTGAGCTATGTATTGAATTCATTCCAAAATAGTTTGAAGAATGAGGCAAAGTTAATATACCCAATGTTTTCTTGGGGGGAAAAAAAAGAAATTAAAAAACCCAACAAGCAGAGAAAACTGCTCAATGATTATGAAATAAGCACATTTTCATGCTGTGCATACCAGCAGACAGCCAGAGGGCTGAGACAAATGGGGTATTGAGTAGTTCTCTTATTGGTTCAACAGGTGCTTGCACATTTCATGTATATTTAATGAAAACAGAAGCCATTTGCTAATTCCTATTAAAGGTCTATCCTTAGGCACCAAGTTCCATCATTTGGTACATTTCTTATCACCAAGCTCTTTGCTAAACTAAACCATAGTTTAAATAGAACTCTTCTTATTCTCTCATTCTAAAACTACATGAAATTTTAGAGGTCCTGGAATATTTCCAACCTCTCTGTATGTCTGCCATATTTCCAACTTTCCTACTATAAGACATCTTAAATTGAATGGAGTTTTTGCTACTTTATGTTTACTATTACACAAGCAAATATTGTCTCAAAATTTTTCACACTGTATTCTTATAACCAGACTATAACCTATTCCATATTCTAGTTTTATTTAAACAGGAAAGTTGACATTTAAAAAAAAAATCTTCCCTCATTGCCATATCTCAGGTATATTTCAGCTGTTCTTTTCTTTTAACATTCTTCGATTTATAATTTCTGTTTGATCTCAAGAATAAAGAATGGTTGCTCAGTTGAAATTACAAAATAAATGTTAAACTCTTGACCCTATTCCCCCTAACATTTCTCTAGTACTTTCAGATTACACACATCAATTCTAGTCCTTCTAGTGAAGGACTTCCTCTAGAGGTATTTTCAGTTTGATTTTAACTATATGTAAGAAATTCATGATGGTCTAAATTAGAGGTAAATTAGAGGTAGAAGAATACCTTCTTACAGTTAAAACAGTCATGAAAAGTATAGTAGGTGTTTTTTTCCAAAACTTTAATGTTGAAATTATTAATGGAATAATGTTAAAAAGCCTACTTATAAATCCGAGCTTCACCCAATTTGGCCATATGTCTTAATTGGCTCAAAATAATAAAAAAAATCTTCCATAATGTAGAATTAAAAAACACATTCTTTTATTCACTCAAGCATCGAGTAATATAGACAAGAATTACTAATTCAATGCATAGTGCTACACATTGGTGATACCTTAATGAGTAACAGAAACACAGCTTCTGTCCTCATGAATCTAAAAGTCTAAGGATAAATAGTCACAAAAAAACAAGTAATTATAAATGTTCCAATTTGGAAACTTGTGATAAAATTATGCATTTTCATCTCGGGATGACCAGAGAATGTTTTTAGAGAACGTTGACATTTAAGCTGAGAGTAATGAATGTCTGACACTAATAGCCAAGGTTTATTGAGCATTTACTGTGAGTTAGACTCAGTTCTAAGTGCTTTTCCTGTATTAATGACCTTCTTTTTATAACTCTCTGAGGTAGATACTGTAATAGTACCTATTGTATAGATGAGGAAACTAGGAGACAGTTAGGTATTAGGAGTTAGTTGTCAGAGTTAGTTGTCAGAGTAATGCACTCTGTTCCAAAACAACCACTTGTCCATGACACACACACACAAACACACACACACACAAAGCATGACATTTTCAAGGAACTAAAATCATGGTAGGCATTCATGATTGTGCAAGAGACACAAATTGCAAAGGACACACCTTAAAGAAACTCATAGTCAACATTAATTTTTTTTCTTTTTCACTTCGTTTTTTTTATTATGTCTGCAACAAAAAGTTTATGGAGGCTTCTAAGTAAGAGTGAACTGATGATATTAGTATTTTATAAGCATAGTGTTTTCATTTGTACTCCAAGAAGAATGAATTAAATGAAAGAAAACAAGCACTGTAAATCTGATTTTGATTTTTTAAGCATAAAAGACAAAAAAACATTCTTATGCACAGTTAAAAATTATTTTTATTTTCTTAGATCTTAAATAGACTTTTTCTTTTCTTTTTATTTTTTTTTCACATTCCTCACCAGAGCACAAACTGAATCCCTGGTTACTTGGTAAAACTTCCATAGCCAACTTTATAACCATTCTTTTCTTTTTTTTTTTTTTGAGATGGAGTCTTGCTGTGTCTCCCAGGCTGGAGTGCAGTGGCACAATCTCGGCTCACTGCAACCTCTACCTCCCGGGTTAAAGCGATTCTCCTGCATCACCCTCCCGAGTAGCTGAGATTACAGGTGCCCGCCACCATGCCCAGCTAATTTTTTGTATTTTTAGTAGTGATTGGGTTTCACCATATTGGCCAGGCTGGTCTCGAACTCCTGACCTCAGGGGATCCACCCGCCTCTGCCTCCCAAAGTGCTGGGATTACAGGCATGAGCCATCGCGCTTGGCTCATTATTTTCTTATTCCTCTTTTTTGAGCATGTTCCACTGTTTAATGGTGTTTATGCCAAAGATGAACATTTAAAAAAAAAAAACCTCTACTTTAAATCAGTTAATTTATTATTTCCAAGAAACTATGCTAAATGGTAAAATGAGAAAAAATATCAAGGTTGAAAAAATGAAGGTTCATAGGTAAAAATCTGGTAGTTTTATTTTGGTTATCAATTTATTTAAGTAACTTGGTATTGTACTTGTTCTTCAGTGTATCTCAAAAACTATTTTATTTCATGTAGTTTCCTCATTTATAATATACAGAATGAATTGCTTCCTCTTTTCACTCATAGCACATTAATAGCCATAATTACATATGGTAAATTACTCTTTATTTGTCCATTTATTAATCCAATTTGTATTTACCATTTTCAAACTTGTTCCAAAACAGGATTTTGATATGACCCACAGAGCATGATATAACAGAAGATAAAAATAAAATATGGAGAAAAAACTTTAAAATAAAAAAATAAAAAATCATAGTGTTAAAGGTGGATATAACCACAGTAGGTAAATGTACAAAATGTGTGCTCCAAAGTAACATTAATTCATTGGCTCGTAGTTAAGTTTTTATTTGTTTCTTCCATTAGATTTGAATATGATTGAAGATGGACATTGTCTCTCCTACATCTTTATGTCTGGCTCCTAAGAGGTCTCAATACATGTTTGTTAAATACATGTACGCATGAATGAAAAAAATGTGTGACGCTTTCCTAGCCCAAGACACTTTAGCTGAAATGGTGAGCCACCATAATTAGGTATTGCGAAATTAGATTAGAATAAAGATATTTAACAACGCTGTCTACAACCGAAAGCTTTGCAATGGGAAATATAAAAGCAGCCATGTAACATCTAAATAAATATTATCCATCAGATTTGACATTTATTAAGCAATACCAGCACACTGGGCACTGTCGTAAACACAAACTCTTTTTCCTAGTGAACTTAGATTTATTTGTGCCAATTTTTTTTTCCTGAAAAAGACTGATGCAATTTCATGGCAGATGGTAAAAGAGTACAGAAAGATGACTTTAGTTTTTTACTTTTATAGGCACTACCTTAAATCAATTCCTTTTGCTGGGAATTCCTCGTATTACCTGGACTAAACATTCCAATTACATTTTCACCCTTAATCACAGTGAAGAGATTTCTTTGATTAGGAATTACACACCTGTACTGATATTGTTGGTATTGCTTTGGCATTGTTGTTATTAAGACCATTCTTTCTTGTGCTTTTGAAGTAGCATAAGGCAATAGCTCAAAAAAATTTTTAACACTATGACCACAGTTCACTTTCATAACATTCTGATAAGCTCATATGAAACTGCCAACGCTCCAAAGATTATATGAAAGTAAAGCAAATCTTGGCAAAAACTTTCGCTTTGGACAGGATATTTAGAAAGAAATGTTACAAGATTGAAACAATGAAGTTGATGGTTTAAATATTTCAATAACATTAAAGAAATTTTATATGAAAATATTTATATGATTTCTAACCTGATAATGTTAACACTGCATGTATATATTACTATAGGCAAACTTTCAATAAACTATGTTGTACCAGTAAAATTACTATTGTAGAATTTTCTAATTTGTAACATGTTACTTTTTAAAAAAATATGCATATTTTTATTTTCTTTTCTGAGAAGAAGTCTCACTCTGTCACCCAGGCTGGAATGCAATGGTATGATCTCGGCTTACTGCAACCTCCACCTCGCAGCTTCAAGCAATTCTCCCACCTCAGCCTCCCAAGCAGCTGGGACCACAGGTGCGCATCACCACACCTGGCTAATTTTTTTTTTTTTTGTATTTTTAGTAGAAATGGGGTTTCACTATGTTGGCCAGGCTAGTCTCAAACTCCTGACCTCAAATGATCTGCCTACCTTGGCCTCCCAAAGTGCTGGGATTATAGGAGTGAGCCACAGTGACCAGCCTAAAAATATATGTAAATATTTCTGAGATTTTTGTTAAAATTCTGATTTTAAAATTTTACAATGATTTTTAATTATTAAGGCTTTTGGCTCAAATCTAAGAATGAACTCTGGCTTGTTTAGAAAAACATACAAAAGGAAAATTATTGGAGGAATCCTGATCTATATCATGGGAAACAAAGTCAAGAGGTGTTTGTAGAAACAGGACCAAAATTATATGAAAGACCTAAGGAGTGTTCCTGTTTCTAGCTCCATTCTTTTCTGTTCCAAAAGAGTAATCTTAACTCTAATTACCTAGAAGCCTTAACTTTTTTTTCCTTTCCTGGATCCATATGGCATAATATGATCGCCAGAAACTTTAAAAGTATTTATTGTAATTACTATAAAAAATAAAAACAAAGCCAGACACTGAAATGGTAAGGATGGATTTTTTTTTTTTTTTTTTTGAGACGGAGTCTTGCTCTGTCAGGATGGATTTTAATCTACCTTTGCAATAGGGAAAAGAATCCAGTGTGAACTGAACTCATTTTCCATTTATTCAGAGGATATTGGGCCTTTTAAGGAGAAAATGAGGGAGCAGGGAGGTGGAGCAAGTAGGAGCTCAACAGAAGAAGGGAAGTGAAAAACTACAAAATGTAGGCAGATGAGGACTGGCCCATGTGAGACTTAAATGGATGTGTTAACTGTGGTCATAAAAGTTAGGTGCTTCACTTTGGGAGGCCGAGGCGGGCGGATCACGAGGTCAGGAGATCGAGACCACGGTGAAACCCCGTCTCTACTAAAAATACAAAAAAATTAGCCGGGCGTGGTGGCGGGCGCCTGTAGTCCCAGCTACTCGGAGAGGCTGAGGCAGGAGAATGGCGTGAACCCAGGAGGCGGAGCTTGCAGTGAGCCGAGATAGCGCCACTGCACTCCAGCCTGGGCGACAGAGCGAGACTCTGTCTCAAAAAAAAAAAAAAAAAAAAAAAAAAAAAAAAAAAAAAAAAAAGTTAGGTGCTTTCCTCTCAAAATGACTGGGAGATAGGAGCCCTATCTTTCAGTATTGGCTGGAGTAAACAGTAAGTTTTTTCAGCAGCCTGGAGTTTTCTCAGGCAGTCACATTAAAGGGAAGTCTAGGGTCATCCTAATGTTGCAGACTTGAACTGTGAGAAACTGTTAGTGATTGTTCAATCTTTAGAGGCCAAGGTAGAAGTCTACTCAAAAGAAAGGTTCATAGGCAGGAGCCTAGCTAGAGTTTTGTCATTACCTAGAAACCTTGTTTATTTATATTTTCATTAAACTCTGTGGCAGACAAGGTTGCCAGAATCTCCAGAGTTAACATAACCTCCATTTTGCTGCAAAGAAATGGATTTCTCTTTTTATTTCATTTACAAAGTCATAGACAGTCCTTCTAAGACTAGGTCCTCACTTCTGAGCAAATCAGCCAGAAAGTGGGTTCACAATGTATTCATGTGGTAGCTCTATGGTAGTTACATAGTATGTGAAACTGTAATTTCATTTTATCCCCCAAATAGAAGAAGAACTGGGGACAAAACCAATACGTAGTCAGATCCAGGGGTAGGGGACTGAAGTAGTCTATGTTCCTCACTTGGGGTGATCAGCCGTGGGGGTTTCTGCCCAGAGTGTGTTTCAGTGAGCTAATATAGACAGGTCTCGATAATACATTTTCTTTAGCCTGATGGCAGTGTAGAAGGAAGAGATAAACATTAAGAGAAATGAAAGATAATCTCCTTTAAATAGACTTTGATTCTCTCACAGGTAGAATTAGACTAGCCCATCCCTGTTGGCCCATTATGATCCCATTTGTGAATGCTAAAAAAATAGATTTTGTTTCATTGATTATGCTAAGTCTGATTCATTTCCTTGTCAGAGTGACACTCATCAACGTTTTCATATTATAGAATCCTTGGGAATGCTATCAATTTCTTCTTTCAAAAATCTCTTTAAAGTAAGTATTGTTTTTGTGGTAGGTGGAATTAGATATGTTATATATTTTTAAAGTTATATGGCATATATAACTTCTCTAAGCCTGATCTCCCCATTTTTTAATAAAAGAAAAACAAATGATAACTCTGGTAAGATTAATGCAAAGATAAAATTTTGTAGCACAAGTAAAAATGATCAAGAGTTTCACATCTTATAACAAATTAATATATGTGAATTCATCCATCCCCCCTTATTCCAAACAGAATATCCAATCAGGTAAATCAATCAGTTATTAAAATTAGTCATCATTATTTTAAAGTTTGTGTCTGAAAAATCCAATACCTGAATTACCTGCAGATATATTGTTATTGGCTACTTCTTCTCTTGGTTTTGCGTGTATTAGATTTTCTTTACTGGCATACTGTGTACTATTTGATAGACGTAGTGCATGAAAAATTGTAGTGGTTATGCATTATTCCCTTTTTAGGGAGTGTCTTCTGGGTTAGACCTGGGACAGATCACTTTGAGCACCAGCGTATTTCCAGTTTACTCTTACTAAAATGATACAATCCTTCAGCAGGCTCAACTGAAAGCCTGGGCGTTAATCAGGGCCCCTGACTCTTGACCAGACCATATTTTCAATTTTTAAATGTCCAGCATTATGAAGCTGCTAAAAAATTCTGCTTAGTTCTTTAGCAATCACCAACTTCTTTCTGCTTGATTTCTCAGCTTCTTACCTCTGGGAACCTTAGGATTCAGCAAACATTTCAAGAGCAAAATCTTATGGAATTATAGGTTCACATACCTGGTCTCTTTTCTCCAGGGTCTTGACTCCTAAGTTTCAGTTTTTGGTCTCTCCAGTCATAGGAGACTAAAATATGCTCTAGGTTGCTACTTTCTGCTGAGCTTGAATGCCAATATCTGGGAATCATCAAATGTTTTCAGCAGAAAGTTATAGAGAAGGTCAACTTCACCTCACTGTGCTTCCTAAAATCCTTCCAAGGATTTTGGCTCCTCAAATTCAGACTGCCTTGGTGTTCTTCTGATACCTTCAAATATATGGGTTTTGTTTGTTTGTTGTACATTTTTTAGTTGCATTAAATTAAATTAAATTTAATCTAAAGCTGCCTCTGTACTTTGCATTTTTACATAGCAAATTGCATCCTAACAGTATGAAAACAAGTTGCCACCTGACTTAATATATTCTTGTAACAAATTGCTGAGTTTCAGCCATCACAGCAGCTGAGCTTCAGCCAATCACAGGCATCCAACTGACCAGACTATGTCTATACAAAACAAATTCTAAGCTGTAACCAATCAACCTATTTCTGTACCTTACTTTCTTTTTTGTGTGTATAAATACTGCCTACTCATTTTACTGGGTGGAGCTCTCCAAATCTCTATCGGTTCAGGGTGTGGTCTGATCATAAACCATTCCTAGCTCAAATGAACTCTGTTAAATTTGATTTGTCTAAAGCTTGTTTTTTGTTGTTGCTATTGTTTTTTTTTGTTTTTGTTGTTGTTGTTACAGCTTTTTGGATGTTTGCAGAGAAGATTGGGTCCAGTACAAACTCCTTTGTCATATCCGGAAACATAAATACTCAGTATTACGGATCCTGGAAGATCTAAAGAATTCAACTCTGTAAAAAATATACCCAGAAGACAGAAAAATATGTTTTTGCTGCAAGCTCTGCCTTCCGAGTTCATGCCAGTCTCATGCCTCGGCCTCCCGAGTAGCTGGGACTACAGGTGCCCACCACCACGCCCGGCTAATTTTTTGTATTTTTAGTGGAGATGGGATTTCACTGTGTTAACCAGGATGGTCTCAATCTCCTGACCTCGTGATCTGCCCGCCTCGGTCTCCCAAAGTGCTGGGATTACAGGCGTGAGCCACCGCGCCTTGCCTTTTTTTTTTTTTTTTTTTTTTAAGTAGAGATGGGGTTTCACCAAGTTGGCTAGGCTGGTGTTGAACTCCTCACCTCAGGTGGTCCACCCACCTCAGCCTCCCAAAGTGCTCGGATTACAGGTGTCAGCCACTGCACCCGACCTATATGTATACTTTTAAATGGCATTATTCACTATATATTTATATCTGTAACTATATCTTCATATATCATCTTATATTTTCAATGAAAATAGTAAGGGATTGTGTGACCTAATGTATGAGTAGAGGTTATCATTGAGCTTTCAGTGTTATTATGAAGTAGTAGAAGGTAAAGTAAAGATGTATTAGGATGACAAAACATAATTTAAAAATAAAATTATATGTGGCAAGACTGATATAAAAACTGGTAAAAGTTAGTATGGAGTCCAGGAACAGATAAAGACTTATTTTGTATTTCAAAATTACAGAAAAGTTGCAAAGGATTCTTCTCTCCGCATTATTAATACGGCTAAGAGGATACAAACATATAGAAATAAGTATAATATAGTACAGCATAAAAAAATTTATTTTAAGGAAAAGTTATGTGAAAACAAAAAATCCACCTCTGTGCATGTTTACTAATAATTACTTATTAATTAATTATTTTTAATTAAATACATTTAGAAAACACAATAGTAACTTAATGTAGAAGATACAGGGAAAAGTCAGGCTAAAATGTGTTACTGGGGAAAGAGGTCTTTACTATTTAGCCAACATCTTGGGCACACAGCAATACTGTATCATAAAAAGGTAGAGGGCAATTTAAAAGTGAATGGACAAATCAATTTGAAACAGCTTTTAGCATGTATCCAAATCAATTGCTTCATCTCGGGAAGTTTTCAACTACAACTTAAGGAAAATCAGTTATCTACTATTCTCTTAGTGCAATCCCTTAAGATTTATTATTTACAGGAAAGTTTCTTGTTTTTTGAGTGCAACAACTTTAGAAGAAGAATTCATGTTTTCTCCCAGATGGCTGAAAAGTAACAGTTTTACAGGTTCATGGATATGCTGAGGTGATAGGGAAGTGTAAATTGAAAACAAACAGCATGAAGTATACACCCTGTTTTGTGCTTTGAATATTAAGCATTGTAATATTTTTTCATAGGGGAAGGGAATAGTGAGATGTTACAACATGAATTTGAAAGGAAGTTGCTTTCATGTCATGAATGTTAAGCAATCTTATATTTCAGTTTGGTGATTCCTACATGATGCGCAGGGAAAGACTGCCATGGAGAGCAAGGCTGATGTCAGAATATCACAGGCACAATTGGAATACACTGTTTTTCAAAGATCATTAATATTAGTAAATATACTATGAGTATACATATCAATATATTTGCCTGATGCATTCACTAGTTTCACTAGCATTTTTTCATTTATATTAACAACATTACTTAATGGTTGTTTTAAATTTAAAAATAGCATAGCATGCTCATGCCTGTAATCCTAGCACTTTGGGAGGCTGAGGTAGGCGGATTGCTTGAGCCCTGGAGTTGAAGATCAGTCTGGACAACATGGCAAAAGCCTGTCTCTACAAAAAAAATACAAAAATTAGCCAGGTTTGGTGGTGTGCTCCTGTAGTACCAGCTACTCGGCAGGCTGAGGTGCGAGGATTGCTAGTGTCTGGGAGGTTGAGGCTGCGGTGAGCTGTGATCTCACCACTGTACTCCAGCCAGGACAACAGAACAAAACACTGTCTCAAAAACAAACAAACAAAAAAAGAAGTAAGTATAGCATGTGTATCTCATTAAACAAATGACAAAGCCATTTATCTATTCTTCTTTTCCACTGTTTGCATGTTTTTATCTAGCAATAGACTCCGGCCCCACTAGGTTAAGACTTAATTATCTTAATGGCTTAAAAAAAGTCTACAATAGGGATTAAGGTATTGAGTATACAAATGATTATTTCTCAATTACATTGGACATTAACAAAAATCTTAGCTTATGATTTTTACTCTATTGAACTCTCTTTTCCTCTTTCACTAAAATCATATTGATTACATGCAAGTGATGATGACTTAGAGACAGGAATACAGTTTGCAATACCAGTTGTGGTTTTGAGAGAGCATTTTCATAATTCTTTCTCTTCAGTGAGTTATTTCAAATCTTTCTGGAAAGTTGAACATTTAACATTGATTAAAATTATTTGAGTGACTATATAACATAATTTTAACATTATTATCACTATGAGTTTAACAGTTCAACCATTAACATTTAATGTTTAATATGATTTTATTTAGACATATGATAATAAAGAAAAATGTCCAATGCCGGGTACAGTGGCTCATACCTGTAATCCAGGCACATTGGGAGGCCAAGATGGGTGGATCATTAGAGGCCAAGAGCTCAAGACCAGCCTGGCCAAAATGGCGAAACCTCATCTCTACTAAAAACACGATAATTAGCCAGGCATGATGGCACACACCTGAGGTCCCAGCTACCTGGGAGGCTGAAGCATGAGAATCACTAGAACCAGGGAAGTGGAAGCTATAGGGAGCCAAGATTGTGCCTCTGCACTCCAGCCTGGGTGACAGACTGATATTCTGTCTCAGGAAAAAAAAAAAAGAAAGAATGAAAAAGAAATTACATGGAGTAGAGCCTGCCAGTAGGTACAAATTCCCTTACACCTGCAGCTGCCAGGGAGTCTATATATCCATAATTTGGCCTTTAGGTATTCATTTAAAAGTAGTTGAATTCTTTTTTACCTGCTTTTCTGGAAGCCTGACTTCATCCTGTGCTCTCTCTTTTTCTACTTGGAAACATCTTTCTTTCATTAGATTTCAGGCTTGCTGATTTCTCTTGCCACTTCAGCTCCTTAATGCGTTCATGAAAATTATGATTTTTTTATTATTCAGCTTTTTCTTTTTTGTGTAGATAGGAGCAACTCTTTTCACATCTTTCTACCCGAAGCAGAAACAGGAAATCTTGGTTTATTGTTTTTCATTGCTTTATATTATTGCATTGCATGACCTATTTTTGCTGAGGAATATTTGTATTGTTTCTGAGTTTTTGCTATTATGAATAATGCATGTATGACTATTTTTACACAACTTTGGTATCTATAGGTAATATGGTTTGGCTGTGTCTCCACCCAAATCTCAACTTGAATTCCTATGTGTTGTGGGAGGGACCCAGAGGGAGGTAATTGAATCATGGGGGCCGGTCTTTCCCATGCTATTCTCGGGATAGCGAATAAGTCTCACGAGATCTGATGGGTTTATCAGGGGTTTCTGCTTTTGCTTCTTCCTCATTTTCTCTTGCCCCTGCCGTGTAAGAAGTGCGTTTCACCTCTCGCCATGATTCTGAGGCCTCTCCAGCCATGTGGAACTGTAAGTCCAATGAAACTTCTTTTTTTCTTTCCAGTCTCGGATATGTCTTTTTTTTTTTTTTTTTTTTTTTGAGACGGAGTCTCGCTCTGTCGCCCAGGCTGGAGTGCAGTGGCGCAATCTCGGCTGACTGAAAGCTCCGCCTCCCGGGTTCCCGCCATTCTCCTGCCTCAGCCTCTCCAAGTAGCTGGGACTACAGGCGCCCGCCACTACGCCCGGCTAATTTTTTTTTTTTTGTATTTTTAGTAGAGACGGGGTTTCTGCGTGGTGTCGATCTCCTGACCTCGTGATCCGCCCGCCTCGGCCTCCCAGAGTGCTGGGATTACAAGCGTGAGCCACCGAGCCCGGCCGGATATGTCTTTATCAGCAGTGTGAAAATGGACTATCACAATAGGCAAGTATTTTTCCTATACGCCTTATCCTAGCAGTGGAATTGCCAGGCAATAGAATAGGCATACCTTCATGTTTAGTAGATACTCTCAGTTTTCCAAAGCAACTGGTAATTTACAACTTTATTCTTAGCTCCACCAGTGCAAACTGACTCAAATGTTCTATGGTGCTTTTAAACAGCCACTGTAAAATTTTATCCATGTTTATATAATTATTTCTGGTGGGAGAGTTGGTCTGATAAAAACTACACCTTAAAAAAGGAGAAGCAGGTATTTATAATATTAAATTTACAAGTGTAATGCTAGTTGTAATTTTAAACATGATTGACATTTACAGAAATACTCTAAAATTTAAAGTTCAAAATTATTTGCAATCATATCACTATAAAAAAATTTAATATTTTATGCTGTGATGTATTACAGCCACTAATTTTATTTAAAAACTATACACAGTTCTGCAATCTAGCACATAAATCTCAATCTCAAATATTATGATATGTATGCATTTGTATGTGTGTGTATAATCTTAAACACTAGTGACAGTGTTTATTTGGTATAAATTATTTGCTGTAATATTACTAAGTTGAAGTGTATAAACAGTTGTTTTATTTTTCAAAATGTTGAAGCAACCTCAAAAGTATAGAAAAATTGCAAGAACATAAAATAATTTTGTTTTCCAAAATTGAGAGTAAGTTTAACCAGAGTAAAACCATGAAAACAAAGGAAAATAGCATCCCTCGATACATTTCTTCCCCCTAAATCTCAGATTCTTTGCAAGTTTTGACTGCTGTCTCTTTAATTTCCTTTATACAATGAAAATATCCAGATCAAAATTACATTTACATTTATTTCGTATCTTTCTTAGTCTTCTCCAGTCTCAAATAGTTTATTAGTTTTTCTTGACTTTTATGATCTTGATGTTTTGGACGGTGGACAGTTGGTATTTTGTGGAATGTTCTTCAATTTAGTTCGTCTGAAGTTTTCTCAGGATTAGATTTAGTTAATGTGCCTTTGGTAGGTCATGCAGTTTCTTTTCATGATTTCCTTTCAATTGGTTCACATTTCTGATTTGTGCAATTATTGATAATGTCCACTTTAATTATTTGTTAAGTGATTTTCCAGGCTTCTTAATTGTACAGTAGCTTTATTTTTCTTTTATCTTTGTACTTTGAAATGTGTTCCTTTGAAACCGTTTAATTATTCTATTCCTCATCAACATTTCTGTTAGTTTATAAGTTATTTTATTGGGTTCAGGTTTTCTTATTTTATTTAGTAAATGGGGTGGTTACTTTTAGGTGCCAACTTGACTGGTTTAAGGAATACCTAGAAACCTGATGGAGCATTATTTTGGAATGTATCTGAGAGGGTGTTTCCAGAGGAGATTAGTATGTGAGTCTGAGTGGACTAAGTGGGAGAAAATCTACTCTCCATGTCATTGGGCACATCCAATCTGCTGGGAACCTGGAGAAAACAAACAAACAACAACAACAACAAAGAGAGAGAGAAAAGATGAACATGTTAATCTATCTGCTGGAGCTTGGATACACTATTCCTCTCCTGTTCTTGGACAACTCTAGGCTCTTGACTTCTGGAATCCAGGACTTATACGCTCCCCAGCCACTGCCCAGGGTTCTCAGGCCTTAGGTCTCAGACTGAGAGTTACACCATTGGCTTCCTTGGTTCCAAGGCTTTTGAACTTGGACTGAGCCTAACTACCAGCACCTCAGCATCTTCAGCTTGTGCATGGTCCATCATGGACTTCTCAGCCTCCATGATAGCATAAACCAGTTCTCCAAATAAATACGCTCTCATCTGTCTGTCTGTCTGTCTGTCTGTCTGTCTGTCTGTCCGTCCGTCCGTCCATCATCTCTCCTTGCCACTTTCTCTCTCTCCCCCTTACTGGTTCTGTCTCTGTGAAGAACCCTAACTAATAAAGTAGGCTATAATCTGTAAGTATTTTAGCCTGTCACACTTTCTTTGCTTCCCTTATTTCTTAAACACTTCCTTGCTTTCTGACCCAAAAAGTCCTGAGCTTTTGCATGTTCCCTTTGCATTCCTGGAATAAGCAATTTCTCCAAAAAATCCTAGAACCTTTTAGTGGAGATTGGTAACTTAAAGCTAAAATGTGGAGCTAGGTATCATCATTGCTGTTGAAGTATCACTGCTTCTCAGACCTGTTAAAGGGAAGAGCAATCTTATATGTGCTTGCCCGTATAAACTTATCTATTTCTACCTAGATCTTTTGCATGACATTTATTTTTATGTTTCCCCAACTGTATTTATTTCTCCACCTCTATATATTGAAAACTATGCATTTTTATGCATACAAGCAATTCTTACCCAACATAACGTTTCCTTTTATATTACTCCCTTTCTCTATTTGTAACATATTTCACTGGCTTTATCATTCGTGATATATTTACTGCCCTCCTTCCTGCATGCAGATGCCTTCCTCATCCTCACTTGGGTTTTGACACCAAGCAAAGCTCAGCCACCACTGCCTCTTCTGTAGGGATGTCCTCCTCACCCTGCTTAGATTGTCACCTCTTGCTGAGCCAAAGCAGCCTCTCATCCCCTGTGTGAACATCTAACTTGTTCTGTCTCCCTAAAAACTATAGGACTAACTAATCATAAGGGATTAGGTTGGAAGAAAAAACAGGGAAAGAAAAAGAGGAAGTGGTAAATGTTAATACAGTACAATATACACTTTAATGCAACATTTAACACAGAATTAAATTTCAAATTTTATACAATTTTAATATTATATAAACTTGCTCTTCTATTTCCTCATGAGCAGGTAATAAACTTTTTAACCCTTGCCAAATGGATAGAAAAGAAATGGAGACTCTTTTTGTCATATTTTGATTTCTTTAATTATGACTGAGGTTGAGAATCTTTTAATACTGGTCATGTGTTCCTTTTCCTATAAGGATGTTTTTTTTCATTTTTCTGCTTTTTGATCTTTCCTACTGACTAATGTATTCACTCATTCATTTAACCAATATTTTTTCTGCAAATGTATTATTGATCTTTAATATTTCTGTCTAAATGAGTTTTATTTGTTTTTTTTTTTGCATTATTTATATGTAACTCTAGTCATGACCTCCACAAATGCAGGAATAAACTCTCATATTTATCCCAGACTCATTTCACTACATAGCATAATGCTAGATATTTGTTCAGAAGCAAAATCCTTTTAATTATTTACTTGAAAACAAGTATTTACCTGAGATCCATGGATGAGTTTAAGGATACTTATAAACTTGAAAATGTGTGGGTAAGTAGTCACACATCTGTGTGTGTATATTTTCCTCGGGCGGGGGGCGGCGGGATGTGTTCAACATTAACAATAAGTAATAGATTATTTTATATTACAAACTATGAGAAAACTTACAGAACTGTTCCACATAAACTATCCTACCTATTTAAACAATAACCTTTGAACACAAATCCTCATAGTGTACAAACTAAGAAAAGTGATTTTCAGTACTGAATGATAAGAAATGCATCATTGTGATGATGGATCATCAAGAATAAAAGTATTATTTTGAGACATTATTGTCTGGGTTGTACAATAAAACTTTATTTAAAGTAAATTAATTACAAGCAAAATGTATTCTTCTCCAGTATTTGGTGTAAATGCTCTTCAAGTTGGATATATTTTCATCAGAACAAATTTATCTAAATAATTTAAACTGAATTTTCATATGAATTAAATACCATAGATTAAACTGCAAATTTGTTTGTATTGTGACTAGCATCTTATAATAAGGTTAAAGAGTTTAACCACTTTTAAATTTCTCTTTTAAATAATAGATATGCTATTATACGCACACCTGTAAATATATATGTAGAAGATATGAAATGAGTATACCTAAAGAATAGTGAGAACACATTCTTAAGAGATTCTAAAAGCATGCTTATTGGTAAATGACTTTGTGAGGTATGAATTTTCTGGAGTATATAATCTTATAGGACAATTAGTAGTTTTTAAGTATTTTTACAATACATAAACGCCAAGTATAACAGAAATTTGCATCAATATTTGGTCATTTTTGTTCTATGGTAGGAAGCACACAGACTTAAAACAAAACACTATAAACAACTTAGACAGAGTGCTGGGACCATACCAAAGAATGCTACAAGCTCAGAGCCTTAAACTTATTTAAAATTATTTATCAGTAATCATAGCCTCACATTCAATTTTCTCTTTATATATTCATTCAGTGAACATTTATAGAGCATCTATTATGCTAGAAAATAGACATGTGAAGATCAATAGACTAGCTTCATTATTTACTTTACGTTTACTGTAAGGAGAATAGGGATATTAAACAATGGGGGTCTGAAAAAGGTGGGTAAAGATTATATATTTGGTAAGAGGCAAAATTCAGAATCCAAACTGCATGCTCATGCCGATATTTCTTTTGGCTTTGCTGATATGGTATGGAATCCCTCCTGTTAATATCTTTATGATATTCTTGGAACATTTATGTTATATTCAAATATCACCAATTTTTCCTTGTGAAAATTGAAAGCCAAAAAAATAACATAGCGTTGGGGGCCGGGGGGAGGCACAGAAAGAATATCAACATGATAGGATTGTTTTGTTTTGCTTTATTTCTTCCTCCCTATCAATTTATTCCTGCCCAACTCTAAGTCCAAATTCCAGCTGTGATACCTACCAGCTATGTGTCAGAGGGAGAATGTGTATGTTACTAACTCTCTTAAATCTGAGTGCTACCTTATATAACATGGGTATGATAATGTCTGCTTTTAGAGTTGATAGAATTAATATATAATGACAAAAAATCTTGTAGAGTATCTGGCTTATTGTAAGTGAAAGGTGGTAGAATATGCACACAAAAATATGCAGGTGTGGCCTGAAGATTATTTTGAGCTAAAGGCACTTGAACAAAAGCAATTGTAAAGGGACACTGTGCTCCTGCACCAGGAGGAAAGAAACATTCTCATCACTAGAGACCAGAGAAAACTCCCAGGTGAAAGATGCACTCCCTATAACAGGAGGGAAGAAACATTCTTGTCACCAGAGATAGAGAGTCAAGGCCTAGAAAATTCTGGACCACCAGACCTTGTTAAAATTACTGCCTCTAGTCTCCCAATACACTTTAGTTACTTTTCCACAGTTACCATTCTTTGTTCAATTTACTATACATACATTTAAGTATTGCCACTCCATTGGGTCTTCATTTTCCTAGGTGGGTTTTCATGTACGTGTGAAAATCTGTATGCTTTTCTCATGTTAATCTGTCTTATAAGAATTTAGTTCTCAGGCCCAGCCAGAGATCCTAAGAGGGTAGAAGTAAAGTTTTGCCTTCCCTAGATATTTATCCACTACATGTTAATATCCTGAGCGAAGTTCCAACTCTTCATGACCAGAATGTTTGAGGTTGGGTTTTCTGTGCTTCTGCACAACTTCATACATTTTCACAACAAATTCCTGATTCCACCATGTAGCTCATTGAAACCTAACACAGGCTAAATAACCCATATTCTGACAGTAGGCTCCATACATACCATTCCTGACCAATGGGCATATGGTAGCTTTATAGCTGATCTTACAGTTAAATAAAAAAATTAATACACACTTAATAAAACTTCTGTTGATGTTGGCCAAATATAGCAATTAGTACAAAATCATTCATCACTGCAAGCACTAGTTATTCTATCTGGGAATAATGAAAGTTCCCTTGTCTCTCATCAGTGTGGTTTGACTGCATAGACATGGTTTAAGATTCTTCAATTAATTGCAAAGTTATACAACAATAAAAGCAAAATTATTTCAGAAAGCAATAACTCAGGAAAGCTGTACCCACAGCACTGTTTTGTTTTTGATTTTTTTTTAAAGGGTCAGCACACTGGCTTGAACTGGGCATCCAGATAACATCATAACTGAAAACAGACGCACTAACTAGAAAGCAGCTTTTGGTTTCTGGTTCCTGAACATTAATGCAATTGCCCAGTTGTGAAGTCATGTTAATGCCTCAACATGAATTTTTAGTACCACTGTCAGACATTTAGCTAATGATAGATTATAAATCACTGTGCTACTTAAATGCGAGACTAGATCTATATTATTTTAATGAATCAGATGCTATGTTGCAGATGATCAGCGAGAACCATTCAGGGCTTCTAAAGCTGTACTGGTGCTGGGCAGCAGTTTCTTTCAGTGGACAATCTTGAATTTAAACCTGAATTACTGTAGTTGGTAGCTAGCAGCAGGCAGCTTTGCTTCTGTGAAATTCAGGTGCTTTTCCTGTAAATTGGGAAATACTACTTCTCACAGATTACCTCTCACAGAGAACAAATTATGATCGCATGTATGAAAGCACTTTATATATGGCAAAAAAAGTATTTTTAATGAATTGTGACCATTTTTTAAAAAACATTATATTTTAAACATCCGTGTAGCATTAAATAATAGAAACATAATTTAAAATAAATCTATTGTGATATTTAATAGGAAACAGAAAAGCCAGTTCAGAGAAGTTATTTGTTTCTTTATTGAATTCAAATCCTCTATAATATTTTCTTGGGTGGCTATGTTACCTTATATTATAAAGTTGTTTCTATTATATCTTTCATTAATACTTTGAAATCCTAAAGGTATTCACTAATTTTACAATTAACAAACTAGGTAGATTAAACCACAGTAAATGCTTTAAAATAATAATATTTTACAACTCAAAATTCAAGATGCCTCCTAGTTTCATGCTTAGTGAACATTTGTGAAGGATATTCTACATGCCAAATTATGCCAGCCTTTAATATAGACATCTTTGAAAATTATTTTTACAAACCACAGAAACAAATAGTGTCATGCCAGCTTACAGGACAGAGACTGAGTCAGAGAAGCTGTGCCTAGCCTAAAGTCACACGGCTAATGTTTGTGAGCACTGGCATTTTACGCATTTTTAAATACCAAAAGTCAGTGTTTTATTCCTTTGTACTATATTTTGCCAACTAGCCTTACATTAAAGTCATCGTGCCTAAATACTAGAGGGACAGTATACACGAACACAAGAAAGCAATATAATATACATACTCGATTATGTCTTGCTTTTAAATATGAACTCTTTGGCCACACAGCTTCTGCCTGATCTTTTGTGTAACCTTGAGACAAGTATTTAGCTTTTTTTTTTTTTTTTTTTTGGTAGAGCCAGGGTCTGGCCATATTGCTCTCATTACAGGCATAAGCCACCATGCCCTGCTAATATTTATCTTATATGCCCCTCAATTTTCTCATACGTTAAAAGGTGGTAATTATATACCTATTTCATAGGATTTCCGTGATTTCTAAAATAGTTTACATATAAGAAGTTCTTAGAACAGAATTTGGCACTGAATAAACACCACTTTTGTTTTAGATATTCCCATTCCAATATCCAGGAAAAGAAAGTTTGTGATGAAAAAAATTATAAATAAATATAAATAAATGATAATATGTCCATTGTAATTTTTTTCATCACAAACTTCCTTGATATTGGAATGGGAATATCTAAAACAAAAGTGGTTCTGAATAGCAGAAAATAATTGGCCAATAGCAATATGAAATATAAAATATAAAATTACAATGGACATATTGTAATTTATTTATATTTTATGCAAATTTAATAGTCAATCTGTTATTCTGTTTATTATTTTTACATCGCTAATTATTTCAGTTAATTATATTACCATTTTTCTGCAGGAAGAACAAACCTCAACTGTTTGCTTTTACCTGTAGAGAGAGAGAACAGGGCAAACAGCCATTACTAACACTGTGAGGAATGGCACATTCAATATGAAGAAGCATAAATTGGCGATTCAGCTATCACAAAAGAATCATAATAATCATACATGTTAATCACTTACAATGAAATGTCTTTTCAAAATCTGTAGAAGTAATAGCAGTTGCAATTTAGTTTTATAGATCATTATGTGCCAGATACTATGCAAAGGATTTTATATGTATGCTTTCTAATCCTGACATGAGCCTTGCATGGAAGAAATGGCATTCCCATTCTACAGATGAGAAAAACTCAGAATTTTTATGTAATTTGAAAGCATGTAGTGCACGAGAGTGGGGAGTACAAACTTTGCAGTTGGACTGACCTGGGTTTAACTTTAATTTTTTTCCTCAATAACAGTCTAACACATAATCTTTCTCTGTCTCATTTTTATGATCTGTGAAAGGCCTTAAAATGTTCCTTTGACGATTTTATGTGATAACATTCATAAGACCTTTAATTTATTATTGGACATGTAGCAAATGTGATGGTTAATTTTAGGTGTCAAGTTGACTGGATTAAAGATTACCTAGAGAACTGGTAGAGCATCAGTTCGGAGTGTGTCTGTGAGGGTGTTGCCAGAGAAAATTGGCACGGGAGTCAGTGGACTGAGTAGGAAATATCCTCCCTGAGTGTGGGCAGGCACCACCCAATTGGCTGGGGGCATGGATAGCACAAAAAAAAAAAGAAAAAAAGCACCCTGCCGCCCCTCTCTCTGTCTTCTGGAGCTGAGACACTGTTTTCCTCCTGCTTGGAGGCATCTGAACTCCAGGCCCTCTGCCTTGGGACTCTGGGTCTTATGCCAGTGGCCCCTTGCATTCTTAGGCCTCTGAACTTGTACTAAGAATTATCCCATTGGTTTCTGTGATTCTGAGGCCATGCTACAGGCATCCCAGGGTCTCCAGCTTGTAGAAGGTCTGTCATGGAACAGACCACTATATGTATATAATCTATATATCTATATGTAGGTATATAGATATGCACACATATATGTGTATATATAGCTATATGTATGTGTGTGTATATGATATATTATAAAATATATATGTATATGTACACATATATATATGTGTGTGTATCTATCTACATATAGATATATAGATTATATATATATATATATATATATAGTGATCTGTTCCATGACAGACCTTCTGCAAGCTGGAGATTATATATGATATATATATAATAATCTATTGGTTCTGTCTCTCTGGAGAACCCTGATTAATACAGCAAGCAAGCATTTATAGATGTTTGTTTATGTTATAATTAAGCTAATGTATAAATATTATAAAAATCTATATTATAACAAATATTTGTCTGATTCCAAAGATCACCATTATTTACAACCATATCTACTCTTAGAAAAGATGTTGCAACATCTTGTGGAAACATTTTGATCAATCATTTCTTACTAAGAATTAATTCACTAGATATGAAAGTTATGTGTGTGCCTGTACATGAGTATCATCAGTCTAAGTTGAAGAATCCATCAAACAACTATTCTTATTCCATTAGTATTTCCCATTACATAATATGAGTTAAATATGAATCAAGGTGATGCTCTTGCCTCTGGTCTCACAGATCACTTTAGTTTTATGATTTTCTTTCTAGAATAGAAATGGCAGGAGAAAGAGCTTCTGTTGCAATTTTTGATGTATTATGAAGCACTCTTTTATAAAGAGAGTAGACTATTACCCACAAGAGATGAATACATTATAACGCCAAATCAAGAATGGCTTATTCATTTTCACACAAAAAGCATACCAGCAATTTTAGCATAAATGAATGATTGATTTACACTGGGTAGAAGCAATTTACATCTTTACTACCCATGCACGCACACACATGCTTACATATAAATTTGTAAAACTTTACCGTAATTATCTTCAAGCACAGATTTTTGATGGAAAATATTCTTAACAAGCAAAAACCAACAGAAAATATGACTATTAAATGTTTTGTTTTATTAATTAATTATTAAAATATCCCTCAAATGAATTTATGTCAAAAGTAATGTTTAGAAAAAAATCATTTCATCATCTAGGGCACTGCACTCTACTATGAGTCATGTTAAAATCACTCAGCATATGACATGCCAATATCATGATTCCTCTCATCATTGACTTGAGCTCCAAATATTCCAATAAGGATTTGCAACTCAATAGCTTAGTTTTGGAGAGTCTTTTTATTCATTACCATTGATATTTTTATTAAGTAATCTGTTTTAGTCACAGATGCCATCCTTTTTAATAATATACTACCTCTTGAACAATTTAAACATTCTCCTTCCACTCGCTGCTAAGGTTCATAATTTGGGGTGTAAAATATTGAACACTGAAATGTTACATACAGTGAGTGATACTGGTGTATTTTTCCCTATTTAGTAGCATGTTCTTTCTTTTCTAACACATGACAGAGGGGACAATGTTATAATCCCCAACAAACTATTTTTTTCATCCAGTGAGTTTCTGTTTGCCAAAAACTATATTATGCCCTGAAAAATTCAAAATAAATAATCTATGGTCTGTAATCCATATTTTCTATTTAAATAAGTTACTATATTAGGAAAGGAAGAGAAAAATCAGTAGACTCAAAACATATATAATTATTGTCAGAATAAAGAATTTACAGCAAAATTCTATGACTGTTGTTTCTAGTTAAGTCAATCATATTATGCAGTGAATGAGAGAAAGGCGAAAAATGCAGGGGAATAAGAAACAGAATACTCTAATTCCTCCGCATACCTAGAAGTGATCTCAAGAACTCGTTTGAAGCTTCATCTGCAAAAAGTAGGTGTGCCCATCACAGATTAAATAGATCCACTCATTTTTTAAAAATTTATAGCGTCGAGGCCAGGCGCGGTGGCTCACGCCTGTAATCCCAGCACTTTGGGATGCCGAGGCAGGCGGATCACAAGGTCAGGAGATTGAGACCATCCTGGCTAACACGGTGAAACCCCGTCTCTATTAAAAATATAAAAAAATTAGCCGGGCGTGGTGGTGGGCTCCTGTAGTCCCAGCTACTCGGGAGGCTGAGGCAGGAGACTGGCGGGAACCCGGGAGGGGGAGCTTGCAGTGAGCCAAGATCGCGCCACTGCACTCCAGCCTGGGCAACAGAGCGAGACTCCATCTCAAAAAAAAAAAAAAGTTATAGTGTCGAAATAGATATTTTATTCAAATTTCCAAAATATCTTGCCATAATATGTATTGATTTGCCACTTACCTGAAACTATAACTAATGAAAACCTAGTTTTCATTCCAGTTTCTCTTCTGCTATTCTAAGGTACAAACTGCAATGAAAAATACAGTGATTATACATATTCCTCACTTAAGAACATTAAAAGTACATGGAATAGTTTCAAGGTAAACTTGGAAAAAATAATAGGCAAGACAACATACACTTGAGATTTTGGAGAACTAATCACAAGGAGATACCTATGGCATTCCACATCCATGACCAGAAAATGAAACCCTGATATTGGTTCTTAGGTAGCTCATTTGCAGTTAAAATGTCAAAGTGAGTTTTCTATTAAAAGATACAATATTAACAGTAGAGAAATCAAGGAAAAGATTGTCTAACCCTAGCCCCAAGCCAAAAGGATTTAGTTATTGAAAAAGACAGCTATATAATTTTGGAGTTTTTATAAATATTATTTCAGATCTTATTGAGAAATGATGTACATATATATAGTTTGGGATAAAATTGTAATATTGCCCATGAGCCAAGGAACTCTGATCATGGTGATGAAAGAGGCAAACTAACAGAAAAATTTGACTTTCTTAAACATGAGAGACATAGGAGATGAATCCTTAAAGTCAGTTGACACATTGGGTCAGTCAGAAGAAATAAGGTAAAGATTTATTTGAATGACTCCTTTTTCTTGAATTGGTCAAATTTTTAATATAACATAGGAATAGCCTCACAGCTTCCAATTAACCCTCCAACCTAAACTCTGAAGAGGAGCTTAACATTCAGAAACATTTAAGAACACTGTGTATTCTATTCCCCCTTGAAGGAGTACATTGCACATTAGCATATAAAGATCTGAGTCACTCAGCTGTATGGACATCTTTCTTAACTGCATTTAGTATAATTTTACTTGACTACTTGAATATTCTTAAATTATTCACATACTATAGAACCATCATTTTATGAAAACTTCCTTGTGATAAAAAGAGATGTACTGTGATTCATATTCTTCATTCTTGCTTCCAAATTAGCTCCACCCTATTCACATTGATATCCCAGGTGGCTGGTCAGCTCATCAAAGAGCATTCTGCCTCTGACTTGAGGCTAGCCAAGGGTTGGCACCCACAGGAATTCAGAGGATGGGAGAGAAATCTAGTACTTACTACCCTCCCTCCCTTCCTCCCTGCAAAATCACAGCAAGTTGGCTGTGTCTCTATCAAAGACCAAAGCTTCTAAGGGGACATTTTCCTATAGGTACTTGTTCTGGGTTATCATTATTATCCTTTCCCTTCTTTTTTTAGACCCAGGAGTTGTAACTGCTGTCCATTGTTCTCAGACCTAGGATGCTTCACTACTATTTCTATTAAGCCTGCTCATACCTTTTTAAATAGTTCCCTTTGGCCAGGCACGGTGGCTCACATCTGTAATCCCTGCACTTTGGGAGGCCGAGATGGGTGGATAATGAGGTCAGAAGTTCGAGATCAGCCTGGCCAACATGGTGAAACCCCATCTCTACTAAAAATACAAAAATTAGCCAGGCGTGGTGGTGCGCTCCTGTAGTCCCAGCTACTCGGGATGCTGAGGCAAAAGAATTGCTTGAACCTGGGAGGGGGAAGTTGCAGTGAGCCAAGATCCCGCCATTGCACTCCAGCCTGGGCAACAAAGTGAGACTCTGTCTCAAAAAAAAAAAAAAAAAAAAAATAGTTCCCTTTGATTGAGCAATCTCTTCCCTGCTAAATTTATGAGTAGACACAGGAACCAGACACTCAGGATGAGATGCTGAGTTTAAATTGCTCATATATTTAAAGGACTAAAGAGTAATCCTTTGCAGATGAGAAACAGGACACTGGTAATCTCTACTAGGTAGCTGCATCACAATTAGTCAAAATATCAATGGTTTTGGCATCAGATGAAGTACAGATAAATACTGGGAGGTTAGTAGGCTGTGATCCTCAGGCACCATGAAATGTACATCTGATTTTTTATTCTTCTGCTTATTGTTTTTTCCAAGCCCTCACTTCCTGGCCCAGGATTAAATATTAGATCCCTAGTTAATGTGCAAAGACTCTGGTCTGTGTGTGTAGTTTCATTCCATGTCACTTTCCTGAAAATATACTTTCTTAGTTTCCTCTTGGATGGGCAATATGATCTTTTTTTTTTTCTTTTTTTTTAATAGAGTCTTGCTCTGTTGCCAAGGCTGGAGTACAGTGGCGTGATCTTGGCTCACTGCAGCCTCTACCTCCCGGGTTCAAGCGATTCTCCCGCTTCAGCCTCCAGAGTAGATGGGACTACAGAGCCCACCACCACACTGGGCTAATTTTTCTATTTTTTAGTAGAGTCAGGGTTTCACCATGTTGGCCAGGCTGGTCTCAAAGTCCTGACCTCAAGTGATCACCAGCTTCGGCCTCCAAAAGTGCTGGAATTACAGGTGTGAGCCACCATGCCCTGCCAATATGCTCTTGAAAAGTCCCCATAATGTTTTCCAATCCATGCTTTACACACACTTTTCTCTTTGTCTGGATTGTGCACCTTTGCATTCAACCCAACTATGTTGTTTTTTTCCATGGTGCTCAGCAACCTAGCAGTTGTCACTGCCTCCTCCTGGCATTTCAGCCCCCTGTGTATCTTTCTCCCCTATGCTCCCTAAACATTTACGAGTACCTCTATTCAGGCTTTCCTAGGTGTTTTTTTTTTAAAAATAATGGATCACTGATGCCAATCACATTCCCTTGCACATGGGAAGAGTGTTAGAAAAAAAAGTGATTTAAATAATTAACTAGAATTCCCTTTTCTAATATGTTCATTCAAATCAATATATATATATATTCTTTCTTTTTACAATAGTTACATGTGTCTAAGTTCTCAATAAATTTAAAAATTCTAAAACACACACAAATGTGTGAAAATTACCCTTTGCCTTTCTCCATTCCTTCACTCCTCTCCCCAAAGGTAATCTGTATTAATAATACAGTGAGACTTTGTCAGCTACACATTTCAGGATCAATTTCAATAAACAAAACAGAATGCATTATTTAAAGAAAGATACTTTTGACATTTTTACTTGGCTGGCAGGAAATCATGGGCATGTTGACACTAATTATGCCTTGGAATTTCATATTGTCACAGAACATTTTCTTTTTTGCCACAGCGGACCAATTTTTTTTTTTTTTTTTTGCCTGGGTGGCTGGATGTCCTATTTGTTTTGTGGCTAATTCTAAATGCATTGTGGTTCTTTGTACACTACTGCATTTGGTGGTTCTCTAGCTGCCTAAGAATAGATCTGAACATGTAAACAGGCTGGTATAGTAGCAGGTGTTTCATATTTTCCCTGGTTTTCCAAAAATATACCATTAAACCTTGGCATATTTTCCAAAAATACACTCTTTTTTTGTTTTCCAAAAATACACCATTATAATACATCACTAAACTTAGAAACTATACATTTAAACATGTTTTCATATATATATATATTTATATATGTACACACACAGACGTATATATGAGCAATTAAATGTGTTACAAAAGCCAAACAGATTTTTAACATCCCTAAAATACAGTGAGTAAAAACATACATACCACAATTCATGTTTTTTTTCCTTTACTCATCATTCTATATATTAAAAATGGAAGGAGGAAAAGAGGAAGCCAGAGAGGTAAGACATTTTGAACTTATTTTTAGTGGGACACTTTAATATACATTTTGCTCCAGAATGCCTAAATGCTGAAAATGTCTCCTTTAGCTGATAAAAAAGAGAACATTGTACAAAGTATTTCTCAAGAATGAACAGGAATATGGTGTAGAGTATTTATGTTTACAAGCTGTGATTGGCATTGTTAGTCTAATAAGAAACAAAGCAAAAGGACAGCCCTGTGTAAACCACTGTAGCCTGAATTCTGATTTATGTTTCATCCTCTAATTAAAATCCAAGAATCTTAAAGCTGAGATACATTATGTATAAATTTACTTTAGCAATGAGATGTCTATTCAATGATATAAATGTCACAATGAAATTGGAAGACTTTTTCATCAATGTGAAAATTGGAATTAATCTTCAAGACACAGGGATCCAAACTGTTTCCAGAGGACAGGCTGAAAAGGCCTAAGAAGCCAGTGCACTTCAGACAGAAGCCTGTGTCCGGGTATGGTGTGGTGTTAGTATATGGGGAGCCAGCAAAAAAAAAGAAAAAAAAAAACAAACGTATTTTCTCCCTCAAGCTGTAGTTAGGAAAAGGAGTTAAGCAAATGTTCTGGTAATAATGCATCAGTTACACTGAAATCCTTAGAACAGAATCCACTTAAAAACAGCATGTTCTCCAAGTCCACTGCTGTATTTAAACATGTAGTTAGGACTATATAGGGTTTGATTTGTTTAAAGAAAATTACTTAGGTCTATTAAATAGGAAAGAATAGGAGCAAGATTCACAGAGAAGATATTTTTGGAACTAAATTCTAAACTCTAATTTCTAAGTTGTTTACTTGTAACTTAGAATCAGAAAAATAAAATTTATTGCTTTAAAACAGGAATCTCAAGTCACTTTTCAAAGGATTCTCAGACAAGTTTAGTTTTGCCCACATAGGGAAGTATAAAATGGAGGAGGAAAGTTAATGGAGAACTCAAGCGTGGAGAGCTTGCTTGAGAATCATAGTAAGAGGTTTGCACCCCTGGACATCCTTCGTACGATTGCAAGGCACTAGCCATATTTTACCTTATTCTCTAAGAGTACGACACAACAAGAGCCTGAGAGAGGACTGTTATGTTCTCCCATGCAATGGATTGCTTTTTTTAACATCTTAAAAATAATATTTAATATATAAATAATAAATGGGTAAATATATAAACACATTAGAATAACCATATAAATGTATATAAAATATTTTGTATATTCAGTTTCCTTGAGTATTTGAGAGCCAAGAAAGGAAGGGAACAGCAAAGCATGAAGCTCTAAAAGGCAAAAAAATACATCACAAATTTTATATTCTAGAGATTGTAGATATCACCTCACAGGAATGTTACTTGGATCTTCAATCACAGACAATTCATTTGGACACATGAATCTCACAGGCATAGGTAGAAGTTCAATAAATACTTATAGGCTTGCATTTTCATCCAAGTCTTGTGTGCAACTTCTGTGTTGCAATGAACATTATCTTGACTACTTTGTGTTAACTAGACCACCTAGCATACTGTGTCATACACAGATATCATGACTACCATTTGTTAGCAATTTGATACTTCAAAAACAATTTCACCTACATTATCTTATATTACTTGTGTATAATATAATATACATTATATTATACACTTAGTGAGCTAAAATTGTTGGCATTTTGTAGAAAATGTCACTTATGGTCAAACAAATTCACTTACCTGACTATAGTTATTATTAAATTTCAAACCCTGGTATAAAATAAAGTGTTTCAGACTGAATCAGGAAATTATTATTTAATAAACAAAAATTGTTCTTCATGTGATTTTGCTTTCTCGAAATTTGCCCAATGCAGTGTACACATTTCATGGAACTAGATGCTAGAGATGAAAATAGTGAAGCTACAATTTCACCACTTAATAAGCTTAGAGTCTAAAGAAGACGCTATCAGCGTTTCCCATTTCCGTGTTAATCATTCTCTCCCCCATCCTTTGGATAGCTACCAGGTTATTATACTAAGGCTATGTTTCATGGAATGGTTCTCTCACAAAGTAGGCCTTATTTCATTAATACAAATGCTAAATATAATAAAAAGTTGCTCTTTATATAAGGTAAATAAAAATCAGTACCTTGGTGGGATACCTATGCAATTGCAAATAACTGTCAAAAGGGTTTTTTTTACATAAACATATCTAAGTATGTAAAAGAAGTTTATAAAATTGTGTAATAATTTCCAGAAAAAAATCACTTTTTTAAAACATATTTTAACAGTCATATTTTGATTACAAGCTTCAAAACCAGAAGTTAGGTTCAAAATTGAAAGTAGAATCTTATTTGACCCCAGGTAGCATCTGAAAATTCTCACATCTAACTTAATAGCAACCGGTGATTGGAATGAATTTTATATCTAACTCCAGGCTTCTTTCCCTTGTTGCTAATGTGTACGACAAAATGCAAACTGAATATCTGTGTTGTGCTTCTGATATAATTAAATAGATTCCTATAAATGTTAAACCAAAAAACAAAACAAACAAAATTTAAACACATACACACACAAAAATAAAAACAACCTACTTAGGGTCTCTGAAGTATGTGCAAAATCAGGGACACCTTCTGATGGAGAGTCTAACTCCAGAAAAAGAGAGTAGGTAGAATGAATTACTCATTCTTGTGGCTTTTTAAGCTAGAGGGCAAGATATAGTCAGCTCCCTAATTGCTGGCTGAAATTCAGAAAGAAAATACGTAGCCTTTCTGGCCTAAAGTACCAGAAGTCATAATTCAAGGCAACCACAGTCATTAGAATATGAAGGGCTAATCCTGAAGGATACAGGACCAGAGAAAGAGATCGCCAGATTCTATGTGTAAACTCTTCTCAAACCTCTGGTTGAAACCAGAAATGCACAAAGGTGAGACAAATTGCTAGCAACCATATTAAATTCCGAATTACTAAATGCAAATCTTTTGTACCCAAAAGCTGAGGTTTTCAAATTGAATCAAACATTATTGATTGTGTACCACAAGAAAAATATCAATAATAATATGGAATCTAGAGTCTTCATAGTATAATATTTAAAATTCTAGAATATAATTCAAAACTATTAAGCATACAAGCAACTTGGAAAATGTGACCTATTCTCAAAGAAAAAATAATCAACAAACAGTGGATAACTCACATGACAGAACTTTTAGACTAGGACTTTAAAGCAGATATTATAACTAGACTTGATTTGAAAGGAGGAAACAAACTTATAATGAATAAAAAGATAGAAGACCTCAAAAGCAAGATAGAAACAATGAAAAGATTCAAATGGAAATTTTAAAACTGAAAAATGCATCATTTGACATTGAAAGTGCACAGGATGGTCTTAGCAGAAAAATAGTGAGGACTTTTAAAAGAATCACTAACTAAAAAGATGGATTAATAGAACATATCTCAACTGAAAAAGAAAGAAGGAATCAAAGGAATAGTGAAGAGAGCGTCAGGGACCAGTGGGATAACAGAACATTAAAAGAAAGTCTTACGTGTGTGATTAGAATCCCAGAGTTGATAGACAATAGATCAAAATATATACTTACTGCCTGAATAATATAAACATATATTGTGGCCTGAAATTTTCTGAAATCCGGTGAAAAACATAAATTTGCAGTCAAGAGCCTCAGTAAAATTCAAGAAGGATAAATATGAGGAAAACCATCACGAAGTATTCCATTCCATAGCCAGTCGTTGAGAACTAGAGAAAAATCTTGCTAGCAGCCTGAGAAAAACAATAACTTACATAGAGGGAGAAAATTATTTGAATGGCCAAAGACTAACTAGAAACAATAAAAATGAGAAGACAGCAATACATATCTTTAAAGTTATAAAACTCAAACACTGCTAAGCCAGAATTCCATATCTGCATAAATATCTTTCAAAACAGATGGTGTGACATTTTCAGATCAAAGAAAAATAAGTGAATGTATCATCTGGAGATCTTCAATACAAGAAATGTTAAAAGACATTCTTCAGAGTGAGGGGATCTGATAGGATGTGGAAATTTGTATCCTCAAGAAGAAGTGAAGAATGTCAGAAATGATAAATATTAGATAAATATAAGATACTATTTTTCTTCCTCAGTTTAAAAGTTTATATGGCTACTTAATAAAATATAAATTTATAATTATATGTAGATATAATACAAATGATCCAAGAGCATAAAGATCAAGTGTCTTAAAGAGTTGCAAGATTTCTGCACTTTGCATGAACTGACAAAATATTAACTCTAAGCAGACTAAAAGCTTAAGTGTGTTATTCCTTAAGTATCATTTAAAAATGTAAAAATTAGTAATCTAATATATAAACTAAAATGAAATATGAATAAAATCCAAATAACAGAAAAGAAGCCAGGAAATGAGAGACAGAAGGACAAAAACTGATATAGAAAACACAGGTGAAAAAAGAGACTCAAGGAAAAGACAACTTTGAGGGGCATGTTTATATCCAGTTACAGATAACTAGTTTGTGGATTTTCTTTATTTTTATTTTCTATTCTGTTGATTTCTACTCTTTATTATTTGTTTGCTTCTTGTTTGGCCTAGATTTAGTTATTTTTCAAAGCAATTCTCACTCAACTTTTCAATGTTGGATGAGTTTTATAGGAGAATATTGGTTGTTTTGAAGGAAAAGGACAAAAAAATGGAAGAGGGGCAAACAGAAAACAAATGATAGTAAGTTAGACCTAAATCCAATTATATTGATAATTAAGTTAAATGTTAATAAATTCATTTCAATTAAAAAATCAAGAATGTCAGAACTGATTTAAAAAATCAACACTGAACTCTATGCATGAGAGCTATCTTATACATAAAGACAGGTTGAAAATGAATGGATACAATATGTATCACACAGTATGAATTAGAAAGCTGAAGTGGCTAGCTATATTAATATATAAAATAGATTTAGAGCATAGACATTTATTACTGATACAACGGTCAGTTTGTCAAGAACAAAAACCAATCATAAATCTATATTTACCTGATAGCAGAACTTTAAAATCATGAAGAAAAAATTTACAAAATAAAAAAGAGCCAATTTCACAAACATAGTTAACAATGGTAATACATCTTTCAGCAATTGATAGAACTAGACTTTTATTTATTTATTTATTTATTTATTTATTTATTTATTTGAGACGGAGTCTCACTCTGTCACCCAGGCTGGAGTGCAGTGGCACGATCTTGGCTCACTGCAAGCTCCGCCTCCTGGGTTCACGCCATTCTCCTGCCTCAGCCTCCCGAGTAGCTGGGAATACAGGCGCCTGCCACCACGCCAGCTAATTTTTTGTATTTTTTTAGTAGAGACGGGGTTTCACTGTGTTGGCCAGGATGGTCTTGATCTCCTGATCTTGTGATCCACCCGCCTTGGCCTCCCAAAGTGCTGAGATTACAGGCTAGAGCCACGGCGCCCAGCCTAGACTTTTATTTTTTAAAAAAGTAAAGACATAGATAATGTGAACAATGTTATCCCACTACCTTGACCTTACTGATATTCCAAAAGCAATACTCACAACAATTCCAAAGTACACATTTTTTGCGAGTACATATGGTAGATTTATCAAGATAAATTATATGCTGGTCCATAAAAATATTTTCAAGATATTTCAAAAAGTTGGAATCACATAGAATAAGTTCTCTATTATAAATGGAATGGGATCACAAATAATAAAATATTTAGAAAAACACAAATATTTGAAAATTATGCAGAATGGTTATAATCTATGGCATAAAGAAGAAATTATACGAGGATTAGAAACTGCTATTAACTAAATGATAAAATACAACATATTCAGTTTTTCAGGTTGCAACTAAAATGATGCTTAGAAAGAAATGTATAGCTTTAATCTAAAATCAGTGACTCAAGATTCCAGAGGGAAGACTTTAAATAAATACTAGAAGGGTATGAGATCAAAAAACACACAGATTCCACGTTAGAAATGGCACCATGTATTCAGCTAAAGAGTTAGAAATATACACTTAATATCCTAGAGAATCACCACAGGATTCTAAGCAGGAAAGAAGTAAGATCAGATTTTTCATTTTGAAAAGATTATTCTGAAAACAATGTGAATTATGGATTCATTTTAGAACTCCTTGGAGAAAGGAGAATAGATAGCAAAAAGCCATTGTAATAATCTAGGAGCAGAAGGAGCTGGATTCCACTAAAATGCTGTCAATGGAAGCTGAGTGGTCACTGGTAAAAGAGTTATTGAGGTAGTAGCTACAGGATTTGGTAACTGATCATATGTTGACGGTGAGCAAAAGGATGAACTAATTTTAGGCTTTGGTGAAAAGGGGAATGTAGGAATAGCAAAAAACGTCACAGACATAGAAAACGCAGGTGAAACGAGATTCAAAGAAAAGACAACTTTGAGGGGCATGTTTATATCCAGTTACAGATACCCAGTTTGTGGATTTTCTTTTTTTTTTATTTTCTATTCTGTTGATTTCTACCCTTTATTATATTTTGCCACTTGTTTGTATTGGATTTACCTTTTATTTTCAAAGCATTTTTGACTCAGTGAGTTTTATAGGATAACATTGTTTGTTTTGGGTAGACAGCCAAAACAATGGGAAGGATAGTGGATCTAGAAGAATTCCCTGGCTAGTTTTAAATAGTGGCATGAAGAATTGTTTTATTATTGGGAACACTGAAGAGATTTTGTCTTGAGGTGACCAATGGAATTGTCAGAGGTGTTTGAACCAGAGCAGCTCCATCTTGAATAGGGGCTGAATAAAGTAAGGCTGAGACCTACGGGGCTGCATGCATTCCCAGTTAGACATTCTAAGTCACAGGATGAGCTAGGTAAGTCACAGGATGAGCTAGGCGGTCGGCACAAGATGCAGGTCATAAAGACTTGCTGATAAGACAGGTTCCAGTAGAGAAGCTGGCCAAAACCCACTAATACCAAGATGGCGACGAGAGTGCCTCTGGTCATCCTCTCTGCTACACTCCCACCAGTGCTATGACAGTTTACGAATACCATGGCAATGTCAGGAAGTTACCCTCTGTGGTCTAAAAAGGGGAGGCATGAAATAATCCACCCCTTCTTTAGCACATAATCAAGACATAACCATAAAAATGCGCAACCAGCAGCCCTTGGGGCTGATCTGCCTATGGAGTAGCCATTCTTTTATTCCTTTACTTTCTTTATAAACTTGCTTCCACTTTATTCTATGGACTCACCTTGAATTCCTTCTTGGGTGAGATCCAAGAACCCTCTCTCAGGATCTGGATCAGGACCCTGTTCTGATAACACAATCAGCATCATATTGGGTAGCTATTGGATTATGCTGTTTGGAAGATCCTGATATTCCCAGCCTTAGCCTGTTGCTCATCATTTCCCAGGCACAACATGTCCATTTCTGAGATAGATCCTAGCTGCCTTGTGCATAGATAATATTCCTGTTTCATTGCCATGAGTACTGAAGTTTCCCTAGCAATTGATGAACATCTATCAGTGTTTTCAGATTTCATTGAATCATGTTCTATTTCTATCTAATATTCTCCCACCTGCACAATGCGTTCTCATTAGTTACAGTAATATCTGTTAATTACTTTGAACTGGTAAGAAGAACATGGAACAGAATAACGGCAGAACACTCATTCTAAGTTATCATACCTTGTATGGGAAATGAAAAAGCACAGAAGGATTTTTTTTTCAAGCGTCTGGGAAAAGAGTATTCTGTAAAATGCCTCACACTAGTATATTTTGTAGTAAATTCTTGATTCTGTATAAACATGCAACTAGGAATTGCATGTTTATATATTCTAATAATTTTTCACTCTTAATCACACTTCACTTTTATTTACTACATTTGATAACATTAATAAAGTCATCTTTTTGGAAATTATTCACATTGTTTTTTTAATATCTGTCTTCCTTTCTCTGTCTGTGTGCATTCTTCTTTCTCTGTTCATTATATTCTTACAGTAACTAATTCTTTCCAAATACACATCTTCTCATAAAGGCAGTTCTCCTGAGCTTCAAACAACTGTTTCCAGCTGTCTCGTAGACATCTCCATATGGATGTTCCAAAGGGCCTAAACTCAACTTGTCAAAGACTAAATTCATACATACTACTTGCATTCATTTAATCAATTTGTGACACCAACAATGGCTGTCATCCAAATCCTAAGAGCCATCCATAAAATCTCTTTCTATCATTTAGCAAGTCCTGATAGCTTTACCTCTAAAGAATATCTGAGATCTGTTCACTTCCTACTTTTATCATCTGTCACTGAAACTACCACAGTGGTTGGACTTTCCTGCTTTAAACTTCCTCTCTTTTCAGATATCAGAATTATCTACTAAGAAACACATACACACACAACACAAATATACACACACTCACATATATGTGTGTATGTATATACATATATGAAAAACTACTACATTACTTTATTAAAATATTTCTATGGCTCTCCACAGCATAGAGAATGCAGTCCTGTTTACAATGCTAAGTTCAGGAAAACATTTTAAGAATAAGTAATGATTAAATAAATAGACCAAGGTAAACAGTTAATGCTAACCACAACAAACGCTTCCAAAATTTTTCAACATCTAATCATAGAGTCATGGATCTGAATATAATCATGTCTCCATTATCAAACATTTATTGAGTCCCTGATACTTGTCAGCCACTTTTCTAGATACTAGATATATACTAATAGACAAGGCAATGTTCATACATTTGTGATGTTTACCTGCTTTATATAAATCAGTCATTAATTTCAAAGGAATGGTACTATTTCTAAAGATATAAAATAAGTCATTTGAAAATAAAGAATTGGAGGTTTTTTTTTTAACCAAAGTAGTCAAAAAAAGATGTCTCCAAGGAAATGATATTTGATTTGATATCTAAATGCTGAAAAGGATCAGCCTTAATGATGGGGTTACAATTTTTGCAACAGATGGTCAAAGTAACTCCTATAAAAGGCCTATAAGTGAGAATGATTCTAGAGCACATTCTAGAAGGAGTGAATGATGGAAAATGTGGCTGGAAAGTGGATAAGGAAAGAGTGGTGGGAGATAAGCTCTGTGGAGTGAAGTGACATGCAGATCAGGGAGAGTCTTTTAGGCCAGGGTAAGTCAATGAGTAAAAGATTATGTTTTCAGCTTCCTATCTCTAGGGGAGTAATACATTATTGTGCTTCCTTTTTACCAGTGAGGTGTTCTTTCTCATTTATTTTCACCATTATAAATCTACTATTGACCGGGCGTGGTGGCTCATGCCTTTAATCCCAGCACTTTGGGAGGCGGAGGTGGGTGGATCACTTGAGGCCAGGAGTTCGAGACCAGCCTGTCCAATACAGTGAAACCTCATCTCTACTAAAAATAGAAAAAAATTAGCCCAGCGTGGTGAAATATACCCATACTTCCAACTACCCAGGAGGCTGAGGCAGAAGAATCTCTTGAACCCGGGAGGCAAAGGTTGCGGTAAGCCGAGATCGCACCACTGCTCTCCAGCCTGGGCGACAGAGTGAGACCCTGTCTCAGAAAAACAAAAACAGAAGAATCAAACCATTATAAACCTACTATTTAAAATAAAATAGAAAGCAAACCAAATAGACTTATAAGCACTTTTGTGTAGTTTCAAAGAAGGAACAATTGTGATTTAGGACATTTTCCTAATCTCTTCTATCTTTATCTTGACCGTTTTCTCTCTAATTGAAATTTCCTTTTCCTCTCTCATTAAGATTTTTCCATGGTTTCCACAATAAACATTCGTTTTTATTGAAAGTTCTGGAATTAATTTTAATTAAACTATCTGATTGATAACTGCTTAAACTGCTCCCAATTCCAGCATATATGTTTTAATAAAACTTTGAAACATAAATTAAAGGGAAATTGTTTTTAGTGGTAGAAAATCATAAATATCTCCTAAGTGGTGGTGATCTTCAGGAATTTTTTGAAATCTCCCAGAATCAAAGACTGTAAGATAATCATGGTAATAGAGGCCATCCTGATATGCACATTAAACTAATCCATTCTGTTGAGAGAAAAGCTCCAGGCAAATTAAATTTAAAGAAGTTTAATTGAGCAATGAGCAATTCGCAAACTGGGCAGCCCCCAGAATCACGGCAGATTCTGAGAGAATCCAGGGATACCTTGTGGTCAGAACAAATTTACAGACATAAAAAGGGAAGTGACATACAGAAATTGACAGTGAGGTACGGAAACAGCTGGATTGGTTACAGGTTGGCATTTGCCTGATTTGAACAGAGTTTGAACACTTAGCAGTCGATGAGTGGTTGAAGTATGGCTGCTGGGATGGGGCAAGATGCAGCTATTGTTACAGCACATACTCCTAAGTTCAGGTTTTCTGTCTCTTCTGCCTGTTAAGCTAGGTTGCAGTTCATCCACAAGGACTCAAATATTGAAGTATGAAGTCCTTCTCGGATCATATTTAGTTTGATTTAACAATATTATCATGTGTCATGATGAATGTGAACATTAAGGTAGTCAGGTATCTTTAACAATGATCATGTATACTGTTTTCATAAGGCTTGCTTTGCATTCTAGTATAAAACCATTAAATCCAAAGCACAGATTTTTACAGTTTTTAAAAACACATTCTAGAGCTGCATTAAACATGCACCAGAGCTGCCTCAAAGAATTAAGCTTATTGTTTTTCAGACAACAGTAGAAATGTAGTAGATTTGATTGGGTACCTAAATTTGACCATAATCTAGGTTAAATTTACATAGCATATTTAACACTTTGACCCCTGGAGTATCCTATTTGATACAACCTGGCATCTAATCAGAGTCATCATATACTGAAATGGTTGTATGAGTAAATTACGAGGAGACCTTGAAATTTGTAAGAGATTGCGTATGTGCTTAATTCAAGCCACAGTCATTAAGATTATAATTCATGCAATCCAGTGTTATCAAGATATGTATGCTGCTGAGCCCAGATGTCCTTAGTAATCTGCTGAAATGTCTCTAACTCTGGAATTTAGAGATTTTTTTTTTTTTTTTTTGCTAAGAATACTGCTCTCCTTCATGTAGCAGCCCTCTCTCATTTCTCCCTTTTATTTGAAACTCTATGAATAAAGTACACGGAGAAAAAAGTCACAAATGTCCCTGTAGGACAATTAGGAGTTAATTGTTTACACATCCCTCATTCAATATACTGCTTCTAAAATATATCTGTGACTGCAGCCCAAAGATCTGCCTGGAAGGTAATATGATAAGAAAATCTACTGTAAAATACCTAATAAATTGAAAAGGATGAAAAATAAATACCACCTAAAGTAGTTATATTTCGCAAAGACATTTGTATGGAACTCTTTCAAATGTAAAGTAGTTCCATTTTAGACTTGATTACTCCTTCTGGGTGCTAGTAATCATCTGAATGGCAGTTATTGCTTCTTAATAATGACCATTGTGGGTCTCTTGTTCAAGTTCTTCTATCCTCAAACACAATGTTCAGAATGTCAAGGTTGACTGTTTCATGAATAATTCAAAGTGACCAGTTGCTGAATTGCCATTCATGATCCAGGGGTGGGTTACCATTGAAACTAGTTCACTGAGTAGAGTAGCTCACCAGAATATATCTGAAAAGAAGCCAACATTCTGGGTTTGTTTCTTTTTTCTAACAGTGACATTGTAAAAGAGAAAGAAAGATACTAGGCTCAGAGTGGATGGATTTTCATAGGAAGAAAAGCTTTCAACCACTAACAGTATAAAGCAATGAATGTGGATTCTTATATCAACAGTCCCACTGCTAGATACCCATGCTTTCCTCCCCAGAATTCCCTTTTAGGCAAGATTCCCTGCCAGTGTCTCTGTGTGACCATTTTCTCAACCAAGGGTCTGTAGCTACAGTTCCAGGCTGGGCAACTGAAAAAAAAAACACTTACTAAAAGAGAAACCATTTCCAATAAAAGCAACAGGATTTCTGTGGACTGGGCCAAGTCAATTTCTGTTTTGTATAACTGCTTGGGTTCCAACAGGTCTTTTATATATATTTTTTTCCCTAATAGATTGAAAGACTGCTTTTTACTGCTGAGCTATAGCTATACAATCCAGTAAAAATAGCCAATTATCTTTCTGTACAGGCTTGTAATTTCCTTTTCTGTTAAGGTTATTTTGGAAATAAAAGAAATTAATGAATCAAAGAAAACTGTGGGGTCTTCTTTTTCCTCAGTCCCTGCAACCTCAATCAGTCCAATAATCTTAAATCCAATCAATTTGATAAACTTCAATTTAACAAACTTTTATTAAACACTTAATACCTGGGGCTTGATTAAACAAAAAATATAGTGCTCTATTTAAGCATACATTTTAAAACAGGACTATTTCAGGTAAAAAAAAAAATCAATTCAATTAGACTAAAACAAAAATAAAGTTTAAAATGAGAGAAAAACAACCCTATAGAATCAGAATACTGAGAGTTTTTGCAGAATCCGAGGCAGAGTTCAATAGCAAAAGTCCAGGAAGGCCAATACGTTACTTCAACTTAAGAGAATATTGCCCTGAAGAATTGAAATGCCATCAGAATTTTTGCCTTTCTATGTTTCTGTGCTTGACTTTTTCTCTTTTTGTAGACTAACCTCCTTTGCGTGGGAAATATGTAGATAGATAGACAGACAGACAGATAGATAGTTTTGACACCTGCCCAGACACTGCTTCAGTGTGCCCAGGGAAAAGATTGATTGGCTTAGAGATTGATAATGTACCCATAAAATTTAACTCAAAGGAAAGTGACTCCAGCATGAACAAAGCAGCTCCTATGAGGAAGTTATGGTTGACAACAGGGAGAGACAATTCTTCTGTGAAGGAGGCAAAATGTTGCTAATAGGTTACTGAGATAACTACAGCACAAATAAAGACATAAGTGTGGGCCAGGTGTGGTGGCTCACACCTGTAATTCCAATACTGGGAGGCCAAGGCAGAAGGATCATTTGAGACCAGAAGTTGGAGACCAACCTGGACAACATAGTGAGACTCCATTTGTATAAAAAATAAAAATAAAAAATAGCCTGGTATAGTGGCACACAACTATATTCCCAGCTACTCTGGGAACTTAGGTGGGAGGATCCCTTGAGCCTAGGAGGTCAAGGCTGCAGTGAGCCATGATAGCATCACTGCACTCCAGCGTGGGCAATGGAGCAAGGCAGTTTCCAAAAAAAAACAAAGAACAAAAGAGATAAGTGTTCATGATAAGTTAAAAGATTAGCTGTCCAAATGAAACCATATTGGAAATATATTTTTAAATTAGGTCCAGTTGAAAAAATTGCAAAATTAATCAAATCAACAATTAGGGATGGCATTCTCTTAGGGAGTCTGATTTCGCCATAAAAATATGTTTCAGGGTCCAGATGATAATTATTAATGTTAAACATTTTCAAGGTATCGGGGCTCATTCGTTGGATCCTTTCAATACATGCTGCAGATGTGTTTACAAGGTACATAAACAATAAATCCAGCTTATCAAAATGATGCCTCTGGGAGTTTTAGAAATAACAATAATTTTAATAAGAACAATAACTAATAATAATCAAAATAGCTATCATTTATTGTTACTACATGCCTGAACATTTATTTATGCTATTTCACACTTCTTTTAACAATTGAAAGTCTTATATGGTATATTATTATCTACAGTTTGTAGGTGAGATAAATGAAAACCAAAGAGGTAAGGTAAATTTCCACAAATGACCTGAGAATACATACAGGATTTAAATTCACATTAATGAATTCTATGTCTTGAGTTCTTCCCACCATAAAATGCAGATTTCTCTCCACTAAACATTTAAATGGAATTCAAAACTGATCTATCTCAAAATCTCATTAATCTATTTTTTTTTTCCAAAAGCATATTTCTTAGAAACGTGTGTCTTGGGATAATAATAAGTTTGATTGCATGTGAAAGTAGAATTAACCAAAAACAAACCGTGGCTTAATAGCTGAGTCACATTAAAAGACTAATGAAACCCACAGGAGAAAATTCAAAAGGCAATAATAATGGTAACACCACAAACTTAGAAAAATTTAAAAGGTAGTCCAGAATAACTCATTTTTATAAAACAATATAAAATGGTCACTGTGTCCCACCCAAAGAGAAGGAGAACTACCAGTTTTATGCTTTTTCATCTTCATCTAGCAACACATACCAACAAGGGTAGCTTACTGCCCAGGATGTCCTCAGAATACCTCAGTTTTATTTTTCAATAATAAAATGTGCCTATGCCGTTGATTTTATAAAGCTAGGCAGTAGAATACAACTGTTCTTTAATTTGAAGCCATGTGTCCATGTGTATTCCTTATTGGCTGTGTGTCCCTGAGCAAGAAATGAACCTTCTCTCATCCTTGTATTTTCTATCTATAAAATAAATAAAGTCATATTATTTTCCTCATAGACAAGGTGGGAAGATTAAGTAAGATAGTATATGTGTAAGGCATCAGAACCCGATATATGGAGAGCACAAAATAAATGTTGGCTCTGATGATTATGATATGGAATAAAGTCGTTGATACCAACATAAAACTATTTAAAATCTTGATTTCCATTTACCCCAAATGGAAAAAAATACTAAAACACCTTTAGGGCTTTCATTCTTTGTAATTTGCATGTGCCTGTATGTCTGCGTGAGTCTATTTAAATGAAGACTGTAAGTTGAACAGGCTAATTAAATGGGCTTGGTGAAAGTTCACTATGTCGAAGGGAGGAAAAAAAGAATACTTAAGGAACTAAAGAGATTAATTGAAGGCTTGAGGGAAGACTCAAGATAACTATAATTAAGCTTGCTCAAGCAAATGGTGTGTACTGGCATTTTGTGGGAAATCAGCAATTGGGTTGATTGAACAGGATTAGATACAGAAGGTGTTAAAAATCAGCAGAGAAGTTTTGAATCAATCTTTTAGTTAACAGAAAGCCATTGAGGTTTCTTAAGAAAGTAACTGCTAAAATTTGTCTAATAGCAATATTGAGCATGAATTTAATTGAGGTAAATCTGGAGGCAGAAAAGTAAAGGAGCTATTTAGGTCATAGAGTACAATGGTATAGACCAAGATATTATATTGACATTCCTTGTATTCTCATCAATAATTACAATAATAATAATAGTTTAAACACGAAAGTGATGTGATCACCAGGTTACTTTCAAGTTCCCAAGAATGCAAGACAGTGGTTTCTCCAGTGAAATGTAGTCTTTATTTCTAGAATGAATTCTCCCCTAAGTTACTGTATCCATTCTAAACTTGTCAACCCTGATAAACAACATAGAAAAAAACCCTAACAATTCTCTATAAAGCTTTCAATTAAAACAACAGAAATTCCCAATCAGCCTAATACATTCCTCATCAAAACAGCCTGGATCATTTTAATTTTTCTAAACCAAAGATCCTACTTCAGGAAAATCTCCAATACTGAAAATCCAGACACCATCTTTTGATTATGTGACATAATATAAGAAAGCTCAGAACGCAATACACTAGATATATGAATAAATAAAATGCAGACATGGAGAATTTAAGGCCAGAGAATTAATAAAATTATGTTCTTGATTAATAATCTCACTCTAGATACTTTAAACTGCAGTTTACTGATTTAACTACCTCTTTAATAGATGCTGAAAGTCAGACGCAACCAGTTTAAATGATTTGCAATTTAATTTCCAAATCAGAAGACCACATGCTTCATTCAGTGATTCGTTCAATAAACATTTATTCGGCACCTGCTAAAATTCCAACAATGCACTATAAGATGCTGAAATTACATATGTAAGTAAAACATGATTCTTGGACTTATAATTTATTAGGCAGTATAAATACATAACGATGCAATCATAATGTAATGGTCATTGTGAATATAGGGCTACACTGAGATCCTAGGAAAACACAGAGAAATACATAGTGACCTTAGCAGACAGGGAAGGTTGGTTCTCTTTCAATTTTACTACTACTACATTATCACAAGAGAAATTTGCTACAGCTTATAATCATCCTCTGAAGGCTTCAAAATATTTAACCACTGTAATATTACCACTTTTTTTTTTTAAGGTAGCAACTAATATGGTGATCATGTTCAGGGCCAAATGGGATAGGCAGAGGGTAAGGAGTCTACTTGTCACTTAGATATAAGCTAAAGTGAAATTGTGATCAAATTTTACCTTCCAAATAATTACATATATGGGCCATGCTTGATCGCATTTTTATTCCTCAAGTTTTAAGTTTAAAGATGAACAGAAAGGGCAAGAGAAGTAAATATCTAGAGACTAAGTCTCAGAGTCACATGTTGCTATTTAGCATCTCTTCTAAGAGCTACTGTTGTGAATAAGTTTCGTTCTTTTACTCAACTCAAATTTGTCAGTCACAAGGGAGTTTATCCTATTTTATGTTGAATTCGATGACCAAAATCTGGGAATATAAATAACAGCTGGGAAGATGAACACAATTTTTGTCCCTTCTTTTTATGAACTTGACCTTAGAGTATAGGCTTACTAATGTAATAATGTGTGTTGATTATGTAAAAGTGAATTATTGAGAATCTATTTATTTAAGTTTATGTGATGAATAGTGTGTTTTATAATTGCTTAGTCTAAAACATATGTTTTAAATAAGCATCTAACATAGAGTATCTTATGATAGCGTCTTGTTTAACTGCAGTCATTAACTAAATAGCAATTATGAAAAACATATTTAATGAATTAGAATCATCACTTTCCAATGACTATTTACAATGGTGGTTTAAGCTCATGTATCACTTTTCTTTTTGGAAACAGTAGGGCATATTCATACTACTTTGTTTATTCTATTACATGTCTAATAAATCTCATTTCAGAAAATTTCTTCCACCACAATTCAAAATTAAATAAATGGCTAAATCTGAGAAGTCACCTTTTGGAGACAGACATACCCAATCCCTGAAACTTGACCTGAGTTCTGTTTATAGCAGAGATGTCAATTCTATTTCGTGACATTTCTAATTGCTTTTCTACCATCGGAGCCCAAACTCTTGAAGGACATACCTTACAGTTTGTGTTATCTTTGTGCTTTTCATGGAACTTAGAACAGTGCTTCAGAGAGGAATCCCTGTGTGTTTGCTGCAATGAATATCTGCCGTTTCCTAGTGTCATACCTGCTATCTAGACAGGTTATTCTACATAGACATTTGAGCAAAATATAAAAAGATAAGCAGCCAGCATTATCTGGTCTAAGTAGACAAACAAAATGGGGAATAGGATTGGATGATTTGGATGTACCTTTATTGAATGTGTACATTAAGTCACGGCCTTTGGTAATTTATATATATGTGTGTGTGTGTGTGTATATATATATGTGTGTGTGCATGTATGCATATGTAAGTACGTGTGTGTATACTTGGAGAAGGAGAAACTCATTTCTGTCACAAAATGACCATGTGGCAGAAAATTGTATAGATGATCAAACCTGAACTTAGGTAGATTGTCATCTGGCAAAGTGTACAATGTGTACCAGCTACAAGCCTAAGTTTATTAGATTCTTTTTCTTTAGTGATTAGAGAAAAAGTATAATGGTTTTAGAGCCAAGAGACAATAAATCGAAAACTGGTCCAATGGATTTAAAGTGGGAGAGTCGTATATGTTTCATGTTATAAAGTTACAATATTGGCTGCTGTGTAAATAGTAAATAGTGTAGGAGAGAGAAAAGAATATTAGAGGAATGGTAAAGCAGAATTCTAGATAGTTCTTCATGACCTCTGCCTCTGGCCATTAGTACCATGATTATGTTTTTACATGGCAAAATAGATTTTCCACTTGTAATTGACTTTACCACTATATTCTCATTAAAATAGGGAGAGTTTCTATCTGGGAGGAACTAATTTATCCACATGAGCCCTTTAAAAAGACATTTTTCTGTGGTTCCTCACAAAAACGCAGTCACAGAGATGCAAAGTTAGTGAAGGATTTAGGTGACTTTTTGAATTAAAGATGGAGGTGACAGCTGGGCATCTCACACCTGTAAACCCAGCACTTTGGGAGACCAAGGCAGGAGGATCACTTGAGCCCAGGAGTTCAAGACCAGCCTGGGCAACACGGCGAAAGACTGTCTCCACCAAAAATACAAAAAATTTGCCAGGTGGGTTGGCCCGTGCCGGGGCAGGAGGATTACTTGAGCTCAGTAGGTAGAGGCTTCAGCGAGCTGAAATCGCACCATTGCACTCCAGCCTGGACAACAGAGTGAGACCCTGTCTCAAAAAAAAAAAAAAAAAAAAGGGAGGGGACCATTTCAGAAGTAATACAAATAGGCCTCTAGAACTGAGAGTGCCTTTATCCAGCTAAGATGGAGGGGACGGCCAGACGTGGTGGCTCACGCCTGTAATCCCAGCACTTTGGGAGGCTGAGGCAGGAGGATCACTTGAGCCCAGCAGGTAGAGGCTTCCGTGAGCTGAGGTCATTCCACTACACTCCAGCCTGGACAAGAGTGAGATCCTGTCTCAAAAAAAAATAAAAAAATAAAGAAATAAAAAAAGGAGGGGACCATTTCAGAGGGAATACAAGTAAGTCTCTAAAATTCAGAGTGGCTTTCTCCAGCTAACAATCACTCCTACGCCACATCAAACTTAATTATGCCAACAACCTCAATGAGGTTTGAAGTGGATTCTTCCCCAAAGCCTCCAGGTAAGAGCACAGCTTGACTGACACCTTAGTTTCTGCCTTTTGAGACTCAGCAAAGAAATCAGTTAAGTGGGCCTGTACTTCTGACCTACAGAATAATGAGATAATAAGTGGCTGTTGTTTTAAACCACTAAGTTTGTGGCAATTTGTAACAGCATCAATAGAAAATGTAGCAGAAAACAAGGGAGAAGACCAATTACTGTCAATTACAGTAATCATGGCAAAGTAGAATGGTAGTTTTAAACTAGAAATATGACAGCAGCACTGAAGAGCTACTTGCAGAGGAAAAACAGAAGCAGAAAAGAGTCCTTGTCCTCAGGGCAGTCACAGTCTAGCATAATAGTGTATAAGTGTCTGGATTTCAGGGACTCTTTATCCCTATATCCCCTAGCATAAATAGTGGTGGTTAGATGACATTTTCTGGTTTGAAATAAATTATCTGTTCTTCCTTTTCATAGAGTTTACTTTCACCAACTCCTTTTCCCTAAAATTAACCAATCTCTCCTATGCCCTACCTTACTATCATTATCTTATACTTTATTGATTCCGTATTGTGGTACTCTAATATTTTTTACAAGATTCCTTTCTTGTTTTACGTATGCAAGATTTCTTTTAAAGGATCAATATTTCAGAGCCCTGCCCTATATTTACTGCACACAGTTTAGCCCTTGATGGCATTACTTGCTCAACTATTATGTATTGAATTAACAGATAAGACACAGCCACATCCTCTCAGGACCTCCCTGTAAGATGTTAATCTTCCATCCCATCATACATGCTATTGAAAATGTGTAAAACAATATATAGAAAATTATTTTTCTCATAGTTTATAAGATCATAAAATATTTAGAGACAAAGGGACATTTGTATATGGAAATTATATATTTAGAACTGTTTTCTTCCTTTTGTTTAAATATTTAACCTTGTATAGAAAAAGCTAGAATAAACGGTTTAGTCACATATAAATGGATAAGATTATTTTTACTACAATAATAAAGTAAATCCTTCTATAACTCAACTCTGTAGTGCTCAAGGTATTATCTCTATGCTTAAAAACTATGCACTGCTTAAATAATTAAAGCTTCTACAAACATTACTTCCTTCACACTTAGGAGAACTGGAATTAACAATTCACTCAGAAATCAGATCTGCAAGGAATTTATTAATATTATTTTTAAATGAATTTTAAGTAAATGGAGACTCAAAGCTATTGATACTGTATATGTTCATTAACAAACTTACTACTGCTTTCTAAGTATAATTTGCATAATGTAGGCTTAAATTTTGTGAATTAAAAAGGTTTATAAGAAATTTTTATTTTTGAATCAAATTTTTTACATAATCAAGGCTAACATTTATTGTGTACTCATTAATAAGCAAAAACTTCTTATGTACATTATTCCATGTATGTTTTCATTTATAAGGCACGGTGGCTCACGCTTGTAATCCCAGCACTTTGGGAGGCCCAGGCGGGCACATCACGAGGTCAGGAGATCGAGATCACGGTGAAACCCCGTCTCTACTAAAAATACAAAAAATAAAAAATTAGCCAGGCGTGGTGGCGGGCGCCTGTAGTCCCAGCTACTCGGAGAGGCTGAGGCAGGAGAATGGCGTGAACCCGGGAGGCGGAGCTTGCAGTGAGCCGAGATTGCACCACTGCACTCCAGCCTGGGCGACAGAGCCAGACTCCGTCTCAAAAAAATAATAATAATAATAATAATTTTACAATGTTGAAAACTGACAAACACTTGCTTAGCCAGATGACCAAGTTAACATCAACAGTGATGTCATTTTAATAGCATGTACCCTTGATATAATGTAATGAGAATGGTACTTACCGCTATGATTTTCCTCTCCCAAACCTATAACCTGTGCTACTTATGAGTACACATCAGACAAATTTCAATACAGTGACATTATACAAAATCCCCTAGAAATGTACCTCAAAACTCTCAAGATCATCAAAAACAAGGAAAGTCTAAGAAACTGGCATAACTACGAAGAGCCTCAGGAGGCCTGAAAATTAAATGTAATGTTGTAATCTGGATGTAATTCTGGAAAAGGACTTCGGATAAAATCTTAGAAAATCTGAATAAAATGAATGTATAAATGAATGTAATGTATATGTATAAATGAATGTATATATGTATAAATGAATGTATATAGATATATAAATGAATGTAATGTATATGTATAAATGAATGTATATATGTATAAATGAACGTAATGTATAAATATTGGTTAACTAATTGTGACAAATCTCCAATACTAATGCAAGATGATATTAATAAATGAAATGGTATGAGCCATTCAGGAATTCTCTGTACTATCTTGCAACTTTTTTGGAAATCTATATTCAAAAATAAAGAGGTCATTTAAAAATATACAGATCATCTATATATCCATGTACAACTTTACCAGATTTTAATATTTTGCTGAAATCTCTTAATCTTTTGAATGACACAGAATATTATAGATGTTAGATAAGACTATTGAATATTACTCTCTAATACTTACAGGTTACCCATATGTAAATTTGGAGTTTATCAAGCCTATGCATGTTCATATATTATCAGATAATTTGTATTTCTACATTATATTTGTAAAACTTTGTAAGAATGCCATTATGTAGTACAAATCATAATGCAACTGATTTGTAAGTAAAATTTTTTGCTCAACTTGATTTATTTACAATTTCATATATAATGGTAATTCATTAGCTTACTTTATAGTGTTTCTCTGTATGAATATAATACATATTTATTCATTCTTCAGTTAATGAATATTTTGAAAACTTTCCAGCTTCTCGCTATACAAATGATACAGGAACATATATTTTCTTTTCTGCGTTTTTATGTGACATATCTACCTAAAAGTATAATTTTGTTGTAAAAAGTATTTTCATTTTAAAATGCATTAGCTATTTCCACATTGTGATCCAGTTGGTGAATGGAGTAAGAATTGTACCATTTTTTCACATTTGCAATAACATTTGCAGGTATATAAGTTTTAATTCAAAGACGTAAAATATTATCTAATTGTGGTTTGAAATTTTATAATTATTAAGAACAGCATCTATTAGTATATTTTATTTTTAAAAACTTCTATTAAATTAATAGAAAGTCCACATAATTTTGTTCATTTTCAAATGTTTTTTTTATTTTTAGATGTTAATTATAAAATCTGAATACTAATTATTTATTGTTAAATGTACGGCAAATATATTCTCATAGAGTGAGATTGTATTTTTAAGCAGTTTTATGCTATCTATATAACAGAAGGACGGTTGTTTCCACTTTAATTTAGCCGAATTTCTCTATTTTTTCCTTATGGTTTATATTTTGAGTCTTGCCTGAAGAATTTTTTTTCCAGTCTCAAAGTTGTAAAAATATTGTTGACATATTTTATGATTTCAAATTGTACTTTCAAACTTATTTCTCAATGTGAAATCTGTAATTATTTTTGTTTATGGTATGAAGTAGAGATTTAGTTTTTTCCAGTGATTGGGACAACTTTTATTTGAACATAGCGGCTCTTCCCCACTAATTGGTAATGTTACCTCTGACATATATAAACATTATGTAGAGTTACAATCAATGTTATTGGTCTACTTGCCCTTCCCTCTGCCAATATTATGCTTTGATAAAGCTATGGCTTTCCATATTTTCTTTAAAATGGTTTTTTAAAAAGTTTACCTCCTTTGACATCTCCTATATTTCCTCTAAAATGTGTTATTTATTACCACTATTCTTCCAAATGCACATTAGTATCAATATATCAAAATCATTAAAATAACAATCTTTAAATTACTTCTAGGTTCATCAATTAATTTGGGAAAAATTATATTTTAAAGTTGGCTTTTTCCATCCCCTGGATATAGCATAGATACTTCTTTGTGCAAAACTTCTTTTATATTTTCAGTAATTGTTGGTAATTTTCTCCGTTAAGTTTTTATATATCTTCTTTTTAAGCTTTATTTTTGGGGACCTTAAAGTTTTGTTATTTTTATAAATACAGTATTTTTATTTCTACTATATATCATATTTGTTACTATTGAAATATAGGAATACTATTGATTCTTATGTGGATCTTGAATCTAGAAAACTTCATAATATTGAAAAATAACTTTAATAGTTTAATTTTTTTTCTGGTGTTTTACTGAGATATTTATAACATCATAAATAAGAACAACTTCTATTTTTTTGCACCAATTATTTTATTTAGTCTCTATAATGCAATGTCTAAGACATTTCATTCTTGATGCCCTTCACATGGTTAAGGAATTACTCTTTGAGCTGAAAACCAACTAGGAGTTTCTGTCATAAGTTAAATATTGAAATTTATTGAATGTTACATCAACTTATTTTGAGAAACTCGTATGCTTTTTTCACCTTTCAACTCCATTAGCATAGCATAGTTATCATTTACTCTGAAATGTATATTGCTTTACATTTCTGGGAGTAGGCACTAATTTGTTAGAACATAGTTTACATTGGTGCCAGCATGCACACATTTATACATGTGTGTTTATATATTTTAGCAATTTTCAAGTATGTAATATATTTTTATTGACTATAGTCACCATGATGTATAATAGGTCTCTTGAAAGTATTTCCTCTAACTGACAATTTGTATCATTTGCCTGTATTTACATTGAAATCGAGTAGCTAATATTTTATTTAGATTTACACATATGAGTTCTTTGGAGAAGCTGGTATCAAATTTTCTTTGCTCTTCTCTGGTTTTGTTATTGAGCTTATACTAGCCTTATAAGCTGATGTTGGTAGCCTGTTTTTTTTTTTCTAAATTTTTTGACTGAAATTGTATAAAATCAGGAACATCTGTTCCTTGAAAGTAAAGTCATCTGGGTTGAGTGTCTTTCATAAGTGAAAAATTTTTTATTACACATTCAATTTTAATTTGCAAACTTTTGAGTATATTCAGATTTTCTGTTATTTTCAGAAAATTTTATAATTACTATGTTTTATTAATATTATTTAATTCATTTAATTTATATTGTCAAAATAATTGACAGAAAGTATTTTAGAAATGGTATCTTACGATTTTTAGAAACTCTACCATGTAAGCATTTATATCCTCCTTTTGTTGCAAATTTATATGTGGCTTTACTTACCTGATCAGTGTTGCTAAAATAATAAATATGTTGACTTTTTCTTTCTAGTGTTCTTCTATTTAATTAATTTTTACTCTTGCTTTTATTATTTCTAATATAAAAGTTAAATTTTTGTTTTGTCCTGTAACTTCTCCTAGCTTTGCTTTCCTAACATTAAAATATAAAAGAATTTATTTAAAGCCATTTTACCACTAATACTACCTTAGCTGTTTTCAACAAATTTTGACATACCACACTTTCAGTTTGGTTCTGTTAATGCATCATATATATTTTGTGATTGTCATGGTGATTACCTTTATCACCCATGAGACATTCCTTGTCTTCAAGCATTTTTTGATGGTGCTTATTTTAATGGCACTGTATCCAGGTATAATTATGTAAATTACAGTAGTTGTCACTTATCTGCAGGAGATACTTACCAAGACCTACAGTGGATGTCTGAAACCACAGATAGTACCAAACTCTACAAATATAGTATGTTTTTTTCCTATATATACATGCCTATGATAAAGTTTAATTTATAAAGTAGGCACAGTAAGAGATTAACAAAAATAACAATCAAATAGAAAAATTATATCAGTGTACTGTAATAAAAGTTATAGGGATGTGGTCTTTCTTCAAAATATCTTATTATAAGGTTCTCACCCTTCTTGTGATGATAGGAGATAATACACTGACCAGGGGATGAAGTGAAGTGAAGTGAAGTGAATGATGTAGTCATTGTAACACAGTGTTGGGCTACGACTAACCTTTTGCATTTCTGAATCTGTGTAACCATCCCTTACTTGCAGCAAATGGTTTGGTTCATTCATTTCAGGAAATCCCTTGATGAAGTCTGCCTAGACTTAATGATTCAGTCAAAACATGTTGTGTTCATGTCTTCCTCTCATAAATTTAAGGCCTTTGCCATCCTATCTTAGCACTTAACCACACTACTGTAGCCATACTTTTGCAGTTTGAAGAGTGACAGCAAAACTAGCACAAATTTCTTTTCCTTCTTCACAATTTCAGGAAGATGTGTTTAGCAAACACAGCATCTGATTTTTTTTTTTTTCTATTAAGTCAAGAACTTTCATTTTTCACTTAAAACACTTTATGGCTTCTCTTTGGAATGTCCAAATTGTTAGCATGACTTTTTTTTTTTTTTTTTTTTTTTGAGACGAAGTCTCGCTCTGCGCCCAGACTGGAGTGCAGTGGTGCCATCTCGTCTCACTGCAAGCTCCGCCTCCCGGGTTCACGCCATACTCCGCCTCAGCCACCTGAGTAGCTGGGACTACAGGCGCCCGCCACCACGCCCGACTAATTTTTTTGTATTTTTAGTAGAGACGGGATTTCACCGTGTTAGCCAGGATGGTCTCGATCTCCTGGTCTCGTGATCCGCCCGCCTGGGCCTCCCAAAGTGCTAGGATTACAGGCGTGAGCCACCGCGCCCAGCTAGCATCACTACTCTTTTGCTTTGGAGACGTCATTAAATAAAATAGGGGTTACTGAAACACAAGTACTGTGATACCACGATGGTCCATCTGATGGATAACCGAGAAGGCTCCTAAGTGACTGACAATTGGAGAGCATCTACAGTGAGATCTCTTGGACAAAGGGAGGATTCATGTGGTTGGGAGGGGGAAGGAGCAAGATGGCAGCAGATTTTGTCACACTACTCAGAAGGGCAGTGATTTAAAACTTACAAACTGTTTACATCTGGAATTTTCAATTTAATATTTTCAGGCTGCAGTGAGCTGCAGGTAACTGAAACCACAGAAAGGGAATCTGCATATATGGGGATACCACTGTATATTGACACGTACTGTAAATGAAAATAAGCAAATATAAGAGTTTTGTCGTTTTTTTTTTTCTCATTTGGGAGGGCTAGAGCCTATGTAAATAGCAGTTAATTTCAACATGCTACAGTTTTTGTTAACTGACTACTCTTCCCAACTGGTTTATCAGTTTCTGGATATGTACTGGAAAACTTCTCCATCACTGCTGATTTCTTAATTGCTTATTGAAAGTGTTTTACCTTATGCCTCATATATTTGTAGACCGTGATGTGAAGTGATTACATATTCATGATTTTCATATCTTCTTTAAGAGATTTGTGTATTTTCTTTATTATGTAGTATCATGTGTCATCCTTACTATTACTTCCACCATAAAGTACATTTTATCTCTCGTTAATGTATCTCTACCTACTATTTTCATTTGCCATTATTTTCATTGCATAAGTGATTTCATAGCTGTATTGTATTTAAGTGTGCCCCATATACAGAATATAGCTGATTTTGTATTGATGAAATTGTTCTTAATCCAATATAATAATTTTGATATAAAACTTAATATTTTATATTTATTATGATTGTGTATATGTATAGTACCATCTTGTTTTCCATATGCTCTCCATTTTACTTGAAATCTCTCTCCACCCCCTCCTTTACAATTTTGATTGGATTGATCAAGTTCTTGATATCCCCCCTCCCACTTCTGGTTTGAAGGATCTAGAATATATTCCAATCATTTTAGTGGTGTGACAATGTTGTCACATACGTAGGTAACTCTAAATGTTACTTTACATTACTAAGGGATCTTCAGGAACTTTTCATGAATATTGATGGCCTATTGAGTCTTCTTTCTCATAGAACTAATTATAGAGTTTAAGTTTTATATAATTTTAAACACAAAATACTTATTAATTTTGAGTCAATCTTAATGTTAAGTTAGCCAGGGCAAACTCTGTGCTCGATGATGTTTCTTGTATCATTTCCTCTCTCTGGTTTCACTCTTCTCAATGAAGTATAGCCTTTACTCATTCTTTTAGCTTGAGTCATAGAGTGTTAAACTCTCTTACCTTTGTATGTCTCAATATCCTGTCCTTGGTCTGGAGTGGCAGTTTGGATGATATATAATATTGGAATTATGTTCTCTTAGTTTTACAAGGTGTATTAGACTGTTCTTGCAGTGCTATAAAAATCTGATACTAGGTAGTTTATAAATAAAACAGGTTTAATGGGTTCACTATTCTGCAGGCTTTACAGGAATCGTGGTGCTGGTATCTGCTTGGCTTCCAGAGACACCTCAGGAAGGTTAAAATCATGGCGGAAGTTGAAGGGAAACAGGAACGTCATATGGCAAAAACCAGAGCAACAGAGAGAGAGAACATGGGGGGCGGGGGGAGGTGCCACACACCTTTAACCCTTCTCCTATTTAAGAATAAAAAACCCTGCAGCTCACTGCCAACACTCATTTAATTTTATGTAAACACACTCTTTGAGGTTGTACCAAATCTGACTGATTTTCAATGGGAAAAGAAAATATAGAAACTGTTCTCGGAGTTATTTCTAAGCAAAACTAACATCAAAATCATCTGAATGATCAGAATTGTCTATTTCAGAAAAATCAAATTCATCAAATGATTCCAGCCAACAACTGTTGGAGAATGATGTTAATATCATGTGTAGGAATGTTACGTTTTCCAGGATTTGACATTTTCAGCAATTGAGAATTACTGTATTTTGTCAGTGGGAATACCGCTACTAAAGACAGAATGGTATAAATGGAATGATGTCTTTTGTTTTCCGTCACTATGCTAGAGCAATGTGAAAATAATAATAAAAGTGAGATAGTTTGTGGCAAAGTTATCTCGGGATAAATGCTGCAGCTGCAAGTATTCTCAGGGTAGAGTTGAAAAGGGTTAAATGACCAGTTCTCACAAGAACTCATTTTCACTAAAACAGCAACAAGCAATGAGGGTTCTGCTCCTATGGTCCAAACACCTGCCAGCAGGCCCCACCTCCAGCATTGGGATTAAGATTCAACATGAGATTTGGGTGGGGACAAATAACCAAACTACATGACAAGGGTATTTATTCTTCATCTTCTGTCAGGTGAGAAGTCTCTGATCAACCTTAATTAAATCTTTTGCATGTAATCACTTTTATCTTTCTGGTAGTTTCAACAGTTTCTCTTTATCAGTGATGAAATGCAAATTTACTATAAAATGTGTGATTGTAAATTTATCTTTATCTTTCCTTTTTCTCAAATAATTCAATCTATGAATTAGTGTTTTTTTAAAAATTTTGCATATATCCAGCTGCTTTCTACACAAATATTGTTGGAATGTTTCTTTTATGTGTAATTAGAACATCCAGTCCATTGCTTATCCTTTTTAGAAATATCTTTATCACTCTAGATGTTTGGAGAGAAAGGGTTTTTGAGTACTTTCAAGAACTTGTATATCAGGAAATAAAATTCACCATTTCTCTCTTCAGTGTGTTCAAACTAGTGTTTATTATCTAAATGTATACATAAATTTAGAGTGAATTTATGTTCTAGTCATTGATTCTGTAGGTTGTTTTTGTTAACATTAGAACCTCTTATAAAACTTGGGACTTTGGTTTCCAGCTCAATATTTGAGTAGTTTTTGGCTTGTTTGTTTGTTTTTGGTTTGTTTGTATGTGTTGTTTGTTTTTCTCTCATTTTTTTGTCTAACTTTTGCGGTTGTCTCAGGCTAGATAACCAAACTCTCAGACTAGAAATAAGACATTAGTGGCATTTGGGGATTATCCTCTACAGCAATCTTGGATAACTCCTCCAGTCTCTTTTACTCTAAGTAACTCTAACCTTCTGGGTGAATGGTAAATGCAGGAGCACAATCCATGTTATTGGAGTCCTGTGATTTTTCTCCAAGCAGTGATGCGAAAGTAGACTAAAGATCACATGATTTAACTCCTGCTAGCCTTTTATATTTTTCCCCTCATACAATTCTGTTAGCATAACAGATGATTCTTAGGATAGAATCAAGACAAAATGTGGTATTGACTAATATTTACTTGCATGGTTTCTAAAACTTAAATTCTGCCCCTTTAGATTTCCATTATGCTTTTGACTTTCTTCAGTGTTTAAGTTAAAGTAATGTAAAGTATTTTGTGATTTTGCCTGCTGTCTCTTGTTATTGGTGATGGTTGATTATTTTTCTAGTTATGTAACTAGATCTGTGATACCATCAATACCAAAAGATGGCATCACAAAAGATGGATTGATGGTTTCACAGATCCAGTTACATAACTATGGATTATTTGGATCTATTCTTTGCCATTAGGCTGTGCACTTATATCCATTTCTCTAGGTTCTCAGTTAGCTTAAAACGAAAACCCAACCTACAGCAATTTTTTTTTTCAACTTTGTTCCACATGCTTGAGAGTCCTGCTTCAGTTCTTAGCTGCAAGCTTTGGAACTCATGCTGACTCACCATCTTATTATAGAACCATTTATGTTGTATTATCTATATTCTCTTTACCCGCAAACACTGAGCTCCCAGCCACCTCCTCCAGAATCCAACAGATTCTCAGATTTAGTCCAATTGCCTAGTTTGAATTTCTGCTTCACTGAGCTGCAGATCTAATTTCTGAGATTTTATCTTTTGATATTTGTCATTGCTATGTGTTTAAAGCTGAAAGGCTGTGTGAGCTATGAGCCAACTGCCCAGAGTTGCCCAGTACAGTTGACTTCCAAGGTCTCTTATTATTATTTGCTTTCTTATAATTTTTTCAATTATCTCTTCACAGTTTTCTGTATTTGGACATTTCTCTCATCCTATCTGTAGTCCAGTGCATCCTTTCTCTGACTATAGATACTGTATTAAAATGTTCTTTTTATATTTCCTATTTTTGCTTGTGATTCTTATTTCCCTTCATCCTCAGCTCTTGGCATTATGATTAAATACTTAATTTAGCCACAATGCAATGTATTTACATGCATCTGTAATTTATAGTCCATAATTTACATGTACTATCCAAGGCCTTTTATAATTTAACACTGTAAAACATTTTTTGGAATGCAGTTTACATGAAATATGTCATACACAATGAAGTTATCTTGTTTTGTATACAGCCCGGGATTTTTGTGTGTGTGTGCCCTGACTAATGATTCCTACTATGGACATTTGCTCATCTGGGCTCATAAATACTTGCACTCATAAAAACTGTTTCTCTTTACTTGCCAGTATAAATCTGCATTTGTCTATAGAAAATTTAGCCCAGTGAAAATGGTATGTGACTTCCAAGGTATTTGTCTTTGCTGCTATTGATTTCGGAAAAAATAATCTTTTCCTAAGAAGGTTATTTTTACATTTTTCATAACGGGAAAACTTTAGGAAGTGAACCAACAGCTTTACAAGTGAGCAAGGTTTGTAATGCTCATTGACATTTAAAAATTGTGAAAAACTTAATTTTGAAACTTTTACCATTATCTTCTAAAACCTTTCTATAAATGTCACCTCCCACTGATGTCATCTCTCATTATTTATTAACAAACTTTTTTAAAACATCCAGATAAGTATGAGTTTATTACCAAATCTACTGACAATCTAAATAAACAAATGCAGCTTTTTCTCTTAGAGAAATTGCATTATAAATATGAATTATATATTTCTGTTTTAAAGAAATGCACCTGTGTGCTATTGCCATCTGGTATAAGTTTCTGTTTTCTGTAGCCTAAGACTTCCTATTGCATTTAAAATTTAAAGATCAAAATGTAAAGGACAAATTTATATAGCTTATCCTCGTCCATCTATATTTCAAAATAACCTCTTAAACAATAGACATTCAGGATATTTGATTAATGTATTTTTGGTCAGCCCTATATCTAACTGGTAAGCCCTAATTTTAACAGAGTTTTTCTAAGTTAATAATGGTACTTTATATACAAATAAATAAATACTGGTAGCACATGTCTGCAGTCCCAAAGCTTTGGGAGTCAGAGGTCTGAGGATGGCTTGAGCCCAGGCATTTGATACCAGCCTGGGCAAAATAGAAAGACCCTGGCTCTACAAATTAAAAAAATACTGCTGCCTGGTATATATGTTATATCTCCATGTGTTATGCTAGCCCTCATGGATGAATAGATAGTCATTATTCATCCGTCTTCCTGATAAAGGAAGTGGAATCCAGAATATTGCATGGCATGCAAATGTGCAGACAAGTTTTAATATAGAGCTAATTCTAAACACCAACATGTTTCTTGATAAAAGATACTTTAAAATTAGGTTTCACTTTATAAAATGAAATAAAGAGTACATTGTAAATAAAAAGTAAAACAGCATTCAAAAGGATCTCTTTAAAATGCACCCTTCCCTGTGAAAATTATGTGGTGACTTTCACATGCAAGTGATGATAAAACTCAAGCTTCTCACCAGGATCATCTGTCTGCTGACCTTCTGCCCTTCCCTTTTCTCCCCTCATACCCTCTCAGTAGTCTGAGGCCACATTGTCCAATGTATATCAAATACACCCTTTCCCTCATATGAATGCTGTTCCTTCTGCCTAGAAAGGCCTTTCCATAAATTTTTCATCACTTGTTTATTCTTATCATTCAGGTCTTTATGTCACTGTGACCTCATTAAATAGTGTGTCCCTGACCATTCTACTAAAACCAGTCACCATTGCCACTGTCGCCATCCACTCCGTTATTGTGTTTTCATTTTTATAATATGTATAATTATAGAACATTTTAATATTTATTTATTTATTTATTTATTTATTTATTTATTTATTTATTTTTAAGACGGAGTCTCACTCTGTCGCCCAGGCTGGAGTGCAGTGGCGCAATCTCGGCTCACTGCAAGCTCCGCCTTCCGGGTTCACGCCATTCTCCTGCCTCAGCCTCTTCAAGTAGCTGGGACTACAGGCGCCCGCCACCACGCCCGGCTAATTTTTTGTATTTTTAGTAGAGACGGGGTTTCACCGTGGTCTCGATCTCCTGACCTCGTGATCCGCCCGCCTGGGCCTCCCAAAGTGCTGGGATTACAAGCGTGAGCCACCGCACCCAGCCTATTTATTTTTACCTTAATGTGTTTAGTATATATTTTCCCTACTAGAATATATTATAAAAAAGCTCTAAAAGAACAGACACTGAGTTTATTTGGGCCACTCACTGATATATTCTTAAAATACTGTTTGGTCCACAGTGGTGCTGAGTAAATATTTGAAGGGAATGGTGGCTATTCCCAAGGAAATTAAGGTTTTCTACTGGTTGTTTTTTGCTAACCCTGTGACTTTGGTTAAGTCATACAGACTCCCCATCCCCTAAATTACTCTTCCATAAGAGGAGGAAAGATAAAGAAATAATGTCTAGACTACTTATTTCCTAGAGTTATTTTGAGAATATAATGAGATAATTTTGGAAAGTGTGTTGAGAGTTGTAAAACATTTATAGATGTATAAAATACTATTGTTGTCCAGGTTTGCTGTCAACTTGCTGTATGTCTTGCAATCATCCCCAGGACCCACATTTACACAATTTGGGGGATGTGAACACAATTGAGCTCCCTGGCTCTTGGAGAACTATAAATACAGCCATTAGTATTAAATCTTACCTTGCTGTTATCTGGCTAAGTTTCATATTAAAAGCTAATGTGAAAACAATTATACTTAGCAACAACAGGAAAATATGAGAAATCTGAGAGCCGTGGAGAAGCAGCTGTGAGTTTTTACATGTGATCAGTAGAGCATTTATTCATCACAGAGGCATTGGTAATATATCTAACATACTAGTTTATAAAACTAAGTGTATGCTATAGTTAACAAGCACTCTTTCCTAAGAGGTAAAAAGTAAAAAAAAAATTATTGCCATTTTGATGCAATATATTTACCAGTATTAGTAGAGAAAAACAAGGAAAAAGTACATAAAACAAACTAAGCTTCTTATTTCCTGGAATACAAAATGATACCTTTCTTAGATTTAATTTAGTAGGCCTTGATTGGCTATCTGCTACACAACTCTAACAACTTATACTTTTGTAATTTTTCCATGGTATCATTAACTAAACTAGAAAAAAATAACTTCAAAATAATTATTGATCACTATAACCATGATCATACCATATACATTGATTATTATTTCAGTGTAAATGACTTATTAAAACAGTTCAATTTGAAGAAGATTAAAGGTACACTGTCTTTTAAAGTATAAAATCTTTATTGAGTTTTTAAATTAGCAAAGCAAGGGTAAACTGGTTGCTTCTTATTTCAAACAAGAATCCATCTTACTTATACTCAGCATTTTTTATTTAATATGACTCTAACTATATATTATTTTAAATTAATGAATGAATCAATTTTTACCTCACACAGTGACAAGAACTCATCCCTGTATCCCTGTATCTCTCATCCAATCAAAAGACTTTTAGAACATAACTGTCACTCACCAAAAAAAAGTTAAAGATATTTGTCCATACACAGTTTGGATAAGGTAAGACCCTATTTTCCTGCTTCAGGAGCATTCAGTCAAAAGGTCTGGCTCTCTACTCAAACATCTCCATTATACTAAGCAGGTCAAACATGAAGAAATGATTTTTCCAATTAAACGTGCTGTTTTTTAAAAGTACCTTTCCCATCTGAAATCTCAGTAGTGTCTTGATTCACTGCTTCGTAGATGTTGTGCTTTCCTGTCTCAAAAGCTGTCATGTAGAAATCTTAAGTACGGATTTTTTTTTTTTACCAAGAGAGAATATTGTAAAGCAAAATTTCAATTTCCCAACTTTTTTGAGTCTAATTTTTCTTTTAAATAAATATCTTCATGATTTGCTTTCCATATGGAAGGTGATTGTATTCTCTTTACCAAATTAAATGATTTTGCCTTTCCTTATTAATAAGGATCAAAAAGAAATTGAACTTTCAAATGCAATAACATTTGCTGATAAGATGCATACAGTGACATAACAAAAAGCTAAACTCTTAGTATGTCCCATCTTTTCACAGAAGTAAGGCTCTCTATGGAATGAACAGGAACTTCAGCGATTATTGAATTAAAACTTCAAAAACAAAGCTCCCTTTAATAAAGTTGGCCTAGGTCTAGAAAAGAATGTGCAACGTTTAGTCTTTCAAGCAATAGGTCGGTATCTGTGGAATCTAAAGAAGTTCCTGGAGGTTTCACTGATGAATCAGGCCATACACACAACTGTAAGAGGAAGAAAACTCATATAAGCTGATTACTTTGATGTACTTTAAACACCATTAATCTGGCTGCATCCCCAGGTTAGCTCCTACAGTCACATATAAGTTACCTGCTAAGTTCAAGCTGAACTAAAGACTATCAGAGACAAGGTAGAAAATATGAGAGTGAAGAGTGACCTCTATATGGACCACAAGATATTGAAGGTTTTCCATGTATTGGAGGAGATGGAGTATTCAGGAAGCAAAGATGAAGGAAAGATTGAGTTACAGCTGGGAAAAATTTCACAAAGATTAAATGTGTTTGTATAACTCATATATTATGTCCCCCTCCACCACTGTCATTTTGAAAATGATATATTTTTGGAACTCTCTTATGCTATACTTACATTTACACTGATTTATTTCTATTTTATAACCTGAAACATTAATACTAAGTGCCAAACTAAGCTAATTTGCAGGAAAGAATGACAGATAAATATGGAAATATTGGCTTCATTCTGTATTTTAAAATACCCAATATCTAATTTATTAAAGTCTTGATAAATGCAGTTCATTATTATTCTTAAATTTTTGGTTATTTCAAGCATACTTTTACAAAGTAATTGAAATGCTGCCTTTCTTCTTTAATGTGAAAACCACAAAATTACATAGAAACTATGTAAAAAAGGGAAAAGCAATTGAACATTAACAAGTCTTCCACATGTTGTTTTGAACTCAGAAGTTTTGAAAGGCCAACCAGTTGCAGGAATAAGTCATAATAGATAAGCAAGAGAAAAAGCAATTGTACTACTTTAATCACAGCCTTCTAAAGGTAACTTTGCTTTCTTTCTCTAAGATTTTTGTTTTTCTTTATTTCTTATGAAAAAAAAACAACAACCCTGGATACATGTGCAGAACATGCAGGTTTGTTACACAGGTATACGTGTGCCTTGGTGGTTTGCTGCACCTATTGACTAGTCCTCTAAGTCTTCTTAAGAACACTAATGAATATGTGGATTTTCAAAGTTATACAAACAAGGTCTATAATCTGCTACTTTATGAACATGTTTTATAAGGTGACTATTACAATTCATTGCAAGCTTGAACTCAAGATAAAAGTTAAGGATATCAATAAACAGTTAAAACTATCACCCACCATTTAACTATTAATAGTTTTAAATCTACTTTTTTCCAACGTCTTCTAGATTCCACTGTATCTGTTGAAAGTTGAGCTATGTTTTGCTGTCGCTCCTTTATAAGTAATAATATATCTTTCTATCTATAATCACTTTTGGAATTTTCTATGTCTTTGATACTTTAGTAGTTTGAGTGAGTTGTGCTTAGGTATGTTTTATATTTGTTTCACTTCAGTTATGTAGTGTTTCTTGAGTCTGTGGGTTGAGATATGCCAGCAGCTTTGAAAAATAAAAGGCTACCATCATTTAAAATACTACCTATATCCAGTAATTTATCCAGTCTCTCTGAACTTTCTAGACGGAAATATCCAGTCTTTCTAGAACTGTAAATACACACATTTCACACATGTTCGCTACATTCCATATGTCTTTTATGTTTATGTGTGTATATGTGTGTTAGGGTTTTTTTTTAACTTTTTGAAATTATTTTTGATTCAGCCAGGATATTGTCTACTTTCTTATAATACAATACACTCCTCTCTTTTGTGTTAATCCATTTATTTAACGGATGAATCTGTTGTTAAGCCTACCAGTTTTGTTCCTAATTTTATTTATTGCATTTCACAGTTCTCACATTTGTGTTTGCTCGTTTTCTTATAGTTTTCTAGCCTCTGCATATTTAATATGCATTTGTTGGAACTAGTTCAACCTGCTACAGTTTCATTTAGGAAACAATATAAATGTGATTACATGTTTTTTCTATTCAGTCTGATTTGTTTGGAATACTTCATCTTACTATTTCTATTTTTATCACATTAATCACTTTTTTAAAAAACTGTTTTTCAAACTACAACTCTGTTTAATATATAAGTTGCATTTTATCTTTGTATTTTTTCTTCTTTTTTTTCATATACCTGGTTATTCTTGATCGAATGCCAGCCACTGTGTATTAAAAAGTATGGCATCTGAATGATGCTAATGCTATCTTCTTTTGGAAGTTTGCTTCTCCAGAATTGAGATGGGGATAATTACCTTAATTCAAACAAGTACTGAATTTCTACGAGACAGCGTGATTCTTTGTTTGATCTATGTTTCATTGCTATGGTGTAGCCCACAGGGCTTCTCAACTGAGAAACTAGGAAGTATACTAAGACCCCATGCTACTTAGAAAATTTTAAATTCCTATTTTCTCCAGTCTATATTTTGAGACACTAGAAAAGTTGAATGTGTTTTCAGTGGCTTTTTAAATTTCTTCATCTTCTTTTTTTCTGAGGTGGAGTCTCTCACTCTGTCACTCAGGCTGGAGTGCAGTGGTGTGATTTTGGCTCACTGCACCCTCAGCCTCCCAGGTGGCGATTCTCCTGCCTCAGTCTCCCGAGTATCTTGGATCACAGGCATGTGCCATCATGCCTGGCTAATTTTTGTATTTTTAGTAGAGATGAGGTTTTGCCATGTTAGCCAGGCAGGTCTCGAACTCCTGACCTCAGGTAATCCACCTGCCTTGGCCTCCCAAAGTGCTGCGATTACAGTCGTGAGCCACCTCACTCGGCTCTCAGTGGCTTTTTACTTGACATCTTTGCCTCTTTCGTTATAAATCTTAAGAGACTGATCCCACACCAAGAATCAACAAATTCTCCAATGGGGAGAGAGATTAAAGAAAATAAACACCCTTCTCTATGGCTTTCTTCTTGCCATAATCTAGGCCTCTGAACCCCTAACTGGCTCAGCAGTCCTCTGGTGCTTTCCAACAGATTTTTTTTTTGATGTCTTATCTAGCTATTCTAGTCACTCCTATAGAGAGTTTTGGTCTTTGTAGGCTACTTTATAATAAACGAAAACAAATACTCCTAAATCAATTTAAACGTTTAAATTTTTATTTCTCAAAATGTAAAAATGATGAAGATGGGAAATGAAAGGAAATTAACAGTTTATAATAATCTAAAATGGGTAATGTTGTATTTCTCATTTAATCTAATGTCTTTAACCAAGGCTTTTTAGAGATAAGTGTTCCCATTTTACAGCTGAAAATAGTGACACATATTGTTTTTCGCCTTTCAAGGATTTACTCGGGTAGTAACAGAAGCTATATTGCAATGAAATATGTCTCGCTTGGCCCTGCATACCATCTAATACATTATGATTTTAAATTTAGCTGTACAGGGCCACACTGAATCTAACAAATATGCTCCACTGTTTCTTCAAGCCGTAGAGAGTAACCTGAGAATAACTTTAATTCTCATGAAGGGAATTTGTTAGCTGGGAAACTTTGTTATATTAATCCTGTTGAAATATAATTTATTTTAATTTAAACCATTTTGTTCTGTCTCTTTTCCATTTGTTAATGAAGAAAGAGTATAAAATACACTCCCTTTAATGTTCTTTTTTTAATCATATTTTTATTCTATAAGGTGAAATTCTCTAAATATGGCTTTCTCATTAAGTTAATTTTCTGCGCATCACCACAATTTGTGCTTTGCTTCTCCACTGATACGTTTTTTAATTAGACTATAGAAAGGACATGGACCTCACTGAATGTATTGGAAAGATTAATACCAGGTCCTATATACAATATTACAATTTATGTCCTCAGATCAGATTTTTTTTAAAGATTTTTATTTTATTCATCATAGACTAGATTTTGCTTTATGAAAATTTATAAAAATGGCAGAACTGAAAAATTATAATAATCTTTAGTTTCCTGGATTTTTACATATTTATGCTACTTATGTCTTTATGCCCAAATTTAAAACGTACTGGGATATCTGTCCCATTACTGTGGAATCACACCTATGGGACACGGTTTAAGCAGTATTATAGGTCTTTTTATAGAAGCCAGATAATGTTACTTTTTTATATTGAATAATAAAGAACCACGCATTCTTCTTGGTAAATTTTCTCATTCCTATTATTGAGGACTATCTTATTAAGAATAGTAATTTTTGAAAAATAAATACGACTTTAATTGATTTAAAATAGTTTCAAGGCCTTAGGTGCTCCATAAATTATTTTTCAAGAACATATTACACAATTTTTGTTTAAATTGAATTGAAATATAGATTTCATACATAGGTTGAAATCGTTTTTATGTTTTCTTTCTCTATTTGTTGTCATAAGATGAATGGCTTATCTCCAAATTTTGGAATCTCTCATGTAACCTGAGTCATTGTGTGCAAAGTTAGACGACTGAGAACAAAGCAATAGAAAATCTGTTTTCTAAATATTCCCATCCTGAAAAGCTTCATTTGAAGCAATTCTCATTTTTTTGCCAAAGTATAGTTATGTTGTCTCCTAGTCCTTTACATTATCAGTCTCCCTTCCCCTAGACGTAATCACAGAAAAAAAAATTCAGAAAATGTATTAGATGTGAGTCTGGCTCACTTCTCATTTGTACCATTAGCCAAGATCATATGTAAAGACTGAAAAAATAGGAAGGCTGTGTCTTGACCTTTGAACTCTTCATTTCCACTGCTCCACTATACAAAATGTAAAACTGCAGCCATACTTCTCTGCAGTTTCATTACTGAAAACTTAAATACATAGCGGTTGGAAAAAGAAATGACTTTTATCACCCCGTACTAGAAAACTAACAAGCAGGCACTTAGTGACTTCTTAGTGTAAAATTCCACAAGTTTTAAAGAAGAAAGAAAAGAAAAAGCTGTATAAAATACTATCCATTCCAGTGGGGTTACTCACAGATTAGTTGTAGAACCAGACATAAAATGAAACAATGTGATAAATGCTGTAATAATTATATACAAAGTCCTAAGGGAACATCAAGGAGAGAGGGATTACTCCCGCTATGAAGCAGAGAACAATTCCAAGAAGACATATTTTTAACTGATGCATAATATACATACATATTTATGAGATACCTCTGATATTTTGTTATATGTATAAAATGTGTAACAATGAAGTCAAGGTATTTAGGGTATCCATCACCTTGAGTATTTAACATTACTATGTGTTGGAGCCATTACAAGTCCTCTCCTCTAGCTATTTTGAAATATACGTTACATTTTTGTTAACTATAGTCACCCTACTCTGCTATTGAACATTAGAACTTACTCCTTCTACTGTGTGTTTGTACCTATTAAACCATCTCTGTTTACCGCATCCCTCCTACGCACACCTTTCCCAACCTTTGGTATCTCTCATTCTACTCTCTACCTCCAAGAGATCAACTTCTTGCCTCCCACATATGAGTGAGAACAGCAATATTAAGACACTATATTTGAGCTAGTTTAAGAATAAACATAGAAGTTTTCCACAAAGTAAATAAACAAACAAAGGAAGTGGGTCAGGGTAAGATTTAGAAGGTGGGTGAGAATTAATTTCATGAAGCAGGAACTGATCAGAAATCACTCTTATTATACAGTTTCCAAGAATAGCTCAAGGAATTTAGGAAGACAACGAAGTCAGGATAGAATTCTGGTTGTATAAGATCTGCTTTTGAATATCACGCTATTGCAAGCATAAAATCCATCAAAATGCATTTTTTTGAACACTCTCATATTTCAAAGGGTATAGAATCAAGACCACATCTAAGAACTGAGCAGAAGAGTCAAGAAAATAAACAACCTTTATGGCTAATATAATATCCTAGCCATTCCTCCTCATTTTCACCTAGTATGTATAATCTTAATGAAGGTGTGGAGAGTGGCTTGCCAGATCTTACTAGCAAAATCTGGAACACAAATCTCACCAGCAATGACTTCTTCATTGTCTTTTTGTTTTTGAAATACTATTCAACACATTTTTTATTAATCAGGGTGGAGAACTCTCTTCTTTATTACATTAGAATAAAACTCCTACATAGCAACCAATTAAGAGAAACACCATATATGCAAACAGAACTTTATTAAATGAATGTTAGTGAGTGTATACATGATTATGTTGTTTCTTCACAATTGTCATGAATGGTTAGCCAGGTCTTGAAAACAGCAATTTCAAGTCATTTTTATAGAGAAAGGCAATAAGTTGAAACATTTCCAAAAAAAAAAAGTGTGTATTTTACAGCAGGTTAGCAGATTTCACAGCATGCTAGTGATTAACAGCATGTGACATAATGATGTAAGTGTCATGGATGTGTTTACATTCTGTAATGTCAATATTCTGCATTGCTGGTGCCTGGACAATGCAACCGAGATGACAGAGGACATTTGGACTGTGTCCATCCTCATTTTCAATTAGTTTTTGCTATTTATCAAAATTTTGATTTTTCATTAAAATCACATCTTTAAATTCACACCTATATGTAGGTGTGTGTATGTACATTTAATTGACTGACTGATACAGATATGCATCATGAAATAATTACGGACAAAGATGTGGTCCCCTACATTTAGCACTTCCAATTTAAAGAAATAAAGGAGACTGACATTATTATCTTTTTGTTTCAATCTTTTTCTATTTCTTCTATGTCTTCATTTCTGACAAATCTTAACCTTCACTATTCTGCCTTTTTTAAATCCACTTCTCATTTTAAAATACACTCATTCTTTATTTTTTTCTGACTCTACAATTCAGCTCTTAAAATCTTCAGTGATAGATGATCAGAGGTGAGTACTCAAAGCCTAGGAGTTTGTTGAGTGTGGGGAGTTGTGGAGAGCATACAGGTTCACTAAACTTATTTCATTGTCCATAGCTCTACGTAAGACTCACTGTCCTTAGTGTTTCTGTTTTATTTTGCTGTATCCTATCACTAGTTTTACTATTTTTAGCTGACTATCAGAGTTGACAATGTGTTTATGTTTTTCTCTAATATTTCATTTTTCTGAATCTCCTGGGAAGAAATCTTTTAGAATAAATGTAGTTTGGCAAGTGATTCTTCCAACTTATTATTGCTTTTTGTTTTTTGTTTGTTTGTTTGTTTGTTTTTGGTTTTTTTTTTTTTTTTTTTTTTTTGGCTGATGTACAGAGCGTCTCTGTGCCAAAAGAGTTTCATCTTTGTGTTTGGACAATGTTTGGATTTCAGAAGGAGGCATCCCCAAGAGATTCAACAGTAGCATCAGGAATTGTGTGGCTGATGTCAAGCAAACCTAGAATGTGACCTAATTTTTGTTCTTTTCAGTCTAGGAATGATTCAAACTAGTAGCATAACTATGAAACTCCATCTCTTCTTAATCTTCTCAACAGCTCAGTTTCTGGGGAAAAGATTAGTCTGATGACTGTAATTCAACTCTAAGGCATTTCTTGTATGGTTTGGAGAGGAAAGGTCTCACATATTCCAATAAATACAAAGACACGTTGGGAACTCAGAAAATAGAAAATAAATTGAATTCAGCAGGTCCTATCAATTTAGCAAAATTTTTTTTGCTAATATTACTTTAGAATTATTTTCATATGGAGGAATACAAGAAACTAGAAAATGTGAACTCTCAAAGCACCAAAGTCCTTCAGATATTACTTAAGAAGTTGTAAAATATCTATCACTCACAATAAAATTAAACTGAGGTGATATATGCATATATACATGTATCAGTAATTTTATAAATGGGTATCTCCCATGTTTGCAATTTTTTATAGCATTGTCCATCTGTGGAATATTAGTATGCATTTTTCCATTAGGAAAACAATTCGCTTTACACCTATAATAAACAGAGCTCATTGGTTTTAAGAAGCAAGTAACTTGTAACTTCTCAGAGAAAATTTTATTTTAAAATATTATAAAAATAATAGATATTTTACATTATTATGGGTTCTTCTCCCATAAAAAAGATTACTTGAATTTGGTGGAATTATTGAGAAATTTTCTTTTATATAAAACCGATTTTGTTTTTTTTTATGCCTTAAATATTTGCTGAAATGCATTACACAGTTCACAGATCTCACATAGCCTCTGCCGAGGGATAATTCGCTCACATTTGTATCATTAACTGCTGTGGAAAGTCTAGCTCTTTGGCTGCCTTTCGAAGGGTTTATGAGTGTTTTATGATGTTTCCTGGTTATACTGTATTTTTACAACTGTTGCAAATAGACACAAATGTCATAAATTACTGAAAAAAGTTATTCTCGATCCCTCTGAGTTTAATGAGGAACAGTTACAGAAAAGGGAAGTTTGCAAGTGCCACTAAAGTCAGCTTGATGGATTCCACATGTAGAAGAAGTTGAGATCTCTGAGTCAGATTTGTTAAACTTCTGATGCACTCCACTTTTTTCTTCTCTCTGACACTATTTTAAATGCATTCCTAATTTTGTATTAGGTGACTATTTGCTAATGAATGTGGCTATTTGTCTTAACTAAATAGTCCAAAGTGCCTCTCTTTCCAAATAAAATGAATAGGTATATATGTTCTTCTCCAAATACAATCATTCACGTAATATGTCTAGAAATACATATGTCCTCCTCCAAACACAATCCTTTATGTAATATATAGAGAAATTCCTCATAATTAAAATTCTTAAAATTTATTATGATTTTGAGTGCTGTAGTTGAGATGCTGTATAAACTTAATGCTTGGTCTAAAAATTTAGAGTTATCATCAAATATATATTATTGCAATCACATATCTATTATTAATACCAAATCTTTATTTAGTGCCAAATATATGCACGAAATGATTGTAAGTACTATGAATTCAAACAGGTAAAATGTGGAAACTGTGATATAGCAGAAGGCATATTGCATTTATAACTAGCAATAAAGGATAATTCTAAGTACTTAATTTATGCTGCTGATAATAAAGGTAACAGTATTATAGAGAAAAGCAGCCAGGCAAGGCAAATATTATTGAGGGAGAAAAGAAGTAAAATGTAAATTTTATCAAAATTGAATTTAAATAATTGTATACAGGATCAAAGAATATATTATTCAGGAAGAATATCTATAGATGTCTGTAGGTTTAGCAAATAAGTTTGCATGAAACGGTGAAGAATAATTCCTAGATTTACATTCTACACCAAATTATACAATGCAACAGACAGCCTAGTGAAAATATGAGAAAATCCATGGACAAAAATTGCCAAACTTCCCAGTATTCAAAATGGTCCATTTGATTGACTATTATTCTTTACTAAATAGGGTACCTCATAAGGAAACTACTGGTTACAACTGAATTTTTTATCTTTTCTTTCAAAATCCTCCCAAACACATATGAATTAGAAAAAATAATTTGAATAAAGACTAGGATAAAGTGAGATAGAAACTAGATACACCAAATACATTAACAATTTCAAGTAATTGACATTAGCTAACGGTGATATGAAAGCAAATACCGTGTGGAATACCTTGGACGAATTACTTCATAACAATGTCGTACCACCCAACAATATAGATTGCATTATTATCCAAGCTTTTGAAATTACAAAATTGAGACTTAGTAGAAGTCCAAGAATGTGTAAAGTGGTAGAGAACTATCTTGAACCAATGAAGTCTCACCCCAAGGCTCAGGTTTTTAACAAATATTTTATAATGGGATATACTATTAAACATAGGTTATATCTGAATTCAAGCATATTACTAACTTTGTATCTTTTAGACAGTCACACATACTCAAAAAATATACACAAACTTAAGGATTTGCTTTTTAGCCCTTCTTATTGCTTATTGCACTTGTTGTTTGTGATTCTAATTATTTGTCAAAATTGCACAGGAAATTTGGCCTAGGATGAACAGTACTCTTAAAGGAAAATAATATTCACAAACATCACACAGAATGATGTTAAATGTTTTTCTTGGATTTTTTTCCCTTTTTCAATTTATTTCTTATTGTTACATAATAGATGTACATATTTTGGGGACATATGTGGTGTAATTTAATACATTCATATAATTTGTAAAGATCAAATCAGTATACTTGGAATATCAATCACCTTAAATACTTTTCTTTTTTTATGCTAGAATCATTTGACTTGTTCTCTTCTGGCTATGTTGAAATATACAAGAGAATATTGTAAATTATAATTACCCTACTGATCAATCAAACACTGTCTTATTTCTTGAATCAGGCTGTATATTTGTACCCACTAATTATCCACTCAGCATTTCTCCCTCCACCCCTCAACGTCCTTGGATGAGATGAAGCTTTGATGAGTTAATTCATCTTAACATTAATATATGAAGACTTTGAAAATATTTTATTTTTCTGGTAGAAATTTTAAAATTTGTATTTTTTACCTAAAGCTCTTCTCTATCTACTCATGGAACATTTTAATTTGTGAACATATATCCTTGTCATGTCCCATAAATAACAATAAATGGATATAATGCATGCGCCCACATTTCCTTTGCCAAGTTTGGTACAATAAATAAACTAATATCAGCTTTTAGAGAAGTTAGAACTTTTTAAAGAATGCAAAGGAGATAAAGACACATCATTGAAATTAGTCTCTGTTTTAATTTGTTCAAGGGAAACCAAAAAGATGCCTGAAGGTAAATGCAGTGTATGTGTTTTTTGCGCCTGTCATAATAGCATTTTTGTTCTATTGCTGTATGTATTACCATTATCAAACTACTGTATATTTGATGCTTGCCTATGGCAATACAGTGGCCCTAACTAATAGAAGATGGCGCAGCATCAGGACTACATTAAGAAAGGAATGTTTTATTTAAGGACTCAGCTGGTAATGTACTACCGTATTTCCCTTTACAATTTGCTCACTCTAATTGTTAAAACATTTCCTGCTATTTCAGAAGAGTAGAGACCACAAAAGCCTACAGATGAAGCACTTCGAGGTTTACACTGGAGGAACGAATTTGTTTTGCAACCTACATTTAAAAGCATTTTAAATATGTCTTACATGACTCCTTTCTTTCTTGTCTCTATTAGTTGTTTGGAATTCATCCAGGACTTCTGTGGGTTCTGGAATGAGTAATTAATGAAGCATTAGTGTTTGAAAATTTTCTGAATGAAAGCCAGCAAGGTAGAACACAGGCAAATGAACCTAAAGGCAGACATACCCAAAAAATGCAGTCTATAAAATTTCTGGTCCAAATATAGATTTTAGATTTTTGTACTATTTTCTCCAAATTTATAGTTCTAGTCTAAACAGTATATGCTATAATACTTTTAAAAAGTGGGATATATCACCATTAAATAATGGGAGTGATTTTTTTTAAAAAAGATTAGTTGGTATTAAAAAGGAATTAGGAAAGATTGAAAATACACTGATCAGGCATATAAAAGTGAATAACAATGTTCCATTATATTATAAAATATTTTAAGTAACTAAATCATAGTCCCAATATTAGCAGGTTTCTAGTGGATAGTTGAGATCTATTATTCTTCATTTTGAAAATTATTGCAAGTGTCATATGAAGACGTAGCTAAATTCTCCAAGTAGTTTGTGAGCTCTCTTTGTTCAGGATATTTTGTACTTCTCACAACTTCCAATGTGACAGGTAATAAATGTAAATTCATCAATACAGATGAATCAAACATTTTCATTAAAAAAGGAACAAATCTTAATTTCTAAATGCCTGGTAGTTATTTTCCAGGCATTCAATATCAGCATCACATCAACTATTTCTTATGATTTAAAGTTTCATTTCAGGGCATAATTACAACTATAGTAAAAGTTTACATCAATCTCTCTTCAATATTACAATTACAAGGATGCTTGTGAGAAACAGCTCCTTTTTAGCACAGGGGGTTGAAGTTAGAACTGTCACAGTTATCAATTTTGTGATTTGTTGTTTCTGTTTATTTCTATGACACCAAGTAAAATCTGGTTGATCAAGATATTCTATTAATAACTGTGATTTTCAAATCTGAGCACGAATTAAAATCTCCTGGGGATCCAAACACAATTATTTCATTTATTTTTTTATGTGTATAGAAAATTACCAACAACCTGGGATATTTCTATATTGCCATTTCCAGTCAAACATTAACTACCAGCGGCATCCACTATTAGTTTTGCTTGTTCCTGAACTTCATATAACTTGAATTTCATTCCATGCGTTGATTTAGAGAATACCAGGCAAAAACACATTTTAGATCCCACTTAGATTTGGTTATGTTTCAAAATCAGGTCAACAGCTATCCTGAGACCATTTTCAATAGAAGTTGCCTAACCTCTAATCTAGATTAATTGGCATCAATTTTCCTGTATATTCAAGGATTGTATTAATATCTCTTTTGAGAAATTGACCGTAAACCTAAATCCTCTTCACTTAGGAACATTATGTAGAACTGTAAAGAACACTTGTGAAAAATATTTGTCGATTCAAAAGCTCTATATAAATATACAGGACTATTAGATCTTCTGCCCAATATACAAGTTTTCTTGTCATAAAGAAACAGTTTTCCTCTTGCTGTCTTCTCAGGTTAAAGTCACTCAGACTTGAATATCTTTACAATCCCCTGGCACATGCTAAATTCAGTGGATCCTTTATTTCATGCATCCTCTGCCTTCCTGCCCAGTTTTACCTCTTGCCCAATTCTCTTCAATTACTTGAACGAATTGGCAGTTTTTCTTGCCCCAAGGCCTTAGCACACCCTGACCTGCCTTGAGATTCTCTGTCCCTGCTTTTTGAAAAGCTAAGATCTTATTTTTTTTCCATTATCTGTACAGATATCACTTCTTCAGAGTGGCCTCTTCTGACCATTACCACTTCTGTTTCAGTCTCTCCGAGCACTCTGATGATTTAGATCATCAAATCATTCCTAATGTTTACTTATTGGTACCTTGCATTAGGTTGCCAACTCCATAAGGCTAATGACACCGGGTAACCAGCTCGCTTTTATATGTCCAGAGCCTAACACTGTGACTGAAATATTAAAACATTTCTCCATTTCTTGAAAGAAATGAAGACTTTGCCTTTCCATAAAAGAAAACAGCTACCTTTATTTATAAATGAGAACTTGATTTCCTGAGAGTAAGAGTTTGTTCCCATGCTCTTTTCTTATGTGTCCTTTACCCTGGGTTCAGGGTCCTTGGATCTTCGTTGAAGAAAGAAAGTGCTTCTTGAAGCTTTCGGTATGTATTAGTGCTAACGTTGTGCTAATGATGAGCTCCCGAGTAGTATGTGTGCCTTGTCACGTTATCATGGGGCTGAGAAAATACTTCCTAATTTATCTCTTCAAATATAAGACCCTCTTTCTTCAGCAAGATCAAGTTATCTAAGCATTCAGAAGCCTCTCTCTATTTCATTTGTTTCTCTGAAGAGGTCAGCTGTTTCTTAATATTCCTTAGGTGCTTTATCTCACTCAAATCAATTGATCTGAACCACTGAGAACCTTATTCTTTTAAGAAAAAAGAATATAGGAGACTATAGAGTGCTAAATACTGCCTTAAATCGGCTTTATAATATACCAATTGCCTTCACTTTGATGGAGGAGAAAACCCATATCTTGACATTTTTAAGTTCTATTGACTTTCCTATGTGTTATGAGACCTCTGACACCACGGATGTGAGCAAAGCAAGGCTAGCAGTATCAGGGGTCAACTAAAGGGGGATGATCTTTGTAAGAATTGCTCACTTCTATTTTCTTACATGACAGGAGACAATCAAGCACTATACTACACTAAATTAGAAACAGAAGGTAGAGCAAATGTCTATAGTTTTGCATAATCCTCATAAATTGGAGGAGAAACATACTCGGGCTTTTTAATCAATGAGAAGACTGTTCTTTCAATGACTTTGTTGCAGTTCTGAGCCCAGAAGTACTACAGCCAATGGTGGAATGACTACTGCAATTTTATTTATAAAATACCTATGAGAATTCCAGATGGTGCCCCGGAGGCCAGTTGTTAGCGGGGCAAGAGCGGATTCATTCCACACCCATTTTCTACTTTGGTGTTGAAATGCGAGCTAGTCCATGGTCTAGATCCCACCCACATGCCAACATGCACCTGCAAAAGTCTTCAATTTGGGGGCTTTTAAATCACAAGCAGACACCCTGATTTAGCTTACATATTAAAAATTCCATCGCAGGAAAAAAATTCTCCAAAAACTCAGAACTCTAATTCCTTAATGAATTATGTACATGGTGAGGGATATACAGACAGACATGACTTGATTTCCTGTTCAGAATACTGGAGAGCATATTGGAATACAGACCACGACCATTTCAGGACTAGTGTTTCAGTCACACTTGTAAGTAAAGCAAAATGTTATCAAGATTTGTTTTAATTGAGGAAATAGGGAATTCCAAACTATTAATAAAACGTCATTGACAACATTTGAGCTCAAGATAAAAATACAGCCTACTTTCTCCAAGTTTACTGTATGGTCTTTGGAGAAATGGTGTATGTGAATACACAGTCACAGACTGAAGCCCATTTTGCACAGATTCTGCAAGACCTTTCTCTTCATTTATAGAAGCATGCCCCTTGCATTTGCCAAGTTTCATTTTAGACTCCCAATGAACCAGAAACCCAAAGCTAAAATCATCTATAGTCACCAGCTTGCTTATGCGTTTCACCTGGAGTCATAAATCTTTTCTTTATATCCTTTGGGAGGGAGTGAGTTCCCCTGAAACTTGGGCCAAGTTCACCTGACACTTCTCAGGAGCCCCATTTAGGGTTTACATAGAAAAAAGTCAAACCAAAATAGTTTTTACCAGTTTTAGATTTCATTTAAAAAACATACAGACACATGCGCAATGTCCCAAGTCACTTATTTTAATAGGAATCTGGAAGACAGAAATGGCATCAGTTTAGACTGACAGGACAAACCTAAGAAACGCACATAAGACTAAAATCAATCTCCCCAACTCTATGTTATCTATGAGAATTAGGCCAAAGGAAGTTTTATGGTAAAGTTAAAAGAATGTGTGAGCACTTAGTAGTCCATTATATTATTATTATTCACATTCATGTAAATACTCCTAAACCTGATATTTTCAGTCCGTATAAGCACAGAAGCAGTGAATGTTATTCTTACTGGCTGTAATTACCAGAGGCTGGTTCCAGAGTAACATGACATCAGCAAAAGCACAAAGAGGAAAGGGGCTTCGTCATAAGCCTTCCAGTAGGGGGCGCCAAAGGCAAGAATTGTCTAAGAAATGTTCAACTGGATCCACTTTCTGTAGAGGTATCACCATTGCTCTTACTTTAAGCCTTGCCTCCCTCTTACCACTGCTGCAAACTCATAGCATTAATAAATAAAATGTTAAAAGAGAAAATTGAAAAGTCATAGCCTTTTTTATTGCCTTCGTTGGAAGAAGTTAGGATCTTTTGGGGTGGGGAATGTGGTTTGTAACTAGGCAGGAGCATGAGAAGAGTTTCTGGGATACTGATAATATTCCATTTTATGATCTGGTTTGTAGTTATTTGTGTGTCTTCACTTTGAGATGATTTATCAAGCTGTAAATTGATTGTATGGGCTCTTATCTGTCTTTCACACGTTTAAAAAATGTTTACTAAAAAAAAAAGACAGAGAGAGATTGCTGTTCTGTATTCCCAGAAATGACTAGTTGGAAAAGCAACACAAAAACAGTGATCAGGGTTGAGTCTGCATGTGTGCTGGAATCTAGGTGTGGAAGCCTGCAGAGCAGGACATGGATTAGACTGCGATGGAGTCAGAAATGAAAAGTACTCTAAGAAAATAAGAAAATTGACTAGAGCTGTGCTCACTGCATAAGACTTGGGACTGGGAAGAGACTAAAAAATTGTTACCTATCTCTGGATCCACAGGCTACTTAAAATTCCATACCCCGGGAGATGAGAAGAGATAGAGCCTGATGGCTGGGGCCTGCAGAGGCCTGTTCACTGTCTCATAGACAGAATACGCCATATTCTAAACCATACAAATGCATGGAAGCCATAGCTTACCAAAATACAATCTGATCTGGACTCAGAGCTCCAGCGGTCAGCAACTGAAAATTTTAGACAAAGTAGTATGATAATAGACCAACACTGACCTTTACAACAAACAAACTCACTCAAAGCATATCTGGATTAAAAGCAAATAAATAAACAGATCTACATCTATTCTTTCCTTAATGAACCATCAGACACAGGAAAAAGATGGATTACCCACAAATGAGCAATAATTAGACAAGCCCTCCTCTCACCAGAAATGACAAATGGCAGAAGATAGAGTATCCTTTCAAAACATATACGGAAAATTGCTGTTACAAAAAAGCGTATTAAAAAAATAGGTAAGCTTTTTGAATTCATACTATTAAATGAAAAACTATGTAGAAAAATTAAATTTAACACTGTTAAATTAAGCAAAGAACTATCTGAAAATTGATTGGCCTCTCAAGTCAGAATAGCTCAGAGAGCCTCCAGCATTGCAAAGTGGTGGAAGATTTATAGACAGAAAAATGAAAATAACATATAAAAGAACGGAAGTGAGGTACAGAAACAGATTTGGTATTGCTCAGTGTTTGCCCTATTTGAACACTGTTTAAACAGTTGGCTGCCTTTAATTGGCCAAAACTCAGTGATTGGCAAAGAGTAAGTTACAGTCAGCTTACATGTACAGTTAGGCTACAGTTCACTATGTACAGAGAAATATTTAGGATGAACTTGACATATGTAAGAACATAACTTTAGGCTAAACTTAGTTTAACATCCTCCTTTTTGGTCATCCTCTCAATGTTGAGAGAGGATCAAAATTTTAGGCATTGACGTCACTGTCACCATTGTAAATGTACTTATTTGGTGTCAAATCATGCCGGTAAACAGCAAAACTGGCTTTTATAAGGTGGAAACTAGGACTCCAGGTTATTATTTTTTTAAAGGACTAGACGACAGGGGACCTTCTTGTGCTGGAATCACCTCTTTTCAGTAGGAAAACAAAACATGCCCTGTTTTAGGATCTTTTTCCTTCAAGTTTTAGTTTGATTATGTCGCATTCAGCATGAATGACTTCATTTTGGTTTGTTCTGCTCTGTTGGGGCCTAGTGCACACACTCAGTCTTAAACAATGGCCTTCCACAAATATGTCTAAAAAAATTCCCGCCGTTTGGTTAAGTTCTTACTCAAGTGAGAGTGACCAGAACTTAGGGGTTTAGCACTATTCTCAGTTACCATCATTTTGGGTTTCTGCTCTCACATACCAAACAGATTATTGCATCCTCATGGTCATACACTTCTTGGAGTTTTTGTCGTTCTAGTTGACAAGAGATCATTTAATATTCTAGACATGGCTGCTTGCAAACATTTAAAACTTGTGGGAGAATATAACCCACAATGGAGATTACTATTATGACCATCAAAAGGAGGATAATATTATCAGGAGGAGAATATGGAGTATGCTCCTTAGCCAGAGTCCATTCATATATACATGTATACATATATACATACATACATAAACATCTACATGTATATACATATGTGTGCATGTATATATATACATGTATACAAATATGTGTGCATATTTATATATTTTTTTATAGATTTTTATATATAAGTTTTTATATAAATTTTTATATATAAGTCAGCCTGGACTTTATTGCCCATATCACTATCAGGATTTTGGTCAAAGCCATTCAACAAGTCTCTAGGAAGTTCCAAACTTTCCCACATCTTTCTGTCTTCTGAGCCCTCCAAGTCTCTATGAAGTTCCAAACTTTCTACTTTTTTTATCTTCTTCTGAGCCCTCCAAACTGTTTCAACCTCTGCTTGTTACCCTGTTCCAAAGTTGCTTCCACATTTTTGGATATCTTTATAGCAGTGTCCCACTCCTGGTACCAATTTACTGTATTGGTGTGTTCTCACACTGCTATAAGGACATACTTGAGACTAGGTAATTTATAAACAAAACAGGATTAATTGACTCACAGTGTCGCAGGGCTGGGGAGGTCTCAGGAAACTTTCAGTCATTGCAGAAGGGGAAACAAACACATCTTTCTTCACATGGTGGCAGGAAGGAGAAGTGCAGAACAAAGCAGGGAAAAGACCCTTATAAAACCATCAGATCTCATGAGAACTCACTCATGAGAACAGCATGGAGGTAACTGCTCCCATGATTCAATTACCTCCTGCTGGGTTCCTACCACAACACATGGGGATTATGGGCACTGCAGTTCAAGATGAAATTTGGATGGGGACATAGCCAAACCATACCAAGATGTAATTTCTTTTACAAAAGAATTTCAAGATAGCTAGTTAAATACCAGAAAGCTGTATTTTAGTTCCATAGGTGAACCTTTCAATTTAACTATCTAGCTAATATCACTATGTTCGGGATGAAGCCTGTTAAGGAATAGGGCAAATAAAGCAATCTCTCTGCCTGGACTCAGGACAGATAGATCTGAAAAGAAGCAAGTCTACTTTACCTGAGGGCCTGTCTTTCATAAACACTCTATCTATCTAGAAGAGATTCCTTTGTGCCTTCAAAGTTGGATAGTAACTAAGCCAAAAGGTTGGAGGATTTAATTTTTCTTATCTACTAGTCACTTAAATCTTTTATTTGCTTTTTATAAAGAGTCCTTTTTAAAATAAAATATTGAAAATTTTTTAGAAGTTTCTGCACGTTAATAGACATCACCAGATGAGATTAATTCAGGAGCTTTCATTTTCAAATGCACTTTTTAAAGTGCAGTATTGTTCATTTGGAGTGTTACATTGTACTTTACATTTAGTAAGATTTTGCCATTTCTATAAGCATTTGCTAATTCTGGGCTAATACTTATAAATGTAAATGTAGACACAGCTAGAAGGTAGATTACTTAGTTCTTAAGAAAGTAAAGATGTCATTTTTATCTTGAATCTTTGCTTCAACTCTCATATCCCCTTAATCAACTTAGCTGATGGCTTTCCCCATATAAGCACACAAGAAAGAAAGGAGTTAGAACACAAAAATCTCTGCAAATTTTTAAAAGCTGAAGTTTGCATCTCCTGCAATGTTACCATTTACTATTGGTTTTTAATCTGACCCAGTCAGACAGAAGGGGTCTCTAACTGGCTCTAAGCCGTTATTTTTAGGATCTTTAAGCCAAAAAATATCTGAGACAAGTCTCAATTAATTTAGAAGTTTATTTTGCCAAGGTTAAGGACATGCCGATGACAAAGCCTCACAAGGTCCTGGGGACATGGCCCAAGTGTTAGGGTCACAGCTTGATTTTATACATTTTAGGAGGGCAGAAGTTATAGGCAAATATCAATTAATATATGTAAGGCGTACATTGATTTAGTCTGGAAAGGCAGGCCATCTCAAAATGGGGACTTCCAGGCCATAGGTGGACTCAAAGATTTCCTGACTGGCAATTGGTTGAAAGAGTTTAATTTTGGCTAAAGAGTTGAAGTTAGCAGAAAAAAAAAATGCTTGGGGTCAGGATAAAAGAGATTGTGGAAATCAAAGTTCTTGTTATGCAGATGAAGCCTCTAATTAGCAGGCTTCAGAGACAATAGATGTTAAAGGTCTTCTTATCAGACATTAAAAGGTGCTAGACTCTCCTGAAAAGACCTAGTAAGGGAAGGAGATTCTCTACAGACTAAGTTTCCCCCTACACAAGACAGCTTTGCGGAACCATTTTAAAATATGTCATGGAAAAATATTTTTGGATAAAATACTTGAACAGACCTGTTTTCAGGATAATGACTATTTCTGAGGATCATTTCAACTCTAAAGAGAGCTATTTACAAGTCAATTTCTGTTAGATAGTAATCATTTATGGCCCCTCAACAGAATTCCTCTTCTTTCCCTTCCCATATTCTGTTTTACCAGGATCCAAACCCCCATTCTTTCTGTAACCTCAAGGTGGTATACAAGCTGCTGTTCCTCATTGGGAGTTTTGGTCTTCATTCTGAAGGTCTTCATTCTATATATACCCATTAAATAAACTGGCATGCCTTTTCTGCTATTATTCAATTTGCCTCATGTCAGTGCTTTTTAGCAAAACTTTATGAAGTCAAAAGTGTAACCACCCAAGGGGTTCACCTTGCCTGCTGCCTAGACAGAGCCAATTTATCAAGACAGGGGAATTGCATTAGAGAAAGAGTAATTCATGCAGAGCCAGCTGTGCAGGAGACCAGAGTTTTATTATTACTCAAATCAGTCTTCCTGAGCATTCAGAGAATAGAGTTTTTAAGAACAACTTGGTAGGTAAGGGGAATCCAGTGAGCCAGGAGTTCTGCTTGGTTAGGTAGAAGGTGAAATCATAGGGAATTGAAGCTGTTCTCTTGTGCTGAGTCAGTTCCTGGGTGGGGGCCACAAGATCAAATAAGCCAGTTAATCAATCTGGGCAGTGCCAGCTGATATATCCATTGCAGGGTCTGCAAAATATCTCAAGCATTGATCTTGGGAGCAGTTTAGGCAGGGTCAGAACCTTGTAGCTTCCAGCTGCATGATGCTTATGCCATAATTTCTAATCTTGTGGCTATCTTGTTAGTCCTACAAAAGCAGTCTAGTCTCCAGGTTCCTTTTGGGAAAAGGCTTTTATTATCTTTGTTTTAAACTTTAAGTGCCTCTCAAAGTTAGTTCAGCCTACATCCAGGAAGAAACAAGGATAGCTTAAGGTTTAGAACCAAGATGGAGTTGGTTAGGTTAGATCTCTCACTGTCTCAGTTAGGTTAGATCTCTTTCACTGTCTCAGCAAAGGAAATTTCAATAGCTTCAGCCCCCACAATAAGAAAAGTGGTAGATACACGTTTCATACATTTTCATAAGTAATTAATTTACATAAGAATCTCATTTTGTTTGAAAGAAGAATAGGTACAATGAATGACTTTAAACCATTAGAAAAAAAATTGTGTTGCTTAACACAACAAATATTTACCAACCAATATGCTAGGTACTGGGCATTTGCTTGGGTTGTTGGAAGAAAAGGAGGCAATTGTGAAGCAGCATGGGTAATGAGGAAGGTAAAAGTAGTTCAGAGATGTAGAAGGGAGGGAATTCTAGGCCATGGTATAGAGACTGGAGCGTGCTTTCACTAAGATGATGTAATGAAGAGTCTGACTCAATTTTTGATGTTTGATGGCTGAGAGCTTTCAAGCCTCACCCCTTCCTTTTTCTTTTCTGTCTCATATCTGAGTAAGCTGAGGAGAATGCCCTAGTGCTCCCTCGTTTGGTGCCAGCAGGAAGTTTAAGTTACATATGCTTCTACCCCAAAGTGGAAACTCTCATCCCAACCCAACTGTCTAACCACAGTGAAAGCTTCAAGCTAGTCTTGCTTTGCTCCCTCAAGCCATTTTCAGCTTCCCTTGGGAGTGGCCCCACTTTATCGGAAAAATATCCTATGTGAGAAACCTTTTTAGACCCTTGCATGTGTGTGTGTGTGTATGTCACTAAGAGTGTTGACATTGAGCCAAATTTTAAATGGCCACAACTGACAGTAAGCTTTAGAAATGTTTGAGTAGGTATAAATAGTATCTGAGATAGAGATGATAGATAGATAGATAGATAGATAGATAGATAGATAGATAGATGGATAGATAGCTATGGATATAGAGATAGATATGAATATCTATCTTTTAATCACTTATTTTCTCTGTGCAAAATATGTCAAAGGAAGGGAGGGGATAGAACAGAAAACTATTGCAAGTTTCTTCAATAGCTTAAACCACTTCTCTCCAATCTTTCTCACTCTAGGAAGCTCACACAGAAATTAAGAGTGCCTGTGTCATACACTAGGAAGACAAGAGGCTGCTAAGCATCAGGAATTGTTCCCAGTTTCTCTAATTTCTTCAGCCCTCACTGATCATAAGAGGATTTGTTATTGTGGTACACTTGAATCATATTAGGAACAATGTTAGAAAAGCTGGTAAGAGATGGTGAGGGCTTAGATACACAAGTGGCAGAAAGAGAAGTGAGAATAAGTTGTTTTAAAGGTAGAGCTACTGCACTTGGGTGTATATTGGAAGTAAGATGAAACTACATTTGTAAGATTATGACAGTGAGAGAAATTTAGTATGGCTGACTTCATCTTGCTTCTAACCTTACAGTTAGAAGCAAGGTTACAAGGTTACATGTCTTTGCTCATTCCTGGGTGTAGGCCAAGCTGACTATGGCAGGAATTTAGTTTATAGTTTAACTTTGAAACGAGGATGATAATAGTCCCTCCCTAAAACTGATCTCCTCCATGTTTGGGGTCTGAAACTGCCTTTGTAGGACTAATGAAAGTTCATAAGATTAGAATTATGGGATAATCCTGAATCCCACTGAGATATAGGCATAGTTTCTATAATCTCTTACTTCTCAGGAGTCAATGCCAGAGGTAACAAGATGTGTGACTTCCTCAGTTGTTCCTATAGCTAACATCACTATCATAGAACCTAAGATTTGTCTTTTAAGATGTTTTTCAGACTTTTGCATTCTGGTAACTGAATGACCCTACCTGGATTTATGATTTATGACTCATGACTCAACTAGTCCTGTGGGCCCCCCCACCCAGAGGCAGATTCAGTGCACAAGGACCATTTTCCAAATATCTATGATTGGATTCCAACCAATCGGCAGCACCAATTCCCTAGTCCCCTGTGCATCAAATTATCTTTGAAAAACCCTAACTTCTGAGCCTTTGGGGATAATAATTTGAGTGATTATTCCAGCTCCTGTGTGGCTGGCTGGCCTTGTATCAATTAAACTGCCTTTACTGTAATGCCATGATCTCAGTGAATTGGTTTTGTCTATGCAGGGGCAGGAAGAACATATCTGGTGATTGCAAGAAAATGTAAGATATCAAGATATCCCCAAGGTTTTTGGCATGAGCAAACAGATGAATAGAATTACCATTTACTGAGATGGAGAGAGTGTGGAAAGAGCTAGTTTAATGTACCAGAAAGGAAATTTTGTGTTCTAAACATACTGTGCTTTTCAAAAATCTATTAACAAGCACTAACAGCAAAAATTCAGGACCATTGACTTCATTTTGCTGGAATTTTCCCTTGAAAAGATAGAACCGAATGGTAAAATATAGTATAACCTTGCACCATGTATGTGGTGCAAAATAACTTCAACACAACATATATTAAATCATCTATTATTTTTAAGGTCTATATTTTTTCATTTGGTTCCATTTAATAACTTTTACATCTTAGTGGAATTTTCTATTTTGTATTTGTTTCAAGAGAAGTCATAATTGATTGTTAATGGTTATGCTTACTGTATTATAAAAATCCTTGTAAGGTCATTCTAAATCTGGCTCATCTCACTTTGTGTCTGTTGATACCTTTTCTCATTCATGTTGTGATTTTCCTGTTTCTTGTTATGATGAACGCATTCTCAATTGTATTCTTGACATTTTAGTTATTATGAGACTCTGGATCCTATTTAATCTTCTTTTTTTTTCAGCTAGATGTTCCCTGGGGTGTAGTGAAAGGGCCAGGTGGGTGTATATATTTAGCTTTCCACTGTGTCCCACACACACCCTAGCAAGAGTATTCAGTCACACTGCCTCATTGCAGACAGATGTGAAACTTCACCTCTCCTTCAGCCCTGCTGATGCTTTCTCAGAGAAAGAAAACACCAATTTGCACCTCCTTATTGTATTCATGTTGAAATATAGGTTCAGCTTCACACTGGGCCCTCCATCACCAGGAAGATAGTAAGTAAAGGACTAACTCTCATTGTCTTGTTGTTGTTTGGGTAGGCAAAAGTTCAACACTTTACTGGGACTGTCATACCAGGAGTGGAGTGAGGCAGAATAGAGTGGAGGGGAAATGTGGAGTGACAACTACCTTCACTTGAACCACCATGTCATTTTACCTTGTTGATACTGGCTTGGGGTAGAAGCAAGGCTCACCACTGAGCTAAACTAGCAGTAGGGAAAGGAAATACGGAGTATTGTCTAATCCATCTTGCACCACCTAATCCTGCCTTATTGATGTCAAGTGGCTATATGAATGCTTAGCTCCCTGAGGTGCCCACTGGTTGATTTTTATACTGATTTTACAAATAGTAAGAACAATATGATTTAACAATGAAAATACATGAAATTTGAAAACTTTCATTTCACCTGCACTATAAAATTTTTGTTTCATGCTATTTTCCAAACCTTCTCTATATGCATTCATAGAGTATACCATTGTAATGATAGTATATATTATCTTATTTTGTGCTTATATTTACATATTTTATTTTTCTAAAGTCTTTTATGGTTATTGTACTTGATACAGTTTGGATATTTGTCCCCGTCTTAATCTCATGTTGAAATGTATTCCCCAGTATTGGAGGTGAGGCTTGGTGGGAAGTGTTTGAATCATGGGGATGAATCCCTCATGAATGACTTGGGCCATCCCCTTGGTAATAAGTGAGCTCCTGCTTTGAGTTCACATGAGATCTGGTCATTTAAAAGTGGGTGGCACCCCCCTGCTTTCTCTCTTGCTCCTGCTTTTGCCATATGACAATGCACAAGCTCTTTCTTCTGCCCTGAGTGAAAAGCTCCCTAAGGTCTCCACAGAAGCCGAGTGATATCACTGCCATGTAAAACAGTTACATGTCTTTTCTTTATAAATTACCCAGTCTCGGGTATTTCTTTATAGCAATACAAGAATTGCCTAACACAGTACTACACAAACAGTGTTTTATAATTAATTGTGTGTTAAAATTTTTAAAAAGATATTATGATATTGGGAAGTCATTTAAAAATCATTTTGTTTGTTAAATGTATAACACAAAATGCCTGCCCAAGTGGCTGATTAGTAAGATACTCTTCTTTGCTGTTAGTGATTGTATTACTTTCCTGTGGCTGCTGTAACACAGTACCACAAACTTATCATCTTAAAACAGAAAAAAATTATATCTTACAGTTTTGGAAGTTGAGTCTGGACAGATCTTGCTGTCAGGGTTGCATTCCTTTCTGGAGGCTCTACGGGATAATCCATTTCCTTCCAGCTTCTACAGGCTGCATGTATTCCGTGGTTTATGGCTACATTCAAAGCCAGCAATTGTTTTCAATCCTTCTCACATTGCATCACTCTTACGCTTACTCTTCCACATTTAAGAATTTTTATGATCACATTGTGCCCACCCTGATAATCCAGGATCATCTTTATATCTTAATGTCTTCTAGTTAACAACCTCAATTCCATCCACTACCTTGTTCCCCTTTGCCATATAACATAACCTCTTCATGGGTGTGAACATTCTTGGGAGGTCATTATACTGCTTACGTCCATGAAAATTTAATTTGGGTTTGCATTTTTATTGAGTGAGTCCTCATAGTCACTGTTCACAAGAAGTAACTTGAAGCTTATAAGTTTATTAGAGATAATTCATCTTTTACCACCAATTACAAACAGAATTATTATAAAATTATAATTGAGTCCAAATAAATGTTGCTGTTAGAGTATAGATGTTAAATTATTCCTAAAATTTGGAAAAAGTGGAGACCTTCATATCTGAAGTCCTGTATCCTTTAGTACATTTCTAAAAAACAAATTTATCAGGAATAGCCCATCAGTATCAATAAGATTTACTCCAATTTCTAAAGTAAAATATGGAGGAAAAGGTTTAAATTTTAGGACTAGAAAGATCAGCACCAAAATCTAAAACAACTTCATTTGCCTTAGAAAGGTAATAAAATTGAACTCCTGCATCTTAAATAACTTGCCTATGTTCACACACCCAATAAGTAACAATGGGAGAACAAGAGCCAGTAATCCGTATTTTTGCATTCCAGTTCTTGACTTTTCTGTTTCATTACAACATCCATTAGGAAAAAAAAAAGTGTTAGTGATAATTTATTTCAATTGAAATTTATTCATCATGAAAGATATATGACAAAAATACCATCATGCAAACACATAAATTTGTTGAAAACAAGAAATTATTTTAAAAAGAACAACTAGGCTAGGTGTGGTAGCTTATGTCTGTAGTCTCAGCAATTTGGGAGGCCAAGGCAGGAGGATCACTTAAGCCCAGGAGTCTGAGACCAGTCTGGGCAATAAAGTGAGACCCCATCTCTACAAAAATATTTTGAAAATTAGCTAGGCATGGTGGTGTGCACCTGCAGTCCTAGCTACTTAGAAGACTGAGATGCGAGGATATCTTGAGCCCAGGAGGTCATGACATTGCACTCCATACTTGGCAACAGAGCAAGACCCTGTTTCAAAAACAAAATAAAAATAATTAAAAAATTAAAAGAACAATTAAAACTAATACCAATACTTTTATAGAGAATATCTCTAGGTACTTTTATGTAATGACAATGCTCTTTAATTTGCTACATTTTGTAGTCTGTGTAGTTATAAACAACCTCACTTGAGTCTATTTAAAAATCATTACTTCTGGTAAAAAACTCCAATATGTATATGTTCTGGCTAAATGTTGGTGTCCCTTCAAAATTCATATATTGAAATCCTAACGCCCAATATGAAGTGGAGACTTTGGGAGGTGATTGGGTCATGAGGGTAAAACCTTTATGAATAGATGTCCTCATAAAAGTGGCCCTAGAGAGATTCCTGGCTCCTTCTGCCATGTGAGTACATAGTGAGAAGACCCAACCACCTGTTTGTCTGTGAACAAGGAAGCCAGCCCTCACCAGACACCAAATCTACTGCTGCCTTGATCTTGGACTAGTCCTTGGAGACTAGTGCTAGAACTGTGAGAAATAAATATTTGTTGTTTAAGCAACACAGTCTATGGTATTCTTGCAATAGTAGCCCAAATAAAGCCAATACTATACCAAGTTAAAGTGGCACTTAAATACACATACACACACATATATGTGTGTGTATATATATATATATATATATATATATATATGTATATATTAGGCAAGCAGTATGCTTGAATATATTACCAACTAATTGTTTGAAGTGGATTATTTTTAACTAAATGTTTGAAATACATTTATCACTAAACCTGTCAGAGAAAGAAATCTACACTTCTAATTTAATTATCAAAGTAAAAATTCTGTCAATTTTTGCACCATAGGAATTGAAAAATCTATGAAATATGTTAGTTTCCTAGTCAGATCTCCTCTTCACTCTAAGTCAGGTCACTATGACCAACTAACACGACCTGGAAGGGAAGAGTTCTTGATTGAAATTTTAAGTCATTTACCTGTAACTCATGTTATTACATGAATTTGAAATCAGCAGCTGAAAACTAGAATTTACCATCACTAATTCATTGATAGATGATACATAGAAAAAGAACAATCCGTTACTTTTTTCTCCTTCCAGAACGATTATAAAAATGATGCAAAAATCACAAAACGATTCTATTGTAGCTGTGTTGGCTCCACAAATTAGCCATTTTATAAAACCTGTTTTTGAACACACTGTAGAAACACGTGAATTCTACAAATGATAATACCACATTTTGAGTTTAAATATAGGATAATCCATTACAGATGACTTAACTCTTTGGTACAGAGCTTAATATTTTTTTCTCCACAAGTTCATATTAGAAAGTTTTAGGCTTAAACATTCTTTAAACTGTAATATCTCTGTGTTTGCACAAAACAAACTTATGTAGAAATGTTGGATAGAAATCTAAGAAACATGTTAGTTCTAGAAACACAAGAAATATGTGTTTTTTTGTTTGCTTTGATTTTTAGCACCAAATGTAGGTTGGCTACTTTAGGATATTAGCTGTAACAATTACTTCATTGCAAATCTTTTCTTGGCATCATTCATGCCCAAATGAGCTTAAGAAGCCAATTAGCTGTTCTCATGAAATATAATGTTTTTTAGACAATGTGACTGTTTTTATTGAAAAATACACAAAAACAGATTGAAAAATATGAAGTATTTGAGATACTTATAAACTTTATATAAAAACAAGGCGAGACAAAAAAAGGCTGACTAATAGAGTGACCATATAATTTGTCATTAAAAGTAGGATAATTTTCAGAGTGAAATGAACCATCGATAATTAGACCAAAATGAGACAGGCTCAAGATTGCTCAAGGCAATTCAAGAAGTGTGGTCATGCTACTGATCAAGGCTATCAAATCAATGTATAAAGGGACTTAGAAGTGTTTTTGCATAAACCTGGATTCAGGCTCTGGGTGTGCCAATAACTAAATGTACTTTACCTAGGACATCATTCAAAGCACTAAAGACTACAGTTGGCCAGATGTGGTGGCTCACACCTGTAAAACAGCACTTTGGGAGGCTGAGGCAGACGGATTGCTTGAGCCCAGGCATTTGAGACAAGACTGGGCAACATGGTGAAACCCTGTCTCTACAAAAAACACAAAAATTAGTTGGGCATGGTGGTGCATGCCTGTAATCCCAGCTACTCAGGAGGCTGAGGCAGGAGAATCACTTTAGCCCAGGAGGCAGAAGTTGCAGTGAGCCAAGATCATGGTCATGCACTCCAGCCTGGACGGCTAAGTGAGATCCTGTCTCAACAACAACAAAAAAGACTAGTCATTATATGTAAAATTGTAACCATAATAATATCTATCTTTCTAGTTGATTGTGAGGAGTAAATGTGATAAGACTCAAAACAGTTAAGATTATTGGTACCAAGTGAGTGCTCAGAAAAGGGTAGTTATATTGTACTGATACTGAGTTTTTTTGTTTTTGTTTTTAAGCAGAAGAACAAACAGTCAAAGAGGCAGATAATCTGGTTAGGAGATTTTGAGAAGTACCTCTGCAGCACTATGAAAATACCTTTCCCATCAAAATTTGCTAAAATTAGAAACTCTTTTATTTTCCTCCTTTTAAGTGCAAATAGTTCTGGGAGGAATACACATGTTAAGCACTTTAGAGGTCTTTTTCCTCATTAGGTATTATTATTAATTAATTGTTAGATAAAAACAGCAGATTATATTTTGTTTAGAATTCAATTGTTTCCAGAACAATTTTCCACATATTATTATGATTACATTTTTGCATATTAGCAAGTACTATTATCATTACCCTTGCTTTTCAGATGAGGGAATAGAATAAAATACTCCACCTTAGAGATTGAGAGTTGGAGCTTAACTTCAATGCAGGTTTTCAGGTTCAAGTATCTGGAACTCTATTTTAGCAGGACTAGCTAAGAGCTGGTTTTCAGAGCTCAGAGGCTGAAAAAGACAGGCCCAGTGCTAGAAAAAGCCTTTAAGGGACTATATTTGGTAATTGAGTGGCTATTCCTCACAGATGGCATCTAAACATGAGTAGAAGAGAGTGGGGAGGGAAGAACACCATGAGGAAGGTGGGTTCAGAACAATAAATGGTATATAAACACACTTCTGGGCCATTTCAAATATTTTGGCCTTACCTTGAACTTTAGCCAGTGCTGCGTTGACTCAATCCATGGAAGTTTTAGCAACATGCTATCTCCTTACTTCCTACCCCAGGACTTTTCTGAAGCCATTACATGGAATACCCATGGGAACCTCCTCCAATCTTATACATATGCACACAGAAGGACAAGGAATTTCAAACTAGCGGATTTATGCATTTGGGAAGAAATCAAATCATTTTTTGCTTGAATGGAAAGGTCTGAGAAGTATTTCACAAAGCTCCCCCAAAAGTCATAATGGACTGAACACTGGGTGGCTTTACTTCTTTCACTATTTGTTTTGTTCTTTCCTCTTGGTTTGAGGTGTCCAGTCTCGCCAAAATCCAACAGGAAAATATCTTCTCTTCTGTAACAGGAAATTATTCACATACTGGAAAAATTATAGAACCACCAAGAGGTCCTAGGGGAAGAAAAAACCCACAAAATATGTGCAGTAAGTCTTGTGAGTACTGGTTCAATGCGTTCAAATATAAGACAGAGATTTATTGACTTAGAAGCACTTGGAACCTGTCTTTAATGAGATGTCCTTTTGCAGCATAACAACTGTCAGAAACATTGTTACTTAAAGGGTGACCTACAGACCAGTAGCATGAGTATCACCCAAAAGTGTGTTAGAAATACAGAATTATATGTTCTATTAGGTATATTGAATCAGAATCTGCATTTTATCAAGACTCTAGGTAATTTGTTCCATATTTAATTTTAAGAAGTGCTAGCCTACAGTAAATGAAGTGAAGATGGCTTAATAGAGTATTGAAGAAGGAGACAGAAGGCACATACACAAAGTTCACATAACATAGTCATATAGGAGAGAAAAGTAGTATTTTTTCCTTGTCTATTGCAAAGTTTATGGCTGAGAATCATAAAACAAGAGACAGATTAATAAGAGAAAAAAACACACAAATGTATTATATAAGTTTTACATGACATAGGAGACTTCAGAAATGAAGGCCTAAAGAAACAGGGAAATCTGTGTACATTTATGACCGTCATGCAGAAGTGTGACTGGAGGACAAAAAAGTATGATCTAATGGTAATAAACTGAGGGAAAATTAGCAAGGCCCACTTATTCAGATTAGTCTTGGTGACTCTGTGTATTCACTCTGTTTCTCCAAGTACAGAGAGGACACCTCTGGAATGAAGCTCTTATGACCTACTTTGTTGGAAGGTCAGATAATTCTTCCATGTCTACTTCATGGGAGAATGCTGGGAGAAGGTCAGAGAGACCTTTCTACTTATGCTATTTTCTTAAATGCCAAGGTGCCATACTTGGGATAGCATGTTCTGAGTCCCATAAGTCAAATAAGCAAAGCAAATTCATACTTAGGTAATAAGGGACTTTATTCAAAAAGACTATTGCAATAGCGAGACTATTGCAGAGAAACAAAAGTAAACAAGACGAGACAAAACTGGGTATTGGGGATTAGGCTGAGCCAAGGGTATGATTAGAGAGTTTATCAGGGAATATTTTTTCCATGAGGTCAGTTGATTCCATGGAAAAGTCATTGAGAGGGTTGGTTTCCAATGCTCAGAAGAGGGCCAAAATTTAGGGACCTGAGGGAAGAAATCTTAATATAGGTTCATTAGTTAGCAGAGATTTGTCCAGATTGATGAGTAGGAACAAGCAGTTCAGTTAATCATTTATGAGATGAATAGGCATTTGTAAAGTCTGTGTCTGTCTTTATTGCAAGTAAACAAGGGGGTCAGTCATCCAGGAGTCTTATCTAAAGGTGGTTCTTTGTAGTAAGCCCTCTCATGGAACACAAATGGAAGATTTCTCAGCCATTGCTGTTTGCCAGGGGCACAGGGCTCAAGTAAAGTTCAGCATCACCTATGGGCAATGTGTAAACACATCTTAAGTTGCCATTGTTATTTCTGTTTTTCATTACCCTGTCATTTCTACTCTTTGGAATCACTTCCCAAATACACTACCTACATGTAAACTTTTACTGACTCTGCTTTATTTAGGAAAACCAGGCTAAGATAGAAAAACAAAGGCAATCTTTATATTTAACCTAAATGAACAGTTAATGTTGTTAAAAGGACCAGCAATACCAGAATAGCCTTCTGGATAATTGGCTTGTTCTAAAATACTCCTTGGCTTTGAAGAGACCTTTGTCAATGCAGAAACATCAGTGCCTTGTGAATCTGAAGGTCCGTATTTAAACTACTGAAAGTTATCTGAATTTAGGAAAAAAAAATGTTCACACTTTCAAGATTTCAGGTGTTCAGTCAATAATGTAGAGAATACCTGACTCATGGACTATGTATAAAATATAGAAAAGTTCTTTGAATTTCCTTTGTAAAAAGTATTATTAGCTCATAAAGCAATTTCTCTCAATTGTTAAACATATGCATTTTACTACCAAACAGGTGGTAAAATAAAGTAAAAACTGAGAAGTTATAAAAAGTAAGTGAGAAAAAAAGTTACTCTAATGATTGAAATAGCACACTACTGGGGAACTACTAGCTAATAATGTCTGTCATATAATCGGTGCAAAATGTTTATGTTAAGCAGGGAGAAACCATATCTTTCTCAGGCAATTCTAGAACCAGCCTCCATGTGCCCCTCAGGAGTACTTCACCATTTGGGCAATGCCCTTCTTCAGAGTCCTAACTCTGCAAGGTCCTTCCTCTGAGCTCCTGGAGCACCAGCACTAGGTAGGCAGCTCCTCCTGTTAGAGCTGGGACTCAGTTCTGAGGATGGCTGACTCAGTTCTGAGGATTGGCTCCTCAGTGATTCTAGTCCTAATACATTAAACAACTTCTCTACCACCCCATCACTCTAGTTGGGGAGTGGGAGGAGGTGGTGTGCTGTTTCCTGCAGTTACTATCTCTGCGTTGCTTCAGCATTGCTTATTGGTGTTTGTTTTGCCTCTTCAGCTCCCCAACATTTTATTTTATTTATTTATTTATTTATTTATTTATTTATTTATTTATTTTCACATGAAGTCTTGCTTTGTCACCTAGGCTGGAGGGCAGTGATGCGATCTCGGCTCACACAACCTCCCCCTCGCAGGTTCAAATGATTCTCCTGCCTCTGCCTCCCAAGTAGCTGGGATTACAGGCACCCACCACCATGCCCAGCTAATTTTTATGTTTTTAGTAGAGTTGGGGTTTCATCATATTGGTCAAGCAGGTCTCAAACTCCTGGCCTCAAGCCATCTATCTACTTTGGCCTCCGTAAATGCTGGGATTATAGGCCTTATCCACTGCATCTGGCCTCACCAGCACTTTCTAATGAATTCCTTTTCTGAAATCTCTTTGTGGAAACACATAGCATAATTTCTACAGTTTCTAGTTTTTGACTGGACCCTAACTTGTACAAATGATAACAATTGTCTTCATGTGATATGAAAATAGTTCCTTCAGGGGTTTTTAAGCCCCTGGCCTCACTCTATTCACAACAAGTCTCCACACAGCTGTCACTGATATTGTGGAAATGCAGATGTGTTCAAATTACTCATTCCTTTAATATCTCTCAGTGGATCATCAAGGACGTAACAATTCCTTTTGCTTTCCTTTAGGTACAAATTTTCTTTAATCATGGGTCAGCAATTTTCTTTCTGTGAAGGGCCAGATAGTCAATATTTGATGCATTGAGGGCCATACTGTCTCTAGCTTAACTACTTAACTCTGCCTTTATAGCATGCAAGTAGCCATAGACAATACTGAAAGAATGAGTGGCGGAATTCCAATAAATGTTGACACCAGTGGCAGGGTGGATTTGGCCAATGAGTATAGTTTCCTGACTCTTGCTCTAACAAAAGTTGTTTTTTAAAAAGCTACTACTCAGTTCTTTAGCATGCTTTCTGCCTACTTCATGCTTCTGGTTTTGTTCAAATATATTGTCATCTGAATAAGACATCATCCTGGTCTTATTTGAATGATGAACTCCTAGTCATCCTTTTAAAACCCAGTTAAAAGCCATAAAGTCTTACCTCTAAAGTGAAAGCTTTTGACTGTACATCTTACTAGGGAGTCCTCATTGATACGTCCGATTCTCCTGCTTTACTTTGTAGTCATTTCTCTTTTAATGGGTAAAATACTATATTGGCCATCTGCATATCATGTCTTTCTATAGGAATGTAAGTTCCTTTAGAGAAGAGAGATTTTATTTTTTAAACTCAGCTGTTATGATGTGTTTATTGAAACTGTTTTGTTAAAGGATTAAATGTATGAATGAATGACTAAAATATGTCTCAGGCTTCTCTGTAAGTTTGGTCTTCCTGGTTCACATTTTTTAAGGAAAGTTTGCTTCCACTTAAGACCTGGGCAACAAAAGTCAAATAAAAAGAAACATACTTGCCAGTGGTTATCTTTTTTTTTTGGTGTTGGTTAGAGAATCTTTACTAAAATCTAAAGTTGCATGGTGTCTCATTAAGAGAGACAACCATATTTACAGCCAAGTTTTTTTTTTTTTTTTTTTTTTTTTGAGACGGAGTCCTGCTCTGTCGCCCAGGCTGGAGTGCAGTGGCGCCATCTCGGCTCACTGCAAGCTCCGCCTCCCGGGTTCACGCCATTCTCCTGCCTCAGCCTCCCAAGTAGCTGGGACTACAGGCGCCCACCACCACGCTGGTCGCGGTGGCTCATGCCTGTAATCCCAGCACTTTGGGAAGCCGAGGCGGGTGGCTCATGAGGTCAGGAGATCGAGACCATCCTGGCTAACACGGTGAAACTCCATCTCTACTAAAAATACAGCTAAGTTTTTGAGAGAAAATAATAATGGAGAAAATCTGGAATTATCTCCCTGTTTTTTACATACAGGTTCTTTGAAAATAAATAGCTCGTAAAAAATAATGACTCACTTAAAAGCAATTCAGACCATATAGTAACATGTTATGTTCATTGCATTTAAGATCCTAAGTTTAAGACTTCTTGTTTTCTCAATGAACATTCTGCCAATAGGATTTATACCATTGTACAGCCATTTCTGCCTCCAGATTCTCTTGCTTCATTCCCATGTAATATGGTTTGGCCACGTCTCCATGCAAATCTCATCTTGAATTGTAGTTCCCATAATTCCCAGGTGTTGTGCGAGGATCCAAGTAATTGAATCCTGGGGTAGGCTTTTCCCACGCTGTTCTCGAGATAGTGAAGAAGTCTCACGAGAACTGATGGTTTTGTGAAAGGGCAGTTTCCCTGCATATGCTCTCTGTTGCCTGCTGCCATGTAAGATGTCCCTTTGCTCTTCCTTTGTCTTCTGACATGATTGTGCAGCCTCTCCAGCCATGTGGAACTGTGAGTCTATTAAACCTCTTTCCTTTATAAATTACCCAGTCTCAGGTATGTTTTTATTAGCAGCATGAGAACAGACAAATACACCACGTTACCAAAATATTTCTCTGAATACATCTATTTATTGACTTTGAGACGGTGAGTAGTGAATAGTATTATTACTAATAAAGTTTTTAAAAAACAACAGAAATCTCGAAGTTTAAAACAACTTATGAGTACAGTTCACAATTCCAGACCTTGCATTTTACTTAGTGATAAAATATTTCCTGTTTTCTCTTGGTCTTTCCTGTACCAGATGTTTCAGCCTTAAATATCATACTGGTGGTTTTCACTGCCTTTAGGTCATAACTATCATTAGCTTAAGAAATCCTGGTTTAATAGTAAAACTTATCAAGGGAAAACTAAAAAAGTAACCCAAAACTCTGTCAAAATGTTCACGTTTGGACAGGTAGTAGTTCATATAAAAACAGATTCTAGAATTGAGGGCGTGGGGTTGGTGGGTGGGGAGTCAAACACTAAATTACTGGTCTGAACATTGCATAGTGAACCAAAAAGCCACAGATGTTTCCAGGTTTATGTCTGAAAATCTAGGATGAGTGATTTATGTATTTTTATGTTTATGATGGGGAGAGTCAAGTGAATTGTGTGTAAGTAACAAGTCATGAGATGTTGAAACATATGTTGAAAAGCTCAGTGAGTTGGATACCAAAATTGGCTACCCCACTCTGTCCTCACAGCTAAACATATTTTACTTCTAGTTCATACATTTCTGTTGCCTTAATGTAAATCTTATTATTTTATGGAAACAATGAAGAGGTGACAAATAACTTTGACTCCTTTAAATATTGAGAAGAAATTTAAGAATCTTTCCTAGTTGAAAAGATTGGGTACACAGAGAAAATAAAACTGATAATATGTGATTTTAAAATATGCTGTTTGGAAATCTATATAAATTATTTACTAAAAAGGTAAATGCATTATGACAAAAGTACTTCATATTAGTCTATTTTCTACATCTACATTGTACAATCTAAAAGAAAATCCTTAAGCTCGCTCTCCCTACACCTGCTATAATTGAAGACTGCTTTTGTGTATTCATGGTGGATCATATTACTAACCAGTAAATATTACAATGCTCAGTCACTAAAATAGTTATAATATTGCTTTGAACATGACTCAAAAGCTATTTGTATTAATTAAAACATCCACCCTCATCTTGAAATTGTTTTTTTCTATTTTGCTTTCTTATAAGATTGCCTTCCTGTCTTTTCTTCACATCCAGAATACCACAAAATGGGCTAGCTACCTACTTCATCACTGCACATTTCTTACAAACACACCTGGAAATTTATCCCTTCTAAAGCAGCCTTAGACATGAGTGATAGCTCTAACATTCAGCTTAATATTTACTGTATTAGTCAGGGTTCTCTAGAGTGCCAGGACTAATAGGATAGATGTATATATGAAGGGGAGTTTATTAAGGAGTATGACTCACGTGATCACAAGGTGAAGTCCCACAATAGGCTGTTTGCAAGCTGAGGAGCCAGGAAGCCATTCTGAGTCCCAAAACCTCAAAAGTAGGGAAGCCAACAGTCTGTGGGCCAAGGCCTGAGAGCCCCTAGCAAACCACTGGTGTTTATTCAAGAGTCCAAAAGCTGAAGAACTTGGAGTCCAATGTTCGAGGGCAGGAAGCATCCAGCACAGGAGAAAGATGGAGGACAGATTTAGCCAGTCTAATCCTTCCACGTTCCTCTGCCTGCTTTTATCCTAACCGGGCTGGCAACTGATTACGTGGTGTCCACCCAAATTGAGGGTGAGTCTGCCTCTCCCATCCACTGACTCAAATGTTAATCTCCTTTGGCAACACCCTCACAGACACACCCAGAAACAATACTCTGCATCTTTCAAATTGAGTTGACACTCAATATTAACCATCACATTTACCAAAGAAAATTAATCTGCAATTATAGAATAATTATTCAGCATGATTAATTTTAGAGCAGTATCATGTTCTCAGTAGGGGATATGCACAACTGAAGAAATCTACAAGAATTCTATTTCATTCTTTTCTTTACTCTATATTATTTCTCATTTCATATTTTTTTCTCAGCGATCTTTGTTTTGATATTCCTCCTTTTAAATACATGTTAAATTCCACCTGTTAGTTAAACTCCAGCTAGAAAATATAGATCACATTAGTTTTTTTTAACAGAAATAAATTGATATAAAGAGATTAACTAGATATAAAACTGTTACCTAGGTAACTCAAAAGGTAAAAAAAAACCATGAAGGTATCACAGAAGTAACAATTTCAGGAAGCAGCTCCCCACTCACACCTAAAATGTCTCCTAAATGGGAAAATTGTCAGTGATTTTCAGCTAACCTTGTATTGGTTCTATACTTTCCGTAGCTAGCTCAGAGATTTCTGATATCTCTATGTATTTTTTTAAAAATTGGTCCAGCTTTTTCTAATAGATGAGACGTAATTATTAGCCCACTATGATCTATTATATTCTAGAAATGAAGGTTTTTGTCAATATATTTTACTAAATATACAATATGACTAATTTACTTAGGATAAATCAGTTATAATTAATTTAAAATTGATGGTTAATACTTAGCAAATGAAAGCACTTTTTGACAGTTCTGGATACTCATACCTATCTCTCTGCATAAGAAACGAAGTATTTTTAAAAAAATATATTTTCCAAAACAGATATTTGAGTGAATATATATTCTCATATGTGATGTTTTAGAGATAGATAGGATAGGTAGATACAGGTATCTAATATATATTTACATATTAGTTATTTTATTATAGTAAAAGAAGCTTATAAATTTTAAATTATTCCCATATAAGCTGGTCTAGTGCTATCAATCTGTTTCCAAATATTATTTTTCAATGCCAAACAAAACTTTTTATGAAGTATAAAACTATGACATATTAGAAACTTATTATATAAAAACCCATTAAACTCTGTGATCATTGCTCAGAAATATCAAACATTAAAAACTATATAAAATTATGGATTCATCTGTCAGATGAGCAGATTCTATTGAGAAAACTGCTTTTTTTCCCTGAAACCTTCCTAATTATGTCTCTTAGCACACAACAGGTATACTCATGAACATAATTTGAAGTTTAGACATTATGTACGTTGACTGGTAACATAGACTGATATGAACTCTGTGTAAATGTACTTGTTCTATCTCATGCATATTTGTGGAATAAGTGTGGATGGAACAGAACACTCACAGTTAATATAAATCACACAGAGTTAATACAAATCTCCAGAACAATATATCCAACTGACAAGTTCTGATCTCTTCTGATCTTCAGGACAATATATCTGACTAGTCTATATTTACAGTTTGGTATCTCAAAGGCATTTGAAATGCAACAATTTCAAAATCGAACTCTTTCCACCAGCATGATCCACCTAAACTGCCCCATTTTTCTTAGCGTGAAGGCGAAAATCCTTAGAATAGCCTGTGGCAAGTCCTTCCCTTAGTCAGTCTTTGCTGGCCTACCTTGGCCTCGTTACCCATCACCCATTCCTTTGTGATATCCACAAGGACATGCAGTTTTTCAAATGTGTCTTTCTGTGGCTGCCTCAAGGGCTCTGCACATTCTAGTTCACCTGCCTGCCTTACCAGCATGCCCCCACACACACCATTCCCCTAGTCCACCCTGTCAAATCAGGGATATTTCAGCATGCATCTGTGGGTGTGTTTTCCATGGCTTCATAGGGTGGGGCACATCTTTTTGTTATGTGCTTATTTGACACAACCAGGTACATATTGCAGTTTGTAAAAATAGGTTTTGTGATTTTTTAAAATTACCATTTCTGTACTCCATCAGGCTGAATTTTTTGTATGAAAGCAGGTATATCTATTTTAGTTGTTATTGTTTTGTTGTTGTCATTTTGTTTTGTTTTTACCATTTCCTAGAACCATGCCTGGCACATCATAGGCATTCAACAGACACTCCTTGAAGGAGGGAACAAAGAGATGGAAGGAGGGTTAGATTAATAAACTACCAAGGAAAACATTGTTTGTTTGTTTTTTTAATTTAAAAAATCCCAAATTTGGATGATTCAAGTAATTTCAGACCCTGCCACCAACAAGAAGAAAATATAACTTGAAATAATGTATCCTAGTTTTAATAGCTGCAATGAGTAAATAGCAAGGTTCCAATGAAAATTAAATAAAATAGTATATGTAAAGCAACATTCTGAAAACAGTATATCTTATCCCCTTTCAAGGAATAACAAAAACTAAATTTTACAAAATCCAAATATTTGACCTTTTTTTTTACACAAAAACTTTTGATATACAATCACAGTTTTACCATTAACCTTCCTAGTTTATGTTGATACATCTTTAGAAATTTTGGAAATGTGACTTGTTTTTTACAAATTTAAATCTTATTTTAAAAATCCCAATTAGCCCTGGCATGGTGGCTTATGCCTGTAATCTCAGCACTTTAGGAGGTCAAGACAGGAAAGTCACTGGAGCTCAGAAGTTCAAACCATCCTGTGCAACATAGTGAGACACTGTCTCTACCAAAAAATAAATAAATAAATAAATAAAATAAATAAAAAAATAAAAAAATAATCAACCAACCAAATTAGCCGTGTGTGGTGGCACATGGTTATGGTCTCAGCTACCCGGAAGGCTGAGGATGGAGGCTTGCTTACGCCCCAGAGTTTCAGATTGCCATGAGCCGTGATTGCACCACTGCACTCCAACCTGAGTGACAAAGCAGACCCTGTCTCAAAAACAAAACAAAACCAAAATCCAAACAGAAGCAATTAACTGCTTTGTGGCCAATTACACTAATCTAACTTACTGGAAACTTCTTAAAATATGTGCCACTAAAAGGAAACAGTATTCTCCTACATATGGCTAGCCATTATCCCAGTACCATTTGTTGAAAAATGTGTCCTTTCCCCACTTCATATTTTTGTTTCCTTTTTGAAGATCAGTTGGCTGTAAGTATTTGGATTTATTTCCGGGTTCTATCTTCTGTTCCATTGGATTATGTGCCTATTTTACTACCAGTACCATGCTATTTTGGTGAATATGGCCTTATAGTATAGTTTGAAATCAGGTAGTGTGATGCCTCCAGATTTATTCTTTTTCCTTAGGCCTGCTTTGGCTATGCGGGCTCTTTTTTGGTTCCATATGAATTTTAGAATTGTTTTTTTCTAATTTGGTTAAGAATGATGGTGGTAATTTGATGGAGATTGCACTGAATTTGTACATTGCTTTTGGCAGTGTGGTCATTTTCATCATGTTGAATCTACCCATCCATGAGCGTGGAATGTGTTTCCATTTGTTTGTGTAGTCTATGTTTTCTTCCAGCAGTGTTTTATACTTTTCCTTGTAGAGGTCTTTCAACTCCTTGGTTAGATATATTCCTAAGGGTTTGTTTGTTTTTATTTTTGTCTTTGTTTTTTGCAGCTATTGTAAGAGGGGTTGAACTGGATCCTCATCTCACCTTATACAAAAATCAACTCCAGATGGATTAAGGACTTAAATCTAAGACCTGAAACTATAAAAATTCTATAAGTAACATTGTAAAAACCCTCCTAGATATTAGTTTTGGCAAGGATTTCATAACCAAGAACCCAAAAGCAAATGCAATGAAAACAAAGATAAATAGCTGGGACTTAATTAAACTAAAGAGCATTTGCACGACAAAAGGAACAGTCAGCAGAGTAAACAGACAACCCACAGAGTGGGAGAAAATCTTCACAATCTATACATCTGACAAAGGACTAATATCCAGAATCTACAACATACTCAAACAAATTAGTAAGAAAAAAACACTCCCATTAAAAAGTGGGCTAGGGGCATGAATAGACAATTCTCAAAAGAAGATACACAAATGGCCAACAAGCATGTGAAAAAATGCTCAACATCACTAATGATCAGGGAAATGCAAATCCAAACTACAATGCCATACCACCTTATTCCTGCAAGAATGGCCATGATCAAAATATAAAAAACAATAGATGTTGGCGTGGATGTGGTGATCAGGGAACACTTCTACACTGCTGGGGGGAATGTAAACTAGTACAGCCACTATGGAAAACAGTGTGGAGATACCTTAAAGAATTAAAAGTAGAACTACCATTTGATCCAGCAATCCCACCCCGGGTATCTATCCAGAGGAAAAGAAGTCATTATTTGAAAAAGATACTTGCACATGCATGTTTATAGTAGCACAATTCACAATTGCAAAATCTTGCAACCAACCCAAGTGCTGCCCATCAATCAACGAGTGGATAAAGAAACTGTGATATATATATATATGATGGAATATTACTCAGCCATAGAAAGGAATGAATTAACAGCATTTCCAGCGACCTGGATGAGATTGGAGACTATTATTTTAAGTGAAATAACTTGGAATGGAAAGCCAAACATCATACATTCTCACTCATATGCACGAGCTAAGCTATGAGGATGCAAGGGCATAAGAATGATACAATGAACTTTGGGTAACTGGGGAGAAGAGTAGGAGGGGAGCGAGAGATAACAGACTACAAATATGGTGCAATGTATACTGGTCAGGTGATGAATACACCAAAATCTCACAAATCACCACTAAAGAATTTACTCATGTAACCAAATACCACCTGTCCCCCAATAACTTATGGAAAAATAAAAAAAGAAAAGGATTCATTTAGAGGATAAGAGAAATATACTTTTCTTATGCATTAAATAAATAAAGGTTATAAGTGCCTGCCAAAAAAGGAAACAATATAATATTTGATATCTATAGCATACTTAACATTTTTTAAGATATAAGTAAATTGCAGATATTTATCCTCACATGCACAAACATAAGTCAGCTTCCATAGAGAGTCATACAACTGCATTTTCTGTAGACAAACCTGACGTCATAAATGTCATCTCGTTGATGAGTAAACTGTTATCTTTGGTAAATGTTTTCCCATATATACCTATATTTAAAACATTTATCAATGACACCTTTGTAATGGAATGATATAATTCATCTATAGTCTATAGGCATATATTTTTCCTCTTGTGGGGCAGACTCACCTCCAAAAGAGCACATACAATATAGCAATTTATCTTTATAACATAGATTATCTATATGGCAATTAAAACCATGGCCCAACATACCGTAGAATTTTTTTATTGTGTTACGGAATTTTAGCAATTTTCTTTTGAGTTTTGACATGATAAATTACTTACATGAAAAGTACCAATCACAAAATCAGTTCGTAAGAAGATAAAATATGCTTCATAAGAGTATCTCATTTCACTTTCACATTTCATGTGATTAGTATGTTTAGATTTTTTTCTCTGTTGTTTGATACAGTGTCCTGTATCAACAGAATGTCATCTCCTAAAATAAACATGGTCAATAAAAAAGATAACCTTGCTATCAACCAATGGTGAATGGAACTGTCAAGGATCCCATTTAAATTTCTTTTTCATTTTCTCTTAGAGGCCTGTGATAACTGATCAAATAATTCATTTAGCAAATTGAATTATGGGAAATGGTATGTGTTTTCAGGTCCTAAAAAACCCATTAATAGCCACTGTACTGTTGTCATAATTTAAGCTCTAATAGTATATGGAGAAACTGGACTATTGTGTAACTGGTAAAATAGGGCATATATTTCCTCACTTGGACTCCTGAATTCTACTTAACACACCTGCAGAAAAGCTTTAACCACCTCACCACAATCACCATTCTTTACTTTTCTCTCTTTTTTTTATTTTTATGGGCATATTCAATAAAATTCTGAAAATCAGAAAAATGTTCTATGTTTTTAAATTTAAAAAGAAAAACACCAACTTTTTACCTTTTGGTTTCTCTTTCTTTGTTCTTATGTGGGTATACTTTTAAAAATATGACTTATTATAGCAGCAAGAGTATTACCTAGCATTAGGGTCGCTTGTGGAAAGATGCTCTTGCCACATCCCTGTGGATCCCTTGGCCACTATGCTTTCAGTACCAATAGCCATGGCTGTGTCTCCCTTTGTTTGAGGACTGCCCACAAACTTCCAGAGTATACTTTTCCTGAAATTCTGTGAATATGGAACAGCTTGTATATGTACATTTCTTCCACGTGCATCTCTTAATAAGTATCAGATAGAGGCAAGAACATTAGTACTCCAGTTCCTTTGCCCTAATCAGGACCACTTGGAGATAGGACCTATATTTCCTCTAGAGCTCCCCTTTAGCACAGACCTAAAGTTGCTCCCTATGGAACTTTGTGTGATATCACATCTCTTCTTGACCTCCTTTCCTTTGGGGTTCCATTTTCCTACTTTTCTACCAGAGTTTCCTATGAACACTTCTTATTAAATCAATCTCAAATCTTGCTCTTAGAAGTTGCATCTGGGGAATCTGATATGAAATATGGTACGAGTAACAGAAAAAAAAATAAATTGTTTAAAACATAATTTCTTTTTAGTTTTGGAGATGTGGTTTCACCCTCTAACCCACATTTGGGGTACAGAGGTATGGTCATAGCTCACTGTAGTCCTGAACTCTTGGTCTCAAGTGATACTCCAGGCTCAGCTTCCCAAGTAGCTAGAGCAGGTGTGTGCCACCATGCTCAACTAGTTTTCTATTTGTAGAAATAGAGATGAAGTCTCATTATGTTGCCCTGGCTTACTTTCTTTTTGGTCTCATCAGTAAAATAATTATTATGGAGGTGGTTTTTAAATGGTTCTATCTAATAGGTGGTTAGAATTAGTCAAAAGTGGACATTATGGCATATTTGGAAGGCAGAGTGAAACAACTACCATTACTCTGTGAACACTGTAAGACTCAGATGTGGTGACGAATAAACGCAGAGGTCTCTAATAAGTTTCTTCCTGTCATTACCGTCCTTTGCTCCTCTTCTACTCTTCTGACTAACTCATAGCCCAATTCACCACAGCGAACTCTGGAGCACCACCAGGAACTTGACTGTGAATCAACAGAAGTGGTAGCTACAAAAAGTCAACAGCTTCTCACAGACTGCCACATGCAATTTCCCTATTCCACTCTGGAAGCTAGAAGAGCTTAGCTTCTCTGCTTGGCTTGTTAGTGACTCCTCTGATCTTCCATTTCCCCTTTTAAACTATCACTTCTGGAGATCCTTTCACAATTATGCAAGATCTAATACTTATACTGAATTCCTTATCTATAACAGTCATAGTGACACACATACATTGATTCACACTTAATGGTCATTTCATAAATATTTGATAAATAAGTGTATAGTAATTTCACAGAAAGAGTTAATTTACTAAGAGATTGGGTAATTATGTCCTTCATATATTAAATACTTCTTAATCATTGACAGAGTTAAGTTAAATCATAAGCAGTTAAGGTATTCACTAAACTTAGAGATCTTTATAAATTCAGAGAATTTATAAGAATTCTTTTGAGAAATTTAGAGAAATAGAACAAGAAAGGCATAGTAGAATATTCACATCCCCAGCTGATAACTCAGATTTATTAAGCACTCGGTGTGTGAATCATTACCTCTCTAATTGGTAGATAGATAAATGTGTCCAAAGAAATCATGATTTAATGTCTGCAAATAAATTGTACCATAGTGAACTTTCTTTTTCTTGATATACAGAAGGAAGGCATTTCTAGACACACACACACAGAAAATTTTAAGTAATTTATGGTTTGAAATGTGAAATTTTTATGCATTGCAACCCAAAATTAAGCCTTAAGAACAGCAGAGTATAACTATTTCACTTATTTAAAAGAATTCAAAAGAAACACTTGTTTTATTCATCTTTGCAATGAAGAAATCTAACAGGAATTACTATGAATCATAATGTAGTAGCTCAAATATCCATGATGTATAACAATGAAAACAGGAAAATAAAGAATGAGAAATGTATCCCAAGATTTACTGTAAATGTCAGAAACCTTGAATGCAAGAAAACTCATAAAATAATTTTTTCAAGCTAAATTCTTACAGCATATTATTTATATGTCAACTGTTAATACTGCTCTCATCATTCATTCTCAAAATGCTTGATAAATTTTAGTGGAAGTATAAATATGCTTCTCCAATTCAAGATAGATTTTATTCTTGCTATTTCAATTAGATTGCCAATCTTTTCCTCCTACTCCATATCTCCGACTTCCAATAGTGTTATTTATATTTTTTTCAGGAAGGAAAATGAATTATGGTATGACCATACAATAAAATGTTGCTATGAACTCTTATTTAGTTAACTGACTTAAAATTCTGGACTGTACATGGGAAGGGTCTTAGTGTGACTCTCAAACAGTCTTAATATACTAAAGATTTGTAGGTGATTCTGATATGAAGACAGTATTTCAAACCATGTTTTGTTTACAGAGTTCTATAGTATAATTATAGATAACTGACTCATAGCACTCACCGGAAAGTAAGAATCTTTTAAACATTAAGCAGTATTTAATAACATTTCCAAATTAAGTAAATTGTGGAAAACACCAGTTCTATTACCTACTAGCCGTGTGACCCTAATCTGATTTCTCCTCTCTAAGACGTGAGTTTCCATGTATGTGAAAAGAAAGAAGCTATCCACCAATTCTTCCTCATGGTAGTCCTAAAGTGCAATGGAATTAACGAATGTGCAGACATGCTTTGTAAATCCTTAGCTTTTGTGAAAAAATATGCTCTGATAAGCATGGCTGAAAAACAAACAAACAAACAAAAAGTTCTGCTGGGTGCTGTGGCTCACGCCTGTAATCCCAGGCCTAGGTGGGCGGATCACCTGAGGTCAGGAGTTCGAGACCAGCCTGACCAACATGGAGAAACCCCATCTCTACTAAAAATACAAAACTAGCCAGGCGTGGTGATGCATGCCAGTAATCCCAGCTAATCTGGAGGCTGAGGCAGGAGAATCACTTGAACCCGGGAAGCAGAGGTTGCAATGGGCCAAGATTGCGCCATTCCACTCCAGCCTGGGCAACAAGAGTGAAACGTGGTCTGGAAAAAAAAAAAAAGTTTTGAGAATTTCTTGAAGTGTGTGTTTTCTTTAATCCTGCCTTTACCAGTTCCACAACCTTTCAGTAAGCTAGAGCTCTTGTGTCATCTCTCATACCTCCATCAGACATTTGGGGAGCACCCATGTCTGGAGCACCCATCAGACATTTGTCACCTATTCAGAACACATTGGTATGATTATAGTTATCTATACTCCTGGGAACAACTGGATGTGTCATATCATTTTCTTATAACTGGCTTTGATATAGAAAACAAGCAATTGCACACAGGACAAAGGCCATGTGAGTGGGATGACTGGGCAGGTGAAATAGAAATGGAAACAACAGTTGATGGGTCTGTAGAAGATACGACTTTGCTCGTTTGAATACTGTGGTGCTGTACAACACGGAAGTTACCCGTGAGGCTGAAACTACCATAAGCTAAGGCCAGTAGGATTGGCAAGACTAAAATTATTGAGAACAGAAACAGTGATTTATCAAAAGGAAACCATTTACAGTTTGATCATTATTTATCTGTTTTTCTTAAGGCATTCATGACATATTCTGGGAATTACCTGAATTATTTACTTTTGTAATACACTTTGCAAGTTTCAGCCATTTTTTGTATATCACACTAATAAAGTTCTAAGGGAATAGAGCAAAAACTAGTCATGTTTTGTTTTTCTTTTAGTGAATAAACTCGTGTGTGATGTGCTAAGCGGTCTCTATTTCCCCTCAAAAAAGAAGTCATACTACTCATTTCTGTTTGCATACTGGAGGGCAGGCCAATTGATGGAGTGGACTGGTTGGGCTTTTTAGACCATTTGCTTCTACTTAGTGAGAGAAATCTGTATGCTGAGAGTGTAAAGAGTGAAAACTTGGGGTACTTATGCCCTTGCCTCCCTCCATATAAGACCAGATGCCCTCCTCTTTTTCACATTGCAGCTCCTATCCACAGCCAATTCCTGCGGCTGCAGATCACTTTGTGTTCCCTCCAACAACCCCTCTGATGGCACCTTTCTTTAGAACCAGGGAGTTTCTTATTTTTGTTAGCAAATGAATTGTTTCACCATTTCCTATTAGTCTCCGTCACTCTGTCCATATCTTTGGGAAAATTTCCATCATTAAATTTTTTGGACACATTTTATGTGATTTTCTGGCTCCCTTAAAAAGCATATGGTGTATAAAATAAATAATTAGGTATGGAAGCTACTCATATTTTTTTTTTTTTGAGCTGGAGTCTTGCTCTGTTGCCCAGGCTGGAGTGCAATGGCGTGATCTTGGCTCACTGCAACCTCCGCCTCCCGGGTTCAAGTGATTCTCCTGCCTCAGCCTCCTGAGTAACTGGGATTACAGGTGCCCACCACTACGCCTGGCTAATTTTTGTATTTTTAGTAGAAACGGGGTTTCACCATGCTAGTCAGGCTGGTCTCGAACTCCGGATCTCAGGTGATCCGCTCACTTCAGCCTCCCAAAGTGCTGGGATTACAGCCTTGAGCCACCATGCCCAGCCATAATTGTTCTTTTTGATAAAAATTCTATTTTTAATTCAGAAAACAAACAGGAAAGGCATGCAAACAAAACCCACAAACATGAAACATTTGTTATTTACTAAGGGAAAAAAACCTAACCTGCAAAATACTTATTTTTTCTTAGTTAAAAAAAAAAAAAGAGTTACTTCTATGGCCTCCGATGTCTAAAATAAGGTAAGCAGAGCAACACAATAGAAAGAACACAGGCTTTGGAATCAAAAAAGACACAGATTCTGCTGGACACAGAACCCCTGTCTCTCCCTAGTCTATGATTGGTGCCTCGTTAACTTCCTATCTCTAACCTTTATTTTTCCATCTGCAAATATCAATTTCTGGGGCTGTGAAGTTCTAAATCTGTAGGGCAGGCTAAAAATTTCAGCATGTGTTGATATTGCAGTCTTGAGTCTGAAGACAGTCTGGAGGCAGAAATCCCATCTTCCGGAACTCCTAAGCCTTTTCTCTTACAGTTTTCAAGTGAATAGATGAGGCCAATTATGTAAGGTAATCCACTTTACTCAAAATCTACCCATCTAAATGTTAATCGCATCTAAAAAATATCTCACAGTCACATCTAGACTGGTGTTTGACCTGACAACTGTGTACCAGCACCAAATTGATAGATAAAATTAGCAATTACAGTAGGCTTTCAATAAATGGAAAATCTTTGCCACAAGCATGAAAAGGGATTGTTATCATTAGCATAAATAGATCATCCAAAATACAAACATTTTACACACAACCAAAAAAGAAATTCAAATGTCCATTAAAACATAAGGAAACATTGTTCAGGTCACTAATATTGTAGGAGAATAAAACCAAAAGCACAAAATCAATTTAAAAATGATAGATGTTGTTATTTGTAAAATTTGCATTGAAAGAAGAAGGTGGGGAGAGCTTGTAAACCAGGGCTAGAAACATCACATCCCATTCTATATAGATCTTGAAAATAGAGAATTTCTGTAGTACATAGATGGATATTATCTAAGATCCTTTGTGATCTAAGATCCTCTTTATGATCAACAAAGAGGAAAAACCTCAACATATCTCAGTTGAGGAGATGAAGACCCATCTATAAGTGGCTTAAGCTGATTGTTCATGATAGGCAAGAAGTAAGAATCACTTTAGCTTTTAGAATTTATGACATGTAATATTTTCTCATATAGAGAGACATCCATCCAGCACTCAAATAAATGTAGCATAGATTACTTTTCCCTGGGAAATTAGGGGGACCATTATTCATATTGATCCTCATATTTTGCATTTCACACATAAAAGACTAAGAGGTAAGAAGGAGTTTGATGGTGGGACTCTAAAAAGGAAGAAAAGGAGAAAGAGAGAGGGAAATTGAGGATGAGGTTGCAATTTTTCTTATTTTTTCAAAGTAAAAAAATATATTTGTGAAATTTGTACAATTATCCTAAAGCTTTTCTAGATCTCAAAAGTAAAAGATATCATTTTGTGTCATTTTTTTCACCAGCAAATTTTAAATATATTATCCTTACCCTTAAAGATTTAGTATTACATGAAGATTGATGACTTAAAATTGTGGCCACTCTTTTGTGTATGGTATGTGCCAATATCAGAAAGGGTGAAGTAAGTGGAAAATGCCAGTTTCTAGCCAGGAAATTGAAATAAAGGAAGAAAAATAGAAGCACCAGCACTTAGACCCCTAAATCAGCCACAGTCGGGAATGTGACAGCCCACTTTTTTCTCTTCTCATGGCTTTGGTTTGCAGATGAACTCCAAGTTGCTTTTGAATGTCATAAGGTTTCACTTAAATAATAAAAGAAATGAAGTTGGAGCACAAATCAAAAAACAGGATTTAGTTTAACAACTAGAGCATGAATGAATGAGAAAGGTTCTGGTCTTTCAGTAGCTTCATCATGTAGTTCTAATTTCTCTTTATCTGACAGTTTACATTTAGCCCTTTGAAAGTGTTAAGCTTAATTCTTTCAAACATAACTAAAAATTCAGTTTCCAGTCAAGGTGAAAAAATGTACTTCTTTAAAATCCATTTATTTGTGATTGACCACAATCCCTTGTTAAGTTTCAAAATGAGTGGAATTGAAATATTTCAGAGATATGTCCCAAATAAGCTGTCCTTATAAGAAACATGTGTGTATCTCTCTCTATATGTATATACCTATATATTCTATGTGATATATTATACATATTATATATTGTACTATGATTATAATATATACATATATAATAATATATACATATTATATATTATATTATAATATGTATATCATATAGAATATATATTATATAGAATCTATAGTCAAGGTTAAGTGATAGTTTTTAGGGGGATTTGAAATTCTTAGAACTATGGTAGTCACAAGTCCTTGCAAGAAATTCAGAACAATGAATTCAATTTATGACAACAGTGGAAAACATCACAGTTCCTATAAAAATGAAAGGAATTCCAAAGTCTTGCCACAGACAGAAAGCAATTTAATACACCCAAAAACCACACCCAAATTATTTCACATTTAGTAATAAGAAATCAGTTTGGAAATGTTTCACATGTGGCAATTTTGACCCTTTGGCCATATGTTTCTCCACTCACTTTTTTTTACTTAAGGAGTTTCCCTTTATCATTTCCACAGTCAGCATCCTTTTCCTTTGTCTTCATCTCCCATTCACCATTACATTTTTCCCCTAAGTTCCTGACATTTTTCTTGTTCTGAAGGATCTAATTTGATTTCTTAATTCTTTTTTCATAAGCTATACTCTCCTGTTAAAAAAAATCCTAAGTATGTGGTGCTCCTGTCCATTCAGGATGCTATAGCAAAAATATAAACTCATAAACTGAATGGCTTAAACAACGAATATTTATTTCTTACAGCTCTGGAGGCTGGGAATTCCAAGATTAAAGCACCTGCAGATTTGGTGTCTGGTTCATAGACGGCTGTCATCTCTCTATGTCTTCACCTGGTGGAAGGGACAAGAGAGCTGTCTGGAGTCTCTTTTATAAGGGCACTAATTCCATTCATAAAGGCTCTGTCCTCGTGTGCTAATCACCCCCAAAAGGTACTCTACCTCCAAATATGATCACGTTGGGGATCAGATTTCAACATATGCATTTGGAGTGGAGGGCCATAAGCATTCAGTCTATAACATATCGGGATCTTTTCATCCTCCTACCTCTCTAGTTTTTATTCTTTCATATTTTTGCTTCCTATATTAATGAGAAAAATAATTTTAAATACATAGAGTAAAATCAAATTACATTATGGGAAATCAGGTGTGAAAAAATATGTAATACACATATATATTTTTATACATACACATGTAAACATACACATATGTATATACATATATGTAAATATATTTTTTATACACACATATGTGTATATGTGTGTGTATATATGCATACACACACATGCACATGAAATTTCCATGAAAATTGCTTTTGAGACGGGGGCAGTTTGAGAGGAAAAGTATGAGCCTATGCACTAAATCCTTCTTTTTGAAAAAGTTCCCCACCTTAGTTTTGAAATTTGTTTATTTCTGGATTAGATTATCAAAAAACTGCATACTCAAGATAATTTTTTAAATGCAGAGTTTCATACATTATATTTTTTAAAACTACCACTAGTCTTACTCTATGAAAATAATAAAAAATTCTGTATCTTTAGTTAGGAAAGTATTCACTCAATATCCCTACGTTTTCAAAGAATCCTGGGAAAGCTTTGTGAGGGCCATAGAAGAAACATGAACACAAGTTGATGAGTGTCTGTTTCAGTAAATATCAGCCTTTGACTAGTGGGGAAGGTACAGCGAGCAGTCCATTGCTTCAAAGCATTTAAAATTCAGTTTGAGAAGCAACATATCAAGGTGAAAAATTTAAATTATGTCTTAAACATAACACATTGTAACGGTGGAATAATTGTTCTACTGTTATGCATAATAATATTCAGAAAATTGCCCTGAAAATGATTGCTATGGGAAATCAAATGAGAGCAAGAATCTTGGTCTGAGATAGTTAAAGCTTTTGAGATTAGGTAGGTTTTGAGCTGGTGACAAAGACCAGATCAGATATGAAAACAGGCTGAATGTTCAGAAAGAACAAAAATGAGCCACGATAAAAACTTCCACCAACAACTTGATTGCCTGAGATAGAATTAGTGGAATTAACTTGAAGACAGAGGGGAGATTATTATTTAAAAAATAAATACTAACTGAAGTTGGATCTTGTTTGCAGCATACTCATATCATGGAAAATCTATTTTTTCCCCATGACTTCTGTACATTAATCTCACTATACTGTACATTATCTCACTATACTGTACATAATATACTGTACATAATCTGTACTGTACATAATATATGTACATATACTGTACATAATCTCACTATACTGTACATTAATCTCAATTAATGTCTAATGCTTTTTTATTGAAGATTTAATAAAGAAAGATACAAAAAGAGAAAAAGGATGTGGATGGAAGAGAATAACTATTTCGTGGCAGATGTTATAATTATCTACATAAAAAAATCGTAGATTGTCAAATGTCAAATCATAATAATGCAAAGGAAAATTTTTCAGGACTCTCAGGTCGTGATTCATGTAACAATAGTGAACCATTATATATCAGTAATGACCAGTTAGAAAATGTAAAATTTGGAAAAAGAATATATTTTTAATAGAATCAAGAGCATTAAGTTTAATAGTAATATATAACAAAACTTAAAATTCTTGTCAAAAAATTATACAACATTATTGAAGGACAAAAATATAAATGTGAATAAATGAAGAGATACAAGCATCAATTTCTACCCACATTAATGTACAAATTCAATACAATTAAAACAAAAATAATACATCAACTTTTTGGAACTCCATAAGACATTTTACAAATTCATAAGAAAAAGTAAAGTGCCAAAAATTGCTGATAGATATCAATATTTAAAGAATATCAAGATTGTAATTAATGCAATGCAGTCTGGCACTTACACAAATAGAGTAATTGAGTCTAGATTAGAGTTGGAAAGTTTCAGGGAGATGTGTAACTCAATATATGACAGAGATGCCATAGCCAATAGGTGTGAAATTAATGGATTACTTAATATACAGCTGTCTCCCATTCATAACAAATCAAAATAAGTTCTACTCTGAGATCCAGGAAGATTATAACGTAAAGTTGTTATTTTTCTACTCTGTTCTAGAAAAGTACTCCACGACAAGGAGACACACACACACCCTTATATCTTTGAGAAGTCTAGAAGACACAAACACGTAAAAAGAGTGCTAGAAGCAATGACTATTTTGCAGGGTCATGAAACAAAGTAAACTAGAGAACACGCAGAGCCTACGATTTCAGAGAGGGTTGGCAAAGTATACTTCTCCAAAGGTCCAGAGGAGGGAATGAAAGCAAAGTTCCTGTCTTTGACCTTTCTTACACTAAAAAGAAAACAGGGCTGCCACCAAGAGTTTCCCAGGGCAACTGTGGTCTCAGGAAGCACTAGAATAGCTGTTTTTCCAGAGTACTTCAAGATACCGCCCTCTGTATCAGAAATTCTCACCCAAGTGTCACAACTCGCTAATCTATCAGGTAATGGTGAAATAAATGATATGCTTTTTGTTCCTAAGGATAAAACATCAAAAATTGCAACATCTTACCCTTTCTTAAATAAGAATGAACTGGAGACTGTTAATCATATTACTCTTTCGCTTGATATTCAATGTGACTTTGGATAATGTACATATATGAGTGTTGTCTGCTTATGTGTGAGAGCGGAACAAATAGACTGAAAACCATTACTCAGGGGTAGTTCTCCTTGTATGTTAAATGTATTAATGCCAGCTGCCTTTCTAGTCAGAGACATGTATTTTGACAAGGTTCTACATCCATATATTTCAGACTACATAAGTGGACTTTAATCCTTTTTCCTCTAAAACCCTACTGTGCAGGAGTGAACTTCTGAGAAGACTGTGAAAAATCCCTGACAGCAACAGCTTTTGCTCAGATGTCTGCAGGACAGAGGCTCAGCAGGAAGCTGAGCACATGTGTCTCTAGTATATTTCAAGAACATCCATAGAACCAAAGAAAAAAAAAGACCAAATTACTGTATAATGAGGTGCTTTTTTTTTTTTTAATTCTCCTGAAGGCTATTTTTATTTCTGTGCTTGTGTCCTTATGCCATTTCCCTCTGGAAGAAGAGAGGCAGCTAAAGAAAGTCTACCAGCTGAAGAATCAATTGTACCAGATATTCCTCTGTCAACACCTTAATTCCAGCAGAGGCTGTTTCTGCTCCTCAAACCGGCACCAGGGTTTGTAAGACAAACCTAATAGTGGGATGCCCAGGGCTACACACCTGAAAGGAAACTTTGTCTTTCCTCTAATAAATAAGAAATAAGAGAAGGAGAGAAATCAGAAATGTTTGTATTACACATCACTGGATCATTTTGATTGATTTATTGCTTACTTTTTTCCATCGCTCCATAAAGAGTGAGAGAGAAAGCTGAGTGGTGAAGGCTGGTGAAAGCATTAATCTTTTATATCCACTCTAAGTGGCTGCTTTATTTGACAGAAATGTTACCTTCTGGTGTGAGTGGTGTTTGCATATTTACTGATCTCCTTTTTTAATTGAGAAGGCACTAATGCATTATAGCACATTCTCTATCCACATGTAACTTTGTTTCTTTTTTTTTTCGAATTTGGTATTATTTTATGACTGGATGGTCTACGAATAGCTTTTGATGATATGAGATGGTACCATTAGGATTCAACACTGTGGTGCCGTGCACGTCTTAAAAGAATAACTACATTTTAAAAGAGATTTCACTATAATTATCAGTCAACCATACTAGACTTTTCCATTTATTTATTTATTCCATAAACAATATTGATTTCTTAATATGAGACATGTCATAAACTTCAATATATGATAAGACATTTTGCAGTTAAGTGCTTAAAAACTTGGTCATAGAAAAAATATAATGTATATCCCTGTAATGTCAAAATGGTAAGCATAGAATAAGTGGTAAAAATGAACATGGCAGAAGAATGATGGTGATTCATCTGGGTGGTTGAAGAATATCACCTGAATAAGAGTACACACAGACATATTATATGGGTTTATACAATATGTAAGTATAGAGTCAAATGACATCTTCTACCCACTGACTTGTTAAATTATCACAAGTAAAACTAGATACTTAAAATATATTATTTATATAGTGGATTTGAGAATAACAACATAAACATATTGTAGGAAAAAAGGCAAATCCATAATTAAAGGTCAATATTTTATGAGAAATGTTTAGAAGTTATCAGAAAGCGTGGCTGGCACTTGGTCAGTAACACAATATCCATTCCAAAAGCCCTTTTTTCTGCTCTCCATCCATGACAGAGACATGGGAAAGAGAGTCAGCTTCTTTAGGAACTAGGAATGGCTGTAAAACACAGTTCCCACTCATGAGAGCTCAACAAAATTAGGCTGATGTGCAAGGCAAGGGAAAACGTTGGTTTTCCTGATAACGGACAGGTAGAGCCGCACTGTTCCTTACCTTCATTTTCTTTTTTCTTTTCCTCATTTGTGGACATAATGGCTGACGTTAAGCATAAGAATGAGAAAATGCAAGAGAATCTTAGAGTCCTTAATGAACCAATAGAGGAAGCAGCCTCTTTCTGTAAGCAAAATAGAATCTAGTGGTACCAGCCATTGTAAGTTTTATTTTTTGCTATTTTAGCCCATTGATTCACAATTTGTTAGAGGAGAAGATTTCTTCAAGAGAATATTAGGCAGTGTCTGGAGATATTCTTGGTTGTCACAACTGAATGCTAATGTCATTTAGAGGGTGGAGGCTAGGCATGGTGCCAAACACCCTGCAATTCACAGGACAGCCCCCACAACAAAAGAAGATCCAGTCCAAAGTGTCAGTATTATTGCCAAGGTTGAGAAACCTTGGCTAAAAAGGTTATCCAAAACAAGTTAGCAAAACACCCCTAACTGGTAATCACATAATCTCTCTATTTTACCCCTCAATGAAGGGCCAGTATGTTTTCATGTTCCCCTGCACTTACTGCATCATAGTTTAATCAGTCTCTTCTATTGCATTTTTTCGTAGCTATACTATTCCTGTTTAACACCTGCCACTTGTAACACTTAAGTGTTATAAAGTTTGTAATTCTGTGTTTATGTTGGCTTCACATGATCACTTGAGTGCTGGCATCGTGCCTCTGGACTGTGGGCCTCCAGAGCGGTGTCCAACCTGCCTTGAGAAACAGGAGAAAATTGCTGAGTGAATAAAGGCCTTGGTTCTAAACTCTTAGGATATCAAAAACAAACAAACAAACAAAAAACCATAATCTGGATGTGCCCTAATTGCAAAAATAGACTTAGTAGATTTTGGTGAGAGAAATAACTGTGCTCCCTTGCATACATAGTTCATGAAATCTTAAGTGAATTTCGTTTCTTCTGAACTTAACCAAAACTAAACTTTTCCCTTTGTAGTAATGGCTGAGTCAAAATACTACAGTGTTTTGTGTCATTTTTTTAATTCTTCTATTGTTGAAAGTGAATTAATAGAATCAAAGAAATAGTTTTGGTCAGACTTGATGCTGTGATAAAGTTGCATAATTACTTTTTAAATTTTTTTAATATACTTGTCTATATCATACATACTCACCAATATTATGATGTAATCAAAACGTTTTAGGCCTGCACATCTCAGGAATATTTTGTATTATCTTAGTAGTCTAGAAACTAGATATTATCTTTGAATATCTTTGCAAAAGTAAGCATTTGGGTAATGAGTGAAGATAAGAATTTGCATATCAATCATATTGAAAATTAATGAAAACATGAATATTGATATTTCACTCTTTTCGTAATAAAAACAGAGTAAAATATTTTGCCAGAGTGTAATATAATAATAAATAGCCAGGAATAATAGTACATTAACAATCAAAATTAGTCATGTTTTTTAGCACTTTTATTGTAGCCAGCACTTTTTAAGTATTCTGCATATATCACTTAACCCTCAGCATAGACCTGAAGTAGACACTGATTATCCTTAATTTTAGAATGAGAAAATATGGATAAAACTCATTGAAGATAATACCAGTAGTTAGTGATGGAACCAATAGGCACATTGTTTTTACAACTGAAGTATGACATATGATCAAAATATACCAAGTAGAAGAAGTAGCAATAACTTGTTTGTAATCAGATCAGCAGTCCAGGTCAGCAGGTGCATGTGCCTTCTGACTGGGCCTCTCTCGCCGTTATAAAACCACCTGCAGTTTGACAGCCATTTCTCTTGATACCCTGTTTTGTTATTGTATTTCAATGTGTACACTAATAGTCATATATTATAGTTAGCATTTACATATTATTAATATATTTTATATTAATAAATCTTAAATATATTAATAACTGATATTTATTCATTTTAGTGAGGTGAATGCTACATATTTGATGCTGAGAAAACATCAAAAATGGTATGAGTTTTGAATTTGTATTCATCAATTCTGCTTGTAAATTATGATTCTCACATTCATGGAGCGGGTGGGGCTATAACAATACTTCACCTCCTGAGACTTTTTTACTTACCTGTAAAATGGGGAAATAAACACCATCCTCACTGACTGTTATCTGTAGATGAAGTCTCTGGTACATTGCCATGGGCATAATTGCTGATCAATAAATGGTAACTATTTTTTATTATGCTTTCAGTCAGTTAATAAATATTAATATTCAGTTCCAGCATAGCATTAATATTGCACCTACTATATTCTATGTATTTCAGATTTTACTATGTAATACTTCCTAATCGCCTGATTATGTGTTTAATATATGACCCATCATTTAACCCACGTAAGTCAGAAATATGAGTGCATTTATAGAAATTAATAGCTCATCTGCAGATGAGCATATTGATTTGAAAGAAAAAAATGTAAGCTACTTGGGTTGTATACATTATTGATATTTAATATTATAATTCTTAAGTTTACTAAAAATGCAATATTCCTTTTTCAAAGGATATTTAGATATTTCAAGCTGTATTTCATAGAAGGCAGGTTTTCTAAGTGTTTTGGATGAGAAAATCATATAAAAACAAAATGTATAATAACCCTAAAATTAATTATTTTATGCTGGAAATATATCACAAGAAATCTTATGAAGTTGACTATACCTTATTTACTCTAAATTTTTGACTGCAAGGGCAATTACGCTAGATAAATACACAAGCTTATTTAGGTTAAATATGTAACTAATGAGGCAAGCTCATGTGTTTAATTGCATTAACAGTCAATCAGCTTTGCTTTGCTCCATGGAAACAGATTGCACTCCAAATTGTAACTATCCTCATCCAAATGAATGAAAACAATCATAAGAAATTGCAAGACATTGAAACACTTAGTTGAAGTTCATCTTCACAACTTCAGCCTCCTGCATTATAAGTCAGTAATACCATCAAAATAATACACAAATATTATTTTTTATTCTAGCTCATGACCTACTTTTATTTTAGTGTGGTTCTTTTAATAGATATAGAGCTTGTTATTACACATGATATAAAATATGCACAACTCTACCTAGCATTCAAAGCCTTTCTGAGCTAATGCTCTACATTTCAAAGTCTTCTCTCCTTTATTCCTATTCTGGCTTCTTCATGATCATCCGTGAACCTGTCATAATCGTACCTGGTTTTATTGTTTGCTCGACCTCTTCATCACTCTTTTTTTCCTCTGGTAGCTCACAGCCTTTATTTTTAAATACATGAGCAATAATAATTATTATTAACAAAGAACATATAAGTGAAATGTTACTATATTTTTTAAAATATTGTTACATAAATTAATCTTCCTTACTCCTCAGAATAACCCAATTAATTAGGTACCAAGGTTAGACTGAATCAATTTTAAGGCTGGAGAGATTAAAATAAAATGATTCTAATATCTTTTGTTACACTGAAAGTTACTAAGATCATCAAAGTCACCATGAATCTATTTCTGTCATGTCTCCAAAATGTCATGCTTGATGACTCTTTACAAGAGCTGGGACTTCTTATGTCTCTTACATGGCACAAGAACTGTGCATCTTGTCTGTTAAATTCTCTGCTTCCACTAGTTATTTCTCAAAGGTACAGAATTTCCAGTCAAGAAAAAACTTTGGCCTATCACTAGTTGGTTTTCCCTGCATTCAGACATTTCCCATGTCTGCCAACTAGTTGTTCTCAAATATAGACAAACTTTTCATACAGTAGATTCATTCAAAGTTCAGTAAGATTTTATCCTGGTATAGACATTTTAACAAATTCTGAAATTTCTTGCCAGTGAAATCATTCCCATTACCACAGAAGACACATATACTTACAGTTTTTTTTTTTTTTAATACTTTTATGTGAACCGTTTACGAAGTGTTTCAGTATGGGTTTGGAAAGAGAAAATATGTTAGATAAATCTGGTAAATAGTAATTCTTCTGTAAGAGGACAAAAATAAGGAAAATGGAAAAATAAAAGTAAAATTTATAACAAAATTTAAGAAAGAGGAGCTTTTGCACTCATTCTAAATGTTGCGTGAAAGAAAAGGTATAAAATTCAAGAGAGGAATCTGAGGTCCACAAACATCAATTTTAGGGAAGACGACCTTCTCCAATTTAAGGGAAAAATGTAACTACTTTGTTTAAAAATAGAGGATGTTTGTGTGTATGAGTGTGTGTGTATGTGTGTTTGTGTATGAAAGAGAGAGAGATTGAGAGAGAGAGAAAAAATAACTGAATTAACGTATTATAAAACAAATGGGCACAAAATAAGGAAAGTTTTGATGAGTGCAGTATTCAATTAATCTCAGGTCTTAAAAAATTACTTCTATTAGCAGATTTCTTGAAAAAACAAAATTGAGTTGTTAAGCCTTCATTGAGGGAAGAGTGAGGAGTAATCACATGTCTTATCTTTCTAATAGAAATTGGGGAAAAATGCTAAAGACGGACAGAAAAAGTTCAGATTTGAAGTCAGTTCTCTTGTATCAAAATTGAAAATTATATATCGGTTCTAAAAATTATACATTTTAACCTCTTTCTGTAATTGTAAATCTATGTTAATACTTCAAAAAGTCAACCTCAGACTTTAATGAATTCATAGATATGGAAAAAACAAAAGCAGTGTTTCACAGCTTACAAATAGCTGTTCTAAAGGTTCAATTTACACAAGTGTATGTGCTTTTCTTTCATCTATTAATAGCACAAAAATGATGTAGATGTGAAAAAACTGAACCTCTAAATTGATGTCTGTTTCAAAAAATAAAAAAATTATACATATTATTGATTATCTTCATTTTTAAAAATGTATTAATATAAAATATTAGGCTTTAAGTGAAAACTAATAAGATGCCTTAGTATATATTAATAGTTTTTTAACTTATCACAGAGACTACCTGCAACTAATCAGGGTTCATTTTAAATTTACAATTTACGAGATTTCTTTTGATAATAAATTTTTAGTTCTTATAGCCTTCAGTGACCTACTTACCCAAATTCTACCTTCCAGGCAACTGTACTCTTTGGAAATACGATCCATTAGTCATAAACAAATCATCAAAAACAAATATAGAAGTGGCACCTAGTAGAATGGGATCTAAACTCTAATTTTCTTATTTTCCTATTATTTTCATTATGAAACAGATAAGAAATAATAGCATTTTATTTATTTGGCTAAAATTTTCTGGAACTATTTATAAAATAATTCAAGAAAATTAAAATAGAATAGAGTTTTAAATTGTGCAACTATATTCTAAACCTGAAACTCTCCTGACAATTTTGGCAACGAAACGAGTTAGCTATAGCAAAAAGAAACAAAGAAGATATAAATAAAGAGTAAATTCGTCAAATAGAAGTAGAAGTAGTATGAAAAAATTTGTTCAAATATTTACCTCAGAGTGACTCTCTCCACTGGATAACTGTCTTTGTGGAGTTGGAGGTTCACTTTAATTCAACAAATATTTGAGTGCCTACTATTTACTAAGCAGAGGGTCAATTCTACTGGGCATACAAAGAAAATATATAACTCTTTTTTTTTTCATAACAGAATTGAAAAAGAAAAGTGTATGGGTACCACATTTACCAACATGCAGTAATTAAGCAAATATATAATTAAGTCATTATTAAAGTGTTTTGTTGACAATAACGTGATATTCATGGCAAGGCCAATATAGTATGTTTTAAGAATGGAACAAATTAGAGTTGGTTGACTGTTCAGGAAGCTGTATGGAAAGGTTGGAGTTGAACTAAATTTTAACAACAGCATAAATAATTCAATACATAGGCTGGGCACTGTGGCTCACGCCTGTAATCCCAGCACTTTGGGGGGCGGAGGCGGGCGGATCACGAGGTCAGGAGATCGAGACCATCCTGGCTAACATGGTGAAACCTCGTCTCTATTAAAAAAATACAAAAAATAAGCCGGGCGTGGTGGCGGGTGCCTGTAGTCCCAGCTACTCGGGAGGCTGAGGCAGGAGAATGGCGTGAACCCAGGAGGTGGAGCCTGCAGCGAGCAGAGATCACGCCACTGCACTCCAGCCTGGGCGATAGAGTGAGACTCCGTCTCAAATAAATAAATAAATAAAATAATTCAATATATAAATATTGTAAAATGTTGTACTAGAATTAGAAATGTTTTACTAGAAAATATACCGAAATATGCTAGAATTTTCCCAAAAGAGAGAATGGGTGAATCCTTTAAAAATCCTTGACAAGTTCTGGGATTATAAATTGCTGCAAGCCAGGAAGATAGGGTGGATGAAAGGGAATTTCTAAATCAAACTGAAAAAGCCGAGACAGGAACAAAAAAAATACCACAGGCAGGTTATCCCAACATCATGGCAATGAAGAGGCTTTTTTTTTTTCTTCTTTTAGAAACTATCAAGATGGGGAGACCCTTACACATTTGTGTTTAAGAAGCATTTCACATTTATTCATAGTAAATGTATTTCCTAATTCCTACCTGTCAGGCCTTTGAGCCCAAGCTAAGCCATCATATCCCCTATGACCGGCACCTATATATCCAGATGGCCTGAAGTAACTGAAGAATCACAAAAGAAGTGAAAATGGCCTGTTCCTGCCTTAACTGATGACATTACCTTGTGATATTCCTTCTCCTAGCTCATCCTGGCTCAAAAGCTCCCCCACTGAGCAACTTGTGACCCCCAACCCTCCCCACCAGAGAACAACCCTCTTTGACTGTAATTTTCCTTTACCTACCCAAATCCTATAAAACGGCCCCACCCCATCTCCCTTCCCTGACTCTCTTTTCGGACTCAGCCCGCCTGCACCCAGGTGAAATAAACAGCCCTGTTGCTCACACAAAGCCTGTTTGGTGGTCTCTTCACACGGACGGGAGTGAAACTACCCTGGCCGGAAACCATTCTTTCTTAAGATTTTCTCATTCTGGTAACTACATTTCTAGTTGCCTAAGACTAAGACCTATCATCAATTCTTCCTTTTCCTTCACTTCCTACATAGAATACATCAGAAGTTCCATTGTTTACAATTCCAAAATATTTTGGAAATGGATTCTCTTTTCTAGCCACTCCCTTCAGCTACCCTAGTTCAAGTAAGTATAAGTTTCTACATTTCCAGCTGTATATAGCTATTAAATGCTCTATCCAACTTCTAAAATGTAATCTTCTTGCAAAAGCCAAAGTTAGCTCTCCCAAACACACACCCGCACTGGAGAAGCTGAAGATCTGTTTGCCAGAGAAGTTTCCGACTTTATGTGGGGTAGAGGAAGCAGCAGAAAGGCTCCAGGAGCTTGCTGGGTCCCCAGGCAGCCCACTGATGCCTGGCACCACAGGGATCCATCAGGAGGTGGCCAGAGGAGCAGGGAGGTAAAACTTTACAGGGAGAAGGAATTATCTAGCTGAACTTTGTAACAATTTGAATGGGGCGAGAAGCCTCCTGGCCAGAACTCAGAGGGCAGGAATCAGGCATGCAAACTTCACAGGTGAGGGAAGAACTAAAAGAGCCCTTTTCTCTCACAGCTAGGAGGCGGATAGCCTCAGGTAAATTTTCAAGCATGTCTCTCCCTCCACCTGAAAACAGATTCAGGGCTGTTGAGGGGGGCACAGTGGGAGTGAGACCAGCCCTTCAGTTTTTATGGGAGCTGTGTGAGGCCTGTGATTGTTGGCATTCCCCCACTTCACTGACAATCTGCACGATACAGCAGAGTCAGCCATAATCCTCTTAGGTTTGCAACTCCAGTGACCTGGGTATCTCACCACAGCAGCCATAGCAAGACCTGCCCAAGGAGTGTCTGAGCTCAGACATGCCTAGCCGCGCCCCCACCTGATGATCCTTCCCTATCCACCCTCGCAGTGGAAGACAAAGGGCTTGGGAGTTCTAGGGCCCCGCCCACCACCGGTTCCTCTCCACACTACTACAGCTGATGCTTTCTAGAAAGCATCACCTCCTGGCAGGAGGCCAACCAGCACCAAAATAGAACATTAAACCACCAAAGCTAAGGACCTTCACAGAGTCCTTTGCACCCTCTGCCACCTCCACCAGAACAGGCACTGGTATCCATAGCTGAGAGATCCATAGACGGGTCACATCACAGGACTCTGTGATGACAACCCCCAGTACCAGCCCGGAGCCAGGTATACTCACTGGATGGCTAGACCCAGAAGAGAGATAACAATCACTGCAGTTTGTCTCAAAGGAAGCCACATCCATAGGAAAAGGGGGAGAGTACTACAACAAAGGAACAGCCCGTGGGACAAAAGAATCTGCAAAACAGCCTTCAGCCCTAGATCTTCCCTCTGACAGAGCCTACCCAACTGAGAAGGAACCAGAAAACCAACACTGGTAATATGACAAAACAAGGCTCTTCAACACCCCCCAAAATTACTAGTTCACCAGCAATGACACTGTCTTTGACACTGTACTAGGTGCTTGTAACAAGTACAGAAGAAAGAGGTATGATCTGGCCTTTAAAGAGCCTCCATTCCAGTTGAGCCATGAGGACCAACAAATTCAAAAGAAGAACAAAAATACCAATCACAAGTTATAGGTTAAGTGCTAGTGTGCAGAAGAACAGCTGTCAAACACAAACAAATGGAAACACATTCCATGCTCATGGATGGGTAAAATCAATATTGTGAAAACGACCATACTGCCAAAAGTAATCTACAAATTCAATGCAATCTCCTTTAGAATCCACCATCAGTCTTCACAGAATTAGACAAAAATAAAAAACACTTCTAAAACTTATATGCAACCAAAAAAGAGTTCACATAACCAAAGCAAGACTAAGCAAAAAGGACAAATCTGGAGGCATCACACTACCTGATTTCAAACTACACCATAAGGCCATAGTCACCAAAACAGTGTGGTATTGGTATAAAAACAGGCACATAGACCAATGAAATAGAACAGAGAATCAACAAATAAACCCAAATATTACAGCCAAATGATCTTCAACAAAGTAAACAAAAACATGAAGTGAGGAAAGGACAACCTTTTCAAGAAATGGTGCTGGGATAATTGGCTAGCCACATGTAGGAGAATGAAACTGGATCTTCATCTTTCGCCTTATACAAAAATCAACTCAGGATGGATTAAGGACTTAAATCTGAGACCTGAAACTATAAAAATTCTAGAAGATAACATTGGAAAGACCCTTCTAGACATTGGCTTAGGCAAAGATTTCATGACCAAGAACCCAAAAGCAAATGCAAAAAACACAAAGATAAATAGCTAGGACTTAAATTTAATTAAAGAGCTTTTGCATGGCAAAAGGAACAGTCAGCAGAGTAAACAGACAACCCAGAGAGTGGAAGAAAATCTTCACAATCTATACATCTGACAAAGGACTAATATCCAGAATCTACAAAGAACTCAAACAAATCAGTAAAAAAAAAACAAAGAATCCCATTAAAAAGTAGGCTAAGGACATAGATAGACAATTCTCAAAGGAAGATATACAAATGGCCAACAAATACATGAAAAAATGCTCAACATCACTAATGATCGGGAAAATGCAAATCAAAACCCCAATGCGATACCACCTGACTCCTGCAAGAATGGCCGTAATCAAAAAATTAAAAAAACAAACAAAAAAAAAAAACGTAGATGTTGGTATGGATGTGGTACATAAACTAGTACAGCCACTATGGAAAACAGTGTGAAGATTCCTTAAAGAACTAAAGTAGAACTACCATTTGATCCAACAATCTCACTACTGAGTGTCTACCCAGAGGAAAAGAAGTCATTATTCGAATAATATAGTTGCACATGCATGATTATAGCAGCACAATTCACAATTGCAAAATCGTGGAACCAACCCAAATGCCCATCAATCAACGAGTGGATGAAGAAACTATGGTATATAAAAAGGAGTGAATTAATAGCATTTGTGGTGACCAGTATGAGATTGGAACTATTATTCTAAGTGAAGTAACTCAGGAATGGAAAACCGAATATTGTATGTTCTCACCGATATGTGGGAGCTAAGCTATGAGGACTCAAAGGCATAAGAATGATACAATGGACTTTGGGGACTTGAGGGGAAAAGTGGGAGGGGGTGAGGGATAAAAGACTACAAATATGATGCAGCATATACATGGGTGATGGGTGCAAAAAAATCTCACAAATCACCACTGAAGAACTTACTCATTAACCAAATACCACCTGTACCCTAATAACTTATGGAAAAATAAAATAAAAACCACCACCACCACTACAACAAAAAGCCAAAGTTAGATTTTAAACTTGAAATCATTTCATTCTACTGTCTTAAAAAAAAAACAAATAAGCTACCTTCAAATAGCTTCTTACCGTCTTGAAATGAAGCTCACGTTTTTGCCACGGCCAAAAGGAATCAAGCTGACCTTTTCTCAGTGATTTTTCTGATCTCACCATTTGTTCTGCACTTTCTGGCCCACTAATGACCACTCCCCTAAACCCCATACCAAAATACTCAAGATTCGTTTCTTTTTCTTTCAGAGCATGAAGCCTTTTCTCTTACAGGCTTCATACATGTTTTTTTTTTTTTTTTTCTTTTCCCCTGTATGTGCAATTCTGCCACCACAGTTCAAAAGAAGGGCTCAATAATACATGACTTTGTTACAATATGCTAGGCATGCTCATTTTACAAATTATATGGATGGAAAGAAAATTGTGTTTGGGCAGTCAAAAGCTGTGCTATAGGCATTTATAAAATTATTTGCCTGATTAAATATTGGGTAGTCAGTTTTGGAAATAGAAATATGTGGTTAAGGAATTTTGAAATTAGAAAGATATTAAAGTCAATTAAGTGATAGTTTGTATTATAAGGTTCTCATGAGCATAAAGGAAAAACATAATAAGATATATAGATTACATATATCTAGTGCATACATATGTACTTGAGAAATATGTATGTTTATATATAGGTATGCATAAATATAGAGTATATCAGTGAAGTGGTGTTAACCTCCAGTCTGGTTTACAAATTTATAGTAAATGCCAGAGGGTTTTAGAACTGCTTATTTGTTTGACATTCCAAGTATGGTAACATTGTCTAGTCAAATTTTCTGAGAAAGTAATTAGTGTCTTCCCACATCAACCTCTGTGCTCCAAGGTGTTTATTCTTTATCATGGCTGAAGAAATTAACTTTACCTTTAGATGAGACTAAACTGGTGTATATGTGATTTCTAAGTGTGCCTGATAACATGTTTACTTGACATTACCATAAGATGCCTGCTGCATACTCTTGTAATTTAAACCTTGACGGCAAGAGCATAGTTACTTTAAATATCATTCATTGCATAGAATGGACAGATACAACAGTAATTTACATGATTATGTAAAACATAACATAGTTGATTTGCAAAATAATTCTGTTGATGAACCTTTCCGTTCAGGTTAGATAATATTAAACAACATAATATTCCTCCATGAACTCATTACAATAGATTGAATTTATAAACTCTCCAGTGATGCCTATTTAAGAAATCAGAAAATTTGACTTTTCAAGCCTGATCATGTTCAAACATAAGAGTGTGTCTACATCTTAACTGATGAAGCATAATGCAATTTCATGAGCTCAGAAGAGAATAAGAAATAAATATTTGTGGCTTTTTAAAATGAAAACCAGTATTTTTTTCATTCATGGAACCAAAAGGAAAAAAAATCATTCCACCCTTAATTTAGTCTGAAAATAGATTTTATAAAGTTAAAATGTTTACCATCATTCTTATTTTCTGTTATACATTTCTTTTTGTATCTTATATATTTAGAAAATCATATTTTTTTTTAACTGGCTAAAAGTAAAAAAAAAAAAATCATTTTAGTAACACTGTCTGACCTAAAATAAGGCATGATTTTAAACATACCCTGGAACTCAGATTTCTCAACTGTTTTATGTGGAAAATAATAACACAAATGTGACAGGGTTTGCATTAGTTGATATATGCAGGAGTTTAGAATGATATCTGAGATCTAGTAAACACTCAACAATGTCAGCTGTTACAGTTTACTACCTACTACCAGCCAACATTATCTAATGTGTATACTACCATTTTGGTAAAAGTTTGTCTTTATTTTATAGATGAGTTAACCAAGGCATAAAGAGTTTAACTAACTTGCCCGTGGGCATTTGATAAGTAATTATTAGAGCAATGATTAAGATATAAGAATTTTAACTGGACCATGTGATCTCCCAATTTGCTGTAAAGGTGATAGAATTAGTACACTATTAATATAGTGTAGTCTAAAGAAATGATATGCCAACATTGTAAACAAGTCAAAAAAGTTAATAGAAAATGACAATTGAGTTAGAACTCAAAGGACAGTTAGGCATTTGCCACGCAGACACATGGAGACAGTTTAGGCATTCCTAGAAGAAAGAACGTGTAGCCTTAAGATACAGGTCATCCAGGTAAGACCAAATAAATAATTAAAAACAGAAAAATATAGTGAGGTCTTTTTTTTTTTTCCTTTTTTCTTCATTTTTATTTTTAGAGATGGGTTCTCACTATATTGCCCAGGCTGGACTTGAACTCCTGAGTTCAAGTGATCATCCTCCCTGGGCCTCCCAAAGTGCTGGGATTAGAGGCATGAGCCACTGCTCTTAGCCCCAGTGAAGACTTATGAACTGAGGATGTTGGGATATATAAAGACCGTATTATAGAGAGCCTTGTAAGCCATATATATTTAAATTTGACAACTGTTTTCCTCCACACTAATTAGCACTTAACTATAACTTGTGATTGCTATTTTTGTTCTTTAGAATTTCTTGGTACTCAGGGCTCAACTGGAATGGAAGCTCTTTAAAGGCCAGATCATACCTGTTTCTTCTGTACTTGTCACAAGCACCTAGCACGGTGTCAAAGACAGTGTTATAATTCTTTTCATGCATTGATTGATTGCTCTCTCTCTCCTTCTCTCTCTTTCTCACTGTATAAGGACTTTTACCTTTTCATCTACTTCATTTAACCCTTTTCTTTTTTTCTTTTTTCTTTTTTTTGAGACGGAGTCTGGCTCTTTCACCCAGGCTGGAGTGCAGTGGCGCAATCTCGGCTCACTGCAGGCTCCGCCTCCCGGGTTCACGCCATTCTCCTGCCTCAGCTTCCCGCGTAGCTGGGACTACAGGCGCCTGCCACCACGCCTGGCTAATTTTTTGTATTTTTAGTAGAGACGGGGTTTCACCGTGTTAGCCAGGATGGTCTCGATTTCCTGACCTCGTGATCCGCCTGCCTCGGCCTCCCAAAGTGCTGGGATTACAGGCGTGAGCCACATTTAACCCTTTTCTATGGAACAGGAATTATCATTTTATCTCTACAGAGTGGAACGTTGGGATTATGGAGGGTCGTGTTACATGCCTGACCTCGCTTACCTAGGAAATCACTGAGTTGAGATTGTTGCCAAAACAGCCAACAATAACATAACATCTCCTGAAGTAGATGCATACAGCGCTGAGATTAAATGGTAAAGCGTGAATGGCTAGTAAGTAAATATTTAATTAATTTATAAGTTATCTTTCTCTAGCTTAGAAAAACCCACTGCAATAAAATCAACGATTTTTTATTTTTTCAGATTGATAAATTCTAAAATTAGGTTACATTAGATTAAGTCAGGGGTCCTAACTGCAAAAAAAAAAAAAAAAAAAAAAGTTGGGTTGATAAATTCTAAAATTAGAATACATTAGATTAACTCAGGGGTCCTAACTGCAAAAAAGAGAGGTTGGGTGTCAGGCAATGAAGAAGCAAATATGCATATATTTGTGTTTCTACATATGTAAGAAGTGGCATAGCACAATAGCCAACAGCATAGTTTTGAACTAAAAACTACCTTGGTTTAATGCAGCATTTATTTTTTCTGTTACCAGAGAAAGTTAATTAACATTTCCTGCCTTAGTGTCCTCATATATAAACGGGGTTTATAATAGAATCCACCTAATAGGCCTGTTCTGAGGAATAATTGATTGAGCATTCATAATAGAGACTGGTTTATGGTCAGGACTATAAACTGTTTGTTACTATTATTATCATTACATAACTCACATGTGCTGTGAATTCTGAATCATCTAACTTCTTTTGTGTGTATTTTACCAATATTTTTCCAATGTTCACTAAAGGAAAAAAATGACATCATGAGTTTCTAGGAGATCATACTCAGGATTATTAACCATGAAGTGACGTGGTACACCTTGTGCTAAGCATAGGGAAAGCACACTGCTTTGATTAGAGGCTGACATGTGAGAGAAAGGAGATCAAATACAAGGCCATATTTCCCCATGAGCCATGCCTCAACAAGGTGTTGGCCAACACAACAAGTTAGGAGTAGGAGAAGAGAACTGAAGCCACCACAACCAGAGGAGTGCTGACTCTCATCAAGTTAAAACAAAATATTTTTGCATCATGGGGAGCCAGTTTTCTCCCAGTACCATCAAGCTTGAGAGCCTACCTTAGAATAGCACACTTCCTCATAATCTTGTTTTCCAACACAAGAAATCCTTTGGGCCTGCTTTCTTTTCTGCTTAATCTATTCCCATCCTGATTTCTGTGCCTTAGTTTCCCTTCCTGGATGTCTACAAGTTTTACTTTTTCTTTTTTGTTAACTTGGTCACTGGCGGTGTGTAGAGAACTGTTCCTCATGATCGTCCCTTGTTTTCATGATTTGTGACTGTGAATTAGAGGCCCTGGCACAGTGCCACACTTGACCCATTCCAAATCTTTGTGACACCACAGCTGAGATCCACCTTTTTTAGATGTGATCTATCCAGGGAGGGAGTTTAAAACAATTGAGGGAAACATTAATGGGGTCAAGTTGGAATCATTATTTTTATACAATGAAACATACTCTCAAAAAAGTACACACATCAAAAGAACACAGCTAAGTGAATTATTGAAAACAAAACACGCACACATAACAGGGCATCGCTTGGACCCTATCATGCCGCCCACATGCCTGCCCGTAATAAGCATGCCTTCTTTACATTATTCCTTTGATTTTATTATTTTTAATTGAAACTATTACTTTTTTACAAAAGTCTTAGTAAAATACTGATATAAAAATGATTATTCTTATTTTTAATATATACATTTACAACTTTAAAATTTTCCCCTAAATACAACATTGCTTGCACAACAAAAGATTATAAATGCCATATTTTAATTTTCACTGAGTTCAGAATATTCTGTAATTTTGATTTTGTATGGCTTTCATCCCTTGGATACATAGAGGTATGCTACTTGATTTGTTTCTAATTATCTTTTATTTTTTGATGTCAGTCTTAAATTTACATTGGTAATGCAATATCCTCTTGCTTCATTTCCCAGTATACTTGTGTTTTAGTAAATATTGCATGGGCCTTTAAAAAGAATTAGCTTCAGTTGTTGGTACTGTTTTAGATATAAAAATTGGATTATAGGCTGAGCGTGGTGGCTCACGCCTATAATCCCAGCACTTTGGAAGGTCAAGGTGGGCGGATCACAAGGTCAGGAGTTCGAGACCAGCCTGACCAACATGGTGAAACCGTGTCTCTAATAAAAATACAAAAATTAGTCATTCATGGTGGCATTCGCCTGTAATTCCAGCTACTCAGGAAGCTGAGACAGGAGAATTGCTTGAACCCGGGAGGCAGAGGTTGCAGTGAGCCAAGATCACGCCACTGCACTCCAGCCTGGGAGACAGAGTGAGACTCCGTCTCCAAAAAAAAAAAAGAAAATTGGATTATAATTGTCATTCAGAAGCAACTTTTCATCATCCTTATACGTTTTTTATTCATTTGTTCTACCAGCTACCACAAGAAATAGATGATAATCTTCTAATATCATTCTGAACTTAACTATTTCTTATTTTAGTTTCTGACATTTTTCTTTACATATTATGAGTTTATGCTCTTAGGCACTTTCACATTTAATATTTTTATGTATTTTGTTAAATCATCCTTATATCATTTAGAGATATGCCTGTTTACCTTAGTAGTGTTGCTTTAAATTTTATGTTGTCAGATAATATTATAGCTGCGTGAGTTTTCTTTTGGGTAGTGTTTTTCCATTTCTTTGCTTTATCTCCTTTTCTTCTGTATCTTCATATTGAAAGTGGATTATTTGTAGGCAACATAGGATGTTTTTCCCTTTCAAGCCCAATCTTACATTATTTAGCTTTCAGTTAGTTAATGTTATTTTATGTAATCATTGGCATATTTGAATTTAAGTGTATCTTCCAACTTTCTTTTATGTTGCTGTATTAAGTTCATTACCATTTTCTGAATTTTTCCATCTATATATTTAGCCATCAATTTATTTTACTTTTGGGGGGAAATTTCAAATAAAGTGGCATACAATGTGATTCAGCTCTAAATATGTAAGTGCCTATATCTTTACTGAAGGTTTAATAAGTCTTGTTACTGAATATCTCCTTTCTTGTCACTTATAGAACATTTTCTTTCTAATAGCTTTCTAGTTATGCATAATTTATTGTTCTTTTCACAGTTGTTGTAGAGATTACAAAATAATTTTTGATATATCAAACTATATAATGTTAGTCCTTTTGCAATGTTTTTACAGCTCAGTGACCTTTCATAACTTTAACTCAATTTGCCTGTTTCTTTCTTGTGTGCTATTTTAATCACTTATTTTAATTTCATATACATTTTAAGCACAATAGAACATTATTAAAATAGCTTTATATCTTGATTTGGCTACAAATTACTCATTCTGTGTCCCTTATACTTTGCTGTTTTTCTGTGCAACTAGCTAGAATTCTTCTGATGAACACCTTTTAGTATTTCCTTTACTAAAATTACATTGTAGATAAGTCATCTCAGTAGTTTTTAAATCTTAAAATATTTTTATTTTACTTTTTTTTCTTTTGGGTAAAATCTTAAGCTTACGAGTGATGGACTGTAGTCACGTGTACACCCATGTAACTACTACCCCAAAAGGCTCCTTTTTTTTTTTTTAGACCACTACCATTATCCGTAGGCAACCACTTTTCTGATTTATATAATCATGTATTAATTTTCCCTTTTCTTGATCTTGGTAATGGCATCATAGAGTATACACTCTTTGTGTTCCATTTCATTTACTTAACATAATGTTTTTAAGATTCCTACATGTGTTACATGTATCATATGGATGGATGGATAGATAGATAGACAGACAGATAGAATTAAAACTCAACATTTTATCGTGAATATTTTAGATATATATAACATTTGAAATAATGTACAACTAATAGACATATTCCTATCATTTAATGTCTATAGTTATTACTATGTTTGTTTATTGCATACATATCCTTCTAATCATCAATTATTACATCTTATTTTTGGTACATTTTAATGAAAGTTTCAGACAACTGTACCCTGCACTTCTAATTGCATCAGCATTCATATTATTCACTACAACTTAATATTTGTGGTTCTTTTTTCAGTAAATTTTACTTACAGTGAAAGACAAATTTTTACTGTACAAAGGTAACGATTTCTTATTGCTAACAAATACACCACAATGTGATTATCCATTTTTTTGCATTGGCGGAAGTTTGAGTTGTTTTTAGGTTAGGACTATTATAAGTAAACTGTTACAAAGATGACTGCCCAAATGTTTCTCTGGACATCTCTATTAATCTATCTTGGATAATCACCAGAAATTAGAATTGCCGATTTAGAATATATGTATGTTAAACTTTGTTTTTTATAAAGCAGTGTTGTGTAGAGTCACATAATTAGATCACTCTATCTCTCCTTGTCCTGCATAAGCACACGCACATATGAATATCAAAGATGCACAGACACACACGTGGACACTGAATTTACAATGCACTGCTATCAGCAAAACTCTCAAATAGAATGTTGTAATCTGTCATAATTTTTCTTCTTTCCTGGAGCTCTGTATTATTCCCACTCTCTGCAAAACACTCCATTTTATTTTAAGCCCCCTATTATCATGTTTCATACCTTGATCTCATTTTCCACCCCCAGAGGAGAATAATGCTGCTTTTTGAAAACTACTCTACTTGATATTTGTACACTTCTTAGAAGTATGATGCTTTGATCTTTCGTCATTTAAACATATTGATTTTTCTAATGATTTTCTGTCATCTCCCATTTCAGTTTCTAAACCACTATTTCCTCCCTTATGACTTTCATTCTTGCAGTGATTAATATGTTCATTTTTAAAGATAGGAAGAAAAGATCTCTTCTCAGTAGGCTTATTTTCTTTCAACATTGAGTGTATTATTACCTTGAATGTTTTAGATAGGATTCATTAATAATTTACATAAAATGTGAGGGGATATAGGCAAATAAACCTCATGTGAAACAGAATAATTAAAATTAAAAACACAACTGAAACAACCAAAAAAGTGTTACAAAAAAAAAGTGTTATCAGCATGTGGGTCTTAGTTTGCTAATACGTGTCTCCTGGAAATTAAAGCAGTATTGAGAAACACAGAGTAACAAAACTAGCTAAACGTAATAATAATTGCCTGTTCACTTATATGCAAAGACAACGTTGTTCATAGCACAAGTGTTTGCTGTGCGTATATTTGTTATTGTTGGATGAAATGTCAGTTTCATGCTTGAGATCCCAAACACAAAGGGTATAATGTTTTTATTCAGTTATCAATTGTTTTCAATCAGAGATTCGCTCATGTGTGGGTTAACAGAGAGGTTTACATATACAGTTAATAATTTCTTATAAATACGTTAGTCTTCTTAATCACATGGAGAAGCCCTAAATTCTTCAATATTAAAAATTAAAAAAAGATTCTTAACTTGAAAATGTTTATGAAATTTATAGTGAACTAAAATCCTCATTATCTTTAGGATATCGGAATAGGTCCCTTCCTTTTAATCTAAGAAGGTCTTGATGAACCTACAAGGAATTTTAATTACCATAATCACCTCCAAACAATCAAATGTCTTGACATTTGGGGAAGAGGTATTTGAGAATATTGAAATATATTTTAAATAACACTTCTTTAAGATAGAGTCTTTTGTGAGCATAATTTCAAAAAATAATCAATGGATTCATCCAAATTTTAATATTACTCCTGGTCCTCGGTAGTACATGTATACATATGTACATTAAGATGGGGAACACAGAAAGACAGAAAGTTTTTGTGTGTCTACATATTTTGACAACTTGCATGGCAAAGAATATTGGGAATAAAATATACTAAATGCTCCCCAAATTTTAGACATAATCACCACCAGCTAAACAAGCAAAGACAATTTAGCTAATTTAAGTAGAACTTTTAGCTACTATTGTCACAGAACTTGTGGCGGGGGGTGGGGGTCAGAGAAAGGCAATCCTTCAGTAACATACACATAACTAAAGAATCATAAATAGGCGAAACCCTGTCTCTACTAAAAGTAAAAAAATTAGCCGGGCATGGTGGCAGGCGCCCGTAATCCCAGCTACTCAGGAGGCTGAAGCAGAAGAATCGCTTGAACCTGGGAGACGGAAGTTGCAGTGATCCCAGATTGTGCCATTGTACTCCAGCCAGGGCAACAAGAGTGAAACTCCATCTCAAAACAAAAACAAAAACAAAAACAAAACAAACAAAAAACCCACAAATAAATAAGCAATGGGAAAAAGGGCCAAAATACTACCAAAGACAAAGGAGTATACTATTTTTTTTTTAATTATTGGATTCATGGTAGATTTTAATAAGTGTTAGCTCCTTCTCTTTTCCTGTTTACTTCCAACTCATAACGGAAAGTTTGGGCACAGAATTTTTTTCCCCAAAGTATTTCAAATATAAAATGTTTCTACATGTTCTTTCTGTATAGTAACCCTTAATGTGTAATCATAAATGAGACACGTTCTTTATTGTCCATTTCCTGCTTTCCCTTAGGCAATGGATTGACTCAATGTTTGAACGGAGACATCCTACATATACTCAGCACTTTAAAATGATCATATTTAAAACACAGTTTTAAAGAAATTATGTCACTTGTGAAAGGGAGCAAATGCACAAGAAAGAAAACAACTCCTTATTTATGCTGACTTCTCTATAAAAGGATTTTAAATTAATGGGAAATTTCAACATGAAAATAAGAAAGACGAGTAATTTAGATGAGAATAGAGTTTCTAAATAGTTCAAAATGTTTTCCTGATGGCATTTTAATTTAAATTCCTACAAGCAAGTCATTTCAAAATTACATTCGTAGCAGTTGAATCCAATTTCTGGTGAAATTCTAAACTAATTCAACCTAGTTACTCTTATGAGAAAATTCTCAATTGCATATGCTTGTTTTGTAGAAGTGAATGAAAAATGCTATTCTCAAATTAATAGTATGTCTCAGAAGATTTCGTTTAAAGCAAATCTTCTTACTGGTATTAACTCTTATAAATATATGTATATATATATAATTTTAAAATATCTATCACAATAATATCCTAGGTAAGAAGTAATGAGAATTCATAATTAAAACAGTTATCACTATATACATTTTAACAAGATGATATTTCAACATCAGAGTCACCTCTCTATGGAGGAAGAAAACGATGTCAGCTTTCTCAGTCTATTTTTGTGCACACATTTCACTCTGTCAGTGGTTGCTAATTATTGAGTCATGAAATAAAGAAATCAAACTGTGGAGGTGATGATTTGAACATATCGTCAATCTTCCTACCACTCTCTTCTTTAAATCAGCTAAGAAAGTTTTTTTTTCATGTTATTGGTTATCTAAGAATTTTCATAAGGTTCCATCCACCTTATTCTGAGTATATCATATTGACAATTTATGTGACAGTTTTGGGGGAAGAAAATACAAAAAGTTACCATAATTTTAAGACTATGTATAATTTTATATTTATATATTTTAAATATATTACATTGCAAAATATGGTGTATTCTGCCAAAAATATTACAATTTATCCCCCTTTCATTTGACATTGTCATTTTCATATAATCAACGCAAACTGATTTTACTCTATTTCTATTCATTCTGAGAGCTCAGAAATAATTTTCAGAAAATGATTGTGCCTTGTAGGTATGTCTGCATTATTTATGAGTAAGAAGCGTATTGATATTCTCAGATCTTCCCTGAATTTCTTCTCAGTAATTTCTGCTGACACCTTGTAATCAAGTCAAATAAAATCATCATGATTTTAAATAAAACTGTTTTAAAATTGTTAATTTGTGTCAATTGTATAATACACATACACACAAATACATTAGTATTCATATAAGAATGTGTGTGTACAAGAATGTGAATAATTAAATATGTGTATACATATAAACTTACAAATTTACATTTACACATGTATTTAAAAAATAACTAGCCTTATAAACACTGATATATGAACGTTTATATAAGAGTAAAACTTGAATAAATATTTTAAGCCAATCAGATGATGTGGCAAGAAAAAATGACAACTACTGTTACATATAACAGTAATGCAATTATTACTAATAATTTACCAGTACAATAATTTATGGATAAATACCATCAATACAGTAATGTTTTTTCAGTGACCTTATTATATGATTCATTATGTTTCCCTCGCTTTTCTAAGACTCAATCATTTAGATAAAAAAACTGTACATTGGACTGAAAAATAGTTAATTGGCCATATTGAAATGTACCAAATACATTCAAAAAATTCTTCTTACATAACATTTGTTGGTGAATGATATAGTTTGTGTCCCCACCCAAGTCTCATCTTGAATCTCCACATGTTGTGGGAGACACCAGGTGGGACGTAACTGAATCATCAGGGCAGGTCTTTCCTGTGATGTTCTCATGACAGTGAATAAGTCTCACAAGATCTGATGGCTTTATAAGGTGGCGTCTCCCTGTACAAGCTCTCTTTTTGCCTGCCGCCATCCACATCACGTGTGACTCGCTCCTCCTTGCCTTCCGCCTTGATTGTGAGGCCTCCCCAGGCCATGCGGAACTGTAAGTCCAATTAAACCTCTTTCCTTTGTAAATTGCCTAGTCTCAGGTATGTCTTTATCAGCAGTGTGAAAACAGACTAATACAGTGAATGGGCAGATTAATAATTAAAATAACCGCCTTCTATGTACATGGTGTACTCTTTAAAGAAAAAATAACCTCCTTTAAAAATGCAGGAAACAATGTATTGATGTAACTTTTTATTAATATATATTTCCAACATTATTTCTTAATGTCACCACAAAGCTAATTGATATTATTCTTGATGTGGTAGAGAGGCAATCAATCCATGTCTTAAAATTTATAAGAAAATCGCCTTTCTGCCTCTCAAATTTAACATGCTATATTTAATATATATTTTCTATAACTTTTCCCCCCAGTAAAGTGGTAATCAAATTTATATGGTAAATACAGCAACACATACATGTTACATATTAATTATATATTTATATATATATAAATTTATACATATTTATTTAAATGCATACATATATTTATGTATTCAATCTACATGTGTTGCTGTATTCACCATAAAATTGATATACAATTATACATATATATAAAAATGAGTGATCTGCTAGTTAATATTTATTTTCTCTCCCTAATGTCCCGATTTCTATATGGAAGCACCATCTAATTGTGCATAACATTGCATAATTGTACTTCAGAAAATTATTATCTTCAAGATTAATGACAAAAATATTTTGGTAACTTTCACCACCAAAGACATCACTTGTAGATTTTCCAGTTGTGTTAATTTGAATACATCACATAAACTATTACCAAATCCACACTTCTTTACAGAAAAAGTCACTGTTGACTGGCGATGATATAAGTGTATATCATTACATATAGAAAGAGAAAAGAAAGAGATAGTTTTTTTATCTATATATCAAGTACCACAGTTTCACACCATTCCTGTTTCAAACATGAGAATTGGCCATAAAGGTTCATATAGACAATACTTTCATAAGCAATCTGGCATGATCCATTAAATTTTGGTCATAAATATTTACAGAATATTCAGATATATATATGAAATTATAGATTTAATACTAATATCCATATAATTGTTAGAACAGTATTGCCCAAATTTTACACTGGAACAATAGCATCAATGGAGATAAAATTTTAGGGCAAGTTACATATAAACATAGGAAAGAGAAATATAAGCAAAAATTTACAAATATACATATACACACACATGCACACACACACAAACATATATATCTATATATATACACACACACACAATTTTACCCATTGTTTTATATTTTAGAATACTGTTTCTGAGGTCTGATATAAATAATTAACCCAATTATACATACCATGTTTTATACATGCTTTATACATAGGCAAAATTAATATTAAAAATAAAAATATTATTTTACATATTTAAAAAATAAAAACAATGCTACCACATTGATAAGTATTTAATTAATGGATATACAAAGTTATCGGAAAGCTTTGCTATTCAAAGAGAAAACATTGGGACTTTAAATACTAATAACTAGTTGATTCAGAACCTCAGCAATATTTATATTCGATTTATCTTTCTAAATTAGAGAAGCGTAACAGAGAAAAATAGAGAGATATTTACAAATGTTTAAAAAGGTCATGTTTATTGATATTTTAGTTATATTTTTATGATTTATTACAATAATATAAAACAGGCTTTACCGAGTTTTAAATCTGAAACTTATATAAAGCTATCATAATGTAAGTACTCTCTTTCTGCCCACCATCTAACTTTGCCACTAGGTAAAGTCAAATGGAAGAAAGTTTGGTCTAATTTTTCCCTGGAAGAATGTTTTCTTCTGAAGTTGATTATTTTATAACTGTTTCATCTTTTTGGCAGAAAACTAAGACTGCCTCTATACTCAAATGATAACAAAGAAAAATGTGATTCAAAGGATTCTGGCTTTTCAATCATTTTGCCTACTGAATGTAAGCATTTGTAAAGATGATTAGACCAAATGTAATTTTTACAAAGTTGACCAAAGACAATGTCTCTTTAAATTAAGGTCATGTAAACTCTGCCTGTTCCAACTACATAGTCTCATTTTTGGTTGTAAGAATTTGAGTAAAACATTTATGTCTGAGAAAGAAGTCCAAGGAAAAATTAATCATGCACTAATCCATTGAGAAAGATGATTTCAGGGAGAAACTGCGTTAGTTGTCTGAATAGCGAATAAAATGTGTTTTGCCAGTATCAGCATTACATAGTAGATGCATTTATACACAGATTTCCTGTTTATTGGAAGTATATAAGCACCAGAAATACAAAGTATAGGTAACAAAATACATTGCAACATCAAAGCAACATCATAAAGCAATTGATAATAATTTTCCAACCAGGAATAGCTGAGTTTGGTCTCTGACCTATTTTTGTAAAATATGTGCTGGATGAGGAGTGACTCATTGCTATTCTTTCTTTCTTCTTTTCTCCAGCTTTACTGAGATATGATTTACCAATAAATATGGATATATTTAGGCTATACAACATGATGTTTTGATATTGTGTATACACTGCAAAGTGATTACCACAAATTAAGAAACATATCACATCACATAGTTACATTTGTGTGTGTGTGTGTGTGTGTGATGAGAACAGTTATAATCTACTCTCTTTGCAAAAATCAGCACACTGTTATTAACTATGGTCACCATGCTGTGTGTTAGGGTTCCAGTACTTACTCATCTCATAGTTCATAGCCCTATAACCAATATCCTCCTCTTTCTCCCTTCCTCCAGTCCCTGGTAATCACCATTCTACTCTGTTACTATGAGTTTGGTTTATTTTTAGATTCCACATACAGGTGAGATCATTCAGTATTTGTCTTTCTGTCTCTGGCTTATTTCACTTAGCATTATGTCCTCAAGACTCATCCATGTGGTTGCAAATGACAGAATCTCCTTCTTCTTTAGGGGTTGAATAATATTCCTGTGTGTGTGGGGGGGGGGGTGGGTGTGATGTTTTCTTTATCCATTCATCTGTCATTGGACACTTAAGTTGTTTGCACATGTTGGCTATTGTGGCTGCAACAGACATGACAGTGTCTTCTTTCTTGGTGTTTTTCATGACTTTTCGTCTTAGAGAATTTCACTAAAGTTTACTATTTCTATGATTACTCCTTTACTAACCATTCTTTCCACTGTTTGTGTATCCTTATTAGGTAACTTTTTCACTCTTTTACAGCTTTCTTGAGCCAAAATTTCCCCATTGAAACTTTGTTTTACCAGTAGGTAACCCATTTTCTTTGAAAGTGAAGTTCTGCAAGATCTCTTTCTGTGACATGTGTAATCTGCTGCAAATCCGTGATATTTTTCATTGTTCTTTTTGTTCTTTCATTGAATTGACTTTCTTTCTATTGTGGGCATCTGCACATCTCTATTGTTTTACAGACTGTACCATTCCTGACATTAATTCTAGGTACAGTGAGAGGAGCTATTTATTTCCTTTTTGAAGCTTAATTATTTTGACAGTAATAACACAATTTACAGTACATTTATACTGAGAAAATGAAAATGTTTATCTTAATAATTCAACAAATAGACCTAACGTGCCATTTACTCATTCAATCTTCATAGCAATACTGCAAAATAGATAAAATTATTATCAATTTGTCAGATGAAACAACTGAGGCTCAGAGAGGTTTCATGGATTGCTCCGGGTCATAAGGCTAGATGTAAAAGAGCTGAGATTTCATCCCAGGAATTCAGAGTTCATACTCTTAAGTGCTATGTAATGCATGCTCATTTAAACAGATAACTCATATTAATGAGAAACTTCACTGAGACAAACTTAACCATTTGTATATACGTACTTCAATGTCTCAGCATTTTTTAATCAGTTACCTGTGCTGTCAGCTCTATGCATGGACATTATTCCTTCATTATTTTACATGTGTTCAATGACAGATCAAAAATTACTATAATCTTAGCAGCTTAAAACAAACATTTGCATTTTATATTTTCCATAGTCCAGAAATCCAGGCACAATTTATCTGAATCGTCTGATCAGGGCTTATCAAGGCTGTAATCAATGTAATGGCTGGGCTACCTACTCATCTAGAGGTGTAGGTTGGAAAGAGCTGATTCTAAGTTCTCTCAGGGTGTTAGCAAAACTCATCTTGCAATTATAAATCTGAGGTCTTCACATTTGTGCTAGCGGTCTGCTTCTCTATGCTGTCCACAGATCCTTGCCCTGTGGTCCTCTCTATGTGCTCACAACAGGGAGGCTTAACTCTTCAAGACAAGCAGGAGAGCAACCCTCTGAAGTATGCTGAGTCCTATAGAACGTAAACTAATCACGAGGGTGACATCCTATTACCTTGGCCATATTCTATTGGTTAGAAGCAACCTGCCAGTCCCACCCCCACTCAAAAAGGGGATTACACAAAGTTGTGAATACCAGGAAATGGGAAAATATTGGAGGGAGAGTCCCTCAGGATCTGTCCACTGGAATCATTATGGTCATTCTATGTACTAAGACAAAATTCTATCCCTTGGTTTGAATTAAGGTGAAAAATTTGGAGGATAGGAATCTTCTTCCATGACACTTTTTGAATCTGAGTGAGTAGTCACAAAGTTTCTGGCGTTCTTCAGAGTGGCCAACATTATAATTCTTGAATTGCGATATGTATTATTGTTAGAGGATTAATCAGATTTTCTCAGTCTTACTGTCCTATGTTTCAAACTCATGCCCACCAATTCATCCAATCAGGAGGACTCCACTAAAGCTCTGTTCCTCTGCTGGCTTCAAAGTGGCAGAGCTGAAGGAAAAGATGATTACAGTTTCTTCTTAGAATATTAGAAAGAAGTTATAAGTGAGATGTATTTCAAATTTGATTATTTTGTTGATGGATGTTCATTGACCTATGCACAGTTGATCCAGGCAGTCCCACAGTGCTCTGCCTAGGCATCTAATTGAACTTTTAGGGAAAAATACCTAGTGCATTGAGCATGATTTGAAGAAGAAGAAAAAAGCAAGATCCTTCTTGAAACTGTCCCCTATTGAATTTGAACTGGTTCCTGATGGTACTTAAATTACTTTTCATGTTACCCAGTTTTAACTGTGCCATTTACAAAAAGGCTATGTTTGCTTCCGATTTAACTTGTGGCAACACTTTTTTTCTATTTTTAACAGTTTTAAAAACCCTGGAAAGTCTAGGTTTAAGAAAATTTGAAAGCATTAGTTAAGATACTACCAATTAAAAATAATAAGTCAAAAACTATATGTTTTATATATACACACAGGAAAAAAATTAAGAAATTCTGCACTTAAATAATTCAATTTCTTTGAAAGGAAATGAGTGCAGGTATATACAAATGTGGAATTCAGGACACCAAAAAAGTCAAATGTGCTTGTGCTCTGCTCATACGCTTAATGCTTAATATATTATTAAAGACAGCTCCAGGCAAAAGTCCTGCTCTAAAGATTGGAAAGGCCATTTCAGGGACAAAAAATACCCAGTGCATAATCTGGCTTTGTGTACTCATATACTTAATTACAATTTGACGTAACATTTAAAAAAAGGTGATAATCCTTCAAATGTGGGATAAAAACTGCTTGGAAATGACTCATCTGGACAAAGGTATTATTCCACAGGATACTTAGGGAGTAAAATGTACTGATCTATCTTCAATCTGAGGCCTTCAGCCTGTGGTCTCAATTGTATTCCTACAAACAACAGTGGACAAAAACAAAACCATAAATGGAACATTCTTCATGTTCCACAGAGAGTTCACATATATTATCTCATTAGATCTGCAAAATAATGCTAGAAAATGGACATTTCTTTAATCTTGACTTCAAAATATATAAAAAAATTGGAGGCATCCAGATTTCATTACTCTTGCCACGATATTTTTTCAAGAGAATACAAACTGTATTTTCCATCACCAAACAGATTTCAAAAGTCACTTCTTAATATAATGTTAGGACATGTGGCACAGTAAAATTATTAGACATTTTGGTTAAAATCATGGTTTTACTATTTAATAGATCTGTAAGGTTGAGGTTTTTACTTGACCTTTCTGTGTCTTAATTGATTTCTCTGTCAAATAAATAACAGAACATCTATAACATATTGTTGATGTATATAGTGAAATAGACTATATTAATATAACTCATATGTTAAGTTCAATTTGGAAAACAAATACTTTTTTAAAATGGTATTTTCCTACTATTTCAATGAATGCAAGTTTGAAGACAGACTGATTAATTTTAATGTTCTTGGAAGCATCAATAAAGAACACCATCACTTATTCTGAGACTGATAAAGGGAAGCCCTCAAAATCTACTGATACTCATTGCTAACTGTGAATACTGTACCCTGGACTAGAGAGTAAAATAAAATATTATAAGAGGGAAGAGATCCTGCTCTTGTCTCTGAGGACTACATTACATATTCATTGGAGTATTTAGAAATGAAAATTCACTATTTGCTCTTACTTAGAGCTCTAAAATGTGTAATCTTACTTGATTCACTTAAAACGATGGAGGTGTTATGTAAATAGAAACATAAAACACAGTTTATATATACATATGTGTATTTGAGTGTGTGTGTGTATTTACAGATATAAACAGATAACAAATAGATCAATGGATATTCTGCTCTTCAAAAAGATAGGTATGTAATATTAGGTAGCATTTAATCTTAACATATAACTATTTAAATGTTAGAAAAATAATTAAAATGTTATGAACACTGTATTTTAATATAGTGTTCACATATAGACTTGAATCAATCTCAATCTCAACTAGACATACTAATTTTGTGACTTCAAGCAAAAAAAAACCCTCATCCAATATCATCTAAAAAATGTCTTTAATATATATTTTGTAGGTACCTATCTTGAGCCAAGCAGTTATTTTATACTGATTAGATATATAATAAATATATCATAACTGTTAAAAATGAAGAAAATAATAAAAGAGGAAGGAGGAAAAGAAGAAAGGAATAATAACAATGACCATGCCCTCAAGATGTTAATTAGATAATCAGATGTGTATCTTTGTAACAGCATATATTAATTAGTATTAGATTATAAACACCCTGAACGCTAGATGAGAGATAAAACTGGTCTATGGAAGTAAAAAAGTACTGAAGAAAGAATGACATATTAGGTTTTTTTTTAATGAGTAGTAATTTTTATTATTTGTGTGTGTGTCTTTAGGCTTTTCTCTGTAGAAGATTATGCTCTCTGAAAATAAATGTAGTTAACTTCTTACTTTCCTGTCTGTATGCCTTTTGTTTCATTTCCTTTTCTAATTTTCCTGGCTAGAACCATCAGTACAGTGTTGAATATAAATGATAAGAGAAGACACCTCTGTGTTGTTTTTGATCTGAAGAATAAACTTTTCAGTCTTCAACATTAAGTATAATGTTATTTGTGGATTTAGCATTGAAGTCCTTTAGTATGTTTCAGAAATTAATATCTATTCCTAATTTACTGAGTGATTTTATCATGCATAGTTGTTGGATTTTTATCAAATTATTTTGATAATCAAGTGTGTTTAATTGTTGCATCTATATTTATAGCTGATGCTGTTCTGTGGCTTTCTTTTCTTTTAATGTCTTTGTTTGGTTTTAATGTCACAGTAATATTAGCCCCAAGGATGAATCAGAAATGTTCTTCGTCTTCTATTTCTCAAAAGATTTTGTGAAAAATTGATGCAAATTTTTCTTTAAAATTTTGATAGAATTCACAATTGAAGCCATTTGTTCCTTAGCTTCTTCTTGTGGAAAGTTGTTATTGCTTTAGGGTTTTGCTTTTCTTTATATCACTAATTCACTCACTCTACTTGTTGTAAGTCTATTTATTTATTTATTTTTTAATTTTTGAGGCAGTTATGGTAGTTTTCTCTTTCTAGGAATTTGTCCATTTCAAAAAGGTTATCTAATTTGTTGACATACCATCGTTATAGTACTTATTTAATTTTTGTTTCCTTATGGAGGACAGTAATGCTCCCTCTTTCATTTCTAGCTTTAGTGATTTGAATCTTCTTTTTATTTATTTTTTTTTCTTGAGCAGTCTAGCTAAATTTGCTCAATTTGTTGATCTTTATAAGAATCAAATTTTGACTATTTATTCTTGGCTCTTTCTATTCTCAATTTTATTCATGCTCAAATCTTTATTATTTCCTTACTTCTACTTGCTTCGGGCTTAATTTTCTCTTATTTTTCTTGGTATGTAATGTAGAACGTTAGCTTATTAATTTGAGATTTTAAAAATTCTTTAATGTAAGCATTTACATCTCTAACTTTCATTCTGAGGACTGTTTCAGATGCTTCCCATAAGTTTTGATAATTTAGGATTTTGTTTTCATTCACTTCACAGTGTTTTCTAATTACTTTTGCTATTTCTTCTTTGACTCAGTAGTTGTATAGGAGCTTTTATTTCTTTAATTTCCACGTATTTTTGAATTTTCTAAATTTTATTCTATTGATTTCTACCTTCCTTCTATTGTGAGAATAACATACCTTGTATTATTTCAGTCCCTTTAAATTTATTGAGAATTGTTTTATGGTCTAACGTATGGTCTCTACAGGAGAATGTTGCATGTACACTTAATAAGAATGTGTATTCTGCTGTTGTTGGGTGGTTTGTTCTATAGATATTTATTAGTTCTAGTTGCTGTATAGTGTTGTTCAAATTGTTTATTTTATTGTTGAGCTTCTGTTTAGTCATTATATCTGTTCTTCATACTGGAATATTAGAATCTGTAACTCTTATTGTTGAATTTTAAATTTAAACTTTGATTCTTTACAGCTTTTGCTTGGTGTGTTTTGAGCTTTCTTATGAGTTGCACAAATGTTTATAATCACTGTATCTTCTCAATAGACTGCCACTTTTGTTATCATAAAATATCCTTCTTTGTCTCCAGAAATTTTTCTTGTTAGGTTAGGTTACATTGTTTGGTTAGTAATTAGTATAACCACTCTAGCTCTTTTAAAATTTCAGTTCGCATGACATATCTTTTCTTATCTTTTACTGTAACCTATTTTGTCTTTACATATAAAGGTTAAAGTAGGCAGTATGTAGTTGGGTCATATATCTTAACCTTCTTCCTGCCTCAGCCTTCTAATTGAAGTGTTTAAATCATTTACAGTTGACCCTTTAACATCGTGACAGGTAAGTGTGCCAACCCCTCACACAGTTGAAAAGCCACATATAGCTTTTGACTACCACAAAACTTAGCTACTAATAGCCTACTGTTAACCCCAAGCCTTATTGATATTACAAACTGTCAATCAATACATTTTATATGTTATATGTATTATATACTGCATTCTTAAAGTAAACTAGAGAAAAGCAAATAATATTATGAAAATCATAAGATAAAATATATTTACTTTTCATTAAGTGGAAGTGAATCACCATAAAATTTTTTATTCTTGTAGTCTTCACATTGAGTAGCCTGAGAAGGAAGTAGAGACGGGGTTGATTTTGCTGTCTCCGGGTGGCAAAGGTGGAAGAGGTCGATTGGTGGAACTTGAGGTAAGAGAGACAGGTACATTTAGTGTAACTTTTATTGAACAAAATTCACATGTAAGTTGACACACATAATTTAACCTCTGTTGTTCTAGGGTCAGTTGTATATTACATATAGTTACTGATAACATAGGAGTTACATCTGACATTTAGCTATATTTTTTCTATATATCACCTGACATTTTAATTTGTTGATACATCTATTTCTTTCTATTGTGTCAATACATATTTTCAGTTATTTTGTTACTGATTGTTCTGGGGATTAACTTCTCAATTTATAAGAATGTATTTAGATTAATACAAATTTAATTTCAGTAGTGTTATGGTTAATATTAGGTGTCAGTTTAAGTGGGTTGAGGGACGCCTAGATGGCTGGTGAAGCATTGTTTCTGGGTGTTTCTCTAAGGGTGTTTTCAGAGGTGATTGATACGTGAGTCAGTGGACAGGTAGACCTGCCCTCAATGAGAAAAAGCAGGATCCAGCAGGCTGCCAGTGTGGCTAGAACAAAGCAGGCAAAAGAGGAATATTCTGCTTGCTGAGTTCCTCACTCTCTCCCTTCGCCATCAGGGACTAATATGAATAGTATACAAACACTTTGTTCATGTATAGCTCTTTTCTACTCCTTCCTTTATGCTAGTATTGTATTATAATATCTTTATACGGTGTGTGCAAACTTACATAGATTTATAATTATTGCTTTATGTAGCTGCCTTTTATATCAGAAAAAAAGAGGAGTCATAAACCTAAAGTACATTTATGCTGTTATTTTTACTTACATAGTTACGTTTACTGGTACTTTTTAATTTTTATCTGGATTTATGTTATTTTCTAATATTTTTTCACTTCAGACTACAGGACACACTTTAGCATTTGTTTTACATTGGTCTTCTAGAAACAGCACTCTCAGAATTTGGTTTATCCTAAAATATCATAATTTCTGTTGCATTTTTGGAATGAAAATTTTGATACATATATAATCATTAGTTTACAGTTATTTTACTTGCACATTTTAAATGTGTCATCTCACTGCTTTTTGGGCCACATAGGTTTTGATTAAAAAATGATGATTAACCTTACTGAGGATTCTTGTATGTGTTGAGTTGATTCATTCTGGCTATTTTCAAATATGTCTCTTTTTTGTTTGATTTTGGCCATTTGATTATGACATGTGTCTACATGTACATAAATATCTTTGAATTTATCTTTATTGAAGCTTGTTGAGCTTCTTGAATGTGAAGATTAATAATTTTCATGAGATTTGCGAAGTGTTTTTTTATTTCTGCAAATAGAGATGCTCCTTGACTTACATCAGGGTTATGTCTGATTAAACCATTTATAAATTCTATAAAATATGTATTCCTTATTTTGTGTGGCCACAGAAGTTGCTGCTTGGTTGCCTTAGTGGTCAGCTGATGATTGGAAGGAGAGATGTTTTTAAATGCCCCAACTCAATAAATTCTCTATATTTAAAAAAAATGTGTTGTGCATGTCATGGCATACCTTTAACACTGAGCCTTGCCATTTACCAGTTTGCCTTAGCCATCAATATCCTGCTTGTGCAGAGTTGCAGTGTCAGCTAGAGGTGAGAGCTTTAGACCTTTTCAGGTCTTTCCTGAGCATGCACATGGCTGCACAAGTAATCACGGAATTCTAGATTCCCAGGAATACGTCAATGCTTTTCAAAAGTGCTATAGCATCTGCTATAAACTCTATTGTGTCATCCTATCCCCAAATTCATATTTAAGCCCTGACTCCCAGTATGACCATATTCAGAGAGAGGGCCTTTAGGAGGCAATTAAGGTTAAATAATGTCATAAGGATGCAACTCTAATTCAATGGACTATGACCTTCTAAGAAGAAGAGCGAGATCTCCTCTCTCTCCAACATGTGAGGACACAGTAAAAGGATCGCCATCTGCAAGCCAGAAAAAGATCCCTCACCAGAAACCAGTGCTGGTAGCACCCTGATGGCAAAATTCCTCCAAAACTATATGAAATAAATTTATGTTGTTCAATCCAGCCAATCTGTGTTATTTTCTTATGACACCCCTAGGTTATTAATACAGCATCTCCTTTCTCAGCTTTTCCATTTAAGTTTTTGATTAGTGTATTGTTTGACACAACTTTCATCGTTTACTCCAACAACTGCAACATTACACTTGCCTGTAAATATTTTCAACAAATGCTCCCCAGGAGAAGCTTTTAGCGTAATGTGTGTTTGAATAATGTCTAAAAAATTAAGCTTTTAAGCTTTTTATATGGGGAGTTTCCAGAGAACCACTAGACAGCTCAGATAATACTGGTTTTGTTTTTTTCTTTTTGAATGAGTCTTCGAAATAACAGCAACTCTATTCTATTGTCTTGGTACCAGGAACACGACTGCTCTAATATTTTACAAGTCTATACCTGGGCTAGAGGGCATTGAATAGGGTGAGGGCAAATTAAATTGTCATCCATCTCACTGTTCTTATCAATATTTAGCCATTTTCAAAATGACTGTAGGGCAATGCCTAAGAGAAATAAAATTTCTCATTATATAGCAGTTCTCTCATTTAAATATTATTGGAAAATGTTAAAACATATACTTACTTGTGTGTGTAAATTTATTTAAAGGTAAATAATAGTTATTTAAAGTCCCTTTTCTCTCTTTTTAAACAATCCTTCAGGTCTGTGGTCCAAATTTAAACAACCTGTGTGCGATGGTGTGAATAGAATATTTTCACTTTCCACTCCAAAAAAAAAAAAAAGAGAAAATTATATATTGAGAAACTATCCCCTAAGGCAACGATTTTATAAAGTGGGGCTTTGGGGTGGTGGTTAACTCATAAGTGTGAAACCCTCATGATTGGAATTAGTGCCTTCCTTAAGGGGCACAAGATAGCTTCTTTATCCATGTGAGAACACAATAAAATGACTTCCTTGTATGAAGCAAGAGACAGATTCTCACCACTGAATCTCTCAATACATTGATGTTGAACTTCACCGCATCCAGAACTATGGGAAATACATTTCTGTTTTTTATGAGCCACCCAGTATATGGTAACTTGTAATAGTAGGCCACAATGAACCAAGACACTGTGTCATTTAAAAAATCTTAACCAGTAATTTAATTTAAAATGATCCTAGATTTCTAGCACATCCAGACAACTAAGTGATGGTAAAATAAAATAGTGTTCAAAGCAACTCAACTTCAACATATGCCCACTGGATTTCCATAGGTTTACAAAAGAATGAAACCTCATATTCAAAAATCACAAATTAGCTAAGAAAATACGAAACCATAATTGACAAATAATAAATCAAAATTACTATTAGAAGACTTAAAATACTTGTGATTTTGAAAGTAGAAGTAGATATAAATTAATATAATAATTGTTCACAGACATAAAAAGGCTTGAATATCTGAATAATAAATAAAATATGTAGATTTTTATATAAATTAAATTTGCTTATAAATTCTTAAAATATATACGTGTATGTACACACATGCACATACATTTATACATATAATTATTAAAATTATCAAAATGTAAGTAAGCATAAGATTAAAAATAAGGAATATAACAGGTTTTAAAAAAAGAAAGCAAAATGAAAAATATGATGTGTTGAAGAGCCATGGATGTACAAGATAGTAAAGATGAATATACATTAAATCAGAGTTCCAACAAATAGAAACAGTGGAAAAAAATTTGAAGACACATTAGCGAAAACATTTCCAGAATTTTTGAGAAACACTAATTTTTTTAATATAGCCACCTAAATAAATCAATTAAAACATTTTCTTAATCAGAATCCTCGGAAGTGTAAATAAAATAGAGTCACACCTAGACATAACATAATTAAACCACAGAATACTGATAACAAAGAAATTATCTGTGAAGTACCTAAAAAAATACACACCCTTTCACATCCATACACACACACATTGAAGAGGCATAAACGTTTGACTGACAGCTAACTTCTTAACATCAATAATGAAGCTAGAAGTCCAGTAGGATAGAAAAATAAGTTGTCTACTGACTTCCATGAATTGTCTTATACAAAAAAAAGGGAATGGTCTCAAATTTTGCAAAAACTTGACATAAGGTTTTTACATTCATAAGTAGTTTATCCCAGTGTTTAGTACTACAAACTTTTGGAAAACAACCCACAGATAGAATCAGATTAATGGCTTTGTACAAAAAATTACAACTCATGGGAATTTATTTTAAGGGAAATAACATTTATTATTATCTTAAAAATTAAAATAATATAAATGATAATAGTCATGAATTTTAGCATAACAATGAAATATTCTACTGCCAGTAAAAATAAAAGCAATAAAGATAATGTGCAAACATACAAAATGCTTCAGTACAAGATGAAAACAAAAATTATACAACTGCTACATTAGAATTATTTAATAGTAGGCATACATTTAAAGAAGGTCTCAGAGAGAGAGAAATAATTTAATGCTTCATGACTAATTTCACATTATTCCATTTTTATTTCCAATAAAATTTTTATAGTACCTATTCCTCTGGGAATTATTCTTTTGTAAATTTTTACGAATTCAGTTAATCATGAGCAGCATATATTTATTGAATAAGAAAATTTATAAGATTGTATAATATTTCATTTATATTTAGAATGAATTACAATTTTTCTATGGAATATTTATAATCTAATGAAGACAAAAGACAATCAAAATATATGGATGGACGTCTTAAATTTTTTTTTTTTACAAAGTTGCAGAAGATGATTCTGCTTAAGTTTAACAAAAGTAGAGTTTCTAAGACTACTTTAAGAGACATTACGTAACAAGAGAAAGTTGAAGAACCATTTAGAAATGGACAAAACCTATCCTTATTTCAGAAATTAAGATAGAAGTCTTATTGTATTAATTCTTTTTCTTTTTTTTTGAGACAAAGTCTTGCCCTGTCGCCGAGGAGGGAATGCAGTGATGCAACCTTAGCTCACTGCAATCTCCGCCTCCTGGGTTCAGGCGATTCTCCTGCCTCAGCCTCCTGAGTAGCTGAGATCACAGGTGCATGCCACCACGGCCAACAAATTTTTGTATTTTTAGTAGAGATGGAGTTTCACCATGATGGCCAGGTTGCTCTCAAACTCCTGGCTTCAGGTGATCTGCCCATCTTAGCCTTCCAAAGTGCTGGGATTATAGGCATGAGCCACTGTGCCTGGCTATTGTATTAATTTTCCGTGACCAACTACTGTAACAAGTTATGACAAATTTAGTGGCTTAAAGCAACACAAATGAATTATCTTATCATTCTGTAGTTTCAAAAGTCTGATCAAGGTTTCAGCAGAACTATTTTCTTTATGGAAGCCTTAGGGAGAACTTTTTCCCTTGCCCTTTTCAACTTTGAGAGGCTGCACACATTCCTTAGCCTGTGACCCTTTGCTTCATCATCAAAGCCAACAAGATCAGGAAAAGTCCTTTTCACACTCTCACTTCTCTGGTTCCACCTCTTCTGTGTCCCTTTTCTGCTTTCAAGGATCCTTGTGATTACATTATGCCCACTTAGCCACAGATTCTGGGGATTATAACATTTATATATAATATCTATGTATATATATTTATATCATATATAATATATTTTAATACATATTATATATAATACATATAATACATATTATTAAACATAATAGTGTATATATGTTATAATATGTTTCTATATAATATACATAATATATAAATAATATATATTTCAATGATATATAATATACATAATATATCATATATACATGTTATGATGTATTATATGTAAACATATAATAGTATATATGCATATACTGTGTACATACTATGTATATATACTATGTAAATATAAATGTTCTAATCCCAGAATCATATAATATATAATACATATAATATGTATTATATATATTTATACAAAAATGTTCTAATATATACATATACATACATTATAAATATACATATATACACATATATACATAATATGTATACAAGCATTTTTATACATATCTATATATTATATATAATATGTATATATTAGGCAAGGGGTAGTGGTGCTGGTTATTCTACTGACCTAACTCAACAGTATTTTCAGGGTGCTGTTACTGGAATAAATCAGCTTTTTATTTTTTTTTTGTCTTTCCACACATCATATAAAATTCCAGGGAAGAAAACACAATTAACCCAGGTTGGGTGATTATAATCCAATACTTGACCATGGGATGGAGTTGTGATTCTCATAATTTCTCTGCTAAATTAAAAAGAATTCCTCAAAGTAGATTGAGGTGTTGCTATCATACAGGAGGAATAAATGAAACAAACCACGGAACAACAAATGTTTAATATAAGTATTAAAATGTAAGCACACTAGCTAACAAAGCACAGGGAAATATTTAATTTAAACAGTAATATCAATACTTATTTTCCAAAGTGCATTTCTCAGTACATTAGTAGATTAATAGGTTCATATGACTTTACATAAACAAGAAAAATATTATTGCTTCACGGTCATATATTTTGAGAGCAAGTATAAGCATATCCCTTTTTGGACATTTATTAAATAAATCAGTAAACTAAAACATTGTGACATTTTGTAGTAAAAAAATGTGAACCCAGTGATTCCTAATTTATTTGAGTAGAAAACTTATTTTAAAAAATTTTATTATTAATTTTAATGAAACATCCAAAAGGATACATTCATGGGAAAGGATTCCATAGAGTATCTTTTCTGAATGCCAATGAATGATAAAACATTTTTTTACTTGCAGTACAATAAGATTCTGTGAAAATTCATAGTTCGCATTTAAAGTAAAATTTTAATTATGAAACTGGAAATCAATAACAGAAGGAAAATTGGGAAATTCATTAATATGTGAAGTTAAACAGCATACTTCGGAAAAGCCAATTGTCAAAGAAAAAAATCACAAGGGAAATAAAAAAAGATCTTGAGACAAGTGAAAATGAAAACACAACACACTTAACCTTATGGGATGCAGCAGAAACAGTTCTATGAGGCAAGTTTATAGTGATAAATGCCTACATTAACAGAAAAGAAAGATCTCAAATAATCTAACTTTATATCTCAAGGAACCATAGAAGGAACAAACTCCAAAATCAGCAGAATGACAAAAATAATAAACAGAGTAGAAATATTAACAAAATAAAGACTGAAAAAGCAATATAAAAATAAATAAAATGGAGTCTTTTTGAAAAGATAAAATTGACAAACTTTAGCTTGACTACAAAAAAGATAAATAAAATTAGAAATGAAAGACTATATATTAATTTTAATATAAACATACAAATAAATCAGAAGAGACTACTACAAACAATTAAGCACAAACAACTTGGAAATGCAGAAGAAATGGCTAATTCCTAAAACCATACAACTTACTAAGGCTTATCTGGAAGAAATAGAAAATCTGAATAGACCAATAATGAGTAAGGAGGTTGAATCAGTAATCAAAAACCTCCCAATGAGGCAAAGCCAAAGATCTGACGGTCTCACTGGTGACTTCTGCCAAACATTTAAGAAATAACAAAGATCAAACCTTCTCAAACTCTTCCAAAAAAATTGAAAAGGAGAGAACTCATCTTTCAAGGCGAGCATTACCTTGATATCAAAGCTGGACATCGATAGTACAAAAAAAGAGAAAATTACAGGTCAATATCTCTGATAAATATAAATGCAAAATTTTCAAAGTACGAACAAACTAAATTAAAAAAACACATTAAAAAGGTCACCTACCATAATCAAGTGAATTTATTTTTAAGATGCACTGATAGTTTAAATAGGCAAATCTTTAAATGTGACACACCACATTAAAATAATAATAGATAAAAAATAATGTGATAATTTTAATAATTGCATAAAAAGTATTTGACAAATTCAGTAAAGCTGCAAGTGCATAATTAACATAAAAAAATCAGTAGTGTTACTATTCACTAATAATGAACAAGCCAAAAAGAGAAATCAAGACAATGATTCCATTCACCATAGCATTACAAAACCCTTAAGAATGAATTAAATCAGAAAGGTGAAAGATCAATGCACTGAAAACTGTAAGACATTTATAAAAGAAATTGAAGATGACATAAATAAATGGCTAACCATTTAATAGCCTGTGTTCATAAATTGGTAGAAATAATATTGTTAAAATATACATACCACCCAAAGAGATCTACAAGTGTAATGTCAAAATTCCAATGACATTTTTTATTTAAATACAAAAAATAGAAAAAAAATAATACTCATAAGTTTTGCATGGAATCACAAAAGACCTTGAATAGCCAAAGCAATCTTGAAAAAGAAAAAGAAAAAAGGCTGAAGGTATTATACTACCTGATTTCAAAATATGCTACAAAGCTATAGTAATTAAAACAGCATGCTGCTTCCATTAAAAGGGGCATATGGTTCAATGATACAGAATAGAGAGACTAGAAATAAATTTACACATTTACAGTCAATTAATCTTCACCAAAGTGTCCAAGAACAATGAGGAAATTACAGTCTTCAATAAATGATGGTGGAAAAACTAGCTGTCATTCAGAATAATGAAATTGAACCCTTATCTCACACCGTAAACAAAAATCAACTCAAAATGATTTAAAGACTTAAATGTAAGACCTGAAACTGTAAAACTACTAGAAGAAAATATACAAAAAATACTTTTTGACGTTGTACTTGAAATTAGTTTTTGGATATGACCCTAAGCGCATAGGCATCAAAAACAAAAATAGACAAATAGGATAGCATCAAACTAAACATCTTTTGTATAAAAAAAGGAATCAGTCAACAGAATGAAGAGCCCTACAGAAGAGGAGAAATACTTTGCAATCATATATCTGATAAGGACTTGATATCCAAAATATATAAGGAATTCAGGCAACTCAACAGGAAGAAGACGCATAACCCAATTAAAATATGGGAAAAGGATCTGAATACATATGTCTTAAAATAAAAAGTAGCCAAAAGCTATTTTTTTTAAAAAAGTTTCAACATCACTAATCATCAGATAAATTCAAAATAAAATGAAAAGGAGATATCACTGCACAAGTGTTAGAATGACTATATGGCTAACATGGTTTGGCTCTGTGTCCCCACCTAAATCTCATACCCAATCGTAATCCCCATAATTCCCACGTGTCAAGGGAGGGACCTATTGGGAGGTGATTGGGTTATGGAGGTGGTTTCCCCCATGCTATTCTCGTCATAGTGAGTTCTCGTGAGATCTGATGATTTTGTAAGTATGACAGTTCCTCCTGCACACACTGTCTTTCCTGCTACCTTGTAATACTTACCTGCTTCCCCTTATCTTGTGATTGTAAGTTTCCTGAAGCCTCCACAGCCATGCGGAAATGTAAGTCAATTAAACCTTTCTCATTTATAAATTACTCAGTCCCGGGAAGTTCTTCATAGCAATGTGAAAACAGACCAATACAATGGCTGTTACTGACAGGAGGTGCCAGCTGGGCTTCCTGGGTCGAGTAGGGGCTCAGAAAGCTGTGAAACTCACTCATTTCCTGCATCAGGACTTACTTCGGTCCTAGATGAATAATACAGAAGATATATGCTCAAAATATTGCTAACACTAGGATTTGTGCATGTGTTTTCTTACCCAATAAAGCTATAAGCAGCGAAAATTTTGCTGTAAGTTTCCCTGTGTCCTCTCTCCCTTCCTCCTCCCCCGAAACTAAAAGGAATGTTAACTGCCCGTTTTTCTGTGACCAGAGGACCTTATCTATACTCCCAATTCCAATTCCTTGTAAACATACCTTGTAAACTCCTGGAAGATCCTGTCTCCTTTGCCATGCTGCTGCAAGGTCATAAAGTAAATAAAACCTAAGCTGCAATTCCGGTTTTCCTCAAAATCTAGGACATGTCACAAAATAATTTACTGCCTTTGTTTCTCACTCTGGTAACATCTTCCCGCTGCAAGTATTTCCCGCCTTAAAGAGTTTAAAAGGCAATCGTATAATCTAACTCTGGCTACCCGTTCGGGACCCCTTCCACGCCTTGGATTCTGCTTAGTACTCTTGCTCTGCTCAATAAAACCTACTGCTCATTCTCTCTGGGTTATGTCTCCATCACTCGCCACGGTCAGCCGCCACACCAATTCTTTGGGGTGGTTAGGCAAGAACCTTAGGCGTTACATTATCAAAAAGACAAAAGATTACAAGTGTTGGTACGATCTGGAGAAAAGGGAACACTTGGACGCTGTTGGTGGGATTGTGAATTAGTATAGCCATTATGGAAAACAGTATGAAGATTCATCAAAAAATTACAAATATATCTACCATATGATTCACCAATTCCACTTCCAAATATATAGTATGTCAAAGAGAGATGAAATCAGTATGTGGAAGAGATATTTGACACAATAGCTAAGATGTGGAATAAGCCTGTGTCAACTGATAGATGAATGAACAAAGAAAATGCATATACACACACACCCATACACACACACACACACACACGGAAACATTTTCAACTAGCCTTCAGAAAGAAGAATATTATGCCATTTGTGACAACATGGATGAACCTGAAGGATATTATGCTAGGTGAAATAAACCAGACAAAGACAAATACTGCACAGCCTTCCTTATAGGTGGAATCTAAAAATGTTGAAATTACAGAAGCAGAGAGTCAAATGGTAGATACAGAAGCTAGAGGAGGAACGGCAGATGGGAAGATGTTAGTCAAAAAGTACAACGTTTTGGTTATATTAGAAGAACCAGTTCTGGAGATCTAATGCACAGCTTGTTGAAAACAGTCAATAATAATACAAGTATACACTAAAATTGTGAAGAGCATAGATTTTAAATGTTCTCACCTCCACAAAGTACATGGGGTGATGGCTATGTTAATTAGTAGCTTGATTTAATCATTTCACAGTGTACATATATATATGAAAACATCAGCTTATATACCACAAATATGTACAATTTTTATTTGTCAATCATCCGTTAATAAAAAAAGGAAACTAATTCAAAATACCTTTTTAGAAAGCCAAAAAATGTAAAACATCAACATCAAAATATTTTAGTTAATGTGAGCAAATGTGAAAGTGTGGTGTTATGGAGAGATGAAACAGTTTCACTGAAAATATAACATAAACAAAAATGGCTATGCTATTTAATTTAGTATTACTTTGAAAGTGTTTTTAACATAACTACATAAGAGCAACTGTTATCCTATTTAACTGATGTTGAACATATTTTAACCGCATTTTCTTAGTTGTAAATCCTCAGTGATACATGCATAAGGGTCATCGAAGTTGCCTCAGATTCATAGAATTTATACATTTGAACAGGGAAGTGTAGTTATAATGTATTCTTTTGAATTAATAACACTTTCCTTAACATTGATTTAATTTGCATTTGTCTCATGTGTGATTTATTATTTAGTCTCTGGAAATAGATGCACAATGGGAGGAAGTCAGAGAGCAAATCTAAATGTGTGAGATCATAATTTCAGTTCATTAATCTACATTGCCTCCTAATGTTTAGTAAGATGAAGACCATATGAAGTTTTCAATTCCTTCTTTTGACATTTGTTTATGAAATATTTATGGTGTACAGTTTATGCATAAGACATTGGGTTTTGTAGGTTGTAAATATAGTAATTAAGATGATACCGTCTCTGTGATGAAGTAGGTTGGGCCCTAGGAGAACAGAGAAAATAGTGAGCAGCTAATTTTTAGAACGAGATATAAAAGAGACAGTGTTATCAAGATTCAGGACAGCAGAATATTTTTGTGTTTGTGGTGCACTGGGTGTTTTGGATAAGTTTTTTTTTTTTTAAGGAAGTGTCATTAAATGCAGCAACATCTAGTGAATTAGATTTTGACCAGCAGAGAAACTGAGGATGTAGGTAAAAGAAGAAAGAGCTTGAATTGCTGGTGGACAGATGAGAAAAAGCAAATGAAAAATCACATAGGTGTCCTTAAGGGAAAGGGTTGTAGTCCACGCAGCAGGAATATATGATGTAAGAAGGGAAGGTTTGGAAGAAAAGTTTTTAAAAGCTGGTTAAGTCCGTTGAATCTTGGTCTTTAAATGTTCAGCTGACAAATTGTTCAAGAATGAAGTATTGAGATCGCTTGGCAGAAAAGTGATATAATCAATAGTATTATATCATTGGTGGGAGGGCAGTTGAACAGTGGGGAGAGATCTAGTAGCATAAAGGCAAACCAGAATTTATCTAATCAGTAGATCATGTGACCTTGAACTTCATGATGGTGATAAACTGAAAAATAAAAGAAGTTGAGTAAGGTATAGTTGAGAATAACTACATAAACAGATTAACAGTGGACTGGATCTGATGAGGCGAAGGAGGAGAGATAGTGGGGATACCTAGAAATAATATGTGAAGTCTGAACCAGGGAAGTAAGAAATTGATCACCTGAGGTCAGGAGTTCGACCGGCTTGGCAACATGGTGAAACCTGTATCTACTAAAAATACAGAAATTAGCCGGGCGTGGTAGCGCATGCCTGTAATCCTAGCTACTCAGGAGGCTGAGACAGGAGAAATGTTTGAACCCAGGAGGCAGAGGTTTCAGTGAGCCGAGATCATGCCGCTGCACTCCAGCCTGGGTGACAGAGCAAGACTCCATCTCAAAAAACAAAACAAAAACCAAGAAAATGATTTAATTAGAAGTTGAAATGTTTGGAAATATTTACGGTTTATTACATGGACAGGTGACTTTGTCTTGGATATGTTGAGGTATTAATAGATATTTATGGAGACAGCATTTATTTATTTTAAATTTATTTATTTTTCATTCTTATAGGTTCATGGGTGTATATATTTATGGGGTACATGAGATATTTTGATACAGGCATACAAAGTGTAATAATCACATCATAGAAAATATTGGCATAGAGAAATGCCACTACTTTTAATGAAAACTGCAATCACATTTGCACCAACCTAATATCATCTGCAAACAAAGATAATTTGATTTCTTCCTTTCTTTCCTTTCTTCCTTTCTGATTACTCCAGCTAGGACTTCCAATACTAAGTCGAATAACACTGCTGAAAGTGGGCATCCTTGTGTGTTCCAGATCTTAGAGGAAAGGCTTTTAGTTTCTCCCCATTCAGGATGATACTAGCTGTGGGTCTGTTGTATATAGCTTTTACTATGTTGTTATGTTCCTTCTGTATTCATTTTCTGAGAGTTTTCATTACAAATGGATATTTAATTTATCAAATGTTTTTTCACCATCAATTAAAATGATGGTTTTTTTTTGTCCTTCATTCTCTTGATATGATTTATCACATCGATTGATTTGCATGTGTTGAACCACCCTTGTATCCTTGGGATAAATCCCACTTGGTCATGATGAATGATCTTTTTAATGTGATGTTGAATTCAGTTTGCTAATATTTTGCTGAAAAATTGCTGTATTAATATTCATCCAATATAGTGGACTGTCGTTTTCTTTTCTTGATATGCCTTTGCCTGGTTTTGGTATCAGGATAATACTGGCCTGGCCTCCTAGAATGAGTTTGGAAGTATTCTCTCCTCTTATTTTTCAGAATAGTTTGAATAGAATTGGTACTAGCTTCTTAAATATTTGGTAGAATTCAGTAGTGAAGCCATCAGTTCTGGGGCTTTTCTTTGCTGAAGATTTTTAATTACAATTTTAACCTTGTACTTGATGTTGGTCTGTTCAGGTTTTGGATTTCTTCATGATTCAATCTTAGTAAGTGGTATGTGTCTAGAAATTTATCCAGTTCCTCTAGATTTTCAAATTTATTGGAATATAGTTGCCCAGAGTAGCCACTGATGGTCCTTAGAATTTCTCCAGTTACAGTTGTAATGTCTTCTTTGTCATCTCTGATTTCATTTATTTGGTCTGGCTAAAAGGTTTGTCCATTTTGTTTATCTTTTAAAAAAACCAACTTTTGTTTCTTTGAACTTTCATACCTTCCCCGCTCATCTTTACTTCTCTCTTGCCTTCCCTGCCCATCATCTCTTCTCTTCGCTTCTCTTTGCTTTGCTTCTCCCCTACTGTTCCTGTTCCTTTGCCTTCCTTCCTTCATCTTATCTATTGATATTCATATCCAAGTGAATTTGTCTAGTATCATGACTAAATTCCATCTAAATGATAAACAATTTCTAAATGTTTATGTCCAGATCACCATTTTCTCCTGAACTGCAGACCCTGTAACTGCCACTGGTTATTACCAAACAAACATATTTTGACCCGATATTTCCCAAGCACCCTGCCTTACCAAAGTTACTGAATTCCCAGTCTTGCACATCTTTGTCAATGACAATTCCATCCTTGCAGAAAATTTTTGGTCATTTTGAATTGCTTTCTCTCACACTCATATCCAATCTATCAGTAATTCTTTTGGATTATCCTTCAAAATGTATCAGGAAGGTAACCACTTCACACCACTACTACTGCCACTATTCGATCTAAGTAACAATCACTCCTTATATGAATTCCTGAAATAGCTTTCTACTTAGTGTATCTTTCGGTTCAATGGCAGCCAGAGTCATCCTTTAAACAAGTAAGTCAGATTCTCTGCTCAAAATCCTTCAAATTCTAAATTTTATTAATGAGAAAATCAGAGATTTAAAAATAACCTGCAACATTCTACATGATCTCCCTACCCATATTATATTCATTCTCTGATCTCATCTCCTCCAACCCCATTGCCCCACTTCCAGCCAGCTATTCAAGCAACAACCTCCTTACTGTCCTTCCAACCCATCAGGAATCCAGAACCTTTGTATTCATTTTACTTTAACTGGAAAGCTTTTCCTAAGATAAAAAACATTGCTCAATCTTTTTATCTTCTTGAAGTCTTTTTAAGGAAGCCAGATTTCTATTTATTGATGCAACTAGTTTCCTCCCATCCTTCCACCCCTCTCTCATTCCTCACATTGCTTGTTATCTTAAATCCACACCAATTATCCTCTTCTATATTTCTATACTATAAAATTTATTTCTTTATTATAGTTGTTGTTTATCATGGACCAATTAAAACTTAAGAGTTCTAAGAGCTCTTTTCCACACTGATATAGCCCATGTGCCTGTAACAGTGTCTAGAACATAGAAGAACTCAACAGATAGTACTTAATGGAATGTTGAATAAAGAACTATGTAGAAAGTAATAGGATGTTACATTAGATAATCAAAGGGTAAGAACTTTTAGACACTTGAACTGTCAATAATCCTTGCATAACCTGGCATATCCATTTTTCTTCCTGGCAACCAACACTTGGAAAATATCTTAAAAATTAGTATCTGTATTCTTTGCATAAGCACTGCAGTTACAGCATTCCACATGTCTTTCTGAATCCTGTTTTATGTGCTGTAACAGGCATAGATGCTAATTTTTTGGTGTTTACCTGTTAATGTACAAATCAAATTATAAATTTAACCTAAAACATTGAGGAATAACCTCTTCAAATACTTTATAACGCCATCGCCAAAGGCAGGTTACTGCCTCTGAAATACCATAACCACATACAGTACAAATGGAATTACCAATTACCATTCAATTACCAAGGTACATACTGCTTGGTCTTTGAAGCAGCACTATGCATTTTAAAAAGGTCTATTTGGTTAAGCAACATAATTTAGTTGAGAAGTTTTCAAAAATACATATGGCGTTTATCTCTTCAGAATGTAGTGCTTTTTATGTAACAGCAATTATAAACAAAACAATTAAATCCCCTCAACAGAAACAAAAGCAGCAGCTTATAATAGTTCAGTTAATCAGAAAATCTATTTACGTAGATTTCACTGAAGACAGACAGTAAACAAAGTACAGTGTCTGCTTTCAAACCTTTTACACATTAATATCTCCCAACAAATTTACAAATTTGTGTTCCAAGTTTTAAATAGGCATTCACAGTAGTTCATGCCTGAGAGTGTCCAGGCAGTCTTAGGAGTTTTGAGACTGTGTAACAGGGAGCAGTTTGAGGTTGGAAAGATCACATTGGCCTTTGTAGCACACTGTGTGTGCAAATAGGTTTCTTGTTCAAGCTTCTGCAACAAACTCTGGCAAAAGCTGCGTGCAAATTTGTTTCTAATAAGATAGCTTAAATGTGTTGCCACATGGGTATTTCTGATCTAGCTTTACAAGCATGCCAAAGGATGCTGCAAAAAGAATCAAAGAATCTGCCAGCAGTTGAGATACAACCCCCAGGAAATGTCAAAGGCAGATTTCAGCCTAATGTTCTGGTGAAATAGGGACATAGCCAAAAGAGTGAAATCCATGTGTGTTGTTTCAAAGGATCCTCTGATACAGTGGTTATGTGCTTAGGGGAGAGATAAGTAACAAGAATCCCCAGAGTTTTTCTTTCAGCGTGCATGTCTGCCTCTGCACTACTTTCCCAGGCATGATGACTGGTTTGTGAGCAGAGTCTGCATCATAAAACTCACCCAGTGTTCTTGGCCACAGGAAATCCCTTGAGGAAAGCAGAGACAGAGGCAAATACTCACATAGGCCCTCCCTTCTCTAAAAAAACACAAACTTTTTATCCCCCATGGGATACTAAATTAAAACATTAGCTGGAAAAAAGCAACAGAATTGTCTGATCCACAGGACATGTTTCAAAAGAGGACAAGGCAGAGTCATTTGCTTGGTTGTAGTAAAGATGTTCAGCTGGGAATTGGGACGTGGGTGAGAAGCTGTGGGCTGCTGATGTGTTGACAATCTTCAGGTTTCATTTTTTTGTTCTTTTTCACATCAGCATGTAGGCTATCTGTCCACATGATCGGAAAGCTTCTCAAGTCATTCAGGTAACCACACTGAGTGAAATTTTTGAAAGGGAAATACAAAGAAATAAGTTTAAAAGCAGAAAAAAATGTGGCATGTAATGTAAGTGATTCTCAATAAAATTAACACCTAACTTCTCATCAGAAACAATGGAGTTCAGAAGTCCATGGAATGACATATTCAAAGGGCTTTGAAAAAGAAAAGACTGTTAACAAATAATTCTATATCCAGCCAAGTATCCATCAAAATGAAGGAGAAATTAGGTATTTGCAGATAAGCCAAAACTAAGACAGTTCATTACTAGCAGACCATCTCTACAACAAAGACTAAAAGGAGGCCTTTAGGCAGTAAAGGACACTAGATAGTAATTCAAATCCACAGAAAAAATAAGAAACATCAGGAAATGTAACTACATGCATAAATACAAGAACAATGAGAAATGCATTTTTGTTTGGAAATATTGCCTTCTGCCTGGCTTAAATGACAACTACATAAAGCAATAATTATTAATCTGTGCTGATTAGTATGATGCATAAAGATCTAATTAGTACGTCAAAAACAGAATAAAGGAAGGGTGAAAGAATAGAACTATATAAGAGCAAAGTTTATGTATACTGGAGCAATTAAGTTGATATTATTCAAACTTAACATTTTAAGTTGTAACTGTAACCTTTAAAAATTGCTAAGAAAGTAACTAGAAAAATATAATAAAAGAAATGAGAGGGAATTTAAATGAATATATTAGAAATTCAACATAAAAGATGGGAGTAATAGACAACTATTGGAAGAAAAATGACATAAGACATAGATACAAATTGGTAGTCATTAATCCTACCTTAAAAATAAATATATTAAATGTGAAGCACTAAACATTACAACAAAAGGCAGAGATTGTTCAATGGATTAAAAAAACATGTATTTCAACAACATGCTGTCTACAAGATATGACACATGTTAGATTCAACAACACAAATAAGTTGAAAGTAGATAGATGTAAAAAAACACCACATAAAAAGTACTGAGCAGAAAGCTTGAGTGGCTATACTAACAAGAGACAAAATGTAAATAATCTGTTTCTAATAACAACAAAAGAATAAAATATAGAAATAAATTTGACAAAAGATGGGTAAGGATATTATATAAAAACTATAAAATATGAAAGAACTTAAACAATATCTAAATAAATGAGAAGATATCCCACGTTATAATTTAGAAGGCAAAATATTATTATTGTATCACTACTTTCAACATTAATCTATAGATCTATACAGTCACCATTAAAATCCCAGCTGGTTTCTTGAAGAAATTGATAAGATTGTAAAAATTATATGGAAATGCAAGAAACTCAGACTAGTCAAAACAATTGAGAGTGCAGAAATAAACTATTACATTAATGGCAAATTTATTTTGACAATGTCAAAAAAGATCTTCAATGGGAATAAAAAAGGTTTTTCAATAAATAGTCCAGGACAACTGTATATTCATATGCAAGAGAAGGAAATTGAAACCATATCTCCCAAATACTAACCTGAAATATACCAAAGACCTAAATGTAAGAACTCAAACTATAAAATTCTTGAAAGGAAACATTGGTTAAGTCTTCATTATCTTCGATTAGAAAAGGATTTCTTATATATAATACCAAATGCAAGAGGGACAAAAGCAAAAAATATAGATAGGTTGGGCTTCACCAAAATTAAAAACTTCTGGTGCTTCACATGACACCATTCAGAAAGTGAAAAGACAGTCTATGCAGTTGATAACAATATTTTCAAATCCTGTATCTGTTAAGTGCCTTGTGTCTAGAATATATAAAAAACACTTTGAGCTTAATAACAGAAAGATAAAGAGCCAGTTTAATACTAGGCAAATAATTTAAAAAGCTACACAAATACTCAATAAACACAAGAAAAGTGTGACGGTTTCTTTTATATTTCAACTAGACTGGGTTAAGGAATCCCCAGATAGCTGGCAAAATGTTATTTCTGGGTGGGCTTGTGAAGATGTTTCTGAAAGAGATTGGCATTTGAATTAGTAGTCGGAGTAAAGAAAATCTGTCCTCGCCAGTGTGGGTGGGCATCATTCAATCTCTTAAGGGCTCAAATCAAACAAAGAGGCAGAGAAAAGATGAAATTGCTTTTCCTTCTTTAGCTGGGGCAGGCATATTCTGCCCTTGGACATAAGAGCTCCGCTGTCCTTCAGACTCCAGAATGTATACAAGAACCCCTTTTTCACCCCTTTCTCTCAGCCCTTTGGCTCAGACTGAGAATTACACTATTGGCTCTCAGGCATTTGTATAGTACAGAATTATGCCACTGCCTTTTCTAGTTTTCCAGCTCCCAGACAGAATATCATGGGACTTCCATAATTATGTGAGCCAATTCCTGTAATAAATTCCCACTTCCGTATCTATATACACAAATTCTAGGTTCTGCTTCTCTGGAAAACCGTAACTAATACAACAAATGATCAATATTATTAATCATTAAGAAAATCTGAATCAAAATTCACTTTATACCTACTAGGATATGTGTAATTTTTTAAAAAGCAAAACAAGTGTTGACCAGGGTTTAGAGAAATTGCAGCACTCATACTTTGCTGGTGGGAGTGTAAAATTGTGCAGCCACTTTGTAAAACAACTTAGCAGTTCCTCAAAATGTAAGGCACAAATTTACTATATGACTCAGCAATTCCACTCTTAGTTACGTTCTCAAGAGAATTGAAAATGTATCTATACAAAATATTGTCTTCATATACATATTCATATATAAATTTCAGTATTCAAAATAACCGAAAACTGAAAATTAATCCAAAAGTCCAGCAACTCATGAATGAATAAAAAATATGTTACATCTATACAGCTAAATGATGTTTATATATAGAAAATGAAGTACTGATATATGCTACAGCTGGATGAACCCTAAAACATGATGCTAAGGGAAAGAAGCCAGATATTTTAAATTTTAAATGATTTTATCATTATTATTATTATTTGAAAAGTTATTTTATCATTATTATATTTAACCAAATCATATTTCATTATTATATTTTCTTTGGCAAGGTTAATTAATTTTCAGTTTAAATGACGTACTGTAGTGGAGTCCTTGATTTATCATTGTAAAAGGCTACACTAGTGTTTATTATTTAATATATTTATGACGTTTCATTGTTATGCAGTCATTTTGAAAGTTTATGTCAACATTTTTAATGATTAAGAAAGACAACAGCAAAACCCTCATGAATCACATGGTGTAAAACTTTTAAACTACAACTGTTACACTTCGGGGAAATTTTACTTGAAAATACAGAAACAAAAAAACTATGAGGATTAAACAGGTAACTTAAGATTTAGTAATTCTTTCTCCACCTATACTAAAAATATCTAAAACATTTCCCCACTGCCAGAAAAGATCTGGGAAATTTTTACTGCCATAGGAAAAAAAGAAAATCCTTTCCACATGCTATACTACAAGACTGTTTAAAGTTAGATTCAAGGGCTGAATTAATGTAAAAATAATTGTATAAATCAGTATAGGCTAAGTCGTGAAACAAGAAACATTTTTTTCTCACATTCACACACACTCCTCGTGAATTTCGGGGCTCTGTTCCACCTCTTCCCTTACTGCAACCTAGGCTGGTGGGAAAGTCATTTTTTCAAATGTTTTTTATCATGTGCCACAGGGAAAGGCTTGTGAATTGTTTCTAGTATAAGCATCATGAAGAAACTAGAAGGAAAATATATGCAAGTATTTACGTATTATGGGAAAGTGTGTTTTGGAAATATAACAAAAATGATAGATTTGGCTATGTTAAACATAAAATTTCATAAAATTAGAATATTGTGAAATAAAACGCAACTGACTACTAAATAAAATACAACACATGAAACAGTGATGCCTAACATCCTTAATCTAGATTAGTTTATGTTGAGTAAAATATTAAAACCTTTAAAAAGAAGCTCAAAAAATATAAAAACAGTCTATTTACTAAAGAAATAAAAATGTGACTGAACATAAGAAACATTTAACTTTATTAGTGATCAAGTAAATACAACATAAAACAACAATGTAAAACATTTTGTATTATGATTTACAAAAGAAATGAAAATCTGACTAAACATATGAAACATTTCATTTTATTAGTGGTCAAATAATTACAACATAAAACAATAATGTAAAACTTTTTATGATCCAACTGGTGAAGAATAAAAAGATTGCTAATAACACAAGGCCTCATTCCTGACTTTCTAAATTTATAACACTATATCCATTTGCTTATATTTTTACATCTCCATTCTTTCTCTAGAACGTACACCTAATAGCAAGAACTTCATCTAATTTTTCACTACTGTCTTATTGCCTGGAACTATGTCTGGGCCTTCTATCCTTCAGTCTGTACAACGGAAAATATATTTCTATTCTATCAAGGTTTATTTCTCAGTCTCACAAACTTCCCTACGGGCTTATGACACTCTCCAGGGCAGAGTCCCAATATGATGCTTCAACTTTGCAGGCTGCTTTGCCCTTGAAGAACATCAATATCACCAACACACATCCAGAACCATCATGGCAGGTGATGAGACCACAGAGGTGATCATGATTTTCTGATATCTTTTTACTCAAAAGTGGCGCCTTTTACTCCCCCTTATAATTTGTTACCTAAAGTAAGCCATATAGCCATGCCAACAAGGAAATAGAGCTTGAAATACACAGGTCTACTAGAGTATGTGTTCAATATATAGTTTTTTTCAAATGCCTGATGGAATGTTCTACACTGGGTCTCCAAGACTTCTAACATTACAGTAGAATGAGGGGATGCTGAAACAGATGGCGCCACCCACCCTCTCTTCACAATTCTATGGTCAGGAAAGAAAAGGTAATCATCCAGAACAGAAACAAAGGAGGAAAAGTCAGAGCAGTAAAGAGAAGCTATTATGGACATTTGGGTTGATTCCAGGTCTTTGCTATTGTAAATAGTGCTGCAATAAACATACATGTGTGTTTGTCTTTATAGTAGAATGATTTATAATCCTTTGGGTATCTACTCAGCAATGGGATTGCTGAGTCAAATATTTCTAGTTCTAGCTCCTTGAGGAATAGCCACAGGAAACTATCACAAGAACGGAAAACCAAACACCGCATGTTCTCACTCACAAGTGGGAGTTGAACAGTGAGAACACATGGACACGGGGAGGGGAACGTCAGGCGCTGGGGCTTGTCTGGAGTGGGGGGCTAGGGGAGGGATAACATTAGGAGAAATACCTAATGTAGGTGACAGGTTGATGGGTGCAGCAAGCCACCATGTATACACAGGTGTATACCTATGTAACAAAACTGTACGTTCTGCACATGTACCCCAGAACTTAAAGTATAATAATAATTAAAAAAAGAGAAGCTGTTACGTAGTCTTCCATAGAGATGTGGGTCAGTACAAGGCAGGAGAATTTTGTGGCTAGGTTTCTAAATTCCAAACAGAGTTGTAAACATGCCATGGTACTGTTAAAGGGCTGGGAGGGAAAATAAGTATTTTTTTTTTACCCTAGGCCTATAATTGGAAATCATGTTTGTATTAGCCAGGGTTCTCCAGATAGACAGAACTAATAGGATAACTAAATATTAGGTTGGTGCAAAAGTAATTGCAGTTTTTGCTATTTTAATAGATAAGTATAGATATGGATATAGATACAGATATAGATCTATCTATATCTATATATAGGGTAGATCTAGACCTATCTATATATATAGGATAGGTCTAGATCTACCCTATATATCTATATAGTATCTAGTAGGATAATTGGCTCACATGATTATGGAGGCTGAGTTACACAATTAAAATATGAGCCAAAGCTTAAGCCCCATTTTTGTAAATCCTGGTATAGAATTATTTTTAGTTTAATACAAAATTATAATTTTGATGACTTCATAAGTTTACGTGTAGAAAATATAATGGTGAAATAGAACATTCACTTAGAATTTTGAGGTCACTTTTCAGCTTTTAATTTATGAAAATATAGAGGAATTAAAGAGAAGTGATAATTAGCAGTGGGAGAACAAATTATATAACAAAAATTCAAAAAATTTTAAAAAATTACCCAGATCTTATATTGCCCTTATCAGTGTATCAGATATCAGTACCAGATATCAGTATATTTCAAAATTTTAATAATAAAAATTGGACAATAAAAGATTAGCCGAGGAAAAAGCCAAAGTCTCATTCAAAATTCATAGCACGAAAGGGATTTGAAAACAAGCATAAATTTTGGGCAGGAAGTGAGAAAAATTACTTTCTAGATTTTTGTGGTTAAATCTGAGAAACTATGATTTAATCAACATATTCTAACTTATTTTTAAGACTACTAAAACATCTTGATTATATTGTCCAGAGCATTCCAGACAGTTGCTAAGTATAACTTTTGGAAAAACTAAGGTCAGAAATAATAAATTCTGTATAAATAAGTTACTATAATTCACTTTGGGTAAAAAAAGTACTCTCTTCCTTATGGTTTATTTTTTCTGAAAGAAAAATATTCATTTAGCAGTCACAGTGGACCAGGAGCTTGTTCAGGTGATGAGACATTCGTGAAACAGAGTAGCCAGGGCAGAGACTGCCAATGCTCCTGGGAATTCATATCTTCATTTTCCCTGAGCCACAGAGCCTTGTGATCTCTCCACAACCTATCACCATGGATTAGCTGGACACATAGTGACCTAATCTAGAGAATAGGGTCCTTGGCCTCCATTTAAACGATGTGTGGCCGCATTGGAGTAACCTTCAACCAGTGAAAGGTGAGCAGAAGCAAGAGATGTGACTTCCACATAAAATCCTTCTAACGAAATCGTTTCTTGATTTCAAGTGACTTGAAGGAACTCTTTATATGAGTGTTTTTTTTTTGTACTTTAAATAAAAAGAGTTTTATGGAGGTGTGATTGACATAAAATAGACTGCACATATTTAAAGTGTACATTTGGTAAATTTTGACATATGGTTTCACGTATGTGTGAAACCACCACATTCAGTGAACATAACGAACATAACTATTGTCTCCAAAAGTTTCCTTCCAACCTTTTGTAATTCCATCTTCTTTTCCCTCCCCACTTCTCTCTTCTCCTCCCTAAACAACCTTTTTTCTAACTGTAAAACAGACACGGTGTTGGCGAGATGGTGTTGATCCCTTGTTCAATACAACACTTAAGATGATGCCAAAAATTCAACATAGAAGCAACGGGAGTCCTCATATAATTGCATCAGTGGATTGAATACACTTTGCCGACTTGTCTCTGGACTGTCATGTGAGGGGAAAAAATGACGTAATTGAATAGGTCCACTCCATTTTCTGTTTTTTTAATTACCCACACCACTAACTAGTAGAATCTTTTCTTCTTGGAGTTAATACTCTAATGAATAAGTTGTTCAAAATTAAATCAATAAAATGTGGGCACATTTCTTACTCATCAAGACATTTCTTGTTATATCTCCCCAAGGCTCTCTGTTTTAAAAATTAAGGTCCTCACTTTACTGTGAAATAGTATCTAGTCAACATATTTCCAGAAAATGTATCTTCATTATTATTTTCTTGTATTTTCAAGTTTTGGTAAATTTGGTTTTGAAAAGACTGATTAATATTTATTTCCAGTGGATTTCCTCTCTTATAATAAGGCAAATTTAAATACGTCTTTTTTTTTTTTTTTGAGACGGAGTCTCGCTCTGTCACCCAGGCTGGAGTGCAGTGGCGTGATCTGGGCTCACTGCAAGCTCCACCTCCCGGGTTCACACCATTCTCCTGCCTCAGCCTCCCGCGTAGCTGGGACTACAGGCGCCCGCCACCACACCCGGCTAATTTTTTGTATTTTTAGTAGAGACGGGGTTTCACCGTGTTAGCCAGGATGGTCTCGATCTCCTGACCTCATGATCCGCCCGTCTCGGCCTCCCAAAGTGCTGGGATTACAGGCGTGAGCCACCGCGCCCAGCCTAAATACGTCTTTAAATCATAATGGCATTAATTCTTCACAGAGAAATCCAGCGAAGTTTACCAGCATTTTTGACCTACTTTCAAAGTGAATTTTCTCTGTCAAAAGATGTAGCTCACCTAAAAGAAAAAAAAAAAGGAAAAAAGCAAGAAAAAGAAAAAAGAAATATTCAGAAAGATTAAAAATAAGTGTATGCTATGACTCTACAAGTGTAGGAAATATTACTTCATCTCAGTCTCAAGTTCTTTTTATGTACGTATCCAAATTCATTCAAATATGCTGTTTATAACATATGTAAACGTGTAGATAGATAAGATGGTGCTTAGAAAATATTACATAAATAGTATAAAGATAATATATCATATATAAATGTATATTTTATTTTAATATTCATTACGCTTATTTTTAATAGCACTATTTAACTTATAGAAGGGAGATACAAAAATATGCAGATTAGAGCAAGCTGATTAAAGCATAGATTCTGGATCCAGAATGCCTGGTTTGCATCCGCTTCCTCTCAGGAGTGTGACCTTGGTCAAGTTTACCCAAACATGCTGTGCTTCAGTTTCCTCATTCATGAAGTGGGCAATAATAGAATCTTTTCTTAGTATAGCTGAGAAGATAAAAAACATTTCTCAATAAAATCACTTAGAGCTTAGACCAAAAAAAAAAAAAAAAAAGAAAGCACAGATTGTCCCTGATTAGGATGAAGATGATTTGACTTACAAATTTTCAACTTTATAATGGTGCAAAACCATTGCAATTTTGACATAAGGTTTTCAGTAAACTATATAACATAGTAAACACCTTATTACAAAATAGGACTTGGTTACATGATTTTCCCCAACTGTAGGCTAATGTAAATGTGAGCACATTTAAGGTAGGATAGGCTAAGCAATGATGTTCAGTAGGTTACATCACATACACTAAATGTGTTTTCCACTTATAATATTTTCAATTTATGATGGGTTTATCAAGACATACTCCCACTGGAAGTCAAGGAGTATCTGTACATATTTTTTTCTTTTTTCGTTAAAATTATACACCTCCTTATTCTATACGTAACTTTCATTTTAGCATGGTACGTCCCATCATATCTTGTGCTCTGATAGAAAAAATTCTGACTGATTTACTCACAGTTAAGTTAATTATCACACTAAGAATGGTTTGAAGATGTTATATTCCATGTTGACTTTATAAAACTGGAAAGAGTTACTTTTAACTAAGTATAGGAAATACAAATTCAAATGAGTTTATACATGTCAAAGCAATGTTTATAGCAAAATTGTTCTGATCTTATAACAGAGTTTGATTATGCATCAGTTTAATTTGTGTAAGCATGAATTTTTATGGTAATAATTTCTTATATTCTTGAAATATTTTGATCTTTTGTATAATTTATGTAATACATTTCACCTGAAAAATGAAAAAAACTTGAAAAGACACCAAGAATAATTATTTCCTGTCTGCTTAATTAAACAAGCAATAAAAGTTATTATTTTAAAGCAATTATTTTACTCTGTTGAATATAGAATTACAAGGTGGTTCAATAACAAGGAATTAATAATTCAGTTACTCTGAGTGTTATTTAAAAAAAAGCCTACCAATGTGCGAAAATATTTCTTTATAAGTAAGAATGTTTCGAGTCGAATATACACTGGCAAATGCTTTTTTTATCAATGATGGCCACTCAACCAGTGGGGAAACAAGGACATATTAGACTATGGAGTACTATGTGCTCAAAAGGTATAGATTCTTGTCCAAGTTGGCCACTGTTAGTTTGGGGATCTGGAGAAATGCTTTGATTTCCTCAGGGAATTAGTTTCCATTTGTAAAAATTAGAGAATTGAACCAACAATTTTATTGTTTTAATCTGAAGCTTACCCTTTGGATCATGAAAATCTTATATACTCAGTAAGATTCCTGAGAGAAAAAAAAATGAATAACCCAATTATGAACATCTTTGTCTCATTAGGTGATTATAATGGACATAACACAAAGTTCTCTTCATGAACCAGAGGCATTGTTGTGGACCTTAATCAGAGTATCAAGTTATACACAATGACAAATTTTATAAAGACTGATTTGTTTAAATAAATATTTGTTTCTACAACAAATGGTCCAGGGTAAATCTAATTTTCATGCCTTCTTTCTCACTCTTTGGTGCCTCTCTTTTTTATTTATTTGTGTATCTATCTCTGACACCACTTTTACTATCCCATTTTAATAGATTCCACTCTGAAACTATATGAACTCAGAAAGGAGCAAAGTGATTTCTTACAGAAAAATCAGTGAACCATTACTAGAACAAGTGGAAGGATGTACAGAATGCTATGGTTTGAATGTGTCCCCTCTAAAGTTTAGGTGTTGTCAATGTGATAGTATTAAGAGGTGGAGCCTTTTAAGAAGTGATTAAGCCATGATGGCTCCTCCGTAATGCACGAGAGTAAGTGCCCTTATAAAATGGCTGGATGGAGGGGGTTTGTCTCTTTTGTCTTGATTTTCTGTCATGTGAGGGCACAGAATTCTTTATCTCTAGAGAATATGGCATCACGTCACCATCTTAGAAGCAGTAACTGAACTCTCCTCAGACTATGAACCTGCTGGCGCCTTGAACTTGAACTTCCCACCCTCCAGAACTGTGAGAAATAAATTTTTGTCCTTTATAAATGTTCTACTCTGAGGTATTTTGTTATAATAGTACAAATGAACTAAGACACTGATAAAAACAAACAAGACAACAGCCAAAGCAAAGAGCAAAGATTCACACACTCTAAAATAGATGACATTTCATAAAGTGAATCATCTTTTACTTAATTCTAACAATGTTGCAGAAATATCAAAATGATAACTTTTTTGGACTTTGTAAACCTTGCAGGGATATTTTTCTTACTATACGGTAATTGTGTTATTACTATTATTTCTTTCTCCTCTGTAAATTTGTGCAATAGTATGAAACAAGAGTGAATTTGTTGTAAGGATAATCATATTAGATCTAAATTGGTACTCTTCATTTGCTTTTAAACAATTGTGTGAGTTTGGTCATGGAGACGTGACTATTAATCTCTCTCAATTGCAAAGGAAATAATAAAGCCATATTTGCCTCAATTTTCACTTACAATTAATAAATATCCTGTTTCATATCACTAAGTTTTTAGTGTTATGATTTCAAATGCCTGAGTAATACATGCATTCTGCTTACATGTGATGAAGGTGATTTTTCCAACCATCCTTTGTCCCTAGAAGAAAAGTAGAAATGAAAGTCCTAGCACTCATCTTTGCCCTCCATTACTATATGTTTATTTCTGGGAAGAAAATAATAACTCATTTCTAAGTCATCCAGATAAACATAGAGCCTCTCAAGGCGCCAGTTAACCTCAGCATTAAATTACTTTAATCTTCATTTGTTTAGTTCTCCAAATTTCAACACCAACCATGTTTGATTACATTTTCTCTGTTAGTGAAATTTGAAGGAAAGACTATCTGTATAATCTCCCCTTATATCTATCATGTATATGAATATATATTTCATTATATTAATGTATAATATAAATATAATTATATTAATATGTAATACATAATATAAAAATATTTATATTAATATACATATTCACACAACGAATTTCAATGGACTATTACAATAAATTCTTAGTTTTATAACATCTGTGTATGGTCTAGAAAACTGACCAGTATTACTTTAATTCAGATAATAGTCTGTCTTGGTACAGATGATTGGTTGGTTACATGTGTCATTTTTCATTAAGTTTAAGATTAGATTAAATATAACTATACCTGAATATTTCATGAAAATATTTTAGGAAACCAATTGTAGTCTATTAGCTTCACTAGCACTTAATTAATGGAAGATTCTGGAAAACATAAAAAAGGAAGAGAAACATATATAGGTCATTTAACCTCCTAATGATGCAATAGAGTATTTCTGCAGATCATTAATAAAGTCATCATGATGGATCTTTTTTCTATTGGAACAAAATTTTCTAAAGTAACAAACTTCTTCAAAGAAATTCAGGAATTGCATTGCTTTATTAAGAGTTATTTTAACCAGTTGAGATTCATAACAGTGATAACTTATATCCTAATTCTATTTAATGTAAATTTTAGGAGAACTTTTGGTTTCCAATATAATAAACCTTCTTAATATTTTAAGAATAAAGGGGTTGAGACTGTTAATATAAACTTACAAGGATGTCTCCTAAAACAAAAGATCATGAATAAAATCTGAAATTCATACAGGAACCAAACCATAAATAATAAAACTGTCAAGGTCCAAAGCCATTCTACCCAATCTTTCTTTTAAGGATATTTTAATAATTATGTAATATTGTAAGTAACAAGATCTTATTTTAGAAATGGAATATGAAAAATGAAAAATAATTATTTGCATAGGAGGAATGGGGGTAAATTGGAATCAGTGGGTGAAGGACAATTTGAAAGAACTTTCTATTTCAGTTGCATGAGCTCTGACCTCAGGATCTGATAGTCTATCTCCAAGAGTGTACATGGTGCCTTCAGTTTGTTTGATTTGATTATAGTACTTAAAATATTTTCATGAGAATGTAATGATTCTGATAAAAAAAATGAGACCATATTTTGACTAGAGAAAAACTTTTTTACTGGGGTGTCAGAAAAGTTCATCCTGACAGTAAAAACAACTTATAACTGAGACGTACTGCTTTAATCTGCATTACTCATATTCTAGTAGAAGATTTATGCTAATGTGCAAAAGACTGGGCTTATCATAATTTTAAAAAATTTCATCTATATCTATTTTGAAATATGTGATGAGAGAGTATAAGATTTATCTTGATTATAATTAGCTCAGCCATATTAATTTTTTTATTCTAAAATCTGTTTTTTGAGGATTTTGTGGGGTCTTACCTTTCAATTTCTTTTTCATCACTGATAGAGCATATATAAAATAATGTATATACCATCCTTCAGCCTCTTATCCTCCCCAGAGCATATATAAAATAATGTACATACCATCCTTCAGCCCCTTATCCCTCCCCCTAAAAAAGATCCTTAATCAAACTTAGATCAGTCCCATTCAAATAGGTATGAATTAGCAGGGCCTTATCTGTCTCTGGGAAATACTGACACCGGAAGTTTTGTAGGTCAATTCATTCTTACTTTCAGACTTTTTAAAACAGCTAACATCATCTAGTCTTTAAAACCAAATCACTGTTACATATGATTTCTTTTCCATTCATTTACAACTGTCATTTTTAATTCATTTTTAGATTGCACTTAATTGAGAATAAAATCCGGACCTTGACTATCATGAGGGACACATTAATTTTAAAGTTCATTTGTATAAGATTTGTTTTTAATCATAGTGATTTTTCTTTTTTATCTCTGTTTGCATTAGGGCTGGGCAAAAGGGCAAGAAGAAATATTGAGTCCATCTAACTTTTATTAAGATGATGTGAACAACTAATGAAGTTTCATTATCTAAACTGCTTACTCAATACTCAGAAATATGGGCATTTAAGTATGGTATTCCATTGGCTGAAACATTACAATAACTTCTTGTGTTTACATAACTGCAGATGCATAATGGGGTGAAATTTTAAAATTTGCCATGCCATAAAATTAAATAGTTTATTTGAAACATATATCCAAACTATCCCAATTCGGTGCACTAAAACCCAATGATGGTGTTCTAATTCTGCTAAAATAAAAGGCAAAAATCTGTGACTGTCCACATTGAAGTCACCACCAGCTCTACACTCTGTCCAACTCACTAGCCTCATCTTAAATTACTTTTTACATCCCTTTGAAGACTCTGGACTTGTAAGAGTTCTTTCAGATCTACATTTCTCTAAGCTTTTAAGCAATGTAATTTGTTCCAGGATGCTATTTCCCTTTGCCAGAAGTGCCTCCCTCTACTTGCTCATCCCTACATTGTATCCCCTTTGCTTTGGGTAACTCTCGTGTCTTCTGCTGTATCAGTCATCTTAATGCCCAGCCTTACTTCGTCAGGATAAACTAGATGTTTTTCTTCTTATACATTTGCATCACCAGCAAATGGTACATGAGAGAAACATCTTAACAGAGTGATGGATTTAGATTTAGCCAACTTCTGATTATAAATTCAATGGATATTATTTTTATAGAAGTTATATGCTTTTCTATTTCTTCTGTAACAAATAATTAAGTAGCTTAAACAACAAAGATTTATTTTATCAAAGCTCTGAAGTTATTAGTTTGAAGTGAATTTTATGGGGCTAAGGTCAAGGTGTCAGTGGAACTGCTTTCCTTCTGGTGCTCCAAGGAAGAGTCTATTCCTTGCTTTTTCCACCTTCTAGAGGCTGGCCATGTTACTTGGCTTCCTGACTGCAGCACTGCAACCTCTGCTTCCATCAGTGCATCACCTTCCGTGACCTTGACTCTCCTGCTTCTCTCTTATAAGGGCTATCACAGGAATTAAACAAACATTTCTAAATAACTCATGAGCCAAAGGAAAAAAAAATGGAATTTTTTTTTTAAATTATACCTACATTGTAGTTGAAATTATTTCTACTAGAACTTTTGAACTGCAATAAAACAGTGTTTAGAACAGAAATCATAGTCTTAAGTTTTCTTTAAAAAATAAAGTTGAAAATTGTATGGATTACAAAAAGAATAAAGACAATGGAAGAAAGAGGATGATAAATCAGAATGCAAAACCAATAAGCTAGAAAATAAAGTCACAATAGAGGATAAAAAGAAGAAAAAGTTCTTAGAAAAACATAAAGAAAATAAACAAACCTTTTGAGAAAGAAACCATGTATAAAAACTACCAAGAATAAATAAGGGAATTTACAAATATAGCAGATATTTAAAATTTGTAAAAAATAAAAATAAAATAATTTTATGCAATAATCTTGAATTCCTAAGTAGAATGGGAAATTTTTAAAATAATTAAATTTGCAGTATATTGAAGAAATTAAAATACCAAAGAATCTTATAGAATTAAACAAATTGTCATATTTCGAGATGTTAAAAGAAGGAAAAATTATGCCTTGAGCTATTTCTAGGTGGTTTGCAGCCCACTGACTCAAATGTTAATCTCCTTTGGCAACACTCCCACAGAGACACCCAGGATTAATGTTTTGTATCCTTCAATCCAATCAAGTTGACAGTCAATATTAACCATCACAACAGCTCTCAGATCAATGTTCTAATTTGAACTTTACACTTAAGTCATCTAAATATCATTATTATTTGTTGTTTTTGCTTTTACACACAGAGACACACAAAAAGACAGAAAGAGGAACTCAGAGAGAGAGAGAGAAACACACAAAGAGAAACAGAGAGATGGAATTTTACATATGTGATTTATGTGATAATATGCAATATATGATATCACATTATTTTTGTAACATAAAGTAGGGGTAAGTTTTGGAACACATATATACATAACGTCAACACTGAAAGAATGAGACAATGTGATGTTTTATTTTCAATTTCATCAGATGATTGGCCTCTCACATTTGTCCTAATTTAAGTCTAGAATCAGATTAGTGCAGAAAAGATAATGATCTAATTGAAAACTAATGCCTGAATCTTAAAATCCAGTTTCTCATTGATTTTGCCAACTAGACAAAGTGTCATCTCTGGCATATTATCTTTCTCTGTAAAGCTTCTCAAACCACTTAGACTCACTTTGCCAATTGAAAACATTCCTTTTCTCCTTGAAAAGATCGTGATGAACTTCAAAAGCAGAAATGTGATGCATCTAAAATGGTCTATAATTTGTAGCATGTATTTGAATGAGAACAGATTTTTTAAATTGATATAATAGGTAAACAAGTTATGACCATTTCCCTCTCTCAGGTTTTATTTTACAAAAATAATGTATCAAAAATCATTGATTATACATAAAACATCTCTATAAATTCATCTTAAAAGTCTGCTTAGACAGTATGTCCCTCCAACCCTCCAAAATATTCAACAAATGTATGAAAAAAAATCACTGAATCAGAAATGCATTTCTTATTACCCTATAAAATACTTCCCAAGTACATTGTTATGCAATGTGGGAACATTGCTACCAAGGATTATACAAGATATTATTTATTCTGTTTTTCCCATTGCTTCTAGAATGATCTCCTAAAAATATAAATTGGGCAATATCCAAAATTGCAATCACTCATAAGTTTTATTTCCCTCTAGGATAAAACTGTAAATCCTTCTCTTGGGACATACATATTGTCTGATCTTACACTTATCACACTCACCTGCTTCTTCTCAATGTTTATTTTGTGTAAACTTATAATAAAATGAGCATTCACATCCAAATTTAAATTTATTTCCATGTCATCAACTAGTTTTACCATGTTTGTAATAATTTAGCCCTGAAAAGTATTCCATATTCTACCATCAGGTCAGGAGTTCAAAGATGCTCCCTTCCGTCAGAGTCACATGTTTGGGACACATAAATAGTTGAAATCCCTGATCACATTCTTAGCAAGATTTACAGTCTATATTGAAATTATCTTCTATTTTCCTGCAAAGTCTATAGTGGAACCATGTAATGTCTGTAAGGAAATTTTTCTGTATACGTATAAGCAAATACACATGTACAAACACACATATACATACTTTACAAAAAGTAGTGCTCATTTTCATTTTCCCTTCTATTAAATTCTGATGATAACCGTGAGATAGATTTTACCATGTCTAAAACCATTTCTACTTCACTTCTACTCATATTCTACCCTTCTGAACTTTAAAGCAGGACTCTTTGAGGCCATCTCTACTATTGCCCAGTCCTATCTTATTTCCTTCTCTTGAAGTATCATTCATGATTAGTTTTTCTCCTTTTCTTTATCAGATAGTTTTTTTTTTTTTTTACTGTAAGAAAAAATTTACTTTCAAGCCAAATTTTTCTTTAAAAATGTTTACTTGGTGATTATTTCTCTTTCCAAATAGGTTCATATTAGTTTATTTACTTATTCTACTGGTAAGCTGTAAATCATGAATGTATTTCCTGTTCCTTAATCCTATGTAGTTATCATTGTTGTACTTCTTTCTACTCAAAAGTCTAACTAGATGAAAGGACATGCTTAGTATATGTTCTTTCAAGGACATTAAAACGTTTCCACATAGATAGATGAATAGGTAGGTAGATTTCAGATTTCTCTGGACTAATCTATAGGTCCTAAGTAAGAGAAGTAAGCTTTCTGATTATCTAACCATTAGCAAAAACACAACATTTTAAATACATAATCTAAGAGGACAATTCTCTCTGTTAAATAAACCATGCTTTCCATACATTTTGTACTTATTTTGATGAGATATTTAATAATTAAAATTTATCTAATAACATTTAACTAATTTAAAATTATCTAATACCTCAGAGTATAAACCATTTAAGTATTATATTTTGTTACTTCTTTAAAATATCTGGAAAAACACTATGCTGAATTTGAAATACTTCCCGTGCTTTAATATGCAGATTTCCTCACATATTATTTTCTTAAAATTTTATATTATATTAACATTGCCTGTGGCAAAGTTCATTCTATTAAAAACTAATAAAGTAATAACTAGAAATCCAGAGATCCTGGTAACAAAGTTACTTAGAACCTAAGGGAAAACTAAATCAAGTATCAAAGGAATGAATAAAGTTAATGTTAGCATTTAAAATATTCTTGAAAGACATAATAAAATGTATTTTTTGCCTAAAATCTCAGACTTCATTACTTCTAACAGAACTCCCATTCGTATCACAGACCCAAGACTATGTGAGACCAACTCAAATCAGTATTCTTTTTAAATTGAATTTTTAATGCCATTCAGAGAGATCGCATTATGATTATATGAAGGAAGACAGAGAGAGAGAGAGAGAGAGAGAGAGAAAGAGACAGAGAAATTGATCTTGTTATGATTATATGAAGGAAGAGAAAGAAAGAGAGAGATAGAGAAAGAGAGAGACAGAGAAAGAGAGAGACAGAGAAAGAGAGAGACAGAGAAAGAGAGAGACAGAGAAATTGGCCATCACTTTAAAACATTACTGACTTGGTCTGAAGATAAAAGAAAATGCTTTTTATCATGCATAAGCATCCTGTTAATTCTGTCAATTTTTGCTACCAACCTTATTCTTAGAACTGCCAAGTTGTAAATATTTCTCTTAGGTTTTTCTCAAATTATCTTTCAGTGACCTAGAAATAAAAATTTCAGATAAGCCCATCTTTGTTTTAAATTCACCAATGTTTGCGATGATTATATAATACAAATATTAATTATATAATGCCAATTATATAATACAAATATGGATTAATTTTTAAACTATATACTGTGCATAAATCATAAGCTAAAGCAAAATAAATGCAGTTAAAGATTCAAATATGCATATGTTTTAAAACCAAATAGTCTTTATCTCTTTAATGGATATTAATTAATATTCAATATTAGGAATTAGTCTTCTATTACTGCCTAACTGCTAAGGCATAATTACTGGACTGGAACTATTCATTTTTCTGATTTTTTTTGTGAGCTTGCTTAGTATAAAACTAAAATCTCAGATTATTAAAGAGGAGATTTACAGTATGTTATCAGTTTAAAGATTCAATTTTCCCCTATATCTTAACAACTCTGTTATTGGTATATGTCTTACAAGTGATGGTATTGCCATAATTTCACTGGCTAAGGTTTGGATTGTTTGCTTTTCTTTCTTTTTTTGATTCCTAGTAGTACATAGAATAATGATGCATCCTTTGATTGATTGGCAGAATCTTAGATTTGATGAAACATGGTGCTGTCTTTAATTCAAACAACATAATGTTGGAATCAGAATACAATATATATTAGAGAAAGAAAATCATGTGTGGGCTAATAACATGGTCAAAATCTTTCTGACCACATATTGTTTCTATCTCTAATACAATGTCAGAACAGACTAGGTCCAGTCTCCAGTCTCCAGGGCAGCCAGATATGGAAAATAAGATACTGCCAAATAGATGATTTATAGAAGTACCCAACCCACCACCATACAGAAATGGTTCTTTTTAATGTTAACTAAAACATCTTGTCAGATCCAGTAGTCAATTATCTGCCTTTGATTTACTCAACTTCACATTATAGTTTGTCAGTTAACCACAAAATTCTTGAAATATTTTTCATATATTATACAACATGCTCCTGATTTTCTTCCTGTGTCATCACTCTCTCTTTTTTCGCAGTCTCTTTTGAGGGATAGAGTTAAGCTTCACAATGTCTAAGTGCTCCCCTTAACCCTCCTCTCTGCCATTTCTGTATGCCTTGTCTAGGTGATCTTTAACAAAGACTCTGAGCATATAGGTATAAATAAAGAAATTAATATAGCTATAGATGTAGCGATAGATAATATATCTCTAGTCTTGGACATTTTTACTCAGATTCCTTTTGGACTCAAGAGTTATTAACAGTATTACTTTAAAACTATGTAGATGTTTATTATTTTTTATTAACTGAATATTAATTCTATATTAAAATTTATAGTAATTTTCTTTTTTTATACATTATTTTATGTTGTTGTTACACTTAGCACACTGGCTGTATTCATGAATTATAAACATCTGACCATTAATTTATCTACAAATTATAAATTTAGAATATTGATATTAATTAACTCATTTGCCAAAGTAACCATATAGCATCCAAAAATAAGATTCATTTTTATCTTCTCTGCTGTTTAAAACTTTAATTCAGTTAACGTTTTCTGGATAAGAAAGTTCAAGATAATAATGAATAGCAGTGGTCACTCATCACGCAATTACTTAATCTGATGTATAGAGAGCCTATTTTCAAAGATTTATCATCAAGTATGATGTTTGTTGTAGGTATTTGATAGATATCATTACTTGTCTAGGGAAATCTCCTTCTTCTGCTTCGTATGTCATAAAAGAAAAACTTTAGCGCGAGTGTCTTAAACTTTTAAAATTCACTATCAGTATTGATTAAATTTTTCTATTTCACTGTGTTGAATTGTCTTTTATATTGTTTCACTTAAAAATCAATGTAAACATTGCAATAAAATTGTTTTTAACTGCTCAGTTAACCTATTTATATTTATTTAGAATTTTCGTGTCTTTTTTTAGTAATATTTCTCTTTAATTTTCTTTATGTATAGTATCTTCATCTTGTTTTCATATCAGGGTTACATTTGGTTCCCGGACATATACAGAGCAGAAGCATCATCTTTTGCCTTCTCTAGAAGTTCAAATTTAGATAGCAGAAATTTTTAAAGAACAAAATAATAACAGTTTTTTAAAATAAGGAAATAAAGAAGCAGTAAACCAGAAAATTTGAAGACAATCAAGAAAATAGTTGGTACAAGAACACGAAATCTACTGCCACAATCTCCAGAAGAAAAATCAATTATTTCCAAGATGGTTCAGAAGAAGATATAAACTTAAAGGAAAACAACAACATAAACAAAACCTTTTATAAGCATTAGTAGGCAGTGGCTTTCAGGTAATCAATGATCATCCTGCAATTATAACAGTTAGGTTGGTTGGCTTCTAAAAAAATTGATAATATCAATTGCTGGCAAATATATAAATCAGCAGGGACTCTCACTCATTGCTAATTGGAAATGCAAGTTATACAGCCACTTTAGAAGACAGTTTGGCAGTTTCTTAAAAACATAACACACTTTTAATATATAACCCATCAATGACATTTCTATTATCCAACTGACTTTAAAACTGATGCCCACACAAAATGATGGATTCAAAGTGTTATTTATAATTGTCAGAAGCTAGAAGCAACAAAACTGTCCGTCAGTAGGCCAGTGGTTTTATAAATTGTGGTTCATTGTATAATAAAATATTATTTTGCCATATAAATAAGTGAGTTGAACTATCAGTTCATATAAACACATAAATCAACCTTAAATACATATTACTAAGTGAAAGAACCCAGTCAAAAAATACTATATATAGTACTATACCAATTATATGACTTTATGGAAAAAGTTGAACTGCAGAGTCAATAAAATGATTAGTGAATACTAGGGATTTAGGCAGCATCAAAAGGGTCGAATAGGTGAAGCACACAGAACTTTTTTAGAGTGATGAGATTGTTCTGTATGATAGTGTAATTGCCAATACATAAAAAAATGCATGTGTCAATGCCAGTTGACATTTAAAGTAAAAACTTTAATGCATGCAAATTGAAAAAAAATTAATTTAGGAGGTTGAGGGAACTCAAAAGATGGAATGTAAAATATGACAAATCAATCTAATTGTATTATAGATGTATAAAAGAGCCTCACTGAACTGTGTTGGATAAAATGTCAATGTTGGCAATGAGTGGAGTCTTAAAATCTAATGGCAAAACAAGCTGTGCATAAGGACTGCACTCTAGTTGAAACCTGGATACTGTACAGGTATTCACCTAATAGATGTTGAGAAATGTCTTGGTTTACAAGCAACTGTAATGATGTGTGCCGTTCATTTTTACTTTTGCTCCTTGTAGTTACCAAAGAGTGTCCAATGAACAAACTGAAAATAGAGAATTGATTTACTAGAAATCTAGTTTGAAGATAAAATTTGGAGAAAATAGTCAGCAGGAAAGTATTTTAAATGTGATGGAATAAATTCCTTAATTCCCATTGGTAAGAAGTTAACAAAAGTAAAAATCACAATCAAGAAATTGAACAACTGTATATTTTAATGTGATTAACATCAGAAGCCAAAATAATGAGAAAACAGGAAAATTTAAAAATTTTAAATTTCCTGTTTGTTACATCTGATGAATGGGACTAAGTGTAGGGTCAAGAAAGGATCATTTTAATTTTGGCTTATTTATACCATGTATTTGAGTAACTTTATTTGAAAATTATACTCACATAAGAAAAATGAAGAAAAGTCTCTTGAGTAGTCATGCTAAAGAGGAAACCTAAAATTATATTCAGATTATTTCTAAAGCAGTATAAAAGAGAATGCATCTCAAATACATGGGAAGTCACCAACACATAACTAAGCTTAATTCATAGTATTGAAATATTTACCTGCAAACCAACAAACATAGAATATACTTACAATTTACTCAAGCCAAATATATTGACAAAATATCAAAATCAATCACAAGAAACACAAGATGTTGGGAAGAATAATAATAAAAGAGAATGACTGTAGAAGAAAACGTTACAACTGCTTAATATGATAAATGTATTCAAGAATTGGTTTAATGAAAATATAAAATAAATAAAATATGTTACAATGGTTTAAATGAAGACCATTTAGAGTAATATATAAAATATATAATATACAGCTGTAGAGAAATAAAAACATACCAATGAAATCAGTTTTTGAGAAAATATAAATTACCAAATTTTATTCTAGAGATGACTACAAAGAAAAAATTAAAATGTTATGTTAATATAACATAGAAATAAAAATATTATCAAATAATATTTTATTTATTTATTTTTACTATTGCTTTTTTTTTTTTGAGACAGAGTCTTGCTCTGTTGCCTAGGCTGAAGTGCAGTGGTGCGATCTCAGCTCACTGCAACCTCCGCCTCCAGGTTCAAGCGATTTTCCTGCCTCAGCCTTTCAAGTAGGTGGGATTACAGGCATGCGGCACCACGCCTGGCTAATTTTTTAATTTTTAGTAGTGACAGGGTTTCACCATGTTGGCCAGGCTGGTCTCAGACTCCTGACCTCAGGTGATCTGCCTACCTTGACGTTCCAAAGTGCTGGAATTACAGGCATGAGCCACCACGCCCTGCCCCAAATACATATTTTAAAATGATTTTTCACTAATTATACCTATATTTTGACAAAACAGTTACAGATGCTATATAATTGCAGGTAAAGTTAGTTAAACACCTTACAAAAGGAAACTGTTGAAACCCATTTAGAGTATTCTCCCAAATACTTACGTGCTATGGGAGAGTATTATGAGAATATCTAACTCTACATATTGGTGTATTAATGCAAGGAGAAAAATATAACATTTTGCATACCAAAAATAAAAATTATTATTCATCTCTCAAAGAGCAGTTTAAACATTTTATTTTTATTGAATCATCAATACATTAATAAAGATTTGTTCATTAAAAGTAAAGCTTTAATTGAACTTGAATATTTTAAGTTTAGAGATTCATGGCTCTTACTTTTTTTTCAGAATGATCTGTGGACTACAGAATTTTAGAGATGGTCAATATTTCAAGAAAGAATTAAAATAATGTTCCATAAGTCACAGTCTCCAAGGGAATGGTTAGCTGTGATGTTACTTTTATTTAATGGGACCCTTCTTGGATAGATTGAGGAGGCACACAATATTATGAAATTAGAAAACACTTTAAAGTCAAATAAACCCGCCGTTGACTTCCACCTCTGTTTCTTTATAGTTGAGGGACACTAAAACAAATCATTTAGTCTGTGAGCTTCAATTTCCTAATCTGAAAATGGTGATAATTTTCCTCTGACTCATGGGTTTTAATCAAGTATATGAAATGCGTTGTATAGTGCCTGACACATATAACCATAGATGATAGCTGTTGGCTATAATAGACACATTAATCATTCATGGGTTAATTAACTTAACACATATAATTGAAGTAAAATGCTGTTCAGCTTTTCTACTATACCTGTGCCCATAATAGTAAGCAAAAACTGGCTTGAACTCTGTCCTAATGAAGTATATACAGTATGGAAAATGATATTATTAACTATGTTTTAGAAAATGTCCTGAATATTCTCACCATATCCCCAATGGTAGATATTATTATGATCTCCACTTTATAAAATAGGCACTTGAAGCATAGAAGGTTAACTTCACCACAGTAACATGGTCTAGTAAGTAGTAGTGTAAGTTTTTCATCGTCTGAGATAACACTCGGAGTTCTTTGTCCTCCCTACAAGAAAATTAAGGAGCACGGACACAAAGGTGAAGTTGGAGCGAAAGTTTAATAAGCTAAAGAAGAAAGCTCTGCCGGGCGCGGTGGCTCACACCTGTAATCCCAGGGCACTTTGGGAGGTCGAGGCATGCAGATCATGAGGTCAAGAGATCAAGACCATCCTGGCCAACATGGTGAAACCCCATCTCTCCTTAATAAATAAATAAATAAATAAATAAATAAATAAATAAATAGCTGGGCGTGGCGGCAGGTGCCTGTAATCCCAGCTACTCGGGAGGCTGAGGCAGGAGAATCACTTTAAACCAGGAGGCAGAGGTTGCAGTGAGCCGAGATGGGCTACTGCACTACAGCCTGGTCGACAAGCGAGACTCTGTCTCCAAAAAAAAAAAAAGAAAAAAAAGACGAAGAAGAAAAAGCTCTCTGCCAGCAGAAGAGGGAGTCCTGAATGCGCGTACCCACTGTGGGGCCTGTTTTGGGTTTTTATGGACTAGAAAGGGGAAATAATGTGCTTAGTCTGTGGGCTGTCTTGGCCAACGCCTGACTTAGCGTGGACGGGGACCTTGGCCCAGGACCAATCAGGAGCTGAAATAATGATTCACAGATGCTGCTTAGCTTGGCCTAACACCTATCAGAAGCTGAAGTAAAAGCCTGGCCTGGAAGTTTGGCCTGGGACCAATCAGGGGCTGAAGGGATGATTCATAGAAGCTGGAGATATAGTTCTAATAAAGGAAAAAAAAATTAAAATTATAGTACCCACCAGAACCCACCCGGGCCCACTATGCCCAAACCCACAGAAAAAGAAGAAACTTTTCCTGGGAACCTGATGTCTATAAAAAGGACAACTACTCTTGGTAGTTTTACACTTTCTTTCTATTTTTACAATTTTAATCTTTTTTATTGTTTAATTGTTTTAATTAATATTCTATAATTTCTATAAATGGTTAGATGTTCCTGGAGATGTTGAACAGTCATACCTTGTTGCTGATTTTGAAGAGAAGCTTCTTGCGTTTCCCACTGAATAAGCTTCTGTTCCTTGAACTCATGTAGATGTGTTTGTTTATGTGTGTGCCTGTGTGTATAATTATGATAATGGTATATCTAGTAAATTCTATTTTACTGAGTGTTTTTAATCTAAATTAATCTTTATGTTGCTTTTTGTATGGTGCTTATGTGCATCCATACTGGACCTATGAAATAATAATCATATTTTTTTATAAGTTTTATCAATGTGATTGCATTAATACATTTCTTAATAATGAGCCACTATGTTATTTTTGACAAAATCTCTCTTTGGTCATGTTTTGCTTAGTACTCTATTTGACTATGCTCCTGTGTTTTATGACATACTATAATATTTAAGTCATTATATCAGTATTCACAAATGTGACTGGTCTGTATTTCTCTTTTTCTAAGTTAATTTTTGCATGGCTTTAAAAAATTTTAGAATTTTGAAAGAGTTATCAGTATATATCTTCAAATTGTCCAGCAAGATGGCCAATCTAATTTAAATTCATTCCTCTCTTAAAAGAAAACTGATTGTTGAGATCCACACTTAAATGGTAACAATCCTTTATTTAGGAATAGTATATCACAGATGATGTGAACTATGCAATTATATTCTACATTCATCTTTTGAGATCAGTTACAGAGGCTGTTATTTCTGTTTTAAATATGGGAAAATAAATGAATGACTTGAGACGTTCATTTGGTTAACTAGCAGAAATAAATTCAAACTTAATTTTCTTGACACAAGAGAAAAATTATCTACAATGTTTTGCTGCATTCCCTTCCAGAGAAAAATGGGGGACATTAAGCCATTCACTTTCATGCTTTTTGTTCTTTCTTTAGTGAATGGTTAGAATCTAACATCCGGAATTACAGAATGGAATTGTTTTATCTGTCTTGATGGTTAACTAGACAGCAAAGTTACAAAGTGCCCTATGCATCTTGATATAATATAATGAATGAACAGATGATTTTTGTCCTTCAAGAGTTATTTTGTAATTTTTTTTGTACCATGCTAATTTATAATTTGGCTCTGCTATTTGAATTGAGGAAGGAAAAAAAAGTAGAAAGAAAAATAATATCTAGAATAATTTGAAAATAAACATTATTTCTCGTTTAATGAAAAGTAAGTTCTTTAAGGGAAAAGTTGACAATTACATTAGTTAATTATAATTAATCAATTTTATTATCATGATGCAATAAAAGCAGGTAATATTACAAGCCCATATATTAGCATGACTTAAGAAAAATGGCAATAAGCTTTAAATAATAAGTCAGTAATTAAAACTATTTAAAATAGCAGTAATACACCCTCTCAAATTTTGTTTTGAAAATAAAGGTGTTAAATTGCTTCAACAACATTTAATATAATTCAAAAACTACTGTGAACATACTAAATAGCTGTAAAAAGACCATTATTATTTCAATAGAAGTTTTTTAAAAGGAAGAATTAGAAAGAAAAAAATACAATAGCTGTAGACAAATAAAAGATCCTTCTTCTCTCTTCCCATGCATTTATTACCAAGGGCAAAATGGGAATCCAGAATGATGATTACTTTCATTTTAAATTTTGGTAGGAAGAAAAATTTACTCTTCCCACTCTCATTAACAGGCAGAATATATTCCAAGTACCAAGACAGTGAAGAATGTGATCATAGAAAATGGGAAAGGTTAATTCTTTGTGTCTCCAATCCCACCTCTTTTTGGATTATTTAGTAACCTCATACTCTGTTTTCCGTCTCAATTATGTCCTGATTCACTGCTTCTATTTACTTTCCCAGACATATTTTCTTTCTCACAAGTGGAAGCTGATTAGTTTTTGTTACAATTATATGACTTGATCTCTGTGGAGACTTTGGGGGAAGTCGAGAAGTGCATAATAAAATGATATGTTGCTTCCACTGAGATTACAAAATTAAATGTAATGCAAAACTTATGCAAAAATAATGCAATCACTTGAATGATTTGAAGAAAGATGAGAAATAGCAGCATTGTGGATGGCTATGAAGTTAATCTAAATTAAAATATATACAAAAATTAATTTTGTCCTCTTGGATATCAGAAAACATTTTGCTATTTCCCCTGCTTGTTTTGTCTTAGAATTCTGAATAATGCCCTCACTTTCAAATGCATATGTTACCAACCAAAACAATCTCCGAGAGAAAATCTGTTAAGCAAATAACTTTTCTCAAATTGTCATAGCTTCCCATTGGGGTGAATGAGTCAGTAAATTTCAGAGGATTGACCACTTTTTATGGGTATTAAAATGAATGTTTGATAAGAATATTAGAGTACATTCAATCTTTACTCCCATAGGTGTAAACTAATTTGATTGAGTTAAGCCTAAAAGAAATGTAGTCCAAATGACATTGTTAATATACAAGCTATGAAAATTTGCATCAAAATATTTATAATTGGTTTTAATATAGCACTATTTTAAATACTGAAGACAAAAACTCCATTCAAAGCTTGCCCTTTTTTGGATGCCTTTCTTAGCAAAGTTAACCTGGAAGACAATTTGTTTCATTTTAATCCTTACAATAATTACTGTTATTGTATCCAACTTGAAAAGATATACCTTTTCTATTATTTATCCTATGTTGTTTTAAATATTAATTTCTTTTTCTCATGTCTCTAGTTATATTATAATTTCTTAGAAGGCTGAGAGTTATCCTTACTTTTGCAAACTTCGTATCTATCAAACTTTATTGTTGTGCATACCAGACATTTAATATATATTTTGTATAAAATCAGTTGAACTGATGAACTTTCCAAATTAAAGTTAACTTTAATGTGCCTAAAAATAATCTGTACAATTTATCAAAATTTTCACTGGTCAGGGACCACCTTAACCTGAAATTCTATTTCAGTAGGTCTGGGTTCAAATTTACAATTCTACATTTTTGATATGTGTGTGTGGTCAAGGCAACACACATGAAGAAACACTGTATAAAGGGACTAATTTAATCCTCACAACAAACGTAGGAGATAGATATTATCATCTCATTCCTAATACTTATGTTAATTACCAATAATAAGGCAGATATTTGAACTTGGTAACAAGTGTAAAAATGGATAACACATCCTTGAGAAGTTCAAATCCTAGTGCATTTGTTGTGTCCTAGAAAGAATAAGGAAAAATATAATTTTCTTGCTGAAATTGTTCCTTCCTTGCCTCTTTTCTCTGCTATGGTAGCTTTCTTCCTCTTTACAGTTCTTATTTGTATCTCTATATCATTTGTGTGATTTTCCATAGAGAATATAGTTAGTTCTGTACTATAATCTGGATAAGGAAATTGGAATACTTATTTTCCTTAGTTTATAATCTATATGTATAGCTTTTCTGCTAGTTATTTAATGTAAGCCTTCAAATAATAGTTGTTCAAAGTGGAAAATAAAAAAAATTAAAAAATATATACGCTGTGGTATTTTTTAGCTTAGTGCCCTTCTATCCATGCTCAATAATCCCATCAGTAGTGACAGAGCAGGAGCACCACCATCTTGGACCAACACCACCATTTTAAGTTCCCCTTGATTAAAAACAGCCTAAATTCAGCCCCCAAAAAATCAGCCTAATGGCTAATGTCAGTATGACCAGAAACCACAAGTGACACCTCAGACCAGAAACCTGTTCACCACAAGATAAGTTCCCCTCTGACCAGAAATGTGTCAACCCCCAGATAACCTTCCCTTTGAGCTAAGACATTCCAACCCCACGATAAAACTCCTCCACACAGAAACATTCTGAGCCTGCAATAGACACTCCCTCTCAAACCTTTAAATACCCTTAGTCTGTAAGAGAGAACGCTCCTGATCAAAATAGGCCGAAAGCCCCTCTCTGGTTTATTCTCCAAAATAAACCTGTCTTTGACTGCTGAGCCATTTTTCACGTTTCTTTCTTCTTTAACTCTTACAAGTAGTAGCTATTTTGTTGGATATAATTTTCACTGCAATCCTCATAGGGGAGTCTGAAGTGTCTTGTCAAAAGACATACTAAATAAAATATTCCCATAACTATTGCAGATCAGTCTCTTGGTAGAAAACAGAAGACGGGAAGTGTAATAGGATTATATATTTTTATATTTACTTCTGTGGATCCCAGCTGTTGTTTTAAATTACCCCTCTTTTGTTGCCTGGCTTTTCATTTGCATCTCTGCCCAGCTTCAACAGGAGCACACTCATCCAAGGCTAAAAGACAAAAACTAATGTCTCAGTGGTTGACCAAGTATTCATCATCATTAAGAATGGCAGGCATAGTAAACCCCTAAAAAACTTGATTCACACAGAGAACAAAGCAGTAAGAATGACTGTCTAATTGTGAAAATTATAGATACAATTTTTACTGTGTTTTAGAGACTTTTTTTAAGTATAGGGTGATAGTCCTCCGTATTTTAATTATCTAATATACTTTTTTTAACCTAGAAACAAATGATCTCTCCCTGCATTTCTTTTAATACCTAATAGCTTGTATTTCATTATTCTACCCTAAAACAAATAAACTCAAACTATTTTAAGTCAGTAAACTTTCTAAATGGAGATACAGATATAAAACACAGTTTTTCTTTAGTAATCAAAACCTTAAAATTCCACAGTCAAAACACTGAGAGCAGATTGGCTGTATTAAGCTTTGTTCATGTCATTCACCATGTACAAGAGCTCTGTTGAAAATATTTACCAACATCATCATTCCCATAAATCTAAATATAAAAAAGCAGGTAAATGCTTATTCACAGAAATTGAATTACATAAAATAATACTAAGTCTGCCATCTTCAGTGGAGCATATAGCACACTTCCCATACCTACAGACATAAATCTCATGAAATCCTATACTGTCTTATCTGCTGTATTTATCCAATTGCTACAGAATCAAAGGTGGATAAATGGTTAGTGTCGTGCTGCATTTTAATGTCTTGCAAGCCATGGCTTCAGAAATTTATTGTCTATGACAAATTATTGACAGAGCATAGAATTACAAATTGACCTAACATACCCATCATATCTATTCTGTTCTCTTTATTTCTTAAAATCTTCAAAGAGCATATAGAATCTAAGGTTAATTTGTGTTCAAATAGGATTTTTTCAATCAAAGTTAATCAGATGTGTTTTCCTTTTATTTTCCCCTTGAAATACTAAACCACAAACAAACATATTCTGAATTAACAATCTATTTGAATGCAGAAATAATTAAACAAGTCATTTCTGTGTACCGCAGAATGGAGTTCAGATAGGGCCACATAAAAAATGAAAACTTTCTGACGCATTTGGAATAGGAGAACATAAGAATTCATGGACAAGGAACTGAATGGAGGGACAAAGATCAACCCCCGCAAACCTAAAACCAGAGAAACAGATGGAGATCTCTTAGTCATTGAAATATGAAAACTTCTTCCCCCAACACAACAAATTGATGGACTTTCTAATTATAGAAATAACAACAAATGAACCCTGACTTCTGGCTTCTAGTAATGGCAGAAAAAATCAGGGCAAAATATATTTTTTCAATCAACACTTTCAAAATAATGCTTTTAAAGGCATTGAGGCTAATCACAAGCAAAACATGCAGAATCCAGAAGAGAATTAATAGCTGATAGATGAGAACTCCACTGGATAAATTGAGACATTTTGCAGAGGACACTCTGAAACCCAAATGACCAAAGTAAGCAGAAAAATGTAGTTTACTATCTTGTTGCAAGGCAGAGTATTAAGGTAGAAAAGCTGCATAATTAGGGAAAGAAATCTAGAAGGGAGGGATATACAGAAAGGGAGAGTTCCATCCTATTTGTATAGACTGCCCAAATCTGTAAGTCACTGCTAACCTATGAAGTTGTGGGGACATCACTAAGGGCCTGGCATAAAAGGCAGAACTGGAAGCTGAAAGAACTGAGAAAGATTACAGTACTACCTCCAGAGATTTCTCTTTTGATACATAGATTATTTGCAAGTAAATTTCTTAATTTGCAAACATGCAGTGATTTTCTAGCTATCTTCTAGATTATTAACTGTTATATCAACTGCACTGTGATTAAAGAACAAACTGTTAACTGTTAATGATTTCATTTCTTTGCAAGTTGGAAAGATTCATTTATTTGAAAGTTATAAAGATTGTTCTACAGCTTAACACATGGTTAATTTTTGGTAGACGTTTTGTAATTATTTAAAAAGTATATATTTTATAGTTTTGGCATACATATAAATTAGGGAATGTTTATTTTGTTCTTTACATCTATACAATTATTGTCTGTTTTTTTTTTAGTGAAAGAATAATTCCAATGTGATTATGAATTTGTATAGCTCTTATATTCTTGCTAATGCTTATTTTATATATTTAAGCTACATTAATAGGTATATGCATTTGAAATAATTTTATCAGCCGGGCACGGTGGCTCACGCCTGTAATCCCAGCACTTTGAGACGCCGAGAAGGGCGGATCATGAGGTCAGGAGATCGAGACCATCCTGGCTAACACAGTGAAACCCCGTCTCTACTAAAAATACAAAAAATTAGCTGGGTGTGGTGGCGGGCACGTGTAGTCCCAGCTACTCGGGAGGCTGAGGCAGGAGAATGGCATGAACCCAGGAGGCAGAGTTTGCAGTGAGCCGAGATGGCACCACTGCACTCCAGCCTGAGCAACAGAGCAAGACTCGTCTCAAAAAAAAAGAAATAATTTTATCTTCCTGGTTAATTAAATATTTAATCATTTTGAGCTCTCCATTATTTCATTAAAAGGTACATTTTTAATATGAAGCTAATAATATTTTAACCTTTTATTAGGTTTCCATGTTATATATCTTTAACTTCTTTACTTTCAGTCTTTTCCTATCTTTCTATTTTATATATGCTTTTGGAAAAGACCCATGATTCATTGTTTTCACTAGGCCAACCATGTTATCCTTAATTTCATTATTTAATTTTTATATTAATAAAATCACCATTATATAAACGTGAGTCTTACTGTTTGCTCTCATATTCCTCCTGTTTCTTTTCTTTCTTTGTGCCTTTTAAATGATTATTTTTTACTTTGAAACATTATCTTCTCTCATAATTTGACAGTATTACTTTACTGTATTTTAGGGCTTCCTCTTGAGATTGCTAGCCAAATTCTTGACTTAACAAGTGTAATATAATTTCAAACATTCTCCTGTTTCTAGACAACACACAAGTATAGAACATTTAAAATCCATGTGCCTCCTTTTGATATTTGCTGTAGAGACAAAAGTGACTCATCCTGGATGCTCATCTGTCTTTTTGACTTCTGATTAGCCCCAATCCTGTGAATACCTCCTGATTTCTGTTTTATTTAATGTCCTTAGTATAAGAAAAAACAACCTTGATTCTATTGTGCACATCGTAGGCTGTGACACACACAGCGTTCTTGCCTGTCTGGAGGGTTGCCTTTAGTTGTCTTGCTAGGGCCCATATACCCTTTCCCTGTGGTATATAAGCCTTGAGTCAGGAGAGTAACAGTGTGGAGACCTACCTGTATTGTGGTCACTCGAGATAACACCTCTATCTTTGAGTTCCCTCAATAAGTCAACCATTACCAACAAACTGGATTTGTCTGCCTCCTTCTTTGGTTTCTCCGTGTCTTCTGCATTTGGGGGTTCCTTTGCATATGCGACCTTTTTACAGAACATGTGCTATTGGAATTTTTGTTACATATTTATTAATACTACAGGGATTTGCCAGGATACCTTGTCCAATATAGCAAGCCCTGCTTGTTTAGATATTTTCCCCAAAATTGTTCATTGCCTTTTCTTTCCTTAGAAAAGTTCAAGTGCTAATGGCTGCTAAAATGAAGGGTAATTTAATGACTGTAAGAGCTTTGCTCTGCATCAGGAGCTCTTACCCATAGAAATTCCACAGATGGGCTTTAGAAATTGTATGGACTGGGTATAAAATGAAGGTTTAACAATCTTTATCTTCAGTGCTTAGACTCTTTGTGGGAAACTGGGTTTACCACAAGCATGTAAGGAATCCCACTTAATTTTTTTGTTTTATTTTTATTGCTAAAAATATTTTCATGAGATGTAGCAGGTGTGGTGATTTCTGAGTTGCAAGTTTCTTGACGATGGAAGCACGAGGTTTACAAAGCTGAAGAAACAAATTCCCTCATTCAGTCATGACACGACCATACATATCAGCTTCACCTGGTAAAGAAAGATGAGTTCATGTCCTTTGCAGGGACATGCATGAAGCTGGAAACCATCATTCTCAGCAAATTGACACAAGAACAGAAAACCAAACACCACATGTTCTCACTCATAAGTCATAAGTGGAAGTTGAACAAAGAGAACACATGGACACAAGGAGGGGAACATCACACACTGGGGCCTGTTGTGGGGTGGGGGGGATAGGAGAGGGATGGCATTAGGAGAAATACCTAATGCAGGTGACAGGTTGATGGGTGCAGCAAACCACCATGGCACGTGTATACCTATGTAACAAACCTGCACGTTCTGCACATGTACCCTAGAACTTAAAGTATAATTTTAAAAAATTCTTTTTTTTTTTTGAGACGAAGTCTCACTCTGTTGCCCAGGCTGGAGTGCAGTGGCGCGATCTCAGCTGGTTGCAAGCTCCCCCTCCTCGGTTCACGCCATTCTCCTGCCTCAGCCTCCCGAGTAGCTGGGACTACAGGCACCTGCCACCACGCCCGGCTAATTTTTGTATTTTTAGTAGAGACGGGGTTTCACCGTGTTAGCCAGGATGGTCCCGATCTCCCGACCTCGTGATCCGCCCGCCTCGGCCTCCCAAAGTGCTGGGATTACAGGCGTGAGCCACTGTGCCCGGCCGCAAAAAAAATTCTTAAAAAGACTGCTTTGTCCTTACTAAAACAGTCAGCCATACGTAAGACCACTGCTAGGGGTTGAACAAGGTAGACATTATAATTTCAAATTTAAGTCACTCATGTTAAATGACATTTGCATTTTGATTCCTGTATATCATAATGTGTTAGAAAGTATTAATGTATGAATGAGACAAAAAGGTAAGCTGCTCATGAAATAAAAGACCTAGAAGTATACATCTTTTCTGGCTGTGAAAGCCACAAGCAGAACTATGCTCTGCACAGCACCAAAGGAGAGAGAATATCCCTTCCTACATAACAAGAGTTTTAAGTAATTGAAGCATTTAATATGATACATTTTACGACTAAATTTTTTTCAGTAGGCACAACATACTACTCTCTTAATATAAAGCATATTGTAGGGAAAATAATTATCTAGAAAACCCATACAAGTATACTGGGGAAAATAAATGAAAGGAAGAAGCTGATTTTATATGCCAGTCTCCGTTCCTCTAAGGGTAACCTAAAGATCACAGAATTTAAGATTCTACTTGTTAACTTTCTCCCAGAGAGAACAAAAAAAGTGTGATATTATATAGTCAGAATATTGTTCCTTATCCTGTATTCTATCCTCTTGGAATGAAACCTGTTTCTCTCTCCCAGTAATATATAGAATAAATGACACTATCTTCTCATCAAAGAAGATACTCTACTGTTATGCATACACGGTATATTAGTTTTCTTTCAGACATCACAGTCATGGTCTGTAAAACTGTTATTGAAACAACAGAGGTTCTGTCTAGGTCCTGCTGCTTGCCACACACAAAGCTGATCACTGAGATGCATATTGCCAAGGAAGAAGGCTTTAATCAAGTGGCAGCCAAGGAGATGGGAGCTCAGGGTCAAATCCATCTCCCAGACCCACTAAAACTAGGGGTTTATATAGCGGGGGAAGATGTAGCAAAGTGTAAGAAAACAGGAGCTAGGGAGGGACTAGGAAATAATCACAGTGCCAGAGGGGTCCCCATCTCATGGTCTGAATGGGGTAATCTGGTGAGTTTCAGTTCTTTGATACTTTTTTGAGAGGCCTGTGGGATTCTTTCCAGAGGAAGATACTCAGATAAAACAAGTATAAGACTAGAAGGATCAATTTCTATGTTTATTCAAAAAACTATCTGTGGGACTTTGGGTTGGTTTCAAAACCCTGCTCATATTCAGATATCCCTCAGAATATTTTCACAGTGGTGATAAAGCAGCTGCCCAGGTTGTATCCCCTATTCTTCAATGAGTGGATTTGAAGAGCTGAAGGATTTATTTTACAGCCACAGAGCTTCACCTGAATTTTCTTTCCTTAGAAAAGTTCAAGTGCTAATGGCTGCTAAAATGAAGGGTAATTTAATGACTGTAGAATGGGGCTAAATGATTAAAGTTTGAGTCATAGAAGATTAGTTTAATCATAGCAGGATCAATAGCAAATATAATTTAAATAAAATCCTTCATGATCTCCTAAACTCCATACCAGAAAAATGTACTATAATTGAGGTGGTGAACATATGATATATCAAATTACAAAACATAAGAAGAGATAGAATAGAAGGAAGCAGAGAAAGATGTAAATGAGGAAGAATAATGAAAAGAAAACCAGTATTTACTTCAGCTTTCCTTTCTGCAAAGCACTGTACTAAGTCCTTTTTATGCATAGTCACATTCAAAATTTATAGCTTCATTCGTATACACTTGGAGTTACTGTGAATGATTGTGAGAGCTAATATTATCACCATTTTCCAGATGAGAAGTCTGTGGTTTAGACAGCATATGTGACTTGTGTAGTGTTGTACGTAGAAGAGGATTCAAAACCAGATCTGCCTGCAGATTGCACAGGATTAACTACTATTTTATACTCTCCCTCCTTTTAAAAATGCTAAGCCAAAAGGCTCGCCTAATTCAGGTTCCAATGAAAATCTACACTTATTTTATAAAATTCATTTTGTACTAGTTATAATAAGAATATTAATTCTAATCCCTTCAGGTCAGAAATCAGGATGAGCAAATTATAAGAGGAACCAAGAGTACATTCATTTAAAAAATAAGCTACTTATTTCTCCCATGCAGAAGCCTTGTAGGTAAGCTCTCTTCTTGTACCTGTGGTCTGCAGAGCAAACCAGGGCAGATTAGGAAGCAGATTAACTGGAAGCACATTTAAAATAATCAATGTCTTCCAGATATATTGCAGTCACTTTAACGAGTGACTTCAGTTAAAAAAAAAAGAGAGAGAGAACGAGAACTGAATATATATGGCACGATCACCAGTTTTAAACAAAAACAAACCTCAAAACCAATGAAGCAGCCTCCTTTCTTTATTTGGAAAGAAGACTAGAGCCAGAATTATCCCCATAGACAATCATGGCCCACAAAATACAACTAGAAAGAGGAAATTTCTGCTTTTTATATTTTTGTTTCTTAAGCCAGGCTTATATGTATTATTACATTATGGCTTCTCCACTCCTCTGTCATAACTTCAAGATTTGGGAATCAGTCAACACAATAATTGTAGGTAAAGAATAGGAGATTAGAACACACATTTTCTCCTTTAGAATAAATAAATCTTTACCTGTCACATAAAAAATAAAGCTTCTTTAACCAGCAAAGAGTGAGTAATGCTTCAAATCGCCCCAAAACCTGCCTTTCTTTTTTTTTTCTCTCTCTCTTTAGGAACGATATTCTTTCCATTCATACTCCATCCTACTTCTGCCAGACTCTGCCTTTCCCAAGAGCCTCCTTTGTCTGAATTTTTCTCTCTCAGGACACCTTTTATCAGCTCCAGCTGTGGAAGGTACGATTTTTTCTTTATTTCATAAAGAGTTTTCAGAATAGAGAAGCTTTAATTACAACCCTTTAGAGGGTCACCTGGATTACTTAGAATTGTTGCCTGGATCCTCTAATTTCTATCCAGCCCTGCCTTTGGGGCTAGTGAACTCGAGTGGAAAAAGCAGGTGCTTTTAAACGAATCTATCTTTATAAAAATTCCTCCTATGCCATTAAAAGCTGGTGGTTGTGGGTGAGTTAAACCATCTACCCCCATTTTGAAAATGAAGGGAATGATTCCTGTGAGGTAGGGCTACTGGGAGATAACATAGTGGAAGCAGCTGCTATGATCTTGGCACATATTGGAAAAAATTGGGGGAAGCCTTGGGAGGAAAGAAATTTGAAAGCTTTGACAGGGGTTTGGGAGCTGTGGAAAAGGTGGGAAAAGAAGAGAGATTAGGATTTATTGTTTTTCACAAGAAGAAAATGCAATAACCAGTTGTGAGGGTGAGATCAATTTAGGGATTAGAATATGTTGATTACTGAAGAAAATGTTTTTAGGGCTCTCTCCTCCCAAATAAATATTCTTTGTATCTAATTCCTCAAATTGTAAATTGGCCTTCCAGCCTTAATCAGTCTGGGCTGCTATAACAAATTACTATAGACTAGGGGGCTTATGAATAACTGAAATTTATTTCTCACACTTCTGGAGGCCAGACGTCTGAGAAGAAGGTGCCAGCGGGTTCCAGTGAGGGCCATCTTCTGGGTGGCAGGTGGCTGCCTTCTCTTTGTATCCTGACATGATGGGAAGATGGTAAGAGAACTCTGTGAGGTCCCTTTTATAAGGTCATTAATCCCATTCACGAGGGCTTCACTCTCATGACCCAGTTATTTCCTGAAGGCCTCCTAACACATTAGCGGTTAAAATTTCAGCATCCGAATCTTAAAACACAAGTATTAAGTGCATACCATTTTCCTAATGCTTTTATTACCTGCCTCAGCCTGTCAGGAAACTCCTGGGGTAAAGGAAAAGCATGAGGACAGGCCAAGTACCACCTCTACTTCCGTTCCCAGGATACTCTGCTTTTTCCCCAGGAACCTCAAGCAAAGTCAGGTCCCATTTTTATAATATTCATAATTTTGTCCCCAGTGAGGGGGTATTTAGTGTATGTTTTATGCACCTTATTTAGAAATGAAAGGTAAAGTTAGGGGAGCTGGATGTCCCAACATCACCTAACCATCTGGTGACATAGATTGTAGTCAGTGTCAATGCCAGTTTGGTCTCTTTGGATAGGTGGCCTGGATCTCTCAGCTAAACACCCTTTGTGAAAGGAGGGATTCATCATTATATTGTCTTCCATTTGTATTTTTTGAGAGAAGTATACGCCCAAGACATATCACAAATTAAAAACAATGGAAGTGGTACTGGTAAAAATAACAATAATAATGATAATTTTAACAACAAAATAACAAATTATCACTAAGAAACTACTAGCTAACATCTCTGTGACAATTACTTTAGATGCATTGTTTCATGCAATTCTCATAAAATGTAAGTTTCAATATTCTTATTTTGCTAATGAGATGACTAAGGCTTCCATCAGTTAAGTGATAGTCTCAGGCTCACACAACTACTTGAGCTACTTAATGCTACTGCTGAGATTCCAGAAAAGGAGTAATTTTTCCAATACGATTCCAGCAAATTGGGCAGAGACATGATTTCTAGAACTAACACCCTAAAAACAGCAGAACGACAAAGGGATGGAGACTATTCTGACCCTTTTCTCAATGGATTTAGGCATTTTTTTGGGGTGTGTGTGTGTGTGTGTGTTTGTGTGTTTGTGTGTATTTGCTATATTTTGGACACTATGTGGTCTCGTACTTAAATGACTTACAGCAATTCTGTAATATACACATTATCAGTTCCAAATTTGCTGATGTGCCATAGGAAGCTCGCAGAAATTAAATAATTTCTCCAAGATGACTCCCATAATAAGCATAAGAAATGGAATTCAAATTAAGTCCAAATTCCCTGTGCTTTTTCCATAGTTCATGTCTTCTATGGTTGATGGTAAATTTACTCTGTAAAAGTTGAGCTCTAATTAACTATGTTTTATGTTACCTGGGAATTTGTATATATCATTTTTTTCTTTGAGTATTTTATTTTATTTAATAATTAGTAATAGCCAACCAAAGTTGTGAATGTGAAGGAATTTTGTATTTGTTAGATGAACACAGCATTATGCTGACAAAGTTATTATTGTCACTTTGGTGGAAATTTGAGAGTCTTCTGCAGTTCAACCTTTGAACACAGGTTAGTAGTATGCTGATAAATACTTAACAGTTAGATCTCTGGAAGAGCAGAAGCCTTCATTTGCAGCATGTGCCAGTCTTCCTGGTGTATATAGCTTCACCATGACCAATTCCAAGCTACCAACATAATGTCACTTAACGTGAAGTCAAGAAGAAATGTATACAATGCACTCTGGAGCTGTGGCAAGCCATCTCAGCATACCACTGACAGTCAGGCCAAGAAAGCCACAGTTTAATGAATACAAAGCAGGTAGGTAATGGAGTTATGAAGTGTTGCTAGCTGATTTTACTTAATTGCAAGCTAATATTATTTCAAAAGGAAAAAGCCAAATTTTATCCTGTAAGTCTCTTGGCATTGAACAGCACTGGCATTACGTTGCATTCAGTGTAGTTCCAATTTTGCATCATTCAACCTCAGTTTGTTCTCTCCATGGCCACATTTCTAAGATATTTTACAATTTCCTTCTGTATAAAATTCAAGAACTGGTACCAGTGCTAAATTGAACTTCTTACAGAAAGGTGAGTCACATTCATCAAAAATGACGGGCTATTTTGAGCAGGCAAACTTATTCCTTTCTTTCATTGCTCCAATAAATCATTCATTTATGGAAAAGGACTTTAAGGACACCCTAATAATTTCACTTCCCCAACTCCACTAATATCAAATCCTCAACATTGAAGGGCTAGGGGCAACTTTGTGATAAATAACATCTGCAAACAAGACATGGTTTCCAAACCACCCATGAGAACACTTGATCGGGTCAAGTATTACTGGACAGACTGTTCTGGCTCCACTGAGAAGCCTAATAATTCTGGACTGTCAACCAACCCTAGGAGAACAGTTTAATTGGGTTGGAAATGAGTTTCAGTGATATCGTTTTGAGATTAAGTCCCACATGTCTTTATTAGGTTCAGGTTTGTGTAAGGCCCTATAGATCATGTGAAATTAAATCACAGTTACATTAGCTTGACAGAATTTACACAAAAACATAATAACAGAACATATCTATCAGAGGGTGACCACAGGTTATTCCAGGAGAAACATTTCTTAGGACTGAGAAGAGTACACAGAAATGACAAGATTTTGTGAACTCCTATAATCTGAGGAGAATTTATGAAGATGACAGATCCAAGTCTGGATTTGAAATTGTACCTAGGCATAGAGAAGGAGAAGCATCCCCAAGCGAGGTGCTGAGGGGAGACAGATCTGATGATTACATCGAGGGAATACATTGGAACTAGTCTAAGAATCAACTCAGCTATCACTGATGAAAGGAAAGAACTTTTGGGGAAAAAGGGATAGAGGTCTCAAACTGAGATGTCTACATGCTGTGGGTTACGCAAAACAACACAGTAGGCCCAGCATAAGGGGAAAAAAGATCTGAATTGTGCAGCAGTGCCGTTTATTTAGTCCCAAATTTCATTGAACATTTGGTTCTTTTTTTAACTGAAAAGTTATCATTCACTTTATCATTTATTCCGGTATGGTTTATCTTTTTCTGAATAATAATATTTTCATAGCTATGATATGCTATGAAAACTTTATAAAGGATGTAATCAGGAAATGCTACATACTCATACAGATAATCAATGCCAAAGTACATGCTATAGAAGATATCATCAGGAATTTTATAATAATTGGTTTTATAATATCATCTTAACTTACTCATTTACACAAAAAATTCTCGCAAAGAAATATACCCTCTCCCCATTTCCAGACAGTTATGGCCCTCATGTTCTATTTTTGGATCTTTCAAAGTTGATAGATACCTAGATAAAGACTAATATGAGAAATATGTAAATATGAGAACTATAGAAGATTTATTTGTGAACTTTATTGAGCTTGCTGACTGTAAAAATGCCAACTTTTATTGAGTGTATTTAATAAATCAGTCATGTGCCAATAAGTTCCTTCTCTCTGGAATGAATAAAACAGACACCTAAAGGTTTTTTAAAAAATTAAAAGTTCATATGAGCTTAGTGATAAATATAGGGCAGAAAAGTAACGAAAAAAAAAAAAATATTGCCTGGTACTTGAGAATAGTATTTCTGGATATGTGTTTTGATGCTCTAAGAACTCTTTCACAATTAAACATGGTAAAATTGTAACAAATATTGGTTGAGCTTATTGATAGATGATAAATTTGCCATAGATCCTTCCAGTTGTGATCTAGGCACACGCTATGAAAACTCTGCAGAGGATATAATCAGGAAAAGCTACCTACTCATGTCATCAGTGCCCAAGAACACGCTTCACGTCCTCCAAACAGAAGAGTATTTTTACTCTTTGTATTTATAGCTACTCTAGTGGTATGCCATTTTAGTCTTGATTTTGTAATTTTTTGTCAGTCATATGTACTGTGACATCCCACTCTACTGCTGCCCTTTTCATTTCATTTCTCTTAAAATTGTATTGTATATTTATGAACATAATCTGTTACATCGAAATAAAATATTAGTCACTTTTTCTTTATAATCAGAGACTGTGTGTCCAGTTTTATTAATCTTTATATACTCCATGTGGTGAAAACGTCCTCTATATTATCCTCTCTTAGGATTTACTATTTTTAACTTTCACATAAAAATCTAAAAACCACCTGAAATTAATATGCTTATACTATGAATAGAAACAATTATCTCTCTGTCTTTCTCTCTATGAATAGAAGCAATTATATATTATACTATGAATGAAAACAATTTCTCTTTCTTTGTCTCTCTCTCAGATATACAACTCATGAAGTAGAATTTATGGAAATAACTGTCTTTCTGCCACCCTCCTGTTATGCCACCTGTATCATTTCATTGATCAATATAAGCCAGGGTCTGCTTTTAAGCTCTCTATTTTGTTCTCTTGGATGGTTTGTCTATTCTTGCACAATTAATCACTATCTTCATCACTGCAATCCTCAAATAAGTCTCAATTCTCCAAAATTTCAGTTTATCTTCAATATTGCATTAGCTATTATAAGATCTTTGAATATTTACAATTTATTATTGGCTTATCAATTTCAACAGAAAAGCTTCTACTTGAATTTTTCTTGAGATTGCAGCAAATTTATAGATGAATTTGAAGATAATTTGCTTCTTTACATACTGTCTTTCCCTCCAAAAATAGTTTTCTATAAATTTAGGTTTATATTGATTCTCTCTCAAGAATGTTTTATAATGTACTCTCTCTAGATTTGTCTCTTCTTTTGTTGCAGTTTTTCTTAGGTATTCGATTCATTGGATTATTGGACCTGTTCAGATGTATTTAGGACTTAAATGTTAAAGACATTTAACAGTTTTGAAGAAAATTTAGATGAATATCTTTATGACTAATGATCTAGAATGATTTCTTATACATGACAAATACTATAAAATATCAGTTTAAAATAGAATACTTGAAAACATTAAAATAAATTTAATTTATAAAATGACATCAGAAATTCAGTGAAAAATTGGTCTACAGTGAGACATTATTGACAATATTCATAACTCACAAATGTAAATAATTCATGTATCAATCTGAAAGAAAGAAATATCTCAATTTTAAAACTGGCCAAAGTCATATGCAGACATTTAGCAGACAATAAAAAACAAATGACCTATACACATATGGCAATGCTAAACCTCATTAATAATAAGTCAAATGCAAATTACAACCAAATCAGATATAATTATGCAGTATTTAATTATCAAACAATAAATGTCTGATAAAACCAAGTGATGGTGAAGACATATGGCAAGGGGAATATTCATACACCACTTGTGAAAAGCAAATGATAAATAACTGACAAATCACTATAAAACCATTCACATTGTATGTTAAGGAAGAATGTAATTCTGCAATTACACTCTCAAATACATACTTAACATAGCAATTTTTGTTTTTATTTGTTTGTTGTTTAAATTGAGGGTTACTACAGATTATTTTGTGAAATCATTTTGGTGAGTCATACTCGGAATTATTGAAAATGAAATAGGACAGCAAATAAAAGATCCATATTCACCTAACATTTTAAAGGAAAAGGCTTCAGTCATAAACATATTTTTAGGAAGAGGCAATCCACTTTGGGCCCTGGTGTTCCTGAGCATACTTGCTGGAAGTGCCAGGAATTTAGAACTCTCACCTTCTAGGCCATTATTCAAGATTGTGTTTGCAGGGAACAGTCTTGAGTGATGAAGGAATGTCTCCCCCAAGACAAAGTGCAAGCTTACTACAAAGCAGAGATCACCTGAGCTCAGTGTTACTCTCTTCTAACACAGCCCACTGTGTATTCAGACATCCACCATGGACTCCTTTGTGTCATGCTTCTGGGATTTGAGGGTATGAGAAATTGACACCAGGAAATGTGAAGCTCTGATTGCTGCTTTTGCCACGAGTATTGAAATCCTTTGTCCCTGACTTGGAAATTTTATGTCTTCTACTGGGATCTATGAAATAATAACAGACTGGGTAATTAGCTTGCAAGTAGGACAATATGCTACACTCTGCACAGTTCTTCACATTATTTTTCTGGTCACAATATGAAATTTTTCTAGTTGTGGGTCACTATCAAAAAGCTTCAAAGACATTTCCCTAGACAACTCTCTTGCACATAAGAACTATGAGACATGTAAAATACAATGTACAATAGTGTTGTTTGTAATAACTAAAATAAAACAAAACAAAATCTGAAAACAACACAGATGGTAATCATCAGGAGGACCGATAAATAAATTGTAGTATACCCACCCAGTGCAACACTGTACAGCAGTGAAAATAACAAACTATCACCACATGCAACAAACATTTGGATCATGAAACAGTACTGGGCAAAATCACACCAATAACTGAAGGCTACCAACAGTATGATACCACTTTAAGAACTTTAAAAATATGGGCAATTAAGCGTATTTTGCTTAAGACTGCATATATGTGAGCTAAAATTGTAATGTAGGAAATAGCAAGAAAATTGTATATTCAGGATAGTGGTTAGTGCTAGAAAACAGTCAGGGTCACGTGATTGGAGTAAGTATTAATATTTAGGGAGCTTAAATGAAGATTGTGTATACAGTTCATTAATTGTCCACAATGTAAAAATACAAAATACATACTTTCATATGTCAAACATTATTTCATTAATCAAATATTATTTGATAAATTAAACAAAATATGTCCCAAATCCTGAAATACTATGATCCAGAGTTGGAAAAAAAGAGTGAGGAAATTATGAACACTAACAATAACAAAAATTATTTCAATCTTTATTACAATTGCCACCAGTGGTGAGTAAAATAATTTAATTTCAGACTGCATTAGTTTTTTCTACATGAAGCACTGATTGTTAAAAAGTATTTTTAAGTAATTGGTTTTATGTTAAATTTCATTTTCTTTTGTGTAAGTGGAAAATTGAAAATAACGCCAATAAATTCAGATTCTAAAACTGATATTTGTTCATAATTTGGGACTTAATATGAAACACCCCACCATCATTTTTTTTCATTGAAAAGAAGCTCAGGGAGTATTATATTTAAGCCTCTACTCATAATTTAAGAAAGCAGCCACAGGAATATAGAGAAAATATTTGAGAAGTTGAAAGCTAAATAAATCAGTCTGTATATGCATCATGCTGAATGAAATATAAAATAAAATTAAATTCACAGAGAAAGCCCCAGTTTTCAAGTGTTGCTAGTTGTCCTTGGCTTCCATGCCACAAAGAGAGATTCAAAATTACATTGAGGTATGAAGGCATTCACTTTCTTGACAATGAAGCAAAATTTCTAACTATGGTATCATATGACCAATGAACTGTCTAAAAGGAGAAAAATCTTAAAATCATTATTCAAGCATTACCCTTATTTTACTGCATGCATTTGTTCATAAGAGTTAAAGTAAATGCACAGAATTACTATTCATTGTCCATTTATAAAAATAAACAGATAAAGAATAGTAATAAAAGATATATGATCGTTCTACTTTGTCCATACCATTGTATGCAATTTATTCCTAATTCTGTTTGTACGTGTGGGGAGGATGGAGTCTTATTAAATCTATGGCTTCTAGTCTCATGATTACTTCTTCACGATGTATTCCATATGCCATATGGCATTTGTAATTTTTACTCCATTAAAACTCTTTATTTTTCTGGCTTTTCAATGGTTCCATCACTTTCCGGGGAAGCCAAGTCTATTTTGTTTGCAGAAATGTCACCTCAGCTGAAAACCTCTCTGAACAAAGGTATTTGTGTGGCCAAAAGCTGCATGGTCATGGCTGGATTCCTGCATCTTTAGGGTTGGCAGCAAACAACCTGCTCACTACCCACACTCTTTCCTGGACCTCCACACTGCAAATTTGGCCAGTCTTTCTTGCTGTGGAGAAAGAAGCAAGCCACAGTTACTTTACAACCAGCAATTACCCTCCGGGTTTCAGAAATGAGCTTCCCCTTCTTTTTCGAAGCAAGACTGCCTTACTCTCAATAGGATACGGGGAAACTGTTAAAAAGGGGAGAATGTGAAGCCAGTGGGAATGTGCTATAGCCCTAAATTAATGCTGGAATTGGCTCCAACCTGCTGAAGGAATTTAAGGGTTCTCAAGGCCTGGATACAATGTAGCAGAAATAGAGCAAAAGCCAAAATAGTAGGATTCCAGATGGTAATGTTGAAATAGCTCCGAATAGAAAAGTCCACCATCTCTGCACTTGCTCGATTCCTCTTACTAATAAGAGCATTGTACAAATGATTAACCATGCTATTTCTAGAGAAGGAAGAAACATATAGCATTAAGTAGTGATATAGTACATGCAGACACATTTTCCTAGCTATCACGTGTTAATATTTACAGCCCAGGATGCCCTCCTTTCAAGTAGCAGGTTTGGTAATAATGTATATAGTAAGTTAAGCACAGCCTGCATTCTGCCTGTACTCTTTTCTATGGAGAGTATTACTTGGATTTTTCTACCCAACTCTTTTGTCATTTTAATTCCTCCAGGAGGGTACATTCTTAGGGAGATCACAGTAAATACTGTCCTAAATCCCCATGATATTCTGTGTGGCCATAGCTTTCTATCTTCTGACCACCTCTATCACCACTTTTCCAAAAGAGAATGACTGTCAGGCTCAGGTGTCTTACTTTCCTACATTGCCACTGCTCCTCATGTTGATTTTCCTCTCTATTCTCTTAATTGAAAGAGTAGAGATTAAGATAGTGGGCTATGGACTAAACTAGGCTGAAGCTCTCAAAAACTGTTTGTCAGCTAAAATGTGAACCCAGGTCAGCTCGTGAAGGTCTCTGAGATCTAACCTCCTCCTCAGAAAAGCACTTGCCTCATCCTCTGATTGTGAAGATTAACTGAGCTGATATGCATAAAACATCAACCAATGACTGGCACAGAGAACTAAGTTGATTCATGGTATTGATGATGGTGAAAGCAAGAAAGAGGCAGAAGATAGTAATAAGAAATATAATAAATGTTATTATAAATCAAATGAATTTAAAGGTCTCTCAATATCTTTAGATCAATATCAAAATGTTCTTGATAAACAAAATGTTTTTAAGTATCAAAATGTTTTAAAGTCAAGCTCTCTGGTTCTCTGCAGCCACACCCTTTGAACACCCAACTTCTCCAAGAGCATAAAGTCCAGCCTGATGGAATGCATTTTTAACTGTGAGAAGAGCTATGCATGATTGAGATCATATCAGAATGTGTCTTGCCAGGCATGAGAATATCCAGATTATAACCCAGGAAAATGACAAAATACTACTAATTTAACACTGGAAAATGGGAGGGATAAATTTTACAATCAATAAATTATCTTCAAAGACATTTTTTAACCATCATGTCTTTTTTAAAAGAAAGTAGACTTGAGAAAAGAAACTACATATAGCATTAGGAGAAATAACTAATGTAGATGATGGTCTGATGGGTTCAGTAAACCAACATGGCAAGTGTATACCTATGAAATAAACCTGCACTTTCTGCACATGTATCCCAGAACTTAAAATATCATAATAAAACTCTTGCACAAGTTAATTCACTCTCATGAGAACTAATCCAGTCTTTCTATGGCAAGAACTCACTCCCTATCCAGAGAATGACAGTAAGCCATTCTTGAGGATCCACCCTCATGACCCAAACACCCCTGACATGTCCCCAACACAATCACACCCAGGATCAAATTTCAATGAGTTTTGTTGGGGACAAGCAAACCATATGCCAACCACAGCAGCTGAAAAATGTAGTATAGTTTTCAGGAAGACAGCATTTGGGACTTTGATTACCAGTCTGAAAACGTTGGGCATCATTCTTTTACTAATGCGGACTTATTACATATTTTTGAGTTAAGAAGGTGAATTAATTTGAAGGATGGTTCAAGTGATGTAATCCCTGTATGTAGAAAATTGGAAGTGGGAGACAAGTGATTTAAATTTACAAACGTTAGGGCAGAAGGTTGCGATACAAGGTTTTTATGGAAGTAATTTCAACAAATCTGGAAAATAATCTGACACGGAACTAATGTCTCCTTTATTCATCTGTGAATGATTTATTAAATATTTACTCCGTGCCAGACCCTGAGCTAGATACCAGGGATAAAATAGTCCATTCTTTATGTACTGCATACAGCTGTAGTCTAGTGGGATTGGAGGGTGGAGAGAGACAATAAATTATTACTGTAGTATCTAATTAAATTGTGATAAATATTGCAAAAATGATAGAAATTAATAAATGAATATAGTAGACCAGCCACGATCTCTCAGAGTAAGTGAAATTTAAGCTCTGTGTGAGTGTGTGGTTTACATGATTTAGAAGATACTCATAGATAATTGAGGAAAAAAGTGTATAAAGGAAAGCCATGTGTGGTGGGAAATAGAAGTTTAGGGTTGGAGCCACCAACTGGGGACACCAACTAATACCCAGGTGCATATATATATTAGTTAGCTATAAATGAGGGGCAGGGAATGAAGGTAGAAATGCAAAGAAAGTTGAAATGGTTTCAGACAACTCTGATACAGTGTAGACTATTTTAGTGCTTCTTTAGATGAGATCCAAGCCTCACTTGGATACTACACAAAGATATTTCTTACAAAGATTTCTAATGTACAGTTGTCCTTTGCTTTTAAAACGTGTGCTTTTTTCTCTTAATTTTGGTATGCTGCTAAATTGCAATTATATGTTTATATGGCTGAAGTTGTCTCTGGACTATTAGTTCCTTGAGAATGGAGTGTATTTATTTATTATTTTCCCTCCTTCTTCCTCACAGATTGAGAAACAGAGCAGGAGCTCAATAATTATATGATGAAAAAGAAAGGGTACAGAAATGAACAATGAATGAGTACTTTTATGTGAACATGCACAAGGTTCTTGCAGTACAGAAAATGATGCAAAAGGCTGGGTGCGGTGGCTCACACCTGTAATCCCACCACTTTGGGAGGCCGAGGTGGGCGGATCACCTGAGGTAAGAAGTTCGAGACTAGCCTGACCAACATTGTGAAACCCTGTCTCTACTAAAAATACAAAAATTAGCCGGGTGTGGTGGCACACACCTGTAATCTCAGTTACTCAGGAGTCTGAGGCAGGAGAATCACTAGAAACTGGGTGGCGGAGGTCGCAGTGAGCCGAGATCACGCCACTGCATCCCAGCCTGGGCAAGAGGACAAGATAGCAAGACTCTGTCTCAAAAAAAAAAAAAAAAAAAAAGAAAAAAGAAAAAGCAAAAGAAAAAAGAAAAGAAAATGATGCAAAAATCTTGGAAGCATGAGAAAGCGTGATGTATGGCAAGAGTAAAGTGTGACATAGAAAGGTGGTGGGAAGCAAACCAGAATGGTTGAATCAGGGACATATAATGCAAAGCCCATCATGCCTTATTAAATAACTTAAACTTTCTCCTGGAGGAAATGAGAAGTCATCAAAAATGTTATAATGTTACAAGGACTTGAAAAAAAATTGTTGGGAATACGAAGGACAACTAGTAAATGGGGGAACAAAAAGCTATTTCAACATTTCAGGTGAAGAATAAACTCAGGTATACCTTGTCTGTGTGAAAATAAAATTTCTGTTTCAAGAGAATTCTTTAGACAATCAGAATCTATAAAGCCAGAGAAATGCCTCCAGAAGGCAAATCCACTAATATGTCCCTTGTGATATATACTGTGAAGTAGTGAGAGGAAATCCTACAAAGGTTTTCATTGTTGCGTTTGTTTTCCAAACATCCATGAGCCGACTCCCCCATCAGATGTGGCTCTAGGAACTTCAGTGATGATAAATCAACATCACAAAAACAGCTATGGACTATACATAAAAGAATGGGTGTAATTGAGTTCCAGTTTCAATAAAACTTTATTAACAAAAAGAACTGGTCGGCCAAATTTGATCCATGGGTCATAGTTTGCCAACCCAAGATCTGGTAACTTATTGTAAGAACCAGTGTTTGAGCTATTCAGGTCAAGGTTATGAAGAGTAATAAAATCCCCACCAAAGATGTCTCAGCATTCTTTTGCACATCATGCAATTCCGTTACTAATAGATTATTATTTGGGCAAGAGAAAAATAATGCAAGTGAGGCACATATTGAAATTTTTAATTTGATATTCCCAAGGTCAGTCACCTTAGGAATCTGATGTTGCTTAACATTGAGCCCCTCAGATTACACTGATGTGAAATATCTGCTTACAATATCTGCTTAATAACTGCATATTTTTTCAGCCACCATGCCACTGTTAACAGCTCCTTGCCCATCCAAAAACCTAGAATAGCTGGATTAGTTATAGTTCTCCTTCTGAGAAAAAATAGGATATCTATCTATCTATCTGGAAAGAAATTGGGGAAAGGAGAGAGAGATACATTTCTCTGGCATGTGTAATTGTGAAGACTGAGAATTTACACGACTTGTCATCTATAAGCTAAAGATCCACAAAAATCCATGGTCTAATTCAGTTCAAGCTCGAAGGCCTGAGGACCAGGGGCACTGATTATGTAAATCTCAGTCCAACTTCAAAATAAGATGAAATGAGGTATCCCAGCTCATGGAGCAAGGCAGAATAAAAGGAGGTGAATCCCTCATTTCTGTGATTGTTTCGTGCTCTTCAGGCCCTCAACAGATTGGATGATGCTCCCTGCACTGGGGAGCACCATCTTCTTTACTGAAACCACTGATGCAAATGCTAACCTCATTTGGAAACATCCTCACAGGCACACCTAGAAAAAAGGTTTATTTTGGGCACCCCATGGTGTGGTCAAGTTGACACATAGAATTAACTATTACAGCAGTTTGTCTACTGACTATATAATTATTTGATGACTAAGGAAAAGTCTTCAGGCTTCCCCTTCTTGACTTCTTTCTATTTCCCCTTATATAAAACCATTTCACTGTGCTTCTTTTCAGCTGGATTTTACCCCACTACCAAGACCCTTGACTCTGAAATCTCATATGAGATTTAAGTTTCACTCTATGATGGAATATTTCCAATAAATGTCTCCTTTGAATCTCTTATTTGAGGACTTTCATTGCTCATCATGGGGCCCAGTTCAAGGTCCCAGAATTTAAGCCTGAACAAATACATGTGCTCTAGAGGGTAGTTCAGATTTTTATACCAATGTATAGCATTCGTTCAGGTAATGATTTATAATAATTATAAGTAAACTATTATAATAGGATTATAACATTCAATTATTATTGTGATTGAATGTTTATTTTGTGTTTAGTATGTGTACATGGGCCCTGTTTCCATTCTTTAATAATAGTCTTTTGGATTGCTTTGCTTATTGTATCTTCACATTATGTATGTATGCATATGCACATGTACACAAACACATACTTATATATTAATATAGTTTTATCCCCAAGCACTCCCTACTTACAAAGGAAAACTCATCTTTTACATCTGGATTTGTAAGGAAGCTAAATTATTCACTAAGATGTTTTGACTTCTTCCTTATGAATTCTGGAGTTTTCTGGGAGTTCAGTCAATGTTATGGAATGTTTAATTTTTAATCAGTTATTTAGACCCAGGATTGATAGTTTTTAACATCATCAACTAACAGTTCTTCTGGAAGTTTTGTCCATGTTTTCTGCATCTCTTCTTCATCACTCTCTTTTATTATCCTGAAGAGCAAGTATTATTTTTCATTTTATGACAGCTCTGCTACTTCTATCAAAGAACAATCTTTGTCATTTCTCACTACCTATCTTCTTCTTCGCTGATCTCTTGCTCCCTCTGAATCAAAAACATTCCTTAGATTTATGGACACTTCTTGTACAGTGTTCTTTTTATTTTGTTGCTTGGATCTTTACTCACTTTGGTTCGAGTATCTTCAGCTTCATTTTGTTTTTTTTCCAGTCTCCCAGTCTTTGAAGTTTCAGTCTGTCTATTAGTCTTTTTTCACTATATGCTCTTTATTCACTGGTAGATGAGACTAACCCATTCATTTTTCTTCCTAAGTAGAGAGAATTCTCCTTTGCAATAGATGACCAATTTTGTTCCATGTATTTTTCTCATATAGTCTTCAAATAATAAATGATTAAATTTTTCACTTACTGAGGGCCTACTATGTGTCAATAGTATTTAAAAATAAGGTTAATCCTCACAAAACCATAAAATTGATATAATTTTTCATATAAGTGAATAGTAGCTCAGATAGATTAAGAAGCCAAATATTCTACAACAGGCCCTTGATTCATTCTCAAAATATTTATTTCACTATTTCCATATTCCAGGTACTGGGTCAGATGTTGGGAACATAGCAGAGAATAAGACTTTTGAAGTCTATCCTCTCGTGGGGCATTATGTAGGACATAGTAAGTAAGTAGACGTGCATTGACATATAAAGTAATAAGAAGGATTTAAGCATATAAATAAATACATAAACTGATATCCTCAATGAGGAAAACAAATGTGTATTTTGATAACTATAACTGGGTGTGGGGTGGTTGGAATAGCCCTTACGGAAGAGATGGCATTTTAGCAGATACCTAAAAGGACAGATGGAGTTAGTTACTAGAAGTGAGTGGGAAGAGGCTGGGTGTGGTGGCTCATGCCTGTAATCATAGCACTTTGGGAGGTCAAGGAAGGTGGATCATGAGGTCAGGAGTTCGAGATCAGCCTGGCCAACATAGTGAAACCTCCTCTCTACTAAAGATACAAAAAATCAGCCTGGCGTGGTGTCAGACACCTGTAATCCCAGATATTCGGGAGGGTGAGGCAGAAGAATGTGTTGAACCTGGGAGGTGGAGGTTGCAGTGAGCCAAGATCATGCCACTGCAGTCCAGCCTGGGTGACAGTGTGAGACTCTCTCAAAAAAAAAAAAAAAAAAAAAAAAAAAGAAGAAGAAGAAGTGAGTGGGAAGAGCATTCCAAGCCCAGGAATGCGATGAAGGCAATGATATATGGTAGGAAAAGTTGTATGTGTGTTTAAGGAACAGCATATATTCAATATTGTTAGAGTATGAGTGGTATGAGATAAGGTAGGAAAAGACCAAACTGACACGACCCAAAGGGCATAATCTTTCACGTCTTTCAAGTCCATGTTGTTTTCCTGACACAGCAATAAAATAGCCCTAAACACTCCATTGCATTTACTGGTATTTGCTATTATATCAACACTGTCTCAGGTCTCAGTCCTTATCTAAATAGTTCACACCCTTGCTGAACTCATTTCAAATGCTGTATTTATCCTGATGACTTTCCAGTGTTTTCTATAGCATGGACCTTTCCTTTCAACTCCAGAACTGCACACCCCAGATGTACTAGACATTTTCACTTGAATGTTTAATAAACACCTCTCAAACACAACTCGACCAAAGTAAACACCAACTGCTGAGTTCCTAACAGGCCTGGGGTTTGCATTTACCCCACTTATAAGCAAAGAAATTAGCTTGTACTCTTTAATGGATGTTATCAGAAGACACAAAACTCTTGGGTCAGAGATAAAAGACTTTATTACTATGACACCACAAACAGTATTAGCATCAATATATTAGTATGGTTTTCCCTTGCCTTCCAGTCCTATAATGTTAGGGGGCCAGGATGGATGATACACTTGCAGTGGATTTTCATTGCTGCTGAACACTACCGGCTTTGCATAATCTACTCCTTTTATAGCTTGCAAGTAGGCAAGGTTGCTCTTTGTCCTTGAAGGAAACAGTATCTCATCTTTCACTATTCTCTCCGCAAACTCATGAGGAATGGCCCAGATAAAAAGCAGTTAAGCCCTTGCATTCTTGGCATACTGGCAAGATAGGGACTATCTCACTCAATACTTCCATAAAATAGGTGTAAGGTGGCTGATGTCATAGAGGAATGGGGAGAAGGGAATAGATCTACAGGCTGCTACCATAGCTGTTTACAATAAAGGTAGTTTTGTGGCACTTATACTCAGGTAGAAAATATCAGCAGTGAACTAGTTTAGACTCAGGTCCTCATCCTCAACCTTCTGGGTAGGCTGATGGCTGCCTGGATTGGAAAGGCCTGGGAATCTAAGCCAAAGTTTAGATGCCTCCCAGTTTTATTCTCCCATGCATATCCCATAGTTGCTAGATTCCCTCTAATGCAGATATTTCTTTTCTTTTTTGAAATTCTTCAACTCACCAAAGAGAAAAAAAATGGACACCATTAACTGGGCCACTATCCCAAGTACCCAGACCTCCCTACTCACACACACCTTGTTTGCTCTTCAGGCAGCCTCTTAAAATGGGTGATCATTCATCTGTGAGCAAAATGGTGGCTCCTCACTGCTGTCCCATTCCAATCAATCACAAAATCAGCTTCTGTACCCTTTCTTCTGGAAAATAAAATTTTACAGGGTCTTCATCTGCTGTTCTTCTTAAGATCGTCTTGTGAACAAGGATATTATCTGTTTTATATCCTTATATGTAGAGGGCTTCATACCCATCTCCACTGTCAAACCGTGAGACAGTGCCCAAGCAAGATATGGGTGCCAGCATGGGCTAATTCAATGGGGCTATGGGCTGAGTTGTGGGGGTTCCTAGCCACTACTGCAGCACATGGGTCCCCTGGCCAGAGCCTGGCTCAGTTCCTGCTTTCTGTAACTCCCCCATACTCAAGAGACTCCACATCATTATTGTTCCTGACCCCAGCTGGTAAAATGGGCCTGTTCATTCCCTCATGCCCCTGTTTTCCCACCATGCTACAGCTGGCCAACTAATATGCTTGTATTACTTACTTACATAGTTTGTTTACAGCCCATCTTTTTCCAGTAGAATCTAAGTCAGTGGTCCCCAACCCTCAGGTCATGGACCAGTACCAGTCCATGACCTCTTAGGAACCAAGTAGCCTAGCAGGAGGTGAGTGAGCTTTGCCTCCTGAGCTCCAGCTCCTGTCAGATCAGCAGTGGCATTAGATTCTCATAGAAGCATGAACCCTGTTGTGAACTGCACATGCAAAGGATCTAGGTTGCATGCTCCTTATGAGAATCTAATACCTGATGATCTGTCACTGTCTCTCATTCCCCCCAGATGGAACTGTCTAGTTGCAGGAAAACAAGCTCAGGGTTCCCACTGATTCTACATTATGATGAGTTGTATAATTATTTCATTATATGTTACAATGCAGTATAATAGAAATAAAGTGCACAATAAAGGTAATGTGCTTGAATCATCCTGAAACCATTCCCCCACCCCAGTCTGTAGAAAAATTGTTTTCCACAAAATTGTTTCCTGGTGCTGAAAAGGTTGAGGACCACTGATTTCAGCTTTGTGAAGAAAAATTTTCAATATTATTGAATGGATGAATATATGAAATTATTCATTTGTTTGTCTGCTGCCTGCCCCACTAGAATTTAATCTCTGTTAGAATAGGTAGTTGGATGATTTTATTCACCGCTGTACCCCCCATGCCTAAAACAGTTGGTAAATTATAGTTATTCTACAAACATACACTGAATACATTTATTGAATGGCTGAATGAACTTCTAACTAAATAATCTCTCTATAGAATGGTTAATTTTCATTTAGGCATTTTGCTAGTAACTTAAAAAATTAAGTTTATTTTGGAAGAGGTGATTCATTTATTGATTCAACAGGATTTGTTGAATACTTGTTATTTGCAGGACCTATATTAGGGGTTCATCTCTCAAAGTTTTTAGTGAAGTATACTAAAAAGACTAACTCAAAGAATGCCCACTGAGTGTGGCAGAAACTTCTGGTACTTGACAAAATCCTATATTTCTTTCTTCTTGGGCTGGAAGACTCCACTCTCCAGTTCTCCAGCAGTGATGTGTAGTACCGGAAGTGTTTTGTGACCACAGGAAGGAGGCTGAGGTGTGGCACTGGAAGTGTTTTCTCACCAGTTGAAGGAGGCTGAGTTGTGGCACTGGAAGTGTTTTGTGACCAGAGGAAGGAGGCTGAGGTGTGGCACTGGAAGTGGTTTCTCACCAGAGGAAGGAGGGTGAGGTGTAGCTCTGGAAGTTATTTTTTCACCAGAGGAAGGAGGCTGAGGTGTGGCACTGGAAGTGTTTTTTACCAGAGGAAGGAGGCTGAGGTGTGGCGCTGGAAGTGTTTTTTCACCACAGGAAGGAGGCTGAGGTGTGGCACTGGAAGTGTTTTTTCACCAGAGGAAGGAGGCTGAGGTGTGGCACTGGAAGTGTTTTCTCACCAGAGGAAGGTGAGCCAAGGGGTTGTGCCCTGATAACCATGGCCCACAAAATCCTCCCATGTGCATCTGCATGTCCTCTTTTTTTTTTTGGCTCTGGCTTCCAGGAAGGCAGCAACACCCAGGGAAATTTTGTGAGCTTCACCTAGAAGATGAGAGATCCTTAGTAATATTTAGGACCTGAATGAAAAGATGAAGAAGAGATTCTTGGCAAAACTACTTTTCTTAGAACTGACCTTAGAAATTACTTTTGGTTCAAGCACTTAGATATTTTTGCAGCCATTCTGTAAACCAGTTAGTGTACTCTTTCACAGAAACTCTTCTCTAAAATTTTACTCAATTTATTTTTTTTTGTCTCTACAGATTGTGTCACCCACATATGGGAAGATTTTGTTGCCTCGATCAAATACTAACTCTTACTTCCTTCCTCTCTTCCTCTGATAACCTTAGGTCGTGTTTCTTAAAGAGGTTTCCACAGTTCACAACCTTGTGAAAGATTCTACACAGCACCTCTAGCACCTGCATCAAAGACTTTCCATGAGGCATACCCAGGTGTTCTCAAAACCCCGGAAACACATATATGAACATTCTCAGCATGTTCTGAGCCTCAGGGGAACACGCACAGAGTGGTTTGTGAATGTCAGATGTCAGGAGAAGGTGTCTCATTCTCTTTCCCTTTCCTATTGTTTCTTACTTCAGAATCAAAACAATTTATAAATCTTTTTTCTAATGTTGTTTTCTCCCATTAATCCTGCCAGACCTGGTTCTACGTGGGATGCCCTTTTCTATGGGGCATAGCTAGGAATAATTAAATACAACACTCTACTCCAAATCCCCTTTCACTCTGACAATCAAGGCTCTGATCCTTCCCAAGCTTTTTTATATGCTCCTCTTTTTTCCTTGAGATAATTTGCTCCTCAGTGCTTCTTACAAATATATTTTTATCCAAACAGCCATGCAAGTTTACCACACACACACATACACACACACACACACACACACACACACACAAAGAGGAGATTGACTCTCCAAACCAGAGCTCAAGGCTTAAGCTTAGCCTTGTTATATAGATTAGCTATTGAATTATGGCCAGCACTTTGCTTGTCACTAGACCATATGCCAGCCAAATACTATGGAAAGGAATTTGTAGGTAAGGAAACAAAGAGTAAAAGTGTTGAGTTTTCAATATTTGTTTAGGTATGTTGGTTTAGTCGTGTGTGTGTCTGCGTCTGTGTTTCTTCCATCCTATTTGCAATAATGCTACCTACTTCTATTTACTTTGCAGAAATTTTTTAAAACCTATTCACTTAATCATGACTATATAGAAATCTACTATTTACATTTTCACTTTAATAAGGAAGACATGATAAAATAAAGTTTCTATTAGGCCCTTTTAGCTATAGATTCAATGTGATACACAGGGAGAGAATACGAATTTTTTAATCAGTTCTGTGGCCTAAGATGAAATTAGTAAATAAGTTAGTAAATAAGATATTTCTGTATAGAGCAGAAGTAGAATCATAAACGTGTTCATATAAATTCCCTGTTAATATATAGCCTCTTTCAGAATTTATTTCTCTAATTCTTAAGTAAGAATATTAGTTCATTTTGTATATAACAAGGCTTAAACATAACGTATGCAAAATAAAATCTTATTAAGTACTCCATAAATAAAAATTTACTTTGTAAATAAAGAACGAACTTGGACTCTGTGCTTTGGGGAGATGACTTAGTCCCTCCTAATTGCTAGTTGACACCTCTTTAAAATGAGAAGAACAATAATACCTATCTCATGAAGTTGACATACGCATTCCAATATACCAGTTGAATAGTTATTAAATTAGATAATCATTACTATTACTGGAAATTAGATTATTTTTGCAGACATATGTTAAAAGTCTGTCATCACCTTCAGCCTAAAGCATTTTGTTCTTTTTTCCTTTTCCCTTTTTAAAATAAGCACTAAATATTAAAATGCCTGAATTCTTTAGTATTTTCATCATTTTTAAAAAATTTTATCTTGAAGTAATTTTAGATGTATAGAAATAGTGCAAGATAATAGAGTTCCAGTATATCATTTACCCAGATTCCTCTAAAGAGATTACAGAAACATGGTACATTATCAAAACCAGAGAATTAACATTGATATACTTTCATGAACTAAGCTAGAAGCCTGATTTGAATTTCCTGTGTCTTCACACTAGTGTTCTTTTTCTGTATCAACCTGGATCACATATCGCATTTAATAGTCATTTTTTTTTTAGTTTCCTCCAGTCTATAAGGAAACTAAATATCGCATTTGATAGTCATTTTTTTTTAGTTTCCTCCAGTCTATAAGGAAACTAAATTTTCATTTTCTTTGTCTTTCATAACCTTAGCACTTTTGATAACAGTCAGGTATTTTGCATAATGTCATTCATTCCTTTTGTGTTTATCATGATTACATTGAGTTTTTTGTGTTTTTTTCAAAAATGCCACTAAAATAATGTTTTACCCTTTTTATTGCATTATATCAGGAGGAACGTCATGTCAATATATCTTCAAACTGGTGATGTTAACTCTAATAAATTGGTCACTTTTGTGTCTGCTATGTTTCTCCACTGTAAAGCTATTGGTTTTCCTTTTGTAATTAATAGGAATCTTGCAGGGAGTTATATCTTGACTATGCAAATATCCTGTGCTCCATTATACTTTTGCTCAATACATTTAGTTTCCATGAATGATTCTTGCCTGCAACTATCATACCACGATGCATGCCCAAGGGTAATTATCTGTTTCTGTCATTCTTTCCACATTGCTTAATTGTGATTGTATTATAAGGAAGAGCTGTTGCTTCTTCCCCACCATTTACTTATTTATTCAGTTGTTTATTCCTATCAGCACAGACTCATAAATATTTTATGGTTCATATTCCAATACTATCATGATTTATGTTGTTACTTCAAATTCTTCCAGTTGAGACTATTGAAATCTTAAGTTGCTTCCTGTGTCCCTTTTAAATGCCTCCATCATCGTTTGAACACTTCATTACTTTCTTGCACCAGAAGAAGTTCCAACCTTATCTTATATTTTTCTTCCCAATCCATTTCTTCATAAAAGATCCCATCCTTTAAAAAAAATGGCATTTAGAAATCAAGATCTTGTTATTAAGTGTGCTTATTGCTACTTGGGCAACAATATTGTGATACTGTTATATATAATATGCATCCATACACACTTTTACAGATATATATTAATGTATGCATGCACACATCAATATTTATTTTTCTACCATTTATCTACGGACATATGCAAAATCCATGACTTTATGTGATATAAATTCCAATCCAGCACTGTAGAGTTCATTCTAACTTTTCTCCTTTCCACATTGTTACTTCTTTATCTAACATACAGAAACTTGGATCACATTATCCACAATATATTTGAGTATTTGTTCAATTCTAGTATACAAAAAAAAGTATTTTCAGATTTTGTAATGCCTACATTTGCGAAAAGCAATGTTGCTAACTAGAGTACAATATCTGTGTTTTTCTTTTTTACCTTAACCTTTAATTTTACATTGCAATACTGCCGTCCAAAGTTCCTTAAATAGGTACTTTATTTTTTCACCCTCTTAAGTGGGAGTATGTTACTCATTTGTAATACAGTTAGGTTACTATTTACAGCTTGTATTCCATATTGGGTTTCCCTCACTTCCTGGGGGACTTTAAATTTTTAATCTATATATTGGGTAGGCAAAACAATACTAAAAACTTAGTTTCAGGTCAATTCAAAGAGTATATTCCAAACAGTGTCACTGTCTTCTCATCTGTGCCACTCCACTCCACTTCTATTCTTCCATCCTCTTCATTCTGTTTTCACCATCTCCCTGTTAGTAATTGATCTTAATAGTTTCTGGCTATCATACCTGTATTTTTTTCTCCATAAATAAAAATATACATGTATATTTTCTTACATTCCTAACTCTCCTACATGAAGCATATTATAGAAAACTATGTTGCTCTTGGGTTTTTTTTTATTTGGGTTAGCAATATATTCTGGGAATTATCCAACATTAGTTCATAGAAATCTACCTCTTTTTTTTTTTTTTCCAAGACAGAGTTTCACTTTGTTGCCCAGGCTAGAGTGCAGTGGCGTGATCTCGGCTCACTGCAAGCTCTGCCTCCCTGGTTCACGCCGTTCTCCTGCCTCAGCCTCCTGAGTAGCTGGGACTACAGGCGCCTGCCACCACGCCCGGCTAATTTTTTGTATTTTTAGTAGAAACGGGGTTTCACCGTGTTAGCCAGGATGGTCTTGATCTCCTGACCTCGTGATCCACTCTCCTCGGCCTCCCAAAGTGCTGGGATTACAGGCGTGAGCCACCGCTCCAGGCCAACTTATAGTATGGATATTTAGTTTGTATCCAATATTTTACAATGACTAACACAGCTGAAATGAATAACCTGGTGAATATGTATTTTCATAATAATACATTGTGAACCTAAAATCGAAATCCTAATCGATGGTTGAAATCACAAAATTTAAATTCATTGAATTGTAGTTTTTTAAAGAGTCATATTTTCTTCTATTTCCTTTAAGAAAAAGGAATATTGTTAGTGTACTTTTATTATTTGAACTAAAGACACCTGCAGAATACTGGCTGTTACTAAAGCACTTCAAAGAGGAATCAAAAGATCCATTGCTAGTCCTGGTTTCACTAATTACCAGCTATGTGACATTTGGAAATCCATTTACACTTTAGTAACTGTTAATTGGAGGCTTGTCTAGCACATGCACTTTTTTTGAGATACATGGTGAACTGAGAGACCCATAAAGAACTGTTGTTCAGACTGCAGTCAACTGCCTTTCAGGAAACTCCTGGAGGGATTTGGGGGCGGGGGTGGGGGAGGGTGGGCAGGATCCACATGAGGATTAACCATTTCATCCTAAAGATGTCTAAGGATGTGGATTTAGCACTTTGATTTACATATTTTTTCTCACAGCATTTGCCTCATCTTTGGCTGATTCTGAATATCTGCTTGGAGGAAAAAAAGGTGCTAAAATTAGATGCTTTAATTTATTCTGCTACACACATATGCTCTCTTTCATCTGGCCAACTTGTAATAAGTGGATGTCCTAATCTCATCGTTCATATCTTTTTCATGTTGGCAGAATTGAAAAAGAAAAAAAGAAGAAAAGCAGAAAGAGGAATTTGTAGAGAAGAAAATACTAAAGTCCTCCGGTCCCCCTAGAAGGAACTTTTTTTGTTAACACGACCTTACATTGTCCCACTGAATAATGCAATATTTGTTTGGTTGTACCCTGCTGGGCTCCCAGACCCGGAAGCCAGGGGCAGCAGCGGTACTAAGTTGGCACAAAGTAGCAGAAATGTCATTTTTTAATTATGTGGTTCTGAGGGGAATCTATTATCCACCGCTGAGATGCTGAAATCAGACAATTTATCTCCAAGGCAGCTCTCTCTACAATCTAGAATATATATCTCTTGTCACTGCAGGAAATAGAACGAAAGGATGTTTTTATTTCTGGTGCCTTATGTTTATAAATTTATTCTTTTAAATTTTGCCAATGAAAGGGAATGACACCCTAACATATTTCTTGGGTCCCCTCTGCCCGCTTCTCCTTTGTGAAGGGTGTTCAAGTAACCCAGGCTCTTTTTTTTCCTCAGCTGGTATCAAATCTTTTAGGTCTCAAGTTCAAGAAGTCTTTGCATAGCCTCCAGATCATGTTCCAAATGCCCATTTCCAAGATAAATAGAAATAATTTGTTGAGAAGTCCCAAGAAAACCAGAGGCATCCACCTAAATTAATATAAATATAAATTGCTCTTTTGCATTTCAAACAAGATGCTGGAAACTATTTGAATCATATCCATTCTCCCTCTCTATAAGCTATTTTCATTTAAATGTAAACTAATACTTATATCTACCAGCTTGTTCATAATGATTGTGCATTATTTCTGCTTTTTTTTCCCCTTAAGGTATCAAGGCAAATGAAAAAAATTAGCTCGTATTTGTCTTCTTCCCCAACCTCTCCCCTCTTTAAAAAATCTGCTAAATTCATTATGTTCTCTACTCTGTGTGCATCAGGGCTCCAAGCAATTCAGATCTATTAACCATCAGGTACAAGCTAAAGTGCTTTTAAAACAAACGCGTGCAGTTTATTTTAAATGAATGTATGCTTTCTATATTCTGCAAAAGCATCAGGAAATTTGATCAAAACTTGGCATGGCTGAATGACAATAGCTGCACTGTCCTCTAGTGGAATATTTTAGGCATAACAAGACAAAGGCAGATAATCTTTTGGTCTTTTTCTTTCAGGAGCTTATGTGAGTTTGTGTGTGTGAGTGTGTGTGTGGGTGTAGCTTTTCAGAATCAAAGAGAAATGGTATGCCACCTGTTAGGCCTTTGAAGTTTTTTTATTTTATTCTGGAATACAAAATTTTCAAAGAGTATTGATTTCTTACCACCAAAAGCACATATCACTATGGTATTTTCAGCTCTATCTCTGGTAACACGAGCAAGGGAAGAATGTGATAATCTTTCCTGTAGACTTTATTGCTGTAAATGTTAGAATGCAAACATTCCAGTTAGAATTTTAATCCACTTCGAGTATTCTTTCATAAGTATATGCAACTCAGAGAAGAAATATATTTCAACAAAGTCATTCATACTTACATGTTCGTAAAATCGTTCCAATCAAACAGAAGAAAAATTATATTTAGAAAGATCCACCAATGGGTGATACAGGGTTGCCTCAGCTATTTCTATTAGTAGAAATGTTAGATGTATTGAGGGATTTGATTCTGAATCTATCGAAGCAAGCATGTTCTGAAACCTCTTCCAGACTGACCTGTATTATTTGGGATTTTTAATATACAGGATAAACACACACACACACACTTGGGAGTATGATGGGGAGGAAAGTGGAGCCAGTTGGGTAACTGGAATTTACTTTTTAGCTTCCTCAGGAACATTGAATCATAATATGTATACATATGTAAATATGTAAACATCACAGAATCTCACCTCCAGACCTATCTTTAATGTATCCGGATCACCCTAATTTGTAGCTTGTTACAAAATCCTTGCCATTCGGCTGAATCAATGATATCTCACTCTTATCAGTTCCCATTTCCTAGACTTTCAGACAGAAAACCAGACACTCAATATGTTTTTCTTACTAACTGGGCAGCAATAAGATCCAGGCCCAGAATGAGACCTCATATGTTCAAAGCCTATATCTAGTACCAGTGCTGATATTTCTAGTGAGTTGCATCACTCTCTGAGCTTCATTTCCTTGTCTATGAAAGGGAGATCATAATAATATCTACCTCCTAGAGCTGTGTGTAGATTAAATGAACTAGGACATATGTAAATCAGCATCACATAGGAAAATGCTACTGCAAAAAAGTTATGAGCTATATAAATACCATTCAAACTTTGAAGCATGAATCCAGATGACCATTTACCACCGTCAGTAAGGATAAAGTCCCCAAAGTTGATAGCAAAGGAATGAAAGAGAGAGGGGGCGGAAATGGTTGTAGAAATTGAAGTCACCTGTGTGACTAGGAAAAACTAAATTTTCCCGAAATGCTCTGTTTGTTATTAACAATAGCAAACAGAATATCACATGTAAGGCTCATGAGGAGTGGCAAGAGTTCCTCTAGGAAAATTCTCTGTAATCTGTTAATGTACAGCGAAAGAAGTCCATACCTAAGGGAATTGACTGGCTCTATCTGAAGCCTCATGAGTTCTGTTCTTTGAGTCTTGGAACAAGCATGTGAAGAGAAAGAGGCCTTTTCTTCTTGGTTTCCTCCAATACATCCAAAGCAAATTAAACACCTCAATTTATTAAGGCATTAATATTAAAAGACCATTTTACAGATGGGAAAAAGAATGATATGCTAAGCCTTGCAGTACTGGCTCTGTCCTTAACTGGTTGGCTACTAGATCTTATGAAAAAAAAAAAAAAAAACCCTTAAATTCCCAGGCATTTGATGTCCTGATTTGAGAAAAAATAACATAAATTTCTCAAGATTCTATACATGATTCTATCAGTTGGTGATGTCTTAACTGATTGATATGGTTTGGCTCTTTGTCCCCACCCAAATCTCACCACTAATTGTAATCCCCAAGTGTGGAGGGAAGAACCTGGCGGGAGGTGACTGGATCATGGGTGAGGCTTCTCCCATGCTGCTCTCTTGATAGTGAGGGAGTTCTCACAAGATCCAATGTCTTAATAAATGGCAGTTTCTCATAGGCTTTTTGTTCTCTCTTACCTGCTGCCAGGTGAGATGTGCCTGCTTCTCCTTCCACCATAATTGTAAGTTTCCTGAGGTCTCCGCAGCCATGCAGAACTGTGAGTCAATTAAACCTATTTTCTTTATGAATTACCCAGTCTTGGGCAGTTCTTTATAGCAGTGTGAGAACAGACTAAATACACTGATGAAATAAAACCTGATTCAGAAACCTGATTCCATCCAATAATCCAGATACACACACACACACACACACACACACACACACACACACACACACGTGATACGGTTTGGCTATGTCCCAACCCAAATCTCATCCTGAATTGTAGTTCTGATAATCCCCACATGTCATGGGAGGGACCCAGTGGGAGGTAATTGAATCATGGGGGTGGTTACCCCAACAGTGCTGTTCTTATGATAGTGAGTGAGTCCTCGTAAGATCTGATGGCTTTGTAAGGGGCTTACCCTTCACTCATTTCTCAATCTTCTCTCTCCTGCCATCATGTGAAGAAGGACATGTTTGCTTCCCATTCCACCATGATTGTAAGTTTCCAGAGTTTTACCCAGCCATACGGAACTGTGAGTCAGTTAAACCTCTTTCCTTTATAAATTACCCAGTCTCAGGCAGTTATTTATAGCATTGTGAGAACAGACTAATACAATACATATGTATGTATGTATGCATGTATGTATGTGTGTATATAAAACACAACCTTCAAGGGGAAAATAAAGAAACTTAGTCTAAAGAAAAACAAACAGTATAATACAAAAATATTCAGGCCATTGCGAATGTCATAAAAGTTAAGATAATAAACTATAAAGTTTTGAGAGATAGTTTTGACACAGAATTGCTACCCTGAAATTAAGCTGTATATAACCCATTCCACTGGATTTAGTACTAATTACAAAGCTGTGTTCTGTCACCAAAATTCATATTAGGCAAGTCTCTTTGCTCTCAAAATATAAAAAAGTAAATAGAATACAATCAATTTAAGTGTTTCAGAGATACTCAGGTATTCTTTAAGTATCTCTACAATTAGGTTATTTGTTTAAAATGCTTATGCAAACTTCCTCATGTATTTTGTAGGGAAACATGTGCTCCCAAGCATACATACACACGCACAGAAACATGTGTAACTGAATGTTTGTCAAGGTTTGATTGTTAGGCTAAGGGATAATGTACATTGTATTAAATTTTTTCTTTGACTCATGTCCAGCAAGAATGCATATTTTTACCCTCTTCATTAATATTCTTAGGGAGAGCCTGGTTTTCTATCTTCTATCCTGTTCGAAAAGTCTTTGTAGTATTTTTCCTTTCTTTATTCTGTGAGGCAAAAGCCTCAACTTTATACAAATTTGTTTCTCTTATAAAATTTTTGTATTAGATAGAAAAATAAAAGAGGCGATTTTATACCTCTATACTGTCAAGTGTCAAGTTTTTGTTTTTCTCCACTTGATATAAATTACCTTTCATCTTCACATTTTAAAAAAAAGGCTAGAATGAAAATATTCTTTTTATTTTGTTTAACAATCCACTCCCTTGCAATAACAAGTCCTGCAGCATTGTTCAGCATAGCTTGGCTTTATTCTATTGCTTTTATTTTATTAAGAAAATACCTCTTTCCAGTCCAATGGTATAATCATTTAGCCGTTGCAAAATTTCGCCTAAAAAATGCCAGCCTGAACAGTTCTTCCAAGATTTATGTGAGTTTAAATAGCAAGGCAGCAGGTAGTAGATATTGATTTTCAAAAATAGAACTATGAAATCAAATTAAAATCTGTCTAGTAAGGAAATAATGACAAATATTTTTATATGGAATATAAAAAATAAAACACAATCAGTGAAGTTCCAGGAATGTTTATATTTTCTCTAAAACATATATAGATGACTTCCTTCCTTCCTTCCAGACTGACTTCCTTCCTTCCTTTCTTCCTTCCTTCCTGCCTGCCTTCCTCCCTTCCCGCCTTTCACTCCCCTTTCTTTCTTCTTTTTTTTTCTTTCTTTCTTTCTTTTCCTTCTTTTCTTTTTTCTTTTCTTTTCTTTCTTTTTCTTTCTTTCTCTCCTTCCTTCCTTCCTTTCTTCCTTCCTTTCTTCCTTCCTTTCTTCCTTCTTCCCTCTCTTCTCTTCTCTTTTTCTCTTTCACAGGGTTTCACTTTGTCACCCAGGTAGGACGGAATGCAAAGGCCCAACCTTGGCTCACTGAAACCTCCACCTCCCAGGCTCAAGCAATCCTCCCACCTCAGCACCCTCAAGATGGGGACTACCAACCCCCAAATTGGGACTATGTACCACCACACCTGGCTAAATTTTGTGTTTTCTGGTAGATAGGGGGTTTTTACCATGGTGCTCAGGCTGGTCTAGAACTCCTGAGCTCAAGCCATCCACCCACCTTGGCCTCTCAAAGTGCTAGGATTATAGGCATGAGCCATTGTGCCCAACCAGAAGTATATATAGACTTTCAATAAATGATTCTGAAAATGAAAATTAATCAGTTGTGTGGTTTGTAGACATGTTATAAAAGCTTCCATTCTCCAAGATTGTTACCTTTTCCATTCTTATTAAAAAGTATAACTTTCATCGTTTTGACTGATTTTAAATAGTTTTAAGCGGCCATGAGTTGTAATTTATTTATGCTAAAATCTAGAAGAGAGAGAAATCAAGACGGGGGGCTGTTTATTGAAAACAAAAATATTGCATTTTAATAAATATTGTCATTTTAAATAAAATTTCGTGATATTTTTCTGCTGCCATAACTATTTCAACTAAGTGTATGATTTCAGTAGCATTATGCCAAAATGTAATAATTGTGTTTAATTAATTAAACCCTTAATTACAATATGTGTGTCAACATCATTCTTGATTTCTTTAACAGTTTATTTAATCATCAGCTATATACTTCTTTGACTGATTTTTCTGTTCCTAGATTGTATTTTGCTTTTGTGATTTTTCTTTGCATAATAATTCCACATATTTTCCCATTAAAATTAAAGAATTAAAACTTAGTCACATAAGGTCATATGCAATTTACAGGGACAAAGAACAAAAAGAAAATTCTAAAAAGCAAAAGATAATACAATGTAAGCAGCCTGTACTAGGCAATTGAAACATTTTCTTTTAAAGAAATATTGCTTTGTCTTCTTCACTACAGTTTCCTTGAGAGTGAGTGGTGTGTTAAGTAGAATATGGAGAGAAGGAAAATAAAAATTATACACCATTACAACCATAGAAAGTGTAGACAAGCAAAATGAACCTGATCCATACAAAATGCTTTTGTGAGAATTAAAGGATCACAAGCTCTCCCTGGCTTAGCTGGCCCCAGCTGCACATTCAGCCATTAAGTAATGACTGGAGATGCAATGAGAAAAGGAAATCTATCCTGAAGGTTTTACTGCAATGATTGATTTTGGTTTTTGCAACCAAAATTCAAAAGGTTTGGTAAGGAATTGATCTTAGGCAAGCATTTCCTTTTTATCCTGCTGAATAAATACCAATTTTGGAATGTACTGAAGATGTTTGAAATGTTCAGCTCAAATCATGCAGCAAAATACATTTTGAATGAGATCATCCCTGAAAAAGCTAATGTAAGTCCAGAAGAGTTTAGAATTTGAAATACAGAATATTGTATTTTGAATTTCCAAAACCATGTCAGGTCATGTATAGATTACTGAACTCTCTCTCTTTTCTGTTAGTGAACTGTTCATTCTCTGGGAAAACAAAAGAAAGAAGAAAGACTGTATTCCAGACTGTATTGTAAATTCATAAAATGTTGCTTAAGAGAAATTATAATAAATTAGAATATGAACCTGCACATGTCAGTCAGTGAGGATGATTTTAAAAAGGGAGCACAGCAATACATTCCATTGAGGACTAAAGTAGATGGATAACAGACGTGACCCAGGGTACTTTTTCTATATTCTGGCACTCTTAATAATAAACCGATTCATGTAATTCATCCAATCTTTTATCAAACAATTATTTAACCTCTACTATGTGTCCTATGCACAGTAGATATAGTAGGAAAAAAGAGGACAAAGTGTTTGCCTTCATAAATTTATATTGCAGTGGGAAAAAGTAGAAAAGTTACATGAATTTAAAAAATATATATTTTTATTTCCAGCTACAAAGAAATGAAACACACGAATGAAATATCAAGTGACCAGTGACTAGATGGGTAGAGGACAATATTAGTGTGGTTATAGAAAACGTTCCTAAAGAGGTAAAACTTGAGCTGGGATCTAATTGATGAAAAGAAAACACCCATATGCCACGATGCAAAATACGTGGCTTCTTAGAGGTGAAAGAAGAACCAACAAGTTCAAAAGCCCTTCAATAATAATACCTCTGCCACATTCAAGGGAAGAAAATAAAGAAAAGGATAAAAAGAATGAAGAAAAGAAGGAAAGGAGGGAGGGAGGAAGACAGGGATGGAGGAAAGAAGGAAGGAAGGAAGGAAGGAAGGAAGGAAGGAAGGAAAAAGAAAGAAAAAACGAAAGAAAGAAAGAAAGAAAGAAAGAAAGAAAGAAAGAAAGAAAGAAAGAGAAAGAAACAAAGAAGGAGAGGAGAGGAGAGGCAGGGAGAGGAGGGGAGGAAGGGGAGAGCAAGGGAGGAAGGGGAGGGGAGAGGAAGAAGGGATGAAAGAGGGAAGGGAGGGAGGGGGGAAGGAAGGAAGGAAGGAAGGAAGGAAGGAAGGAAGGAAGGAAGGGAGAGAAGGCCGAGTTTCTAGAACCAAGACCTTGTGGATGAATTGTATGGACTCAGATCAGAGACTGGAAAGGGCAGATCACATAGGTTTTGTGGGTCATTGTAAAGTTTCAGGGTTTAGTTCACAGTGTAATCAGAAGCCATTAGAAAGTTTTAAGCAAAGGAGTGCTAAGATTTGATTAGGATATAAGAAGATCATTTGGACGTAATTTGGAGAATTAATAGAAGATGCATGGCAAAAGAGGTAAGAGTGAAGTAAAGATAAAATCTGGGAGGTTGTTAGTTTATTTTCTAGGGTTTTATCATTGAAGATATTGAGAAGCTGTCTGAGTTGAGATTTATATTGGAGTTACAACCGACACAACTTACTGATAGGTTGCATGTGGAATGTGATACTGCAAAAATAATCCATCCTATTTAGTGTTCTGACTTCAGCAAATGGAAAAGTGGTGTTATTTACTGAGATAGGGGAGATGAGTGAAGAAAAAGTTAAAGGATGAAAAATGAGTTTTACTTTAGATATATTAAACTGGCATGTATACTAAATATTGAAGGGGGATGAAGAAGCAGTTGGATACATTTGCCAGTCTGGAGGAGAGATGAGAATTCAGCATAGAGGTGAAGACATATATGGGAGTACTTCACATGGAGAGGAGATGTAAAGATATTTGACTGGATTAGATCAACTAAGAAAAGATAATAGTTACAGAAAAAGGACTCAGAATACTGAGTACTTTAATACAATATAGGCAAAGGACAAAAAGCCAGCAAAGAAGGCTTGTAAAGAATAGTCCATGAAGAAGAAGAAACACCATGAGAACGTGGAATCAATGAGTCTAGAGAATAAAGTTTCAAAAAGAGAATAAGGCTTCTTTCTTCCAAATTTTCTGACAAGTAAGACGGAACGAGAAAGTCAACAATTGAATCTGGCAAAATGAAATCTTTTTTAAATATTTTCAGTGGAGTTTGGTGGAATAACAATCCAAATTGGAGAAAGTCAAGAATGGAATGAGGAAGATTAATAACAGCAAATACTGACGATATTTTAAAGCAGTTATTTGTGAAGGAGAACACATAAGTGGAACAGCACCTACAGAGTAAAAGTGGACAATGTTATGTGTTTATTTTTATGCTTTTAAGAAACCATATCCATTATGTAACATTATTACAGCAGTCTTCACACCTATTCTGTCATGTTCATGTCAATATATTTTACCTATAAAAGTATATAGGGCTTGGCGGGGTGACTCACGCCTGTAATCCCAGCACTTTGGGAGGCTGAGGTGGGTGGATCATGAGGTCAGGAGATCGAGACCATTCTGGGTAACACGGTGAAACCCCGTCTCTACTAAAAATACAAAAAATTAGCTGGGTGTGGCGGCGGGCGCCTGTAGTCCCAGCTACTCAGGAGGCTGAGGCAGAAGAATGGCGTGAACCCAGGAGATGGAGCTTGCAGTGAGCCGAGATCGCACTACTGCACTACAGCCTGGGCGAAAGGGCGAGACTCCATCTCAAAACAAAAACAAACAAAAAAAGAAGTATATATAACACATTGTCACCTCATCGCTTCAGCACTTCAGACATTTTATTATGAGAACACCTGCCCTGTTTGAATTCTCATTTAGACTCATGTTTCTCACAGTAAATGGAAATTTATTAATTCCTTTGCTTTAGTGTCTAGGTAGTTGCTGGCATATAGCAACCACTAAGTTCTGGCTGAATGAGTAAATGAATAATTTATTAGTAAGGTTCCCGAGTAATGCTCCCACTAACATTTAGAAACACCTCGTGATAACTGGAAAATCTATGGTAACACCAATCCATATTAGTCAAAAGACCACTAAGGTGGAAAAGAAATGCTCCTGCTAAGAAGTGACAGTGAGTTCACTCTACAGGGAAGGACAGTGAAGGATCATGATGATAACTTTATCCAAAAAGCAGCACTGAGATCATCAATCCTGGTTATATCCCCCATTTGATGGTAGCATTAGAGTTGCAATTATAACCACGAATATAAACTTGTATGATGATGACTCTTACAGGAAGACCTTCAGCTCACTTTTTCTCTGATACTGCATTGCCAAAATCTCAAACTTCCAACAGCTATCTTCACTAAATTGTAAAGTTTACATTAACATGTTAAACAGTCCTTATTTTCATCTTCTCTGTGTATGCAAGTTTATTATTTATAAGCATAAGTATATATAATAATTTCTATCTCCTGACCCAATTGAATGTTTTGTTCAATTAAGTTAGGCTTTTCCATCTACTATTGAATCCCTAACTTCTTCATTCCAGTGTCAACATGTTTGTCAAGACTTTTATTCTTATTCAAGTGGCATGTGATCTCAATAGAAACCTAATTCAGTGTATCTTTAAGTTTTTTGCATCTGTGGGTAGTTTCGTCCGTGAAATATTTCTGTCATTTCCACTAGATTCATTAGTTAGTAAAGTCCCAAACCTGTGATTGACATTTACAATCTCTTGCGATACACCTTTAGACTCTATCACCTAAGATGAGTAGTTAACATTTATTCAAACAAGAAAAAAATACAAAATTTATTCCTAGCTTCCCCTGTCTTACTATACAATAGAGTTTGTGAATGAAAATTATTTCACGTAATCCAGGGCAGTGTTTGCTACACACCAAGAGTAGAGTTACCATGAGAATTAAGCTCCAGAATTCCCCATTTGCACGATTCCTTCTAAGATTCTGAAGATTCTGAGGATGCAGAAATCGTGTATTCACAATTTTGTGTTCTTATTTAATTTTATTTAAAAGGGATTAGCAAAGTGGACAAGCTGCAGGCTCATTGACTTGGATCAGCCTTAATGTTAGACCTGCTATCCAAAACCAAGATATTTTTGTCCTACAAAATGCTCATAATACACTTTGAATCATGTATTATAGCCAATATCTTTTTCCTAGCTAGTTGTTTTCCTCAATCGTATCTTCAAGGGTATGTGCTCCTTGAAATAATATTCTGTACATTTTCTAATTTGTTAGCTCACACAGAGGTCTAACTCGAAGTGTGTCTATTTAAATGAATAAAAGATTATCAACTCAGGTGTATGGCTGAAACTTCATTTCTTTAGAATATAATGCAAATACATCTGAGAGGAATAACCACCTTGACAACTTTTATGTAGGGATAGAAGTGTATTTAAATGCAAACGTCTAGGTTGAATAAAATCTAATTTACTTTTTAAAAGGTCCTTCAATTGTGTCATGAAAATTAATATCCCATGAAAATTAAAAGTTCCAAGCATCTCAATGTTTTCACTTGTTTGTATTAATCTTGTTTTAATGGGAGGACTGGTTTGCAGTTTTACTTCCTCTTCTCAGTATCAGTACTCATTTCTCATGTACTGTGTAATGCAAAACATTAAAACATGTCACTGAGATTCATAGCAAATCTAGTGATCACAACAAAGATCTTAGCTTTCCTCTGTAATGTCCAGTTACCACTGATATTCTGTCATATCACATCCTTTTTCAAATGTAATGGATCATCCACCAGATTTTTATCCTATTAGGAAAATTACTGCAAAACACAGTGCATGCTCTAGCTAGCACTAGAAGTACTTATTTGAGTTCCTGATGTAGAACAGAAAACATTGTGTAAACTCAAGCTTTTCTGCCTGATTTTTTTTAACTAAAAGCAGCTTTACCTATTCCAGTCATCATTCTAAAAAGGCAGATGCTATTTAAATTCCACTGGGAAAGTTAATTTTTTTTTAATAGAATGTCATTTCTACTGCTTAAACAAATAGCTAATTTTAGCTTCTTTTAAATGTCCATTATATCTATTTTTCTGGTATATCTTTTTCTTGGTATGTGATTCTTAGCCCATCTCCTGAGGCAATTTTGCAATGGAGATAGTTCTGAAAAAAATCTAATAAATAAATAAAGTGCTTGGAGGTTCACTAAGGATGACTGAAAAAGTGAGAACTTGAAAAAGTTTATTTCTATTCACAAAGTGTGTTATTCCTATGGGACTAGTGGTTTTGTTTGACTCCAAAATGATTACCAGAGTGAAACTGGGTTAATTTTATTTTGGGAAGTAAGAACATAAAGTGACAACTAAATTAGAGACAGCACATTTTCACTTATGTAAAAAAGAAATGCTTGGTATTAGTTTTGATAAAAGAAATATCTCATTGGAACTTTAGAGAGGAGGAGATGACACAATCTATGCAAACGTGTCAGAGATAAAAGGTGTGTTTTAAATATTTTCATTTGACCATCAGTGGGAAGGTTTCTAATTTTTCGGGAGGAGTGACAATCTTGTTACATAAGGCAATATATTACCTGATTGTGACCTCCAAACTATAAGCACTTTTATCAAAACAATTTAGCTTTGTAAATTAAGACTTGATATTAATAATCCATGACATCAATTTCCATTTCAACTTAAGACTTGGTGATGCAGATATTTTACAAATATTAACTCTCAAGAAGACTTTCCTATTGAAGTCTTTTGGACAAAACCCTTCTTTGACCAAACTCAGCTGACATCTGCCCATGATGGAGCATTTAAAACATCCCTAGCCAGAGAGCAATCACCCATTCCAGTGGGCTGAATCTGAGCGTGTGACAATCTCACCATGGAGGGCTACAGCGCTCTATCTCCAAGTAAATTGAAAGGCAGTCTAGGCCATAAAGACCACAACTCTTAGGTGAATCTTAGTGCTGAACTAGCCCCAGAGACAGTGGACTCGGGGTGAGGGGAGCATATGACATACCGAGACACTAGTTGGGACAAACAAGGGAGTGCTAGCATTGCCCTTACCCTAACTCTACACTGCAGAGCACACAACTCCAAAAGATACCCCTTCCTTCCAATTGAGGAGAGGAGACAGAAAAGAGGTGAGGACTTTATCTTGCACTAGAATACTAGCTCAGACACAGCAAGGTAGGGCACAGTCACAAGAACCCCATTCCAGGTCCTAGCTCCCAGATGACATTTCTTACACACCCTAGGCCAGAAAGAAACCAACTGCCTTGAAGAAGAAGATCCAGTCCTGGCAGGACTCATCACCTGCTAACTGAACAGACCTTGGGAGCTGAATAACCAGGAGTGATACCCAAGTACTACATCAAGGGCCTTGGGTAAGCCTGAGACTTGATGCTTCAGGTGAGACTCAACACATTACCGGCTATGGTGGCTACATGGCAAAATCTGTTCTTGAGAAAAGCAGAGAGAAAAGTAAAAGGAACTTTATTTTACACCTTAGGTACCAGCATGACAACAGGTGGATAGAGCGCTAAGTGGGCTCTTAGGGTTTCTGATTTCAGGACTTGACTCTTGGACAGCATTTATGGATGTGCCTTGGGCCAGAGGGAAGCCCACTGCTCTGAACAGTGATTCCCCGGCCAGGCAGCACTCATGATAAGCTGACTTAAGAGACCTTGGGCCTGAAGGGAACATCAGCAGTAGTTCGGCAGTACTCCTTGTGGCATGGGGGGTGGTGGCTATGGGGTGAGGCTCCTCTGCCTTTGGAAGAGAGGGAAGAGTGGGACGGGCTGCATCTTGTGGCTTGAGTATCAGCACAGCTGCAATAAGATAGAACACCAGGTAGACTTATAAGGTTTTGACGCTACACCCTGACTACCAGATGGTACTTCTGGATCTACCTGAGGCCTGAGGTACCCCTTAAAGCAGACACAGGTTAGATCACAGCACCCAAGTCCTTTAAAATATCTGGAAATCATTCTCAGACAGCTACAAATAAGCCCAGGCAGTAAGACTATAATAAATACCAAACTTTTCAATGCCCAGACACTGAAGAACATCTAGTAGCATCAGTAGCATTCAGGAAAATGTGACCTCACCAAATTAACCAAATAAAGCATGAAGGTAAAATCGTCGAGAAACAGAGATATGTGACCTTTCAGACAAAGAATTCAAAATAGCTGTGTTAAGGAAACTCAAAGAAATTCAAGATAACATAGGGAAGGAATTCAGAATTCTATCAGATAAATTTAACAAATAGATTGAAATAATTTAAAAGGATCAAACAGAAATTATTGAGCTGAAAAATGCAATAGGCATACTGAAGAATGCATCAGAGTCCTTTAATGCAGAATTTATCTAGCAGAAGAAAAAATTAGTGAGCTTGAACGCAGCCTATCTGAAAATAGATAGTTAAAGGAGACAAAAGAATTTAAAAAAAATGAAGCCTAGAAAATAGGCTCAAAAGGGTAAATCTAAGAGTTATTTACCTTAACGAGGAGGTAGACAAAGAGGAGTAGAAAGTTTATTCAAAGGTATAATAACAGAGAACTTCCCAGACCTAAAGAAAGCCATCACTATCCAAATACAAGAAGATTATAGAATATCATGAAGATTTAACCCAAAGAACACTACCTCAAGGCATTTAGTAATCAAACTCTCGAAGGTCAAGGATAAAGAAAGAATCCTGAAAATGTAGTAAAAGAAAAAAAAACAGCTAACATACAATGGAGCACGGGTCATCTGGCAGCAGACTTTTCAGTAGCAACCTTACAGACCAGGAGACAGTGGCATGACATATTTAAAGTGCTGAGGGAAAAAAACAAAAACAAAAACAAAAAAACTTTTACCCTAGAATAGTGTATTCAGTGAAAATATCCTTCAAATATGAAGAAGAAATAAAGCCTTTCCCAGCTAAACAAAACCTGAAGGATATTATCCATACCAGACCTGTCCTATAAGAAATGCTAAAGACAGTACTTCAATCAGAAAGAAAATGACATTAATAAGTAATACATAATCACCTGAAGTACAAAACTCACTGGTAATAGTAAGAAGACAGAAGACTAAAAAATACAGCACTGTAACTGAGGTGTGCAAACTACTTTAATCCTAAGTAGAAAGACTAAAGGATGAACCAATCTAAAATAATAACTACAACAACTTTTCAAGAAATAGTCAGTACAATAAGATATAAATAGAAACAACAAAAAGCTAAACAGTGAGGAGGACAATGTTAAGGCATAGAGTTTTTATTAGTTTACTTTTTGCCTGCTTGTTTGTTTATGCAAATAGTGTTGTTATCAGGTTAAAATAATGGTTTATAAAATAGTATTTGCAAACTGTATGATAACTTCAGACCAAACAACATACAATGGATGCACAAAAAATAAAAGGCAAGAAACTAAATAATATTACCAGAGAAAATCACCTTTACTAGAGGGAGAAAGGAAAGGAAGAAAGAAGGAAGAGAATACTATAAAACAACCAGATAACAAATAATAAAATGGCAAGAGTAAGCCTTTACTTATCAATAATAATATTGAATGTAAATGGACTAAACTCTCCATCAAAAGACACAGACTGGCTAAATGGATAAAAAATCAAGAACAACTGAGCTGTTGCCAACAAGAAACATACATCACCTATGAAGACACGCATGCACTGAAAATAAATGGATGGAGAAAGATATTCTATGCCAATGGAAACTAAAGAAGTGTAGAAGTTGCTATACTTATATTAGACAAAATAGAATTCAACACAAATACTATAAGAACAGACAAAGAAGGTCACTATAAAATGATAAAGGGGTCAATTCAGCAAGAGGATATAACCATTTTAAATATATATACAGCCAACACTGGAAAAACCAGATAAATAAAAGAAGTGTTATAAGAGCTAAAGTGAGAGATAGGCCCCAATACAATGATACCTGGGACTTCAAAACCCCACTTTCAGCATTAGATAGCTCTTCTATACAGAAAATCAAGAAAGAAATGCCAGATTTAATGTGCACTATACACCAAATAGATTTAATAGATATATACAGAACATTTCATCCAAGAGCTGCAGAGTACATATTCTTTTCCTCAGCACATGGATCATTCTCAAGGATAGGTCATAGGTTAGGTTACAAAACAAGTCTTAAAACATTCAAAAAACTTGAGATAATATAAGCATCTTTTCAGATCACAATGGAATAAAACTGTAAATTAATAATGAGGAATTTTTGAAACTATAAAAATACATGGAAATTACACAATATACTCCTGAATGACCAGTGAGTCAATGAAGAAATTAAGAAGGAATTGAAAAAATTCTTGAAACAAATGATAATGGAAACAAAACATACCTAAATCTGTGGGATACAGCAAAACTAGTACTATGAGGGAAGTTTATATGTGCATACATCAAAAAAGAAGAGACGGCCGGGCGTGGTGGCTCACGCTTGTAATCCCAGCACTTTGGGAAGCTGAGGCCGGCGGATCACGAGGTCAGGAGATCGAGACCACGGTGAAACCCCGTCTCTACTAAAAATACAAAAAATTAGCCGGGCGTGGTGGCGGGCACATGTAGTCCCAGCTACTCGGAGAGGCTGAGGCAGGAGAATGGCGTGAACCCGGGAGGCGGAGCTTGCAGTGAGCCAAGATTGCGCCACTGCACTCCAGCCTGGGCGACAGAGCAACACTCCGTCTCAAAAAAACAAAACAAAACAAAACAAAAAAGAAGAGACACTTAAAAAAAATCTAATGATGCATCTTAAAGAACTAGAAAAGCAAGAGCAAACCAAACCCAAAATAAGTAGAAAATAAATAATAAAAATCAGAGCAAAAAATAAATTAAATTGAGATGAAGAAAACAATACAAAAGATCAATGAAAGAGCAGTTAGTTTTTTAAAAAGTTTAAACTGACAAGCCTTTTGTCAGACTAAGAAAAAAGATAGAAGATACAAATAAATCAGAAATGAAAAAGCAGACGTTATAACTAATACTGCAGTAATTCAAATGATTATTAGCGGCCACTATGAGCAACTATATGCCAATAAATTGGAAAATCTAGAAGAAATGAACAGATTCCTAAATACATACAACCTACCAAAATTGAACCTTGAAGAAATCCAAAACCTGAATAGATCAGTAACAAGTAGCAAGATGGAAGCCATAATAAAAAGTATCCCAATAAAGGGCTCAGGACCTGGTGGCTTCCCTGAATTCTACCAAACATATAAAGAAGAACTAATACTAATCCTATTCAAACTATTCCAAAAAAACAGAGGAGAAGGGAATACTTGAATACTTCTAAACTCATTCTATGAGGCCAGTGTTGCCCTGATATAAATACCAAACAAAGACACATCAAAAAAAGAAAACTACAGGCCAGTATCTTTGTTAAATAGTGATGCACCAAAATGATGGGAGTCATGAGAAAGGGTTCTCTGCTTCCCTGCAAAAGCCCTTTTCTAGCATTGTTATTATCATTATCACCACCCTTTATAGATGGATAGAAATTTGTGATTGGCAGCACATTTCAGAAGTAAATTAAGTAATTTGTTTCTCGACAAATCTGTAATGCAGAGATAACTTCTCTATTAGTCACTGAAGTCTATTTTTGGAAAACTGGTGATGAAATCTTCAATAAATTAGCATATAAATTATGGCTCTCTTCAAGGCTGGTGGCTCATGCCTATAATCCCAGCACTTTGGGAGGCCAAAGCTGGAGGATTGCTGGAGGCCAGGAGTTCAAAGAGTTTCCTCAATTAGCTAGTTATTATGTTCTGCTACTGTAGAAACCAATGGTCTCCTTTGAATCAGAGAAAATAGATTATAATAGCAATTAATGCCTGAATCTAGTTATTCCTAGAAGGGCTAGCCCTTGGCTGTTGCAGCCTGGTGGGTCCCTGGGCCTGTTAATTAATAGCTAGTCATTAACTACACTGTGTTTGCCATTAAAGAGTTTCATGCTTCCTTTTCTGACTTATTTTGAACATAAATATGACTTGCCTTGTAACAAACACTACTTGAAAACATTGCCACATGTGATTTATTTCTTTACATAAGAATTTTTAAAAACTAAGGCAAACCTTACACATTTAAACCACAGGTATAAATGGAAGAAATACAGATTTCCAGAATCAAGATAAAAGAAAATAAACCCACAGTGATCTGGTTGTTTTGCTAATGCATATCATGATGCTACCAGGCCACATTGACCTTTACGTGCTCTGATCTGCAGTTGTTCCATGAAAAGGTCAAATCATGGCCCTGTTATAAACCAATTGCACACGCTGGAAACAGGACAGGGGTTGACAATCTAAGAGTACCAGATGCATTCCCCCACATGATTTAGCTCAGCGAGGGTAGAAATTCCTCTTAATAAAGTTAAATCTTCCTCCTTAGCTATTGTCCCTCTTGGGAAAATGTAATATTGATTGGCAGCTTGGGAAGGATTGTGACTTTATGCATTATACAGAATGCTGGAGATTAAATAGGCAGACAAACTCCCTGGGCTGTTAGAGAAGGCTAGACTGTGTGCTTATTGCTATTTCACAGGTAGTTTCATGTTGACTTTGGGAAAAAAAATTGCTGTCTATTTCAGGTTTCATATTAAGTAAAGGATTGCTTTGAAAAACATTTAATCCCTACCCTTACCAAAAACAAACAAACAAAAAAGAAAAAAAAGATTAAAACTGTTTATTTTGCTGTTTTCAGTAGAAAACACAGATAAATAACCATAAAAGTATAGCTACAGTTCTTAGCACCAACTATATATCAGCATAATCTGGGGAGTATTTTATTAAAAATATGAATTCCAAGGCACCAATTCTGGCTGATGCTGAAGTACATCCATGAGTAGCAACCATTGAATTGTAAAATGAGGAACAGAAAGCTAAAGCTTGTCAATAAGTACAATTGCCGTGACTACAGAATTTATTGCAGGATGCTATGTGATTGTAATAACGAGAGTTTTTAGAAGTAGGAAAGACACTGACAATAAAGATTCTAGTTAAAAATAAATATATAATTTCAAAAATGCAGCACTGAATGCTAGGCCACCAAAAGGGATAACACAGGCAGGCAGAGAGAGAGGACAAAGAAAGAGACTGAAAGATCAGTCTGTACTTGTGATAGTCAGATTTTTGTGTCAACTTGGTTAGGCTACAGGTTTCCAGTTATCCAATCAAACACTAATGTAGGGGTCGCTGTGAAGATGTTTTGTAGATGTGATTGATGTACATAATTAGTTAACTTTAGGTAAAGTAGCTTACTCCAGAAAATCTAAGTGGGCCTGATTCAATCAGTTGAAAGGTTTTAAGAGCAGAAATGAGATTTTTCAGAAAAAGGAATTCCACTTACAGACTGTAGCATCAGTCTGTTACTCCTGTCAGCCTGCCCTGTGGTTTTTGGAACTGCCTATGATCTCATAACCCAATATCTTGTAGTAAATCTCTTACTATATATCTCTTACTTGTGTTTTTCTGGATGAACTTTGATACACAAATGCAAGACTATTCACTCATCCCTACTCACAGGAAAATTCTCTGGTTTTAAAGAAATCAGTTTCCATCACGACTCTATTTGGTATTAGGGCCCCTGAAATCCTGTGGAGCCTAGCATTGTGCAAATCTGCATTGCTCAGTCCTCCTGGAAGTGTATTTTATATAATTGCCTGTAGAAAATAAAGAGAAAATATTCCTCACCTAGACGGAAGAATCTCATCATTCTCAACTGATCAACTCCCTGTCTTAATAATGTTAAAAATCAAAAATTTATTTTAAGTAAAATGATAAATGAATATATAGGATCCCTTATTACAAAGTCAATCAAGTTGCTGGTTTTCAGAGAATACAATCTAAGGGTACACTGTTTTATCAAGGCTAATTTTTTTCCGGTTGTTCCACATGTGACAGGAAGTTGCTAAAGTCTCAGTTTAACACTCACCTGTTCTGTGGGGTTTCCCCAAATGTCACAGTCGGTCCAACTGTGGATTAAAAATATTTTAAAAATAATTACATTTAAAAAATACCATAAAAGATAACAAAATAAAAAATAATATAACAACAGTGTACGTAGCATTTACAGTGTACAAAGTATTATAAGTAATCTAGAGACGATTTAAAGTTTATGGAAGGATGTGTGTAGGTTATATGCAAATACTACACCATTTTATATAAGGAATTTAAGCATTCGTGGATTTTGGTATCCATGGGGAGATCCTGGAACCAATTCCCCAAGGATACAGAGGGACAACTTTACTCTGTTTCTATGGCTTTCCACATTCCTAACTTTCTTCCTATATTCCTTTTCATATTTCAAAATGTGGCACTAGCAGGTGATATTGGGAATTATTGATTTTCTTGTAATTTGCATGTGCATTCTCTGTTTCTTAAGCATATGAATCATGTGCTATAGCCTCTTAATGGCTCATGTATCACACACACAGCTCTATGCGTTTTTTTAAAAAAACTACTAATAAAATTATATTTACATTAGAATATTTGATGACAGCAATGATATCAATATATAAAGTATAGACTACTTAACATAAACCTTTTAAATTCAGCAAATAATTTCTAGATATTCAGAAGAGTCTCAATAATTATTTACATCGTGTATAAAATCCTATAGTAGTAACTCAATCTTTTATAATTTTTTTCTTCTCCATTTTCAGTAATAGAGGTTTGGGCAGATCTTTTTCTTTCTGGACAAACTGTTTTTATTAAAGATTTCCCTTCAGGAGAAAGTGGTCCTCTAATTTAACAGACAGGGATCATAATAAATTGTTCCCTAAATGCGTGGTCATTTAATATGAACATTTATATTCACTCATTTATTTAAGAAATGGTATTGAACATCTATGAGGTTTAAGATATTGTTCTAGGAATTCTACACAGGCAAAACCCACTGCCCTTACAGAGCTTATATTACAATGAGGAAATAGGATGCAGACTATAAAATAAAGGAGTAAATCTTATAGGCATTAGAAGGCCATAATGTTGTGGGGGTAAAGCAAGGGAGGAGGATAGGAAGTGCAGGGGACAGGAGCAGGGTAGGAATAGGCTGGTAGTGTGCAATCTTAATGACAGTGGTGAAAGTAGAGGCTGAGTTTCTACTGAAAAAGTAATGTTTGACCGAAGACATCAAGGAAATGAAGATGTGAACTATGTAAAAATCTGCCAGAAGAGAATTGCAGTCAGAGGAAACAGCCTAGGGCAGAAAGTGTCAGAAGCATTTGGAGAATAGCACGGCTGGGGAAGTCAGTGATGGGGAAGAGTAACAGAAAATAAAGCTAGAGAGATGAGTGGTGCTACAATCACGTAAGGCATCATTGTAGGTCAAGGTCAGAACCTTGCCTTCAACCATAAAAGTGATGCAGAACCGTCAGTGAGATTTGAGCTGAGCACCGTCAAGGTCAGATTTAGAGTTCAGAAATCTAGTGTTGGTGACTGTATTTGGAATTGATGATGAGAGAGCAAGGGTGAAAGAAGAGAGACAAGTTGAGAACCTGTTGCCATAATCCAGGGGATGGGTTGTGCACAGATGACTGTACAAGTGAAAGTGGTGAGAGATGGCGAGGTGTGTGTTAAAAGCAAAGCCTTTAGGATTTTCTCAAAGACCGACAACGTGCTGTTAAAGAAAATGAGTCAAGGAAGGCATGAAGTTATATTTTCAAAACATACTGTTACATAAAGGAATATGTTTTGAAGACTGAAGTCACCTGTATTGTTGATGCACTAAACTCAAGTTGTTATCAGGAAAATTTTCATTTGTTAGTAACACAAACCTGCTAACGAGTTTCAAAATCTATTAAAGAGTGTCATAAAACTAAACTTACGTTAACACCTGCCAAGGAAATTTGCTAACAAAAAAGCTATGAAATAAACTTAAAAAAATCTCAATCCATTCTGTTTATTAAATAGGCTAAAAAGCAGCCATACATTAGAGCTGGCTTGAATCGGCTGGGCAGAGCCGACAGTGTGCAGTTCTCCCCAGTTCAGTGTATAGTGACATCACCTGACAGCTTAAAATTGGCTTTGCTGGAAATATTCACATCAGTGGAAATTGTCAAATCCTACAAACCCAGGTTTGTTTGTTTTTTAGTCTTTCCAGTGAACTGGTGGTTAATCATTCACCAATACAACCATGCTAGCAATAAAAACAAAAACAACTGAATTTTAATATTCAATTAAAACGAATTTTAAAGAACTCTCTTTTTTTCCAAAGTTATAGATCACTTATTCATGTTGCATGAGGCCTTTTACTAATAAAAATAAATCAGTTATTTCGAGCCATTTTCATTAATATTTCCAGACTGTTCTGGTGAACAGCAGTTAACAAAGATGGGTAAGAAGTAACAAATAACATTATCTTTAAAATCTGAAAAATCTTGGTATTTTCTATTCTGTGAACTCTTGTTATAAGTTGTATTAAAACACAGTTGTTTCATCTTTAAGATAGGGAGAGCACCCCCTTTAGAGCACTATTGTGGAAATTTAGTAAATTGGTAAATTTCCTGTCTCATACTAGGCACTCAGTACACAACTGTTCCTTTCCTCTCTTTTCTTTGAAAGCCCTCCTCCCCGTCAAACTACTCACCTCCTTGATTAGCAGGGCTTGACTTCAGAATAATTGAACCAGTCTCCTCATTAGAAATGATTTCCTCTTTTGGTTTTTCTTGTTTTCCATATATTTTTTAAAAAACTGTATTCAGGTATAGTTGACACATATATAATAAACTGCACCTTTTAACGTGTAGAACTAAGTAAGTTTGATAGGCATGCACAGCTACAGAACCCCAGCCACACTCATGACAAACAACACTGGCATCACTCCCAAAGTTTCCTCTTTTAGAAGTCATTCCTTCTCTCTACCGCCAGTCCCCAGACAGTAACTGGTCTGCTTTCTATCACTATACAAATTTTCCAGTTTCTAAAATTTTATATAAGGGGAATAATTAAGCATCTACTCTTTTGTGTCTGATTTCTTTCGCTTATTATAATATTTTTAATATTCATCAGTGTATGAGAGTTCCCATTTTTTTGCCATCTCCTTAACACTTGGTATTTTAAGTCTTTCTAATTCTAACCATTCTAATGCTTTAAAGGTTCTTTTTTCCCAATAACTAATGATGTTGAACATCTTTGGACATGTGTAATGGACATTCCTGATTTTTTAAAAGAGTTGCCCTTTGATTTTATCTTTTGTCTGTTTTTACTTGTTTCTACTTTTTAATTTTTACTTTTACTATATCCTTTGACTTATTTAAAGATTAATTTTCTCGTTAGTTTTCTAGTTTCCTAAAGAGGGAACCTGAATCATTACATTTAGTAGTTTCTTGTTTTCTAATATATATGTATTATACAGGTTGGGTATGTAGTCTCTATAAATGTCAGGAGGTTAAAAGATGGTTAATAGTATCATTATTTTGGCTAGTTTTTTTCTTCCTTTTTTTAAAGGAAATATTGACAAAGGTGTATTAATGTTTCCAAATATAATTATTAGGTTTCTGATTTCCCCTTTTAGCTCTGAATATCTGTTATTAGGCACATCCCATATGTAATTTTATTTTCCTGATTTATTGGCACTTTTGTTACTATTAAGTGTTCCTCCTTGTCTTAGTAATTTTCCTGTCTCACAGTCTATTTTTTCTGATATGAGAGGACTTTGAAAAGTTTGTAGAAAAATAGAATTATTAATATTAAAAGATACAAATAAAAATACATATTTATTTCTCAACATAAGCTCCATCCAGTTCAAGACACTTTTATAGGCAATGATATCAGCCATTTAGTCCGTCCCTAAGGAACTGAGGGTCCTGGGAATTTAACCATGTAAATTTAGTCTTTTTTACATTATTAACTGAAGAAAAATGGATGTCCTTTATAATTATTTTTTAAGATTAGGAAACATAAAGAAGTCAGAAGGGGAGCTGGGCACGGTGGCTCACGCCTGTAATCCCAGCACTTTGGGAGACCAAGGCAGGTGGATCACGAGGTCAGGAGTTCGAGACCAGCCTGACCAACATAGTGAAACCCTGTCTCTACTAAAAATACAAAAATTAGCCGGGCATGGTGGTGCATGCCTGTAATCCCAGCTACTCAAGAGGCTGAGGCAGTAGAATCGTTTGCACCCGGGAGGCGGAGGTTGAAGTGAGCCAACATTGCGCCACTGCACTCCAGCCTGGGCGACAAAGCAAGACTCCGTCTCAAAAAAAAAAAAAAAAAAAAAAGGCAGAAGGAGCCAAATCAGGACTGTAGGATGGATAACTAATGATTTATCATAGACACTCTCACAAAGTTGCCCTTGTGTAATGAGAGGAATGAGCAGGAGGAATGGTGGCAAAGGACTCTCTAGTGACCCTTTACTGGGCATTTTTCTGCCAAAGCTTAACTGACTTTCTTGAAATTCTCCCATGATAAGCAGATGTTATTATTCTTTAGCCTTCCAGAAAGTTAACAAGCAAAATGCTTTGAGCATCCCAAAAAACTGTCACTGTGACCTTTGCTCTTGAGGGATCCACTTTTGCCTTGACAGGACCATGTTACTCTCTTGGTAGCTCTTGCATTGATTGTGCTCAGGATTATACATATTGGTAACGCCATGTTTTATCTCCTATTAGGAGTATTTGAAAAAAATGCTTCAGGTTATTGACCCCACATTTAAAATTCCCTTTGGAAGCTCTGCTCTGGTTTGCAGCTAACCTGGGTGCAACAGTATTGGCATCCATTGAGTGAAAAGTTTGCTCAACTTTAATATTTCGGTTAGAATTGTGTAAACTGAACCAATTGAGATGTCTATGGTGTTGGCTATCACTTCTGCTGTGAATTATCAGCGTCTTTCAATTAGAGCACAAGCAAGAGTAATATTTTTCTCATTAATTGATGTGGATTGTGTGCCACCGAAGCTTCATCTTCAACATCATCTCTTCCCTTTTTAAAATGAGTTATTCACTTGTAAACTGCTAATTTCTCTGGGGCATTGTCCCCACAAACTTTTGGTAAAGCGTCAGTGATTTCATCACCCTTCTACCCAAGTTTCAGTGTAAATTTGAGGTTTATTCTTGTTTTAATTTTAGTAGAGTTCATGTTGCTCTGATAGGGGCTTTTTTCAAACTGATGTTTTGTCCTTTTAGTGCCTCAAAAGAGATCCTGTTCAGACATGTTATAACAAGTTAGTACAAGTTCATTCTAGTGCAAGCAATATTTTAAAATCTGTGCAGTTTTCTCAAAATATGCATTTTACATGAACTTTTTGAAGACACCCTTGTATAAATATGACCCTTTCAAGTTTCTTTAGCTTACTACCTACATATTATTTTTTTCTTGCTGTTACTTTTCTATTCGTGTTTTGTATCTAAAGCATATCTCTTTTAAAATATGGAGTTGGCTCTTGGTTTTGAGAACAATCTGAAAACCAATGCTTTCTAATTAGGTGTTATTCTACTGATAATTAACAAAAATATTGTTTGATTTGCCACTTCACTATTTGTTTTCCATTTTCTTTCTCATTTTCTTTGTTCATCTTTTTTTCTGTCTTATTTTCTGTTAATCAGGTTTTTTTTTTAGTATTCAATTTTCCTTCTTATTTTTGCTTTCTAGCTATGTTTGTTTTCATAATTTAAGGATTAGAATTACAGTGTGTATTTTAAGAGTCCAGGAATTAAATTGTTTATCCTTAACTTATCCAAATCTACTTAAAGTTAATATTGAGTTTACTTCTAGTAACACATAGAAACTTTAAGGCAGCATATTTCAATTTATTACTCTATGCTGTACTTTGTGTTACTATTATTACATATATGTTATTAATCTCTTAATATCTTATAATTTTGCTTTTAGCAGATTTTTTTTAGGACATTAAGAAATGGTAAACACCGAGTAACAAAATATTGTTTACCCACATATTTACCGCTTCCTGTGCTTATGATTGCTTTCTGAAATCCAAGTTGCCTTCTGGTATCACACCCTTCTTTTAGCATTTCTTGGAGTGCCTCTCTGCTGGCTCCAGATTCTCTCAGTTGTTGTTCATCTGAAACTTGTCAGATACAGAATTCTCTGTTGACATTCCTGTTTTTATCTGAATGATTTGAATATATTGTTCTAATATTCTGACCTTCATAGTTTTCCTCTTATTTGTAACTGTTCAAGAGTAAATGCTCCTCTAGCTTCTGTCACCTTTTAGATACTTTTCAGTTCCTTGAAGTAATTGGCTTTCAAAATTGATACTGTTTTTATAATTTTTATGTGTAAAAGGGTTTAAACAACCACTTCACTCTGCCACCATTAAAAAATCAGATGATTTCATCTTGAATCTTTTAAATTTTGTGCCAACATATAGATGATACCATAAATGTTAAAAACAAAGGTGTATGAATCTTGAGAAAATGCAATATAATGAATTTCATTTAAATTTTAGGTGTAAAAATAATCTGCTTCACAATACATTTCTTAAAACTTAGACAAAAACTTAAAACTATGGAAACATTCTCTACTGCCTTTACTTTTATTTTAAAAGGCAAGATATATTTATTCTATATGTGCTTTTCAAGCTATGTATATATTTCATTGAAGAGAGATAGGAAGTGGGAAGAGCAGATGAAGTTTTTGGCAGAGATAAAAGTCTGCCTGTGGAAACATTTGTTGAAGCTATTTTAAACTCCGCCTTCCTATGGGATTAGAATGGTCTTGCTGCTAGGTTTAAAGTTCAAAAGCCAAAACTGAATTGATAACTTGGCAAACCTTGCATTTACCTTTTTGGATATAGAAGTGCTCATCTATTGACAAAATGGCATCTTATGAGTTTGATGAGGGTATGAGTGAAATGAAGCTTGAATAGAGGTGACAATGGAAAAAAGTAAAGGTGATTTATATCCATAGAAGTTTTGAAATACTCCGATTAAAGACCTTACTCTAAGTGCATCAAAACAAAGCCTGGTACTAGTAAAAGCTATTATTCTGAAGTTACTGTAATTTTCTTTTTTTGTTGGTGGGGAGAAAGGAAAATAATAATGTTATCTCAGAGAACCAAATGGTGAAAGAAAACAAAGTCTAAAGATAAATACTAAAACATGTTTAAAGCCAAATGTCTTCACACCTAATAAAATAAGTCAAGTTGCATTCTGATTTTTCTACCTTGTGAACATCTAGCTGACCTTGTAAAATTCAAACTACATATTATGTAAGTATTGATAGGAAAACTACATGGAAAAGAATTGATTTCCTCTTCTACTCCTCCTCCTACTTCTTTTTCTTCTTCTTGAAGTAAGGTTTTGGAGAGAATTCTTAACCTCTAATTTGTTATTTTAAAACATTTCTGTCTAAATTTTATTTTTTTAAAAAAACATACAGAACACTGAGGTATAATCTAAATTATGGATCAAGGTATTTCAATTTAACACTTGCACTGTGGCATTTGGTCAACAGTAAGCATAGATTCCAATGAGCCCTTTTATGTACTTTTTCCTTGAGCAGGCTCCATGCTGCTGCTCTCTCAGTGTGGCTGCTCTCCTAGATGACACTGATAGGCCAGGGTGAATACAGAAGGCTCAGCCAGTATGTCTGGTGGCCTCGGAACCAAGCAAGAAACATGCATGGACAGGGCTTCTGGGTCCAGGTCCTTTGAAGCAGCAGTCCACCTTTTCAGAAAATACCTACAGGAGAGTTTGAGGATAATAATGAACAGCTTTCTGGTTGTTAGAGAAGTGATATAGAAATATGAGAAGACAGAAAACCAATAATTTCAAATTGGTTTAGGAGAAACTGAAATGCACTGATGATTTTGAATAGAAGACAGATAGACAGATGATTAGATAGATAGATAGATAGATAGATAGATAGATAGATAGATAGATGATAGATAGATAGTTATGGTGTATGCATGTGTGTACGTAAACATATATTTCTTAGCTTTGCTAACTGTAAGAGCTTAGAGGAAAAAAGCCAGACCTCGGTTGTTAAAATACTCTTTCTACTAAAAGCAATCAGAGCTCCTTAGAAAAATTGATCATTTCAGTACTAGAGCAGGGAAAATTCAAAGATGAACCTAGAATACCATCTGCTAACAAAATGCTGAAATAAGGATTAGCAAGTCTCAAAAGATTGAAGGAGGTTTCTTGAAAGTTCTGATGCTGGACAATCTGTGACCTTTGAACATCAAAACAAATATTAGTAGTAACAGATTATTGACATGGTGTATACTTACATAAAGAAACAGAATAATAACATAGAGAAGGGGAAGAAAATCTTTGCCTTACAATAGAATGCTAACTAATCAATATAGAAGGCATTAAGGAATTAGAATAACATTATTAGCCAGCTGTCACAAATAATTTATTCAGGCAACCATCATCAACGAATACTAAATCCAGTGAATGAACTACCAAAGATCAGGCTATTTAGCATCGTCTCAGAGTCCTTCCACAAAAATTCAGAGGCACAAAAACCTGATGAAATTTTATGAATTGTGTGTGGAAGATGTTGACATATTTCTTCTAAAATGAAAATTAAACTGCTGCACCTTGCACAGGCAGCCATTAAAAAGGTCATATGCTTGGTGATATTTTTTGAATTTTAGACACACCATAGGCAACAACACATCCTTTAGTTCCGGAAAGTTTTCTTAAATTATTTGTTTAATAATCCACCCTCCCCCCACCACCCGCACCACCCATTCACCTATTCAATGACTTGAGACTGTTCATTAATTAGATGTTAGATCTTAAAGTTAAATATTAGACTTTCATTAATTTTCCTCTTTTAAATGGAGCATCTTCATCCTAGCATGCCATTCCTCAGTTCTGAGTTCCATTAGTATATCGGGAAGTAAACCTCCAGTCTTCTATCCAATTTGGAGAGGAGTGAGGTGTCCAGCTACACCCATAGGAGTCCTATAAGGTTAACTGTATTTTATGTATACTTTAAAATTATTATTGAAAATTACAAATCTATAGTAGAGAGGATAATATACTAATCCCCAAGTATGTATTACAAGGCTTTAGCAATTCAAATTATGAACGATCTTTTCTAAAATCCAACAAACTTCCTTTTTTTCCATAACATAATTTAGAAGCAAACCCCAGGCATCATATTTTATATTTAAATATTTTGATATAACCTCTAGAAGACAAAAGTTATTTTTAATATAATAGAAATGTTATTATCACAACCGAGCAAGGAAGTGACAACTCAACACGCTTGGCTTGCTGAAACCCCACACATTCTCAAGAAAGATCTGTCTTTAGGAATGGTTCTTGGCTGGATTCTGGAAGATGCAGGCTAAGCCCTTGGAATATTCTTCTTAAGAGAAGAATTTTTGCATGCTTGAGGCTTTGGGCCACTCAGTAACAGTTTGATCAGATAATTTATACTAACACTATGATTTATGTGAACATCTGTTTTTGGAGGTTGAGTAGCTTAGATCAGTTTTCATGTCAGAATAGCTTAGGTCATGCATACATGACTGATGCCCAACCAAAAGCCTGGACACCAAGGCTCAGGAAGGCTTCTTTGAGTCATAAGACTTTGCACATACTGTCACAAATAATTACTGGGAGAATTAAGTGTGTTCTTAAGACTGCTCTAGGATAAGACTCCTGGAAGTGTGTGCCTGGTTTCTTTTAACTTTTCCCCATAAGACTTCTCCATTTGCTGATTTTATATTGCATCATTTCACTATGATAAATTATAATGGTAAATATAATAACTCTTCTGAGTATTGTGAGATCTTTTTTGTAAATCATTGAGTCTGGCAGTGGTCTTGGAGACCCCAAACAAAACTAACAAAACTTATAAAGATGTCAATTTTTTTTTATACAGTGAACGACTCATTTCCCAGAGTTTATGTGTGTCTGTGTGTGTGTCTGTGAGTGTGTGTGCATTGTGTATGTGTTTAAATTATGATCCAAATAAGATCTAGGTGGATGTTCTTCTTAACAGTCTCACATTTCTCAATGAACATGTTTCATTTTTTTCCTATCAACTTACTTATGAGCAAATTAGTTGATTTGTCTCCTACTATGTTTTCTCATGCTTTAGATTTCAATTCTGATGCTTCAGATTTCAGTTAAATCCATATGATGTCATTTAAAATATGTCCCTCTCTTCTGTACTGTTTCCATTATGTATTTTCTTTTCCATAAGTTAGATGGAAAACTTTCATAAAGAAAAAAATTATCATCAACTATTTGCTGACCCTGAGGCATAGTTTGTATAGGAAATAATGGGATGTTTAATATTCCCTTATTTATTAGTTTTCAAAATAATGAGTTGTTTCTCAAACATCCTCAGAGGTTAATCAAAGAAAATACTTTTAAAATCATTGTTTGATGTTGTTTAGTATTATTATAAAAGCAAAAAATTTACATTTGTTGTGTTTAAACTTATTCTAGCTGTAATTTTTTATTAATAATAATAATTGTACATATTTATGGGGTACATATAATAATTTGAGGCAAGTATACAATATATAATGATTAAATCAAGAGTAATTAGGATAGATATCAGTATCTATCAATAATATTGCTTCAAATATTTGCCACTCCTTTGTATTGGGAATATTTCAAATACTATTTTTTAGCTATTTTGAAATTTACAATAATTATTGCTAACTACGGTCACTCAACTGCACTAGCAAAGACTAGAACTTACTTTTTCTATCTAACTGTATTTTTGTATTCATTACCCAACTTCATTTTGTCCCCGCTTCCCTCAGTACTTCACAGCCTCTGGTAACCATCATCTTACTCTCTGCTTCCAAGAGAGCAACGTCTGAGCTCTCACATCTGAGTGAGAATGTGTGACATTTGTTATTAATGTGTGTGGTTTATTTCACTAAACATAGTGTCTTCTAATTTCATCCATGTTGCTGCAAATGACAAAATTTCATTTTTTATGGCTGAATAATATTCCATTATGTATATTACAAAATCTGTTTATCAATTGATAAACAGTTTGATTCCATTTCTTGGCTGCTGTGAATGATGTTGCAATAAACAAGCACATGTATTCAATATACACTAATTTCTTTTCTTTTGGTTATATACCTAGTGGTGGGATTCTGGATTATATTGTAGTTTTATTTTTATTTATTTATTTTTAATGTTTTTTGTAGAAACAGGGACTCACTCTGTCATCCAGGCTGGCATGCCGTGGTGTGATCATAACTCACCGCATCCTCGAACTCCTGGGCTCAAGCCTTCCTCCTGCCTTAGCCTCCTGAGCAGCAGGAACCACAGTTGTGCATCACTACACCTGTCTGGTAGTTCTATTTTTAGTTTTTTGAGGAAGCTCCAAATTGTTTTTCACGGTAACTATACTAATTTATTATACATTGTCAGTCATAAAATACTAGTGTTTCCCTTTCACTGCACCCTCACCAGCATTTGCTACTTTTGGACTTTTTTATAACATCTGTTTTAATTGGGGCAAGATGCTATCTCATTGCGGTTTTGATTTGCATTGCACTGACGATATGTTAATGTGATGTGTTTTGTTTATTGATTTGTATATGTTGAACCATCCTTGCATCCCTAGGATGAATCCTACTTGATCATAATAAATGATTTTTAATGTGTTGTTGAATTCGGTGTGCTGGTATTTTGTGTATAATTTTTCATCTATGTTCATCATAGATACTACCCTGTAGCTTTTGTCATTGTTGAGTTCCTGCCTAGTTTGGGTATTACGATAACCCTGGCCTTGTGTAATTAATTAGGAAGTATTCTCTCCTCTTCAGTTTTTTGGACAAGTGTGAGAAGAAATGGTATTAGTATTTTTTTAATGTTTGATAGAATTAAGCAGTAAAGCCATCAGGTCTTCTGCTTTTCTTTGACGGGAAACTTTTTATTAGTGCCTCAATCTATTACTCATTATTGGTCTGTTAAGTTTTTCTATTTCTACTTGGTACAATTTTGGTAGGTCGTATGAGTCCAGAAATGTATCCATTTCTTCTAGGTTTTATGATTTCTAGGCATTTCTTTTTATATTCGTGATAATCTTTCATAATTCTGTGGCATCACTTTTAAATCTCCTTTTGGTGTCTGATTTTATTTATTTGGGTCTTTTCTCTTTTTCTGAGTCTGGTAAATTGTTTGCCAATTTTGTTTATTTAAAAAAACAACTTTTTTGTTTTGTTGATCTTTTGCATTTTTTGTCTCAATTTCATTTATTTCTGCTCTGATTTTTATTATTTCTTTCCTTCTACTAATTTTGGCTTGGCTTGTTTTTGCTTTCTAGTTTCGTGAGGTACATCATTAGGTTTTTTATTTGAAGTCTTTCTACTTTTTTATGCAGGTGCTTATAGTTACCAACTTCTCATTTAGAACTGCTTTTGCTGTATCCCATAGGTTTTGGTAAGAGTGTTTCCATTTTCATTTGTCTCAGGGAATTTTTTAATTTTGTTTTTAATTTTTTCATTGACTTATTCATTGTTCAGGAACATACTGTTTAATTTCCATAAATTTGTATGGTTTCCAATGTTCCTTCTGTTGTGATTTCAAACTTTATTCCATTGTGGTCAGAGAAGATACTTGATATGATTTCCATTTTTAAAAATTTGTTCAGACTTGTTTTGTAACCTAACATATGTTCTATTTTGGAGAATGTTTCATAAGCTGTTGTGAAAATTGTGTATTGGGCAGCTGTGGGATGGAATGTTATATAAATATCTGTTAGGTTCATTTGGTCTAGAGAGAAGTTTAAATTCAATTTTAAATAAAAATTCTGCTGAATAATCTGTTCATTGCTTAAAGTGGGGTGTTGAACCTTTCTACCATTATTATGTTACAGCCAATTTTTCCTTTTAGGTCTATTAATATTTGTTTTATGTATTTGCATATTCTTGTGTTTGGATGCATATATATTTACAATTGTTATATCTTCTTTCTCTATCGACCCCTTTATCATTGTATAAGGGTCTTCTGGGCCTTTTTTTTTTTTTTAACTATTCTTGACTTAAAGTCTATCTTGTCTAAGTATAGCTACTCTACTTTTCTTTGTCTTTGATTTTCCTGGCATATATATTTCCACCTCTTATTCTCAGTGTGTGAGTATCTTTATAAATGAAGTGAGTCTCTTGTAGACAGTATATACTTGAGTCTTTTTAAAATCCATTTAGCCACTCTGTCACTTTTAACTGGAGAGTTGAATTCATTTATATTCAAGGTTATTATTGCTAGATAAAGGTTTACTGCTTATATTTTGTTATTTGTTTTCTGGTTATTTTGTAAATCATTTCTTCCTTTTTACCTCTCTTGTGGTTAAGTGATTTTTGTCTATTAGCATGTTTGTATTCTATGCTATTTATTTTTAGTATGTCTATTATAGGTTTTTGCTTTGTGGTTACCATGAGAATTACAAAAAAAATCTTATAATGAGTTTTTAAGCTGATAACAACTTTAATCACAAATAAAAGCAACGAAAAGAAATTCTTCAGGTTAGCACCACATTTTTTTCTTTTTGATGTTTCATTTTATACCTTTTTATATTGCTTATCTCTTAACCAATTGTTGTAGTTACTATTCTTTTGAATGCTTTATCTTTTATTCTTTATATTTAAATGCAAGTGATTTACTTACACCAATTAAAGTATTAAACTACTCTGAGTTTGTTTTATTTTTTCACCAGTGAGTTTAATACCTTTAGATGTTTCTTTGTTACATGTTAGTGTCCATTTCTATTTCTCTCAGATCAAAGAACTCCCTTTAATATTTTTTGGAATACAGGCCTACTGTTGATAAATTCCCTCAGCTTTTGTTTATCTGAGAAAGGAAAGTCTTTATTTCTCTTTTTTGTTTGAGTATTAGCTTTGCTGTGTACAATATCCTTGATTGGCACTTTTTTTTTCTTTCTTTAGCACTTTGCATATAGCATCCCACTTTCTTCTGACACCCAAGGTTTCTACTGAGTAATTTGTTGAAAGCCCTATTTGGGCTGCAATGAATGTGATATGTTTCTTTCCTCTAGATGCCTTGAGTATTCTTATTTTTTTAAACTAATTTGATTATGATGTGTTAGGGAAATTCCTCTTTGGGTTGAATTTCATGGGTGTCCTCTGAGGCTCCTGTGTTTGAATGCTGTCATCTTTCTCCAGATTTGGAAAATTTTCAGTCACTATTTATCTTAAAGTTGCTTTCAAGGCCTTTTTCTCTCTCCCCTCCTTCGGGAATTCATAGTAGGTGGATATTAATTTATTGATGTGTTCTATAATCCTCATAGGCCTTCTTCATTCTTTTTTTATTCTTTTCTCTTGTTTCTCCTCTGATTGGGTAATTTCATATATTCTGTCATTAAGCTTGCTTGTTTTTTTGCTGTTTGATCAAGTTTGATGTTGAAAATTTCTAATGAGTTTTTTGTCCAGTTATTAAATTACTCATTTCCAGGATTTCCTTTTTAATTTTTTCTATTTCTTTCTCAATTATCTTATTTTGTTTCTGTATTGTTTTCAAAATTTTATTCAGTTTTTTATTCCTATTTTCTTGTGATTCTCTGAACTTCTTCTGAATTATCTGTCAGACATTTCAGAGATCTTGAATTCTGGATTCATTGCTGGAGCATCCTTTTTTTTTTCTTTCTTTCTTTCTTTTTTTTTTTGGTTATGTTTAATTTCTCTGAGTTTTTAAGATTCTTGCATCTTTACAATGATGCCTATGTATTTGAGGAGACAGTCACTTCTTCTAATTTTTGCAAGTGAGTTTTAGTGGTGTTAGATCTTTACCACTTAGTATCAGAACTTAAATGCTGTCTTGTTGCTTTCCTTTCTTGGGATTACTTATAGTAAGCACCAGAAGTAAAACACTGAATTGGAACTAGCTCATTGACCTGCCATTAATTATTATTATTATTAATTCAATTGTTTTTGTCACTCTGTTTGATGTTAGTTTTCCCCCCAAATATATAAAAATCATTGCTCTCCACTCATATCTCATCATGAAGAATTTAAAAGTTTCTTGCAAGCTCAGATTGTGGTGGGATGTACTTGGAGCATGATTAGCTTCCTGCAATGGGAAGAGGAAGTAAGCCAGGCTTTTGCTGGTCTAACAGTGAATATTGGGAACTTAATGTCAATTGGTTCATAAACACTGTGGCTTATACTCTTTAGCTTGCTGAAATACCATAATGTCATCCCTATGCCTCTTGTTACCAGCCTAGTATTCTCAACTCAGAACAAATTTCTATAAGGAAAAAACTCAGATTTTCTATGATGATTGGAGAATAGAATGTCTTAAACTGCCACTAGATCAGTGGGCATGCCAGAAGTCAAACTGCTCCACAGAGTTTCAATCTAGGTATATTCTTAGGTTTATTTCATTCTTCTACAGCAATAGGTTGTCCAACCCTGAGCATCTCTTATGTAATACATGGTGATTCAGCTTGTTTCTTATAACTATCCCTGTTAGTAAGCATTTATGTTTCAGCTCTCTTTGTTCTACTGAAGACAGTGTTTTTTAACTTTCAAGATATTGTTTACAGTTACTCTCTCATGATGTCATCTCTCTCATTTTCTTTGTCCTCCTTTGTTTATTACCAATGATTCTTTCAAGTTTATTTTATTGGGTTAAACCTAATGCTGCATTTTGTCTGTTGAAATGGATATATCAAATAAGAAAACAAAAGCAAAATTTACAAAAGCTTTTATTATTTGTTTACAAGCTAATGTAATTTTTGACGCATCAAGTTAAAATAGTACTTGAATGTTTTGGTTATTGTTTAATTTACTTAACTGCTTACAGCACCAATTTTAGAAAGAGTTCTCGCTTACTGTAGGAAAGTATCATTGTAAATGCTTTGCTGAGCAAATCTGTAGTTGTAGTATTATCAGTATTTTCTCTTCTAACTTAATTTGAAGAACAATTATTTAATAATCACTTTCTTTAATTTCCTTAAGTAATATATGCAAAAGAGTCTAGAACTTGTCTTCACAGAGCTCTCTCTCTCTCTTTTTTTTGTAATTCCGTCCTTGTTTCAATGGTTATTGCATTATTCTTTCAATGTTTCTGTACTCATATCATGACACAAAAATATGTTGGGCACTAAGTAGCTATACAAAATATATAGTGATAAGCTCTTGATTTTCAAAAAACTTACCATGACATTGAATAGATATACATAAATTGTCCTAGTTTGTTTAAACTGCTATAACAAAATATCATAGATTTGGTAACTCATAAACAGAAATTTACTTGTCACAGTTTTGCTGGAAAGTCCAAGATAAAGGCACCAGCAAGTTTTGTTTCTGGTGAAGACCCCTTTCCTGGTTTGGTTTAAAGATGGTACCTTCTTGCTGTTTCCTCACATGAAAAGGTCAAGCTAGTTCTCTGGAGTCTCTTTTATAAGGGCATTAATCCCATTCATAATCGTCCTACACACATGACCTAATCACCTCCCAAAGGTCCCATTTTTTAATACCTTCATATTAGGTTTCAATATGTAAATTTTGGAGGGACACAAACTTTCAGATCATAGTGCTCATATACAAACATTGAAGACTCTATACATATGTACCGCAAAATAACTATTAAAATGTTCTTGTACAGTATATAATTTGTTACATTAATAGAAATAAAAATAAATATAATTTTACAAGCTAAATTATTTGGGGCTAAAACTGCCCAGAAATGTCTTACCATAGGTAAGGACTTTTAGAGGGATCTGGAATCATTTGAATAACATTCAAAGAAGACAACTTAAAAGGTGAAATATAGAAACAAAGTTGTAAGTATAGAAATCAAAAGACCTGTTTTAGACTACATTAATTCTTTAACTCAACAAATAGTTGTTAACTTCTTACATCATTCCTTTCACTCTTCTAGGTGAGGATATAGATAACCTTTATGGAAGGTAATCAACTTAACTAAATTAGAAGATCTTTTGAGATTTATAGAGAATAGGAGTGGATAAGGCAAGGTTGAGGGCAATACTAGGATCTAAAGCTGCTGAAGTCTTGTTCTTCTTTCCCCCATTCCAGTATTTATTTTTTGTTTTATATATAACATATTGTTTATGAAAGACTCACATCTGTGTCTTCACTACTCTTAATATTAATGCACCTGTTTTACCCTTATAGTCTATCATCTTATATTTTTCCCATAATTTACTTCTCTTCTTCACATATCTCATCTATTCTTATTTATATCAAGTAAATGTGATGTGTATCTTGTTGTATAAAAAAGTACAGTTGCTCTAATGCTAAACATTACTATAAGCTGTGTCTTCATAACTTTTTATTTTCTGTCTTGGTAGAGTTCCTCTCCAATGTGGAGGATAATTTAGCTTTTGGCTGTCCGATTGTGAATAGTCGAGATGGTTGTTTCAATTTTGCTTTTAAAAATATTTATCTCAGGTAGAAATTCACTAGCTGCTGCAACTACAGATCAGACACCCTAAGAAATTTTTACTTTTCGCCTGGGAATATGACTTGTACTAGTTACAGTAATATTACTGAGTGGTGCTGTCAGCAGCATTGGAAGATTGTTTACTCAATTGGAAGTGATGAGGAAGGTCAAAGTTAAATACATTTTAACGCTTTCAGGCACACTATTATGTACAGTTTTGCATTTTTTGAAATAGGAATCTTTTGTGTTAACAGGTAAACTGATTGAAGCACTGTAGGAAGAGCTCTACAATCTACAGATTAACAACATCTACTATCTTCCACTTCAACACTCACTGATGATAAATTCCTGCTAGCCTCATCAACATCCCTTAGCAACAAAACACAAAAGCTCAAAGGAGATGAGAAGAGGCACTCTATATAAGATGATCTGTAGATATATGGATATACACACAAAAAGAATGGCAGCATTGAGATTTTCTTGCCATTTTTATTTATATTCTTTTTTTCACTCGTTAAAGATGTTTTAAAAGACATATTTCCATGATAACACCACAGTATTTCCTTTGGAAAAAAATCACTTGCTTTGACTTTTTGTTTAATTATTGGGGTTTGTGAATGTGTTTAATATTTGTTATGTTGTTTTTCTTGCGCCTGGCTTGGACTAATAAAAAAAATTATGGATTTTGAGGAATAACTTCCCCTCCCTTCTGCTCTTCTTTCCTCCAAGATAATGCTTGTGTTAGACAATTTTCACCACATGTATCAGCCTATCTCTTCATCTGTGCCATTGTTAGCACTTCCTCTCACTTTCCTCTGAATCACATTTAACATCTGCCCTTTGATGATTAGATGTGGCTATTAGCCTCTCATGGGTGCCCACTTCACCAGCCTCCCTGGCACTGAGTTCACATTGCAACTGGCATTAATATTGATGATATTAGTGCTTCCAACCTCTGTCTCCCATCACAGCAGTCTGTCCTCATTTCCGTCTCCTTCCCTTGTAGCAATGATTGCCACCATGACTACTCATCAGCCCTCTTTGGTCATTAAGCTGCAAATGTGCAGCCATGGCACCTGCAGCTAAGTCTGTGTGTTTTACCTGATGGCTTTACATAAGCCAGGATTCAATCACTTAGCTCATGGAAGTCTTACCTACTAGAAGTAATTTCAGCTTTGGTGTGGAATTAACTGTAGTAGTAGACAGAGCATTCCAAATATTTGAATTAGAAGATGGGGCATATTGCATAATTATTACAACCATTGTCTCTGAAGACAAACATGTTTTCATTCCAGATTCTGCTATGAAGCCTTGGAAACTCACACACCTCTACATAACTCAGTTTCTTATAAGAGGAATAAGAGCCCCTACCTCATAGGTTCTGCTGTTCAAATTAAAACAGGCAAAGCCCACAGAATTAATTGTGGGTAACACAGCTGCTTGGTAATGGATTTTGGCCAAAATGATATTCATTCTTGGACTGAGGAGAATATATCTTTATAAATATGTGTACTATTGATCTGTATCTTCCACATTATATCCACTACACACTCATTTTATTCTCTGCAAGCTATTCAATATATTAAATTTATTAAGCATAGGTGGAAAGTCTAATTATTTTTGGTAGAAAAATTCTATCCCTACTGACATTTCATATTTGTTTAAATTCAGGCCCTTGTCATTTATTGCAAAAATTGATATAACAACTGTCACATCCCCATGCCCTGCATCCACTCTTGATATTGTTACCAGCATGAGCCACAAATCAGAACACATCAGTGTCCTCCATTACAGCCTGTCTTTGTTAGCTCCCTGTAGCTTTTAGGATAAATCCATTCTCTTTAATATGGTACATGATGTGTTCCCTGAGGTGTTCCTCACCAATTTTCTCTCCTTCACATCCACATTCAACCCAGGCAAAAGTATCTGAATTTGGCAGAATCTCTCGGGTTCTCTCTAAGCCCTGAGCTTTTGTAGTCATGGCTGTCTGTAACACCGTAGGAATAACTGTTACTCAAGCAATGTAGATATTACCTACCCTGCGAAATTTTCTCTGACCCATCCACACCCCATAACCAATACCCCCCAGAGCCCTCTCACCTTACCCATAACACTTCCTATGTTGGACGTATTGTCTGAATCCTGTAAAGACTGCCTTTGAAGTCTATGATGGTGAAATATTTATCTTTATAATTCCAGAAATTAGTGTAAGATGGTATTTAAAATTATATCTTAATATTTTTAATTAATAAAACATAGTGTGTACAGGTTATTTTATTTTATAAATTTTTTTTAGAAAAGACCTTTATTGAGTGAATTTATAGTGCAGTATAGGCGTTAAGCCTATAGAAAGTCAACTGATATGGAAAAAATACACTCTCTTTTTATTGACTTTAATTTTAAACAGAGTGTATGACTTATCGATTTTAAAGTTTGAAAACTCAAGTTGCTGATTTTGCAATTTTATTAAAGACTTTTTGGTTTGTTCCTTATTAGCAAGTTTTGCAATTATGTCTCACTCATTAAACTAATATTGATGTCTGAAAAATTAAGATACTAGTATTGTAGTTCCCCAGAGAGAAACAACAGAAAGAGCATTACTCAAATAACAGTAGAGGGCATAAATTTCAATGTATTGTGCCTGAAGCAGGTGTTGAAATATATGCTTCTTGCAGCCAAAAAACTGTTTTTATCTATTGCTGGAATGTGTTTTATGCTAGTAGCAATTTATATCACATTGTTTTGCGCAAGTCATTAAGATAAAAAAGGCAGCAAGAAATAATGTGTCATAACAATCTGCAAAACTTTTTATGTGTCAATAAAGGTATACCGCGATGCTCGTCAGTGTGAATGCATAAAAAATATCTTTAATGTGAAGTGTGTTTGGCTTTTCTCATGCATTATAATGTTTATAATCTCAAATTAGACACTGTCTTGTTTTGACTGACTTGACTACCAACTTTCTGTCTTATTTGTCCTCTTATAATAGAAAAACTGATAAATACACATCATATAAATCAAGATGCCAATATTTCAATTACTTTTCGTCTATTCATTACCTTGCTGGGCGTAGTGGCTCATGCCTATAATCCCAGCACTTTGGGAGGCCCAGGTGGGTAGATTGCTTGAGTCCAGGAGTTTGAGACCAGCCTGGGCAACATGACGAAACCCCATCTCTCCAAAACACACAAAAATATTAGCTGGGTGTAGTGGCGCATGCCTGTAGTCCCAGCTACTTTGGAGGCTGGGCTGGGAGAAATTACCTGAGCTTGGAGAGGTTGAGGCTTCAGGGAGCTGTGATCATGCCACAGTACTTCATCCTGGGTAACAGTAAGACCCTGCAAAAAGAAAAAAGAAAAAGAAAAAGTTCAATCATTACCTATTTAGAAAGTGGCTGAGCTCTACTTTAAATTTAAAGCCCTTTTTGGAAAATTACATTGGAGCAGAGAAAGAAAGAACAGTGAGTGTGGGCTAGCGCTTCCACTAACCAATTATAAAGCAACTCCCAGATATACTGTTTCTTTTTTTAGAGTAACCAGTATTTTATTTAGATGTTGCAAATTCCCTTCCTAATACAGGATGTGTCTAAGGGAGGTTTAAATTATAGCCATGTTTTAAAAATTATTTAAATCGAGAAATTGAAGTTGTCTATATTTGTGGCATACAAGATAATGTTTTGAAATATATGTACATTGTGGAATGACTAAATTATGCCAATTAACATGTGTTACCTCATATACCATATTTTTTGTGATGAGAAAAAATTCTGTTCTTTTAGCATTTTTTAAATATACAATGCATTATTACTTACTGTAGTCATTATGTTGTACAACACATCTCTTGAACTCATTCCTCTTGTCTAAACGAAATTTTTTAACCTTTGACCAACATTTCTGGAGTCCTCCCCTCCACTTCCTTCCCCTAATAACCAACTCTTTATTCTCTGCTTCTATGAATTTGATTTTTTTGGTTTCCACATATAAGTGAAATCATAAGGTGTTTTCCTTTCTGTGCCTGTGTTGTTGCATTTAACATAATGTTCAGCAGGTTTATCCATATCGTCACAAATGACAGGATTTCTATTTTAAGTCTGAATAGTATTCAATTGTGTGTATACATATATATGGTTATATACACATGTGTATATATTACATTTTTCTTATTCATCATCTGTTGATGGACACTTAAGTTGATTTTAATGACATTCTATAATTGTATTACTTGAGACACATATTTATGCCAGGTAACAAGAGCTCTTTTGAGCTCATTTAAAAAAAAAAAAAAAAAAAACAAAAATGGTAGTACAGAGAATTCATTCTCCTCAGTTCCAAAGATCTATATTGCTCTAAGGGCCTCAAGAATACCCCTCTGTCTCTGCATTTTGGTATTTCCTATGTTATCCTCTTTAATATGAAAAGAATTAAGAAAAATATATAGATTAAGCAACAGCCTCGATAATAGCTTATAGGTAGTGATCACTTATAATGTATCATTTAATATACCAAGTAAAATAGGTACCCTTATTAGTGTGCTTGCAAGCATTATGTGGTTGATTGTTGCCCTAATTTTATATCTGAGTAAATTAAAGTTTAGCATAGTAACATTTGTAAGGCAACAGTTAATTTAATTTACAATGTCAGAAATGCTTATCAACACTTTACAAGTTTAAATTTCCATGCTTTAGGACAGAAGAGAGATCAATGCTGACATCTCTGATTTCCAAATTAAATTTCTAGAGGAGGTACTTCAATCTGTTGGACTTTGGTCCAGAATCATCTCTGCACGCAGTGACTAGTGACTTATTACCCTGTCTCTGTATTAACTCTTTCTGGTATTCCAGAAATGAGTTTTTAAAATTTTACATCCTAGATGACTTGGAGACTCTGTAAATTTTCTATTCTCTTTGTCTAGTTACAATCAATTTGAAAGACATTTTATTATATCTATTTATAATGTATTCATTCTCTCTTCAGCTTTTTTCAAAGCAGTTAACTTTTACATTGAATTCTTAATTTTAATTACTATAATTTTTATTTCTAAAAGTTTTCCTTTTAGAATCAATAGTTCTAAAAGTAGTTCTTTTTCTTACCTGTCTGGCCATTTTGTGCAACATTTTATATTTTGTCATTTTTTATTACTTTTTTTAAACATACTAAACATTCTTATTTTTATATTCTGTATTTGATCCTTCCAACATATCAGAGTGGTAGAGATATAATTGTTCATTACTAATTACTCTGTATAGCAACTTGTTTTATTTGATGTAATATTAGTTAATTTCAGACTCAGGTTCTATGGAAATTTATCTCTGAGTATTCCACTCCTTTGACCCTTGGTATTAGGTGTTTCCTACAGAAAGATTGTAAGCTTGGACTGTACCATGTTCCTCGGGGACACTGACAATCCTAAATCAACTTTAAATTCATCTTGGATAGTTGAGCCGTAGAAGTGATATGAATTCTGCCTTCAAAACCCGTATGAGAAGGAGCTTATAACAGGAATTCTCAAGAAAGCCACCCTCCTCCCTGACATAGAACAGAGTAGCCAACATTTTCTACAGGCTTTCTGGCAAGGTGAGGCATGAGGATTTCACACCATTTAAAGATAAGGCTTTATCTTTAAACAGGGATGTCTGTCCAAACTTCCTGCCTTAAAAGAGGCCTGAGCTTTGTCTCTCTTTCTGTGTACACGGTTCATGAAACCTAAAACACTGACCACCAGGAACTGACAGTGCCTCTCTGGACAACCCCTCACATTAGGGCCCACCGATCTCCCTGGTTTCTTGGTATCTAGTCAAGTTAGTGTCCGAGCTTTCAGTTACACTCATCATTTTAGGTATTTTGTATAGGGTACAGGAGTGTCGTTAAGTGTCTTCCACATTGCCCATTTTATAATAAACATGGAAAATGTTTTTACCACTTTATCCAGTCATTAACTTCAATTCAGAGAACTGAACAACAGTTACAGTGCAAGGATGCTCACCACAGTCTTATTTATGAGATGAACATGTGGGAGAAAAATAGGGGCAATACAGGTGAAAAATGGTGGTTCAGACAAGTAATAGAATTTCAATCTGCTTTTTTTTTTTTTTTTTGAGACGGACTCTCCCTCTGTCGCCAGGCTGGAGTGCAGTGGTGCCATCTCGGCTCACTGCAACCTCCGCCTTCCAGGTTCAAGCGATTCTCCTGCCTCATCCTCCTGAGTAGCTGGGATTACAGGCACACGCCACCGTGCCCAGCTAATTTTTGTGTTTTTTGTAGAGATGGGGTTTCACCATGTTGGCCAGGATGGTCTCTATTTCTTGACCTCTTGATCCGCCTGCCTCGGCCTCCCAAAGTGCTGGGATTACATGATGAGCCACCGCACCCAGCCTCAATCTGCTTTTTAAAATAATGTTTACTAAGGATATTTACCTATAAAAGCAAACCTCATATTATAAAAAGAAAAAAAGTAACATAAATTTATGTATTTTTATCCTAATGTAGAACACACACACACATACACACACAGGAAACACATTAAGATGTAAATAGCAATTTTGTTTGCCTGATGAGAATATCATTGTTTTAATTATATCTGTGACTCTTTCAATATGTGTGAAATTATGAAGGTTATTTAACTTCTCTCAGGCTCACGACTTTGCTAGCAATCTCAGGATAATTATACTAACATTGAAAGTCTTCTTTCTGAGTATAAACTGAGATCACATATATATTACTTTAGTAACTAAAGTTCAATAAAATTAGAATGATCATTTTATATATTCCTGTATTTTAAAACTTCTTACAAAGAATTTTAAAATGTTAATTATATTTATAATAATAAACAGTAATGTTAATATTATTAAGAGGAAAAACAAAAAAAAAACCCTTTATAATACTAAAACATACTGAAAGTATCAAATTAATTGTCATCAAAAGGCTTTTCAATGTCAGTCTTATTACCTGGGTCAATGTGAAGAAACCTATTTGAATATGATCTTAAAAAAGAATCGTGTTAGTGTGACAGAAGGACATATCAGTTTTAGACCATTTTGAATGCAGACTCTAGCCCTGCATTTTGAATGCTACTCTTACATTTGAAAGTGTGTTTTGCACTTGTAATCTCTAGAAACTAATGATCACTGAGGAAACAACTAAACAGCAAATTGCTATGGATTATTTTTGATTTGTATGACTTAAATAACAGAGGTCATCAGTTTCTTTTGTTTCCATCTCATTTTTATCAGCTGTGTTAAAGCTTCATTGACAATTTCAGCTTTAATATAGATAATATATATTAAAAATAATATAATGGCCCAACTAATTGGCTTTCAATGCACTCTCTTTATGAGATAATATTGCTGATGCCCTGCTTTCTTTTTACCCTTTTTATGTAACACACGATACCAGTCTATTTTTCACTCTGATTTTTACTTCTGAAAAGATCAGCAGAATGTTGTGAGTTAGAACAGCCTTTTATACTGATTCTTCTCAAAATAGAAACACAAATATTGCCAAAGTACCCTAAAGGGTACAGTTCAGTCTACCTCCTTATGCAATAAAATACAGAAATTTTGCCCGTTTCTAAAACCCGACACTATGTATGCCATACTTTTTTACCTTTGTCCAACAACTGCACTGCAACTGAAAATGCACATTCTTATAACAGAAAAAAATACCAAGTTTTCCGACTGGAATTCTGAACTCTAGAAATAACCCAGAGGAATCGTCAGATAGAGAAAATAACACCTGTATTATTGAAAAGCTAGTTGGAGATGCAGTGTATTTGAAAGAAAAAAATAAGTTTCCAAATTTTTCCCAGTTTATCTTCTTTCTGGCCCTTTAAAAGCTCACTTATGAAAAAGTTTGAATTTGTAGAGCAGATACAGTTCATAGTCACTGAAGTTGTGGCCTCTCTTGAGAGAGAGGAAAGAGAGTAATACTCAGTTTACCCAGCTCAGGACTTTTATTAGGTTAACTCAATCAGTCCAGAAATGTATATTAGAAGCTGACCTCCATTATCAGGTAACCCTGTTCACCTCCACAGGTATACCTCCTGTTCTGGTATACAGGAGGTATACCAGAAGCCTGGAGTACTGAGAAAACTATATCTCTTCATGCCAAAGAGAGGAGTAAGAAATGCACTTTGTCTTCTAACACTGATGCCGTCTCTGGACATCTGGAAAGGTGGTATGTTTACCAATGACAACTCATTTGTACTAATTTGCCTGATTCAATAAGATATCCAGTAACCATTCCAGGAGAAATTTCAGATTGAAAATTAAGTCAAACGTTTTCTTGTCTTATGGAAGAGGGGTAAACATTTACTGCTACAATCTATTCTCAAGATTTATTCATAGATGTGCCCAAGTCTTAGAACACAGTCTAGCAAATAATAATAACAAACATTGCATACAAACATGAATGTGTAAGAAAGCTTCTCTCTTTCCTGAAGATATGTATACTGAATTGTATGTGGAGTACCATGAAGAAAAAAGGTCACAGAACTTTTTTTCTTGCGTTGTTGGAAACGTGAACTTCCTAACAGTAGAAAACATAAATTAAAAATAGCTTTGTCTGATTTTTGAGCCTATGAAATACACGTGATGAACAAATTAGCTTGGCACTGCCATCTGTGGACCTAACAGTAAGAAGTGTGACCAGGTGCATACAAGACAGTCCAGTAGAAAAGTAAAGAAGAGAAATTTGGTTTGAAGCTCATCTCTGTCATCATCTAGTGTTGTAACTTTGAAAAATATCTTCACGAATATGTGACTTAAGTCTAGTCTGTAAAATTATTCCTGGAAAGGACCTTTTTTTTTTTTTTTAAAGAACTTCCTACCCATGCCTTCACTCCCCAAACTACTTGTAGTGTGTGCGGTTACAAGCAATAGGAACTGAGTCTAGCCAAAGTGAGGAATGAAGATGAAAGACAAATTGTTTAGCACTAGTAGAAATTTTTAAAAGGCACTTCACAGTTTGAGAAAAACAAACCTGCAAACAAAGAACAGCCAGATATTGTAGGAATTACTGGGCTTTGGATAGCTTCAAAGTTTAATTTCTAAGTATTAGAAATTAAAGAAAAGTCACTGCAAGGGAAGTTTGGGTAAAAAAATAATAATCAAGCTATTTTTCTATTCTGAGAAACTCCATTAACAATCAAAATCAGGGAAGAACTTATTTACAAATCTTCATCAAATTCTTATGTAGACTATACCAATTAAAAAAAAGTGGAAGTCACGTATTAATTTGTACAGAGTAGACTACAAAATAAGGAAAGTTATCAGGGATAAAGAAGTGTATTACAAAATGATAAAAGGGTCAATTCTCTAAGAAGACATGAGAATCCTAACCTCATGCACCTAACAACAGAGCGTCAAAATATGTGAGCCAAAAACTGATAGAACTGCAAGAAGAAATACATGAATTCACTATTATAGTTGGAGACATCAGCATAGCTCTATCAAAGATGGATAGATCCAACAGACACAAAAATCAGTAAGGACGCAGTTGAACTCACCACACCATTAATCAACTGAATGTAATAGAGATCTGTAAACTACTTTATCCAACAACAGCAAAATACACATTCTTTTTAATCCCTCATAGAACATTCACCAAGACAGACCCATTCTGAGTCATAAAACGTACCTTAGCCAATTTAAAAGAATAGAAATCATACAGTGCCTGCTCTCAGACCACACTAGAATTAAATTATCAGTCAATAAAAAAAAGCTGAAAAGTTTAAAAATGCTCACAGATTAAATGACACACTTCTAAATAACATGTAGGTTAAAGAAGAAATCTCAAGATAAGTTTGAAAATAGTTTGACCTAAATGAAAATAAAAACATGATGCATCAAAATTTGTGGGGTGCAGTGAAAGTCTTCCTTAGAGGGAAATGTGCAGCATTGAATGTAGATATTACAGAAAAAGAGGGTACTAAAATCAATCACCAAAGCTTCTCCTTTAGAAAACCAGAAAGAAAAAACAAATTAATTGAAAGTAAGCAGAAGGAAATAAATAATAAAAAGTATAGCAAAAAATCAATGCATTTGAAAACATGAAATTAATAGAAAAAATAAATGAAACCAATAGCAATTTTTTTATATCAATGAAGTCAACATGCTTCCAACAGATTAACTAAGAAAAATGAGCAAGAACACAAATTACTATTATCAGAGATGAAGGTGGGAATATCACTACAAATACCCTGGACTTAAAAAATTATGATAATGAAGTACTACGAACAAAATATTAGCAATTCAAATATAACAAAGTATAAAAGAATAATCCACCACACCCAAATGGAATTTATCCCATGTATGCAAGGCTGGTTCAACATTTGAAAATCGATTGAGGTGACCCAACACATCAACAGGCTAAAGATGAAAAATTGTATGATTATATCAATAGATGCAGAAAAAGAACATAACAAAACCCAACATTCATTAATGATTAAGAAAAACTATCAGCAAATTCCAAATAGAAGGGGAACTCCCTCAACTTGAAAAAGAATATATACAAAAAGCTACACATAACATACTTAATGGTGCGAAACTCACGGCTTTCCCACAAAGATGAGGAACAAGTTAAGAATGTCCCCTCTCACCACTGCTTTTCAGCATCTTAAGGGAAGCACTACTGAATGCAATACAATAAGATAAAAAAAGGAACTAAAAGGTAAACAGTTTGAGAATGAAAAAATAAAGCTATCTCTGTTCACAGTTGACATGATTGTCTATGTAGAACATCTGAAAAAATCGACAAAAAATATCCAGGAACTAATAAGCAATTAAAGCAAGTTTACAGGATACAAGGCTAACATACAAAAGTCGTTTAGTTTCCTCTATTCTAGAAATAAACAAGTAAAATTTTAAATTAAAAACACAATGTAATTTACAATAGCATGCAAAAAATAAAATACTTAGATATAATTAAGAAAATTCGTATAAGAATTATATGACAAAAACTACAAAACAGTGATTAAAGAACGAAAAAACTAAATAAAGACATATTGTATGTCTGTGGATACAAAGACTCAAAAATGTCAAGTTATTCTCAACTTGATCTACAGATTCAATGAAAAGAAAATCAAGGCCAGGCGCGGTGGCTCACGCCTGTAATCCCAGCACTTTGGGAGGCCGAGGCGGACGGATCACGAGGTCAGGAGATCGAGACCATCCTGGCTAACACGGTGAAACCCCGTCTCTACTAAAAATACAAAAAAAATTAGCTGGGCGAGGTGGCGGGCACCTGTAGTTCTAGCTACTCGGGAGGCTGAGGCAGGAGAATGGCGTGAACCCCGGGGGGGCGGAGCCTGCAGTGACCAGAGATCGCGCCACTGCACTCCAGCCTGGGCGGCAGCAAGGCTCCATCTCAAAAAAAAAAAAAAAAAAAAGAAAATCAAAATTCCAGTAAGTTATTTTTTACATATTTACAAACTAATTTCATATTTCATGTGGAAAAAAATGACGAAGAATAGCCAATACAATATTAAGAAAAATAACAAGTTGTAGAACGAACATTACTCAACTTCAAAATTACTATAAAGGTACAATAATCGAGCAAGTATAGTATGGGTGAAGAATAAACAAATAGGTCAATGGAACAGGATAGAAAGCACCAAAATGGACCCACTTAAATATAGTCAAGAGATCTTTAACAAAGGAGCAAAGACCACACAATGAAGAAAAAATAGTCTTTAGAACAAATGATACTGAAACGACTAGACATCTACATGAGATAAAATGAATCTAGATGTAGATTCAAATCCTTCACATCATCCACAGAAAGTTAACTCATAATGTATCACAGACATAAATGTAAATTGCAAAACTATAAAACTCTTTTTTTTTTTTTTGAGACAGAGTCTCGCTTTGTCAGCCAGGGTGGAGTGCAGTGGCACAATCTTGGCTCACTGCAACCTCCGCCTCCCAAGCTCAAGAAATTCTTTTGCCTCAGCCTCCCGAGTAGCTGGGATTACAGGCATGTGCCACCACACTCAGCTAATTTTTTTGTATTTTTAGTAGAGGCAGGGGTTTCACCATGTTGGTCTCGAACTCCTGACCTCCAACCGCCTCAGCCTCCCAAAGTGCTGGGCTTATAGACATAAGCCACCGCACCCGGCCAAAACTAGAAAACTCTTAGGAGATAATCTACGTAAAAATCTAGATAACCTTGAATTTTAAGATGATTTTTTTAGGTACAACACCAATAGCATAATCTAGAAAAGAAAAAATTGATACGCTGGATTTTATTAAAATTAAAATTCTCAGCTCTGTGACAGACACCATCAGGAGAATGAAAACCAAGCTCAGACTGGAAGAAAATATTTGGAGAAAAAATATCTGAAAAAGGGTCATTATCCAAAATATACAAACAACTCTTAAAATTCAACAATAGAAAACAATTAAATAAATGGGCCAAAGACATTAATAGATACTTCACAAAAGAAAAATATGTAGCTGGCAATTAAGACTATGACAAGTCTCCATGTCATGTGTCACCAAAGATGTGCAAATAAAGACAAAAATTAGATACGGCTACATACCTGTTAGAATTGTCAAAATCCAGAACATTTACAAGATGCTTGGGAGATACGGAACAACAAAAACTTTCATTCTTTGCTGGAGGGAATCTTGTGATCTTTGCTATTTCCCCAAAGTAGTTGAAAATCTGTGTCTACAGAAACCTGCACATGGACGTTTATAGCAGCTTAAAAAAAAATTACTGAAACTTGAAAGCAATCAACATGCCCTTCAGTAGGTGAATGAAGAAAATGTGATACATCTGAATAATGAAATAGTATTCAGTGCTAGAAAGAAACAAGCTATCAAGCCATGAAAAGACATGGAGGCAACTTAAATGAATATTACTAAGTGAAAAGTCAATCCGAAAAAGCTACATACTGTATGATTCCAACTCTATGCCATCTTAATAACGCAAAACTATGGGGACAGTAAGAGACCCCTGGTGGTTGCCTGGGTCTGAGTAGGAGAGAGACGAATAGGAGGTGGACAGAGGATTTTTAGAGGCATGAAACTACTTTGTGGGGTACTAAAATAGTGGATATGTGTTATTATACATTTCTAGAAATTCATGGAATGTTCAATACCAAGACTGAAACTTAGTGTAAACTATATACTCTGGGTGATAATGATGTGTGAATGTAAGTTCATCAATTTAATGCATGTACCACTCTGATGGGGATATTGAGAATGGGGGAGGATATGCATGTGAGGGCAGGTGATATATGGGAAATCTCTGTACTTTTCTCTTAATTTGGCTGTGAACCTAAAACTGCTCTTAAAAAATAAAGTCTCTTAAGAATAAGTCTTATACAGAGTTTCTACTCCAACCAAAGCAATGAATTGCAAGGTCTTGGGTTATATCAAGAGGAAGATTTCTTGAATGTCTTTTAGATATTTCTGTTTTATTAAAATTGCAGTATTTATAAGTCCCCATTTCCCTGGGCCTGTTGCAATTTATATTTGTTGTCCCAGTTTAAATATTATCAGTGCCCCTTTGGGTACCAAAATGGGACCAGTTTAGATGACATATTATGTGTTCAACCAGTGGTGCAATAAAACTAACTCATGCCAGCAAGTCTGAATTCATTATGTGAAGCTCTTTCCCATGCCCCATTCAGTGATGTTATGTGGTTAACTTGAAATCAGCAATAACAAGGGTGGTTTACACCATAGAAACTGGCAAACACTCCAAATCAGATTTGTCAACCTTCCAACTCACTGTCCCTTTTATTCATGCCCAACTCACTCTAGGTGTATGGGACTGATTAAGATAACAAACTTTGTCTTTCTGTTGTTCGTAGCAAACACACTTTTCTTTTAATAATATGAAGACTGTGGTACAACATTTCTCAAGCAAATAACCATTAGTAGAGACACAAAGAGAGATGTCCTAGAGGCTCATTTCATTCCTGTGTCCTGAAAGTGAGTGAACAATACGCTCAGCATGTCTGAGTTTGCTTAGTGGAAGAACAGGCAGGCACCGTGGACTGTATTCTTTAAGGATTCCTTTCTAACCAGAGTCTTTCTTGGACTAGGAAGTACCATTGGCACAGAGGCCCCAGCGATCCCCTGCTGTCCTTTCCCTATGAATGACGGGATCTATCTCTACTGAAGTTCTTCTTTGCTGCGTTCTGTCCGGCTGTGTCTGGCCTAACCATGCTGTATTAGTCCATTTTCACACTGCTGATAAAGACACACCCAAGAATGGGAAGAAAAAGAGTTTTAATTGGACTTACAGTTCCACATGGCTGCGGAGGCCTCAGAATCATGATGGGAGGTAAAAGCCACTTCTTACACGGTGGCAGCAAGAGAAGATGAGAGAATATGCAAAAGTGGAAACCTCTGATAAAACCATCACATCTCGTGACACTTATTCACTACCAAAAGAACAGTACGGGAGAAATCACCCTCATGATTCAAATGATCTCCCACCGCGTCCCTCCCACAATACTTGGAAATTATGGGAGTACAATTCAAAATGAGATTTGGGTGGAGACACAGAGACAAACCATATCATTCTACCCCTGGCCCTTCCCAATCTCATGTCCTAACATTTCAAACCCAATCATGCCTTCCCAAGGGTCCCCCAAAGTCTTAAGTCATTTCAGCGTTAGCTCAATTGTCCACAGTCCAAAGTCTCATCTGAGACAAGGCAAGCCCCTTCCACCTATGAGCCTGTAAAATCAAAAGCAAGCTAGTTACTTCCTAGATACAATGGAGGTACAGGTATTGGGTAATACCAGCCATTCCAAATGGGACAAATTGGCCAAAACAAAGGGGTTACAGGGCCCATGCAAGTGCAAAATCCAGCAGGGCAATCAAATTCTAAAGCTCCAAAATGATCTCCTTTGACTTCATGTCTCAAATCCAGGTCATGCTGACGCAAGAGGCAGGTTCCCATAGTCTTGGGCAGCTATACCCCTGTGACTGCAGGATACAGCCTCCTTCCTGGCTGCTTTCATGGGCTGGCATTGAGTGTCTGTGGCTTTTCCAGGTGCATGGTGCAAGCTGCTGGTGGATCTACCATTCTGAGATCTGGAGGACAGTGGCCCTCTTCTCACAGCTCCACTAGGCAGTGTCCCAGTAGGGACTCTGTGTGGGGGCTCTGACCTCACATTTCCCTTCTGCACTGCCCTAGCAGAGATTCTCCATGAGGGTGCCGCTCCTGCAGCAGACATTTTTCTGGGCATCCAGGCGTTTCCATACATCTTTTGAAATCTAGGTGGACGTTCCCAAACCTCAATTCTTGACTTCTGTGCACTCACAGGCCCAACACCACATGGAAGCTGCCAAGTTTGAGGCTTGCACCCTCTGAAACCATGGGCTGAGCTGTACCTTGACCCCTTTTAGCAACAACTGGAGCGGCTGGGATGCAGGGCACCAATTCCCTCATCTGCACACAGCATGAGGACACTAGGGCTGCCCAGGAAACCATTTTTTTCCTCCTAGGCTTCCAGGTCCATAATGGGAGGGGCTGCCATGAAGACCTGTGACATGCCCTGGAGACATTTTCCCCATGGTCTTGGGGATTAACATTAGGCTCCTTGCTACTTATGCAAACTTCTGCAGCCAGCTTGAATTTCTCCTCCAAAAAAAAATATATATATATATATATATATATGTTTTTCTTTTCTACTGCATCATCAGGCTGCAAATTTTCTGAACTTTTATGCTCTGTTTCCCTTTCAAAATGCTTTTAACAGCACCCAAGTCACATTTGAATGCTTTGCTGCTTAGAAATTTCTTCCACCAGATAGACTAAATCATCTCTCTCAAATTCAAAGTTCCACAAATTGCTAGGGCAGGGCAAAATACTGCCAGTCTCTTTGCTAAAATATATCGAGTCAACTTTATTGCAGTTCCCAACAAGTTCCTCATCTCCATCTGAGACCACCTCAGCCTGGACCTTATTGTTCATATCACTATCAGCATTTTTGTTAAAGCCATTCAACAAGTCTCTAGGAGGTTCCAAACTTTCCCACATTTTCGTTTCTTCTTCTGAGCCCTCCAAACTATTCCAACTTCTGCCTGTTACCCAGTTCCAAAGTTGCTTCCACATTTTCAGGTATCTTTACAGCAGCATCCTTCTCTACTGGTACCAATTTATTGTATTAGTTCTTTTTCACACTGCTGAAAAAGACATACCTGAGACAGGGAAGAAAAAGAGGTTTAATTGGACTTACAGTTCCACATGGCTGGGGAGGCCTCAGAACTATGGCAGGAGGTGAAAGCCACTTCTTACATGGCAGCAGCAAGAGAAAATTAGAGAAGATGCAAAAGCGGAAACGCCTGAACAACCATCAGATCTCGTGAGACTTATTCACTACCACGAGAACAGTATTGGGGAAACCTCCCCCATGATTCAAATTATCTCCCCACAACACGTGGGAGTACAATTCAAGATGAGATTTGGGTGGGGACACACAGAGTCAAACCATATCACATTCTCTCTGTGGGTTGAAGAGAATGCTGATGCCACGTGTGCTCCGCTAGCTGTCTTTGTGTAACAAGTTTGGAGACAATACTTTGGCAACTCAAAAGGATTACATTTGACCCTAACAAAGAAGTTATCAGAAAGCATGATGTACTAATGTTTTGTAGAATTAAAAATATAGTTACAATTGCTATCAAATAATAACTGCCTATAATTGCCATGCACATAAAATAATTTATATACACTATTTCATATCAGTTTCATGAGACTATCTCTCCATCTATCTATCTATCTATCCTCTCCTAATAAATGAAAAAAAAAATTCTTCCATTGCTGAAACATTTTCAAAAGTGCATTCATATCTGGGGTGCCAAAGCCATTGTAAAGGATATAGAGCAAGGTTGTTTACCCACCAGTTTGTATTATGAGACAAATAAAACAAAATATTCTTTAAATATTCGGAAAAGATTTTAATTTTCACTGACTTCTTTAAAAAATAATAGCAGTGTGCAATATATTACATCCAAAATATTATAACAAGAGGAGTCTCAATCCCAAATTCAGAAAATGTGTATTAGACTGTCAGATCTTTCACAACTCTTGTGATTTCAAAAGATCCTTATCAACTGATATAAACTGTCTGTTTCCTCATCTGCAAAATAGTCATTTTGAAATCTCCACGATACCAGAGGGCATTTGTAAAAAGGAAAATAGATAACTATTTTGAGACACCTTTAAAGATTGTGTTTTCTATACACACACAGTGTTATTAGTTTAGATTGTAAGATGCAAAGTTAAATAAAAATGTAGTAAAATTTTAGCCATATGATTGAGTCCAGCCTTGAACTCTGAATTCAATTTACAATTTCCTTTATTCTAAAATGTATCAAGATACATTGCAAATAATTGTCCTTACTTCCTGTTGTTAAATGGTGACATTCCGTTGCTGGCTTTACTCTCCTATATTCTCTTCATCTCCTAAAGCTCTGCAAAGCTGAGAAATTTTGCAGCGAATCTCTACTGAGGTGTTCCTTGCAGCTCACATTTTCTGAATTCTTTCAACTGACTTGATTGTCATGGAGAGCATCATCCTGAACTGGACTCTTATATTTTCATTCTGTATATTATTTCCCAAAACCTACGGTAAGGATAGAACATCCTGAGGAAGAAGCCCTCTCTTCACCCACTCATGCTGGCTGCTCAGCCCATTTCTATCTGATTAAATTGGGGAGGCCCGTTACTTAATTATACAAGTGTTTTTCTTGGACTGTGAATTCCTTGAGCCTTATTGAGCACGGGATTTTTGAGAGAAAAAAAAAAAAGAATAATATTATAATGACATTCAGAGAGAAAAGACTTCATGCCAGGAGAGGCTCTATTTCTAAATCAACTGTGACTAATGAAGAAAAGGAAAAGTTTAAATGAAAGTTACAATGAATTTAAATATTTTCTATGTTTTTTGGTTCTCATTTCTATAGTCATGGAACAAACAAATGTTAGTAAGTAAATAAATAAATGAATATATTGCTTCTCTGAAATTCTTAATGGCATCTCAAGCAATGTAATAGCAGGCAACATTACTTTGAGACATCTTATAAGGAAATGGTCAAACAAAATTCCTTTTTCCCAATTCAGGAGTTCTTTCTGGGACCAATACTTTGGGTATTTCAAAAGTTAACATTCTTAATTATAGGTATTTCCTTTCTTTATTATTGTATTATATTTTGTGTAATTTAATTGTATAACTGAGAATCACTGAGATATTAAGAGATTTCTTCTGGTGTTTTAAGTTGGTCCAACAAATTCTGAGAATAAGAATGAATTATGCAGAGAACATTTTGTATGAATATTTGAAACTTTTATACTTGTCTGCTGTCTTTCTTCAGCAACATGAATGTTTTGGGCCAGTAGATGTATAAGAAAAAGAAATAGCTGTAATATCTGGTCTAGAAGGGATTATAAATACATATTTAAGCCAAAAGTAATTTTTTCAAACACCTTTAACATCCAGCCAATAAATGTGTTTTATATTTTGCTATTTTTATTTTTTAGATAATTCTCACAAGCATTGAATTAAGCTAATAACTTTATAGCTGTTGTTTTATGAAGTTATATTTCAGACTCTATTTTATAGTTATTCATAACATGGTTAAGAAGATCTCTTTCAATAATGAATTACTATTTTCAGTCTTAATCTAATGATTTGATTTGTAGAAATTTGTAAATATTGTAATAATAGTTTTTACAAAGCACAGATTGAGTGTAAACATGACCAAAAGATAATTTAAAAAACACAAAATATCCATTTTTAAATTAAAAATCAGAAGAAATATGGTGCATGGTTATAGATTTGTATTTTATTGGGATCGACTCTATTTTTTTGCAGAGTTTTGTATGTGATATCTAATCTGGAGTCATTCTGTACGCTTTGCTTGGCTGACATTTTTGATGGTCATAAAATGCCGGAAATGTTTTTTGTGAAAACATTATCTGTTGTTAAGTGTTAAGTCTGGTTAGATTGACAATGAAATTCAGCTTTTTTGATGATTAAAACATCCTACTATGACAAAAAGAAAAGAAAAGAAAAGAAAAAAGACAGAATCAATCAGGAAGTTAGAAAGCGATCAGAGAAGCCCACAAGAAGCCCACATAGGATTCTGTACTGGAACACAAGATTTTCCTCAGTTCCCCTTTTATATACGGCCTTGAATAATCTCTTTGCTTTTTGTTGTTGTTGTTGTTGTTGTTATTATAGCCCCAGAACTCTGCCTGTTGATTCTTCTTTTGAAATGGTAACCACAGGCTCTACTCTGCTAACCCAATCTTGGATGGGAAAAGAAGTTGTCTTTCCATCTTTCCTCCTTCTCTTTGTCTAGAAAGACACAATTTTCTATATTCAGAATATTCTCTTTCATTTTTACTCATAATCACTTGAGAGTAATAGTTAAAAATAAACTCATCAAGGTTTCAAGGTTTACCACTCTTGATGTATTAGACTTTAGTGTATAGAGTTCCCCACTGCCTTTAGAGAGAGTATGTGAAATTTCATTGGGCTCCCATTGATTTCCTATAGCAGAAAATTCTCCTTACTTTCCCTGGTATAATAAAATATAGATATTTGGTCTTTGCCCCTGGTCTGTGGCACAGAGCTCCTAAAACCCTTGGAATTTATTAGGTTGGTGCAAAAGTAATTATGGTTTTTGCCATTAAAAGTAATGGCATAATACTACGTTTTGTATACTAATGAGATGACTTATGGGCTTCAGGATGAGGGGTTGTGGTCAGAAAAACCAAGTAGTCATTAGGGGTTTGGACCTTCGGTCCAACTTTCTGACCACCAGGGAGGGGAAAGTGGTTAGAGATTGAGTTCAATGACCAATTTCCAATGATTTAATCAACCATGAGTATGTAATGGGACCTCCGAAAAAAAAATCTCGAAATGATAGGACTCAGATAGCTTCTGGGTTGGTGAACACACTGATGTGCTGGGAATGTGGTGTGCTCAGAAGAGGGCATGGAATTTCTGTGCCACTCCCACCCCCATAATATGTCAGATGCATTGCTGCCATTTGGCTGTCCCTGAGCTGTTTCCTTTATAATGAACATGTTAACTTTAGTAATGCAATTTCCTGAGTTCTGTGAGTCATTCTAGTTAATTATGAAACTTGAGAAGGAAGTTGTGCGAACCCTCAAATTTATAGCTGGTTGGTCAAAAATACAGATGGCCCCTGGGACTTGCAACTGATATCTCAAGTGGGGGCAGTTCTGTGAGACTGAGTCCTAGCTTGTGAGGTCTGAGCTAACTCTGGATAGTTAGTGTCAGAATCAAATTGAATTGTTGGACACCCTACTCATAGTGAAGAATTGGAGCATTGGTTGTTGCTATGGAAAAAGTATATATACCGGCTGCCTTTACTTTTAGCACATAGCATATGCATCTTATATCTTCTTCCTTGTTATTGCAACTTTAAGATGCAACCAAGACAGAAAAACGTGTACAGAAAATAAACATTTGGCATCCTTGAGAGCTTCTAGGCTGCATGGGAACTACATTGGTAGACCACAGCCTGGTACACTGGGCATTTTGTCAAGAACATAATAGATTCCGTGACACTTTTATCTGGACTTTTATATTTTATATCTAGATGTCTACATGACCCAGAACACCATCAGTTTGGTGCAGGAAGCCCTGAATATGAACCAATTCTTTTCTTAACAATGTTTTAAGGGTTGTTTTATTGAGTGATAAGTATGACACTTGGAGGTAACACGCTACTGTCTTTAAGGGGCTGTGAAGAGGAAAGGCCTGAAATTATTTGGTAACACAAATATTACTGATTCATAAATAAAAATAAGGACACATTAATATCAAAGCCATACTTTTGTTGGCTCACAGTGTTTGTCTGCTGACCAGGGCCTCTAATCCTCAGCAAATATCTACTCTCTTCCAAGTCCTTAGTTGAATTCTCAGCATACGCTTTGGAGGATTTTTGTGTTTCTTTGCTGGGCACTATTATAATTCTTCAGTGCTCTTCTTCTGAAAAATCATGATTTCTCTTGTTACTCCTTAATGCTTCATATAGTTAATAGTTCCCTGTCAACTTTGATTGTCACAGCAGGTACATCTATTGCTCTGTTAATTGGCTACTCTGTGTAATACTTTCTTCAACTTTTCCACTGAACCCATTAAACACCTAAGTCATCAAAGCTGTATACTGTTCCATGGCAGAGCTAGAAAGAGTCAATCATTCCTTTTATGCTGTAATATAATTTGATGAGTGATGAAGGATAAAAGCTTGGTTGCAATGTATTCCAAGGCTTAATGAAACAGCACTCATTACGCTTACTTAACAGCCACCCCTTCTCAAAGACCTCGTTATGCAATGACAAGAATAGAAAAAAAAAAACACATTTCAAAAATTACCAGTCAGCTTGGCTTAAAAGTACTCTTCGTACCTCCTGAAGATCAGTACTTGATTTCTACATCAATTTCATGACATCTAGCTATTTCTTACCTTAGGGTTAATTCTTTCATAGAGAAAAGTCTGGTCTTCTGCAAACAGACACTCAGTAGCTCACCATAGTGGTTTGTCAAGCACTCTAAGATGAGGATAAACCTCCAGAATTAGACAGAACTTGAAATTTGTTGCAATGATTGTCTAACTTTTAAAAAATAGAAATCCCTGGGAACTTATTTTAATAATTCACTGGATGGTTACTGCCTACTCTGGATTTAATGTAACTTAACCTAAAACTTCCTGAAATAAGCATAATATTCAAAGTTAAGGTAGTAGGCTGTAAGCACATAAAGATTACTTTTATGTATAATGCAGCATTAAGTCATTTATATCTATGATTTCTTTAAAATAAAAGGAAACAAAACAAAAAACAGAAGTTTTCTTCTGACAGTGCATTTCATTTCAGGAACATCTAAACCGTATTTGCTAAAGACAAGTAATATGAAGAGTCCAGCTCTTTGCTAAGATTTCTAGTTCAATTTCTTTACCCGAATGTTCCAGTCTTAGCTCACCTTTATTTTGGTCCTTAGGCTTTGGAGAAGAAACATACTAAGGTCACTGTGATCGTTATTCTCTTATGTACCACCAATGTTTATTTTTAATTTGTGACTGGTATATAAAGCTTTAATAGGATTTTAATGGCATGTTGGACACACTTCAGTGTCCAGAGATGTGGCATCATATTCAGGAATGTCATTATCTAGATTAATTATCAATAGCGGACAGATATCATTAGTGCAATGTAAAAATGACAGAGGTTGTAAATAAAATTTTCTAGGCAGAGAAGCCAGAGAAAAACCACATCTGATTTGCAACTATTTAGTATTTCCAAAACCTTTTCTTTCTTATTTATTTATGTATTGTATGTGTGAGTTTCTGTTGTTGAGAATCTGCCTAAAATAATTCTGGAGAGAGACTTTAGCTTAATTTCTAAGGTCAACTTATTCTCCTTAAAAACCTAGACATGTGTCTGAGTACTCTAGTCTCTAAGAGGAGCAAAGAACACAATCTTCTCAGTACATACTTTCTCTTTTGAATTTTATTGTGCTCACAGAAAGAAAGGTTAAAGTATATTATGGTATGGCCTGTGCGTAATTGACAAAATCTACTCACGGCTTGGTCTAATTTTAACATTTGTAGTATGTAACTAAAAAATGGTCCAGAAGAAAGCTATCTTTAAAGAGAAAATATTTTATCCCTCTGTCAAGGGTCTCCATACTCTATAATACCTAACCATCATGTCACACTATTGTATTATTTGTTTAATTATGCATGTTTGCTTTTAAATATTATAATTAACATGTATGTTTATGACATTTGCACAGGGTAATATACTACCAGATTGGTGGAAAATAGTTTAGACATTTAGAGAATAATTAACATTATTATGCTTATTTGAGGGGCTGAATACAAACATATCTATTTGATTTTCTCAAATCTAAATGCCTGGATTATAAAATACATCATTGTTTTATGTGCCACATTGAAAGAAAAAAATGTCTAAACCGTAACTTTTAGTTTTTGCACTAAACTATAGGATAATGCCATCTCTTTGAAGACATTTTAAATGGCAATTACACTCAGCATCTGTAGTTTTAACAATGTAGACAACTCAGTTGAAGGAATGACATTGAGGGTGGCTATGACCAAGTTTAATTACTGGCAGAAAATGACAATTATGTCGCCCTTGTTGTCTGAAGCACAGTGATCATAAGATAAGTCATGTTTTCAGAGACATAAAAATGCAAAGTAATAGACCTTAGAATTTTAGTATTTTAAATCCTAGCTTCAGCCCCGCTATCCTTTTTGCTTGAACAAGCTAATTTAGTTTTTTTAAAAAAAGCTAGTTATTTTATTCTGAAAATGGACACGACATAACAAGGGTACCCACCGCATCATACTGTTGTGAAGTTGGACAAAAGTCATCCTCAAAAGCAGATGGTAAAACTCCTTCTTCAATCTGTGTATGTGTTCAATAAATGCCGACTTTTAGCAGCAGCAGCAGCAGTAGCAGCTGCTACAGCCAAGTACTATCCAGAGTTACTGTGCCTAGGTTACAAGATGTTCTGCAAATTTACCAATTTGTGAGCTTGGAAAAATTGTTTAACCTTACTGAGGTCAATAATGTTATTTCCTAATAATATATGAGGATGAAAATTCTCTTATATGATTTAATACAAATCTGTGCCTAGATAAAGCAGTTGTGCTACTTTGCAGTTTTATTGCTAACTGGAGAATGTTCCTCTTACATAACATATCCATCTGGAATGCTGCTTGTCATGTAGAGAATTGCCAGACTTAAAAATCCATATAAAATGATCTGGTCTTTAGTTAATGACTCTGGACATCTTAAAGACAAAGAATTACACATAAATTTTTGAATCTTTTTTACTTCACTGTGCAATTTATGTGGCATTCAAGCATATAGCAGTGGTTGCAAATAAACGTATAATTTATATTTGTTTCTATATACTTCACTTTCTTTAACGGCCAGTTGTAGTGGTAGCATAGAAAGAATAAACTCACATGAATTATTTTTAAAATTTATATAATAAATAAAAATTACTGGGTAAGACAAAGTATACTTGGATAATACATAATAAAAAATCATATTGGATTATGCAATTAAAATGGAAGAGCATTTTATGAAGAGTTTCTTTTTTGGTAGTTTGTGTAGTTTGTGATAAAGTACCCCTGAAAAATTCACGTTTAAGTTCAAGGCTACAGACCACGCAATACAGTACCAAGAAAATTAAATGTGTGTCCAGCTAGCAAAATGCTTTAAGTGAATTTGAAGCACTCTAGAGAACACATCAGTCAACAATATGCCATTAACTTAGCTAAAGTTGTGGGCCTTAGCTCCACTATCCTCTTTGCTTGAACAAATTAAGAAAGAATTACTGGAGATCCCAAGGTTAAGAAATGATAGCTTTACTTTGGTAACACAGCAGATCTATTATGTTTATGAGGTAACCTCATTTAGTAGAGTCTGTTTTGAATATAATGAGTTCTAAAATGTAAGTAAAATTGACACTGGATTTATTCCATCATCATGGAGCTTGGGTTTCAGAAAATTCTTGATATTCTGAAATTGTGAAGAAATGCATTGTTAAAATATAATTTTTTGAGAGTTCTTTAGATGTTAGCAGACCTTCATAAAAGACTTTGAACACAAAAAGGACTTGCACATAATTTCTATTTTTGTGAAATAACAATTACTGTCAACTTAAGTATTTTCATGTATATCCTCAGGATGTTATTTTAATTCCCATTGCACTGATGAGAACACCAAGGATCAGAAAAGATAAATAAATTACCCTAAATCCAAAAGCTAGTATGTGGTGGATCTGACAGTTGAACTGAATAGTTTTTCTCCAAGGCCTTTATGTCCATCATGACATTCAGATCTGATATGAAGAAAAGCTATCGGATAAAGGAATTAGAAACCTCTGGTTTGCTGGCTCTAGATTTTCTAGTACTGGTAAGAAAAGTGAGGTTTTGGGTCTGTCAAGTGTTCTCACCTACTATTTAGGATTGCTGGATTTAACAAGTAAAAATGGAGAACATTCAGTTAAATATAATTTTTAGATAAGCAATTAAGTATTTTAGTACAAATATGTCTCAAATATTTGATTCAGCATACTCATACTAAAATATATTCCTGACTTTTCTGAAGTTTAAAATTAACTTGGAGTCCTATATTTTATCTGGCAACCCTATTATGTAGAACAAGGGGACATAAAGCATCAGAAGACAAATTTTCCTTTTCTTTCAATAATTTAAAGTCATAGTTTAAAAGAGACAGAAACACAAACACATGAACCATTTTAAGGTAATATTGCTCACTGAAGTGGGTTGATGTGACTCACAAAAGTTTTCTTTCCCTACCTCCCATTTTCTTTTCGTTACAGATGCATTTTACAAATCTGGTACATATGCCTCCTTAGTGAAAAGTAGGACAATGACTATCTTCCATTGTCTGCTTTGTTGATTAAAAAAATATGAAGAGATTCAAAAGATGTTTAAAATAGTCTGTCAGAATTTCCCTGCAGTTTAAAAAGATCAGAGATTACTCTGAAAGAATAATGGGCATAAAATTCAGAAAGGCAGAGAGGGATTGTCTCCAAAGCCAGATTCAGCAGCTATCAGGCAGCATGTGCTCTGAATGGAGGAATTTAGGGGCCAATATACATATATCTAACACAATTGAAAGATTTCCTGGAGAAGGTGTGCTAATCAGAACTTTAAACAAATTCCATGATGCAAAAAAAAGGTCTTTATATCATATCTTATGAAAATGCCCCTGTTCATGTTCTAAAATTAGTGACAGGTGGACTGGTGTTTATCTGCGTGTATCTGATAAAATTTAGACCGTTTGTCTATATAGGTTCATGTGAACACTGGTGCACAGATTTGCAGTCAGCCAGGAGAGATTGTGCATTATTCTCAAGACAAAGACATAGCTCTCATTCCATTAATAGAAACTGCTGCACAATGAGGGACAAACATATTTCAGAGTGGGGGAAATCTGAAAGTTTTAGAAGAATGTTAGTTTTAACTCCTGAGAAGTATGAAACAGGTAGTAATGAATAGGTAATGGAAAAAGTATAATTTGGAGCAGCATTTAAAATACTCATTATAAAGGCACAAATAATAAAAACTGGCATTTTGCATAGTGCATGAAAGTTTTAAATCACTCTATTTAAAATGTTAACACTTCGGTAAATTATCTGCACCAATTAGGATATGTTATGCATCAGTAACTCCAAAACACAGTTACTTAATAGAGAAAAGGATTATTTCTCACTCTTGTCTAATGTGGGGTTTTCAGATATTCTTCTCATCACAGTTACTCGGGTATCTAGACTGATAGTGCAGCCACCATCATGATTATGGTCAGTGGCCATGCAAAAACAAAAAGAGTTCTGGATATTCTAGCACTGCTAATTCTATGCTTGCTTACAGTCAATCATTTCTCTTCAAATTTATTGGCCAGAACTAGTATCAAAGCCCAGTGAAATCACAAGGAGGCAAGACAGCATAAACTCACCATGATTCTAGAACTTGGAAAGTTTAAAATATTTTGCTAACAGTAATAAGAGCATTTATAGTAACCATTATTATTTCCTTTATTTTAATATCAACAAATGCCAAATAGTTTAGGTGATAAGCTCAGAAGTGCATTCTACAACAGGTGGAGCTAACCGATGAAACCAGTGAGAACCATGAGTGGTCTGCATTGGATTTAAGACCACAGCTACATATTTAAGGAGATGTGTAGCATGTAACATTAAAGTGACTAAAAATTGGCAAAACTGAGTCCTGTTTGTCAAAAACACATTTTACGATCATGTTATGCCAGCAACTATCTGCAGCTTGAACGAAACAGCAGTGAACACAACAGACACAGCCACTGCCCCGTGGGATTTAGTCTAGCAATGCTAAAATATTGCTCTCAATCACTGACAAATAGGTTGTAAAGACAGAATCTATAGAATCTAAGTAATATATCTGCAAAAAGAATTCTCAAAAGTGGAAAAAAGTGTAAATGAAGCATGCTAGTATCTTGGCAACATCAAAAGAATGAAGCAACCTGAATCTAAGAATAGAAAAGACAGAGTGAAAATAAAATAATTTCTTGAGTATTTTTTCATCTAAACATTAGCACGAATGATATTTAAATATGTTTAAGTGATTCACTGTGTCTCCGTTGTAAAAAGCAACACTTATTGAGTCAGTAAAATTCAATTCTGTACATCACTTCTGGACAGAAGGTTGTTTTGTGTAAGCTTGCTCCCCAATTAAAAGCAGTTGTTGAAAAATAAAACATGAGCACGTGGAAGTGAATACATTTGTGGATACATGGTTGAATATTTTCTGATTTCTAATATCTAGCATCTAATTATCACAGTGTTCTAGATCCCCAATTTCATTGATAAAATCAATATGGTTAACGATTCTCTTAGAAATCAATTTTACTCCAGCCGAAGAAGGTGTCCCATATGTAATCCAATTTTACAATTTTACAAGTGCAGAAACAGATTCCAACTAAACAAATTTCCCTTGAGAACAATAGCACCTTTTTGGGGTTTAGTCATTGCTGCATCTTCATAGTAATTATTTTATAAATTAATTTAAAATTCTAAAAATTCAATAAGAAGAATAAGAAATTAATTCCAACTCTTTGTGTAATTTTTTTAAAAAAGAATTCATTTGCTTATCGAAAAGAGTGACCAGTGAATACCAAACAGAACTCTTATATATGGGGAAAAAGTAGCTTTGAAAATGGAGATCTAAAAATAAAAAGCTCTTTAATGTACAGTTTTGCTCACTACCTTGGCCTGATTCTGAAGCATAGCTAATGCATTCAGGCAACAATACCACAGTTACAAAGAGTGTAACTTAAAGAGGGGGGCACTGCTTTTTAGGAGACAAGTCCTTGGAGATACTCCAAGAATAATAATGAATCCAATTGTCCATACTGGGTAAATCAGATGCTAATAGCAAAAATCATTCTTCTCTCTCATCCAGATTTTCACAAAATAAATACCTTATATTTCTCAAATTATGAAAAGAAAATAATAAAATTATTTTGGAAGTGTGTGTCCATTAAAATAAAAAAGAACTCTTAAGTATAGTCAATTTTTCCTGAAAAAATAATAAAGAGCATATGTTTTATAAACCAGCTGTATATAATAAATCATCATTCATCATTCATCAAATACAGAAGCAAAAAGAGAAATATATTTGAAAGAAAAATAAAGAGAAAGAAGAAGCACCTTATGAAGAAGATGTTGAACAGGAAGGAAGGAAGAGAAAGTATGAGAAACAGAGGGAAAACTGCTGGTCAGGAGCTGGGGCCAAAGATCTCTCTCTCTTCCTGCCTAAGAATGTCTGATCTCCAAAAGTTTGTTTTGAGAGCTATAGAGGATGTTTAGTATAGTAAGAGAATTCTTTTTAAAGGCTGTGCGCTGTCATTTTATTCAATCAAGGTTAATGCTTATAAATCAAATAGAATTTGGGTGATGTCAAGATTCAGGGCCAAGTTTTCAAGAACTCTAGTTTTGTGACAGTGAAATTTATTGAGATATAAATTCATTGCTTGTTTCTACTACTATAAAATAATCAGAAATAACAACCTTTATGCTCCCCAGAAACTTTGGGAGAAAAAGTTTTTATTCTGTTTAAAACACCCTAACCTCTTTTGCCTTCTTTTCTATGATTCAACAAAGAGGTGTAGGGTATATGTTTCTTAAAATTAAAGGAAGTTGTGAGAAGATAATTTATCTTCTTGTGCATTTTGAAAGGGAAAGGCAAAAAAAGATTATGTTTGAAGTTTATTAGAAAGAGAAAGGAATGGGATTGACTTGGAGACAGACTAAGAATCAATATCCTTTAAGGCTGGATAATGTGCTAAAAAGTGTCCATCCCACAAATGGTAGAGTTTCATGACAGATTCCTCATTATAGATTCAGAAAGATGATAAAAGCTTCGGAGGCAATATTAAATGATTCCATAGAATAACTGGATCTTAGAAACATATCCTCACAGCCATAAAAATACACAATATAGTAGATGTGTGTATTAGTCTGTTCTCACACTGCTACAAAGAACTACCTGAGACTGGGCAATTTATGAAGAAAAGAGGTTTAATTGACTCACAGTTCTGTAGGTTGTATAGGAAGCATAGCTGTGGAGGCTTTGGGAAACTTACAATCACGGCAGAAGGGTGAAAGGGAAGCAAGCACCTTCTTCACAAGGCAGAGCAGGAGAAAGAGAGTAAAGGGGGAAGTGCTACAAACTTAAAAAATGAAAAGCAGATCTCATGAGAACTCACTCACTATCATGAGAACAGTAAGGGGGTAGTCTGCCCCCATGATTCAATCACTTCTTACCAGGTCCTCCTCTGATACATGAGAATTACAATTCAACATGAGATTTAAATGGAGACACAGAGCCAAACCATATCATTCTGCCCAGCCCCTCCCAAACCTCATGTCCTTTTCATATTTCAAAAATGCAATCATGCCTTCTCAACACTCCCCCAAAGTCTTAACTCATTCCAGCAGTAACTCAAAAGTCCAAGTCCAAAGTCTCATGTGAGACACGTCCCTTTTTCCTATCAGCCTATAAAAATCAAGCCAACTTAGTTACTTCTAAGATACAATCAGGTTATAGGCATTGGATAAATGATCCCATTCCCAATGGAATAAATTGGCCAAAACAAAGGGGCTACAGGCCCCATGCAAGTCTGAAACCCAGCAGGGGAGTCATTAAACCTTAAAGCTCCAAAATATTCTTCTTTGACTCCATGTCTCACATCCATGCCACACTGACACAAGAGGTGGACTTTCAAGAACTTGAACAGCTCCACTCCTGTTGCTCTGCAGGTTACAGCTCCTGCAGTTGCTTTCACAGGCTGGTGTTGAATGCCTATGGCTTTTCCAGGTGCACGGTGCAAGCTGTCAGTGATCTACCACTGTGGGGTCTGGAGGATGGTGGCCCTCTTCTCACAGGTCCACTAGGCAGTGCCCCAGTGGGGACTCTGTGTGGGGGCTCCAACCCTACATTTCCCCCCATCACTGCCCTAGTGGAGGGCCTTCTTGATGCTCCACCCCTGTAGCCAACTTCTGCCTGGACATCTAGGCATTTCCATACATCCTCTGAAGTCTAGGTGTAGGCTCCCAAACCTCAACCCTTGCCATCTTCTTACCCACAGGCTCAACACCACATGGAAGCCACAAAGGCTTGGAGCTTCACAACCTTCTAAAGGAATGGCCCAAGCTGTACCACGGCCTCTTTTAGCCATGGCTGGAGTTGGAATGGCTAGGATGAAGGGTGTCCTGTCCTGAGGCTGCACAGATCAGTGAGGCACTGGTCCTGGCCCACAAAACCACATTTCCCCCAAGGCCTCCAGGACTATGATGGTGGAGGGCTGCCACAAAGATCTCTGAAATGCCCTGGAGGCATTTTCCCCATTGTCTTAACTATTAACATTTGACTCCATTTTACTTATGCAAATTTCTGAAGCCTTGGATTTCTCCCCAGAAAATGGGTTTTTCTTTTCCACCATGTGATTGAGCTACAAATTTTCCAAACTTTTATGCTCTGCTCTCTTTTTAAATATAAGTTCTATTTTCAGATCATTGCTTTGTTTATGTGATGACCATAGGCTTTTACAAATAGCCAGGCCACATCTTGAATGGTTTGCTGGTTAGAAATTTCTTCTGCCAGATACCCTAAACCACCTCTCTCAAGTTGAAAGTTCTACAGATCTCCAAGATCATGGGCACAATGTTGCCAGTCTCTTTGCTAAAGCATAGCAAAAGTGACCTTCACTCCTGTCCCTGATAAGTTTCTCATCTCTTTATGAGACCAACTTAGCCTGGACTTCATTGTCCATGTCACTATCAGCATTTTGGTCAAAAAAAGCCAAAAAAAAAAGCCCAGTTGCTATATTCCATATACACATAGCACTCCAGGCTTTCCTTTGAGATGTTCATCAATGTTATAACTATTTGCTTCGTGTACACATCTCCTCATCAGATTGGAGTTCCAAGATTTAGGACTATGCTTGTTTTTATTCACCTCTAAATTTTCAGGATCCAGTGTGGTGCACGGCTTAAAGGTGACATATGTTAAAAGAGATATGAGACTAGCATGCCCAGTTTTTCATAGTACCTATGAGTATGTATGTCTCTAAAACTAAAACTAAGTTGTCCACCTGCTAAGATTATTCAACTCCTTATTCAACATCTACTTTCCCTTACTTCTAAAACTTGTTTCTGAAACCAGAAATTGGAATGAGCATTATTTCTGCTTAATTTCAGTTGAAGTTCTAAAGGCAGAAAACAATATATTAGGTGTTAGGCTACCAGTGAAGAACACAGAATATGCTAAGAATTATCAAACTCGTCTATCAACTTCAGAGGCCACTCTCTCCAGTCTATAAAGTGGTGGGAGTTAAGGATTCAAAAAGAGAATATCAACTTGGAAAAAGTTGTCAAAATTCTGTGCTTTCTAGTCTACCCTCACCTTCATCCCTGGAAGTCAGATATTTCCCCCTCATCTTAAACCAGGTGAATATAAATGCAAGGCATATGTATCTCCTGATGTTTAGGAAATATTAGGAGACTATCTAAATCTTTGCTTAAATCTTGCCTTATTGAGATAGTCACTGGATGTCAAATTTAAAACAGCAAACAACATATTCACTCCTACTATTCTCACTTACCTTTCACTGCTCTGTATTTCTCCATAGGACTTCTTAGTTCCTTATATATTATAAGTTTACAGATTATTTCAGTTCTTGGTTGCTTCATTAATAGCATATACATTCTGCAGGGTCAGAGTTTTATCTTTTTTGTTTACTGTTATAACCTCAGAATCTAAAATATTGACATATACACAAAGGATGTTCAATTATAATTTGTTGAATAAATGAAAGAATATTAAAGGCAATATTTTTGAGCTGTAACTGTCTACTAGGAAAAAAGAATGCAAAAGCTATACTGGAGAATAAATTTCACATTTGCTGATGGTGGGACAAAGATGAATGAGTTTCTTTATGTATTAAATGTACCCATAAGAGAGGATCAGTGCCACCTGAAAGTGAAAATTTCATTATGCATTAATGGGCAGAAAGCCACAAATGAGGGAAAGTCATATATAGCCTGCAAGAACAGAGATGTGGTTGACATCAAGGAAGCAGAATCTTGCAGTCCCTACAACACACTAGAGAAAGGCAGCAATTACATATCTGTCATCCAGAGGACCTTGGTGCCAGATGACACTGTTCTAACCATGTAAACCCAGGCCGTATTCCCTTACTATTATTTAACAGAATAGCAGCAATTAACAAATAGCAGCAATAAATAGAGATGGTAGAGCAAAGCAAGAAGAAATCTGTCATGGATCTCCCTGTTCTATCACAAGCCTTCAAACTTAGATTCCATTTCTAGAAGAAGTCTAATTTTGCTAAGAATTATGAGTTTTAGTGACTGTCATTGGCTAGATATTATGTGATTACTAGTTGAGAAGTGGATATATTTTATAGTAAAATTAGGTAATTTTTTTTTGCCATGTAAGAACCATCTATCCAGGGACAGGGAAGTCCTGAAAAATTAGAATAAATAAAACAAGAAGCAATTTTAGAAGAAATTGTGATTGAGAATTTTCAAGAATTGATACAGGATATGAATTCACAGATTTAGAATGTCAAGCAGAATAAATTTTAAAAACTGCAGTCTAGATCAATTCACAGTGAAACTACAAAACATTAAAAACAAAGAAGTAACATGTTATTGCCAAAGAAGCAGCAAATCAACATACAATAGAATAAAGTCTTCTGATAGAGACATGTATTTTCCAAATCCTGATGGGACACTAAAAATCACTGAGAAGATGGAACCACTCGATAAAATTGTGTTGGGACACTTGGTTTTCCATATAGGAAAAAAAGAAAAAGGAAAAGAAAATTGAATTATTTCCTGACATCATATACAAAAATTAATGCTAGATAATCAAAGTGCTTAAAAGTATGTACAAGTATTTAAATCCTTACAGAAAATAATAAAATAATATAAAAGAATAGTATCCTTTGTAGTAAGAGGTAATTTCTAAATTAAAATTACAAAAATCTAGTAGTACAATTTTACAAAGTAGATCAATTTGATCACTTGAAAATTATAAACTCTGTCACCTCTAAAACATGATAAAAAAGCAGAAAGACAAGCTACACATTGGAAAAGTTATTTTACAGGAAACTAATAAACAGAATAGTCTAAAAGGAATCCTACAAATCAGTCTGAAAAAAAAGACAAAAAATTCAATAGAAAAAAATGTGCAAAAGATATAAACACAAAGAGAAAAATCCAAATGATAAATAATCATAAAATAGGTTGTCCAAACTTATCTGAATCAGAGGAATAAAAAAATGAGATACCATTTTATAGCCACTGCATTTCCAAATATAAAGTGTGATAACACAAAATGTTAAAAATGGTGTGGATCAATTAAAATTCATATGCACTAAATTTGATAGTATCTTGGAAGGTTGAATATTTTATCATGATGTGACCCAGAAATTTCCCTTATAGATAAACACCTTAAATAGGATCTTGGTCATGTGTACTAGGATATTTAGTTTAGTACTGCTCCTTGCAGTATTATATAACTAGAAATAGCCTATGGGTCCATAAACAGGAGAGTGGCTAAAGAAATGTTAGTATATTTGCACAACAGGATCAAATTTGTTAGTAGAAGTGACGGTTCTGGGACTACATGCGAAAATATTTGTTGATCTCAAAACTGTTGAATTAAAAAACACTTCAGAAGACTATACACACTTGCATACATATATTACATATGTGTATATATATGCCATATACATGTGGATAAATGTATACCATCTTCAAAGAAAACTAAAAATATAATGTTTAGGACATCTGCATATATGATCAAAACATTTAAAAATGAAGTAAGAAATGCAAAACAAAATTAAGATAGTGGATATCACTGAGAAGTGAGCCAGTGAGATGTGGTAAGTGAAAATATGTAACGAAATGAAAGGTTTGGTAGTATTTTAGTTCTTGGTTTTGTTGGTGGGTTTTAATATGTTCATAATGTACACATATCATCTACTTTTTGTAAGACTCAGTTACTAAATTGAAGAAAGCCTTAAAATCACTTACAACAGATTGAACTAAGATTTATGAGAGAGGAAAACACAAAGTGCCAGGCTAGCAACTCTAAGAGGGGACCCAAAGGAATCCTAAATGTTTACTGGAAGAGTGAAGAGTGGGTACTTAGGCTAATTCTCCACCAACGGGAGCACGGTTGTTTGCTGGAAAGAAGACATGGGTTGTGGTGATATTCCAGGAAGAAGCAATAACATGCACTAAGAAGAGGGGGTGAAGGAAAGCAAAAACTGTTCTCTAAATTCCTGCTAGTTTGTGTGTGGCTGGAGAACGTAAGGCAGGAGTTTAGAGAACTAAGGGTAAAGAGGCAGCGAGCTCCAGATCTTAAAGGGAGTCCTTTATCATGCTTTAACTTCTTATCAAGAGAAATTCATTTAACATATGCAAACAAGGCAATGGCAACCACAAAGTCACATGTGAAGCCAGCAAAGCTGTAACATTAGAATAAATAATCCAGAAATAACGCTCTTTCAACATCAGTATTAGAGGAAAGCAGCAGGATAAATGTCTACTAGTCCTAGCGACAAGACTGAAAAAGCGAGAGCATGTGAAAGGTTAAGCATCCCGATAATGTAGAATTCCTGTACCTCAGCTGAACAAGCTATTGACCTCAGCTTATTATGAAAGATCTAGTGAGAAAGTAGATTTTAGGTCAGTGGGTAGTGACCCAATTATTTAAGCACAGCAACCATAAAACCAGTTAGGCTGTCACTGCCTTTCAGAAAGAAAGCTCAGCACTTTGGTTCAAAAAAAAAAAAAAAGCAAAGAAAGAAAAGGTCTCCCCACGTGCCCTGGCACATGAAAGATAAATGGAAAATGGGGCAGCAAAAATGGACTCAAACCATGCTTCAATTTACAACACTTTGAAAATATGTATAAGGGTCTCACTCTTACGAACAATTGACTTGCGAACCAGGCTCACCAGCCGTAATACTTGGTGATGGTTACTCCTTAAAAATAAAAAAGTTGTTCAACAAACCAAATGCGAATGTGGGCATATAGAACATAGGCTTTCATGCAGCACATAATATTCTATCTGCATAAAATTACCTGTGAGATCGACCTTGAGGTTCTTCAGAAAAAAGCTAATTTTTCAAAATTGATTGTGGAGTATGCCTTTAATGAGTATCTTTTCTCTGATTTCTTTTTGATATCTTCTCTTTTCTAATCTATGATTCAAAACTGATACAAAATATTGGAATTGTCACATTTTAACTATTTACCAACCAGATTTCCGTCTAGTAAACATACGATCTACTCCTAGATGTCATTCTCACAATTTATATTAGGATATAAACAAACAACTCCATGCCAAATAAACAACTTATTTGTTTATTTATTTTTGAGACAGAGTTTCACTCTTGTTGCCCAGGCTGAAGTCCAATGGTGCAACCTCAGCTCACTCCAACCTCTGCTTTCCCAGTTCAAGTGATTTTCCTGCCTCCCAAGTAGCTGGGATTACAGGTATGCACCACCACACCCAGCTGATTTTTTGTATTTAGTACAGATGGGGTTTCAGGATGTTGGTCAGGCTGGTCTCGGACTCCTGACCTCAGGTGATCCACCTGCCTCGGCCTCACAAAGTGCTGGAATTACAGTTGTGACCTACTGCACCCGGTCCAGAAACATCTTATTAACATTAGTCAGAATATTTGGGATGTATTGGGCAGGAAGACAGAAACCATACTAGTTATCTTAACAAACAGAATGCCCTATAGCAAATTGGTTACATGGATATCGAAAGCAAAACCAGAACTTTGAATGAGCACAGAGATAGTCAAGATAGCAAACTTTCTAGCACTGAGGTTAATTAGAAGGGTAGAGTTTGGAGTTGTTAGAACTTAGAAGGTAAGGGGAAAGGCCTCAGGAAGCTGGGACTCAGATCTCTGAGCAAAAGGACAGTACAGTTTGTGCTGTTTCCTCTGAGGAGGCTCTGGGAGGCTGGTTCTGGGATTGGGAGAAGAAACTGGAAACTGGAACCAATTTCTACTGGTGTCAACTGGTAGTGCTGGATGAAAAGCACTGGCTAAAATAATTTTTTATAGCATCAGAAAATAAGCCAGGAAGAACCATCTCCTTCTGCACCCTACTGCTCTGCAGTCCCAGCTAGCACCCCTGCTGGCAAAAGCCAAGGAGTGAGCCTAAAAGAAAGAAATGTGCCGGGCCCTGTGGCTCACGCCTGTAATCCCAGTATTTTGGGAGGCCAAGGAGGGCAGATCATGAGGTCAAGAGATCAAGACCCTCCTGGCCAACATGGTGAAACCCTGTCTACTAAAAATATAAAAATTAGCTGGGCGTGGTGGCACATACCTGTAGTCCCAGCTACTTGGGAGGCTGAGGCAGGAGAATCGTTTGAACCTACGAGGCGGAGGTTGCAGTGAGCCAAGATCAAGCCACTGCACTCCAGTCTGGGTGACAGGGTGAGACTCCATCTCAAAAAAAAAAAGAAAAGAAAAGAAAAGAAAAGAAATGCAGTTTACAGTATCTCAGCCTCAGAGCCACAGAGTCGAGTATAGAGGGAAAGATTTACAGCTGAAAAGACAGCAGCTTTAAAACCAGAACAGGGGAATGAGTGAATCAATTATGAGGGCTTTCCTATCATCGGAGCTTGTAGTATAAACATCTGATCGGAACAGCCCTAGGTAGCTGTCCTATTCCTTCTCGTTGTTTACATTTGGGGCTTACTTCCATGTCTGATTTATAAGGAGAATATTGAGTACATAGGGTCTGATGACACAAGGAGGTGAAATTATTAAATTCTAAAGCCCTGACATTTGGTAATTTGGAGCCTGTCATGTAAGGAATGGTAAATGAATAAGCAAAGTCTGGCTTTAAAACCATGACTCATTAAATATAATAATGCCAGGGAAATCTAAATTCTAATTTAATAAAAATGTATATACAAATTAGCTGCTAGGGTGCTTCCTCTTGGTCAATCAATCAACAAGGAATATTTAATTGAGTTGGCAAATTATTGCTCAACACGTGCTAAAAGGACCATGAATAAGGTTAAATTATGAGTCCACTGTTGTTGGGTCATGTATCAGTAATTTCACGTGGTTCAGTTTTACTATGAATGATCAGCTTTGGATCAAATGCACACCTTACCTTAAAAAATGAAGTGGTTTTATGGTTTTATGGACATCTGAAGAAGCCTGAGTTGTGATTAACCATATAAAACATGTTTTTGCTAATAATTTTATCTTCTCCACTGGACAGATGTTGAATCATTAGATTTATTAAAAAGAAATTACCCTCGGAAGTCCCAAGTATAGTGGTTAAGAGCCCTGATTATGGAGTTATATAGATTTGACTAAATACCTTCTTTATGATTATCTAGCCATTGCACTTGAGCAAGTTATTTAACTTACAGGAGCCTCAGTTTCCTCATCCATAAAATGGAAAATCCATAAATGGATAAATCCATAAAATGGAAAAACCACTCTACCAGTCATGGTTAGTGTGGGAATTCAATAAAATATGGAGCATTTGAAATAATTAACAGAGCCTATCATATTGTAAACCACAGTAAATGGTACTCTCTTAATTTTGTGTGTTATTCTCTCTAAAAAGGAGACAAAATTAGCACCTATATCAGACTTGTCATCAGTATTCATTAACAAATGAATTAACATATGTTAAGTGCATAGAACAGTTTCTAATAAATAGTAAATGCTATATAATGATTTTTCCTGTTAAAATAATACTAATTATTAATATCATTAGAGGTATGGCTACTACTGATAATGATAATATTTATTATTATCTTTATTACTGTTACTATTTGGAACCTTTTCCCTCAATTTCAAATTGAAGTTTGTACCCAAATGAAAAAATATGTTACTGAGCTCTGTGTGTTCTTTACATCCAAACTAGATGTGTGTGTATGTGTAGAGAAAAAATGATGGTTCCAAGTTATTCCTTTGTGGCAGTATTTATATCTTATCCTATCTTTGACTTGACAAAACTTTGACTGCAAATACCACACTTAAAAAAGTCCATTTTTTATGGCTGCATAGTATTCCACGTTGTATATGTGCCACATTTTCTTAATCCAGTCTATCATGTTGGACATTTGGGTTGGTTCCAAGTCTTTGCTATTGTGAGTAGTGCTGCATATTGTGCACATGTACCCTAGAACTTAAAGCTATAATAAAAATATATATATATAGAAAAAGTCCATACTGTATATCACATTACTCTCAAAAGCAATTGGAATCAATAACACTATCAGTATAACATTGATTACTCTTCATTTATTTGGAGAAATAGAGTCATCATGCCCAATAGAAAATGATAAATTATATCATAATTACATAAATTTGGAGCTGGAAGTAATCTTAGAGATACAGTGAGGATTGAATTTAATGTTTGCAAATCTGGAAATTGAAGCTCAGAGAGATAAAATTAAGCATTATATTGACTCAGTTTCTGAAAGAACTCTAGAGGCAAAATATCTTTTGCATGTACCCATCAGACACTGCAAAATCTCCAGTAAAAGGCCATTTTGCTGGTTTGGGAATACTTTCTAAGGAATCTTATCAACTAGGAATGCAACACATTTTATTTATAAATAACTCCATTGAAAGAAATCCCCTTATACTGAACTGAGTGTCCTTTTAGCATTCCTGAAACGTCCTCTTGAAGATTTTTAATGCATTCTAGAACCAAGGTTAATGCTTTTTTTTTTTTTTTTTTTTTTTTTTTTTTTTTTTTTTTTTTTTTTTAATGAGAACTCTAGGCTTATCTACATTTAAAGAGGTAATTAGTAAAAGAGCTTGTCCTAAAAGTTGCTCTCTTGGAGATCAGTCTAGAGTATGTCCTATGGCACAATGATGCCTTAAATAATGATGTTGCTACAAATCAACCTTCTCCAATGTATCACTGCCACTTCATTTCTGTTCCATCTTTAGAAGTTTCAGTAGCAGTAGAAATTTTACAACTTTTGTGGATCGTCAAGATCTGTGGCTAATTCATTACCATCATTTTACTGATTGTGGATCTCCAAATTCACCTAAGGTTAGTTATCTTGCATATTTTTAAGTCAAAACAATTTTGGCCAGATTCTCTTATTCTATTCTCCTCCCATCCTAACACCCTTGAACAGATTTATGTTATCCCTTCAAACACAGAGTCATATTAATATACATCAGGTTTAATAAAAAGCTATTTTCAAAGCTATAAACTTAATTGATTGTGATATAATTATCAGTGCCATTAATATTTTCTATGCTTAATGTCATTGATTTTATTGCCACAAACTTAGTTTGCAATGAGACTAACACTGACAGCTATGAGTGTTTGTGTGCGCATGCATGCATGTGTGTATGTGTTTAACACATTGCTTTCTGTATCAATATATCAATGGATGTGGCAGGTTCTAATGAAAAGAAAAGAAAACATCTAGAAGAATTTCTACACTACCTTTATAACATTTTGTCTTCATCTATGAATATATTTTTGATGAAAAAATACAATGACAGCCTAAAAAATGCCCTGTGCATTTTTCACTAGAGGAAGAAGTCTGTGAATTGCAGAATGGATGTTCAACCACACAAAGACTCACAGGATTCATTCTTACTGCTTTTTTCCTGTGGATTGTAAGTTTATGAAGTATAGACTAGCATAGTACTTTCTCAGGTTTTTGTTAAAAAATTTAAATTTCACTTAAAAAGTGAAAGGTACAAATGTTCCTTTGTGTCTCAAATGTAGATCAACAACATTAAAAGCAATAGAAATGTATAATGGAGAAATAACTATGGAAAACTTTTTCCTTTTTAACTTAAAATTTACAGCTTGATCCCTAGGTACCTTAATGGGAAGCAACTTGGTTCAATGGAATTAACAGAGTCTGGTAAGTTACCCATTGGACAGAAACAGGCCTAATTAAAAGAGTTTGTCAATAAAACATTTAAAAATAGATTTAAAAAATTAAGAATAAGCAATTGATTTACTCTATTTTTTCAGAATAGAATAAAGAGGCACATTTCACTGTGGGGCTTCTGTGAGCTTTCTTGTTCCTGATTCTGTTGTGTGAAAGTAGAGATTTCTTCAAAGGGGATCATGGAGGCTTGGAAGGAGAGTAGAGCCCAAAGCCATAGGATATTTCAAGAAGTAGCTTCCTTGACGTTAAAGACAAAAGCCTAGATTAACTGACCTCAAAGTAGAAAAGACTTTTACAGATAATCATTTTAATAATATATGAACTTGTTTTTAGCTTTGAAATACACTCGTCTCTTAAATGAACACATACGGGCAAACAAAATGTTTCAGGTGAAAGCTGGAATTGTTCTTCATGAAATAAAAATAATGGAAGGCCAGAATTCTATCTTTTCAGCTTCCTCTACCATCTCCTAGGTGAAATTAAACTCTTTCCTGGGGCTTTTAGCAGGAAAAATTGAAAAACTGAAAATCCAGACCATTTTTTTATTTTTATAGTTAAAGAAACTGAAGCCCGATAAAGATTAAGTGACTTGGTCAAGGTCATATGGGTAGAGACTGAACGAGTACTTGAATCCTCATCTTTTACGGAAACAGCCAGGGGCCTTGTCTTTTACGGAAACAGTCAGGGGCATGTATACAATTCTGTTTCCCAACACCAGAATTTTGTGGAAAGTATTTATTCAGCTTAATTAGTTTATGACTTCTTGTGGGCTAGTTGGAAACTTTGGACCTTTGTTTTATCACTAAGACTTCCTATTGTCTTTTAGTCATTTTACCATTATATGTTGATTTCATTGAAAATTACAATTATGGTATAATCCCAACATAAGAAAAATGAAAGAAGCTTGGCTATTGAAATAGGGAATGTACAATGATTCAATTACATATTGAGGGCAAGTAGTATTATCCACAGTGTACTAGATGCAGTAAAAGATAAAAATGATTCTCCCCAAAGAAGTTACAGTATTTACAAGGAGATTAAAAGCAATTCTATGTGAGAGAGAGGGGGGAAAAAAGAAACATTATTGTTCAATTGAATTTTACTGAATGTCATTGTGATAGGATCTCATTGAAGAGAAGGCTGAATAAGACGAGGAAGGTTACATGTCCAATGTTATAGTTGAGATAAGCCTTGAGGATAAAATGGAAACTAAATAAAAGAAAATCAAATATATCATTTTCAGCTTGAAGTATAACATCTTAAAATGTGAGATGATAAATACAGAAATACTTCATTAACCAAATATAGAGTGTAACCTAGTGAGTGGCAATAACTCTTACAGCTTTAAGATATAGATTTCCAGGAAGGTGCCATGATTTTTCTACATTTTATTAATTTCTAATAATGCAGTATGTGTCCACTGATTCTCTTTAACAATTATGAACAATGTTAATTGGTAATCCTCCTATGTTGGATTAGTCCACCTGGCTAAAAATTCCTGTATCTGTCCTCCTTATCCACATTGATGTTTGAGGGCTGAAGAAACTACTTCACCAACTTTAAAACAAATTTAAAATTTATTTTTAGTTGGATTCTTCCAATGAAATGTAGAATTATTATGTTCAAGGTCACTTGTACTTGGCAAAAAAGCACAATATCCTGCTTTTAGAAAAGTGGCTTAAAAAATAGTTCTTTATAAAATTCTTAAAAGTTTTCTTGAAATTCAAATAGATTTTACAAAATAACAACTTAATGATTTCAGAATAAGTAAATGAGAAATTAGAAGATTAAATTTCCTTCAAAAACATGCCTTGGCAAATTAAAAGCCAAAGTGTTCAGGGGAAAAATATGTTTTAGGTCTTAAAAGACTCAAAGTATTGTTTTAATAAGTCAGGTAGTTTTGAATCCTGATTCAACAAGTTTTATCTATTTTTAATCTATTTAGAATTAGATTTTAAAATATCTCCTTTCTGCCTTACTTCAACCTTTGTCTAAGTACACATGTAGAATGGAATAATGATCACACAACTTCCTTTTTAAAAAAATTTTTAAGGTAATTTAGTCAATGTAGACAGGCAAAATGGACAATTCGGGACCACTTATTCCATACCAAAACATGCATTATTTTAATTGCCTACTCTAAACTGTTTAGCTGGTACTGATATTTATTTTTTAAATGCAGCAATTCTGAACATTTTTTCTGCAGATTTATTTAACAAACATGCATTTGTCCCACTTGTATTGTCACGAGAGAAAGCTCTAATGAAAACTTAAAGTTAAAAATCATAGTAAAGTCATCTGAATAGATGTTTTCCTCCGATAGTTGTCTTTTGTTGAGCACCACAAAGAAAGCATGTTGCCATGTTTCTTCTCTTCAAAAGATTTGCAAGTGGTATTGGCATTATAGTGTTCAATGATCAGAGAGTTTTCATTTCAACAAAACATGAATATCCCATTTTTGAAGGAAAAAAATAAAACTCTATACAAAAGAAAAAGGTTTCTGTACTAATTGTTCTTCTACACTTACTTAGACATTTCTTAATTACCTAAAAAATACTTTTTAGATGGACTGGATTAAGAAAATGTGGCACATATACACCATGGAATATTATGCAGCCATAAAAAATGATGAGTTCATGTCCTTTCTAGGGACATGGATGAAACTGGAAACCATCATTCTCAGTAAACTATCGCAAGGACAAAAAACCAAACACCGCATGTTCTCACTCATAAGTGGGAATTGAACAATGAGAACACACGGACACAGGAAGGGGAACATCACACTCCGGTGACTGTTGTGGGGTGGGGGGAGGGAGGAGGGACAGCATTAGGAGATATACCTAATGCTAAATGACGAGTTAATGGGTGCAGCACACCAACATGGCACATGGATACATATGTAACAAACCTGCACATTGTGCACATGTACCCTAAAAATTAAAATATAATAATAATAATAAAAAACTTTTTAAAGTTTACTTTTATAGACATTTGTTACAAAATTAGAACACACTAACTTTTAAGTTTACCTTACAAAGAACATAATGTCTTTTACAGTTTTATAAAGTTAAATTTACGAAGTAAAATCTCCATGCTTTTTTATTTCTTTTTTGTTGTATCTCTTCACAACATAAAGTACAATAATTACATTTTTATATTAATTAGTTTCCTAGAATATAAAGGTAAGAATATTTGAGGCTTTTTCTATTGGAGCTAAAATATTAATGTGAATATTTCACTAGGAAAAATATTTGAGATATTATAAAACATACAAAAATAAAGTGTAGAGATTAGGTTAAAAAAATCAATATATTTATTGAGAGATAAAAAATTTGTTTTACCAAAAAATTGGTAAAAGTCTCAATTCAGCGTATTCTTAGACATTCTCATCATGTATCCTAGGTTGAAACACACACAAAAAAAGCTTCTACAAGATAGAAGTTAAAATAAGATAGCTCACCTTTATGAGGGTGCACGTTTAGAGAGCTCACCATTGTACATCTGGCAAATATGATTAGGGGCTTTTATTTCAGCAATAGAAAACAATTACTATCAATTTTTAAACAACCATTTTATAAGAATTTAGAGTGTATAATACCTATTTGCATATACTACTGAGAATAGGGCAGGTTTTGGTCATTTAGATTTTCATGCCATGCCAGTTACTTTGTGATTTGTAACAAGGCTACCACCATGAATGACAAAGCACCTGCTACTGCCTATTCTCATTCCTATGAGAGTGCCTGTCTTTGCTGCTGCTAAAGATCACATTACATATAAGCTTCTGTATTTGAAAAGGCCAGTGGAAAGCAGTAAACTGAAAGGTCACAGCGGATGTGACTCAGAGAATGAAAATACTTCAGTTGTTGCTAATTAAGTTATCTCCTATCTTGTCAAATCTACATGCACTTTGAAAATTTGCATTTTACCGAATGAAAAGTCCCAGTCTGCTTTGAGCACATCTTTAGCATAGTTTCTGACTTAAAACTGAATTGTGGCTGGGCACGGTGGCTCATGCCTGTAATCCCACAGCTTTGGGAGGCCAAGGCGGGCGGATCACGAGGTCAGGAGATGGAGACCATCCCGGCTAACACAGTGAAACCCCTTCTCTACTAAATATATAAAAAAATTAGCTGGGTGTGATGGCGGGCACCTGTAGTCCCAGCTACTCGGGAGGCTGAGGCAGAAGAATGGCGTGAACCCAGGAGGCGCAGGTTGCAGTGAGCCGAGGTTGCGCCACTGCACTCCAGCCTGGGTGACAGACCGAGACAAAAACAAAAAACAAACAAACAAACAAAACTGAATTGTGCTTACTTTGGCATACAGAGGGCATGTCTGGTAAATTAGTAGTGCAGATCCTTCATGGTTCTTTAAGTGTGTGAGTCTAAGAAGTCACCTGGTAAGTTAGAGAATGATACTGGGAAAAATTGTGTTATTCTGGGTGCCTTCTCAACCTCTTAGCAAAGATTTATTTCTGATTCCTATATGAAAGGAAAGTTCATCTGAGAAATACTAAAAGAAATCAGCAAAAGAAATGTGTCACTGAAATCTCTATGGACCATTGGGAGCAACAGACTCAGAGACCTAAAACTCTTAACTAACAGAAATGTTGGAAATATTGCCCATAACTTTGAGTGGCATTGGCGTATTGGCATGAACATCAGTAAGTCTGAGAGTGAGAACAGGTATAGAAGAAAATAGTGGATTGCAAAGAAATACCTTCGAAGATTTCTAGAAATTTCTACGTGAAGCAGTTATTGTAGTTGTGTTTGGGGCAAGAGATATAGACGTTTGCATGTGAAACATAGAAATGTCTACTTGCAAACATATATAAATGTTTATTCATCTCAAGACACATATAAATGTTTATTCATCTTCAGACACATATAAATGTTTACTCATCTAAATGGTGCATATTCTTGTATTCCTAGAATGATTTTTAAAAATCTTAGAGGTGATTCAGGTCAGCTTCTTTCTATTGGAAACAAGGAAACTGAAATGAAGATAGGTCAAGCAACTTTTCAACTGTATCAAGTCCTCTTAGCCACTCAAAACTGCAGCTAGACTCTAACTCCCTTCTACCTCTGAGCTTGTTTCACTACATAGCATTGCTTTCAGTAGAAAATTCAACTCCACAAGTGTTTGTGAAACCCCTCCTGTGTGAAAAGCATTTAGCCTTGTACTTAAGTTACTCTTGTGAATTAAGTGGTACAATTTTGTAAGAAACATCAATTCAAGAACCTTGCATTGTCCTGGTGTACAGAATAGCTTTCTGTAGTACTCTGTTTACCTCTAACTATGAAATCAGCTTATCATGGTATTGAATTTTTTCCTATAAGTAACTGAAGCATGGTGAAAATCTGGAGATGAAGCACACAATGGGAAGCAGAAAGATGCAAAAATGTGTTCATACTTTAGCAGTAGGGAATACCAGTAACTGCAGGAAATGGCCATGTAAAATACATCATAGGATGGCAGCAGACATTGCATCGGGGTGTGAATTTGCTTTCCCTCTAAAATGTGAACTTTCATTTTCTTCATGCACTTGGTAAATAAGAAATGTCCTTAATGCTGTGATATAAGTTGTTCATTGTACCTTGGAAAACAGACGCTAAATATTTATAATAACACTAGTCTCTGATTTGCACTGGCAGATAGGTATTCAGTCCAGAGAAACACAACTCCACGGAAATGGCATGTAAGAACGTAATTTATTCATTTGCATTTTTCAGAGTTCCTTGTCATCTTGATATTTTTCATGAATATTTTTAATAGTTTTAACTATTGAAGTTTCTGTAATATTTAAAAGCAAAAATTTTGAATATAATTGTAGACTGGATGATGTACGCCTGTTAATTTTTAAATTAATTATCCCTGAACTTCTAAGTAATCTCATTGAGCTGTGATCATTTACTCTCTTGAATGATCAGCTAGTCTTTTAGTTTTAATTCATGACCTCTTCAGCAATGTTGTCATAGCTTTTAAGAAATTTAGCGCTCACTTTTCCTTGACTAACCTAACCCTTGTTTTCAATCCTATTTTTGCTCCATTGCCTTCACTATAGACATGAGAGACATGCCACATAGTTTTTGAAAGTAATACATAAACTAAAATCACCTTGGGGCTTTTTTTAAATTTAAATTTTTTATCTTTTGTGTGCACATACTAGGGGTATATATTCACGGGTTACATTAGATATTTTGATGCAGGCATGCAATGTGTAATAATCACATCGGGATAAATGGGGCATCCATCCCCTCAAGCATGTATCCTGTGTGTTTCAACCAATCTAACTGTATACTCTCTTAGTTATTTTAAAATGATAGTTAAATTCTCTTTGACTAGTAACCTTGCTGTGCTAGCAGATACTAGGTGTTATTCATTCTTTCTAACTACTTTTTTGTACCCTTTAACAACTTAGGGCTTTTGGAGTAAATTTACTGTTAATCTTTTTTGGGCATGAGAGTTTCAGGAAATAACTATAAAGTAAATCTGAGTCAAATAATTGTTGAAATGTGGCTAGTAACACAATTAAAGGTGATTTTCCCTTTTGCCAACTGATTAACAGGAAATTGACTTACCCTCACTTTTCGCAAAATAGCAAAATATAAACAATAACTTTCAGACATTGAACAATAGATGATATGCAACCAGGAGTGGTAAAAGAAGGAAAAACTATTAAAGTGAACCCAACAATTTTTCCAGTGTACTGTTCGATTTCTTTTATTTATTGATTTATTTTTTTGTGAGGCGGAGTCTCACTCTGTCACCCAGGCTGGAGTGCAGTGGCGCAATCTCAGCACACTGCAACCTCCGCCTCCTGGGTTCAAGCGATTCTCCTGCCTCAGCCTACCGAGTAGTTGGTACTACAGGTGCCCGCCACCACGCCAGCTAATATTTTTGTATTTTTAGTCAAGACTGGGTTTCGCCACGTTGGCCAGGCTGGTCTCAAACTCCTGACCTCAGGTGATCCACCCTCCTCGGCCTCTCAAAGTGCTTGGATTACAGGCATAAGTCACCGTGCCTGATCTCATTTTCTAGGTCAAACAGAATAGGAACCTAAACATAGCACCTTTGCTGAGTAGGGGAGACAAAGACCAAAAGAGCAGGGAGATCAAAGCAACTAGAATTTATGGAGTAAACTGTCAGGACTCTGAGCCGAAGCTCAGCCATTGTAACCCCTGTGACCTTATGCACATATATGTCCAGACGGCCTGCAGGAGCCAAGAAGTCTGTGGCAGCCGAAAAACCACAAAAGAAGTAAAACAGTTCCTGCCTTAACTGATTAACCAACATTACAACATTCCACCACTGTGACTTACCTTAACTGATCAATCGACCTTGTGACATTCTTCTTCTGGACAATAAGTCTTATTGTTACAGGTGGATCTTTGTTCTTAGAGCTCCCAGGATGGCGGCAGGACGCTCCGAAGATGGCGGCAAGCCTTTTGTTCTCTGACCTGGGGTTCTTGGCCTCGTGGATTCCTTGGAACCTTGGGCCATGAGGTGAGTGTTATAGCTCTATTCGAAGCTGTGGGTCATGGAAGAGAACCGTGGAACCCAGCAACTAGTGTTGAGCTCAGTTAGGATGAACCCAGGCACTTAGCCGCGCAGGAACAATGGCGAGACCCTAGCCCGATCGGGAGCAACAATGGGCGCCTCCCTGGATCAGAAACACAGCAGACACCCTGCCGGATCCAGAGGGGTGAAAGTCAGTGGCAGGTCTGCGATGGTGGCATTCAGCAGTGGTGGACGGCGAGCGAAAGCTCAGCTCGAGCCGGAACAAACACGGACCAGAAGGGCATGCAGTTGCAAGATTTAATAGAGTGAAAACAGAGCTCCCATACAATGGGAGGGGACCCAAAGGGGGTTGCCCACTCCCAGCTCTAATGTCTGGGGTTTATATCCCTATCATTGTCCCTCCCCCTGTGCTCTCAGGTGATAGATGATTTGACTATTTATTTACCTCCTGCTTTTAGCCTAATTGGTATTTTAGTGAGCCCTCTTTACTACCTGATTGGTCAGGTGTGAGCTGAGTTACAAGCCCCGTGTTTAAAGGTGGTGTGGTCACTTTCCCCAGTTAGGCTTAGGAATTCTTAGTCGACCTAGGAAATCCAGCTAGTCCTGTCTCTCATTATGATCTCCCCACCATGTACCTTGTAACCCCCTCCTCTGCTAACAATAGATAACCACATTTTACTGTAGTTTTCCATTACCTACCCAACTCCTACAAAGCAACCCCTTCTCCATCTCCCTTTGCTGACTCTCTTTTCATACTCAGCCTACTTGCACCCAAGTGAATAAACAGCCTTGTTGCTCACACAAAGCCTGTTTTGGTGGTCTCTTCACACGGACGCACTTGACATAAACTATCAGAGAAGAGAGTGTTGAACAGAGGGAGAGAAAAGGTGCTGTGTAGAAGGGAACTCTTCCAGGCTTTAGCTGAATATTGATCTGTGCATGCATGAGTCTAAACTAGCTGAGATTGGTGAAAGAACCATTGAAAAGCAGTTGGCAGAACAATTTCCAGAGTTCACACTGGGCTGGGAATAGCTTATGTTTTACTCAGTCAGAGTTGAAAGACTTCTTAAAACGTAGGGCATCATAAGCAACTTCATGTCAAACCAGAATGATATTTGATACTCATCTATGTAATTTTAACCTATTCCTAAAGGTAGAGCCTTGGAATGGTATACCTTCTGTAATTAAAAGTTTCTCTTGACTCATCTTGGAGAAGGTTTTCTATAAAAGGCTGAAAAATATTAAACTGACTCCAATTAATTTAAGCGTGTTCAGATCAAAGATCAACAAACAATATTTAAAGGAATATGGCAAAATTTAACATCCATCTCTGTAAAATACACAACATTTGGATCCAAAATTAGTCAGACATACAAAGAACCTAGAACATGCCACAAACATCCAGAACAACATCAACAGATCAAACAATGTACTAAAAAAGCAAAGCCATAGGATCATCTCAAAAGATGCAAAAAGAAAACATAATTCAGTACACATTTACATTAAGTTCGTGTAAAAGTAATTGCAATTTCTGCCATTACTTTTAATTACTTTTACACCAACCTAATTAAAAAAAAAGCTCCAGAAATTTAAAAGAGAAGATAATTTCCTTAACCTACTAAACATGTCATCCAAACGTACAAAGATACCATCAAACTCGATGATAAAGAACTGAATTCCTTCCCCTGAAGATTTGGAACAAAACATGTATGTCTGTTTAATTACTTCTATTTAATATTGTAACTGGAGGATCTAGCCAATAAAAGAGGACAAGAAAAAATACATTAAAATTATATAGATTGGAAAGGAGAAATTAAAATTGGGATGATTTGCAGATGACCTACTTATGAGTGTTGAAAACCTATCTATAAAAATGCCTCTAGAATTAGTAAATAAATTTAGAATGGTCAAAGGATATAAGATTAATATTTACAAAAACTAAATATATTGTTATACAATAGTAATGCTCCATTAGAAATTGAAGTTTGGGGCCGGGTGCGGTGGCTCACGCCTGTAATCCCAGCACTTTGGGAGGCCGAGGTGGGTGGATCACGAGGTCAGGAAATCAAGACCCTCCTGGCTAACACGGTGAAACCCCGTCTCTACTAAAAATACAAAAAATTAGCTGTGTGCCTGTAGTCCCAGCTACTCGGGAGGCTGAGGCAGGAGAATGGCGTGAACCCAGGAGGCGGAGCTTGCAGTGAGCCGAGATTGCGCCACTGCACTCCAGCCTGGGCAACAGAGCCAGACTCCATCTCAAAAAAAAAAAAAAAAAAAAGAAATTGAAATTTGGAAAAATTATTGCATCAATAATACAAAATACTTAGGAATAAATTAAACACAAAAAATTGAGGACAACATATACACTGAAAATAGAAAACATTGTTATGCGAAATCAGTGGTGTTGGTGGAATAAGCCTCTTCTAAAAGCTACTCCTCCTTAAGAGTATTAACAAATTCTGAAAAAAATAGTTTAAAACTCGAACTTTTTCAGAACCCTGGAATATAAGGAATATAAGAGAAAGCTTGCAATAACACAAGGAGTATTTATTCCAGAAAAAACAGCTGAACCTCAGGAAGAACAGTTGAATTTTAGTAAGAAAAATAAGCCTGTTAGCTTGTTCTGTTCTCATCTCCTTCTTCCTAGCTCCACAACCCTGCAAAAGTAGTGAAAATCCGAATGCTAGCAGCCACTGGAGTAGACAACACAGGTTTGGAAATCCTCCAAACACTGTTCTCAGAACATGGCTATTATTTGATATGTCTGGTAATTCTCTAGGGACTCTCATTCACAGGATTTGTCATTATTTGACCTAAATTAGACTTTTCTCAGTGTAAACTGTCTTTTTCACAGGGGCATTAGTGAAAAATGATCAATGACAATTGTTTAATAATGCAACTACCTAACAGTAACAATAATTGGGGAAACAAGATGCTGATAAGAAATCTAAAAATGAAGATGTGGGAATTAAATGTCCATAGGAGACTTTGAAAATGTACAAAATATCCCTGGGAATCTAGAAAGTCATGTACAATTGTCAAGTTGTACTTATAATCAGGGTTGTGGACATGCACAGTAAAGACCTTTGAAGTCCCTCAGGTCTCACATCCTGTTGACCATGAGGTTCTACACAAGTAAATAGTGAAGGATAAGACAGAGTTATAAACACTGCCTGCCTATTGGTGGTATGACCCAACACATACAAAGTTTCTTGGCAAAGTCTGGGATATTTATTGGATCTAGGCACTTAGGGAAATATCTGTCCAATCATTAGACGGCCACTAGGCTAGGCAAGCAGAGACTTCAGTGGCCCTACAAACTAAAATAACACAGACTTTACTGAATTAGTTGAGGAAAATCACTTAAGCACACCAAGAGCAACAAAAACTATAAGCAGCTGCAATCCTGGGGTAATCTCACTTTCAGAGTTAGAGTATTTAATAATTTAAAATGTCTAGTTTTTGGCCAGGCGTGGTGGCTCACGCCTGTAATCCCAGCACTTTGGGAGGCTGAGGGGGGCGGATCACAAGGTCAGGAGATTGAGACCATCCTGGCTAACATGGTGAAACCCCGTCTCTGCTAAAAATACAAAAAGTTAGCCAGGCATGGTGGCGGGCACCTGTAGTCCCAGCCACTCAGGAGGCTGAGGCAGGAGAATGGCGTGAACCCGGGAGGCAGAGCCTGGGCAACAGAGTGAGACTCCGTCTCAAAAAAAAAAAAAAGTCCAGTTTTTAACAACAACCACAAAAAGATATAAAACATTCAAAGAAACAACAAAATATATTTCATACACAAGAAATAAACAAGTCAATAGAATCTGTTTCTGAGGAATCCCAGACATTGGACTAGCCAGATAAATACTACATCACCTATGTTAAATGCATTAGAAAAACTAAAGGAAACCAAGTCTAAAACGCTGAAGAAAAGTGCATTAACCAGGTTAGTCTTTCATAACAAAACATCATAAATGGGATGGCTTAAAAACAGCAAAGTTCTGGAGGTTGGAAAACGAATAGCAAGGAGCCAACATGGCTGAGCTCTGGGGATGGTTCTCTTCCTAGTTTGTAAATGGCCATTTTCTCACTATGTCTTTACATGGTGGAGAGAAAACTCTGGTGCCTCCTCTTTTTCTTATAAGGGTGCCACTTTTATTACATATGGGATCCATCCTTATGACCTCATTTAACCTTAACCAATTCCTTAAAGGCCCTGTCTCTAGTACGGAAACATGGGGATTGAGCTTCAACACATGAATTTTGCCAGAACACAATTTAGTCCATAGTCTTCCCTCAGCTGGTGCTTCAGAATTTAAGTTCTTCTTTTATGCAAAAATATGTTCATTCCATCCCAACAGCCTTGCTCTCCAGGTCAGTAGTAGGAGTGGCGGCCTTGATGATCTATGAATTGCCAACAATCCCCATAGCCTTAGCTCATTCTAGCATTAAAGTCTCAATTAATATCATCTAAATAAGTTACAGGTGAAATGAGGTATAATTTATACTCAGAATAATTCTCCAACTGTGAACCTTTTAAACAGGATAAGAGATAGGTTCTAAAATACACTGATGGACAGGCATAGGATAAATATTCCCATTTCAGAAAGGAGAAAGTGGAAGAAAGGAAGGGGTGACAGGTCTCAAGCAAGTCCAAAACCTAGGAATACAATTTCTGTTAGATCTTAAGGCTTGACAATAATTCTTTTTGGTTCAATATTCTGTACTCCAGGACAATTGTGGTAACAGTGTCCCCTGGTTTTCCAGGGAGGCCCCATCCATCAAATTCTCTGTAAGAGTCCCAACCATGTGGCTCTCCCTGCAAAGGTGGTCCTGCCCATGAGGCACTGAGTGGGGTCATTCTGGCCCACTGAATCTAAAGAGGTGACCTCACCTTTTGAAACTGAGATATGTTCTAAGCCTTCTTCCCTGGGGCCGCGGCGGCGAGAGTGGTAGCCCTGATGATCTTTGAATTGCCTCGAGGGCCATTCTTGCAGTTCCTGAAAGAACAGCACACATTCTCAGTTGAATAGCTCCAGTCCTATAGAATCCATGAATTCTACAGACTTCTTTAATTCTACCCTGCTTTCTCTGTCCTCTTTCCTCCCAACTGGCAATGTCTTTGCTGATATAATCCCATCTCTATTCCTGGTTTTTGCTAAAATGGCTAAAATTAAGTCCGTGCGTCACAACAGTTATCTCTTTATCAAATGGTTATTTAGTCACACCCTTAGTGTTCCCTTCAGAATAACCTCTCTCACTTTTGCAACTTGGATAGTCTGAGAATTTTCCAAATTTTCAAGTTCTTCTTGTTTTGCTTAAAAGTTCTTTTTTCGATTCATCTCTCTCTTTTTACATTTTACCATAAGCAGTCAAAGTGAAGCAAAGTCATTTCTTCAACACTGTTTAGAAATTTCCTCAGCTAAATATCCAATTTTATCACTGCAAATTCAACCTTCCACACACTAGAATGCAGTTCAACCAAGTTATTTTCTGCTTTGTACCAAGGAAAACTGAACCTTTTGTACAGTTTCCAAAAACATGTTCCACATTTCTACTTGAGACCTCACTAGAATTGCCTTTAAAGTTCATATTTCTAGCATTCATCTCAAAACTTTTCAACCTCTACTTGTTACCCAGTTCTAAAGCTGCTTCTAAATATTTAGGTATTTGTTACAACAGCATCCCACTGCTTGATATAAAAATCTGTCTTAATTGGGCTTCCATAATAAAATACCATAAACATAATTTTCCTTTTACAGTTCTGGAGACAGAATGTCCAAAATCAATGCACTGGCCTGCAAAGTGCCACCTTATCACTGTATCTTCACATCAAAGGAAGTGCTTTGGTGTGTCTTTCTCTTCTTATGAGGGCACCAATCCTACTGGGTAAGAACAATCCTTATGACCTCATTTAATTTTAATCACCTTCAAAGCTGTGTCTTCTCTCTATTTTTAATATAGTCATTCTGAGGGTTGGAGCTTCATTATTTAAATTTTGAGAGGACACAATTCAGTTAATACTGGAAAGTATGAGAATGATGTCTCAAGGAATAGGGAATATCAAGAAAGAAATTTACAAATATATATATATCAGAATTAAAAATTGCAATTAGTAAAATGAACAATTGACTAGTAATTCTTAACTGCAAATTAAAAAAGGCACAATAATAAAAAAAAACTAGAAGGCAGAGAATTAAAGAGTATCCTGTTTGAGAAAGAAAAAGAAAAAAAGCATGAAAAAATTGAGAAAAGTGTAATTGACCTCTAGGTCAATTACAAATGTTTCAATACATAGGATGGGAATCCCAGAAGAAGAGAAAAAGAGAAAAGAAGATGCGAACAACATTTAAAAAAATAATAAATAGAAGCTTCTCAATTTTGATTTAAAAAATAATCTACACATGCAAGAAACACAACGAACCTCAAGTTAGTTAAACTTAATAAGCTCCACATCTAGATACATCAAACAAGCTATAGAAAGCCAAAAGCAAAGAGATATCTTGAAGGAAATATGAGACGAGCAAGTCTTCATGTACAAGGAGTCTCAGTAAGATGAATGGCTGATTTCTTATCAGGAACCACAGGTGCAGGAGGTAGTGTGAGGTCATATTCAAAGTTCTGAAAAAAACAAAAACTAAAGCATCAGTTTATATTTCTGCATCTGGCAGAATGTATTTCTGTAAAAGTAGAAATTGAGACATTCCAAAAAAAACAAAAAGTGAGAAAATCTATTAATCTCAGAGGTTCCATACATGACATGCTAAACAGTGTCATTCAGACTATAATGCAAGTACACTAGAGAATAATTAGAATCCATATGGAGAGCTAAAGATCACAATTAAAAGTTAATTACATAGGTACAAACATAGGGCAAGAGATTCTTTTGTAACACATTTTTTTCTACCATCTAATTTAAAAGACAAAATTTGCAAAATGCAATAATTATAACTGTTGTTGGGCATAGAATGAATACAGAAATAATTTAGGAGGTGGAGCAAGAAGGCCAAATAGAAGCCTCCACAGATAATCCTCCCTGCAGGAACACCAAATGTAACAACTACGTACAGAAGAAAAGCACCTTCACAAAACTAGAAATCAAATGATCTATCACAGTACCTGGTTTTTAACTTCATTTTGCTGAAAGAGGCACTGAAGAGGGTAGAAAAGACAATCTTGAACTGTCTGTGCTGCCCCTCCTCCAGCCTCCAGCAGTTGCTGGGCAAAGTGGAGAATGTGTGTGGTTGGGGGAGAGAGAACACAGTGATAGTAGAACTTTGCATCAGAACTTAGTGCTGTCAATATTAGACGGAACTCAGCTGATGCCAATAGAAGGAGTATTTCAATAAGCCCTAGTCAGAAGGAAATTTCCCATCTAGAGGTCTGAACTTGAGTTTTGGCGAGCCTTGCCCCTATGAACTAATATGACACAGGGTCCTAAATAAACTCGAAAGACAGTCTAGGCCACAAACCGCAATTCCTAAGCTACTCCTAGTACTGTTCTGGGCTCAGAGCCAGTGAAGTTGGGGGGCATATTATCAAGTGAGACATCAGCCAGGCCAGCTCAGGGAGTGCTTGCACCATCCCTTTCCCAGCACCAGGCAGTGCAGCTTGCTGCTCCAAAAGAGACTTTTTTTTTTCCACTTGAGGAGAGGGGAGGAAAAGGTGAAGAGGATTTTGTTTTGCAACTTGGATACCAGCTGAGCCACAGTAGGATAGAGAGTAAACAGAGTTGTGAGGCTCACATTCTAGGCCCTAGTTCTCATAAAACATGTCTAAACACATCCTGGGTCAGAAGGGAAAGCACTGTCTTAAAGAGAGGGATCCAATCCTGGTGAGAATCAGCTCCTGCTGACTAAAGAGTCCTCGGGCCCTGAATAATCAACAGCGATATCCAGGTAGTATACATTGAGGGCCTTTGGTGAGATTCTGAGATGTGCTGGCTTTAGGTGTGACCCAGAACATTCCTAGCCATGGTAACTACGAAGAGACACTCATTCTGCTTGAGAAAAGCAGAGGGAAGAGAAAAGGGGACTTTGTCTTGTAGCTTAATGAGTTCAACCACAGTGGTGTAGAGCACCAGGTGGGCTCTTGGGGTCTCAATTCCAGGCCTTGGCTATGGCATAACATTTCCAGACCTGCCCTGTGACAAAGGGGAGTCCACTGCCCTAAAGGGTGATTCTGAGGCCCGTCAGCATTCACCCCAAGCTCTTGGGCTGTAAGTGAACATTGGCAGTACCACCGTGGGCCTCTGGTGTTGGTGGCCACAAGGGAGAGAATCCCTTTCCTGTGGAAAGGTGATAAAAGAGAGATTAAACACTTTGTCTTGTGGTTTGGGTGCCAGCAGCCATAGTAAAATAGAGTACTAAGTAGATTTCTAAGGTTTTCGACTCCAGACCCAGGCTCCCACATGGCATCTCTGAACCCTCCCAGGCACAGGGGTCAGAGGAAACTTGGCACCTTGAATAAAAGAAAAAAAAATGCCTGGCTGGCTGACTTCACCACCTATTGACTGTAGAGCCCTAGAACCTCGAGCAAACGTGGGCAGTAGCCAGGTCATGGTGAAAGCAACACTTGGATAAGACCCCAAAGCTGTCCCACTGGTGGTGGCTACAAGGTACTTGTGTCAGATTTTCCATAGCTCCAGGCAACTCAGCACAGCGAAAAAGACTCCATTTGTTTGGGCAAAAGTAAGGAAAGAAAACACGAGTCTTTGCCAGATAATCCAAAGAATTCTTCCAGATCTTGTCCAAGACAACCAAGGCAGTATCTATGAGTTTGTAAGTACCACAGCATTAGTGGGCTTAAGGGGGCCCCTAATGCCACTACTGCTGCAGTGACCAAAAAGTTAGATCACAACACCCAAATTTCTTTAAATATCTGAAAAGCCTTCCCAAGAATGATGGCTACAAACAAGCTCAGACTTCAAAGACTACAATAAATACCTAACTCTTCAATGCCCAGACACTGAAGAACATCCATTAGCATCAAAACCATTCGAGAAAACATGACCTCACCAAATGAACTAAATAAGACATCGGGGAATGGTCCTGGAAAGTCAGAAATATGTGACATTTCAGATAGAAAATTCAAACTAATTGTTTTGAGGAAACTCAAAGAAATTCCAGATAGCACAGAGAAGGAATTCAAAATACTATCAGGTAAATTTAACAAAGAGATAGAAATAATTTAAAAGGATCAAGCAGAAATTCTGAAGATGAATAATTCAGTTGACATACTGAGGTATGCATCAGAGTTTCTCAGTAGCAGAATTGATCAAGAAGGAGAAAAATTAAGTGAGCTTGAAGACAGGCTATTTGAAAATATACAGTCAGAGGAGACAAAAGAGAGAAGAATAAAAAAACCACTGAAGCATGCATATGAGATCTGGAAAATGACCTTAAATGGTAAAATCCATGAGTTATTTGCCTTAAAGAGGAGGTAGAAAGAAGAAAGAGTTAGAAATTTTATGTAAACGAATAATAACAGAGAACTTCCCAAACTTAGAGAAAGATATCAACATTCAAGCACAAGAAGTTTATAGAACACCAGGCAGATTTAATACAAAATGATTAACTCAATATTTTTAATAATCAAACTCTCAAATGTCAAAAATAAAGGAAGAATATTAAGAACAGCAAGTTGAAAGAAAAAAATACATACAATGGAGCTTTAATACATCTGGAAGCAGACTTTTCAGTGGAAACTTTACTGGCCAGGAGAGAGTGGCATGACATATTTAAAGTGCTGAAGGAAAAAAAAAACTTTTACACTAGGATAGTATTTCCAGCAAAAATATTCTTCAAATATGAAGGAGAAATAAAGACATCCCCAGAGAAACAAAAGCTGAGAGATTTTATTAACACTAGATCTGTTCTACAAGAAATACCAATGCGTAATCTTCAATCTAAAATAAAAGAACATTAATGAGCAATAAGAAATCATCTGAAGATACAAAACTCACTGTAACAGTAAGTTCAAAGAAAACCACAGAATATTTTAACATTGTAAATATGTTTACCCATATATTAGGTAGAAAAACTAATATGAACCAATCAAAAATAATAACTACAACAACTTTTGAAGACCAAGACCATATAATAAGATATAAATGGAAACAAAAAGTTAAAAAAGCAGGCAAATGAGGTTAAACTGTAAACTTTTATTAGTTTTTTTTTTTTGCTTGTTAGTGAGTTTGTTTATGCAATCAGTGCTGTCATGAAGTTAAAACAATGGGTTATATTTGCTAGCTTCATGCTAACCTCGAATCTGAAAACATACAGTAGATTCATAAAAAATAAAAAGCAATAAATTAAAACAAACCACCAGATAAAATTATCTTCACTAAAAGGAACATGGGAGGAAAAGAAAAAAGGTAAAGAAGACCACAAAACAACCAGAAAACAAATAATAAAATGGCAGGAGTATGTCTTTACTTATCTTAAATAGCATTAAATGTTAATGAACTAAACTCTCCAATCAAAAGACATAGAGTAGCTGAGTGGATTAAAAAAAAAGATCCCAAATCTGTTGCCTACAAAAAACACACTCCACTTATAAAGACATACATTGAAAATAAATGAATGGAAAAAGACATTCCATGCCAATGGAAACCAAAAAAGAGCAGGAGTAGGTATACATATATGACACAGAATAGGTTTCAAGACAAAAACTATAACAAGAGATGAAGAAGTTCATTATATAATAATAAAGGGATCAATTTAGCAAGAGAATATAACCATTGTAAATATATATGTACCCAATAGTGGAGCAAGCATATGTGAAAAGTAAATATTACTAGAGCTAAAGAGAGAGATAGACTCAAATACAATAATAGTTGAAGACTTCAATACTGCACTCTCAGCACTGGATAGATCATCCAGACAGAAAATCAACAAAGAAATGTCAGACTTAATCTGCACTATGGACCAAATGGACCTTACAGATATTAAATATTTATACAACATTTTATCCAACAGCCAAAGAATACACATTCTTCTCCTCAGCACATGGGTCATGCGCAAGGATACACCACGTAAGTCACAAAACAGGTCTTAAAATATTCAACAAAACTGAAGTAATATCAAGCATCTTTTCTGACCACAGTGGAATAAATGAATAAAAAGAGGAATTTTGGAAAGTATACAAACATATATAAATTAAACAATATGCTACTGAATGACCAATGGGTCAATAAAGAGATTAAGAAGGAAATTGAGAATTTTCTTGAAACAAATGATAATGGAAACACAATATACCAAAACGTATGCAATATAGCAAAATCAGTGTAAAGAGGGAAGTTTATAGCTATAAGTGCCTACCTAAAAAAGCAGTAAAACTTTAAATAAACAACCTAGTGATGCTTCTTAAAGAACTAGAAAAGCAAGAGGAAACCAAGCCTAATATTAGTAGAAGAAAATAAATAATAAAGATCAGAGCAGAAATAGATTAATTTGACATGAACAGTACAAAAGATCAACAAAATAAAAAGTTGGTTTTTAGAAAAAGATAAAGCAAACTGACAAACCTTTAGCCAGACTAATTAAGCAGAATAGAGAGAAGACCCAAATAAATGAAATCAGACATGAAAATGGAGACAGTACAACTGATACTGTAGAAATTCAAAGGATCAATAGAGGCCACTATGAGCAACTATATGTCAACCAATTGGAAAACCTATAGGAAATAGATGAACTCCTATGTACATAGAAACTAGCAAAATTGAACCATTAAGAAATCCAAAACCTGAACAGACAAATAACAAATGACTAGATCAAGTCATAATAAAATTTTCACCACATAAAAATGCCTGTGATTGATGGCTTCACTGCTGAATTCTACCAAACATTTAAAGAAGAACTAATACCAATCCTACTGAATCTGCTCAGAAAAACAGAGGAGGAGAAAATACTTCCCAACTCATTCTATGAGGCCAGTACTACCCTGATACCAAAAAAAAGACAAAGACATAACAAAAAAGGAAAAATATCATAGGTCAATGTCTCTGATGAACGTCGACACAAAAATGTCTACAAAATAATGGTAAACCAAATTCAACAACACATTAAAAACATCGTTCATCATGACCAAACTGGAATTTATCCCTGAGATGCAACAAGGGTTTAACATTCACAAATTAATCCATGTGATACATCATATCAACAGAATACAGGACTAAAGCCATTTGATCCTTTCAATTCATGCTGAAATTGTATTTGATAAAATTCAACATCACCTTGTGATAAAAACCCTCAAAAACCTGAGTGTAGAAGGAACATATCACAACATAATAAAAGCCATATACAACAGACAGCTAGTGTCATACTGAATGGGGAGAAACTGAAAGCCTTTCCTCTAAGATCTGGAACTTGTCTAGAACGCCCACTTTTATCACTGTTATTCAGCATAGTGCTGGAAGTTTTAGGTAGTGCAATCAGTGAAGAGAAAGAAACAAAAGTCATCCAGATTGGAAAGGAAGAAGTCCAATTATCCTTGTTTACTGATGATATAATCTTATATTTGGAAAAACCTAAAGATTTCACTGAAAAACTATTAGAGCTGGTTAACAAATTTAGTACAGTTACAAGATACAAAATCAACATACAAAAAGCAAACAAAAAAAAGAACATCAATTCTTTCCAATTGATTTATGGATTCAAAGAAATCCCATTCCAAATCCTAGTAGGTTTTTTAATGAAAACTGACCAGCTTATTCAAAACTTTATATGGAAATGTAGATGTCTAGACTAACTAAACATAATTTTTAAAATAAGAATAAAGCTGGAAGACTTATGGTACTTGACTTTAAGATCTACTATAAAACTACTGTAACAAAGAGTCTCAAAATTGACCCACATACATATGTGATCAATTGATTTTTCAAAAAATATGTCAAGTCCTAATTGCAGAAGTCCAGAATATAAAAATCTTTGATTAAAAACTTTGAAAAATATTTGTTTTCTGGGAAGAAACTTATAAGCCATATGAAAAAATGATTAATCAAAATTGATGAAAATCAAAATGTTGGTTCTTCAAAAAATAATGTTAAGAAAATGAACAGGCAAGTCACAGGATAGAAAATATTTGCAACATTTGTCTGATAAAGAGCTTATTTCTAAATAAAGGATTTGTTAGTTCTAAAAAGAAAATGGAAAAAATTACACATTTCAGACATTAAGATATACAAAAGGCAAATAATTATATGAGAAGAGTACATTTCTCATTCAGGAAGTGAAAATTAATTCCGCATTGAGATAACACATCACACTCACTAGGAGTTATGAAATTAAGACTGAAAACAGCAAATGTAGGCAATGATGGGAAGCAACTAGAACTCATACATTGTTGGTGAGATGTAAAATGATACAGGAAAATTGGAAAACAGTCTCATTATTTCTTAATTTTTCTTTATGACCTATCTTCCTCATTCCCACATATTTCTCCAGGATACATGAAAATGTATGTTCACACAAAGACTTTTACTCAAATGTACATAGCAGCTTCATTCTCATAAGCCCCAAATTAGATACAACCCAAATAGTGTAAATGTGAATGGTAAATAAATGGGTGGTTTATGATATAATGGACAACTTCTGAGCAGTAAAAAGGAATGAACTACCAACATAAAAATATAAGATGCCACACAAGCATTAGGCAAAGTAGAAGCAGCCAGACATAAATACGATATACCTACTTATATGAAATTCTAGAAAAGGCAAATCTAGAGACAGAAAGTAGATGTGTGGTTGTCAGGAACTGAACATTTTAATGAAAAGAGGCATGAGGCGACTTTGTGTTAATTAAAATGTTCTATATCTATGTTGTACTACAGGGAATATAATGCCAGCCAAATATGTAATTTTTTAAAGGAGTCCAGTAGCCAGATTAGAAAGGTAATAAGAAAGAGGTACAATTAAATTTAATTACAGCGTATATCTTATTTAACTAGATATCATTCACCATGTTGCATTAGCTATGTTTCAAATGCTCAAGCATTGTACGCATTTGGTTGCTGCTGTGTTAAAACATGCAGCTCTATATTATGACTTTGGTGGTTTGACACCATACTCAGAATGTGATATATTTGCCAACACTCATAGTATTTTGCACTTAAATTTATACCTTTTAATGTATATAAATTATATATTAAAAAGATACTTTAAAAGAAAGAATAAAATAAACAGCACACACAAGTAATGATGAGAATGACTCCCCTGTATACTTCAGGATATATGGAATCTATTCACATATAGGTATATATATGTTAAAAAACACATATGTCTGTCAATCTATCTTGCACTTGTCAAAATTAAAGAACCAATCAGATGTTTCAGAAACAATATGTTCTATATACAGAAAGTCAGAAAGCAGAGTAAAAAAACAGTGTACATAGAATTCTTTTTATACAAGGGGGAACACACTGTATATGTTCAATTTTATTTTGTTGTCTGGACTTTCTCTTCATAAAACACATAGTGTCTAAAACACTTGATTGACTTGAGTGTTTAGAAATGCAAGACATTAATGGCATTGAAACATACTCCAGAGAGAAGATGGTCCAAGGGTACTTGTGTTCCCTTAAGGTATACATATTCCATTAATCCATATCAATGGCAGCAGAGAAACAACTCCAAGGGAAAAGAAGTACATCCCTTTATTATGGATTCATTTTTCAGCACAATCTTTTCAGCTGGCTGTTAATTTGAAATTCAAGGCAGAAATAAAAAATAGCATCTTGTCATGTAGCTTCAGATAAATAGATGTGAGCCCGGGCTTCATTGCCCTGGGACCTTACTCTCCTTAATTTCAGTGACCTTCTGGGATAATTACAGTCACCATTTACAGAGTTTATTGATTAAGTAATTAATAAACGATGATAAACCCAGGCATTCATAAGTATGTGTATTGCAGCAGCTGCAGAGCAGGTGTTGAATACCAACCTTCCACCTACGTAATAACAGAGTCAGAATAAAATCTAGGAAGCACAAGCATTCTAACAGTCTCTGCTATAGTTGAAGAAATTAAAGAATTCCAGACATTCATTTCCATCTGCTCTTAGTTTGCAAAGCTCTAAAGCATTGTCCAAAAGGACATTTCAAACAGCTACTTATAACAAACACATGGGAAGATTGAAAATGCTCAGTTCCAATACATTTTCACTAGAAATTTCATATCTATTCCCCATTTTCTTTATTGTCCTAAGTACCCTACTGTCATTGCTGGAAATCATTTTATTTTCCTAAGAGTCCACAAAGTGAAACATTTCTAAAAGAAAATTATTTATTTAACCTCAAAAAGAAAATGTTAAGATTTTCTACACCAATACCTTTTCTGCTTTTAAACCATTCAGAGTTCATTTGTGTTCAATTGCATATATAGTAAACATTTATGTATATAAGCAAGAGAGACAGTATATATGTTTAACATTTCATGTTATTGTTATTATAAAAATAGGAAGAGTGAACTTAGTTTTCCATTAGAAAATATCAGGAAAAAGTAAAACATACATATATATTTTAAAAATTCTGATATTAGGAAATGTTTTTATTTCTTGAAATATACATTTTAACAGGGTGGGACATTTTATTTACATTATTATTCTTTATATCGCATGGAAAAGTAAGCTACAAAATTTAAGAAGAAAATTTACATTGAAAACTGTTCCCTCAGCAGGCAGATTCCTCACAGATTATGGTGAATAAACTGTAAAAAGAAAGGCAAACCTCAGGAAATTTACTCTAAAGATGGCACACATCGTTATGGAGTGAGTGATCTGTTCTTTGTACTGCAGGGAATAAGAAGATGAATGAGGAAAATATACTGCCTTCTAATACCACTATTATCTAATAGAGGTGATTAAAAAAAAAGCTACATGAGCATATTGTGCATAACAAAAGGGGAACATCCTAGAGGGTATTTTCAATCTGACGCTTAAAATGCCAAAACAATAGCAACAAGATAAACACGTTGTTGTACACACCCCCACACACAATACTTATAGTACACACACATATATAAATGAAATACCGCTTCCAGTCTTCCCTCCTCATTGTTGTTCTTTTCCATAATATCTAAAAATTAACCTCTGCCATCTAAAAGATGCTATTCTGTATTAGCCTAAAGGATGCTTTCTGTTAATCAAAGATTGATTTAGCAACTGCTATGTGCTAGGCTCTGAGCTAGGGTTTGGGGATCGAGAAGTGAGTCTCTGTAAGAAACTTTCAAGGATATTTAAGGAGTTTACAGTTTAGTGCTCTGTTGTTCAGTGTGGTAGCCAGGTGTGGTTACTATGCAATTGAAATATGGCTAATCTAAATTGAGATGTGCTTTAAGTATAAAAATACAGACAAGAATTTGAAGACCTATTACAATAAAAAGAAATGTAAAATAGCTCATTACTAATTTTCTACACTGATGAAAAGTTGATACTGTAAACCAAAAGTGAAATTCTAATCCCTCCCAACAGACTGAGTGTGAAGACCTGAGATCCAGCAGAGCCAGTAGAATAAATTCCAATCTGAGTGCAAAAGAAGAGTATTACACTGTGGCTCACGCCTGTAATCCCAGCACTTTGGGAGGCTGAGGAGGGCAGATCATGAGGTCAAGAGATCAAGACGATCCTGACTAACACGGTGAAACCCCGTCTCTACTAAAAATACAGAAAAATTAGCCAGGTGTGGTGGCGGGTGCCTGTAGTCCCAGCTACTCAGGAGGCTGAGGCAGGAGAATGGCGTGAATCCAGGAGGTGGAGTTGCAATGAGCCGAGATCGCGCCACTGCACCCCAGCCTGGGCGACAAAGCGAGACTCCATCTCAAAAAAAAAAAAGAAAAGAAAAAAAAGGAGAGTATTACATTAATTCAAAAGCAGTCAAGCAGAGCGAGCAAATTCCCTCTTATCCCACCTTTTGTTCTATTATTTAGGCCTACAGGGGATTGGAGGATGCCCACTCACCTAGTTAAACTTTATCCGGAAACACCCTTACAAGACATACTCAGAATATTGTTTAACCAATATCTGGGCTCTTTGTTTCCCATTTGACTTAAAAAGATTAACCATCATAGGAGGTATAAGAACATGTTACCTATATCCAAGCTATTTCCCTCATAGCTAACACCCACAGGCACCACATATTTAGAATTTTTTTTTCATGCAAGCAGGCAGGATGGTAGAGATTATCCTTTTTTTTTTTTTTTTTTTTGCCAAGCCATTTACACAATGATATAAATGAGCTTTTCTTTTCAAGCATCTTATGGTATTGTTACCAGATCCTGCCACTTACCAACAGTTAGAGTGTTTCTGCATGATAGTTCCTTCTGTGGTCACCAGAAAGATGTTACAGGAAAGGGGTCCTGATCCAGACCCCAAGAAAGGGTTCTTGGATCTCGCTCAAGAAAGAATTCAGTGTGAGTTCATAGAGTAAAGTGAAAACAAGTTTATTAAGAAAATAAAGGAATAAAAGAATGGTTACCCCATAGGCAGAACATCCCCAAGGGCTGCCAGTTGCATATTTTAGGGTTATTTCTTGATTATATGATAAACAAGGGGCGGGTCATTCATGCCTCCTTTTTTAGACCATCTAGGGTAACTTCCTGTCATTGCCATGGCATTTGTAAACTATCATGGTGCCTGTGGGAGTGTAGCAGTGAGGATGACTGGAGGTCACTGTCATGGCCATCTTGGTTTCAGGGGAACTTAGCTGGCTTCTTTAGTGCAACTGTTTTATCAGGAAGGTCTTTATGACCTGTATCTTGTGCTGACCTTGTGACTCATCCTGTGACAGCATGTCTAACGGTGTGGGAATGCAGCCCAGTAGGTTTTGACATCATTTTACCCAGCATCTATTCACGATGGAGTTGCTTTGGTTCACAAGGCTCTGACAATGTCACTGTTGTTAATACTCAAATGTATCTTTTTTTTTTTTTTTTTTTTTGAGACAGAGTCTTGCTCCGTAGCCCAGGCTGGAGTGCAGCAGTGCAATCTTGGCTCACTGCAATCTCCCTCTTCTGGGTTCAAGCGATTCTCCTGCCTCAGCCTCCTGAGGAGCTGGAACTACAGGTGCATACCACCGCACCCAGCTAATTTTTTCTATGTTAGTAGAGACGGGGTTTCACCTTGTTGCCCAGGCTGGTCTCGAACTCCTGAGCTCTGGCAATCCGCCTGCCTTGGCCTCCCAAAGTGCTAGGATGTATCTTTGCTGAGAAAATTGAAGTAGTCAACTTCCTCCTGTTTACACTAATAAGGAGTCATGACATCACAGAAACAAAACAGAACAAAACAAAAAAGGCAAACAAACTAAAACTTGCTTTAAATTAACATCAAAATAGATATTAGACTTTACATTTACATTTTTAAGCTCTGCAAGGACTCCTTCTTCCTGATCTGAAAGAGAGGCTGTTTCTCAAGATAATGGCAGGGAATAGAGTCAGAATATTCATGTTTTTCAAGTTACCAGTTGATAGAGAATTTCAGTAGGCCACAGGCATAGTCTCAGGAAACTTCAACACCGTTATGGCTGGAGGATCTTGCAAGTGACCCTTGACTCACCTTCTTTGTCCCATTTGGCATCCAGTCATGGCTGCTAAGAGGATATTCAGGTCCTTTTGCTGCTGCTCTGAAATGAAAGAGGAAGGCAGAGAAATTTCAAATATTCTCCAGAGTGTGGTAAGCACCTGGGGACCCAAAAATCTTGGCACGGCTTATTCAGAGGGAATTAAACTGCCCTGTTCCTCCAGCACCTCACCATCATTTAAAGATGTCTAAGCAGAGGGAATTTCCCACTTGAGGAAATTGTGTCGTGAAGATGCACTATCCTGTCCATGCAAAGACTGCAGAAAGAACACACTAGGACCCAGCAAAGCAGGCTGGACTGGACCTCAAAGCCCAGTAAGTCTCACCCAAAGAAGTAACTACAGCCTATGGCAAACTACAAAATCTCTCAGATTAGTGTTTTTTCTTGTTTGTTTTTTTTTTTTTTTGAGACACTTTTGTTCTGTTTCCAAGACTGGAGTGAGTGGCACAATCTCAGTTCACTGAAACCTCTGCCTCCCAGTTTCAAGTGATTCTCATGCCTCAGCCTCTGGAGTAGCTGGGATTACAGGTGGGCACCACCACGCCAAGCTAATTTTTGTATTTTTAATAGAGATGGGGCTAGGCTAGTCTCAAACTCCTGGCCTCAAGTGATCTGCCTGCCTCAGCCTCCCTAAGTGCTGGGATTACAGGTGTGAGCCACCGCACCCTGACTCTCAGATTAGTATTTGACTTTGGCCAGTATTCTTCCTCCTCTCCCACTCCAACATAGCAGAAACAAGAGAGAAGGAAATGAGAGAGCACACACCAGCCCCATCCCGTGGTGAATTTCAGCCAAATTACAGCTGAGGGTAGAAGAGGAGATAGACATTATGTTAGTTTTGTCTTTGGACTCTTTTACATTTAAACTTTCCCTAGAGATTATAGAATCTACTCATGTCTAAATATTTAAATGTTTTTAAGTAGGTTGACTGTATATGTGTTATCTAAACTGAAACTTCTTTGAAAGCGAAAATAAAGGATGCTAAAAAATGAACAGGTGGTAATTTATAATAGGTGTAAACTTTTATAGTGTAAACTGTTCCAGACTTACCAGAAGGTATGATTGTCTTATCTCAGAGGCAAATAGCAAAACAACAACAACAACAATTTATGTTTGTCATCCTTTCAGATCAAGCTGTTTAAGAAAAAAAATGATTGAACTTTTCTTTTACAAACCTGACCTCAATGATAATTTAAGTAGTACATGTACTAAAGTCGGAGAAGTACATAGACTAGAGCTTGGGGCCACATCTAATTATCCCATTCCCTTAAAACTGTCCAATAAAATTCACACTAAGATAAGCAGAGATTTTATTCAAAGACTATTGTAACAGAAAGAATTCTCCAATCTCAGGATCTACAGAGGTGAGCAGAGAGCATGGTCCATGTGATCTGACAGAAAATATTTCTTGCTGTGGTCAGCCAATTCTCAACATGGACTGTTAGGGAGACATTCTGTATTTTAGTTGGGGAAAAGCTGAAGATTAGGGGCATGTGTGGAGAAGACAAAAATGATGAAAGTGTGGTCCAGATAAGGTAGAAGGTAAATAAGGGACAATTGTAAACACAAGGTGAAACCATACATGGGAACATCAAGCCACATACTTATAGTGTGGCTTTCTCTCCTTCTGCAAATGTCTTCAGTCATTTCTCTTTACCTTAATCATGCATTGTTTCAGCCTTACATAAATTCAAAAGACTAAGATGAAAACAACCATATACCCCCCGATCCAGCTTAATTAGTCTTAATACGTTTCTCTATTTGCTTCACATATTTTCATTTTGTTATTTGTAAAAAATAAAATCTTACACAGCTACAACCCTTTGAGAACAATTCCCTAAACACATTCCCCAGCCTACTCCTGAAAAATGTAACTGCTATTCTTAATTTGTTGTGTTTTAATCCTTGAATGCAAATGTATAATCAACAATAGTTCTTGAATGTTTAAAAATTTTTTATAAATGTTCCCATACTCTCATAGTTATCATTACACAACTTGCTTATTTTTCACTGCACGTCGTTCCATAATTTTAAACATTTGATTCATGCAGCTCTAGTTCATTAATTTCAGCTGCTGATTATAGAGTTGTATTTCATGAACATTTCATAATATTTATGAATTCTTTAGTTGAGAACCTTTTTGTGAGTTCTTTATTATTTCAAATAACACTAAAATGAACATTCGTTCAGATGTGTCCCTGGGTGCTTGTGCAAGAGGCTCCATGGTCTATATATCCAGATTGTGGGGTGTGCCCAGCTTTCTCTTTACCAGGTATGGTCATATTTGTTCTCTAAAGTGGTACTTCTAATTTATGGTGTCATTATCTATCTCTTGCTCCACTGCTTTCCAATACTTGGCACATAGAACTCTTTGACAGACTAATGTATGTAAAAAGTTAAAAAACAAAACAAAACAAAAAAACTTTGTTATTTTCTGTAGATTTTCTCTTCAGATACTTTGTTCTTAAATATCACTATACTCACCCTACTCGTTTTTGCTATGAAATTATTTTGTTTGCTTCTAATAGTAAATATATTTATTGTATATATTAATTTATAAATAGATATGAGTTGTATAGTTGCTTAACTTTTATTTCCCAATTTAATTGCATTAAAGTCAGAGATCACAGTATGTTGTTATAATGGTCTTTGAGATTTATTTGAATTTGCTCTTTGACTTTGTTTGTAGCCAGTTTGTAAATTTCAATGTATCCTGAACTTAACGCATACTTTGTTAGGTGAAAAATTATATAAATCTATGTTAGAGCTCTCTCTATCATGTGTCTATCTACATCTATGTCAGAAAATATTTTAATTTTACTTTTCAAATTCACTATGCACACCCTTAGCTTCTGATAGAAATATATTGAAGTCTCCCATGTTTGTAGATTTTGTTGGTTTCTACTTATGATTTTCATATTTTTTTAATTTAATTTTTGAAACTGTGGTTTTAGATGCTAAATATTGGTGATGCTTAAATTTACTTGAATATTTTCTTGGGTGGCTATTTCTGTTAAGGCTTATTGACTTAAATTCTATTTTTATCTGCTAATGATTCTGCTGTAGCACCTTTGGTTTGGTTAGGAATTGCTTGCTGTATGTTTTTTGATTAACCTATTTTGAGACTTATTGTATGCATTTGTCGTAGAATTCTTTTTTAAAGCAACATGTAGTTTTACTACCATGAAAAATGTAAAATTCTCTATAAATGAGTTACTTTTGCCTATTTACTTTCATTGTGATTATTGATATATTTTGACTCATTTACAATGTCATATGGTGCGTTTTCTCTTAATTAGCATATTAATTTTGACGTTGTTGCTGCCTCTCCCTGCATCACCCCTCACCATGGTGCCCTTCCCTGAAAAATTATACTTTTTATTTCACCAGTGTTACTCTTGCCACATGATTTGATTTTCCCAATGACATTTGAGTGAAAGTAACACCTGTTATGCATGAGCGGAAGCATTGCAGGCCAGTGTGTGATTCGCTATCATTTCTTTTTTCTGTGTCAGAAGACTAGAGATTCCTGGCCAGACACAGTGGCTTACTCTGGTTATCCCAGCATGTTAGGGAGGCTGAGGCAGGAGGATTGCTTGAGGCCAGAAGTTTGAGACCAGCCTGAGAAATGAACAACATAGAGAGACCCCGTAAATATTTTAAAAATTATGTGTATATACGTGTGTGTGTGTGTATATATAATTTTAAACATTTAAACATTTTTTAAAATTAAAATTTGTATATATTATATATAAAATTTATATTGTATAAATTAAAATTTATGTATATGAAATTTATATATAAATTAAAATTTATCTATATAGTTTATATATGTAAATTAAAATTTATATATACAAATTAAAATTTATGTATTTATATAGATATATACCCACATATGTGTTTATATGCATATATATGTGTGTATATAAATATATATACATATACATATATATATATGACTAGAGATTTTCAAATTTAAGCTTCTCCAACAGCCTGAGTCATAGAATGATGATTACAAGGAGCCAGGCCAAGCTCAATCTACAGTAGACAGGTAGTCAGAACCAAAACAACACGAGTGTAAATGATATTTAGGGGTCATATTTTAGCACAGCGAAACCCTCATAATCTGACTGGAAAAGATGCTTGTCTGCTTCACTTTCTTTTTTTTTTTTTTTTTTTTTTTTTTTTTTTTTTTGAGATGGAGTATCACTCTGTCACTTAGGCTGGAGTGCAATGGTGTGATCTTGGCTCACTACAAGCTCCACCTCCCAGGTTCAAGTGTTTCTCCTGCCTCAGCTTCCCGAGTAGCTGGGATTACAGGCGTGCACCAACATGCCTGGTTAATTTTTGTATTTTTAGTAGAGACAGGGTTTCACTATGTTGGCCAGGATGGCCTCTAGCTCCTGACCTCAGGTGATCTACCCGCCTTAGCCTCCCAAAGCGCTGAGATGACAGGCATGAGCCACCGAGCCCGGCCCTTGTGTTTCACTTTCTTCCCATCCTTCCCATCCTTCACTTGGTCAGTGCTTCAATACATAAGGTTTTCTACTTTTTATTTCTTTAACTTTCCTGATTTAGAAACTTCAAATTACATTCACATTTTTTTTCTGAAGGATGTCTTTAAATTTTCAGGGCACAAGGAATTTTGCAAGCATCAACTACCTATTGGTCACTCCTCTCCAACCAATGTGATATTCTTTACCTGAATTTTAAATTCACTTTTATTTTAAACCACACATAATAGCCTTTATACCCAATAACTTATTAAAATTACCAATATATTTTATTTATTTTTATAGAATGCTTATCATTTTTACTTTGAATGCTCTTTTTCCATCTGGTTAATAGCTACTTACCTAGTTATTTTGTGGTTGTTGGACACTTGCCCCAGTCTTCTGTCTAGAGCCAGGTCTTACAATGACAAGCTGTGGCTACCCTTCTCATGCTCATGTTAGAAACATTAAAGTACCAGTCCAGAGGCAGCAGGCAGCTTTGCTCGGGTCCGGATTAGCATGTTGTGGCTTTGTTCTCTTTCTCACCAGCACGTATTCCTCGTAAACCTGAATGCCAAGTTGAGTGCAGTAATATATATTTCCCCTAGCAGGAGCCTGTAAACACCAAACAACTGTGTATTTTGTAGCCACATAAGTACACAGAAAAGAATTTTAAAAAATTTATAAAAGATACTACCAACCTAGCCCTCAATCAAACTTACATTTAAGGGTAGAAAGTTTTTCTCATTTTCACAAAAGTTTGCGGAGAGCTTAGTGGACCCAATATCAGCCTCCTCTGAACAATATTTATTCCTATTACTCCTCAAAACAATACTCCACTCCTTTCCTTGTTTTTTATTTTATCATTTTTTTTTTTTGTCCATGGAAATGCAAATGGTTTTGAATCTGGCTTTGGTCATTTGGCTTTCTCTTTGTAAATATTGCCTGTCATTCAAATGTGCTTAGAGCAGAGTAGTTTTTCAGAGAAGACCCTTACTACACCATAATGAATGACATTTGAATTCTCACATAATTCCTTTTCAAAGCAATTTTCTGACCCCTATTTGATTTAATGTTTTCATCATCCTCCGTTGTGAAACATCAGTTCACACAATGAGCTAAGAATCTGGATTTTTTCCACTTCTTATAATTAGTACACATAGTTATCTTTGCTTAGCCAGATGTTAATAGGGCGTTTTCTAAGCCAAGGCTAGCGTTGCTTGGGAAACATTTGAATTCTGGTCCTGTGACATAAGGAGTGACAAGTCAAAACAGAGTTAATTTTTTTTTTACCACTCATAATCAAAGCTCTTTTCATCCTAAATTAACTAGGCAAACACTGCTACACAGTAAATATTCATTTTCTTCCAAAGAAAATGCAAACTTCTTACATGGCAAAAGTATTATTTGTATTATATCTTATTTCTCTCTCACTGCCTCTTGTATTTATTCTCTCTCTCTCTCAAATGTGTGTATGTGTTTGTGTATGTGTGGCTATGTGTGTGTGTGTGTGTGTGTGCATAAAAATGATACTGGCATTATTGCAGCTGAGGGCTTATTTTCTTTCTTCAGGCTTTGCTTTTATTCCAAGGCTCTGTATTATCTACGAATGTCTTTGCCAAACTTTCTGAGGCAGATGACACAGATTCCAAAACAATATTCCTAGACCTTAGTATATTTGATGTCTTAATGCACCCTGCCCTCTGTGGGTGGTGTTCCATGTCTCCTCAAAGTAGATAATGAACCTAGTCTATACTAGCTGAATATCCATTTTTTCCATAGTTCTCTCTTGTAATAAGCTCCATCTTTATAATTCTTTTAATATTTTCTCTTTCACTACACATTTATGTTAGAAATTGCTATAACTTCTTTACTTCAAAACTGTTAACAGACACTATTTCAATTGTCTGTTCAAGTAGGCTTAATGTAAACATTAAGCTTGATGCAAGCATAATGCATAACTTTTGGAGATCTCTGAGGAATATTTCCTCAGACATATGGGGAATTCCTGTCTTTAAATGAATGCACATTGTTGTTGCAAGGCGTTCAAAGTAACAAAGATATTTTATGATTAAAAAATCTGAATATGTAAATTTAATACATATGTTGACCTGTTTGCGGAAACAAATTTGCTATTCAAGGAAGTGAAAATGATATAATTCTATCAAATTACTGCGAGAGTCTATATGAATTACAACCCACACATTGATAAGGAATGATGATAGAGGTAGATAATTTCCGAAAAGGCATCTCTTGACTCAAAATCTATCCATGACTCAACGTTTCCTCTGATGGTGAATCTAAACTCTTTTTAATCAGTAATAAGATACTTAGCAATGATTCCATTTTATCTGCCCTAATAAGAACACAGACTTTTATCTGTTTACAAAGTTCTCATTTTCTTGTGTTGTGATTTGTTTTATGATGCTAAGATGTTTCCACACATATATTCTCTCAAGCTTTTACCCTGCCTTGAAATGCCTAGTCTCTGCACCTTTCCTTACCCAATCTCTGCTCATTATGGAGTAATTCAATTCCTACTATAAAAAGCCTTCCTAAGTCTTCACTGATTCTCCTGCTTTTTAAAATCTCCTCTTCATAAAACTTCAGTTGTACATAGCTAGCACTTAAATAGACTCTGACTGTTTTCCATTCTCTATTGTTCTGTTTGTGTCCAACTTGATAATAGAGTTTATATCTTATCCTTTGGTAGAACTAACAGCACTTGGCACCATGTTGATCTCTGCTAAACTTAATAAAACCTGATACTCAGGCAAGTCTTCCAGCCTCACAGGGTCATCTTACCTTCAGACTTTACATAAACATTTGATTTTGACTATTTCATCTACCTCATATAAGTGGATTTATGAATCTTTACCTCCGATTGGCTTATTTCACTCAGCCTAATATCCTTCGGTTTATCCATAGTGTTGTCTATGGCAAGATTTTCTTCTTTTAAAGGTTGAATGCTATGTCATTGTGTGTATACACCGTATTTTCTTTTATCTAATTATCTATCAAAGGTAGAATGATGGTTTTCAGGGCCTCGGGAAAGGAAGAAATGGGAGGTTGCTGATCAATAGGTATAAAGTTTCAGTTATATAAGAGGAATGAATTCTGGCTTTTGCTACACCATTGTGCACATATTCAACAATATTGTATTGTTCACTTAGAAATTTGTTAAAAGGGGGAAAAAAGGGTTTGAGCTCCCAATAAATGATTAATGGTATGGTTTGGGTGTTCACATTTTCCCTTATGGCATATCCACCTTCCACTGAACTCCTGATCCTGTCTCTGTCTTCAGAACATATCATGTGCTTTTCATACAACATCATTATCAATCTGTTTACTCTCTGGAGAACCACAGCACACTTTTATTTAACCATCTGGGTAAATGAGGCACGTGTTACATTAATAAATTACAATGCAAAACTTAGATATTAGTAATACAGATCTTTCAAGTCATTGATACCAAAGATTAAACCATACACAGCTCCATATTCTTACCATCTTGCTAAACTCTGCTTGCTCTCTGTCCACCCACAGACCTTCTGAAATTGCTCTCAGCACCATAGCATTGTACTTACTTTATTATTTAGAGTCGATCAGTTCTCTATGGCATCATACCTTTCTCATCGCATGGGCAGCCTTATGACACATGCACCAAATAAGGTCTGTTACCTATATTACTGCAGTCAGCAGAGCGCTCTGCTCCTTGCTGGGTGCACAAAATCCTCCCAACATCAAAAGTAGTGCTTTTCTGCACCACAGGTTAAATCAGATTCTTAGTCAGGGTCTTCCCAGTCTACCCTGTGTAAGCAGAAGGGAAGTAAGGATTTATGATTCTCCATTAAAAAGAATAACAGAGGAACAACTCTTCCAATTATATTTGTTAATTAATGGAAAGGTAAGCTTTGCCCCTAAGAAAAGGTGAGATTCTAAAAATAATGATGGAATAATAGTTCCTTCAGTGTGGGCTGAATTCTTCTCTGCTGAATTCTTCTCTCCTGAATTCTTCATTTAGTGGAGCTGCAACTCCCACTGTTGCAGAAAGGATTTGTTCGCCATACAAAAATAGGAATGTGGTCCTGGGAGTTTAATTATTCCTACAATAAAATTCCTGTTTTATTAAATATAAATAGGTATGCCTAGTTATGTTAGGGATTTTATAGTACTTAAATACCAATAATTATTCAAACAGATTTATTGAAAGTTAATGGCAATATTATAATAATGTCAGTATGTTTTATATGCAATAGTTGTTACACCTCATTAAACAGGTTGGTAAATGATCCATTGCTGTTTAATTAACATGCAATGACTGTGTTACTAAATCTTAAACTGTAAATTAAATCCTGATTTGAGACACTTAATTTTAAACTGTGATTGAAAACTTCTTTGGGCATGAGCCTCCAGAGCCCCTTTTATTTCTCACCGTTTCTTCCTGCCTTCCTTATATCTTACAATATATGTTTGGAACTGAAAAGTAGGCTGCTCTTAATTTGTGTGGTTGAACTTTTTCTTAATGGAGAAACGCATGCCTTTATGGGAGATGAACAAGTTTTGAAAGGAGAATAATTTTATTTCATATCTAGCTTTTTACGGATGGAAGATTACATTTTTTTTTTAATTTTTAGAAAAGGAAGTAACCTAAAGCCTTACAACATTGACTCATACTTGCATAGCAGAACACTGTGCAAGCTTGTCAAGCTTCATTCAGCTAATTCAGAATGAAACACCCATCTATTTACCCAAAGAAAAATCCATCATGCAGGTAGGTCTCTTCAAGCCTTATTGAACCAGCTCTATACAAAGAGCAACTTGATATTAAGTAGGCAGGGGTGGTTTCTCTGTATTTAATAAGGAGAATAAAATTCTGTCAAGGTTTATAAGTATTTCAAAAACATACAGAGTTGAGCTTCTCTGTGGCATACGTCGGAGTTTGTGTGATAGTGGACCAAAGAATAGCAATAAAATTTTGTTCTCCAGAAGCTATAAATTTTTACATCTTCTTTTGTGTTTTTTGGGTGCATTTTAGTGTACAAAAAACGCTTGTGTTAGGATTTGTATTTTGTGAAACTTGTCTCCATAGCTAGACTATGATCATTTTCAGTAATATCTTGGCTTCATATAATTTTTAAAATCTGAAGATTGGAAAACACTATTTTAATAATTTGAAATATTTTATATTACCTTGGCTCAGTGTGGTTATTTTCTCACAATTCTTTCAATATAAATAATGCAAGAAGATGCATACATTTTTACTTTAGAGTTTTTAAAATATTTTTGAAATATTGTCAGTGGAGCTTTTTGGATATACTTATATATAAGAATGCAGTCCTCTTCTGAATATTTGGATTAAGAAAAATAGAAGAAAATTATTACAGAATGATAGTTAGAACATTTTGTAGAGAAGCAGAGTAAAAACATTTATTTATTTATTTAGAGACAGAGTCTTGCTCTGTCGCCCAGGCTGGAGCACAATGGCATGATCTCGGCTCACTGCAACTTTTGCCTCCCGGATTCAAGCAATTCTCCTGCCTCAGCCTCCCAGGTAGCTGGAATTACAGGCACCCACCACCACGCTCACCTAATTTTTGTATTTTTGGTAGAGACAGGGTTTCACTATGTTGGACAGGCTGGTCTCGAACTCCTCACCTCAGGTTATCCACGCGCCCCTCGGTCTCCCAAAGTGTTGGGATTATAAGCGTGAGCCACCGCGCCTGGCCAAAAACCTTTTCTCATACAAAGTTTTAAACCTGAAAGCTAAAGATTTTCCAAGATTCCTTTTTCTTGAAAGTATTTGTGCATATTTGTTCATGCTGCTTAACAATTTTATATTGAAATCTTTGTGCATCCCCTCCGGCTGCCATCACTAGCCCACATTCCATCATGTCTCTCGGGTGGACATAGCTGTCTTCAAAAATGAGCTGAAGGATTGCTTACGTTTTATAGCTTTTCCTGTTCATCTATAAGAAATTAGCATCTTCCTCTTTGGGACTTCTTGCTGTCAAGATACTATACTGCTTGTGGCAACTTATGTATTTCTTTGGTTACCTTTCCCTAATTGACTCTAGTCAATTTGCAGACACAGCCTATTTTCTGTTCAGCTTGAATCATTAGCCCAAGTAGAGTGATGAACCCACAGTAAAGACTCTGGATTTTTATTGAATATTTACCACTCTGACACTACATGTAAACATTCAGAGGATTACCATGACTGCACTCTGCCTCTTAACTACTGCAGAGAATGAGGGGGTGGGCACCATATCCATGCCTCCCTCCATCTTCTTAATTAAAACCTTCTCCCAGGAGAAGGCTGCCATTGGTCTTTTTACGTTGCCATGATTCTGTAGGAGTCTCTGATACAAGGGATGTTTGACATCTCATCCATCATTATAGGGCAGGACTTTCTGCAGGTGGGCTCTGAAATCATCCCACTTGTGCCAAGAAAGGTCATAACATTGTTGAAATTAATAAATATTTATGAATCACAAATAGACTGCAATTTTGTATAAACTGAAATACATTACTTTATCAGAACATAAATAAAAGTGGTGTCAGGAAACTATGAACCCCCAAGGGTGTAATATTCAGGTAAGTATTTCTAAGGAAACTCCTTTCTGTGTATGCATTTCTCCAGCATGGAGAAATTATTACTACAGAAATGTGTTAATTTGAGTTTTCAATCATTTCAGTTTAAAATAAAACTGGGAATGGAATTTAAAAGCATAATTTTTATGTTAAAGTATAATCAAATTGCATTTATAAATGTATTTGTTTATTTTCTGTATCCACCAATAGAAGATAAGTTGAATGAGAATTAGATTTCTCATTGCTGAAACCTGTCTGCCTAGAATAACGTTTGCTCAGTAGATATATTTGGAATCCATGAAGATTTGTTTCTTTTTTTTTTATGGATTCTACTTAAAGATAAGATGTGTGTGATACTTTGCCTTTAAATAATAGGTTCACTTTATAACTTTTAATCCTACCGTGGCTCTGTATGATATGTAATTCAGATTTAATTAATCCAATTTTGCACATAGGGAAACATAAATATTAAGAAACTTGCCTAAATTAACATAAGCTATTGCTCACAGACCTAGCAATAAAGCAATGTGCTCTTACCTTCAATTCAAGGTCATCTCTATCTTACCAAGATACATAATTATAAAATTACTTATATTTGTAAAAATATGATTTGCTTATTTCTAATATCCAAATTATACAGCTTGGTGAAATTTTAGAGTTTAAACTTTAGCATAAAATTAGCTTGAGTTTAAATTTGGAGACAACAACAACAAAAAAAGATAAATTTGAGAGACACAATGAGTGTTTTCTAGACTTTCTCCTTTCCGATCCCTTAATTTATATATAAACACACACATACATATATGCACATATACATGAGTATCTATGAAGTATATATATATATATATATATATGTACACTTACCCTATTTTGTTAAATTCATTGGTTCATTAGCACTTTATTTTCTTTAAGCCATTTTTAAAGGGATGTACTGTACTTAAGGAAAGATGATATTAATTATCTACTTTCAAAGAGACTTCTTTTTTTTTTTGAGATGGAGTCTCACTCTGTCCCCCAGGCTGGAGTGCAGTGGCGCAATCTCAGCTCACTGCAAGCTCTGCCCCCCAGGTTCACACCATTCTCCCGCCTCAGCCTCTCAAGTAGCTGGGACTACAGGTGCCCGCCACCACACCCAGTTAATTTTTTTCTATTTTTAGTAGAGATGGTGTTTCACCGTGAGAGCCGGGATGGTCTCGATCTCCTGACGTCGTGATCTGCCTGCCTCGGCCTCCCAAAGTGCTGGGATTACAGGCGTGAGCCACCATGCCTCCACTCCATTAGCTCTGGATCTAGAGCACAATAAGGCATTGCAGAATCACAGTGTCTAAACTCTGTGTGGAAGAAGCAGTCACTTTAAACAAGCAGGATTTCTTTCCATCTTAGTTGTGTTGGAAATAGTCCCAAAGCTATGGAGCAGTCTAAATAATTTGCCAATATATTTACTGTGTGGATTTAATTGCATAAAATTTCACTTTAGCCAAATGGATTTTCTGAATCATAATTTAGTTTGGACTTCCTATCTTAAAAACATAGCTAGCAATTTCTGAAATTCTTAATGACTTGTCTGGTAGTCAAATTGTAAATAAAAGACATGTCTCCAGATGCTCACTCAGGTATTTGGGTAAATTGCTCCTTTCATGGAGCAACTCAAGTTGTTGAAAAGTAAAAGGCAATATTATATTTATATTGGCATAATTTCAGTACTCAGTACAACTCTCAGCCATCCAGTATATAATGCTTAGGAATTAGAGAAGAGCATAATCAATCTTACCCCAGTTCACTGGGGGATACAGAAATAGAATGTAAATATGAGGGAATAAAAACAAGAATAAATTGCTATTTGTACTTCCCTCTGTGTAACCATTAAATATCAAACTATATACAATATACTCTTTCACTCCTGACTTTTAGATTTCCGAGTCTAATAATGCTTAAGTATTTTTAAATAAGTATAACCTTAATAGCATTTTGGTAGGCTGCATAAATTATGCTTTCCTGACTCTGCCTGGCCTGCCTTGGTGGTGACTATGTTCCTGAAGCAAAAAATTAACCAAATAATATGGGTCATGTAGAACAGCATGGAGTACCAAATGGTCCCATCGCCAATCAACAGAAATAAATGCAATTTTAATTTAAAATTATTTATTTATTGCATATGAAAACAATTGATCTGATTCAATCCATTTTGTTTTTCTCATGATTGCTATCCTGTATAAATAGATTTATCGTTTCTGTTTGTTGATGAAAAGACAAGCTTATGCTGTCCATGTAACCTATATCTTACCAGTAGTAATTTCTGGACTGCCATATGTACAGGACACTTGGCTTATTTAAATTAGTTTCTCAAATAAATGCATAATATAAAATCCCAAATATTCTTATCTTTAGAAATCAATGTTTCTTTGAAAATATGAGTTTTTTCTGCATCCAGTCATTCATTATGAAAATATGATTTTATAGACTTTGGCTTCCCTAATTCTCACAATTGTTCTAGAAACATGGTTCCTTTCTTTTAGCTACACTGCTTCCAGAAGGTTTTTAAGAATAACTCAATAAACACGCAGTTTTCTTTACTTTTCCACTTTTTATACCCATCTCTAAGTCTTTCCATAATTGTAAGCACACATAAACTGTCCACACTTTAATACTAAACTGATTCATTTTCATAAAAATAGTGTCCCTTTAAGTTCATGGTTTTTCAACAAAAATAACAATAATCTTTGTTATAACACAAGGTATTTCTTTTAAAAAATCAATGTGGTTGCAAATAAAATATTAAATGCTGCAATACTGTCCCATTCTCTTTTCCCTTGTCCAAAATCACTCTTCTGGCTGCAAAGCTGTCAGCCACAGCATGACATCTGATAAAAATGAGTTCAACTCAGAATCTTGTCAGGTATAGCCCATGTTTTGTGTTCTCTAATTTCTAAAAAGAACAAACAAACCCAGAGCGTAGGAAAGTACTTAGATGGCTTCTAGGGAAGCTGTCATTTCCACTGCAGCTTTGTTCTTTACTGCGGATAGAGGCTGATACTATAAATTGCTGGAAGAACAGAGAAAAATAAAATAGCATCAGCAGCATGTTGATAAATGTCAAATGAAGGAAGAAGATACTAGACCATAAAGCAAATATGGGGGCTGATACAGAATGAGAAGATATTTGAAAATGTTAGTGAATATTCAGAGCTAAGATAAGTGTACAAATAGGGTAATGTATAGAAATGTTTCATTAAGTGAGAATTACACTTCATCATGTTTAGCACTCTGGTTATAACATTTCTAAATATTTGCCTAAAATATCTTATTTAGTCTACTGAGATAATGAAGACACAGCCAAAATATGTGTGTGAGTGTATGTGTGAGTCTCTCATTCCCTATATGGACTATGAATGGGAAAAATATATATAAAGTGTTGAATAATTTATAAGTATATATTTCCTACAAAATACTTGAGCACATATATACAAATATATGCACAAGGAATTTCATGACAATATTGCCAGTGGTATGAAAAAAATGTGTGTGTGTGTGTGTGTGTCTATGTATGTGAGTATGTATGTGTACGAGAGAGAAAGGATAACAATATCATAAATGGAAAACTGTGCAGCAATTAAAATAAATAAATTAGGTTATGATTTAGAAATATATTAATTGCATATTGTTAAATAAAATAGCAAGCTACAGAACAGTATGAAGAGTCCAGTCCCAATTTGTTAAAACATCAAAACAAAATTGTAGTTGAACATATAAGATTTATATTTCTACGCACAGAAAAGTAATTTTAAAGGATAATAAATGTAGAACTATTAAGCACGAAGAAAAGACGCAGAAGGGCTTACCCAGCTTACTATATACATATATATATATATAATTTAAATTTGTTAAACAAGCATGTTTTCTTGTTTAATTTAGACAAAAAAATTAAAAGTGCACACAGCATTCTCAGAGTAAGTGCATTGTTGGACAGTTTGGAAGTGAGAAGAATGTCAGACTTCCTAGTAGTCTATTTCATTTATATATCAGTACCTCTGGCCATTTTTAAAAGGTAATAAGTACATGGAGTTGATGGCTATAGTGACTTATTTACTCTTTTCTCTTTGCTTTGAAGTCAAGAAATATTTGTGCTCCCTTTTTCATGTGACTCCCCTCGGCCCACCCTGTTTCCACATAGTCTGTTATTAAAACAAGTTGGAATCACATAATAAAACCCTCAACAGTTGTCTCTTGACTTTCAACTCCATGATTAAAAGGAGACTGAAATTATAGTTTAGAGGAGTATCCAAAGTATGTACATGTGACATAGTTGCACAGAGTGCAGCAAAGTGTAGCTCCAAAGAAGACAGAATAAGTAAATGTTAAGTAAATTAGTTTAATCCAAGCAGATAAGAAAAAGGAATGTATTTAATTTATATTGAAGAAACAGTCAGTTGGTAGAAGGGGAAAAGGGGGTTTAGAGTATAACTGTAGAAGATTGGTTTCTACGGTGGCTCACGCTTGTAATCCCAGCACTTTGGGAGGCTGAGGTGCATGGATCACCTTAGGTCAGGAGTTCGAGACCAGCCTGGTCAACATGGTGAAACCTCATCTCTACTAAAAATACAAAAATTAGCTGGGCGTGGTGGCAGGTGCCTGTAATCCCAGCTGCTTGGGAGGCTGAGACAGGAGAATCACTTGAAGCCGGGAGGTGGAGGTTGCCATGAGCCGAGATTGCACCGCTGCACTCCAGCTGGGGCAATAGAGTGAGACTAAGTCTCAAATAAAAAAAAAAAAAGAAAGAAAAAAAAGAAAATTGGTTTCTGGATGTCTTCAGAAACTCATAAATATTGTGTCCCTTTTTCCCCCGAAATTTCCTAAATAACAAAAAGTGCAGCCATCAACAGTGCACAGGGATGTGGAACAATAATGAATGCTAGTTACTATTGTTAAGTTAAATTAAATTTGGCCTGTAACTGCCTCTGTACTTAATAAACTTTAACCTAACTTAATATGTAAACAAATAGCTACTTAACTTGGGAATATTTTCTTATAACAAGTAATTGAATTTTGGCCAATTACAGCAGCTAAGCTTTCAGCCAATCATAGGCTGCAAACTGATTGTACATGTCCAAATAATGTGAATGCAAAACATTAGCCAATTAGGCTATTTCTGTATGTCACATCCTTTTCTGTCTATAAAAGCCCGCTCGTGTTTCTGGGTGAAGCTCTCTGAAGCTTTACTGCTTCAGGGTACTGCCTAATTCATGAATTGTTTCTTTGTTCAAATAAACTCTGCTAAATTCAATTTATTGAAAATTTTTCTTTTAGATACTTGCATCAAAAATGAGTTTCAACATAGATCCTCAAGGACCCCCAGGAGCTGTGAGTGACCAAACAAAGGTACTCAAGAGGGTCCCTTGTGCCTATCGATCTCTTGCAGCAAATTCTCACTGTGGACAAGTTTTCTCTTTTATTTCAGCTCCATGGATTTGTGTTTTGAGCTGCTTGATTTTATTTAAGCATTGTTTTACTGGACTGGCTCAGGATTGAATTGGATTCGATAATTCACTGGATTAGATCCTGTTAGTGGCCTCAGGTAGCTACTTTTTGAAAATGGTTCATCCAAATCTAAGGAATCTGTGATTTTACTTAATGGGACACTTGGTAACTTAAAAAAATATATTCAAAGAGATTTATTCTGAGCTAAATGTGAAGACCATGACCCATAACACAGCCTCAGGAGGACCTCAAAAGTGCATCCAAGGTGGTTCAGTTACAGCTTGATTTTATACATTTTAGGGGGACAGAAGTTACAGGCAGACATCAATCAATACATGTGAGGTATACACTGGTTCAGTCTGGAAAGGTAGGACAATGAAGCAGGAGCTTACAGGTCATAGATGGATTCAAAGATCTGATTGGCAATTGGCTGAAAGAGTTAAGAATTTAACTCTGAAGACCTGGAAACAGTAGAAAGCAGTATAAGGGGTTGTGGAGACCAAGGTTCTTATTATGTTGACAAAGTCTCGTAGGTGGCTGCCCTTACAGGCAATAGATGGGAAATGTTTCCTATTCAGTCCTTTAAAAGGTACTAGACTCAGCTAGTCTCTTCAGGATCAGAAAAGCTCCTGGATAAAGAAGGAGATTCTCATCCAAATGTAAATTTCCCCCACAAGAGGCAGCTTTGCGGGATCATTTCAAAATAGGTCAAAGAAATATATTTTGGAGTAAAATATTTTTATTTATTTGAGAGCCTGCTGTCATTTTGTGACGTTTCTTTTTTTTTTTTTTGAACTTTTATTTTAATTTCAGGGGTACAAGTGCAGGTTCGTTACACAGGTAAACTTGTGTCATGAGGGTTTGTTGTACAGATTCTTTCATCACCCAGGTATTAAGCCTAGTACCCATTAGTTATTTTTCCTGATGCAGGTATTAAGCCTAGTACCCATTAATTATTTTTCCTGATCGTCTCCCTCATCCTGCCCTTCACTCTCTGTAAGTCTCCAATGTGTATTGTTCCAGGTGATGTATCCATGTGTTCTTATCATTTAGTTCCTAATTATGAGAACATGCAGTATTTAGTTTTCTGTCCCTGTGTTAGTTTGCTAAGGATAATGGCCTCCATCTCCATCACATGTACTTGCAAAAAACATGATCTTGTTCTTTTTTATGGCTACATAGTATTCCATGGTGTATATGTACCACGTTTTCTTTATCCAGTCTATGAGTGATGGGCATTTAGGTTGATTATGTATCTTTGCTATTAAGATACCAGTTAACCTTATGTGTTAACACAAAAATTATGGTCCTAGAATCTGTATATTTTTTGAGAAATGATTTAATCTTACTAAGAACAACTTAAATTTACAGTGGCCACAGTGGGGAAGTTTTAACCTAGATAAACCTGTTCATCTGTGAAGTGCATTAAGAAAGAAAATATCAAAAATGCCACAACATCAGTGGAATTAATTCTTTAGTTGGTACACATAGACATCTAAAAGATTAAATAAAACCGAGATTTCCTCTTTAAATAGTTTCTTAGAGAAGGCAAATTAAAAATCTTAAAAGTATTTTTTCATAAATATCAGTCAAAATCTTTAGCCATCTCGGCAGAAAATTTTGTTCCATTGGCCAGAAAAACAAGTAGAATCCAAATAGTCTTTAATAAATAATCGACCATGTGTTAATTATACCTGGTGCAGGAATACAATTTTAGAATGAGATCTGTAAGATCTTTTTCTGTCTATGTGTTTGTATATGTTTGTATGCATGATATATATGTGTAACATTTATCTCCTTAAGATATCACAAATTAGATTGTAAAATATCTGCATTTACATGGCTTTGATAAAAATAAGTACTTATAAAAATGAAGCATTCTCTTAGAACAAAAGACGACCTAATTCGAATGCTTTTCAAGTTCACATAAATTCAGTAATCTTTCGAAAGTAAGAATATTGTTGATTTGATTAAAACAGACATATCTCCAGAGTTTTTAGTATTAAATATTATACACTTGCATGGCATTTTCTACTTAGGTTCAATAGTAAAATAAGCTTAAGTTATCTCTATATTACAAAATTGGAAACCAGAAAAGTAACTTAAGATTATAGCTAGCTGTTTAATGTCTCATCTTTACATGCAATCCAAGCATAACTGTTAAAATAAGTCAGTTAAATAGATGTAAACAAGATAAAATTCCTATGTAAAAGATGTCCTTCCTACAGCAGAAGGTTTTAACATTCTTTTCATTAGAATGGAAAGATAAGGCTCAGGGAAATCTGTACAAACAAAAATCTAATTCTCAGGCCTATCCACAAAAAACAAAAAGCCTGAGTATAAAGATAAAGTTTTGATTCCTTTACAGTTTCTTATTAAAGAGATACTAAATATATTTGGTAATATTAGTAAACATGTCCTGTCCTACATTGACAAATTGTACAATGAGGAAGCACAGACTTCTGTAAAATACGATTCATAGATTTACCAATTGACAGATTGATGGTGTCACAGACAGTTCGCAATTGCTGTCTTCTTAGTGTTCACTGAAAATGAAGGTTGCTAAGAGTTAAACATTCTAATTAATATATGTAACTAAAATTGTTAGAAATAATGAGAAGCAATTCTGTGTGCAAGTATACAAAGAACGTAAGATGTGCTTTTGTTAAGAAAAAGCTATGAAGATATGAGGATGTTGTATTTTTCTTAAGAAAAAAAAAGTATTTTTTGCCCTAAAGAAAGATGAGTGGTTGCTCCGAAATAAGAAGAGAAAAAGTATAGGACAAAAACTGAATGAAAGACAAAGTTGTAGAAGATGTTTTGTAGATAAATCTTGTGAAATATGTTCCATTTGATCAAGCTGGCTAAAGATTAGAAGGGAATTGTTTATAAGATTTGTTTTCTAAAAGTTGAGAATTAATATCAAAAGTATACTACTGCAAAACTAGAATTTGGTCCTCTCTGTTAAAACAACAAAGTTTTCTTGTAGTATATTCTTAATATGAAATCATGAAAGATTTTTCTTTACCTTTTGGATAATTGGCCTGGGAAACCAAAATTTTTTGTGTTACTCAGATAATTTTCTGTGCTTCATGTTGTCTTTATTAAGTTTTGATCACATAAGAAAATGGAGTCATCTCTACTAAAAGAGCTAAAGTTTTTCTACAATGATAGAACTTTCTACTATTGCTCACAGCTGCCTGTGATGTATTTGATCAAGTGTTTTCAACATTTCGTATTTTTAACAAACTTTCCAAAATTAAGTTCTAAGTTAAATCTTTAACTTGACCCTGAATTAACTTGGGAATTTTCCAGATGGGCCCTTGGAATATCTCAAAAATATACCTCTATTTATAAAAAGAGAAATATTGAACTAATTCAGTTTACTTGATACATTAAATTAAATGTACACTATTTGAGTGTTGGATACACTAAAATCTCAGACTTCACCACTATGTAATTCATCTATGTAACCAAAAAACACTTGTACCACAAAAGCTATTGAAATTTTGTTTTAAGTAAGAAAAAGTTATATGGAAAACATTGTTAAATAAGTACTGCTAAAACCTTCTTTGAGTTGTATTTCTAAGAATGTGGGACGTGTCATTACTGCCTGTTTTATAAATTATATAAAATACATATAAATCTATTAGTCCTGGTATAACACTATCAGTGATAATTCTAGTTATATCTGAAAATAATATTCTAAGATTATTAACAGATACAAGCCATATGTCTTTGTCAATTGCATCATTATTTTAATGAACTCTCATCAGATCTTTAACCATGGCCATTTTAAGTCTTGTAATTCATGGACAGTTAATTGTTTACTCTGGTACTTTCCCAAACAACTATAAGCTGAAAGTGTTTTACCTTTAAGGATATTCATGGAAAAGACTCTCACAAGTACAGGTTTGTGATAAATTTAAGATCATACGATCTGACTAGGTAAGAATCCCCGGAACTCTAAAGAAGAAACTTACTGGTTCATAGAGCTTCTAACCTAATATTCAGCAGAACAAGAATTAATTAAATACCAAGGAAATTATTTGGCAGATTTTCATGCTGTGTCACCCAGTATTAAAATTTTTAAGAATTGCAGTTAGAATGAATTCCATTAAGATTGATCCCAGTCAAGTTACCTATAATAGCCTATTTTAACAACAGTGCAATGCACCTGATTTGTAAAAACAAATGTTGTATCTGAAATCATGTAAATTCAGTGTTAAGCATGGACTCATAGAGAGGCTGGACTGCTGCTTTTTCCTTCCTGAGTCCTTAAAGCTTCTATTATTAAAACCTATCACTCCAGGAGTCACCATGGAAGAGATAAAATAATTCACATTGTGAAAAAATATTGGTGAAGTTACTATTCCAAAACCACTAAAATGGTTTATGACCAATGTTTGGTTTGTCAAATCCATAATTCTTGTAAGAAAATAAAAACCTCAGATGATACATTTCCCGCGTCTGCTCAGTCATTTGAACAATTGCAGGTGGATTCCATTCAACTGTCACCTTTAATGTATATTTTCTGGGCGTATAAAAGCTTTCTCATGCATGAAGGTCAATACTATAACAGTAGCTATAATAAAAAGTTGTAAGAAAATGTGTTTAACTTATGGGACATTCCTGAAGAAATCTCCAGTGATAGAGGTACTTCTTCCACTGGACAAGTTGTAAACCAGTTAAATGAGGTATTACAAATGCAGTGGCACTTTACAAAGCTGACTGAACCAATTGGATTGCCTCGGTCAAAAGTATTAGCAATTGTTGGCAACCAAACTTACTCCCACTGGAAAGCACAGATTGACCCTTTATGAAATAGTTACTTCGAAGCCTATCCCTTTAGTAATAGAACCTCATGTAATTCTCACTCATAAATTTTGACATGACTCAATAGTGCGAGGCTTTGTTGCATTATACCAAAGCATAGTTTCGCCAGGTGAAATAAATCCTCTGTAACTCACCAATTGATGACAACCAGATCTTTCATGATCTAGAACCTGGAGACTGGATCTTTTGGAAAAAGCACACCAGGGAAAGACAGCCCTTGAATTCCACTGGAAGGGACCATAACAAATTCTTCTCGCAACAAAACTTCAGGGCGTCAAGTCTTGGATCCATATCTTTCAACTCTAAAGGGCCACTCCAGACTCCTGAAACTCTACATCTGTTAGAGATCTTAAGATAAAGCTGACCAAGGAAATTTTCCCCAGAAGCAGACGGCATTCAAGATGTGAACAGCTTTCCCAAGATTGCATATGAAAGCTGCTTTGCTGTCATGAAAGCCTTACCTTTTTTTAAATTTACTTTTCCTTTATTTTTTGTTGTTTGAGTCTGATATAATTTGGCGCTTTGTCCCCACCCAAATCTCATCTTGAGAGACGGTGGACTTTTAAGTTAAAGTTGAAATGAGTTAAGATTTCGGGTGACTGTTTGGAAGGCGTGATTGGTTTTGAAATGTGAGGACATGAGATTTGGCAGGGGCTAGGGGTGGAATAATATGGTTTGGTTCTGTGTCCCCACCCTAATCTCATCTTGAATTGTGCTCTCATGATTCCCATGTGTTATGGGAGAGACCCAGCAGGAGATAATTGAATCCTGGGGCTGACTTCCCTCATACTGCTCTCATGGCAGTGAGTAAATCTCATGAGCTCTGACGGTTTTATCAGGAGTTTCTGCTTTTGCATCTTCCTCATTCTCTCTGTGCCTGCTGCCATCAATGTAAGATGGGACTTGCTCCTCCTTGCCTTCTGCCATGATTGTGAGCCTTCCCCAGCCACATGGAACTGTAAGTCCAATTAGACCTTTCTTTGTAAATTGCCCAGTCTCGGGTATGTCGTTTCTGCAACATGAAAATGAATTAATACAGAGTCCTTTCCTTTTTCTTACAAAAAAATCCATGGGAAAATAATCTGCGGATTGCTATAGCAAAGGCTTATGCTCTAGCAAGAACCCAAAGAAATTATTGGGCTTATGGACTATTGCTCAGAAATCAGAAAACAACTCCGCTAATGCCAATGTGTCTCTGTGTTTCTAATATGAGTCATCCTGAAACCAAAAAGAAGAATGGAAAGTGATTCTTGATATTCTAGACATCACTACTATTTGCTTTCCTACAGGTAATGGAAATAATACCCTGACTTTTCCAATCAATAACTTAATTGCTACCAAATATAGAAAATCTATCTAAGTGATGCCTGTAAGAGGTATATTGTACTTCCAGGCATTGTTCACTCAAGGCCTTGGTACTACTTAAGTGGCTAGAATACATGTTTGTATGACGTTACTCTATTAAATACAGTAAGCTCCCTTTCCACTAAATGTGGTTATGAACCTTCACAGCATGCTTTATAAAAGAACCACACAAAAAAAGTAAATATTTCCCTGGACCTTTCTCAAGAGCTATGCAGACTTATAGGCAAACAAATTTAACTGGCTCCTGCTCAAACACAATTTGATAGCCTTATTTTCCATATCTGAGGGCCAATATGGAGTCCGTAGAGAAATTTCTACTCTATTCTGCCTCCTTCTTCATACGATTTTACTATTTGGCCTGGCTCAGTCCTGGCTTCTGAATAGCTTTCACTGAAAATTCCCAATAAGACCTCTCATAATCAGACCCCAAAGTGGTCATTGACTAAAATTAGTACCAACCTCAAAACAGATGAAGATATATTAGGTTCCACTGAAGAAAAGTTCTAGTGGCGTTCTTGGGGACCCAGTTGAGTGGTAGTGAGGTGCTTGTTGTAGCAAATTTAAAGCTAATTGGTAAAATGGGAAAAGTATTGGATTTTGTAGTTAATCAGACCCTCCAGGGGCTCAGATGGATAGAAGCCACTCTCCAAAATGTGATTGAGAATATTCATGTTCAACAAAAACACGTAATGCTTTAGAGCGCCACTGTTCCCATGTTGGGGGCTCGTGTGGTGTGGTGCTGAAGAAAATGAAATGTTGCACTTGCCTTTCCCCTAATTTCATTACCACAGAAAGCTTAATTAGAAAGGTGGCTGTTACTCCTAGTTCTCTAGGCACTGCTGTTAAATACATTAAAAAAATTTCTCAGAAAGAAGAAACATGTAATGTATTTATGAGAGCAGCTAATAGTTGGTTTGAAGGCATCCTAAATGGTGGATGGCAAGCTTGACTATTCCAAGGTTTTCTCTCCCCTACAACCCACTTAAGGTTTTCTAATCTTTATTTGTTTATTTACTTATTTATTTATCTATTTGTAGTGAGTCTCTGGGTTACTATGACTTGTATTACTAGGCTAAATACAAAAATGAATACGTAAGGCCATTTTACTACAAACTATGATCCTTAATTGCCATCATACCCTGAACAAAGACTATGACTCATTGGACTGCTGAACTATTTTTGTTGCCTGAATTTTGAACTGTTTGATTTTGGTCAGTTTGGTTTGCAGATAGTTCTGTTAAGGAATACACTTCCTTTTTGTGATATTGTCCACCTGATAGCCATCATGATAGTTTCTCTGATGTGTCATATCCCCTTAAGAGTCTTAAGTGCTTGTATACAGCCTTCCTTTGTACACCAAGTGGTCTCATTATAGTAAACATAAAACATGAAGAAAGCACTAAAATGTCATCCAACTAATTTGACATTTTTAATTAAGACATCCCTACTGAGACCAAATGAGTCTATTATGATGGTGACAGAAAGGGTGTCAGTCCTCAAAATTGAAAGGCTGACTGAAAGGGGGAAATTGTTAAGTTAAATTAAATTAGATTTGATCTAAGGAATTTCTTTTAACATTATATGGAAGAAAAATATTTAGACAAAGTTTGGCTTTGTTAAAAAGCACTTTATGTGAAAGGGTATCTGAGGCAGGTTTACCAAACTTTTAAACACACATTGGTTTTGACGTATGTGTCACAGCAGCTATTGTTTTTTTTTTTAATAAGTGTACATAGAGTTTTCCAAAAGCACCCACCTGACACTTTCAAATGTGTTTTGCAACTTTATTCATGTGCTTGGCAGATTCTGTGCAGGAATAACTTAACTTGTCACGCATTTGGCGTTCCATTACATATTGTTATATGATTACAGGAAACAAACAAGTATCCTCTATACTATTTTCAGTGTTTGTATTCAGTTCATTGGGTACAAAAAACATTAAGATGCACACAGTGATAGCATAGATTTACCTATACTGTGGTTGAAATCATGAATAGCAAATATTTGTTCACTACCTCTACTTCAATTTGAAACATTATTATCATTACTAGAAATATTGGAATAACCACATGATTCATCACTCTACATCCAGTCACTCCTGGATCCAGTATATCCTACATCTTTCACTGTCATATTAACTTTACCGTTGCCCAGTTTCGACAGATTCCAAAAGTACTTCATTTTTTCCTTCTTCCCTGCTGAATCTGCCATTTGAAGCTTTTCACTACAAAGACTTAATTTATTGTTCCTGTCTTATCTCTATTCTCCCCTTTGCAACTTCCTATTCTGTGTTTTCTTCTCAACATGCCCTGCACTTTCCTTTCTATTGTCTTTATTTTTCATTTGTTTATTTATTTTTTTGAGAAACAGTTTCACTCTTGTTGCCCTGGCTGGAGTGCAATGGCACGATCTCAGCTCACTGCAACCTCTGCCTCCCAGGTTCAAGAGATTCTCCTGTCTCAGCCTCCCAAATAGTTGGGACTACAGGCACCGTGCCCAGATAATTTTGTGTTTTTAGTAGAGATGGGGTTTCACCATGTTACTCAGGCTGGTCTCGAACTCCTGACCTCAGGTTATCCACCCACCTCGGCCTCCCAGTGTCCTGGGATTACAGGCATGAGCCACTGCACCCAGCCTCTATTGTCTTGCCACCACACCTGGCCTCTATTGTCTGGATTTTGTATCTTTCACCTGAAACCCAGACTGTCTTTCCCCACACGTGACTTTTGAAGTTTAACCAACTCTTCATTTGTGCTTGATTGACACCAGATCTGAGAGTTTCAGAATGGAGTAAGACACTGAACTGAGTCTAAATCTTCCATTTTTACAAGTCTGAGATGGGAATAAAATATCTGCATTTCAGAGCAGTTGGAGAAGGGTGCCTAAAACATAGTCAATGCTGGTTGCCTAGCTTTTCTACCAGGAGCCATTACATGATGCATTTAAACATTTTATTTTTTCACTGTTATGCTTTTTTCCCATTGCTCTCCAATATAGGTTTCTAATGGATAGGGAAATAAGAGCAGATTCTGTTTGTTTACTGTGCCTGTTCTTTGTTTGTTGTTTGTTTGCTTGTTGTTGTTGTTTGTTTTTGAGACGGAGTCTCGCTCTGTTGCCTAGGCTGGAGTGCAGTGGCACCGTGTCGGCTCACTGCAACCTCCACCTCCCGGGTTCCAGCGATTCTCCTGCCTCAACCTCCTGAGTAGCTGGGTTTACAGGTGCCCACCACCATGCTTGGCTAATTTTTTAAATATTTTTAGTAGAGACAGGGTTTCACCATGTTGGCCAGGCTGGTCTCGAACTCCTGACCTCGGGTGATCCGCCTACCTCAGCCTCCCAAAGTGCTGGGATTACAGGCATTAGCCATTGTGCCTGGCCTTGTATACATATTTCAAAACATCATGTTGTACAAAAAGGCCCTGCCTAGGTAATAAGGTTGGTGTGGAGCGGACATTGCAAACAGAAGGAAAAGAAAAAGACAAAGGCATACAGGCATGAATTAGCTGGGTAAATGCAAAGGAACTTCAAAGAATTCACACTAAGGATAAGCTAACAACATGGTGCTTAGTAAAGCCATAGAGTTAGGCATTGGCCTGGAAATAAAGGTCTTTGGAGCTTGAGAAGGTAGCTTGAAGCTTATCTTGTATGTAAAACACTGAAGAGCCTTTGGTGTGGTCTGATTTGAATTTAAGAACAATTTACATAGAATTACAGAGGATGGAAAAAAATAAATAAAGTTGCACAGCTGGAAACTTGCAATTATTTATATAAAATCATCATCACTAATATTTCCATAACATTAAGTATATGCCAGACAATTTCTAGGTGATTTACATATTAACTAATATACAAGAGGAGGATATGAAACAGATATGTACATATGTAAATGAAACATGTTTCCCATATAATATGGTAATATTAGAGAAACTCTACCAGTAGATAATGTTGCCTCCCAAGAGAATAATAAATAGGGCACATTACCGTGATAAAATCAACCAAGCTGAGAGATAATTCTTGTCCTCACCTGGACCGACGTGAATGGATAGCTACTCATAGGACCAGGGATGTCCTGATCCTTTTCTGGAAGGGCCTCAATTTCTGATGGTATTCCAATTTCAGTTCCAGTTCACAGGTATATTTATAAAAAATAAATAAATAAAGATAAACAGATGTTTTCTTAAGGTAATCTAAGCAAAACTCCAGTTACAGTCAAAATATTATATTTTGCCTCTTCTGAGTAAATCTGCATATTATTTCCCTCGTGTTTTATGTGTTGATCTTCTGGTTGAATCTCTAAAGAGTGATTTTATTTTCCTCATTTCCCAGTTCTCAGGGACACTCTTAAGTTATCTCTTCCAAGAAATGAAAGGTCTAGAAATATATCACTTGGATCTTTATAGAAGATTTTATACATCAATATGTTACACAATATTTTCTTAGAAATACAAGGACTATCATGATATTTAAAATTGTATAAAATGCAGAAATACATTTTATATATCTGATTTAATGAAAAATAATCTTTCTTGGGTGATAGTAGTAATGATGAAAGGGGAAATTACAAGTTAATGAGGTCCAAGTGGATTTTTCTGGTAATTGTTTTTGATCAATGGGTAGAATTTAAACTCTCTAGAGAAGGGACAAATCGCACGTATCAACAATGTCAGATTTTTTTGCATTTCTATGAGTGCTGGCAACTTTAAATATCTTCCCAGCAAAAGAGTGATGCAGAAACACTGAGAGTCACTTCTAAAAGAAAGTATGAGAGGCTAGAAGTTTCTTCAGCAGCATTTTCTAAGTGTCTCAATTCTTAGGCCACATGCTACTTTATTTTTCTATAATATTTTATTATGTTAAATAAATATTCCTGAAAAAATTTATTCTTCTTGAGTCAAGTCACTTAATGCTTTATTTTTCTACTTACCCTCCAAAATTATTTTCGAAGTTTCAGTCTCCATCTTTTCCTTACCCATTACTCTGTCTCATTTCAGATACCATCTCACTCACAGGCTTCATGGTCACTTCTGTTTGTATCGGTCAAAATATGCTAAGTTATGCTGTGGAAATAAACAGCTCAAAGTTGTAGTGGTCTGTAACAGCATAGATGTGTATTTTTTTTTTTTTTTTTTGAGATGGAGTCTCGCTCTGTCACCAGGCTGGAGTGCAGTGGCGCAATCTCGGCTCACTGCAACCTCCACCTCCCGGGTTCAAGTGATTCTTCTGCCTCAGCCTCCCAAGTAGCTAGGATTACAGGTGCCCGCCAACACGCCCAGCTAATTTTTGTATTTTTAGTAGAGATAGGGTTCTGCCATGTTGGCCAGGATGGTCTCAATCTCCTGACCTCGTGATCCACTCACTCACCCTCCCAAAGTGCTGGGATTACAGGCATGAGCCACCGTGCCCAGCCAACAACATAGTTTTATTCCCCTCACAGACCTTGGCCAGGAAGAGTCCACAGCAGTGGCCATTGTTGTGACAGTGGGAGTGGAGTAAGGTGGGGCAGGAAGAGGTTAGGGGCTCTCTTCCATGTAATTGTTTACACTCTACAACTCAGACCTATGCCATGGGGAATATTGCTGGTTGATGTGGAGGAGCAAATGAGCTGTGACCAGGTAAAACATGGCTCTCAAAGCACATCCCCAAAATGACATCTTACTTTCAGCTTAAGTTGCATTGCCTGTAGGTGGCCAAGCCTATTCTCAACTAGGAGGAGAAGTATGATACTTCTCAGAAACTACATAACACAATTTATCCACATTTCAATGACCCTCAAACTTCTGTTTCTATTTTCAATCTTTTTTTTCCAGCCCCAGTCCTGCCTTTCCCATTCTCAACTGGATACTTCCATTTTAATATTATATGAGTGCCTCAAACATTTATCATGTCAGAACCAGAATTCATAATCTCCTTCCAAAGCCAACTGTTCTCCAACGTCCATATACATAATAATTTCAGAATAATGTTAAACTCCTTGACCATTTCCCATTAATCACTCTTGTAAATCCTGTTGATTATGCCTTTGAAATTTTTCTTGTACTTAAAACTTTATTTTTATTTCCCCCCGATTTCCTTAGTTCAGACTTCCTGTATGGTCTGCTGTTCTACACTTAATAGTATACAATGCAGGTGAGTTGAAGTAAGTTTTCATTCTGTCATTTTCTTTGCTCAGAAGCCTTTAGTGTCTCCCATTATTTAAAAAATATTATCTAAACTCTATTTAATTTGTAATTTAAAGCTGCCTAAGGGTTACCAGCCCCAATCTATCTTCCCTCACTTCCATATATTCATAGTTCGTTCCATTCCAGTTAGAAAAGTCCTCACCCTCTGAACACAAAACATAATTCATATTTTCATATTGTTGTCTCTTACTCATCCTTATGTAATTTATACATTTTTTATTCTTCAGAGAGAGTTCTGTACATAGATGTTTCTCAATACCTGGCTAAGAGGAAGAAAAAGAACACTATATTTTTTTTATGTGAGCATTATCAACTGCCTGACATTTTGCAAAATACTTTTAAAACATAATCTCATGTATTCCTTACTTGAGTTTTATGAGATGACTACAATTATCTTCATTTATGCACGAGGAAAATTGCAGCTTTAAATAAAAAATGATTAGAAATAAGGGCCAGAATCAAAATATGGTTTATTCAGAGCCAATATGTACTTTTATATTTAATATTTGAAACTGTGTTGGATGCACGTTCATCCAGTGAGTCTGTAACTTCGACCCAATATCTTCCTTGAGTTGAAAATTTTTCTAGGTATAGAGTAAACTGATTATATTACATTGTGCTGATTGCCTTAAATCAAATTAGCTTCAGAGACAAATAGGAAGGTGGTCCTCAAACTCCTTGACTTAAATGTATGTACCTCCTTAAGTCTATTGTAAGCCTCTAAACGTAGTGTTTTCCAATCTATGTCATAGTATTCACTTATCAAACATGATGACTACCTCATAAAATTAAGACATCCTGTAATTTGCTTCTAACATTCTCTTTGTAAACATTCCCAGTAACTAAAGATTATTTGAGCTAAATAATATTTTAAAAATCAGTAAAAATTCCTCATAGTGTCTAATAAAAACAATATATAGAAATATGTATGATACATTGAGATGTTTATATGAGACATATTACTAAATATCAATATAAAAAACCTAGAATTTATCTCTCTTTCAATAATTCCATACACCCCCCAAAATATATGTATTTTAGTTGCACTGAAAAATATTCAAATAATAATTGTAATTCAGCTGTGATTCACTATTTTTCATCTCTCGGCTGCTACACATGAATTTCCACTGGAAAAAGCCAGAGTTGCGTAAGGTACCAAGAAAAGTTTTTCCAGATTTTATTATTCTTGGAAGGAAGATTAGTGTGGAAGAGGCCTAAAGGCAAATCTGCTCATATTAACCCATAAATACACAAAATGCCAAATACAAAAGTTTAGAAAGTTCTATTTCCAGAATAGATATGGTTGGTTAATTCATAAGTTAAGTATTCCTTAAAGATTTGGTGATTTTATTGGGCTGTCTTCAGTGAGAAAGTTAAACATTTCTACTTTGCTTTAGGTATTAAACAATCAGAGCTCACTCAGGAGCATTCTTTTTTTAAATCAGTTATTTTATCATTGGTAATCAATAATCAATAATCCCAAATATCCAGTCTTCTATCCCAAGATAATGTAAAAACTGATTACGACTTCCTATTTGAGAATTCTTTTACCTATGGCTAAAATATTATTCGGTCATAAGTTACTTCTTGAATTGTGACTAAGCTTTAGTATCTGTCTTAGTCTAAATCAAGAAAACCAATTTATGAAAGAAAATCAATGCTGATTACATACCTGAAATATGCAAAGGTCAGTCCTTGTTAATGTAATTTGTAATAACAGTTAAACAGAATAAAAAACAAACATTTTAATTGGGATTCTCTATTAATAAAATAGCCTGTGCACTTCAGCCCCTAATTGGCATAGTCTTCTTTATGTGTTTAATGAGTAAACTGCCTAGAGCAGAAGGAACAGGTGGTAAAAGAAATTATTTTAACAGCAGTAGAAAGAAATGAAGGAAAAAAAAATAGACCCATCTAAAGAGTGAACTATTAGTAAAAAAATGGGCCTTACTCAGTTTTACGACTGTAATATCTCTTTTAAACGTTTCACTACCCCTCAGGAATGATTGGAGTGCTTTTAACTTATTTTTAAAGCCCACACGTAACTATGGCACTACCTATTTCCTTAACTTCCCATCTCTGTGGCATCATCTAATAAACACACCTCAGAAAAGATAGCTTCTTTGCCCTTGGATTTGGAGGAAATATCTTGGGAGAGACCAAAAGGAACTGTTCTTTCTGATTTTTGATTACTTGGAGTAAGTTCTATTTTATATATTAACAAAATGTATATATTATTAACAAAAATGCACATAAAATAGGTTGCCTACAACAAAATGCTCAGTGACATAATTTTCCACAGTGAATTCAAAGCAAATGCAAATAGTACAGTATTTTACTTATGAAGCAGTTGTCCAAGTATCCTACTGTTATTTCCTTAGGTATGTAATTAATATATTTAGTGCTAGATATCAGAAAGAGAGAGAGAAAGAATTCCACAGTTCAGAGCTGTGATTTAGATACCTAATACAACCGTCATTCCTAATTTGTGATTTTACTTTCTACGGTTTCAGTTACCCACAGTCAACCGCAGTTCAAAATATTAAATGGGAAATTCCAGAAACAAACAATTCATAAGTTTTAAATTATACAGCGTTCTGAGTCATGTGATGAAATCTCATGCTGTCCTGCTCCATCTTGCCTGTCTTGAATCACTCCTTCATCCAGTGGATTCAAGCTATCTATGCTTCCCAGTACTTACTCACTTAGTAACTACCTCAGATTGACTATGGCAGTACTGCAGTGCTTGTGTTCAAGTAACCCTTACTTTACTTAATAAAAAGTGCAACAGTAGTGATGTGGGCATATTGTTATAATTATTCTGTTTGATTATTAGTTATTGATGTTAATCTCTTACTGTGCCTAAACTATAAATTAAACTTTATCATAGTTATGTATATTTTTTTTTAAAAAAGAGTATATGTAGGGTTTGGCAATACCTGCTGTTTCAGGCTTTCACAAGAAATCTTGAAACCTATCTCCCACAGATAAAAGGGGGCTCCTCTATTCCTCTGGCTCTCTTCAAGAACCAAGACAAATTGCAAAGGTGGCATTGTAAAATACCATTTTAACCTTCCATGTATTAGCTACCCATGGGAAATTCTAGACTTGCCAGAAAAAGACTGGATGGACCAACCTGCCAATAGGCACAATGAAGCCATTTCAATGTCAGTCATCCTGGTGAGAGAAATCTGGAATCTGAAAATTGATCAACAATTGTAATGTAGTTTCCAGTGTGTGCTTCATTTACCATCAACATTAAAACCACTTTAAAAAGAGGGTGCTGGAGCATGAGAAAGGGATGGAGACAGAGGCTGACTGAAAGAGTAAAGAAGAGACAAAGAGAAATCAGAGAGGCAAAACAATGTATATTAAACATGTACAAGCTCTACACCTGTGTAAATTTGTGAGGGTTCCTAGAGGAAGCTATGAAGTCAAAATTCTCCTCAGTCTTGCCCCAAAGCAAAAGAAAATTGCTTTAGCAACTATCCCCCAAGTGCACAAGGAATCCTTTTATAAATAGGTCCTTTGTGATTTGTATTAATCACCATGTATGAAAGCTTTCAGTCTGAAAAGTAAATTTCAAGGTGTTGAAGCAACTTCAGTGTGGAGCATGTTGCTTTTGGAGGAAAGCTGTCATTCTTCCGTGGGTGCTGTCAAGTACAAGCTGTCAATATGAATAAAAGACTATGGGCCACTTATAAGAGGGAGTGTTGAGGGTAAATGATGAGAGAACTTGGGGTTAAATTGCTGGGAGCCCTATTTTTTTAATTAGAAATTCCATCTAGTAGTTTCTACCCCACAGGGATTCTGAGGTCAAATCTAGAGGAATGTATTTACAAAATGACTGAAATTTGTAGGGTCAGGCTCAAATCAACATCAATAATTAAAAAAACAAAAAAACAGTTTGACTTGTTTTATTAATTGTGTACTAAAAGTTGACATCTCATGAGAATTTCTCACTCTCAAAGTTTTCCTCTGCCCTCCTACTTTGCTATTTAAAGAGTGGTTAACACATAACTGAAAAAGGCAACTGTGTTAGAAACCCGCATGACTATACTTGTTAATGGGGAATAAGGTGTTTGGTCTGTGGGTGGAATGTGCCCCTCAGACAAGCTCACACTACCCAAATGAAGCTGGTGGAGCCATCTCAGTTCATAACTTTCACACCTCTCTGTGTTTTTCTTTGGGTTCTCTTAATTCAAAGTCTGTGATCTTTGGAAATGGTTTTGTTTTCCCATGGTCTTAGTTGGGCTTCCTAGAGAGCAGTGGCTGGCAACCGCTCTCTTTCCCAGCCTCACCTGAACTCTTGGCAACAATCCACTTGCAACGATGCCAGTTCAAGGGTAGGATTAGGATATTTGTCCAGGAGACCTGGAATTTCTCAGTTTCACTTTCTGAATTTAAGAAGGGCAAATTTGCTCCTGAATTTTAGAGAAGATATTTTAATTCTCTTGTAGACCTTATGTGGAGATCCTTGAAGATAGCAAGGTAATTTTTTAAGTGCTGAAATACAGTATTACGTGAAGATTCCTGTATGTATCTCTGGATTTACTTTTCAACTTTCATCAATTCAACTTGGCCAAGATAATAACATTACATATTCAAAGCTGTGTATCTGCTATGGGAACTCAGAAATTAAAGATTCACCAACCAAATGACCAAATGACTCTACCAATCCATCTTCAGAGCAAGCAATATTTTCTAAACAATGGCATATATACGATGGAATGAATGATTAGCATCTACAGTGATAATAGAGTTCTCTGAGCAGTTTAAAAGCATACTATGACAAGCCACACAAGAGAAAATGAAATACCACGTCAACCTGGAACCTCTCCATATGGGTTCACGAATACCATGACCACCTACACACAGAAAACACTGCCACAATTTCACAGTATTCATCATCCAGGAAATCTATGCACTTAATCTGCAGAACATGAATTGATGATTGGCACCAACAAATACTTATCTATCCTTGTAGATATAAAAGCAAATTTGGTTGGCCCTTTTTCATTTGAGCACTATTTTCTACCATTTCAGTTCTCATCAGTGGAATAACAAGTGGTAATGATAATTCCATCGCTCACAATTATTATAAATTCTGTATAGCTAGTAAAATATCAAGTTCGGTTCAATGCAATTTTAGAGAAAAATGTAAGTATTTCCTCTGTTCATTACTTGTTTTACATATGAAAAATAATGATTGAAAATAATAGCTGAGTATGATGTGAGCATGAGTATGTTGTGAGAATGTTTAAATCAACTATTTAAATAATGCATATAACATGTTCACTCCACCCTAACTGATAGAAAAAAGATAATCCAAACCAGTTGCGTGTATGTGTGCATGTATATATTCTCTTTTCATCAGTGTATTGACTCTATAAACTTAGCAATGCCATATAAATGAATAGATACTGTTTACTTGTTTTGGAAAATCACCCATGAGCATCAATTAACTTTGAAGTAATCTTTACATATATCAAAATATGCATGTGACATGCATTCCATGTACAAGAAAATTATTCTATATCACAATACTTTATGCTTACATCAACCTCTATTTCCGGACTTTATCTAAAAGAGAAATCACATACATTTCTCACATATTTTAGTCAGAAATGAATGTCCCTGTGTCACAGCATGACCATACCTAGTGGTTGTTTTCCTCTTGCTTTTACAATTCATAAAATAGATATATATGTTACTTATTTAACACATGTATATAACATAATTGAAAAAAGTATTTGAAAAAATATGTGTGCTTTCCAAATTTAAAAGTCTGTACTTTACTTTCAATGATCTACTTGATTAAAATTACATGTGTGTGCATACACGTGAGGGGAAGTCTGTGTGTGTAGGGGTGTATGTGGACCTATACATTTTTGGCATACAGTGTCATGAAAGTCTGCTAATGTATACTGTCACTTTTAATAGCCATTGGCATTTATAATAGATCTTAGGAAAAGCAGTGCTGCCAGATGCCTGGTTTGGGAAATGGACCTAAAAAAAAAAATGCTGATTTTTAAGAACACAAACAAATAATTAAAAACAAACAAGTAAACTTTTTTTTTTTTTTTTACAAACTATTTTGTTACTCGTGTTTGTAGCTTTCTTGCCTTAAAAGTATTGGCATTTTGTTAAAATATTAAACCACATATTTGACAAATATTAAATGCATATAAAATTAAGTAATGTGGAAGAATTATGTGTCATTAAATTAGACCTACATATTTATTGAAAATGAATGTTAATATTTATTTTAAACTTCCTTGCAGCCACGGTAAATATCATAACATGAGAAAAATGACAACAATAACATTTAAAACATATTAAAGACACATATATTTATGCTTTTACGTGGCAAAACACTGTCTGTAAACTTCATTTGATTTCTAGTTAAAATTAAACATATTTTTCTAATCATCAAACTTATTTCTGTATTAAATCAAGGAGGAATTTGTTTTTTTATCATGCTATAGGTTGTTGAATAGACTATTCTGCAAACAACTAACATTTGCAGAGTATATGGAAACCACTCTTCATCAGATGGTCTTTAAATTATTATGGCACAAAATGAAAACGTAAGCAAAATCTTTCCTTGCTAAACCTATATGAAATATTTGTAATGATGTGCACTTCTAGCACTTAAGCCTAACAAATACAATCTCAATACAAAACACACAATGACTAAGAAGAAGGGATTTTAGCTTCATAATGTAAACACTTATGTATCAGTTTTAGTTCTACAGTTTGATTTTTTCATAGTCATTTATATTCTACAAAACATTTTGCTACTAGAAGTGGCATAATAATGAATGGATATTTGAAGTAAATATGAGGATGTATGTAGGTTACATGGCACATTGGATACATTCAATTTATGTGAATGATACATTCCTCCTAAGTAGGAAGGATATTTTTTACTATAGTAATTATAACACTTTGATCTTTTAAAATGATTAGTGGCCTAAGCACTTTTATATACATTATTTAATTTGTAGACTTATAATGCCCATATTATTTTCATTTATACCTACTTATTGAGATATAATTCACATACAACAACATTCACCCATTTTAAGTGAGGAATTGGGTGAATTTTGGTGAATTTATGCAGTTGTGTAACACCACTTTAATAAAACTTCAGGATAATACTCATCATCCTGAAAACTTCCCTTGAGTCCAGTTGAAGTCAATCTCCTCCTCCAACTTCTAGTCCCAGGCAACCACTGATATGCTTTAATAAGTATACTGTTGCAGTTTCTAATTATACATGGTGCTAAGTAAAGATAGAGCTTCTGTGTCTTATTTTTTCCCCTGCAGATTTTCAATTGCTATAGCACTATTTGTTGAAAACACTATATCTTATTGAATTACTTTAGCATTTAATTGAAAATCAATTGTCATTATATAAGTAGGTCTACATTCTATTGTGATCCAATGAGCTATGTTTCTAAGTTCATGCTAATATCACACTATTTTAATAAACGTACCTTCATTGTAAACCTTGAAAACAAGTAGTGTAAGTTTTATCAACTTCTTTTCATTTTTCAAAATTGTTTTTGTTTTTCAGATCATATGCCTTTTAACAGAAATTTTTGAATCAGCTTGTGAATTTCTTACCAAAAAATGGCTATCATAATTTTGATTTAGATTGCCCTGAATCTATAGATTAATTTGGGGAGACCTGCATAAGCATTGTATATCTTTTCATTTATTTAGAATTTTTTTCATTTTCCTTTCCAGTGGTTTGCATTTTCCATATCTTGCATATAATTTATTGGAACATTTACAAGTTTTTGCTATTTTAAGTGGATTTGCAGTTTGATTTAATGTTCTAATTGTTCACTGTTTATACCTCCCCCACTCCCCCTACCCCCAACACAATTGGCTTTTGTTATTTGTCCTTACGCCCTGAAGTCTTGGTAAATCCACAGATTAATTCTAGGAGAATTTTTTTCTTACAATTCTTTAAGACATTATATGAATGTAAACATGACGTATTAACAATGTTTTCTAGGTTCCGTATTTGATGCTTTGACATCTAGGGCTTTGATGACCTGGGAGAGACTGCCTCCAGCAGGGTTAGCTGATTCCTAGTCACTTGCCTATGAACATGCTTTTTCTCTGCAAACTAACCAATTGAAGGCCCTTACTCTCAGTGCCTCCTTTATCAGGCTCTTATACTTTGAGCCACTATGTCACTGCCCTGATCACCCCAGGAATAGGTTTAGACAAATAGGGACAGCCCCTATACAGAGGCAAGAGCCCTCTAAAATTGTGCAAACTAGCCAATCCTAAATCTATGTAGCCTACTTATCTTGTCCTGTTCATTCCCTCCAAAAAAAAAAAAAAAAAAGCATAATAAAAACTCTTGACTGCTGTTCCCTTTTGTAGCTGCCTGTGATCAGTGTTGGTGTTATTTCCCATGGCCCTCTGTATCCTGTTCTTGGGAACTGTGAGCAATAAACGATATTTCAATGGAAACTGTCACCTAATCTGACAGCCTCATCATAACCTAAATACAAATAAAATCTACGTTTTAAAACACATGGTCATGTTTTCTACAAATGAAACAGTTGCACTCCTTCCTTTCCAATGCCTTTTATTTTTTCTCTGCCTCATTTCAATATAATTTTAAATGTTAACTCGTGAGAATACACAATCATGCCTTTTTCTTAATACAAAGTAGAAGGCATTGAGTAGGATGCAAGTTCTAATTTTTTGTTGGTTTATAAATGTTGTTAATGAGATTTATAAAGTTTCTTTTCATGTAAAGTTTGCTGAGAATTTTTATCATGAATAGGAATTGAATTTTGTCAAATTCTTCTGTATTTATTAAAATGATCATATATTTTTCTTTATTTTCTTAGTTATATTGGTTGGATTTTTAGATAATTACAGCAACCTTGCATTTTCCTGATAAAATTCATTTTACAATGTGATATATTTATTGCTTTTATAGATTGCTGTGTCCCACTTGGCAAATTTTGTTAACTTCTTGGTATGTATGTTTATGAATATTATTGGTGTTTTCTATCCTTCCAATGTATTTTTAAAACATTAATAATAATAATACTAGTTTTGTAAAATAAGTGAGGGGATACTCCCATCACTCCTATTATCTGAATTACTTTGTGTGTGTGTGTGTGTGTGTGTGTGTGTGTGTGTGTGTGATTTTTCTTATTTTTTTTTCTGTTGTTCCCCAAATACATGACAGAATCACCAGCATTGACATATAATTCTGGGTTTATATTTACAGGAAAGGTTTTAATTGTAAACTTAATTTTTAAAATTTATATAGAGTTCTTTAAGTTTAAATTTATTCTTGGATTTATTTTTATACAATCCACTTTTTATGGATTTTCTTTATTCCATCTAGGTTGTCAAATATGAAATCATAAATTTGTTTATAACATTTTCTTATTATTTTTAATATTTGTATAATCTGTTCTGATGCCTCATTTTTTCTGATATTGGTAATGTTTATTTATTTCTTATTTGATTATTTTTTGAACTTCATTTCATTTTTAAAATTTATTTTTATATATTTTTTTCTTCCAATTTTATGTTAGTTTCAGAGGCTACATGTAGAGTTTTGTTACATGGATAAATTCTGTGTTGTAGGGGTCTGGCACAGAAATTATTTTGTCACCTGTGTAGTGAATGTAGTACCCAACAGTTTTTCAATCCTCACCCTCCTCCCACTCTTCATCCTTAAGTAGGCCCCAGTGTCTATTGTTCCTTTCTCTGTGTCCATGTGTACTCAAGGTTTAGCTTCCACGTATAAGTGAGAACGTGCAGTATTTGGTTTTCTGTTTCTGAGTTAATTCACTTAGGATAATGGCCCCAATGCATCTACGTTGCTGCAAAGGAAATAATGCCATTCTTTTTTTATGGCTGTGTAGTATTCTATGGTATATATATATACCGCATTTTCTTTATCCAGTCTACTATTGATGGGCAACCTAGGTGCTTATCTAGGTTGATTCCATGTCTTTGCTATTGTGAACTGTGCTGCCATGAACATCCAAAGTGCTTGTGTCTTTATGGTAGAATGATTGAATATTCCTTTGGGTATATAATCAGTAATAGAATTCTGTTTTAAGTTTTTTGAGAAATCTCCGAATTACTTTCCTCAGTGGTTGAACTAATTTACATTCCCATCAGCAGTGTACAAGCATTCCCTTTTCTCTGCAATTTCTCCCGCATCTGTTTTTGACTTTTTAATAATAGCCAGTCTGACTGGTCTGAGATGGTATCTCATTTTGATTTTGATTTGCATTTCTCTAATGATTGGTGATGTTGAGCTTTTTTTCATATGCTTATTGGCTGTGTTTTTGTCTTCTTTGGGGAAGTATCTATTCATGTTCATTGTCAGTTCTTTAATGGGGTTGTATTTTGTTTGTTGAATTGTTTAAGTTCCTAATAGATTCTAGACATTAGACCTTTGTTGGACGCATAGTTTGTGACTATCTTCTCTCATTATGTAGGTTGTCTGTTTACTCCCTTGGTAGTTTATTTTGCTGTGCAGAAGCCCTTTAATTTAATTACATCCCACCTGTCAATTTCTGTTTTAGTTACAACTGCTTTTGGAGACTTTGTCATAATATCTTTGCCAGGGCCTATGTCCAGAATGGTATTTCCTAGGTTTCCTTCTAAAGTTTTTATAGTTTTAGGTTTTACATTTCAGTCCTTAATCCACCTTGAGTTAATTTTTATGTATGGTTAAAGAAAGGGGTCTAATTTCAATCTGCAGCATATGACTAAACAGTTATCCCAGCACTATTTATTGAATAGAGAGTCCCTTCTACATTGCCTGTTATTGTTGACTTTGTCAAAGATCAGATGATTATAGGTTTGCAGCTTTATTTCTGGGTGCTTTAGCCTGCTCCATTCATCTGTATGTCTGTTTTAGAAGTCCAGTGTGCTACCCATTGTGCCACAGAGCCACATCTTTAATTTCTCATCAGTCTTTTTCAAGATTTACCAATTCATTTAGTTATTGGTTATTGATTTTATATTATTATTTTTCTGATTTATATTTAGTTAACTTCTTGCCCTTTTCTATTTTATCTTTTACCCTATGCTTGCTTTGGGTTTAATTTGTTCTTTCCCTAATTCTTAAGGTTTAATCTCAGATTATTCAATTTTTTAGACCTTTCTTTTTATTAACATATTAATTTAAACTACACATTTTCTTTTCAACATTACTTTAGCTGCACCCTCACAATATTTATTTGTTGAATGTTTTTTCTTATCGTGTAACTCAAAGCTACCTTGCGATTTCCTCTTTTCCCTGGAATATGTAGAAGTGTGTCATTTTCCCCGCAATACTTGGAGCTTTCCTAGCATTTTCTGTTACCAATTTCTTATTAATTTTGGTTAGAAAATAGTTTCCCCATAATTCTAATCATTTAATATTTATTGAGAAATTGTTATGAAACACCAGAAGGTCATTTTTAGAAAGCTCATCTTGGCCGAGCATGGTAGCTCATGCCTGTAATCCCAGTGCTTTGAGAGGCCAAGGCAGGTGGATTACCTGACGTGAGGAGTTCAAGATCAGCCTGGCCAGCATGGCAAAACCCCGTCTCTATTAAAAATACAAAAATTACCCAGGCATGGTGGCATGCACCTGTGATCCCAGCTACTCAGGAGGCTGAGGGAAGAGAATCGTTTGAACCTGGGAGGCGGAAGTTGCAGGGAGCTGAAATCATGACATTGCATTCCGGCCTGGATGACAGAGCAAGACTCTGAAAAAAAAAAAAAAAAAAAAAAAAAGGCCTATCTCTGCAAAAAAATACAAATAAAACAAATTAGTCAAGCATGGGGTTACATTCCTGTAGTCCTAGATACTTAAGTGCTGAGGTCTGAGGTGTGAGGATTGCATGAGCCCAGGAGTTTGAGGCTGAAGTGAGCTATGATTGTGCCACTGGAATCCAGCCTGAGTGACAGAAAAAGACTCCGTCTCAGAAAAATCAAAAGAAAGAAAAATATGTAGGTTATCATTTTTAGATGTTGGTATCATTGAAACCAAGTAGAAAGGGACATTAAATCAAGATAGGTGGTAGCATTATTCAAATATAAGTCTCCTTATTTTTGGTTTAGTTCTGTCAATTGCTGAAAGATGTTAAAATATGCACCTACGGCTGTGGAATTAACCAATATCTCCCATTTATTCTTTTAATTTGTAATTCCTGTATTTGAAGCTCTGTGATTAGTAACATATGTTTATGATTATTATGTCTTCCTTGCCAATTTAACCTTTTTATCAACATAAAATGATCCCCTATCTCCAAAAATATATTCTACTTTAAAATCTATTTGGTCTCATATTAATAGAGTGACTTCAGCCTTCTTATAACTACTGTTTGCATAGTATAACTTTTTATATTCATGAATTTAAGTCTAGTTTATGTCTAAATATTTAAAGTATCATTCCTACAAACAGCATATATTTACTTCTTCCCTTTTGTGTGTGTGTGTTACTTTCTAATCCTTTCTGACAATCCCACATTCGAATTAAAGTGTTTTGCCAACAACCATGTAATATGGTTGATTGAGTTCAGCTCCACTCTTTTGTTATTTGTTTTCTATCCCGCCTCCCATTTCTGTTCTGGTGCTGTTCTCTTTCTCTTCTCTTATTTGACATTTCCTTTAGAATATAATTTTAATTTTTCTATGAAATTTTAAGACTCAGCTTATTTTATAATATTTTGTTGTTTAAGCTAGGGATTAAAATATGCATTGCATCTTTTCATGTAAAATATACAAAACTTGTAAATGTGTGGGTTCACAGCCCACATTATGCTTTAGTGGATATATGTACTGCTAATAATTAAATTATTAATCAAATCAATTATCTCATTTATGTAGTTTATATAATATGTCACTTTTTGTTTGCTGATGTCAAGATCAGCTCTTTTTTAATTTATGGTTTTCAACAATTTAATAGTGATGTGCTGAGGCACAGCTTTTTTGTATTTTTTTCATCTGCTTATTGTTTGTTAAGAATATTCTATGTGGAAACTTCTGACTTAAATCAAATTTAGAGAATTCTCAGACATTAATTATTTGTTTTCCTTATGGTCTATTTCCTCATTTATTTTCCTTCTAAAGCTCTAATAACATGTATGTTAGACCATTTGATATTTTCTCAAAGGTCCCTGAGGCTCTCTTAATCATTTATAGTCTTTATTCTTCTGTGTTCTTCACATTGGATAATTTCTTTCCATTTATCTCCTAGTTCACTGATTCATCTATTATTTACATTGCACTAAGTCCATCTAGTAATACATTTTGTATATTTATTTTACAAGAATTTCCACTTAGTTTTTAATATTACATTATCTGTATTTCTCTACTGAGATTTCCTACATTTTCATTCATGTAAGCACATTTTGCTTCACTTCACTGAGGGGAGCTATAACAGCCACTTTAAAACTCTTGTCTGCTAATTCCAACAACTGGGTCATTTCAAAGTCAGTTTACACAAATTAGAAATGTAAACTCTTGTTTCTTGGGTAGAAGCCCATCTCAAATCCAGTCTTTTGTAATTAGTTTAGCTGATTTGAGTCTACACCATGTATGAAGAGTTCAGGGGTCAATAATCGAATATGTGATCACCTCTCTGGTTTCTTCCTTCCAGGAACTCCAGTCCCTTTAGTAGCCATAGTTTCCCTGGATTCATTTTTCTGATTTCCTACGTCACAACACCGCAGTTAGTCTACCAACAGCAGCAGACCCTCTGCTTGTGCCATAATCACAAGACTGGGAGTTTTGTTTGTACAAATCCCCTTCTCCAGTGTCTATACTCCCCGCCAGTCTGCCTTCTGCTGATCGTTGTCCAGTGTGGCTGTTTTTACTATTATGTCTAGATTTTATGATTGGTTTATTTGGGCAGAGGAGTATTCTGATAGCAAGTGATTACTCAATTGCCAAAACATGATTCCCATATTTTATCTGAGGAAAGTTATTTTAAATGAATCAGATACATTTGTGTAGTTAACAAGACATATCGCTGGAGCTGATTCCAGCTCCTTAATGTCATGATAATTTTATAACACTGTTCATTTTCATCTAAGAATATACATTTTAAACTAAATGTATGCTTATTGATTTCCTAAAAATTACCAGTAACAGTAACAGCCTGTAATAAATTCTATGGTTACTGATTAAATCAACACACCATTTGTTTAAAAACGTAAGTGTTACAAGAGCAGTCAGAACTTAACGCTTCCAGATTATCAATATGTTCACTGCAACAAACACATATAACTATCAAGAGAAAACATAATGCAGTTGTTGTGCTCAGCAACAATCATTATATTTATTTAATAGATATGGTAATAACAGTGAAGCATATAAATATATCCTAATCAATAAATACTAATTTTAAAAAACAAAGAGAACACTTGCTATATTGTAGATGGACCTTGCAATTATTAACACTGATCCATATTTTCACAGCTAGCTGAATCAGCACAACTTAGTAACCTTTATGTTTGTAAGAGATTAATTTGATGTAGGTATAGCTTAGGTATCCTGAAATTTCCTTTTGAAGATTAAACCCTAGCCTCACAGTGAGAATTCCTCTTGGGGCTAGTACTAATCTATTAAATTATTGCCTATTTTAAGCCTTTTTTCACTTATTTTTATAATGCTTATGTTTTAAGAATTGTGATAGCTGGCTTTAATCAGGGAGCATTAATCGAGGTACCAAATGAGACTACTTTATATTCAGATACAATGAATGTTCCTGAATGAACAAGATGGGGGTAGCCTTTCCTGTACCTCCCCTTCATTATTTTTCTGGAAGAACTTAAAGCTGTTCAGTAAATTTAACTGCAGTCACTGACTGTGATAGAAAGTAATTTGAATTAAATGTATATTCAAAACTATTTAACCCAGAAGGTAGCAGACAAGGGTATTTAAAATAAAGCTTCTGGCAGAACATGTGATGACTTTAATGATCATTGTGCTGGAAAACAGGTGTCAGCCTGCCTCCCTTTCATTTCCTTCCACCCCCTCCTCTTCCCTTCCCATCTGTTTTCCCTTTTCTCCAGCTTTTCTTGTGTATGTTTTGGTCTGTGAAGAGTAATTTGCTATTTTAGGTTTGGGGTAGGGGATGCCCACCAACATTGGGAAGCAAAGATGTGGAAAAACCTACTGTTTCCACTAGTACCTTTTTCTATTTTGTTGAGTAAGTTTCCCTGTGGTTTTATGCACAGATGGAATAAATGTGTCTGCCATTTCCACACACATTAAGGTGGTATGCCCCACAGGTTGTATCCCTTGATGGTTAAAATGATGGTAGCAAATGAATTTTTTAAAAATAATCAACCATTTATTCCTAGAAGAAAACTTCCTGAAGGCTTGTTAACAACCCAACCAATGCTAGATTTGGATTCTTTCAGTAACATTAGAAACTTTTGGTAATTCAATTTCAATTTGGGAATCTCCTGCACAAGTCCAAGTATTTGGATAACTACAGAAAAGACAATAAAAATAAAACAAGAAAAATCATTCATAAAATTTTCAGGATCAATGTGCCAAGAACCTACATCTATTTCTGTTACCTGGTGCAGATCTACATTACTACTAAATAATTGGCCTCTAATCTTCTCCCCAGACAGGCCATCTCCCCAAACAGTGCTATATACTTAGGATCCAGGCACTTTTCTGTACTTCAATAAATTTCCAAAACCATCTTCCGTAAACATCTCATGATGTTACTTGACCAGTCACAAATCTTCAAAGGCTTTGGGCCAGGCATTTTTTAGATATTGGAAGAGAGAACAGAAAGTGACCAAATCAGGCAAAATCCCTTGCCTTTCTAGAGAGCAATAAGAAGAAAAATGCAATGAACAAATAAGAAAGCTGACCTTATAGTATTTTAGAAGATAATAATGGTATTCAGAATCATCCAGTGGAGAGGAGAAGATGTCCTTGTGGGTACTGAGAAATCAATTCTAAATAAAATGACCAGAGAATTCTTACTGAGATACTGCTGTTTATAATTCCCTACGGAAGTCAGGGAAAAGACTGTGTGAATATCTTAGGGAGTAATTTTACAGAAAAAGGGACTCAAGTATAAAGTTATTAACCTAGGAGGCTAATTGTTACATTGTCAGAACAGCAAAGAGACCAAACTTGACTGAAGATGAGTGAATGGTGAGCAAGAGGAGAGAGAGCGAGAGAGGTAAGGTCAGAGAGTTAAGTAGGGCAAGATTTTGGCCATTGATAAGGACTGTGATCTTGACTTTGAATAAGACAAGAAGTGACTGACAGGTTTCAAACATAAGAGGGACATGGCCTAGATTACAGTATAAAATGATTCCTCTGACTGTCCTTTTGTCAGTTGAGTAGAGAAAGATGGGGGCAAATCAGGAAGGTTAGAGTTAATCCATGTGAGAGATAAATGGACACCTGGAATAAAGAGAAAGCAATGCATAGGGGCAGATGTAAGTTTTGCAGGGACCTCTTTAAAAAATACAAAATTATTGCTACCAAGTCAGGTACAGGGGTAAATATTTATTTAGAATAAGTAAAGACTGCAAATGTTAAAAAACTGACAACATGATGTCAACAGGCATCATGAAAGGCCTAGAATTTATAAGCTATTAGTCGTATTATTATTACCTGCCTGATGTATCTCTATGTTGCTTTTTCCCTATACCTCCAGATGCATTTTCCTTGGCCAATCCTTCATATAACAATTTTATTGCAGAGAGACTAGAAAGATAATTATCTTGTTGAAAAAAGTCAAAACTCCTTCTTTTGTTCAAGCATGGTTGAACAAAATTGTTCCTTAATTTTTGACAGTTTAGAAAAAAATAACTGTTTTACAACTTTCTCTGCAGTTCTTTGCCAGGCTGTCCTTGTTCCTGGCGTGAAGCCCTCTGAAGCTGCAGCCCTTTAATCTCCCATCCTTGAACCCTGGGGAAATACACAGCCCCAAATACTGGTCCAGCTTGACCTAATCCTTATCTTCTGGGATTCCTCACTCTCACTCACCATTGCTACCACTCTGCTAGTCCTCAGGGGCTGGATAAGCCTGGGTCACATTCGTCATCACCCAGAGAGAAGAACCAGGTTGCCTTTAGATAATTTGCCCTTGGAGTGACTGGTTGAGTCCAGGTACTGTTCAACGTCAACTAGGGGCAAGTGTTGCTCTGGACTTGATGGTTGTAGAGGTGGTGTTGTCAGCATGCTGCTCCCTACTCCCAGCTTCAGATCTCTCTCCAGAATGCATTAGAGTACAGACTGTGCCTACGGCACATAGATAGATGACTGTCCTGCATTCCTGGAGGGATAGAAAGGACCTATACTAGGGAGGGGTCATGAAGCTTAAAGTTTATTACTTTCAAGTTAAATTCACTTTTGGAGATACAGATGAGGAGAAGTAAATAGTATGTTTCTTTGTAAGTGTTATATCAACATATTTTATAAATGTTGGTGATAAAGCCAAAAGAACATGATGATAGACCGGCTGTGAGTGCAAGAGAAGGAAGGAAAGCAAGAAAAGCACCATGGTTTTAGCCTAAGTTACTAGAAAAAAATAGTTGCTTGTTTTTCTTTTTTTCTTTTCTTTTTTTTTCCAGATGGGAAAGTCTATGGAAGGAGAATGTTTGAGAACAAGAACAGAAATTCAATTTGGACATGTGAAGTTTCTGATGGACATTGGCATACAAACAGAGATGTCAAGAAAGGCAGCTAGGTGTATAAGGAAATCAGAGAAAGGATAGGGAAGAAGATACATGTTTTAGAGTCTTCAACATATAAATGGGTTTGAAATTGTTAGATTGTGTGAGATTACAAAGGAATAGGAGAAATAAATTCAAAAGACTACTCCTTATGAGAGGTGAAGCCCGCTGGACTTCCTGGGTCAAGTGGGGACTTGGAGAACTTTTCTGTCTAGCTAAAGGTTTGTAAACACACCAATCAGCACTCTGTAAAAACGGACCAATCAGCACTCTGTAAAAATGGACCAATCAGCGCTCTGTAAAATGGACAAATCGGCAGGACATTGGTGTGGGGGGCGGGGGGGCTCCAAGTAAGAGAATAAAAGCTGGCCCCCCGAGCCAGCAGTGGCAATCTGCTCGGGTCCCCTTCCTCAATGTGGAAGATTTGTTCTTTCACTCTTCACAATAAATTTTGCTGCTGCTCACTCTTTGGGTCCGCACTACCTTTATGAGCTGTAACACTGACGGAGAAAGTCTGCAGCTTCACACCTGAAGCCAGCGAGACCACGAACCCACCGGGAGGAACAAACAACTCCGGAAGCACCACCTTTAAGAGCTGTAACACTCACTGCGGAGGTCTGCAGCTTCACTCCTGAAGTCAGCGAGACCATGAACCCACTGGAAGGAAGAAACTCCGGACACATCTGAACATCTGAAGGAACAAACTCTGGACACAGCATCTTTAAGAACTGTAATGCTCACTGTGAGGGTCCATGGCTTCATTCTTGAAGTCAGTGAGGCCAAGAACCCACTGGAAGGAACAAAATCCGGACACACTTATGTTGTATTCTCATCTTAAGATACCTAGATGTTTAAAACAAAATAAAAATAATATCAATAAATAAAGGAGAGAAAAATCAGCAGCCAGTGAGGTAAGAAACAAGGAGAGGCTGGGCGCAGTGGCTCATGCTTGTAATCCCAGCACTTTGGGAGGCCGAGGAGGGTGGATCACCAGGTCAGGAGATCGAGACCACGGTGAAACCCTGTCTCTACTAAAAACACAAAAAATTAGCTGGGCGTGGTGGCGGGCGCCTGTAGTCCCAGCTACTCAGAGAGGCTGAGGCAGGAGAATGGTGTGAACCCGGGAGGCGGAGCTTGCAGTGAGCCGAGATCGCGCCACTGCACTCCAGCCTGGGTGACAGAGCGAGACTCTGTCTAAAAAAAAAAAAAAAAAAAAGGAAACAAAGGAGAGACAGAGGAGAGAGAGACAGCGAGAGAGAGAGAAAGGCTGTGCTCTGGAAGCCAAGAAATAAAAAGAAGTACATTAAAAGAATAGATGAACAAACAGATCAAGTAGGAGAAAGACTGAGAACATATCGCTGAAATTTAAAAAACATAAAAATTAAAAAATATGTTTTTTAATAATTGTATTGATGGTCTTGATAAGTAGGTATAAACAAATGTGTTGTTAGAGGACGGGAAGAGAAGAATTAAGCAGTTGAACTTTGGTTCATTTGTCTACCCCTACCTGGGTGATGTTTCTAGGGAAGAATAAACTCAGATAAGTTTAGGTTACTCCTCTTGTAAAACGTTAACAATAACCTACTGGACAACAAACTAATGATATTGGAGGAGAGTTCTTATCCATTAGATTATTTTAGTTGTTATTGGTTTAGTTACTATGGTAAACAAACCTAGAATCTGTAAGCTTATGAGGCCTGGGTTTTTGGAAAATATCACATAAACTATGTAACTACCTGAGTATAGAATGGAGCTGTTTCATTATCTGAATCTTCCTTGCTGTGGGAGGTACTGTTTATCTCATTTAGAGATCACTCTTCTTGACCAGAGCTAGAAAGTACATCTCATGCTGGAATAAAGGACAGGGAGTCACCGTGCTATGCCTGTGCCCCTTATTTGCTTATATCCTTGAAATTATTTATAAAGCTTGACACAGTGAAAGATCTCTGTGAGTCCCTTATTTTTCATTGGATCCTTTTAAGCTGAGAGAGGGTTCAAGAAAAAAAAGAAAGAAAATGGACATATTTTTCTAAGATCTTTCTTGTAAATGCAAGTAGAGGAAGGGAGCACAGCTGTAGGGACAACGTGAGGTCAAAATGGGTTTCATATTTAGATTTTGTTTGGAAATTCTTTCGAGTTGAACAGTTACACGCTGACAAACTGGAAAACCTAGAGGAAATGGATAAATTTCTAGACACGTACAACTTGCCAAGATTGAATGAGAAAGTAATAGAAAACCTGAACACACCAAAAGTGAGTAATAAGATCTAGACAGCAATACAATCTCCAATCAAAGAAAAGCCCAGGACTCAATGGCTTCACTGCTAAATTCTACCAAGCACTTAAAGAAAAACTAGTACCAATCTTAGTCACACTATTCCAAAAAATTGAAAAGCAGAGAATGCTTCTAAGACTCATTCTACCAGAGCAACATTACCCTGATACTAAAACCAGACAAAACACACCCAGACACACAAATAAAATGACAGGCCATTTTCTCTAATAGACATTGACACAAAAATCCTCAACAAAATGCTAGCAAACAGAATTCAACAGCATATGAAAAAGATCATTCACCGGCTGAGCACAGTGGCTCATGCCTATAATCGCAACACTTTGGGAGGCCAAGGCATGTGAATCACTCTAGCCTAGGAGTTTGAGACTAGCCTGGGCAACAAGGCAAACTCTGTCTCTACAAAAAAAATACAGAAAACTAGCCCAGTGTGGTGGTGAATGCCTGTAGTCCCAGCTACCTGGGAGGCTGAGGTGGGAGGATTACCTGAGCCTGGGAGGTCGAGGTTGCAGTGAGCTGTGATCACACCATTGCACTCCAGCCTGAGTGACAGATTGAGACCCTGTATCAAAAAAAAAAAAAAAAAAGATCTTTTATCATGATCAAGTGAAATTCATCCCAGGGATGAAAGGATGTCTCTATATGTGCAAATCATTAAGCATACATCACATTAAGAGAATCAAGGACAAAAATCATATGATTATTTCAGTGGATGCTGAAAAAGCATTCAATAAAATCCAACATCTCTTCATGATAAAAACTGGATATAAAAGGAACATACTTCAACACAAAGAAGGCCACATATGACAAATCTACAGCATATTGAAGAGGAAAAATTGAAAGCTTTTCTTCAACTTTTCTTCAACTTGACCTGGAACAAGACAAGAATGCCTACTTTCACTACTTTTACTAAATATACTACTGGAAGTTTTAGGCAAAACAATTAAGCAAAAGAAATAAGTAAAGGGTATCCAAATTTAAAAAGATAAAGTCAAATGGTCCCTGTTTGCAGACTATATAATCATATATGTAGAACCCCACATACTACACACACACACACGCGCGCACACACACACACACACACACAAAACCTGTTGGAAATAACAAATAAATTTAGTAAAGTTGCAGGATACAAAATCAACATACAAAAGTCAGTAGCATTTCTACACATCAGTGCAAACTATTTGAAAAAAAACTCAAGAAATAATTCCAGTTATACTAGCTACAAAAAACCACCCCAAAAATCTAGAAATAAGTTTAACAAAAGAAGTCAAATATCTCTGCAATAAAAATTATAAAACATTGATGAAATACATTATAGAGGCCACGAATAAATGGAAACATCTCATTTTCATGGATTGGAAGAGTTAATATAGTTAAAATATTTATATTATCTATAAGAATTAAAATCAGGAAAAAAAAACCCTGCTCTCAGAAATGTTTACATGTATTACCCAAAATAATGAACTACAATTATTATAGCAGAATCATTATTTGTAATAATTTCGAACTGGAAACCACCCAAATACACATCAACTGTAGAATGGATAAATCAATTAGGATATAGTCACATAGGAGATTATCATATAGCAAATGGGAATGAACAATCTACAGAAACATGCAACAGTATGAATGGGTTTTAGAAACTTCATGGTAGAGAAAAGAATTAAGGTACAAAAGGTTTGTGAAGTATTAATGTAAAGTAAAATATATTTATATAAGATACTATATATATAGTGTATTTGTATAAAGTACAAAAATATATTTAAAAATCTATTTTGTCAAGTCAGGATACCAGTTACCCTTGAAGGGCTAGTTACTGGAAGTGGGGAAGAAAGGGAACTCTAGAGTACTTGCAATGTTTTATTTCTTGACATAGGTTCATTATTGAGTCCAGCTTTTGAAAATTGTTGAGGTATAGTATGAATTTAGTAAAGTGGGTTTTAGAATGGGTTTTAGAAACTTCATGGTAGGATCCAGGCATTTTTCTGTACTTCAATAATTAAAAAAAAACAATAGGCATACAAGTGGACATACAGTTACTCCACTTTTTTTTTTTATTTTTTTATTTTTTAGATGGTGTATAGCTCTGTCGCCCAGGCTGGAGTGCAGTGGTGTGATCTCGGCTCACTGCAAGCTCTGCCTCCCGGGTTCACACCACTCTCCTGCCTCAGCCTCCCAAGTAGCTGGAACAACAGTCACCCACGACCATGCCTGGCTAATTTTTTTGTATTTTTAGTAGAGACGGGGTTTCACCATGTTAGCCAGGATGGTCTTGGTCTCCTGACCTCGTGATCTGCCCTCCTAGGCCTCCCAAAGTGCTGGGATTACAGGCATGAGCCACCACGCCTGGCCGACTCAACATTTTTATCCCATTTAAATGACCTAATTAAATTGGGCCCTCATAACAGCAAACTTCATAACTAAAGGAGTGCAGCAGAAAAGCAAGATGTCATTTTTTGTTGTTGTTGTTGTTTTTGTTATTTTCTTGAGATGGAGTCTCGCTCTGTCTCCCAGGCTGAAGTGCAGTGGTGCAATCTCAGCTCACTGTAACCTGCACCTCTTGGGTTCAACCTCCTGCCTCAGCCTCCCGAGCAGCTGGGACTACAGGTGCGTGCCACCATGCCCAGCTAATTTTTGTATTTTTAGTGGAGACAGGGTTTCACTATGTTAGCCAGGTTGGTCTCGAACTCCTGACCTTGTGATCCACCCGCCTCAGCCTCCCAAAGTGCTGGGATTACAAATGTGAGCCACTGCACCTGGCTGGATGTAGTTATTTTAAGGCTTTATCTCATCTTCCATCTTTAGTCCTCCAGATAGGAAATTCTCTCAGCTGAGCGTTCTTGCTTCAAAAGAATAGTACTGTTAATGATGCAGTAGTAGTCATACTGTTTAGATTATGCCTTGGCTGAAGTAGGTCCCTATCAAAGGAAATTATTCTATTAATAGCCATGCTATATGTATAATTCTTAATTCATAATTGGTAAAGTTGGGAGTATGATATAGCAGCTCCTCCCTTTGTAAAAAGCCATACTTTTTCCCTCCAACCACTTAAAATAAAAAGTAGGCCCTTCTCTTTGCTATATAGCTATCAAATTATAACATTTTACATTAAGTAAAAATAACCTGAATTATTTTTTGACTTACTTATTTAAAATGTTGACTAATTACCAAGACTGTTTTTAAGAGCCTGTAAAAGTTTAAGCTGGCTTAGAGACTCAATGAACCAGCATGTAAAATCTCAGCATTCTTAAAGTTAGAACAATGAGAAACAGCCTAGTGTTGATACTTTTTCTGTTGAAAATTATACTCACTATTCACAAATTAGTTTAATGATTGTGTTCAGTGTTCTCATTTTTAAAGGTGAAATAAACATAACCCTGAATTTTGAGAAGGATTATGTGGCCATGGGTAGATGTATGTGGAAAGAAAGGTGAGATCACGTAAAGTGGTGGTAAAAATGGTTAGCCCAGTAATTTTACAGTCAAGCGAAGACATGGAAATGTCAGGTTAAGTAACACAAAGATACATGGATACTAAACGATACAAGAATGGGGTAGAATATAAAGGTAAGGAATTAAATGGAGAAATCTATGGTGTTATATTGGATAAGGAAGGGAAGACTATGGAAATATGTGAAGTATTGTTTTTGTTTGCTTTTAGCAAGATGAGCTGGATGGAGCAGATGGTCAGATTGGCCCTGTATCTATCAATTATATTATTTGCATGATGGTAAGGTAGGGAGAAGTTGCAGGTGCTCACTGAGAAAATTTTGATGAATGCTTTATAATGGCTTACTTATGAATGAATATAATTGTCTTTTTTTTTTTTTTTTGCCCAGCAGGTAGTTGGAGGAAAGCATTAACAATATTTAGAAGCAGAAAGCTGTTGATATGGTTTGGCTTTGTGTCCCACTTGAATCTCATGTTGAATTATAATCCCATAATCCCCACATGTCATGGTAGGAACCTGATGGGAGGTAATCGAATCATGGGGGCAGTTTTCCCCCATGCTGTTATAGTGATAGTGAGTGAGTTCTCACAAAATCTGATAGTTTTATAAGTTCCTGGCATTTACCCTGCTGGCACTCATTCTCTCTCCGGCTGGCTTGTGAAGAGGTGCCTCCCACCATGATTGTAAGTTTCCTGAGGCCTCCCCAGCCATGAAGAACTGTAAGTCAATTAAACCTTTTTTCTTTATAAATTACCCAGTCTCAAGTATTTCTTCGTAGCAGCATGAGAACAGGCTAATACAGTTGTTATAAGATATTCCTGACACTCATTCAATGAAACATTGACTCTTCTGTAGATCGCCATGTAATATGTATAATTCTCAATTATTATCCTAATCCTCAGGAGGAGACAGACATTTAGCAAATTTCGGAACAAGGGATTTGACAGTAGGGAAAAAAGTTAGAGCTGGAATCCACTGCCAGTTACAACAAAGAGAGGGCCTTTTAGTCACAGAAATGAAAATAGAGTTTAAGTATAGGGATTAGGGTGTGTCCTCCAGGCTAGGACAGCAAAAATGGTAGAGTTCTTCTAAATGAGTATAAGCTGCTCTGGCCTCAGGTCCTGGGATAATAAGAATTAAATGTTGTTAAAGTCCTGATGTTGAGAGGACAATTTCTAGCAGTAAGAGAAAGGGATGGAGAAGTTGAGAACCAGGCTGGCCCTATGGTTTCAAGTAGAAAGTCCCATGGCACTTTGTGATGGTTAATTTTATGTGTATTTCTGGATGAGATTAATATTTAAATTAGTGAACTGTGAGTAAGCAGACTGCCCTTGATAATGTGAGTGGGCTTTATCCAATCACTTAAAAGCCTAAATAGAGCAAAAGGACTAGCCTCCCCAGGAACAAAGGAATTCCCCAGCAGACTGCCTTTGGACCTCATCTGCTCAATCAGCTCTCTTGGGTCTCAAGCCTACCAGCCCATAATGCATATTTGCATTTGCCAGTTTCCATAATTGTAAAACCCAATTCCTTATAATATCTATCATCTATCTATGTATCTATGTATTTATGTATCTATGTATCTATTTATCTATCTATATACACACATAATTAATATTATATATTACTTGGGGGTCTGCACAGCTGCTCAGGACTATATATTTTTTAACATGTACTCAAAAATAGAATTGGGTTTGATTTATTGAATAAATAAAAAGTATGAAGTAAGCATGTTTCAGAGGTATTCATTTTTATATTACAAAATAAAAATGAATCAATCTGAAAAATACATCATTTCAGCTAATGTGAAAGATGCTAAGTCTAGAAAAGAAATCTTAATTTACCATGCCTAGCCCAACTTCCTAAGCTCTAGTTTTGACTACTTCAGTTTACATCATATGTGTTTCCTTTCATAGTTGCTGAGGAAGTAGGAAGTACAGTAGCCACCGAGAGATAGCCACCATTCTCATCGATAATGAGCATAGTTGTAGTCTACCAATATCTTAGTACATTAAATCACTTAACTATCACAGGAAGACTATGGGGGGGGGGGGGATTAGATTTAAGAAAAGCCGAGAAATTCCTGAAAAAACCTGCATGTCAGAACTCACATAAAAGCAAATGAAGCATTAACATTGTAGACAGACTAATACCTGCTTTAAAACTAAGATTTAAAAATAATGTAGTTTACCAATATCTTTCCCAGTGTTAATACCATGGACACAAATTTTAAAAAGTGCCAAAATACCTCAAACCACCAAAAACAACCCCTTAAAAAATGTGTTAACTTTGAAACTTTGTTTAAATACTTCCTCTTTAATGCTCTGTTCCTAGTTCCACAGAGAAAAAATTTTTAGGAATTAATATTTCCCTCAGGGGAAATGTGCACCTGATTTTTTTTTCCTAGAAAGTCTGTGATATGCAATGTCTTGCAGACCTCTTAAGGATATCAAGTTTTCACACATTGAAAGGGCAAAGGGAATAGGGACCTCTACCACAGTAGTATAATGGAGGTTGTTATCTGAAGTACAGGGGTCAGTGAAACCAATATTTTACTTTTAGCCTCTTCCCCTCAAGACATCAGAGGGTTTGTGTTGAACTAAGATGCTATGCCTCTGCCGACGGGGCCTTAACACAAAGCTCAATCTTTCACCGGTGGTGGCAATGGCAGAAGCGGAAGTGTTCTGTCAGCAATTATTGTTTCCCAGTTGCCTTGAGAGATTTTATATTATTCTTTAATTTCTAAAAAAAAATTTTAAATAGTTAATATGTATTAGTTTGATAGGGCTGCTGTAACAAAGTACCACAAACTAACTGGCTGGTATAAACAATGGAAATTTACTGTCTTACAGTTCTGGAGCCTGGAAGTTTGAAATTAAGGTGTTAGCAAGGTTGATTCCTTCTGAGATTCGTGAGGAAGGATCTGTTCCAGGCTTGTAGATGGCCCTTTTCGTGTTCACATGGCACTCTACCTAAATGTGTATCTGTCTCATTTCCCCTTTAAGTAAGAATGCATTCTAATGATCTCACTGTAACTTGACTCAGTCTAACTTGATTGCCTCTGTAAAGATCCTATCTACAAAAAAGATCACAAGCTAAAATACTGGGTCTTGGGACGACAACATCTCAACTTGGTAGGGGACACAATTTGACCATAACAGTGAGTCTGTCAAAGAGAATGCATGGACTGACTTCCAGTTCACCATGAGTGTCCAGACAATATTTTTATGCTAAGCTATCTTAACATCTATAACTTTAAACTCTGATCATTTGTTAGGTGTTTCCATGTGACAGGCATTGTTAGTCATTTTTCCATAAATGTACATATAAAGATAAACATATATGCATGCATATATTTATGTATTTATAAATATATTTTTTAATGCAAATCTTTATAGGTCAAAATTGTTATGTTTAACAAATAAGGGAATTAGTCTATGAGAGATGAAGTAAATTTCAAAAAGTTATAGGACAAAGAAGTAATCGAGTCAAGGTTTAAACTGAGCTTTGTCTTACACCGAAGCTGATATTCTACAGCCTCTACAGGGCTATTTTATGTACTTTCACCTTATTCTTTCTTTTTTCTTTTAACTTTGTTGTAAAGATAGAATCTCATTTTGTCACCCAGGGTGGAGTGCTGTGGTGCGACCTGCGCTTACTGCAACCACAACCTCCCAGGTTCAAGTGATTCTCCTGCCTCAGCCTCCCAAGTAGATGGGATTACAGGCATGCACCAACTTGCCCGACTAATTTTTGTATTTTTAGTAGAGACAGGGTTCCACCGTGTTGGGCAGGCTAGTCTTGAGCTCCTGACCTCAGGCGATCTGCCCACCTCAGCCTCCCAAAGTCCTGGGATTTCAGAGGTGAGCCACCATGCCTAGAACTTTCACTTTATTCTTGTGTGTGTGTGTGTGTGTGTGTACTTTCTGTGAGTCAGATGCTATTTATACATGATATGATCTAGAAATTTTAAAGCTGGTATTAGTCTCTCTTCAATGTGAATGCTTCATTTGCTTTTATGTGAGTTCTGACATAGAGGTTCTTTCAGGAATTCCTCAGCTTTTCTTAAATCTAATCCTACCCCATAGTCTTCCTGTGACAGTTAAGTGATTTAATGTGTTAACACTCTGTGTTTTGAATTGGTCATCAATTGAAACATCTAAGTGTTTTAACACAGTAACAGTTTATTTCTCATTCACATTACATTAGGTTGGTGCAAAAGTAATCGCGGTTTCTGCCTTTACTTTTAATCTGAAAAACCGCGATTACTTTTGCACCAACCTAATAGCTCCATGCAGGTTGAAGAATGGAGTGGATCTCAGTGATTTCAGTCATTCATTTACATAGTCATTCAGAAACCCCAGTTCCTTCCATGTAGTGGTTCTGCCATCCCTCAAGTTTTTAAGGCTGACATGTTTTCAGCATCTTGTTGATAAAAAAGAGAAGAGTGAGAATATAGAGAGAATTGCACTGGATGTTTTTAGGGGCAGAGTTTGGAGTTGCATATATCATTTCCATCAATATTCCACTTGCTATAATTTAGTTCCATGGCAAGGTTAGGTGAAAAATTTAAAAGCAAAAGGGAATGAGAGAATAGGAAACAACTAGTCAATTTTCTACAAATGCTTAGAGAAGAAAAGCTTAAGTGAGAGCTCAATACTGGAATTAAGATCCATTGTTTATTAAGATTGATAAGCCTGTAAAGTCTTCATGACACAGCTAAACAAAGAAAATGAATTCCACTATCCAGGATGTGTTAAAAAAAAGAATTGTCTGATGATCTAATTTATATTATTGAGTATATAAGGAAAAAAATACATGGTCTTTGCCCTTAAAGAATATATATTTTCAAAATTTGAAATTTCAACAGTAAAAATATATATCCGATTTATATTCATTAAGGTATTTTTATACAAATATTATCTAGGACTAGTTGGGTGTTAACATCTTAAAAAAAAGAAAGTTAGTTCCTTTTTACTAATTTGCACATTAGATAGTTCCTTTTTCTTTATAATACAATTTCATAAACTTCATCAATAAGAATATATTTAAACTCAGAACAAAAACAGGCAGAACTGACTTAACTCAGGTTGGATTCCAGCAGGAAATAGTTGAGAAATTGCAACACGGATCAGTAGAAAGAGATGAGAAAATTGGATAAAAAGTGATCGGAACAAATGCACATAATCATGTAAATAAAGCAAGATTGTAATGGAATGGTTTTTAGAAGAAATGGTAATTCAGCATATGATTTATACTGGGGAAGAAAAAGGAAATTTGCCTAAGAGAAAGATGTGTACCTAGCAGAAACTAGAGAATAGTAATACACTAAAGATTTAGTTGTAGACATGAGGAATAGTATAGGTAGGCGGTATTAAGAAGGTTATTTTGTGCAGAAAACTAGAAAAAGTCTAGTCTACGGATTTCTATGCACCACGACAAGGAGTTCCCAACTAATCTGAAATTCTGATGACTGTGAAGTTTAGTGTTTACTCTGGATAAAGGGCTGAATGTTGGCTTAGAGAAGACTAGGTGCTTGAGGCTATCAAAAAGTCTTAGATATGGGAGCACAGTGCAAACAGAGATAAACTACCCATGATCATGTCTCCAAAGCTATGATATCTGTAGAAAAAAAAATGAAACCTGTACAAAAAACACACTGAAGTGTCATTTTTAAGTAGAACCGTCTCTTGACTCTTTCTTCATTTATCTTCACATTGAATTTGTATTGTCAGATTCTAAGGGTTTTTCTTTCCTAGATTTTTTAATTGGGAAGGGTTTCCTAGAATATACCTATAGGATAAAGATGGATAAAAGGGGACAGAGGCTAGGAAGAGGATGGCTTCCAAAATAGCCTCAAAATAACATGTATCTCTAAAGACCTGTGGATGGTACTCATAACAAATATAGGTATGTCCTTATTTTTAACAAAAAAAGTGAAGCTTAGAGAAATAACAATACTGCCTAAAAGTCTCAAATCTTGCCATTGGCAATTGTAAATATGAACACTGGTTTATAACCCAAAGTTCACTTTGTAATCATATTGCTGACATTAAAAGTCAAATTAATATCCTCATTACAGTGCAGATAGCATTGCCCAGCAGTAAAAATAAGCTTTGCCAAGTCAAAAGATGTCCAGTCAGGAAAACCACGCATTCTCCTGCACATGTGTGAGCACACACACACACACACATATGCATGTTCAAGTGTGCAAATACACCACTTTTATTTATAACTTAAAGCAGGTAGCATTAGACAAGGTAGGACTATGACTGAAAATATTTAGTATGTAAATGTAGTCAAATGAGATTTTAAATCTTCCTTTTGATCTGTATAAGCCCAGTAATTCACTGACAAACTTAATTTGTTTAGAGAAAATTAACAATTTAAGTTGCACTAGGTTGATACTAATATTGTACAGACATTTGTGTTGAGAATCAACATACTGAAATGACCAGTTTTATTCTTTTAGTCATGGATTCAAAAAATATTCATTGAGTTCCTCTTAATTTTCAAGAATTATAGTAGATTTCAGGTTGTAGTAAAATATAAATAATATATATATATTTACACATACACACATACATACCTACCCCCACACACATATATTTATATGTTTATATATATATAATCTATACCTATATATACCAAATTTGAACATGTATTTTCATTAAAGTTGTAAATGTTATCACAGCTCCACTTCCAATGAATGGTTATTATTACTCTTTATGAGCTAACTTTGTTTACTTCTAACTGTTCTCTGCTACTTTTATTTAAGCATATCTATGAATTACCAAAACAATTGAAATAACATTGAGGAAAAGGTGGCATATATCATGAATCCAGCGTCTTCTCTGTGTTAATTTATTTGTTCCTGTTTTCCCATGGTAAATCCTAAGGCTTCCTTATCTCCTCATCTGTCAAGCTTCACTTTATTACAAGGGACATTCCTATAACAATTAATACAGTGAATTTGTGTCTCCTTCAAAATAAAAGGCGGTCATTTTATTCTGATTTAAGAACATTTAATTAACTCTACTGTCTTGTTCATTTGCATATTTTACCCACAATGCACTATAACACATTTTCCTTTAAAGTTATCACGACCTACAGATGTGTCATTTTTATCCTTGTGGCTACCATTGAGCAAAGTGATGGACAGATTGAGAAAGTACTGCAATTACTGTTTCAGTCATATCCAACTGAATATATAAATGTTAGGAGAGAATGGAGGGCAGGAGATTTCAACTTGCCTGATCTGATTCTCTTTTTTTTCATTCTCCAAATCTGTCAGTGACTGTAATAGCATTGATACAATCTCTGAGCTGCTTGTCTACCATGACTTACACATTTTAAATTTAAACTAACTTCCCTTTTGTATGTATCTCATATTTCCTAAAGCAGTGAACTAGTAAGCATAAAAGTGCACACCATAAAATGAGTAGGTAATTCCTCCCTCATAAACATCTTGAAAGACATAGCAAATAAATAAACAAAACCAAAACCAACCCAATGAAAAGAAACAAACAAAAATCTACTGCTATGACGTTATTATAGACATAATGGGAATTTATAAACACGGTGTACTTTACATCACATTATGCTCAGAATAAAAAAATCACTTTAAGTAGGTTTTGATTAATGAGACACTCAAGAGGTTAATTGAACAAAAATTTGACCTGGCTTTTCTTCTAAAGGCTAATTATAAAGTTTGTATAACTCAATTTACAACCTTAGAAAATATCCATGTTTCAGAGCTCTTATTCTTTCATTACTTTTTACTCCTGATGATGATGATGATGATGGAGATGATGATGATTAATTTTTAGGATGAGGGGAATTTAGCTCAGGGTCAATATCCTAGACTTGAATTATGATGGGAAACATATAAAAAGACTCAATCATTATAAGCACAATTCTAACAGCACTACATTTTATTATTAACAACTGACTATGCAATTTGTTCGCATGTGAGAGGATATTTGACACTTTTACAAATGAAATACCTAATTTTTTTCCCAAATACATCAAAGAATTCCACCTAATTCTGACATTCTCCACTTAAACCTATTTGAGTTACAGAAGGGTGGACTCTTTAATATCTTCAATATATAAAATTTACTTACAATATTTTTTTCTGATAATGAAAAAATGGTTTATGTTCTCTTCAAAGTGAGTTGAAATTGATTTAATGTTAGTAGGCACGATGCTATTATGGCACATTTGCATAATTCCTTTATGATTATTTTATAGTGGAAGTAGAGCTCCAATGAAGGAGCTCTTTAATGAAGTCACTATCGTCTTTTTAGAGGTCAGGCAGCTCCACTCAAGATAATATTTATCCATGTCCTCAATTAACAATGCACTGCAGATGAGACCTGTTTCTTAATACTGAAATGAATCTAGAACTGGAGGGAGAAAGTGCATGCCAAAATAGAATGGGTTTCTTTCCAGCATTTTTGGCCAGGACTCAATCAATGATCTGCTCCCGGAAAGCAAGAAGAATGATAAAAATGACACTTGGAGAATAGGAACCCTTCTCAAATAACAAGATGAGGGTTTTGCTGAAATCCTGGCATTTCTCAGATGATTTGAAAGGAACCCAGTAAAAGATAATTGGGCTGGTGTCTAAATAGAAGTAAGAGAAAGCAAGCATGGTGGGAGTGATAGAAATTAAACCCAGAGAACTCTTCTGGAAAGGTGAACTTCATAGGAACACTCCCTTTCTAGCCTCTTGTTAGATAATACCTTATCTAATTTTGTGTTTTGTTTGAACAGGAACACATTTTCTCTTAAAAACACAAAGGAAATATATACATTTTATTTATTTTAACATTAAAAGCTTTTTCTCTTAGGTACTTTAGTGTTCCCAATATTTTTAGCCCAATATTCTAGGTTAAACTAGAGAAATACACTTGAGTTTTACCATTATTCTTCCTTCCTTTAATATCATGGAAGGAGAAAAGACTTCAGTAAAAGTTTAGGAAGATGTGTATCAGCAAATTAACACAATAAACATGGGTTTTTCTTGTGCATGTTTTACCACATAATAATATATGTTATGCAATATGCATGTGCTCCGTGGCTTAAAAGCTCTCTATTCCTATAAGCCTATCAGATTTTCAAGTACTCAGCTAGACAGAATTTCAACCTACACCCCTGGGATCTTTCTCCCATTACCACCTAACAGTGGGATTAATTAGTAGCTGGAAGAGTCATGCTGGGGTTTCAGTAATTGCTCAACTACGCCCTGAGTCTGCAGTCATTTCAGGAAGGGAAAAGGGTACTCTGCTGACAACGCTACCAGCGGATTTTGTTTCTACATTTCAATATTAACCTTAAGACAAATGAGAAATAACTTTTATAAGGAACTGTGCAATTAAAAGAGCTAAACTGCAATGTCACTTCTTTCCTAGAACCCTGCTATTGCCAAGCATAGTTTACATTGAGGCCTGCCTGTCTCTTTCACAGTGACACCAGAATTTGACACATTCAGGGGCGGCGAGGCTATAATCTGAGCCAAGATACTAATTATAAAGAACATGAAAGGATGCTAAATTTGGCTAGAGAACAAAAGCAAATGACTGTGCTTTTAAAAATCAGTTCTAACATTTGATCTTCTTAATCATTTATGGTGGTTGTAATAATGCTGGAAAATAACTCTGCATAAAGGATTAGTAAACATTTCTAAGAAGAAATTGGCCCAAAGATAATAAGATTACATTTGGTTGAAAAACCCAGTTCCATCCTCATCTATTCAATCTTTTTGTGAATTCTGCAGTAGAAGCCATCTCTGGTTTGTCAAATCTTTGCTTGATTTAGTTACACATAACAATTATCTTTTAGAATATGAATATAATTGTTTTATAATTGTATTTTTGCTTGATGGGGTCAGGGTTCTTTTGCTTCTAGTAAAACCCACATGGTTAAATGCAGTGTAGAGAGATTATCACATGCCATATACTTGTTCTTAACCACGTGTTTCCCTCTGAATGGCTACTTTCTCCTTAATTATGTCTTCATGGGGAAGGTGTACATTATTGACTTTATCCCTTCAGCCCTCACAACTTCACAAACCAAATCCCATATGAACTAATTTGCACCCTTTTCCTAACTAAGGACAAACTGGTTTAGTTTCAGCATTCCATTTTTGTTCATTGAAATATTAACCAACCGAAATTCACATTCAAGTCTGAGAAACCTTTCTCAGCAGTGGAAGACAGTCGTGTATTAGTTGTCTCATTTGTCAAACACAATCCAAACACTGTCAAATTGTCTCAATGCCTACAACATTTATAGTACAACTACAAGAATCAGAGAAAATACTTGGAGTACAAATTTTCCCTAAAAGCTTAGGTAAAGTTTAACTCTTATAACAAACATGAAACCTTGATCCTCCAGGGTGTAGAGGTAGAGATTTTGCAAAGAAAATACCTACCCAGGAGGGACATGGATTTTGAACCTTGACAGACGAATCCAGGGCATAACATACACTAAAAGGCCCCAGGGAAAGAAACTCCCCCTTTTTTTCATTCTTTAAACTTTCTTCCTGGGTAAATTCAGGCAGTTTCTCAATTTATGAACGTTTCCTTCCAGCAAGGTTTGATCGTTGTAAATGCATTGCTGGAATGGCAGACTCTTTTTGGCAGAAAATCCAGAGTCAACAGATATGTGCCCAGGAAACCAAGTTCCCAATCTGGGAAGGTCAAATTCAGGTGAATTGCAAGAAAGTCACTTTTCAGTCATGCTGATTTCTTCTAAATTAAGCAGTGCTGGAAAACACAGACACTAGTGACACTGCTATTAAGATAAGTTTGACGCATTTAGCAGCAGTAGTAAACCTGGGAAGCTGACTCAAATGAGCGAATGCCAATAATGCCTGTAAACAAGTGTTCACACCTGTTAACAGCTGTGTGGGTTTGCTGCACCAGGTGTGCTATGTAAACTTAACTAATGCCACATTTATCACTTATTAAGAGTTATCAAAATGCATCATGCAGACTATCCTGCTGGCAAATGTCACATACAAAGCTGGATGCCATTTATCAGTAGCCACAATTAAGTAGATTCACAAGCATAATGTATATGAGAGATCATATCAAATGAGCTCTATAAAAATTCTGTACTATGAAAAATAGAAAAGGAAGACGCCTCCAAAACCACATCCCTGGATGAGTTCCACAAACCATTCAGTTCTAATATTTTCAAGAAGCCAATGGAAAACCAGCATGTTAATTTTTTTGGTGGGGGAAGCACAATAGAAAATTATGATGAAGAGGTGCAGACTGCTGATTAAACTGCTGCAAAGCCAATCAAACACAAAATTTGAGAATTTGCATATTATATTATATATTCTATTGTAATAATGGGAGATAACTGTGTGCAGATCTTCCAGGTGCTAGTTATGCAATTGACTTGATTGTAAATTTCTCCTACTTCTGTATAACATTCTTAATAAACTGAATAATCCTTTCATGGGTATTGAGCCCCTTGAATACTGAATCATAGAACTAATACCTTGGAAAGTACCTTAGGGGTCAGTGGTCTAACATGTTCTTCCTCAGCTTTCCTAGAGAACCGCTTTAAAGTCACTGATGAGCTTCAACTTAAATATGTCATAGTGGTGAGGACCTCGGTCCTTCACAAGAAATATATTTCTTTTCTGAAGATTGCATTTCTCCGTTATGTTACATTATTCTTCCCCACAATTTTATACACTAATCCAAATTCGGTGCATTTGAGCCTATTGCTTCCCACAACAATGTAGTTCCCAGAAGCACAGAGACTGTTTGTCTTGCCCATGTTGTTACCCACATCATTTGTATACTGGTGTACTATTACACAATCATTTACAGTTCCAGGTAGTGGACAAAATAAATACGTATGTTTATTAAGTTAGTAACACAACAGAAATTAAACATCTTTCCTATTATATCCTGATAATCATGAAAATGTTTAAAAGCAGTTATAAACCCTTTAATTCATTTGACATTCTTCAGTTTTTACTTATATATTTCACCATCCTGATTGCATATCCATGGGTTTAAGTGTGTGTATGTGTGTCTGCATAAGTGTGTGTATGTTTTCACTGGCAAGAGAGAGAAGAGATGCCCATGCCTTATTACCTTATGCCAGTATTCTTTAGCCACTGACAATTTTTTTTTTTTTGAGACGGAGTCTCCCTCTGTCACCAGACTGGAGTGCAGTGGCATGACCTTGGCTCACTGCAACCTCCACCTCCTGGGTTCTAGCGATTCGCCTGCCTCAGCCTCTCGAGCAGCTGGGACTACAGGCACACGCCACCATGCCCAGCTAATTTTTGTATTTTCAGCAGAGACGGGGTTTCACCATGTTGGCCAAGATGGTCTCGATCTCTTGACCTTGGGATCCGCCCGCCTTGGCCTCCCAAAGTGCTGGGATTACAGGCGTGACCCACTGCACCTGGCCGACAATTTTTAAATTATGTAATTATTTTACCTGGCCAGGTTCTCCTTGTCCTGGTATATCAAAATCATGGTCATGGTATAGCAGCCTGTTTACATTATTATCATAAATTCTTCAGCAGTGTTGTCCCCCCTAGTGTTCCAGGTATCAGCCATGCTTTTCCTCCTCTCCTTCTGGTCTTTCCCCTCCCTTAGCACTGCAGCTGAGTGGAGCACAGAATGCTGAGACCATGCAGAAGAAGGAATCTATTTTTCTGAGGTACAGTTATAGGAAGGGAGGGCCTGTGTTTTATGAGTCCATTAGAGAAACACAATCCTTACAGCTACATTGGTCTGTTCTCTCCTGACTTGATGTCTGGAGCACAGAGGGGATGAAAGGGAGGAAGAGTTCCCACTGCCAGAGTAAGTTAACATGAATACTACAGATGAAATTCATAATGAGGACAATATCTATACTATTCATTCCCATATCTTCCTGTCTCTTTCAAAGTGATAAATTCAAATAAAAATGATGTTGAAAACAATATCTATTCCTTCATTTATATCAGTGTCTTATGAGTTCTTTGAAATATATCTGTATAATCTGTATTGATGATATAGATGTCTGTACCCTTCCCTACATTTTGCACTATAGCAAAATATGCACTTTACCTTGTTCTTTTTTAACTTTCTTTAAAATTGAAGACTTCAGAAAGTAAGAAAATTCAAATTTTTGTCCCTCCCTTCTATCTTATATTGTTGTGCTTGTCTAAATCCAGATTTGTTAGCAACTAGAGCTGACATTTTCTGGCAATCATTAACAAAGATTTTGAAAACTTCCCAGGGTGAATTCTTTCTAAGAAAAATAGTCCATGCAACAATTATTTATTTTGTATCTACTATGTGAAACCATTTTCAATATCGTTCCCTATGGAGATTTTAGTTGAGATGAGAGGAATCCGAAAACAAATAAATGTTATGAGTGAAAAAATATATATATATATATATAAATGGATAAAAATAGTGGAAAAATAAAGCAGGCTACAGTGTTTTGGCCAAGGGCATGAGAGTGACAATTTGTTGGTCAAACACTGCAAAAGTAAAACCTTTGAGTAAAGAGATGAGGAGAAAGAAGTAAGAATTATGAAGGTAATTGGTACAAGCACACAAAACAAACTATTGTAATGTAACTCAGACTTCACTGCACATATACATAAATCAAGTAGCACAGGAGGTCTACAGATAATTCCATCAGGAGAACGGAATTTGTCAGTATAGTTTAATAAAAGATCAAAAGGAAGAAAAAAGGAAAATGATTTTAGTTACTTTTTAAATGGTTCCATTTTTATATAAAATAGAAAAATACTTCCTTCAGCCCTTAATCTTAACATAATGTTCAACATTTGTGATTTTTATTCGTGCTGCCATTATTTGAACCTATTTTATCATACTTTCCCATTTTCATGTGCTGTCTCACTTTTGGAATCCATTAGGTGCTAAATGTGTGAGTGCCAAGAATATCACTTGAGATCCTGCTTTGCTGAGGATTCTAGAGCCAATTTTGCATGCAGAGATGGATGGGAAAGGTTTCAGGAAAGCTATTGAATTTTCATACGGGAGCTCAAATGAAACCTTGAAGCCATGTAAATTTACTTCATTGAGACACACGTATCGTATAAATTTGCATTATATTTTATAATACATACTTCTCATCTCTATAGTAAGTTGGGAGGGCAACTAGACTTTATCAAAACTCTAATCATCTAAATTAAAAGTCTTAAATAATTTCAGGGTGTGTTATGCATGCAGCATATGTGCGTGAGCTCTGTCTCTCTCACACACATCCTTCTCAAGCTGATTTCTGGAAAACAGCTAAACCAAATGTGTCGGAAAGGAAAAAGCCTATTAGAGATAGAATTGAATCTTTCACACGTTATCTTCTCTTCTCCTTCTCTTGCGTAGGTAACATAATTCAATTCTGCCTTGGCCACTCACCTTTGACAGAAAACTTTAAGGCGGTGATTCTGTGGAGAAATTAACTTTGATAAAATAATTCCATCCTGTGGATATCTTGGCTTCAGGTATTTATCATCATTTAGAAAAGTGGCTGAAATGTTACCTTTAGGATGAGGACTTGCAGAGGCTGAATAAATGCTGAATGTCTTTAGTTGGCTTTGCTTATGGGTTGAGCATAAAATGGATCACAGGAAATAAATTAGTTTCTTTCTGCACAGAGCTATTCAACATGTATCCATTATCATAGGAACAATTCAATTAGCAGTTCTTGGGGACCAGAATATAGCCCTATAATCTCCATCTTAATAGCATCTATATATCATTGCAATCTAATCTCCAGGTTGAACTGAGTGGAAATGGTGGTTACCCATAAATTTTAAAAAAAAGTTTAAATAGTACTAGTCTAGTTCCATTCTCATTATACTCTCTTGGTATACATTTTAAATGTTTTCCTTTAATGCCACTCTGAGTTCTGCAAATTTAATACTGCTATTTTGATTTGACTTAGTCTTTTTAATTTTTAGATAATTCAGTAGCATGAAAGAGAATCGTTTGCTAGTTGGAGGCTGTTTACATTATCATCATAAATTCTTCAGCAGTATTTGTCCTCCCTAGTGTTCAGAATATCAGCCACGCTTTTCCCCCTCTCCTTCTGGTCTTTCCCCTTCCTTAGTGCTGCAGTTGAGTGAAGACTATGAAGAAGGAGTCTATTAGAGTTATAGGTAGAGTTACAGGAAGGGAGGGGCTGTGTTTTATAAGTCCATTAGAAAAACACGGTCCTTACAACTACATTGGTCTGTTCTCTCCTGACTTGATGTTTAGAGCACAGAGGGAATGAAAGGGAGGAAGGGAGGAAGAGTTCCCACTGCCAGGGTAAGTTAACATGAAATGACCTTTCCCATTATCTCCTTCCTTACCATTGCAACATTGGGCACACTGCTCCTCCTAGTCTGATTTAATTCATTCACCAAAAATACAAAGTCTGGTGTATGTCTGAGCTGGAAAAAGAAACTGCCAATAGAATGGTGCTCATATGTGAAATAATTGCCAGCCATGTGAGATCCATCCTGGCTTGGCACTCACAAAGCTGGAGGGAACAACTCAGTTTAATGGAGGAGCTGAAGAACAAGAAGTTACACTATGTATATGAGGGCATTCCTTATGGCCATTGTGTGATCTTACTTCCCCTGACATCACCCTTACTGTAGCTCTCACCATTTTAGATTTGAATAAATGACTTGTTCCCAGCCACTGACCTACTCCCACGTATTCCTCCAAGACATCACACTCTGCCAGATTAATCTTTCTGCAAGAGAGCTTTGCAGATGTCTTCCCTCTACTTTATGCTTGCAATGGACCCCTCTGTTGCTCCCTGGATGATAAAGTTCACACTCCTTAATCACAGTATTGTAGACATCGTGATCTTTTCTTTCCTTACTATGCTAAGTAAGGCCTCCGTTCAAATCTTGCCTGCTTGGCCAATTTTTCCCCCCAGAAATCTTATTCTTATACTGTGTGGAAAATCTGGATGCCTTTTTTTGATTTTATACCTCCTTTGAAACTCAGCTTATGCCATTCCTGACCCTTCAAAGAATGTCTCGTTGGAAAAGTGACCTTTTCCATCTTATTTTTCACCACTTTTTCTTATACAGTCTGATATGACGACCACACAGCTTCTTCAAGACTTTACTATGCTATCTATGCTTACCTGTGTTTTAGGTGATTTTGTGACAACTACCTGGCATGTTGCAGATAACAACATGGCCTTCCCTTTTCCAATTATTCTCTTTGTCCCTTGTCAGTCTATTGAACTCCTACATATTGGCTCAACCTACTTATTTACTTTTTTTAAATCAGATTTTCCCAGCAAAAGCCCCGGGAAGAATTTGATCCTCTCTCATCTGCACTCCCATTCATTTTTATCTATACACTTTTTTATCACATGCATATTTTTTGAGTTAGTGTTTACGTGCTTGTCTCTGCTACTTCTTAACCCAACCTGTAATTCTTTGAGGGTAATACAAGAAGAGATCTATTTATTTACATGCCCTCAAACCTTAGTAAAGTAATTTTGAAACATAGTTGGTCCTCTGTAATGGTTTATCATTAATAATCATTTACTATGGCTTCCTTTGTTATATAACTGAAGTAAAAGAAAATTTCTCTCTTCAAGTAGTCATGATTTTTTAATTGATTTCACCAAAGGCAGTAGTCTTAATATGTGCTGCTCTTAAGCCGATGAGTGTCTTTTTTTTCTTAGGATCTCTACAACACACTGGGTAGCTGGGAATTAATGAGGTAACCCCACCAGGAAGAGCTGAAAACATGTGCAGAGCTCTTTTAAAGCAATTCAATAGGCAAGAAAGAAAAATCTCTTTCTGATTTTTAATAAAGAATAAGTTGAGGTTACAGCACAGTGACAGAGTGTGATACTGACCTCTCAAAAATCATCCCAGGAAATCAACACGTTATCTTAAAAAAAAACTGGCATTTTAAAAATTTTAAAATAAGTTTGATAACAATAGCTGTAACTATGGGAACCCTCCACTCCCCTAGGTTTGAATTAAAAAAAAAAATCTCACAGGGATTTGGTTTATCATTCCTAACAAAAGGTGCTACTTAGAAAGAAGAAATGACAGCTTGTGAGTTATGAGACGTGCATATGATGTGTGCTTGACAGTTAGTCGTCCCCTCCATCAAGAAGATAAATGAGTAATAAAATTCTGGGATCAGTGAGTAGATTCAGGAAACGGAAACTCAAACATCTCTTTCTGTGGCTCTGCAGTTTTGACCTGGTCTGCTTAAAGTCCACTTCATCCCAAACACTGGAAAAAGTTAACAAATATTAGTGACACATATTCCTATTTTCTGCAGTTCAGAAGTGGAAAAGTTACCATATCGTGCAAGATGCTGTTCTGCAGTAATTTGCATTCTAAATGGGAGCAGAAAGTTATGGGGAAAAATTATATCCCTTTTGGCATGTTTTCAAGCTAAATTTGGGAGACCAGAAAAATCTGAATAAATTATCAAGCCTACGCCAAACATCTTAGAAAGTGATTTAAACTAAACCCAACTTATAAGCATGTTTCTGAATGATTATTTGACACTTTGACTTTTGCATGTTAAAAACAATCAGTACTGTTCTTTCTAATTATTGAATTTATGTACTTGAAAGTTAGAAAATAAATACTTTTTCAATAAAAAAGAAATAAGCCAAAAGATTGAGTTAAAACAGGGAAATTCAAAATGCATCAATTACAGAGCAATTACAATCTTTTGAACAATTTGACTTCAGGACATCTCATTATTCTCTTGTTCTCTGTCTGTCTCTCCTTCTCTCCTTTTCCTGAAAATAGGGACCTGAAAGTATTTATATTCTTAATATTCCAGAAATATAGACTGAAATCTTTACTCTTTATTCTCAATTTTCTGAACATCTTATTATACAAACCACTTTGAGTGAAAAAGAAAAGAAGGAGAAAAAGAAAAACGAAGAGACAGAGAAAGAAGCGGAGGAAGGGGAGGGGAAGGAAAAATAGTGAGAGCTGGACATTCTGGTGATTCTGGAATAATGACAGAGAGCAAGATGATTATATACTGTGCTGCTGGGGAGCATAGCAAGTATTTAAAATATGCTCAAAACGACTTGCTTGTTCAGTAAAACTACTCCTCCAGGGCAATGAGCCTTATTTATCTTGGGGTTTCAAACTCCTCATGGCAATCTGAGCCCCCTTCCAGTGGATATGAGCATTCAGTTTGAAAAGCAATTTCACATAGGAGTTTCGTAGCCTGGGCCATGCATCTGGGCCACTGCTCTGTCACCTGTCCCTCCTCCCCTTCTCTCTATGTTGATCAATGCTTTGCATCTTAATTTTAAAGCAAGCATGGTAGGTGTGAACTGTGAACTCCCACACAGCAAAAAGGACTTGCCTGAGCATTGTGTTAAGAGACATAGCTACTTCAGCCTGTCTTCTGCCTGCACTAGACCCAACCACTCTCCACATCCCCAAGTGTTAAAATATCTGTTTAAAATATTGCAATACTGCCAAACCACAAAATGTGCCTTGTCTCAACCCACATGGTCCACCCAACCACTGTCAGTAATTTTCTACTTATCTCCCTCTATGATTTTCTACTTCCCCTTAGATTCCTTTTTGTTTCTTCATCGCGCTGCTTGTTTCTTTTTGTGCTTTTTCACTTCCCCATGGCCCGTTTTTGTTTCCTCTCTATTGTTCCTTTAAAACCTCAGTCACCTTTGTCTTGGTTAGAGTTGAGCTCAGTTTACAGTGGAATCTTTTTCTCTTACTGCAGTAGTCAGAATAAAGTCTGTCTTGCCAAATTTAACAAGTGTCTAGTGCTATTTCTCTTTGACATAGGTCATATCGGCTATGTAGGGAGCAGTCAATTAGTAAAGCTTATAAAGAAGGTGAATGTTATTCCCTACAGAGTGTAATTGGCAAATGGGAGAGAAGGTAGTCCCCTGAAGAGGCAGCAGCAACTCAACTTCTGCTTGTTATCTTTATATTCAATCTGCTCTTCTCATATATTTTATTTTTTCAAGCAAAATCAGAGAGTAGTATATTTAAGTAAAATTTTCATACTGTTAAAATGATGACTTAAATTACCAAACACTGTAATTACCCAATGAATAAACACTGTATATACACACACACACACACACACACACCAATAATTTCCTTATTATGGCAGGTTGTGAATGAGAATGTGTGTGTATGTGTGTATTTCAAAGTCCTTTTGGATTATAAAAGCAAGAGTAAGAAAAGTATTTTCTGTGATTTAATGTAAATTGCTAAACTCACTGTTGTATCCTCTATTCGAGACAATATTATAGTCAGAATAACACATATGAGAGACCCGTCTTGTTAACTAATGGAGGGATTCTATCTATGGGCTGTCAATTACCTTCAGTCCTGCTAAATTTATGTGAAAACCAGTCTATTTCCCAGGCATAAATTATTTCTCTAAATAAAGGAAAACATTATGCTCAACAGACATGGTTCTGATTGCGGATGTCACCTTAGTTATAGTGTCACTGCTATACAATAGATCCTCAGATTTTTAGTTAGTTTTGTTACATTCGACAATAACTAGTTTCCTTTGTGTTAAATATTTCACATTGTGTTTCATCACCAAATAAAGGAAAAAGCATTTAAGTAGGCATCACAAGAAAATGGTAACCAAAATAAGACTTGTCATGAGTATTTTTTCATCTTCTGCAGAGAATTGCTTCTCCTTTCTTGTTGTCCCACTCACCACCAAAAAAGCTAAGTATTTCTCATTCCTGTCTTCTTCCTCTTCCTGTTATTTTCTTTATTTTAAAAAAGTCCCTGCTTGTCTCCTTCCTTCCATTTGCATTGGCTATTATTAGAGAATAAAAATAATTATTAACACAGTAATGTTTATGGAACAAGTCTCATCCATTTTATATTCTGTCGTCATTACACACATGGCTTCCAGGAAATACATTTAAATAGCACATACCAAATTTGGGGAACAAACTATACTCTATGTTAAAAATTGTGGCTGGCTGTAGACTATGAATCCCACATGTCCTCACTGGGTTGTGTAGATGATGATTCCATCACCAGGTATTAGTCTGTTCTTACACCACTAATAAAGACACACCCAAGACTGGGTAATTTATAAGGAAAGAGGTTAAATTGACTCACAGTTTCACATGGCTGGCAAGGCCTCAGGAAGCTTACAATCATGGTGGAAGAGGGAGCAAATATGTCTTTCTTCACATGATGGCAGGAAAGAAGTGCAGAGCAAAAGGGGGGAAAGCCGCTTATAAAACCATCAGATCTCATAAGAACTCAGTCGCTATCATGAGAACAATGAGAACTCACTCACTATCATGAGAACAGCACGGAGGTAACCGCTTCCATGATTAAATTACCTCTCACCAGGTCCCCTCCCACGACAGGTGGGGATTATGGGAGCTACAATTCAAGATGGGATTTGGGTGGGGACACAGCCAAACTGTATCAACCAGTTTGATAGGAAAGTCTTGAGTACTTTTAATCAATTTGAACATGGGTTCTTAAGCCTTGCCTTAAGATAAAGCTGAGAATGTAGAGGTGTCCACATTTTGACATAAGAAAAGCCAGCTGGATAAAAAGCAAACATACAAAGTCAGAGTTAAAGGAATCACAGAGAAATATAGCTATATACCTGAAGATATCATAAACTCTTACCAGGAACGTGCCCTACCCCATACGGTATTTTTTAGTTATATAAGACAATAAATAGCTTTTATTACATCAGCCAATGGAACTTAGTTCTCTAAAATTTGCAGAGGAAAGTATTTACTTGATACACACTCAATGCAAAGTCATTTAAAAATGTATCCCAGGCCTGCAAAGCCTGGCTATTGCCTGACTGAATATATTAATTCTGGCATTTGATAGCCAGGATTAACTAAACTAATTATAGGCTTTAAAATTCAGGCTTTAACTAAGTTACTTAAAATCTCTCAGTCTGAGTTTCTTTTTTTCCTTCTGTAAAAATGGGTTTTATAATAGCTATTTTACAGATGTTCAGGGACTACATGAAAAAATATGTAAATACATAGGACTATACGAAATACTTGGTAAGAGATGGCAGCAATAAAGAATGAATGTGGCTTTGCTAGTTATGAAAGACAAATAGTGCAAACATTGCCAAAGCTCCTCCAAATCCTGGCCAACAGACAGGAATCTTTGCCAATTGACCATGAGCAATTCTATTCCCTTAGCAAGGGCATCTGAAAGTCATTCATTCAACAAAAGTTTATTGCACATTTACTATGTGCTGCCCATCATTCTTGATGATGCAGTGAATGCAATAGACAATATATTCTGATTTCATGACTCTTGTCTTCTAATGGTAATAGAAATTAAACAAAATGCACGTAAAGTGTACAATCTGCTACATGGTAGTGAGTACTATGGAGGAAAAACAAAGCAGGAAAAAGGAATGAATGGGTAGTTTCAAAGAAGAGAAAGTTTTGACCTAAGCAGAGAAAAGTTTGCTGAAAATGGGCACTATATGCAAGGTCTCAATTGGGTGAGTGAGCCTGCTAATAACTGAGTGAAGAGCATTCAGGCTAAGGGTGCAATGTGCAGAAAGCACCTGGGGCTGGAGCATGCACTATAAGCTCAAAAAATTAAAAGAGGTGGCTGAGCAGGCATGAGATGAAGTTCGAAAGGTAATAATGATGGTAGGCAAAACAGACATTAACACAATGCTAACGGTGTTAAATGTATGACATAGCTAACTCTCTTAATTTTGGTTCCATTATCTACCTTTTTTTGTTGTTGTTAAAAAATGTTCATTTTTTTCCATTATTTTGAAAATTGTCAAATAAAAGAAAAAAAAAAGAATTGCTTTCCCTACTGTCATCATCTCTAATCTCCATTCCCAGAAGACTCTTCTCAACTCTTAACTGTTTATTCAGGCAATTATCACCATATTACTAAGTGCTATTCTTAAACTATTATTGTATAATTTAGAGACTTTAGGTATTAAGCCTCAACTTATTGCTAGGTTAGATGAGGTTTAGTGTAATTTCTCTTCTTTCACTTCCTTTGCCCTTCAATATAGTTCGATTACTTTCCTTTAGGGCTTTTATGATTATATTTTTAAATAAAAATTAAAAATTAACATGCTTATTTTATTCTCTGAAGACCAAAGATGTTATTTCTTGATTCTCCATTTTGAAAATTGAGGCTTCAGCAGCACTCACCCTTCTCTCCAAGTTACCCCTACCTTCCAGAATCTTCTACCTACAAAATTGTGTCATTTATGTTTTTACTTTTATATTTTCTAGCCTGAAAACGTTTATATGTTATTCTATAACTATAAGTATATATACTATATATAAATAATACATAGCATATACATAAATACATATACTATATATAACTGTATAACTACATAACTATATATTATGTAACTACAATTTCAAAATTTAAAAACATAACTCACTATGTAAATATTCATTACAGGTGAATATTTTCTTTCATTTATGGATCCCTTCCATAATTCTGCTTCTCAGATCCTAAGTGTCCCTTTTTTCTTCAGGTCTTTATCTCATTATTTTTTATTACTTCCAGTTTCCTCAAGTGTATCACATCCAGACAACTCTACCCCTGTAATCTTCCCTTTTACCTCTATATTTAAGCCCTTTCTTCCTTCTCCAAAATGCAAATAGTGTCTTTTAGCCCTGTTCCAAAGCTTATTTTTGGGGCCTTCTCTTCATGTCTTTTCTAGGTTGGATCCACTATTTTCCTAACACTCTCCCTCCCACCTTTCTCTGTCTCAACTAAGCCTTCTTTTCCCTAGAGTGTATCATCAAGTAACTTCTTTTAAAAATTTATGTAAGTCAACTTACTGAAGACTTCTGACTTTGAAGATGTCTTTATTGTGCCTTCACACTGAGGTTCATAATTTTGCTTGATGCAGAATTCCAAGTGAAAAATATGTTGTCCTCAAACTTTGGCTGCTGGAATCAATAGAGCAACTCTCAGTAACTACGTCCGACACTGGTCTAATTCCTGTGGCTTTGAACATCGCTCTCTCCTCAAAAACTTTTTTCTTTTATACTTTGGGATCAGAAATAGTTCAGTGGTATGTTTAAGTATAGAAATATTATTTTTCTTATTTTTTTGAGACAGAGTCTCGCTCTGTCGTCCAGGCTGGAGTGCAGTGGTGCCATCTCAGCTCACTGCAGCCTCCGCCTCCTGGGTTCAAACAATTCTCCTGCCTCAGCCTCCCGAGTAGCTGGGACTACAGCCGCGTGCTGCCACGCCCAGCTAATTTTTGTATTTTTAGCAGAGACAGGGTTTCACCATGTTGGCCAGGATGGTCTCAATCTCCTGACTTCGTGATCCGCCCACCTCGGCCTCCCAAAGTGCTGGGATTACAGGCGTAAGCCACCGCGCCCGGCCATTTTTTTTTTTTTTATTTTGTTGGAAACTCAAAAAACATATAAGCACCTCTGCTCTTGAAAATTTTACTCCACAGTATTTTTCCTTATGGCCTTCTTTCTGACTTCTGGATGTTTTCTTTTAAGAAATGTTACTAACTGGCTAATGAAGCCTAGATTTATCTTTTTATATCATAATTTTTGCTCATATTTTATGTCCCTTACTTTTTATTCTACTTTATGGAATAACTTTTTAAAAGTTGTTTTTTCCATGACTTAAAAAAATCACTATTACAGCCATGCAATGTATAAAGATATTTTGGTCAACGGCAGAATGCATATATGCGCATATATGTAACAATGTATTTCCATAGTTAAGCAATGTATGACTGCTTTTTAAAAAATATGTTTGACAACTAAAGTTTTATTTAATTTAAAAATATTTCACAAGTTTGAGAATACAAACTCTGGAGTCAGATTTCTAGATCCAAATCCTGCTCTGCCACTTGACAGCTATTTGACAATTTACTTAACCTCTTCATATGTTGGTTTTCTAATTGGTAAATTGGCAAGAAAAATAGCTCCCACTTCAGAGTTACAGCAAGAACTGTGAAGTGAATCTATGAAATGTGCTTGAAACACTGATATGAAGCTGTTTCCATAACATATAGCCTATTATTAAGTTGTTAAACAAATGTGTATTAGGACTTACTATGTATCAGACATATTCTAAGTGCTTTAAATGCATTAGGGGAGAAAACATGCAAAAGTCTCTTATTTTGGGGAATTCACATTCAACTTGGGAACGTTAGATGAACCAAACATGATAAATAAATAAATTTTGTAGTATGTTAGAAGGAGTCACTGCTATTTAAAAAAGAAGGAGGAAGAGGAGAAGAAGGGGGAGGAGCAGGGGAAAATAAAAGCTATAAGAGAACAAGGGAGATGAGGAATTCCAGGTGTGTATGAGAGGCAATAGATGAGGTTTCAATTTTGCATAAGGCAGTCAAGGCCTTATATTTAAGATTCCATTTAAGCATTTACTTGAAGAAGGTTATACAATGGAAAATCAGAAGGCATGTTGGGAAAAATGGGGCAGATCTGTCCTATCCCAGGCAAGTGTTATCCTAGCGTCCCTTATGATTTGCCATTTGTCTCAAATTTTATTTATTGAATTTATTTTATGAAAATGATGAAATGTTATTATTCTTTATAAAACTAAAATGAGCTAGAATCATTTTGGAGGGTCTCTATTTTGTGCTTCTGGGACTTGGTTTGGCCTCAGTCTCAGTGTGAGACTCATAAGCAGTCAACAGAATCCTTAATTTGGCATGAGATTAAATTTTAACAAGAGAGGTAACAATAACCCATCTATTCTTTTTTCAGCCTTTTCCAGATGCAAAGTGACTAATGCTTCCTTTTCAAGGCCAGCATGCATACAAAAGGTTGATGATAAAACGGAAGGCTGTTGGACAAAGGTGTGGGGCAGCTCTCTCAGGTAGAAGGGAAGGGCTTGATGCTGTTGTCGCTACCAACCACGTGATGACTATGTAAGCAAGCTGTGAGATGTGTTATTTGAGATATGCATGGCTGACAAACTGATTTAACATCATGACCACACACTAAGAATATTTAGTCTGAGCGTATTATATTTTACTAACCAGATGATCAAAATAAAAATGATATTTGTATATTAGTTATTTGCTATTTACTTCTCTTTCTAGTCTTAGAAATGTTTCAAAAATATTCTTATTAGAAAATATTGTATGTAAGTTTTATTAGCTTAGATCTTCTTTTCACTCTAAAGTATCCAGATTTGAATGGTAAATTATATGGTCACTTGATTTGTATATGAATTCCTTGATCTTGGGTTAGAGCCAGGGTTGGCAAACTAAGGCCCACCTTTTGTTTCTTTTGGGGGGTATGGTCCATAAACTAAGAATCACTGTTACTTTTCGAAATGGTGGGAATAAAGAACCCCCACGATTACATTTTGTAACACAGGAAAATCATACAAAATTCAAATTTCTGTTCTTAAATAAAGTTCAATTGGAACATAGCCCTGACCATTGGTTTAGTATTGTGAATGGCTGTGTTTCTATTTACAAAAGCAGAGTTGGATAGTTGCAACAGATCATGCAGCCTGAAAAGCCTAAAATGTTTATTATCTATTTGACCTTTTATGCAAAAGTTTGCCAACCTCTGAACTAGAGTATTCTGATTCCAGTAACAATGATCTTTCACTATACATTAATTAAATCACCATATTGTTCCTCTGATATTGGTTAATATGATATTTCCCTGTCTGATGAACATGGATCCTAAAATTAATATGAGATAGCAAATATGAGGGCAGGTATCTAATTCTTGGCAGATTTACTAATGTAATGACTACCATATGGTAAGGCTTCTTGGAATATTGCAGGGTAGACTTTTCCTGCAACATCCAGTGACGCCTCATCATTTTTTGAATTTTTCATTTTTTCCATTACACTACTTATAAAGATATTTCAATGCTCATTATCTATTTGAAAACTCAGAGATCTGAAATTGCTTATGACAATAGGCATGTTATATTACTGAGTCTGTGAACAGGTGTTGTGTATTGCACTGCAAGCTTGCCTAAGCCCCATTGTTCATGCACTATTTAAAATGTGGGTAGATCAACAAGGACTGCTAGGCATTTCATGGAGAAATAGATATACTAATTTTCAGGAGTAGAGGGGAAAAAAGAACAGACTTCTTTGTTTGATGGGCTTCAACATTTGGGGCAGTATGGGTTTAATATTATAAATTTTCCTTCTGTCCAATTGCCAACCCAGTCACTTTATGTTTAGCTAATTAAAATTAAGTGTGAAGTTGTACTGCTATTGTGTAGATATGGTGCCATTCAAACAATTGATTTAGATAATTAAGGAAAGCAAATTTAGTTTAGGAACTCATTCTGAGGCTAAATGCATAGAGGAAAACTGAAATATACCCTCTTTAATCACCCATTCTAACACAGGTTCAGCTGTCAACATATTCTATTGTTAATAGCAGTTGCAGGGTAAACGGAAGCCTGTGGTAGAGTTTTCTAGCATATTTAACCATGATGCACAAGAATAAAAGAGGTTACACTGATTGCAATATTTCAGGCCATTAGATCACATTGAATAATCTGCCCATGATAATTTTGAACACGTATTAAACAGGTTTGGTACTTTCTTGCAATAATCATTGCTGCTATTTATTCAGTGTCTACATTACATACACAGTAATTATAAATATAAGATCTGACCCATATTGCTTGGATTTGTTCCTTTTTTTTTTTTTTTCTGTTTTTGAGACAGAGTATCACTCTGTCCCCCAGGCTGGAGTGCAGTGGCGTGATCTTGGCTCACTGCAACCTCTGCCTCCCAGTTTCAAGCAATTCTCCTGCCTTAGCCTCCCAAGTAGCTGGGGCTACAGGCATGCGCCACCAGGCCCAGCTAATTTTTGTATTTTTAGTAGAGATGAGGTTTGCCATGTTGGCCAGACTTGTCTTGAAATCCTAACTTCAAGTGATCTGCCCTCTTGTGTCTCCCAAAGTGCTGGCATTACAGGTGTGAGCCACCGTGCCTGGCCAGATTTGCTCTTTATCCTAATTCTTCACATCTTTGAAGATTAGAGGCAAGTTATTTAATTTTTCCATAATGTCATTTCTTGTACACAGTAATAGTTTGTGAGAATAAAATTCGATAATACAGGTTAAAAACTCAGAAAATAAAATGTAGCAGAATCATTATCATTACTTTCCTTTTCATTTGCATAACCGTCCTTCAAGGTAGGAATAGCATTCTTTTTGCAGTAAAGGAACCTTGGGATTAGAGAAGTGAAGAATCTATAGAAACACAGTTGATAAGAGACACATTGAGAATCAAAGACAGGACTCACTGCTGAGAAAACTCCCATTCATTCTTCCTATTTCAGCCCATTGACTCTTACAGATTCATCTGTTTATAGAAGCAGTAATGTCTGTTGCCCACACACCAAAGATTTACAGTACCTAACCTGGTTTCCAACTCCCCACAAATTTGATTCATTTAAATTGTGATTTTAACAGCTTACCTGATAAAATTGATGTTATCAGGAAGTTTTGAATTTTATACTCATTTTTTTAAATCTGCAAGGGAATGAGATATGATCGAATTGTATACCGATGGAGTTATTTTTGGTCAGGGAAGCTCCCAGCACTCTTCAAATTACACATACTGAAAGCCAAAAAAATCATCCATATATCTCTCTGTTAGAGGAAGAAACAAAAAAACATTAAAATAAATTCTTAGGAATATCTCAACCGAAGGCTTACTTGGAATTCAAGAAGCAAGTGAAAAGCATTTGGATGCATTTTAAGAGATAATTGCTACCAAATAATTTATAGGTGCAGAGCAATACCCAAAGAGAAAATACCACTAGTAAAAACCTAGTAAATTAAAACCAAACAGTCTACATGCCTGGTATCGTGTTTAAGATTAATTGGATCATAGCAGAAAGTGCATATTATGAAGATCAAATACTAGGAGAAAAGTCATAAAGTTTGAAAACATATCAGTGTATTTTCATCCCTGCAGATGCCTTTTACTTATTGTCAATGTAAACAGATGTTAATGACATTGTAAGAGCTTTTGAGAGAGGGAGAGAGGGGAGGGGAGAGAGAATGAGAGAGAGAGGATATTTCCCTGCAGATAAAGGAGGAGAAAAATGGATAATAAGAAACATCTTATAGCTTAGATTTTCAAAAAACATATTTTCCAGTCTAAAACAAAAATTAGTTTATTTTCTCTGGATTAGTTCTAAAAACGAATTCCACATTCTGAGGCAAAGAAATGGAATGGCAAGGGGAGGGGAGAGGAGGAGAGATAGGGAAGGAAGGGGAGGTGGTTTGGATTATTGCATCTATATATTTGCTAACAATGTTACATTTAGTTGGCCAAAGAGTATAATTTCCTTTGAATTATGCTATTTTGAATAAAGCATCATTGTGTTAATGAGATTTTACTATAAATCTATTGATGCAAATAGTCAATAAAAATAATATTTAACTCTTATTTAGGACTCTTGAATATTTTCTCTTTAATTTTTTTAAATGGATATTGTATCCTACTTCCATTGTAGCTCCCATCACTCTTAATCACACGGAATTTTTGAGAGAGTCTATCTCATCCCAAACAATAAGCTTCCTGAGAGTGAGAACCATGCATACATCTTCCTATGTGCAGCATATCATTAATGTTCCATTTATATTTGAGGAATATAAACTCTCTGGATGTGTGAGAACATCCACGTTTCACATAGAGCAGGGTTGCTCAACCTCGGCGCTATTGACGTTTTGGGCTAAATAAGCCTTTGTATTGGGGACTGTTCTGTGCTTCATAATGTTTAGTAACATTCTTTATTTCTACTCACCAGAAGCCAGTAGCACCCTTCCAGTCATGAACATAAAAAGTGTCTGCAGATATTGCTCAATATCCTCTAGGGTTAAAATCATCACCAGATGAGAACAATGACTTTAAAAATAACATTTTATTTTAATATACTAAATTGGGTGGTATGTTCAACTTATTCCTGCCGCTACTATCCATTCGCTATCACCTCTCTGTCTCTCTCTGTCTCTCTCTCTCTTTCACACATGCACACACACACACACACACACACTTCACTGAATTTCATATGGCATAACATGATGCCCTGGCTGGGTAGGAGATGGAGTCAGATATGCTTGGCAGTTTGAGTTAGGTAACCTTTTTCTTTCCTCAGGGGAATTTCAGTGATACACAAATACTAATATGGCCAAGCAGACACCTTAGAAAGAACTTGCACATTATACATACTTGGTATAACAATAGGAGTCTGTTTGATAACTAGGAAGATGTATACACAAAGGAAGATGTATGCATGGTTCCTACTCTCATGAAGCTTTTTGTCTGGGGTGAGATAGACCCTCCAAATAATTACATGGGTGGGATTGGGTGACAGAAACAAACCACAAATAGACCAAGCAGAGGAAGCTCTCCATGAATCAGACTAAATGATAGCATCTGATAGTTCAAGGAAACAAGTTGACCCATCCATCACCCGGAAAGCCTGGAGAGTTTTATATGTAAGGAAGAATGTACATAAGCACTAAAAGACCTTTAATTCTTGAGCACACAATATTTTATTAACATTTTTATTTTTGGTGAAATTTTATCATAAGACTAAAATACAGAGAAGGAGAAGCTGCTTCTCTACTATCAGAAAAAAACTGTCAAGACCTTCTTCCAGAGGGTTACAAACATCATTTGGAGGCTGGGATCATTTTCACTGGCACGGAAGGAGCATAGGGACAGCAGTGAACAAGGGGAACTTAATGTTGGAAGGAGCCTTGAGGGGTCTGGGATCAAGGAATAGAGGGAGAGGAAGCCATGAGCAGAAAGGCAGAAGGGCAACAGGAAGCTAAAGGTGTACATACAGTCCACAAAGGCTGAGTGGGTCAGAAATCTCACAAAAGATTTCAGTGGTGGGGACTGGGCGTGGTGGCTCACGCCTGTAATACCAGCACTTTGGGAGGCCAACATGGGCGGATCATGAGGTCAAGAGATGGAGACCATCCTGGCCAACATGGTCAAACCCCGTCTCTACTAAAAATACAAAAAATTAGCTGGGCGTGGTGGCACACACCTGTAGTCCCAGCTACTCGGGAGGCTGATGCAGGAGGATCGCTTGAACCCGGGAGGCAGTGAACCTAGATCACGCCATTGCACTCCAGCCTGGCGACAGAGTGAGACTCTGTCTCAAATACAAAACAAAACAAAAAACAAAACAAAACAAAAAAACAAATAAAAAAATTTCAGTGGTGGGATTTGCACCAGAAAAGAAGCCACAATGCAGATGCAGGTAAAGGCTCAGGAGACTGGACAGAAATTCTTAGACACCTCTTGAAGTTCTTTCAAAAGGACAGGAAGGGGAAAGAAAACTTGAAAAGGGGTGGTGCTGATTGTTAATTCTCAACGATTTGTAACTGGGGTTGAGATAAAGCAGAATATGGTTGCATTTCTCATAAAATTAATCCCAATAATGCAAAGTCTGTTTGCTGTTAGGTAATATATCAATGTATTTCATGGTATTAACACATTAAAGGAGAAAGTTGTGCCATCTGAAGAGCTAAGATTTTTGTTTTGTGATTTAACAAACACTCATAATTGAAACAAACAAAAATCTTTTTTATTTTTAAGTTATTTAAAAAATTAATTTTAAAAACATGGGCCAGGTCTATCTTTTCTTTTTCTTGTTCTTTCTCTGTTATCCAGGCTTACTGCAGTCTTGACCTCTCAGGCTCAAGCAATCCTGCTTTGGCCTCCTGAGTAGCTGGGACTACAGGTGTGTGCCACCACTTCTGGCTTTTTTTTTTTTTTTTTTTTTTTTCGGTGGAGATGGGGTTTTACTATGTTGTCTAGGGTGGTCTGGAACTCCTGAGCTCAAGTGATTCTTCTACTTAACCTCCCAAAGTGCTGGGATTACAGACTTCAGCTACCTCACCCACCCCAAAATTCTAATAAAACATTTATTAAAGGTAACTGCCTTGTACTGAAAAGAAATATTTAACAAAAACATACAGCAAATATCCTACTTTGTGATAAAATATTAGAAACATTGCCTTAACAGTAACCCACAAAGCAAGGATTCTCAGACCCTGCTATATTCAAAATTTTACTGAACTTCAAAAAATGTAATAAGAAAAGTAAGACAGATAAAAACAATAACTTTAAGGATTGAGAAGTAATGCAACAAAGACATGTTTTTAGATGAACACAGGATAGGTACTAGAAGTTTCCACAGGTATTGAGAAGTTTCCACAGGTTCTCCTACTGTGGTTCAAATCCATATAACTTACTGAGCTTTTCTCTATAAAACTATGACAATCTTTACATACTGAATGTGTACAGTTATAAAGGTAAACAAGCACTGTCCTCTAAGATTCTATATGGTGCAGAGGTTAAGGGGTTCAGTGATTAAAACCTGCAGTCAGAGTTTCAAATTTTGTTTTGCCACCTTAATAACTGTGATCTAGGTTCAAGTTAAATGACTTTTTCCAGCCTCAATTTCCTGGGGTTAAAATGGGAATGACGGTGTTTCCTGAATATATCTGTTGTCAATTTGATCATTTAAGATCGGCTAATTCAAATATCTAACCCTTGTTATAGTCGTGTTTTTTCTTTTGTATTTATTATATTATTTCCATAATGAATTTTAGAACCAGATTATATTGGACAACCTCCTGTTCATTTCCATTCAAAGTTGTCCTTTTAAGTTATTTAACATGATTTGCTATTAATTTATCCCTACTTGATATTACTATCTTGACATCTGATTCTAGTATGCTTGTTTTTTCAACACTTTGTAGGTTTTTATATGATGAAAACAATTGTCAGAATACAATTATTGTCAAAATTTATCATTGTAGTCTGATAACACCTGCATTCTTTACTTGGGATTTCCCAAGACAGTATGGAAAAAAGTATATATTTTCTTTTTAGAAATTGTGGATGAATTAATAAATGGTTTGATTTCCTGCAGGTTCATGATAGTAGTTTTCTCAAAAATACAATGTTCGAGGCTATCACTGATATACTTATTTAAACAAAATATAAAATTATGTACAATGTTTTACAAATGTGAAAAATATACAGCAGTATTAAAACTAGACATAAAGCAAAACTATTTTTTCTATTTCTTAATTGTAATTATTTTACAGTTACAAAAATAAAACAAAATTGATTATAATTGATGTGAGGCATTGATCATTTACTTCTAAACTCTAAGAGTTTAAATCTTCCAAAATAATTTTAAATACTAAAGATATTTTCTTCCTGCCTTTTAGTGAGTAGTAAAAATACCTCTAGAGGAATAAGTGAAAAGAGAACAATACCTTTCAAAGATGGAACCAAGATACTCTAGAGTGGAGTAGTTCTTTGCTTTGGTAATATATAATTTTGTCTCAAGAAAACAGAGAACTGGAGAAAAAGCAGAGAAGTATTTAAAGGGTTGTTTATATTTTTTCTCCTATTGCCATCTACGAAAAGAATGGAAAAAGAAATGGAAAATACAGACAAGCAGGTGGACCTGAGTGAGGCCTGCTGTCAGGCTCTTGCCCCATTTGCTTTCGGTAGAGATGGATCTTCTCCTTAAAAGGCAGCAGATGTGCATGGGTTGCCTGCACTTGAAGGCAGATGGACAGAGGAAGGGGTGCTTAGCACAGAATTCTCAGATATAAGCAGTCTGTAAAGCTGCTCTGCCTTAAACATGTTCTGTTAAATGTTCATGTTCCTATATAATTCTACAAAGTGCTTGCCCAAAGCCTAATCTCAGTTCCAGCCATGGCAGCCCCCAGCCATGGGTAAGCCTGGTCATATGTCCATAGCAGATGGCAATCATTTTATGGTCGTCTGGTTTACTCCTGTTTTATACAGGGTTATAGTGTTTCGACATTCATTAGGTTCTGATGAAGGACAACACAATGACCCCAGGATAGATGAAAGGTAGAAGAACTTTTTCTAACTTACAGCTCTGAAGGAGAGAAGGCTGCCATACAGAGCCACACAGGGACTTCTACCCAGGGAAAAGGTAATAGCCAGCTGGAACTGTAGGAGGTGGCTTATCTATATATGGCAAGCAGGAAGGGGTTGCTAGGTTTAGTAGCCTTCCTATATATGGGTGCTTTGCATAATTCCATGGATCCTAATAAAAAAAGGGCTGTCCCCAGATATTTAGCACCTGGAGACCTCTGACAATTGGGTGTGTGTATTGTTAACTTGGAATCGTCAAAGCCCAATAAAGGAAGTGGCTGAGATGCATGCTTAGCAAATTGCCCATGAAGGGTAATTAAGAATTCTTAGCCACGATCCCAAACCTGGGCCAGGACAACACTTGTGAAATATTATATTACACACATGTGGTTTATCTTTAGAAGTAGATACAAATTGTCTATAGACACTAACTGCCTAGAGTTTGGCTTAATATTTTAAATCATGACCATCTCTGCTCTTATTGCTTTTGGCCAGCACACAGATTTTGTGCCTTTGTGCACCACAGATTGGCAAACTGTGGTGCCCGGTAAAGAATTTTCCATATATTCCCCTTTCCCTGCACATGCATAGCCTCCCCCATTTCTACATCCCCCACTGGAGTGACATATTTGTTAATAACTGATGAAGCTACATTGACACTTCATTATCACTCAAATTCCATAAATTACATTAAGGTTCACTCTTGGTGTTGTACATTCTATGGGCGTAGGCAAATGTATAAATGTATAATGTAACACAACCACCATTATAGTATCATACAGAGTAGTTTTACTGCCCTAAAAATCTTGCTGCGCTCCATTTATTCATCTGCCCTTCCTCTTATCCCCTGGAAGCCACTGATCTTTTTACTATCTCCATAGTTTTACCTTTTCCAGAATGTCATATACTTAGAACCATATAGTATAGCTTCTTTTAGATAGTAATATGCATTACTTTTCCCCCATGTCTTTTCATGGCTTGATAGCTTATTTCTTTTTAGCACTGAATAATATTCTATTGCCTGGATGTACCAGTTTATTAATCCATTCACTTACTAAAGGACATACTGGTTGCTTCCAGGTTTGGGGAATTATTAATAAAAATGCTATAAACATCCCTGTACAAGTTTTTGTATGGATATAGTTTCAACTCTTTTGAGTAAACACCAAGAGTGCCTGAATACTGGATCATCAGGTAAGGGTATGATTGGTTATGTAAGAAACTGCCCATCTGTATGCCACAGTGACTGTACCATTTTGCATTCCCACCAGCAGTAAATAAGGGTTCCTGTTGCTCCACATCCTGGCCAGCATTTGATGTTGTCAGTGTTCTGGATTTTGGCCATTTTATAGATGTGTGGTGATATCTCAATGTTTTAGTCTACATTTCTCTGATGACATATGATGTGGAGTATCTTTTCATATGCTTATTTACGATTTTTTTGTTTTATAATTTTTTACACACAAATATGTGACTTATTGAACAAATACTCACATGACTTCTTACCAACAGTGGGGGTTATTATGATGTGGGTTACATGGTTTTGTTTGTGTGTCTGTGTGGGTGCATGTACCTGTATATATGTCCATGTGTACAAGTTATACCCAGAGGCCTATCCTTCAGAGCCCTCTACTTTAGCGAGTCAATTGAATCCAGCTCTCTGTTTATATGCTTGCTTGAGGTTTAAAACATATTAGGTATTTAACATTCTCTGATTATTTATTCAGTTTTTTAATGTATTTAGTATTGTATATATCCCTTCTATTCTACCACATTATTCGAGCAATAGGATAACCTAGGTCCCATGAAGTACTGTTCGGGATACAATACTAAGTTGTTGGAAAATGGTAGCTTATTTTTCATTTGTTCACAATTTTAAACACATGATATTAATTTTTTAATTATGAGTTTTAAACTTCAACTGTTTTTCTTTACTGGATCTTAGAGGCCTGAAGTTGATAAAATATTATTTTAAAAATAAAATATGATGCTTTGTAGTTAGATTTTTAAAAAATCAATCATGCTTGATGCCATCAAGCAAGATATAATTATGTAAAAATGAAATCTAAATTGATATGAGGGAGATAGTCTTTATATCTGACAATGTGCTTTTCTAATAAAATTTTCAAAAAATAAAAGTGTAGACATCCCTCCAAGACCATTTTTATGTCTAATCCTGTAGAAAAATATGCAGATATGTAGAGACATCTTGTCACATTGAGCATCATCGAGTTGGCATGACACTGAACAGGCTCTGTCGACTCTATGTATATGAGGGCTATTGGAGAAAGTGTGGGAGACATTTTAACGTACAGGTAATTCTGGTTTTACTATTGCCCACTAACTTCTTAAGTGCGGGTAGAATACTAGACAGAAAGAGAAAAACAATTTTCAAAAAACCTTGGAAGTGAGAAAACCACAGACAATCCTGACTACCTTGAAATGGACGTGTCAGCAAGCTGTGGGGTGTCCAAGACCAAGACACACAGTCATTTTTACTAAAATACTAATCCCAGCAGAACACTAAGTGTAAATCTCGTTACTTACTATTCAGTGGCATTAATAAATCAAATTATCCAATGACAACTATGAAAAATTATATTTTTCTTTTATAAAAAAGTTCACAGAAAAATTGGAACAGTTGGGAAATTAAAAAAAAAAAGTTGCAAATCAAATTCTAGCAGATTGTGTGAACTTGACCTTTCCTTCCCCATTATCCTGCCACTGTAAACTGGTAAAACACACATAACACTTATAGAAAAGACTGACAAGACTGCATAAAAGAAAAATAATTTCCCTCACCTCTAAGTCCTCTCAAAAATGTCACTTATTTTGATCTCACATTCAATGAAGTACCAGTTTTTCCAGCGACTCAATTTCCCTTATGTATATTTCATTCCCAAACCAAACATTTGGCATAATTTTGGTTAAGAAGGTTAGTTACCTTCACCCTCTTTCATTTCTAAGCACTATTGCTATGAAATTAGATTATAAATTACTACCCCATGGTATATGAGTTAATGCAGTGTTGTGTTATAAAGGATGTCAAGTATTTCTTTTATAATTGTGCCATTCTATAGGGAAATTCAGTAAGTGAATCATTTGTGAGAAAGACAAACTCAATTTGTCTATTCAACAATAAATTTAATTTTACAGAATTAAACATTTATTCATTTTAAAAACTTCTAATGAGAACTTACTACATTCCGGAGACAATACTGAGAGCACAAAGATAAATAAAACAAAGATCCTACCCTTTGGGAACACACCTCAGAATAAAGGAGAGAAATGTGACTAATCTGAATACAGGCTGTCCTGCACACGAATGATTCCCAGTACGTCCACAGCATCTGGTAGGAGTTCAGCAATATTTTTTTAAATGTGTTAACAGAAAACAAAATAAAAGCTCTTGTAAGAACAAGATCACAGAAAGTTATACATAGGAGATTTCTGAAGGTGATAGGGATAGGGAATAAGGATTTGTTTAAAATGAATGTGCTCAGATTTGCTAAATGAACAGATCATTATTTTTGAGGAGGGTACACAACTGAAAGAAGATGATGAGGAGGAAGGTTAAACTACACAACCAAGGAATCCAGTTAATACACCAGAAAGGGCCCAAATAATATGTTTATAAGAGACTAAAAATGATACAAACAAACAAAGTAGTGGGTCTTTATATTGAGATACTAAGCTCTGAGGAGCAGGGACTGTGTCCACTCTGTTCACTAGTATATTCCCTGGGGCTACGGAAGTGCCTGCAGCATAGAAGGTACTCATTAAATATTGTCAGATGAATGAATGAAAACAATTATTGACATTTACAAAGGCTTTACAGAACATATTCTTTCTATTATCTCTGTTTATCTTCAGCAGTTCTATGAGGCATTTTCCATATTTACCCCCAGGAAACTCAAGGGAAGAAAGGAAAAATAAAATGCATGAATTTTCCCAGCAAAGTAAGATTGGAGCTGGAATGTAAAATTCGGGGTTGCAGATGCCAATATTGGGGCTGTATATCCCGCTAATTCAAATAGAGATGTCTGTACATTTTTGTATCCTAATTTTCTTACTATTACCTAAAGCTGAGTAAGCTTATACATGACTCCCTTATATTTTTGTAAGTACTTTCTAATTCATGATGTATCTGCATTGCCTAATATTCCAGTTACTAAGCCTGTGTGACAAATTATCACAAAATGTGTGGCTTACAATAATAACAACATTCATTTTATTCATTAATATGCAATCTGGTCAGGTTTTGGCAAGAAGAGGTCCTCTCAGCTCTGCCTGGCATCAGCTGTGATGGTTCAAAGGCTGTGATTATCTGAAAGCTCGATCACTCTCATGTCAGAATGGCAGCAAGGCCTTAGCTGGGACTGTCAGCTGGAACAACTATGCTCTCTCCATTTGTCTTGGGCTTCCTCAGAGCATGGGGAATGGGTTCCAAGGGTAAACATCCAGAAACACAGAGAGAAGATAAACAGATTGAAAGAGAGATGCAGAGCAAGAGCAAAAGAGGAAGAGGAAGTAACTCTGCCGCCCAGCATAAGTTAGGCTTGGAGTCATATATCTCTATTGCCACTGTCTATCCATTGGGATGAATCATTAATGCCATCCAATGCTCACGAGGAGAATTAAACTCCATCTTTTTATTGAGAAGTTGCAATGTTTAGAAAACTACTTGGGACAATAAATACTACTGTGAGCATTTTTGAAAAACTCAACCTGTCCGATCAACCGTAAAACAAATAGGAAATTCCTTTAGAAAATGGAATATAGATTCTTCATATTCATGGAAACGAGTAATTCTTAATGCCTTGATAATATAAGTATCTTACATTAATAATTTATTCAGTGTTAGTATTCACTTAATCCTCGTAGATCCAGTTATTATTTCTATTTTAAGGTTACAGAAATGGAGGCACAGAGAAGTACAGCAACTTGCCTCGTGTTAACACAGCTAGTAAGGGATGTAGCCGGCAATCAAGTCAAGGCAATTTACTTGTGCTGTTAGGTGCCACTTTACCGCCTTTCTAAGAGGAGTCTTGGAAAAAATAGTCATTGACCAGTCGCGGTGGCTCACGCCTGTAATTCCAGGCTGAGGCAAGAGGATCACTTGAGACCGGGAGTTTCAGACCAGCCTGGCCAACATGGTGAAACCTCGTCTCTACTAAAAATACAAAAATTAGCTGGGCATGGTGGTGCGCGCCTGTAGTCCCAGCGACTTGGGAGACCAGGCAGGAGAATTGCTTGAACCTGGGGACAGAGTTTGCAGTGAGCCAAGATTGTGCCACTGCATTCCAGCCTGGGTGACAGTGAGACTCCACCACAAAAAAAAAAAAAAAAGAAAAGGAAATAGAGTTCTTACTCTTACTCTACAGACAATTTTGACAGCTTGATCTTTCCTCCATACAATTTCCTTCCATTCACATGTTCTAGACAACACAATCTGGTTTGGTTACACTGGCAATGTGTCCACTTAAAATATCGACATAAAGAAATTCCATTAAGCAACTGAATTTCATGGGGATTTTTGGCAAAGAAACTCATTTTATGAGCAGTTTCAGCAAATAACTATATATGTTGTTCATTAATACTCAAAATGTCAACAAATATTAAAGTGTAAGATATAAAGAAAAAGCACGACAGATTTGAATTTTTTTATAAAAACAAATATTGTATATTATAGAATGTAAACTCTTTACTTCAAAAACTGATCAGCTCCTATATGAAAATAACAATATATATTAAGGAAGCGGTTGGGGAATGTTTGAACAAGATAAAGATATATCCTATTCTTGTTTGAAATGGTTAAGAATCTTCTTGAAATATCTGCTCACAGTTTTCTGATTGTATACTGTTGTGTCCTCAAATACAGTTTTTATTTTTTAGCTAAACAGGATTATTCTTTATCAAAGCACTACTGTAATTTTAAAAATAATACATTATTAAAACTATTAAAATCTGGATAATTGGCATCCCTGCAAAGTAATGTTAAAATCCTAGTTTCTCAACACAGTATTCATGATTATTATTATCATAAAAAATCACTTAATGACTTCCTTTTTGCATTTCACACCTATATAAATTTAAAAAGCAATAGTCTTTTCCTTGTAAATTCTCATCATGCAAATTAGACATTTCTGCTTATCTAGAAATTTTGAAAAGATTTATGGCATTCATGGGCTTTTTAATTAAAAGAAAAACACTTTTCTGTACCTGGCTAATTTAAAAAACCCTAAACTTTTGGCATATTTTTAGTAAACAACTTGATTATTTTATCTACAACTTATCATCTACCCAGTGTGAAAATTTATGATCTGTGATTTGAGATTTAAATACTGATGTAAATATATAGTGTTTTAGCTTGACGTAAATATGTTATATTAATGAGTTAACATCGTTTAACATATGTTGGTTGTATATCAGAATGATTTAGTCCCCTTTAAAATGTCAGATTGTTGAATCACTTTTAGAATATTCCAGTAATTCACTCAGACAACCTGGGTTTTGGTGAGATGGATAATAAGAAACAGCTGGATCAGCTATTCGGCCATCAAGAGACATCATCATAAAAGAAGGAGGTTTATAGACCCAAGTTCAAAAAATGTTAGAATGACAAAGTACCACAGAGATTGTATAACCAAACTGACACCTTTTAAGGATGAGAAAAATGAGGTCAAGAGAATGACTTACCCAAAGTCACACAGCAAGTTAAGTGTTCGAGTCAGCCTAGAATCAAAGTCTCTCTTTTCCAACACAAGGCATCATCTTCTACATCCTACCATCTGCAATATGGACTGCAGGAAAACTCAAAAAGTGTGTTTTTTCTAGTATTATTTTACTTGCTCTGGGGAAAAACAAACAACAGCAGCAAAACATGCACAGAGTGTCTTTGAGATATTAACTCTCAAAAAACATCATGAAAGAATCTGACAAAATTAACTCCAAAGCTGTAGTTAGTTCCAGACAGAAGTACATTTTTGGATTAGCTACAACACTTAACCTTAAACTATTTGACAGTATGTACAGGCTTGTAGTGCTTATAAGTTGTAGTACATTGAATAATAACCACCTCAAAATATCAAGACCTAATCCCTGGAATTTGTAAATATTGCCTTATTTAGGAAAAGTCTTTGCAGTTGTGATTAAATTAAGAATTTTGAGATGAGGAGGCTATGCTGGAATATCTGGGTGGATCCTAAAAGCTATCACAGGTATCCTTAAAGAGAGAAGCAGAGGGTGGCCAGACACAGAGGAGAAGACGATGTGAAGAAGGAGGCGGAGATTAGAGGGATGAGGCCACAAGCCCAGTGTATAATCAGAGTTCTCCTGAGAAGCAGAATGAATAGAATGTTTACATAAATGTATACAGAGAAAGAGATTTATTTTAAGGGATTGGCTTGTGTGATTGTGAAGACTTGGTGTATTAGTTCATTTTCCTGCTGCTAATAAAGACATACCCAAAGCTGGGCAATTTACACAGGAAAGAGGTTTAATAGACTTACAGTTTCACATGGCTGGGGAAGCCTCATAATAATGGTGTAAGGCAAGGAGAAGCAAGTCACATCTTACTGGATGGCAGCAGGCAAAGAGAGAGAGCTTGTGCAGGGAAATTTCCCCGTACAGAACCACCAGATCTCATGAGACTTATTCACTATCATGAGAACAGCACAGGAAAGACCTGCCCCCATGATTCAATTACCTCCCACTGAGTCCCTCCCACAACACACGGGAATTCAAGATGAGATTTGAGTGGGGACACAGCCAAACCATATCACTTGGTGAATTCAAAATCTAATGGGTGAGGTTATCAGGCTGGAGACGCAAGAAACAGTTTTAGTTCAAAGTCAAAAGCAGTCAGGATGGAGACACCGGAAAAAAGCAATATTGCAGATGAAATGCAAAGGCCAATAATCATATGCCGATTATTATTTACTGAATAAATAATCAAAATGAGTATAAATCCATTTCCTCAAGAAAATGCTTTTAATCATTAAACACGATGTTTTTGTTGATGCATGTTGTTATTAAATAAACTGTTATAGTTGTTTTGAAATGGTAAACCCGTGCCAGTGAGTAAACTGAAGCAGAGACAAACTAAAAGCCATAGGTAAAATAAAAGCTACTGGTAGAATTTCCTCTTATGAGAGAGGTCAGACTTTTGGGTTTTTTTCAGGCCTTTCACTGATTGGATAAGGCCCACACACACTAAGGAGAGAAATCTGCTTTAAACAAAATCTACAGATGTAAATGCAAATCTTAGACAAAAGCACCCTCACAGATACATCTAGAATAATGTTTGCTGGAAGCTGCGGCTCCATCAAGTAGACACACAGAATTAGACATCACACCTAGGATTAACCACTGGCAGCTAAAAGAGACAAGGAACAGATTCACTCCTAGGGAACCAGGAAAGATGATTTTTTTACGTTTTACTTTTCTATTTTTTTGTTTTTCTGAAGAAACTATATTTTAAAAATCAAAATCAACAGTATGAATCTCTAAATATATGATGTGAAACATCCTGGGGTACTTGGCATTCCAGTTCCCATAATCTTTTGCCCCACTTTATCAATCACTGCCATATTAATAAGGATTTTTAATAGTAGTTGAATACGAGTCAAAGTGTCGAGTAAAAATGAATATAACTACACTTCTTCAAGAAAATTCCTTTAATCATTAAAAACAATGTTTTTCTGATGCATGTTGTTATTAAATATACTGGTATAATTGATTTGAAATGGTAAACCAGTACCAGTGAGTAAATTGAAGTTGATTCAAACTAAAAGCCACGAGTGGGAAGTTATACCACACAAACACACACACACACACACACACAGACACACACACACACATACAAATATTTATATATTCATTTGTCATTTAGAATAGTGCCTGGCACAGAGTAAGTGCTACCTGTAAATTTATTAAATATGTAAATAAATCATTTTAAAATACCATTTAGAATAAATAAAAATTAAAAATACACCTAGAAATAAATCCCATAAAAGATGCAAAATAACCATTTAAAAACTTTAAAAAGATGCAAAATAACCATTTAAAAACTTTTAAAACTTTATAGTAATCAAAGAATAATTAAACTATTGAGAGATGCAGCATTTTTTTTAACTTTTATTTAAAGTTCAGGGGTCCAAGTGCAGGTTGGTTACACAGCTAAACTTGTGTCATGGGAGCTTGTTGTAAAGATTATTTCATTACCCAGTTGTTAAGCTTAGTACCCATTAGTTATTTTTTTATCCTGTCCCTCCTTCCACCCTCCACCCTCCAAAAGGCCCCAGGGTGTGTTGTTCCTCTCTATATGTTCATGTGTTCTCATCATTTAGCTCCCACATGTAAGTGAGAACATGAGGTACTCAGTTTTCTGTTCCTGTGTCAGTTTGCTAAGGGTAATGGTCCCCAGCTCCATCTGTGTCCCTGAAAAGGACACGATCCCCTTCTTTTTCATGGCTGCATAGTATTCCATGGTGTGTATGCACCACATTTTTTAATCCAGTTTATCATTGAGGGGCATTTAAGTTGATTCTACATCTTTGCTACTGTAAAGAGTCGAGATGCAACATCTTTATGGATTTGAAAATATAATTTGATAATGATGTTACTTTCTACCAAAATCATCTACAATCCAATTCTAGTCAAAATCCCTATGGGAATTCATGTAGAACCTGTAAAGCAAATTCTAAAATTTAGGTTGAACAGAAAAAAATCAAGAAACTCTAGAAAACAATTATTTTAAAGGACTCATTGCCAGATAACAAGCATATTATAAACCTATAATAATTAGAAAAATCTTAACCCTCATGTACTACTTGTGGAAATGTAAAATGGTACAGCCACCTTTTTAAACAGTTAACTTTACAAAAATTAAACATGAATGACCATATGATTCAGGAATTCCATTCCAGGGAATATATCCAAGAGAAACGTAAACATATGCCCACACAAAAACTTGCACATGAATGTTCATAGCAAGATTATTTATAACATTGGGAACAACCCAGTGTTCATCAACTGATGAATAGATAAATATAAGGCAGTATATCCATACAATGGGATGTTATTCAGCAATAAAAATGAATGAAGTACTGCCACATGCATGGATCAATCTTCAATACATTATCCCAAATAAAAGAAGCCTGTCACAAAAGACCACATATTGTAATTGTAGGATTCAATCTATATTAAATGCAGAGACCAGGGAAATCTATAAGGAAAGTAGATTAGTGGTTTCTTAGGCCTGGAGTAAGGTATAGTAGTGGATAGAAAGGGTTGAGGAGTAGGTGCTAATGAGTATGTGGTTGTTTTAAGAAGGATAAATATATTCTAAAAGTAGATTGTGGTGATTGTTACACAATCCTGTGAATAAACTAAAAATTATTGGATTGTATAGGTTAAATGGATGGCTTGTATGATATGAGAATCACACCCCAATAAAGTAATACTCCTACATAGGTAAACTAAAAGAATAATTACACAGAATAGAGAGCCCAGAAACAAAAGCACTCATATACTTAAACTTGATTTATTATACCACTAGGTTTTCAAAACACAGGTAAAAATAGATAATAATCAGTAAATGGTTTGAGAACAATTTGTTATTCATATGGGAAAAATACGAAATTGAATTATTATCTTACACTCTACAAAATATTTTATTCCACAGAGATTAAATAAGTAAATGCTATAGACAAAACTGAAACATTTTGAAAAAATATAGAGCATCTTTATTTCTTTGAAATATTTAAGAAAGAGCAAGTCGTGGTAGCTCATTCCTGTAATCCCAGCACTTTGGGAGGCTTAGGCAGGCAGATTGCTTGAGATCAGGAGTTTGAGACCAGCCTGGGCAACATTATGAAACCCCATCTCTACAAAAAATATATTAAAAAAAATTAGCCAGGCATGGTGACATGTACCTATAGTCCCATTACCTGGGGGGCTGAGGCAGGAGGATCCCTTGACCCTGGAAAGTTGAGGCTGCAGTGAGCTGAGATCATACTACTGAACTGAAACCTGGGGGACAAAGTGAGACCCTTTCTCAAAGAAAGAAAGAAAGAAAGAAAGAAAGAAAGAAAGAAAGAAAGAAAGAAAGAAAGAAAGAGAAGGAAGGAAGGAAGGAAGGAAGGAAGGAAGGAAGGAAAGAAAGAAAAAGAAAGAAAGAGAAAGAAAGAAAGAAAGAAAGAAAGAAAGAAAGAAAGAAAGAAAGAAAGAAAGAAAGGAAAGAAAGAGAAAGAAAGAAAAAAAGAAAGAGAAAGAAAGAAAAAAGAAAGAAAGATCACTAAATAACTAAATGTAAAAAGCATAAAGTTGACAAATTTTGCTACATTAAAATTAAGAACTTCTGATCACCTTAAGATACCACCATAAAGATGAGGATAAGGCACAGACTAGAATATTTACAGCATACATTTAAGTGACCAGAGAATTAGTATTTAAATGAATGGTATGGGAGTATACCATTATACTCCAAATTATTTTTAATATTAGTATCTAAATAAATCATAGTATAATTAGTATCCAAATAAAACAAACTAACGAATAATGAATAAGCAAAAGACTAATACCATGATAAAAAATGTGAAAAGATATAAACTGGAAATTCACAGAATTACAAGCTGGAATGGCTGATAGAAGGATGACAATTCTTAGACCTTATTACTAATTTTGAAAACTCTTAAAACGCAAAGAGTACATCCATTGGTCTGGCAAATATTGTGAGACCAGGTCTTGCCAAATACTGGTGCCAGTATGGAAAACGTATATTTTCATGTGCTGTGGAGGGCATACAAATGGTTATAGATACTCTGGAGAAGGATTTTGAATTATCTAGCATATTTGAAGATGTTCATAACTCATGCCCCAGTAATTTCTCTCTTATGTGTGTTCCCTAAATTAGTTCTTGTACACCAGGAGATGTTCATGAAAACATGCATGCCGCTTTGGTTGGAACACTGAGAAAATGTAGAAAGTCAACAGACTCACAGTAGAGTACTATAATGTGGTAGCATGGGTGAATAGCTCAAGAATAATATTGAAATATAAGAGGAGGCCTTCGAATAACACAAAAGGCAAAATCGTATTTCTATATCCCTAAAATAAATATTTAGGGACATGGAAAATGTGGAATGTAAGGAAAAGATATGGGACCAGGGTCAGGCATATTCTACACCTCGGAGTTGCTGGTAAAGCTATGTTGTTGGGTATGTGGATGTTTGTTTTTATTTTTATTGTTTTAAAAAAGCAATTAATGGTTTATATAATCTTTTGCATATATAATTATTATGAAAAGAAAAATTTTATTTGTATAGAGATTTCTCAGTGGAGAGTCAGGAGGTAAGTTTTTTGTTGTTATTTTTGTTTGTTTGAGAGACAGGGTCTTTCTCTGTCTCTGTCTCCCAAGCTGGAATGCAATAGAAGGATCCTAGAGTGTAGCTCACTGCAGCCTTGATCTCCTGGGCTCAAGCAATCCTCCCTCCTCAGCCTCAGCCTCTCAAAAGTGCAGGATTACAGGTGTAAGCCATCATACCTCGCCTTTTTTTTAAATTCATTTTAGTAACTCAAGAATTTCAGTCTATTTACTTCATTCGTCTTTGTAATCGGTAAAGCTATCTAAACAAATATTAAATTACATGTGAGATTTAATGTAATTTAATGTAAAAATTCTATTAAAACTACTTGATGTTTTCTATTTTGGGGTAATTTTTCAATGAAAATTTTTAAATGTTACTTTACAAGGCTAGATAAAACACTTCTGTTCATTAAGATAAATTGCTAAACCATATTTCAATTTTACCTCTTCCTCTATATCATAGAGTGTTTTTTTTTAAAGACAGGTCTTGCTTTATTGCACATTTTAATTCTACCTCTTCCTCTATATCATAGAGTTTCTTTTTTTTTTAAAGACAGGTCTTGATTTGTTGCCCAGGCTGGGGTGCAGTGCCATGATCACGGCTCACGATAACCTCCACCTCCCAGGCTCAAGCCATCCTCCCTCCTCAGCCTCCTGAGTAGCTGAGACAATAGGCGTGCTGTTTTATTTCTTAATACTACCTATATGGTGCAGGTTTCTTAATAGCGCCTACAAGGTGAAAACCTTCTGCTGCTGCCTTCCTGGTGTGTTAGAATGGACAAACAGCCCTGGGGCTGGGTGTCTTGCAGACCCCAACTTTCTTCTTAATTTATAAATTACTATAGAGGACAACTTATCATGTTTTTAGTTAAATATTTCCATTCAAAAAACTCCATCAGAGAAAAGTAAATCTAACGTAAATTAACTCCAGTCCATCTTTTTAATAGTCACTCTTTATAATTCTCAATAGAATGTTTCCATAAAACCAGTTTTACTAGAAGGTGTGATAAGAAAGTAAATTTTAGTTTTGATTGCTTTAGAATATAAAGTCTGCTTAAACATTTCATTCATTAATTTTAATTATACCATTTGTAAGTAGTTTATGGTTGACTGGCCCTGAGCCAGACTCCTGTGTGCACAGGCAATGCACTTCAGTGATGATGTTTCTCCCTTCCACATGTCACATCAAGAAAAGGAGACTACTCTACTCTTATGATCTATTTTGAACAATATCGGGCTTATTACTGGGCTTTACCAGTTTTTCAGAGCATTCGTTTTCTACTCTACTGAATATAAAAATCTTATCTCTATATAGGGTCCATTTTTAATAGAAGGACCAATGAGTGTCTGAGTTCAAACGGGTCTATAAAGAGAAGGGTTGACAGTCAGTCAACACAGATTTATATAAGAAGGGAGATAAAAAATGAAAAAGAATATAAGCAAGAGAGAAAAAGAGACTGAGAGAGATTAGTTTTATTTTTGATCTGTTATGAAGAGCTATTTCTTTTCTATAACTTCCCAAAGCTGAACTCATTCATTCGTTTATTCACTGACTTAATAAACACATTTGGAGAAACTACTGTGAGTCAGGGAATTATGTTAGGTACCACTGCAAAATTTCTTAAAAGTTTTCCAAAAAGTTTCTCTCTAATATTACTTGATATAAAAGGTATAAAGGCAATGTAACTTTAATGAAGGGACTGATGAAGGTTAAATAAGTTATTTACTATAGAACTTGCATAAATCGTTGAAAGGACATATAACCTAAACAAAGGGGTTGAAGAGTGTTAAACAAGTTTGTTTATTGCAGACTTTCTCATGACCTTTAATTTATAAGTATGCGTTACAAATCTCCAAAATAAGCATATTCTATGCAGATTTCTCTAAGAATAGTTCATTGAATAATCACTTTTATGTTTGTTTTTCATTTTAGGTTCATTTTAAGCAATGAAAAAAGACATGAAAATGATTATTCAATCAAATATTTTAAGCATTTAACCCTGAATATGAGTTTAAGATAGGAAGCTACTCTTTGTAGATTCACAGTTCTAAATATAAGTGACAAGTGGGAAGAGGAAGCTTGGTTTTGTTCTTTTGTTTTTGTGTCCATAGTTTTATTTTTGGAAAACACCTTGTTTGCATTAAATATTTAATATCCTCTCTTATCAAAGTGGTCATTTGGTTTTCTGGGTTTTTTTCTAGCTTTATTGGGTATGATTGACAAAAATTTAAGATGTACAGTATTTAATGTATGTATATGTCGTGAAATGATTACCAAAATAGGACTAATTAACATATCCATCACTTTACATAATTACCTTTTTGTGATTGTTATTTAATACTAACAATTTTAGCTTTTGTATTTAATGGTTCTTCATACATACGAATTTATGCAGCAATTATTTATTGTATGTTATTATATACCAGACACTAAAAATAGGAAATACATTTTTGTAACAATTTTGAATTTTTTAAACAAATTATATCTTTAACCTGCAAAGTGTTATGGCTTCTTTAGGAGCTTAAATGGCTTTAATAACATTTGTTGATAAATTGAATCATTTCTGTGACACTTACGGATCATAATGATTCAAGTAAAATTTGAGTGTAATTGAAAAATCTATCAGTAAATACCCATTTTCATTACTGTTTAGCAAAAAGAAAAAAAAAGTGCTTTAAAAGCAGTTGATTACAAATTCTATGACTATATCTGAAAATTTGGAAAACAACACTTAACTAAATATATTCTTTATGTTTCTGCTACAGAAAAAGAAAGAGATTGAAGAAGCAGCAGCAAATAATATTTAAAAATGTGTATCTAAGCTGTATTTAAGCTAAGAGACCATGATGAGGGGAGAAATGTCCTTATAATTAAGAAGGAACTACTGAAGCCATATGACCTCGTTAATCATCTTTTGCCAAAATCTCAAGCCATTTTAAAAATAGTCTGTGCCCAAGACATGAATATGCCCATAACAGCCAAACTCTTAACTTTCTGCTAAATTGCCTAAAAACATTCAAGAACCCTGCATTTAAAAGGTTGTACAAGTGAGCCTATTAAAAATAATAAACTAGGATCTATTTAATTATATGATTTGTTAGTAACTGCCATTGAAAAACAAGAGCAGGATAATATCTGAATAAGCACTAGATTTAAAAAGGGGAGATGTGCTAATGAAAAATTACCTCATTGGCAATGAGTAATAACATAATTTGCAAACATTTATATGTGACCCAAGAAAAACAAAGGTGGAAGGGTAGTTTTCTAATCTGGTTAGAGCTGGCAAAACCTTGTTTAGACTAGAGCAAAATGTGAATCCTTTCCAGGCTTTGAAGCTGAGTCAACACAGAAAGAATGAAGTGTAGATTTATTTTGGACAATTGTCTATAATTTGGATTATTACAGAACCTTTTCCAAAGTTCACTGCATAACTTGGACTTCTTTTTTACTCACTCTGTATAATTTGCGTATCTAGAACTAAAGAAGGTGTAAATGGTACCAGAAGGGTTATGGGGGTTATTCAAAAGTCAATCATGTTTGTTTAAAAACCAAAAATCAAAAAAAGCTATATGTTGAAAAATAAAGAAATTGACACATGTGCACTAATTTTATTTCTCAAAAAATAATCTCTATTTTAAGATTGGCATGGTGAAATTAGCTTTTAAACAAAAACTGGAAAATATAGTTTGACAATCCGTGTCTTCCATGTGAAATATTTATAAGAACAGTTTTGCAGTGTTTTAAAATTGAACTAATTTAGTTATACAATTAGCAAATCACATTTATTAAAGATTTATCCTCTTTCAACCAGAATATAAGCCTATCATGTATAAGAAAAATGTGGTATTCAACTTGTTATCATCAGATTCTAGAGCCTTGTGTATAGATTTTGTATAATTAATATTTTCAATTGTTGAATAAAATCATATAGGTAATTAGAAACTTACTGGAAAACCCAAACTGTTTGGTCAGTTTACATTTAGGCAGTAGAGTTAGGTTTCAAATAATCCCTTCTGTATTACCACAGTGGTTTTTGTTCATTGGTTGGTTTGTTTTGAGATGGAGTTTCACTCTTGTTGCCGAGGCTGGAGTGCAATGGTGCCATCTCAGCTCACTGCAACCTCCACCTCCCGGGATCAAGCGATTCTCCTGCCTCAGCCTCCCTAGTAGCTGGGATTACAGGCGCCTGCCACCACGCCCCAGCTGAATTTTTGTATTTTTAGTAGAGGCGGGGTTTCACTGTGTTGGCCAGGCTGTTCTCAAACTCCTGATCTCAGGCGATCCACCCGACTCAGCCTCCCAAAGAGCCATAGTGTTTTATGAGAAGACCTTTCCTTTCATATTGTGTGAAGAATTACTACAATTATCCATTTTATACAGCTCGTGTCTAAATGCAGCAAGGGAATGGACCAGGGCACAGTTAAATTGGACCATACATAGTGTTGTTGCAGTGTTTTTACAGATGAGCATGTGCTATTGCTTGATCTATAGAGCTTCAGCATTCTCTATTACCTTGAAACCTAGAGGAGGAAAATCCTGGACCTTGGTTCTGTCAGTCTGTCAGGATTTCAAGACCACACACTATTCGTGTACCTCTCCCTGCTCTTCTTTTGAATTTTTGGACATTGGGCAAGAGAATTTTGCGACCATCTTTAATAGGAAAAACGATTCCCTACTATATCTTCTGTATCGACTGTCTCTATTTTGATGTTACTTGCTCTGATTTAAGACAATGGCACTTCTTTTATGAAAACAAACTTGACCACTCTGCATTGTATTTTTCCTTTGGTTTTTAGTGTCTTTAGAATAATTCAAACTAAAATAATCTTATTCTGGGTAAAGGAAAGTCTACCATGACGCATGCTAATTGAAAAACACTCAACTTTTCATCAATCTTACCACCATGTCTCCAGATATAGAGAGATCTCTATTGATAACATGCTCCTGGAGATGAACTTTAAAATATTTACATAATGGCAATGATCTAGCTTAGAACAGAGAATATCTAATCCCAGTTTTCCTTCATTCTCTCATTTTCAACTTTCTCCTTATCCATCTCCCACCTTCTTTCTCATGATTCATGATCTAATGTTAATTTTATATGCTTGTTGCTAAGAAGCACTTATTTCCAGGGGCATAAGGATATGTGTGACAAAACCTCAACTTATGTTTAAAGACTCTCTCTTCTCCCAATATCTTACATACAGATTTATGCACATAAGCAGCCTGTAACAAATTCCCACAAAACATACTCATATATATATATTCTTTCATATTGATTTTAGAAGACATAACTTCTTAAATGTAATCAACAAATATTCTCTTCATATAAGATCTCTGTATTCTAAACAACCATAGAAAAGTAGTGCAAGTATCTATACCTCTTTATGAGTGCTAGACTCATAACTACATGAACATAGTAAATGAAAGACAAAACATGGAAAGAAATTAGGCTGCACTAATGTATCTCTAGGAATAAAATTAGTACATGAAATATGAAATATATGCATTTAAAAATATTTGGTTTTGAAATTTAATGTCTATCCTAAGGTTTTTCATTAAGGTGAATTATTACTTTTATCTACTCATGTGTTATCTGTTTTACTTAGCACAAATTTTTGTATGAATTTGAAAAATGTAGAGGAGTCAACAAGCTTCTGAAACAATCATCTTCTAATGAGAAAAACTTTACATGCAGGCTCATGTGTCTCAGTTCATAGTCATTTTTGGTTGTTAATGAAGAACTAAGACAATGCATTAGCTTACAGGATTAATACTGACCTTCTATCAAAGGATTTCTGTTGCAACAAATCCTATCACTCACTCACTCACTCACTCACTCACTCACTCACTCACAGTAATGTTGTAGTTGGAAGAGCCAACTGAGGTTACAGCAGAAAAATGAACAAGCTTTAAACACCAATACTTGTGAAGTCCATGAAGCATAGCTAAAATAAGTAGTTTTAAGTAGTTTAAAACTACTTAAAATCTTATCTTTAAGACAAGATTAAGTATCAAGTTCATGGTAGATCCTGGTAATCTGAAGAATGCCACCTTCCAAAACATCACACACTAATCCTCAGAGCCTGTAATATGTTATGTTACGTGGGTAAAGAGATTTTGAGGATGTGATTGAATTCAGAATATTGAGATCCTGAGATTAACCTAGATAATTAAAGTAAAGCAAATATGAGTGCAAGGTCCCAATAAGAGTGAGGCAACGGGATCAGAAGAGTAACAGGAGGTGTCATGAAGGGAAGGAAAGCAAGAGGTTAGTGTGGTGCAGAGAAGGGGACCCCAAACTGAGACATGCAGGTGCCTTCTATCAGCCGGGAAAGACAAGAAACGAATTTTCCCTTGAAATCATCAGAGAGAACTACCCCAGCCAATGCCCCTGAGAAGGAATTTGGACCTCTGGCCTCCAGAACTATGAAAGAATACATTTTGTTACCTCAGCAATAGGAAACTAATATATAGACGTAAATCATTTTTGAGGGGCATGGGGGAGAATCAAAAAGAACTTCAGATGCCCTTAATGATGTTCTCCTTTTTTACAGGGGACATGTGAGAAAAAATATGATAATGAAAATTACTTATTTCCACAAAGTTTAATATTCACGCTATGCTGAAAAAAAACTGATTTTAAAGCCATTTTACATTTTTCCAACATCTCCTTTTCATTTCTATTTAATTTTCAAGGATTAATATAATCAATCTACTTGTAGGTCAAAAATCCTAAACATTTTATGATTTTTATGTCTTCTGTTTAAGATAAGAGATTCTCATAAAATTAGTCTTATTTAAAGTTTAGTATGTAAATGTGGCAATTTGTAAAATAAACTTGTATCATTGAATTTTGATTATCAAGTTCAGAAAGAAAGGAAATAGAATTTGATTGTTGCCTGGACATCAGAAAATGTGGGTTCTACCTTAATTTAGTACATTCAAGCATCTATAACTAGCATACCCTGATAGTTTTTAAACCCCAGAAATTTATTTCTCAGTTTCAGAGGCTGGGAAGTTAACAATCAAGTTACCAGCATATTGAATGTTTGATGAGGGACAGTTTCCTGATTCATAGACAGTCTTCTCACTGAAACCTCACATGGCAGAAGGAGTGAGGAGGGATCCCCGGGAGCCTCTTTTTTAAAAGCACTGACTGATCCCACTCATGAAGGCTCTGCCCTAATCACCTTTTCACTTCCCAAAGACTTGACCTTCTAATACCATCACTTGGTATTTAGTGATTTAGTTTTCAACATATTAATTTTAGGGAGGACATAAACATTCAGAACATATTATTGTCCCTGGATCCCAAAATTCATAATCTTCTCAGATGGAATACTCTTCTCATTCATTTCAGTCTATTGTCTCCAAAGTATTAACTTGTTCCAGCAGTAACTAAAAAGTTTAAAGCCCAAAGTCTTATCTAAATATTACCCGTGTCAGATAGGGGCAAGACTTAGGGTACAATTCATTCTGAGGCAAATTGTTCTCCATCTGTGAACTTGTGAAATTAAACATATAATGTGTCTCTAAAATACAATTGTGGTTCTGGCATAGGATAGATACTCCCATTCAAAAAGAAAGAAATTTGAAAGAAGAAAAGAGTGAAATGTCTCTAGAAAATCTAAACAATTAAGGCTCAAGAATATGACTATATACATAGAAGGTCCTCTAAGAATCTCAGAAGAATTCATACCAAAGAACTTAACCGGAGGCTACCTCTTCAGTTGGATAGCTTGTAGACTTGTTGGATCCCAGCTGTCTTATATGTGCTGTGGTTAATAAACATTTTCCGGCCATCATAAAATTTTGAGAAGTTGGGTACTGGAAAATATGAAGAAAGCATAGAATAAAGTTTATTGTTATTAAATTAAACATGTAATGGAGCAATGTAGATCAAGCCCAGCTCAATATTATAACATTTACAGACAGTTTGAAACAGCAAAATCAATTACCATGTGAAACTTAACTTATTTAGTAGGATTATCTTGTTTTTCCTGCTTAGTTACTTTAATCATTTTATGCTAATGTCCAAGATTTTCCTTTCTAGATAAAGTAAATTTTTCAGCTATCTTGTAGTAACCTCTCAAAACTTCAAATATTTCTAATATGCTTTTAAAAAGTAAAAAAAAAAGCAAAAATATTGAGTTTTTATAAAAAAGACATTTTGATTCAAAATAGCAAAATAAAGAAAATAGTGAATTAGAAAACCATGGATGATGCCTTTTTTACTTAAGTTGATTGTAATATTTTAACTAAATTTTATATTGTCTTTTTGAGTAGGTAAAAGGACACGACAGCTTGACACTAATAATTGTCCTCCCTCTTACTCCAGTGAAAAGTTGACTGTTTTCTATACAATTGCATAATGAAATTGAAGGTGATTAAGAATCTTATATTGGCATAGCATGTATCTACATTTTATAATAAGAATAAGGCTTTCAGTCTAGGTGTGAGTCTAATATACCTTTTTGTTAGCTGAAACTATGGACAAATTTCCTGAGCCTCTCCAGGAATTAATAAATGTAAACTTCAAGACAGGCTGTTGTAAGGCTTAAGTATGGTAATTCTGTATTTAGGCACTTATCACAGTCAGTCTCATCAAGCCCTTAAATGATAGCTACTGTCATTTTATTAACATTATTATATGCCAACTTTTATGAATTCAAATTGCTTAGGTATGAGGACACATACAGTCAACAAAGATATAACTAAAACAACAAAAAAAGCATTGAGGTTTAAAATCAAAGACTACTCTGAAAACATGTGTGGTATAAATAATTATTTTATTTTGACTTTTACTTGTGAAATTTATAAATAAGTTTTAAAATGCAAACATCCAAACATTTATCATTTAGGAATACACCTATAAATAATGTTAGTAAATTTCTTATTATTGGCAAAAAGCTTGCATCTGCAGATTATTGAATGTCAAAACAGAAATTGAGTTTATTTATCATCAAAATGCTTAATGTCATAACTGCCTTTCTCTGATGCATGTTTCATAAAACTAAATCACTTAGTTTTGTATAATTTCTACCTGTGGAAGAGGAACTTCCTCTTGCTCAGCTGTATAACAAGTCAGCCAAAGACAGCTATATGGACAGCTGGGAATCAAGTCAATTTCTCTGACTGTATACTCTGATTTTAGGAAGTTGTCTCTTCAATTATTTCTTACAAATAGAATTTCCTTTGTGGACGGAGGCAATCCTTGACTTAGTTTCCTGACCAGATATGTCTTGTTTTACTACTCCTGTTAAATGCTGGAATTGTGTTCTGTAATTTTAGTACTAATCCCAAACGGTCCTTCAATGTGCCCCCATGAACTTCCTTGATGATTTGCTTTTGTCGAATTTTGAAAATTAGGAGACATTTTCTTCATAGTTTTTATTTTACGTTCATGTCCTTATCCTTTTCTCTTGCCTAAAGAACATCGTGTTTCTGATAACATGCCACGCTCTGAAATACCTTTGTCATCTGAAGTCACTTCTCTGATGCCTTTTCATTCTCAACACCAGTACATACCCAGTTCTATCCCTGTGTTTTAGTCAGACATAGTGGAAACAAATAAACACTGTACTCCATTCCAGTCTTGAAAGAAGAAGCAAATTGTTTGCTCTGTCAAAGTGGTGCAAAAAAATTTTTTTAAAAATCCCAGTGTGTGCTAAGTCAACAGTAGTCACCCTAGGCCAATCACTGACTTTGCATGTGAGGTAAATTTGTGTGCTCTGGGGGCAAAGTAGAAGAAGATATTTGAGGTCTAAGACACTTGAAATGATAAGAGAGGCAAGCTGTTTCAAACGGCATAGCACAGATGCAGTCAGGAGAGGGGACAGTACATCTGCAGCATTGTCTTTAGAACAGGATTATCCCGGGTTTATGTAAAACCATCATTAGTCACGGGCTGTGGGATCTCCCTCAACTGCCCTGACAGATTACTCATCTGTAAAAATGAGAGTAAAAACCTATCTCATTGAGGGTAAGGTTTAAAAATGAAAATACTTATGTTAAAGACCTGCAACAACATAGTAGGAACATGAAATAGCAGTGATAATTATGATAATAGTAATAATTACTACTGTGTTTTAATTTAGGATCTTTAAGATGGAGAGCACTCTTTCAATGATTAGGAGAGACACAACATGAAAATAGCTTATTATTTACAGATCTTGAGGAGTACAGACATGTCTGGAGGCCACACACATAAGGGTTAAAGAGCAGGTGGAGAGACAGAGAAAGAGATCATGGATCAATGTCTTTATTGGGATCTAGGACATTATTCAAACAGATTTCCTATGGGAAGTTTTACTTGGTAGGTTTAAAGCAAGCGGACACAAAGTCCCAGAGGTAACATTGTGACTGGAAAATGGTCACAGCTGCATATCTGCACAGTCCATATGGGATGTGGAGATTAGCAGGGCTAGTCAAGTAGGCTGTATCTAGCTGTCGCATAGGGAAGTGGTCACCACTGAGAAGTTGTTTAAGGCAGGTATCTGGATTGATCACACTGGGGAAGTGAGAGTTGGTGTAGGACTAGAAACTGTTTCAAGAGTGACTAAGCTTTACTTCTGGCATAAAAAATGTAAACATATTCAAAATGGATATTAAGGCATAAAATTAGAAGAATTCACTATATATTTGCATAATCATTTTATTGGTATCAGCTGAAAATCTCTTACTTACCCAGACAGTCTCCCTCCTGCCATGTTTCCTTCCATATTTACCCCTCAAGATATATATTGTCAATTTACGTAGTTTTACTCTCTAAGTTTGCCTTTGAACATCAACCAAATTCCTACATACAAATGTTGGTGTAACTGTAATGGGTATCATTTTTTTTTCAGGACTCTTACCCTGTAGTAATGTACTTGCCATTCCTTACCTTCTTTAGCAATTTCTCCAAACAGAGCAAGTGACCAGTCACCACAGCAGCCTCAAGCCCCAAGTTTCAAAATGTTCCATGGAAAATTAAGGTTGCTATTTGAAACAAAGAAAATGAAGCCAAGCGAAGTAAATAACAAAAGTGAATATGCTCTGGATATGAAAATTTTAAAGCAATGTTACTAAAGTAGTAATAATGGCCCATAGAAGAAGTATGCATAAACACACACCATGTCATTTGACATTTAGTTCTTTGCAAAGTGATTTGATGTTTCAGGGCTTAAAAACATTGTGTAATTTATTTAATATTTATAGAGCAGTTTATATTTGTTACAATCTTACATGACTTTTATTACTTTGTGATTTATACTTTCCCAGTGTGCAAACTACTTCCTACATATTAAGGGAGAGCTTTTGAAATTGATCACTTTTTCAGCCTCAATAAGTTGTCATGTAATAAATTACAATAAGATTAAACACTCATTAGTTCAGTAACCTGTTCAAGTCCAGTGTAAGCTAACTGCAGCCTAAAGGAAATAGACCAGCATCTTTAAACATGGCATTGATCTGTGTGCTTTCTTGAGTTGATGCTCCTTTCAATGATAGTATTTGATTCTATAATTGAGACTTCCAATAAGGATGCATAAGAATTTAAGAAAATTTAGCTACTTAAATATTCAATAAGTTCAAATATCCTGAAAAATCTACATTGTTCAAAGCAGGATCAATGATTTTGAATTATCAGAAATTCATCTAAGTTTCAAGGATATGTTTTGAATTTGATTGGTTCAATTCAGAGTTATTAAGCTAGTGTTCAATACTAGGTTCAAAGTGGTACACAGCAAACAATGAAAGGGATAGGGCATCCGTAATATGTAACTGACATTTCCCGTATCCCTTTTTCTATTTACAGTATAATCAAGATACCAGATAAATCTGGGTTTTGAATAAATAAGGCAGGTATAAACTAACCAAGAGCATCCTGGAGCTGACATTTGCTTGCACTGTGTCACTAGAACTAAGCTGTGAATCATAATGTTTCATATTGCTTCAACATTTAATATGAAATTACAGAGCAAGGCAATAAGTAGGGCTGAATAATTTTAATGCAGTGTATTACTTGGTTGCATACCCTAACTCAAAGTTTTAAGTTAAAGACAATCTTTAGGCCAGGCTCAGTGGCTCACGCTTGTAATCCCAGCACTTTGGGAGGCTGAGGGGAGTGGATCACCTGAGGTCAGGAGTTTAAGACCAGCCTGGCCAACATGACGAAACCCCATCTTTAGTCAAAATACAAAAATTAGCCAGGTGTCATGGAGCCTGTAATCCAGCTACTCGGGAGGCTGAGACAGGAGAAACATTTGAATTAGGAGGTGGAGGTTGCAGTGAGCCGAGATCATGTCACCGCACTCCAGTCTAGGGGACACAGCAAGACTCTGTCTCAAAAAAAATAAAAAAAATCTTGAAAGCCTGCTGATATTTAAAATTCTGTTGATTTAAGTAACCACATATTAATTGTTCTTCAATAGAAATAATTTTTATTTATGAAACTTTGTTTTATGTGTAGATACTAACTTTATTAATAATAATGCTCTCCATTTTCATATATGCTACATCACTGACCAATTTTAAGTGTTTTCTCTTTTCCAGAAATCACAGGAGAAAGCAAAGATGTTTTGGCATCAACTAAACTTGGATTGTAACGTTGACTCTGCCACTTTCTAGTTGTAATGAGCTTCAATTTTTGTCTTCTTATAAAATGAGGATAATATTCCACACTTCACAGAGTTATTGTAAGAATCAATTTAAGTAAATGAAGTAACTGACATGAAAACTGATTATGTAACTTGTCTAAAGTCTTCCAACTAGGAATGATGCTGCATATATTTAAATCTCTGTCTGTGACACTAAGGTAAGTGATTTTGAGCTACATATTGTTGGTATTGGAAACAGTGCACAGTAAACTGTTAGGTACTCAACCTTTATTTCTGCACGGAATCTTGCACACTGCTTCTATTAAATACACACAGTTATAAATCTTACGCATTTAAAGTTTCTGTCATCGTGTGTAACTCTCCTACTTTGAATACTAAGGTAGAGAAGAAAGGTGCTCCTTCAGGTTCAAGAAGATTATACGAACCAGTTCTAGGAAAAAGCCAGCCCTTCTTACCATGTAGTCATTTAAAAATAGATCAACAAATTATTTAATAATCCTCCACCCTTCTAAAGGTGGAGCCTGATTTCCCTTACCTTAAACAAGTACTATACTTACTAATTTGCTTCTAATGCATGAAATATGGTGGAGGTGATTATGTGTGATTTCTGAGACTAGATCATAAAAGAAAGTGCTTTATCCTGTTCTTTCTCTTAGACTGCTTGCTCTGGGGAAAATCTGTTGTCATGTCATGCGAGCCCTCAAGCAGCCCTAAAGAAAGGTCCACATGGCAAAGAATTGAGTTCTTCTACCAGCAGCCAGCAAGGAAATGAAACCCTGTGCCAATAGCTACATAAGGGGACAATCTTGAGTGAACCTTTCAGTCCGAATCAAGCCTTTAGGTGATGGCAACTCAGTCCAACAGCTTGATAGCAACATTATGAAACAATCTGAACCAGAATCACCTGACTAATCGATGCTGAAATTAATGACTCACAGAATATGTTAGATAAAAAATGTTTAGCGTTATAATCCACAAAGTGTTAGGGTAATTTGTTTTGAAGCAGCAGATAGATAATGCACTACTGCTCTTATGCACAAAGAAATATGTCCAAGACTTCTGCCTTTTTTTTTTTTTTTTTTTTTTTTTGAGACTGAGTCTCGCTCTGTTGCCCTGGCTGGAGTGCAGTGGCGCGATCTCGGTTCACTGGACCCTCCACCTCCTGGGTTCAAGCGATTCTCCTGCCTCAGCCTGTACTACAGCTGGGACTACAGGCATGTGCCACCATGCCCAGCTAATTTTTTTGTAGTTTTAGTACGGACGGGGTTTCACCATGTTAGCTAGGATGGTCTGTCTCCTGATGTCGTGATCTGCCCGCCTTGGCCTCCCAAAGTGCTGGGATTAAAGGCTTGAGCCACCATGCCCGGCCCCTTTTTTTAAAGAGCAAAAGAAAATTCTGCTAATTTTTTTGAGATATTTATTACAAAACAAATCAATTTGCACGAATCTAGTAGGTGAGTTCAGTTAGAATAAAGGAGTATAATTTATCTAAACAACAAATTTGAAGTTTGTGTGCCATGATATTCCTTTGAGTATCAGATTATCATATAAGGTAAAGCACTGTAGAACTTTTTAGGCAAAATGGGAGAAACATGAGCACTAGTAAATTTTTAAAATTCTTCTAGTATCCCAAGGGAATTATGTTCTCCAGGTGACAGTAGATCTAAAATAAGACTCGCAATCATGAGTTCAACTTTGATGCAGATCATAAAATCACAGAAAGGAAACTTTCATCAGAACTCAGTCAAAAATAATGCGATACTTAAGCAGACTCCGAGTGCTTGGGGAGTGAAATTCAGCTTTGTAGATGCGCATACAGCTCCCACAAACATCAGAACCCTCTCATAGAGGGCAAGTTGCTGATACATTACAGAATGCTTCTGGTTGGCACTCTGTTTAAACAACCTCAAGTGATGCATAGCTGTTGGTGCTCTCTTCTAAGTTGGAATCTAGTCTTTTAAGCTTAGATTTCCAGCTTCATTTATGGAAGAAACAGAATAGTTCTCTCTTTAATTCACTTAACATTTTGTCTTAGTTTATGAGACATTTTCAAGAGGAAGAAATCATAGAATAAAATAGCTATTTAATAATAGGCATTAGTATTAGTGTTATTAATAATACAAAGCATTTTATGATAATGATAGAACTTTAACACCCTTTGTTCTCAGCACATTTTACCTATCCCAGGTCTATTCTCTTGTCACTGAAAACACACCTACGTAGTCCTATCACATATTCTGGGCACATTGTAGGTACTGATAGGACTTATTGAAGGAAAAAAATATATATAACTTCCAATAGATGAAATGCTAATTGGTGTGTTATACTTCTTTGGTGAAAGGCATTGTCCTCTTTGATCTACTGTATAATGAGATTTATTTGCAGCATCAAAGCTTTCCATAAAAACTGAAAAAATGTTTTGAACAGTAACATAAGCATCAAATTATTGTGACTTCTTAGGGAAGTGCAGAAAGATGGAGCAGCATCACACTTTTTGAAATAAGCAGATCATCTTCTTAAATAAAAGGCTAGTGTTTTGAGGACAACATGTTTTGGAATAGATCATTTCAATTATTGATTTTTGATGTATTATTAAGACCTGGCGTCTTCTTTTTAATGTTAAAAAATGATTTTCTCTTTTAAATCTACGTTCCCACTAGCCTGTTCAATGCTTTTCTAACACTGATATTAATGGAATAATATAACTACCGTAATTTCACATTTTCATTTCTTTAAGAGAAAAACTCCCGGAATATCCCTTATGGTTCATGCTTTAATAATGATGTCAGTTATAATACTACAGGGGAGCCATCATTTCTTCAATATGAACAGGAAAATTAGAGCTAAAGAGCCAAGACTGGAGTGATGCCCTAAAGGCAAAACACCAAGACTGCCTTTAATTCAGGATGTAGATCTACCTATAACCAAATAAGTAGACCTCTCATATTACTAAATAGTCTAATTTAGTCCAGTAGAGAACTAAACTTAATTTTGTAGACAAAGCTCACTAAACTAATAAAGAATATATGCATTTTTCTGGCCTTCCCTCTTGCATTTCTTTCTTGGTACTTTGCATAATGGTTGTTAGTTACTGAGGACTAAGTCTTCTAAATAATTGATAAATGCAACATAATTTTAAAAAGCCCATTTTAATGGCTTTCCTTTGAGAGTGGTCCAGAGTGAATTCTAGTCACTTGTAGTCATAGCTCCATCCTCTGTAACTCTTTCTTGATACAGTGAACTGCAAATGAGAATACGAGCCGAAAGTTTGTGTTATGTACATACAAATACTTATATAGGTTTTATGCAGCCATGTAAACACACACATACACACACACACACACACACACATACTGTATTAGGTATAGCTTTTCCTGAGGGATCATAATGGAAGTTGCAAACTCTTATCCTTCCAAATGGTTGACATTTCAAATTATTGACAGAGGGACAGAGAAGGAATGAGGGGGCACTGTGCCATCACCTTGGGTAGGTTTGAATTAAAATCAATAAGACTTCAACAGGTGCTGACTGTACCAGGAGAGGATGTAGGCAGCTCTTATCACTGCTTTACATCACACTGTAGAACAATAAGCAGTTTTCCTTACTGCTGCCTAAAGGCAGTAGATAATTTTTAAAATACATGTTTGGTGCTGTGAAAGAAAAATAGAATCTTAGGATCTTCACAACACTAGGCACTCCATTAGTTGGGACTCTGTCCCTACATGGAGGTGCCTCTGCCTAGGTAGTGCACCCAAGTCTCTGGCAGCCTCCCTCTTTCAAAATATAGATGTAGATAGCCATGGCCCCACTGCTAGTATACTCTGTGTGCCATCAGAGATGGCACTGCATGTGCGCTGCAGAGGTTTACCAGCTGTGCCTTCTGAAAGGGCAGCCACCATAGCCCTCTCCACACCTGGGCCCACTGGAGCCACACTTGGTGTGAGTGAGGAGTGCTGCCCTGGAATGTCAGGAGCAAAGCATGGAAATTATTCTATCCCCTAGGCCCTTGTATTCTGGGCCTGTGATGCAAAGGTCAGCTCTAATAATCTCCAAAATGCCCTTGGACTCATTCTTCTATTGCATTTATGAATAGCACTTGGCTTCTGTTGACATGGAACATTCACAGAAATCACCTTATTAAATAGTAGCTTGGACACATCCTCGTTGTCTTTTGAAAAAGATTTCTCATATTTTTCTTATCTGGATAAATTGAGAGTTTTCCAAAGTGCTAAGCTCTGCTTCCCTTTGGATTAAAAATGTAACATTTAAGCATTATACTCTTTGAGCATTTCACTATAAGCACTCAAGAGAAGTCAAGCTGCACTTTCAAAATTTTACTAAGAAATAGCTTCAGCTAAATATCTAATTTCATTACTCACAAGTTCTACCTTCCACAGAACACTAGGACACAAACAGAATATAGCTAAGTTCTTTGCCACATTATATGAATTTCCTTTTCCTGTTTGTGCTTCCAATAACACATATCTCATTTTTGTCTGAGACTTCATCATAATGGCCTTTATCCTTCATGTTTATAATAGCTTTCTGTTCGGGATTACTTAGGTATTCTCTGAAAATTGAGGCTTTCTATCTGAGCCCTCACTAGTATCACCCTTAACAGTCTGTTCATAGCAACATAAACTTTTTCTAGACTGCACTTCAAAACTCAACCAGTCTCTACCCACTATCCAGTTCCAAAGACTTTTCACATTTTAGATATTTGCTACAGCACCACCTCCCTTTTTCAATACTGATTTTTTTTGGTCATAGTCTATTTAGGCAGTTATAACAAAATGTCATGGACTGGGTATCTCATAAGCAACTCTTATTTTTCACAGTTCTAGGGTTTGGAAAGCCCCAAATCAAAGTACTGGCAGATTCAGTACCAGTAAGGGCCCATCTCGTAACTAGATGATTCATCCTGGGATATCTTTTACAAGGGCACTAACTTCATCTATAAGAGCTCTGACTTCATGACCTAAATACCTCTCAAAGGTCCTGTTTCCCAGCACCATTACATTAGTGATTGGGTTCCCATCAAATCTCGGGGGGGGGGGATACAAATATTCAGACCATATTGTTTACTATGCCAGTGCCAGAACTAGTAAAACAAATGATACCATTTTAACTATCTAAAAGTGAGGAAATGTCTGTCTTTCATAATTGTTTTTTATAGCTACATTTTATAATATGTGATGAACTAATATGAGGCAACAAATGTGATTATAAAACAACATGAAAATCAGTTAGAATACAATATTTTAGTGCATGAAATCTTATTTTTATTAATATTTTGACTACATAAAATGTATTTTCACATTTATAGAATGAGGAAATATGAAGAAGAATAAAAATAATTTTGTTACGTAAAAGGCATCCAAATTGCAAAAGAGGAAATCAATTTACCTTTGTTTGCTGATGACATAACTGTCTACCTAGAAAACACTAAAGACTCCTCCAAAGACTCCTAGACTTAATAAATGATTTCAGTAAAATTTCAGGATACAAAATCAACATACAAAAATCAGAAGCATTTCTAAACACCAGTTACATTTAAGCTGAGAATCAAATTAAGAACTCAATCCCATTTATAACAGCCACTAAAAATATAAAATACCTAGACGTACATTTAACCAAGGAAGTGAAAGATCTCTACAAGGAGAACTACAAAACACTTATAAAAGAAATTGTAGGTGACATGAACAAATACAAAAACACACCATGCTCACAGATTGCAATAATCAATATTGTTAAAGTGACAATAAAGCACAAAGAGATCTACAGATTCAGTGCACTTTCTATAAAATTACCAATGTAATTTTTCAGAGAATTAGAAAAAACAACACTATAGCTCATAGCCAAAACAATTCTAAGCAATTAGAACAAATCCAGAGGCATCTAATTACCTGACCTCAAATTATAATACAAGGCTATAGTAAATAAAACAGCATCGTACTGATAACAAAACTAGACATACAGATCAATGGAACAGAACAAAGGACCCAGAAATAAAGCTACATACCCTAAACCAACTAATCTTTGACAAAAATAAACAAAAATAGACAATGGGAAGAGGACACCCTATTCAGTAAATGGTACTGGGAAAATTAGCTAGCCATATGCAGAAGAATGAAATTGGACCCCCTCATCTCTCATCATACGCAAAGGCATTTCCTCATCAAAAATTAACCCATGATGGATAAAGACTTAATCATAAGACCTGAAACTATAAAAGTCCTAGAAGAAAACCTAGGAAAGACTCTTCTGGATTGGCCTAGGCAAATAATTAATGACAAAGACCCCAAAAGTAAATGCAACAAAACAAAAAAATGGGCTTTAAACTAAAAAGCTTCTGGAGAGCAAAAGAAATAATCAATAGTATAAACAAACCACCTACAGAATGGGAGAAAATATTTGCAAATTATGCCTCTAGAAAAGTCTAGTATTAAGAATCTATGAGGAACTCAAACAACCAACATAAAGAAAACAAACAACTCCATTAAAAACTAGGCAAAGGACATGAACAGATATTTTTCAAAAGAAGACATACTGTGGGCAACAGACACGTGAAAAAATGCTCCACATAAATAATCATTGGAGAGATGCAAATTAAAACCACAATGAGATATATTCTAACACTACTTAGAATGGCTATCACTGAAAAGTCAAAAACAACAGATGTTGGCATGGACTTAGAATAGAACATTTTTACACTATTGGTGGGATTGCAAATTACAACCTCTATGGAAAATAGTACAGAGATTTTTCAAATAACTAAAAATAGAACTACCACTCAACCCAGCAATCCCATTACTGGATACCTACCCAAACAAAATTATTATATTAAAAAAGATAAATGTACTCTTATGTTTATCACAGCACTGTTCACAATAGCAATGTCATGAAACCAATCTAAGTGTCCATTAAAGGTTGATTGGATTAAAAAATGTGGTACATATATACCATGAAATATTATGCAGTCATAAAAAAGAATAAAATCATGTCCTCTGCAGTGAAATAAATGCAGCAGGAGGCCACCATTCTGAGTAAAATAACTCCCAAGCAGAAAATCAAATACTACATGTTCTCACTTATGTATTAGAGCTAAACAAAGGATACCTATGGACATAAATATGGAAATAATATACATTGGGAACTCCAAAAGGGAAAAGGGTAAGACGGGGTTAAGAGTTGAAAAATTACCTGCCAGGTACAAAGTTCACTATTTGGATGCAGGTTACACTAGAGGCCTACCCACTATGATGCGATATACCCATAAGCAAACATGTGCCTGTACCCTCTGAATATAAAATTTTAAAAATAATAATTTTATTAAAAATACTATAGATGATTCATTTTTATCCTCTAAAATTGTTTTTAATATAGTTGGTATACTATCTTTCTAAAAAATGTCTAATATACCAGAAAAAACGATGGGAAGAAGCAGTATTTGTGATAAGCTTATTAAGTTTAGAAGATAAACTTACAACAAGCCAGCTTTCCACAGCAAATGGTTCTTGGATAAGTGCCGTGTCCTTGTCTCCTTCCTTTGGATTTTTGCCACACTGGGACTCAATAGAAGCTATAAGTTTCGAACCTGTCCAATTGCTTAGTTCCTTTTAACTTTGCTTATTTAAACAGAAACTACATTCCGTAATGAATATATTTTTGCTACGTCCTTCCGGTAGGAACTTGTTGGGCAAACGACATTAACAGCTTTGGAGTTTTGTTTTGAAGTACTGCGATTTGCTTAATATATTCCTATAAATTATCTCAGTTTAACATTAGGATTCTGTATTTCTCTAATTTTGGAAGGATTGACAGAATTCAAAGCTAGTCTTCAGAGTTAAGATAGTCACACACTCTATGTCTTTGGGAACGTTTTTCTTTCTATGTATTTGTTCTTTCAGGAAATTTCAATATAACTATAGCATTCAGAGGTAGTGCGCAAGGTTTTAGTTTATTGCTCCGCTCTCAGGGAATCTTTGAAAAAGTAAATTAGTCACAGTTGCATGTCCCTTCAGAAATGTTCTTATGTATGTATTCAGATTTATAATTGAATATTTGAAAAATAAATAAGTGTTTTATTAACCCAACACCTTTGATGTTTTCTAGCAGCCAACATGAAGGAGAAAAAATTTCGTTTTGTCACAATTTCCAATAAACCTAGTGATGAATTGTGGTACCATGATAAATAATATCAAGTACTAGGTATCCAGACATAATGGAGATTTAACACTGTATTCCTGAAATAAGGATATTTGAAGTGTGAACATCACAACAGTATTTTATATTATTTTTATGCTACCGCACTTAGATTTTTCTTTTTTTTATTAATTTTATTGATACATATTAAATATACATAGTTTGGGGGTATATGTGATAATTTAATACATTCATATAATTTGTAAAGATTACATTAGTGTACTTAAGAAATCCATCACCATAAATATTTGTTTTTTTCTTTATGTAAGAACCATCTTAGTTCTTCTCTTCTGGCTATTTTGAAGTGCACAATAGATTATTGTAAACTATAGTCACCCCGCTGATTTATCAAACACTGCCTTACTTTTTCTATGAAACTATATTTGTACCCATTAATCAATCTCTCTTCATTTCCCCCTCTCTTGCTCTGTGGTAGCTACATATTTACTCTCTACATTCATGAGATCCACTTTTCTTTTAGCTCAAATATGAGTGAGAAAATGCAATATTTGTCTTTCTGTGTTTGACTTATTTCACTTAATGTAATAGCTTCCAGCATTCATGTTTCTGCTAATGACAGGATTGCATTTTTATTTATGGCTGAGTAATATTTCAGTATGTATACATATCACATTTTCTTTATTCATTCATTCCTTGATGGGCACTTAGGTTGATTCCTCATTTTGGCTGTTGTGCATAGGGCTACAGTAAACATGACAGCGCAGACATCTCTTCAATATATTTCTTTGCTTTCTTTAGGTTACACTAGTAGTGGAATTGCTGGATCATATAGTAGTTCTATTTGTAGTTTGTGAAGAACCTCCATACTGTTCTTCATAGTGGCTGTACTAATTTACATTTCTACTAACAATGTATGTGTGTTCCCCTTTCTCTGTGTCCTCATCAGCTTCTGTTACTGTGTGTCTTCTTATAAAGCCCATTTTAACTGGGGATAGATGATATCTCATCGTAGATTTGATTTTCATTTCTGTGATGACTAGTGATGTTGAACACTTTTTCATATACCTGTTTGTCATTTGTATGTCTTCTTTTGAGAAATGTCTATTCAGATGTTTTGACCATTTTAAAATCAGGTCATTATTGGCCGGGCGCTGTGGCTCACGCTTGTAATCCCAGTACTTTGGGAGGCCGAGGCGGGCGGATCACGAGATCAGGAGATCGAGACCGTCTCTACTAAAAAATACAAAAAATTAGCCGGGCGTGGTGGCGGGCGCCTGTAGTCCCAGCTACTCGGAGAGGCTGAGGCAGGAGAATGGCGTGAACCCGGGAGGCGGAGCTTGCAGCGAGCCGAGATCGCGCCACTGCACTCCAGCCTGGGTGAGAGCGCAAGACTACGTCTCCAAAAAAAATAAATAAATAAATAAAAAATAATAAAAAAAAATTAAATCAGGTCATTATTATTACATTTTGCTATTGAGTTATTTCAGCTTCTTATATAATCTGGTTGTTAATCAGTTGTCAGGCAGATAGTTTGCAAATATTTTCTCCCATTCTGTGGGTTGTCTCTTCACCTTGCTGATTGTTTCCTTTGCTGTCCAGAAGTTTTTTAGCTTGATATAATCCCATTTGTCTATTTTTGCTTTGGTTGTCTGTGCTTTTGAGGTCTTAACACCCCACCCCAAAAAATCAAGAAAAAAAAGTACCCTAACCAGTGTCCTAGAGCACTTCTTCAATATCTGTGATTTATTTAGAAACTCAAAATACACCTTGTTTAAACCCTTTCTCAGTCACTCAGACTTCTTTTTTATTGGATAGAGGTGATAACAATTCAGTGATAATTGACTAGATTGATTACCCTATACACCAAATTCAAGTAAAATAAATATATTAATTACTTGTTGAATAATCATCTCCAATGTGAGCTGACAGATATTCACCAAAAGTGAGATACGTTTCAGGGTACCATGAACTCTGATTTTTGACCTTTTACTATTCTAAACTTTGATTCAATGATTTGTATGATTGCATTGAAACTACTTCAAAATATTGCATATATGAATAATATAATTATGACTATAATAGATGGCAAAATTGAAAACAAAACTGTATTTGCTGGTGAAAGAGAAGAGATTAATATAACAAATTAAATTTAATGAAGACAAACATAATATGAATGAAAGAGACAGCATTCATTAAACACTATTAGATGTGAAACACAATACTGAGAGTTTTTACATAGGTTATCTCATTTAATTCTCACTACAACCCTGGAATATGGAATGTGTATTACTATTATCCATGTTTGATGGATTTGGAGGTCAAAGGATGAAGTACCTTTCTCAAAGTCACAAATTCAGGTTTTGGATGTAGTATAATTTCAGAATATGTCATCTGCTTTGTACAATAGTGCCCTTCTAAAAGCATATGGTGTGGCCTAAGTAACCAATAAGACTATAATAATAAGATGAAAGATAATGGTTAGGTAATAGTACACATGAAAATGACTTAGGACTTTAAAGAATAGTGAATAAAATGTTAGTAAATGGTGATAACTATAGCATCAAAAGTTAAAGTGATCTTAGATAGTAACTAACTAGAACTAAAATTCAGTTGGGGCCACAGCTTTCACATTAGAACACTTCTGTGAGAATTCAGAAACAAACAAACAAAAAAAATAATAACAAGAAAGTGCTGCTCCAGGCAGGTCCAGTCACAAAAGACACCTCTACTTGATAGACCAATGAGGATAAAGTGCCCCCTCCAGCAGACCAACTAGAAAGACACCCTTACTCTACGGTGAGAACCAGAGGCAAAGCTTGAAGAGATAATCAATGATCATTTGCTCCATTTTAACCCTCACTATGTAACGCTAAATCATTTTTACCATATTTGTATTGATTGAATTTGATATTTACTGTGGATAGACATCTAATTTAACTTTTTATTTAAGAATATCCATTTTTTTTGGTCCGTAACATTTGTTAACTAGTTTATTCTTTCCCTAAAGATCCACAACAGGTGGTATAATTTATGATCCAAACTGACAGTTTTGAGAGTGCTAATTGCTAAACTAAGTCAAGGCAACTGATCTAAGCTAGATGAAAAAGAAAACTAGGATAAATGGTTACTCTACTTTTGGATCAGAGACTATGTATATTACTCCTTTAGTTTATTTGTGCTTGCAATGATTTCAGCCTGTATGAATTAGTAATGCCTCAGTGTTCCACAAGAGGGAACCAAAACGGTGAAGTACTACATTCATAGGAGAAACTGAAAGAAAGAACCTCAAAATGCCTAAGGAGCTGACTGATAAAGGTGTTTCTCTCCCAAAACCATTCAATAAAGACTGCAGGAGATGGGTCTTTCTTAAAGTGTAATAACAGTACAAGACTTCAAGGAACATACAAAACTAAGAAAACATGACCTTGCCAAAGAAACATGGTAATTCTCCAGTAACTAACCACAAAGAAATGGAGATCTATGAACTTCCTGACAAAGAATTTTAAGCAATTTTTTGAAGGAAGCTTAGTGAGCTACAAGAGAACACAGACAATTCATTGAAATCAGGAAGATAACACATAAACAAAATCAGAAGTTCAAGTTGTGCTTCTATCCATTAAATACAAACTGCCAGAAAAAGAATTTAAGAAAACAATACCATTTACAGTAACATAAAAAATATTTAGGAATATATTTAATCAAGGAAGTAAAAGTTCTATACGCTGAAAATTATGACATTGTTAAAAGATATTGAATAAGAAACAAATAAATGGAAAGATATCTCCTGTTTATGAATTGGGAAAATTAATATTGTTAAAATCTCTATAGTACTAAAGCAATCTACAGATTTAATGCAAATCCTATCAAAATTTTACTGGCATTTTTCATACAAAGAGAAAAAACTTATAAAATGTTTATATGAAAACACAACAAAACACAAAGTAGCTAATACAATCTTAAGAAAGAAGAAAAAGGTGGAAGCATCACACTTTCTGATTTCAAACTGTAAGTCTTATTAATCAAAACAGCATGATACATAAAAATAGACATATATGCATACATATATACATATACATATATACATGTGTGCATATATATGTGTGTGGTGTGTACATACACATATATATGTACTGGTATATGTACTGGTATAAAAATAGACACATATGCATACATATATACATATACATATATGTGTGTGTGTGCATATATATATATATATATATATATATATATATATATACTGGTATAGTCTATTCTAAAATAGAGAGCCCAGAAATAAACCAACACATATGCAGTCAATAATCGCCAACAAAGATGCCAAGAATACACAAAGGGAAAAGGAGGGTCTCTTCAATAAATGGAAAAACCAGATATTCATATGCAAAGGAATGAAATTGGATCTTTACCTTACACCATACACAAAAATCAACTCAATATGAATTAAACACTTAAATGTAAGACTTGCATTGATAAAACTCCCAGGAGAAAAACACAAGGAAAATGTTCATAATCTTTGAAACGATCTTTGTGATATAACATCAAAAGCACAGAAAATACAAGCAAAAATGAGAACACGCGACTACATCACATTAAATCTTTCAAATAGCAAGAAAAAAATCAACAATGACAAGGCCATTTCCAGAATGAAAGAAAATATTTACAAACTATATATATATATAAATATATATATATATGAATTAATACCCAAAATACACTCAATAGCAAAATACCAAATAACCTGATTAAAAATATAGGCAAGGGACCTGAACAGACATTTTTCCAAAGAAGACATACAAATGGCCAACCGATATATGAAAAGGTGTCCAGCATCAATATTCATGATGGAAATGTAAATCTAAACTTCAGTGAGCTATTACCTCATGCCTATTAGGATAGCTATTATCAAAAAGACAATACATAAATAAAGTTGATGAGGATGTGGAGAAAAGGGAACTCTTACATATTGTTGGTTGGAATATAAATTATTAAAGCCAGTATAGAAAAAAGTATGAAGGTTCCTCACAAAATTAAAAATAGAACTATTATATGATCCAGTGGTCTTGTTACTGGGTACATATCCAAAGGACATAAAATCACCGTCTTGAAGAGATATCTGCACTCTCATTTTTATTGCACCATTAATTTACTGTACAAGTCAAGTTATGAAAACAATCTAAGTGCCCATACACAATGGGACTTAGGATGGTTGTGATATAATTTAACAATGTATATGTTTATTAAATAATGACATTGTACACCTTAAATACACACAATTTTTGTCAATCATACCTCAATAAAGCTGGAAAAGTATACCAATAGTTATTAAAATTTAATAGTTTTCCTCATTTATTAAACTTTTTTATAGAAGCAAAGAGTATGTGATCTTTTAACATGTCATTTGTATAAAAAATTAAAATAGGACACATCCAATGTTTATTTGGTTGCCTACAAAGATCACAGTTACATTAGAGAAAATAAAAGCATCCAAAAATAACAAAAAAAATAAAGAAAATCTAATAGAATGGAATTAATCTTGTATGCATCTAATGTTCTACCAACTTCAACCCAAAGCCAGTAGACAACTGTTGGCATCTGTTAACCAGTTTGTTATGGCTTCAGTCTTAAGTGGCTAGGCACCATTCAATTCATTACGTTACCTTTAATTAATCCAAAAAGCCAGTGAGATAAAAATTAATTCAAGATGGATTAAAGACTTACATGTTAGACCTAAAACCATAAAAACCCTAGAAGAAAGCCTAGGCAATACCATTCAGGACATAGGCGTGGGCAAGGACTTCATGTCTAAAACACCAAAAGCAACGGCAACAAAAGCCAAAATTGACAAATGGGATCTAATTAAACTAAAAAGCTTCTGCACAGCAAAAGAAACTACCACCAGAGTGAACAGGCAACCTAAAGAATGGGAGAAAATTTTTGCAACCTACTCATCTGACAAAGGGCTAATATCCAGAATTTACAATGAACTCAAACAAATTTACAAGAAAAAAACAAACAACCCCATCAAAAAGTGGGCAAAGGACATGAACAGACACTTCTCAAAAGAAGATATTTATGCAGCCAAAAAACACATGAAAAAATGCTCATCATCACTGGCCATCAGAGAAATGCAAATCAAAACCACAATGAGATACCATCTCACACCAGTTAGAATGGCCATCATTAAAAAGTCAGGAAACAACAAGTGCTGGAGAGGATGTGGAGAAATAGGAACACTTTTACACTGTTGGTGGGACTGTAAACTAGTTCAACCATTGTGGAAGTCAGTGTGGCGATTCCTCAGGGATCTAGAACTAGAAATACCATTTGACCCAGCCATCCCATTACTGGGTATATACCCAAAGGACTATAAATCATGCTGCTATAAAGACACATGCACACGTATGTTTGTTGCGGCACTATTCACAATAGCAAAGACTTGGAACCAACCCAAATGTCCAACAACGATAGACTGGATTAAGAAAATGTGGCACCTGTACACCATGGAATACTATGCAGCCATAAAAAATGATGAGTTCATGTCCTTTGTAGGGACATGGATGAAACTGGAAAACATCATTCTCAGTAAACTATCGCAAGGACAAAAAACCAAACACTGCATGTTCTCACTCATAGGTGGGAATTGAACAATGAGAACACATGGACACAGGAAGGGGAACATCACACTCCGGGGACTGTTGTGGGTTGGGGGGAGGGGGGAGGGACAGCATTAGGAGATATATCTAATGCTAAATGACGAGTTAATGGGTGCACCAAAACAACACGGCACATGGATACATATGTAACAAACCTGCACATTGTGCACATGTACCTAAAATCTAAAGTATAATAAAAAAAAAACTCTCTGAAAAGAAAAAAAAAATCACTGCATAAAATGTTCTCCATCTCGGCCGGGCGCGGTGGCTCAAGCCTGTAATCCCAGCACTTTGGGAGGCCGAGGCGGGCGGATCACGAGGTCGGGAGATCGAGACCATCCTGGCTAACACGGTGAAACCCTGTCTCTACTAAAAATACAAAAAATTAGCTGGGCGAGGTGGCGGGCACCTGTAGTCCCAGCTACTCGGGAGGCTGAGGCAGGAGAATGGCGTGAACCCCGGGAGGCGGAGCTTGCAGTGAGCCGAGATCGCGCCACTGCACTCCAGCCTGGGGGACAGAGCAAGACTCCGTCTCAAAAAAAAAAAAAAAAATGTTCTCCATCTCACATTTGCCACTTCATAGATAATACTTTTTTTTCCTTTGCCTATGGAGGTGAGCTCATTTAATTTTTAAAAAAGCCCTAAGATTACCAAATTTTAAAATGACTGACAATATTAATTCTACTTTGGTAAGTCAGCTACAATTGACTTCTGTTTTGGTAACTGGATTACAGTTGATTTCTTCGACTGTGGCATACAGTATATACCATTATTTACAACAGAAATTGTAAAATGAAGGTGCCCCTTTATTATATTTATAACAATTTTATTTAAATTCAGGCACATTTTATTTTATTGTGCTTTACTTTATTGAACTTTGCAAATACAGTAATTTTTACAAATTAAAGATTTGTGGCAACCCTGCATAGAGCATTTATATCAGCACCATTTTTTCCAACAGCATGCGCTCACTTCAGTCCTATGTTTCACATTTTGATAATTCTCATAATATATTCAAATTTTTCATTATTATTATACGTGTAATGGTGATCTGTAATCAGTGATCTTTGATGATAGTATTGAAATAATTTGAAGGCATCACAAACAATACCCATATGAGATGGAGAACTCAGCTGATACATACTGTGTGTGTTCTGACTCTTCCACTGACAAGCCCTTAAGCCATTTCTACCTTGTCTTCAAGCCTTGCTATTCCTGGAGACACACAATGTTGAAATTATGCCAATTACTTACCCCACAGTGGTCTTTAAGTGTTTAAATGAAAGGAAGAGTCACACATATTTCTTTAAATCAAAGGCTAGAATTGATTAAGTTTAGTGAGGAAAACATTGTCAAAAAAACAAGATAGGCAGACAGCTAGGCCTTTTGCATCAAACAGTCAGCCATGCTGTGAATGCGAAGAAAACGTTCATGAAGAAAATGCTAATTTAGTGAACACCTAAATGATAAGAAAGTGAAACAGCCTTATTGCTGATATGGAGAAAGTTTGAGTGGTTTGGATAGAAGATCAAACCAGCCACAACCTTCTGTTAAACCGAAGTCTAATCTAGAGCATAACCCTAACTCTCTTTAATTCTATGAAGGCTGAGAGAAGTGATAAAGCTGTAGAAGAAAAAATTGAAGCAAGCAGGTGTTGCTTCATGAAGTTTAAGTAAAGAGATCACCATATCCATAACATAAAAGTGCAAGGCAAAGCAGCAAAGTGTTGGGGTAGAAGCTGAAGTGAGTTATCAAGAAGACCTAGGTAAGATAACTGATGAAGGTAACTACACCCAACAACAGGTTTTCAATGAAGATGAAACAGCCTTATATTGGCAGAAGATGCCATCCAGGTCTATAGGTAGAGAGGAGAAACCAATGTCTGGCTTCAAAACTTCAAAGGACAGGCTGACATTCTTGTTAGGGGCTCAGCAGCTGGTGAATTTAAGCTGAATCCAATGTTTATTTACCATTTCAAAAAGCCTAGGGCTTTCAAGAATTATATTAAATCTATTCTGCCTGTGCTCCATAAATGGGACAACAAAGCCTGGGTGACAGCACATCAGTTTACAGCATGGTTTACTCTATATTTTAAGCCCACTCTCAAAACCTAATGCTCAAAAAGAAAACAAAGTAGATCTCTTTCAAGATATTACTGCTCAGTGACAATGTACGTAATTACCCAAGGGCTCTGATGCAGATGTACAAGGAGATGAATGTCGTTTCCATGCATTCTAACACAATATCTATTCTATAGCACACACATCAAGAAGTAATTCTGACTTTCAAGTCTTATAATTTAATAAATAAATTTTGCAACGCTAGATAGATGATCAAAGCAGCCAAAACAAACAGCTGCCATAGGTAGTGATTCTTCTGATGGATCTGGAAAAGGGAACAGAAAAGCATCTGAAAAGGAATCACTATTCTAGATGCCATTAAGAACATTTGGGATTAATGGGAAGAGGTCAAAATAGCAACTTTTACAGGAGTTTGGAAGAAATTGACTCTGGCCCTTATGGATGACTTTGGGGGTTCAAGACTTCAGTGGAGGAAGTAACTTCAGATGTTGTAAAAATCACAAGAAAACTGGAATTTGAAAATGAAACTTTAAGATGTGACTGAATTGCAGCAATCTTATGATGAAACTTGAATGATACGAGTTTCTTACTATGCATGAATTTACTCTTGGTGAAGATACTGTGAACATTGTTAGAATTACAAAATTACAACCAAGGATTTAAATATACATAAACTTAATTGATAACGCAGTGGCAGGGTTGAAGAGAATTGACTCCAAATTTGAAAGATCTACTGTGGGTAAAATGCTATGAAACAGTATTGTATGCTACCGAGAAATTTTTCATAGAAGAATCAATTAAGTAGCAAATTTTATTGTCATGTTAAGAACTTGTCACAGTGACCACAGTCTCAGCAACCACTACCCTGATCAGTCAGCAGCCATCATTGTTAAGGAAAGATCCTTCAGGAGTGAAAGGATTATGACTTGCCAATGGTTCAGTCCATTGTTACCATTTTTAGCTAGTTTTTAAACTAAGGCATTTACATTTTTTTGACATATGGTATTGCTCGCTTAATAAACTATAGTATGTATAGTGTAAACATAACTTTTACATGCACTGAAAAAACAAGAAATTCATGTGATTTGCTTTACTGTTACATTTGCTTTAGTGTGGTGGTCTGGAACAGAACCCCCAATATCTCTGAAGTGTGCCTGTAATGAAGTTAGTTATTTTTAGCATCTTTCTCATCTACAGTAGAAATAGAAAGTATAAAGCCACATGTATTTTACTCATTTTCATATGCCCGGAAACAAACATGCTGCGTTTCACATTGAAGGTTTTAATATATCATTTTTAAAAAGAGATTAAACTGGTGCAAGGTTTTGGATTACTACAAACCAATCTAAAATGCTATCAGGTAAGCAATGGAAATGCACATGTTATGAATCAGCAGAACATGTTAATCTATGAGGATACAGGTGTTAAGAACCACCCATAAAAACATCTATTGAAGTGCATTACATATAAAATAGGGACAAAATGATGAATGTAGAGTTAACAACCAGCAGAAAAGATCCAAAATGGATTTAAAATCCACTTCTGGGGGCATTTCTTTTATTCAAAGAAGAACATTTTATATCAGAGATTTCCAAAAGTTTCCCCTTTGGCACCAGTCAATTCAGTTCTACAATATCAAAGACTTCCAAGGATAGCTAGAAAAAACAAATTCGTGTAATCAGCCAGTAAAAGCTGCCTGGTTGTGCAATGTAAACTCTGTATTATACTAAGAAAGGAGCTTCTACAAATAAAAGGCATGTCCACTCACTAAAAAATAAACTCTCGATTAAATGAAAATGTCTTATATCCAAATACATTTATAACTGTGTATTACAGTTGGAAGAAATATTTTATTTTTAAAAGCACTTAAAATTAAATATTGGCATATACTTTACCAACCACTACTGATAAATGGCAGATGGTATAAAAAGCACAAACATACTCTTGTATACTCTACGACTTCAGCCTAGTTAACTCCTGAGGTCCACATTAACATCTAGATGCTGGGATTTTGTTGGTTTGTATGAATGTGGCCTGATCATTTCATTATTGACTCTGTACAAACTTTATATTTCTTCAAGACAGTTGTGTATTTTATGAGTCATCTTTTTATCAATTGAGCATTCAAAAATTATGCATAATTTATCTCCCAGTATACTTAACTAAATAATAAAAGGTAGACTTTATTTAGATTTGAAATATTTAGGAAAAATGAAGCATATGTGAAGGAAAACAAATTTTCAGGAGATTTACTCGAGAAAATTGCTATGGTCACACATGGTTTCTGGCATGCCAAAACCAACTTGATGAGTTAATTTACTTAAGATTTGTGTCTTTGTGAATATCATAAATTTGCAATTAGGCAAAAAGAAAAAGGTAGATGGTGATATAGATAGCCTCAGATGCACATAGAAGCTTTAAAACATGTTCTTTCTACATTTTAATATAGGTAGCCAAGGTATCAAGTTGCACAATAACTTTTTCAGTTATGATACGATCTATGGACCCTATGGCTGGCAGCACATCAAAGTGTGAAGTCCAGAGTTTCCAATCATGTCAGATGAAGAATCAACAGTGCAAGCTTTTGTAGAATGGGGTGAATACTCTTCCTTAAAAATTACAGTAAAAGAAACCTGATTATCATTGGATATTCAAGTAAAGTTGTATAAGAAATATTTGTGTTTGTTTCTGCTTGCTGAAACTTAAAACACCAGGGATTTCATTATAATTTGCCTAATTCCTCATTCTGTTTGATAATAATACCCAGAAACAACTTTTGTTAATATTTCTGTCAATTATGCAGACAGTGGTAACCATGTATTATCATATTTCTCCAGTTAATTCACTTTATGAGAGAGAAAACATCCACTAGACATTTAATTTTCAGAAGTTCTTCCCAGTTAATATTGAAGGTTCTTATACTAATCAAATGCTGAACATATTCTATGGTAGTTCTTTTACGCCAAAGGCACGAAAATTCTCAAAAGCTACCAGGATGTTAAAACAGTTTTTTTTTTTTTTTTTCCAATACTTGTATTTTGTAGATCAGGACAAGCCACCACCTTTAGTACGTGGCACTTAAAAAATGTCCCTCAGCGCTCTGGGAAAATAATAACTAAATATTTTTAAAAATCTTAAAACCTTGCCCAAAATCTTCTTGTCGCCCATCTTATTAATTTTTTAAAATAAGATGATCATACTATCCTGAGGCAAAATATTTTCTAGTATTTTTTTTTGCTAAAGTGCAAACTGTTTAAATAATCTTTCTAAAAACATAGCAAGCAGATTGTCGTTTCTATAGCAGTAACAGTACTATTATGAGTAAAATAAAAACTAAATGTGTCCTATATGATAGGGCATAGCTTTCTTTTAAGTGGCTTGACTCTCAAGGTGTGTGATGAGACTCATTAAGGCTAGGCTTCCAAAGATACAGTTATTTAAAGGAAACTGGTTAGATGGAGACAATATTCAAAAAAAACTCAGCATTATGTACTCATTCACTCATTCATTCATTCATTCAATCAGGCCTTCAGTTATTCTTCTAAGAGTGGGTGGAGGCTTTTTCTCCTTGACTCTTACATTCTAGTAAGGAAGACAGAAAAAATAAAAAGTCCAAGAAACAAATTCATAAATATGTAATGCCAAGTAGCAATAAATAGTAGGAAGAATAGATAATGAATAAGAATAGTGAATAGAGATTAAACATAAATGACTATTTGTGACCAAATGGATAAGGAAAGAAGTCGCTATGTGAGCAGAGACATACTATGTGGCAAGAAGGTGAAACATATTTCTCTAAGGAAAAATAAGTTGAAAATATGCTTAACATATTTGAGAAAAAGCAAAGAGACCAACATGGTTAAAACATGTCAAGAAAAAAGAGAAAAATAAGGCATAAAGTTTGAAGGGAGCAAAAACCAGATCATATAGAAGAGCGTAGTTCATGGAAAGGAGCTGGAACAATTTAAGAGATTTAGAAACAAGACTTTTATATTAAAATAATCACACTGACTATTGTATGGAAGAATATACTATGGGTAGAAACAAATATGGCAGAAGTGGGACAAACTAGGAGACGATTATATAATCAAGGCGAGAGATGAGGGATGGTGGCTTGATCAGAGGTAGTAGTAATGAAGTAAAGAAAATATATTTGGGATATATTTTCAATGCAGTGTCATTTTCTAAAATTGAAAACACTTGGAAAATAACAGAGATGAGTGCAAAGGTCAAACTTTAGCAAAAGCCCTATTAAGGTTATGATAGTTAAGATAGAGGCCTATTAGACATTTGAGTAAGAATGTAAATGGATAGATAGATACGAGAGTATAGAAGAGATTTCATGCAATAAATTAAAATTTTGAAGTCTTGGATATTTTTAGAGCCACACATCTCAGGAAAATGAATGAAAAGAGACAGAAAGATGTCTAAGTTGTGAGCCCTGGAGCACCGCAACATTCAAAGGCTGCAAAGAGAAGGAGGGCTCTTCAAAGGATATTGATACAGAGGAGTCAGTGAGATTGGAGGAAGCTATGAGAATGTGGTGAACCTAAAATCAAGTTCAAAAAAGTTAGTGTTTAAAGAAGGATAGCCTGATTAACTGCTAAAGAAATGTCAAGTAACATGTCCTGTGAATTGGTCACTGGGTCACTGGGCTTGGCAGCATGGAGGCACCATAAACATTAATAAGGTGATTTTTCTTGGAGTTTAGTGGTAAGAAAAATCAGACGTAAGCAGACATCAAAAAAGCTGAAGAGTGAAACATTCAAAGTACATTTGTATTTTGAAACGTTAGACTGTTCAAAGTATGTCTGAAACACAGCAATTACAAATACTATGCTATCATTAAAAACATAAGCCTTTAATATTGCATAAAACAATTTGTGTTTTTTAAGATTTCAGTAGTCAACCAGAAAATTGATTATACTATTAAATACATTATGATGAATTTTGACCAAGAAAAATAAGCTCATATGAAATTGTAATTGATTTTAGGAATGCCAAATTCAATCTTTAATCATGAAATAAGACAACACAGAGATGAAAGTTAAATTTAAGAATATTTTGAATAACTTTTATACATCATACATGACCAGATCCTTTAGGGAATGAACTATATGAACAGTCTCTTTCCTTTTTCAATAATGTCTTCAATATCTTCAAAAGTTCAGTCTTTATGTTGCTTATGGTTGAAATATAAAGACTTTTACATTTCAAATTACTTAGGCTTGGAATTGGCTTTTTTCATGGCCTAACCCAACAAAGGTTTTAATATTTTTCTCAAAATGTATCTACTTCTTGATCAAACTAGCCCTTCTTTCTGGGCGAGTGTGAGTGTCTTTCCTACCATAATATTCATGAGGACATGGATTTTGTCTGCAGAATTCAAACTCAGATTTCTTCTTCCTGAAAGTTTCCCTAACATTCATAGTCAGGAGCTTTTGCTTCTGTTCTGTTGAGTTTCACTGTACCGTTCTTCGTATTATCCTGCCACATTGCTCTATCTACATGCCAGCACGCCTTGCTTCCCACCAGGGTGCCAGTCCTTCACTATATAAGTCTACGTTCTGTTCAACCTTGTAACTTGATATTACTAGCTGACCCAATAGCCTACTTAGCACATAAGTACCGGAAAATGTTGTAAGAAGTATTTAATTAGTTACTTATCTTGTGAATTCCTCAAGTGGCAGAAAAAGCAATGTGCCTATTCATAATTTATTTGTTTCAATGGTCATAATAAATTTAGTAGTTTATTTTCATTTTAATACTATTTAATTGTTATTTATATATTATTGGAGTATTTCTATAATAGCCCAGAACAATATTGATAAAGTTTATTAAATGGAGAAATTGTGGAGACTCTGCTTTTGCTGATTTTCTTAGTATTTAAATATTTGTTGTTTCTTAATCTATATTTTCACATGTAGTTTTCTTATTTTCTCAGATAGATATTAACATTTTTAAGATATCTGTTTATTCAATAGCAATAGTAGTGATTAAAAACAGATTATTTCCAATTTAATATCTTTCAGATAAATTAAGAATCATGTAAGGAAATAGCTGAAGTCACAATTAAACTACTATGCTACAGGTTTGTACAAACGCAGTTCCAAAAAAAATGCATGCCTACCCTCACAAAGCATACATTTATGTTGGAAAATTAAAATTTATACTGTAATTGGATAGCAAATTTGTTCATAAAACTCAGATAAACAATTAAAATAAACATTTTTATCTTCAGTAATTTAATCTTCCTAATTGCTGGGAGGCAGTAAGCTAGAATAATATTTTAAGAATCAATTAATGATGTCTCAATTTTTCCTGATTTACATAGCATCATTTGAATAAATATCCTGTCTCTTCAAAGGCAAATTTCATGATGTGGCTGAAGCTGTCCCCTGCTTTCTCTTTTCTTCTCGAAGATGGATTCTGGACCCAAGAGAAAGTATGGTTGTCAGGGATTTAAAGAGCAGAGTTCAGGGGATGGAGGAGAGGCCTCTTTCTGATTCTAGTTCTTACGTGAGCCAATCAGCTCTTCAGTGAAACCCTTTTGATCCTCCTATGCGTGTGTGAGATAATTCCCAGAGTCTGTCACTGGCCTTCTTGATGGCTGACGTGCTGACGTTCACTCTCAGTGACATGCAACCCATGATCTTCACGGCGAGAGAACGACCCAGTGCAGGGCCCACCTCCCCTTGCTGACTGATTCATCTCAGCTCTAGCTGGCACTGTATCACTTCAAGGTCTGACCATGGTTCCCACTAAATCTTAAACCTTGATGGCTCACCCTACAGCTTTAGGACAAAAGCTTGCTTTGTCTCTCTGCAAACATTTTCCTTCTGGACACCGACACCTCTCAACTACTCATTAATCAGTTACTTTACACTTTCCCCATCTCTCTGCAAACATATCCCTTCCGGACCCCCACACCCCTCAGCTACCCATTAATCAGCTACTTTACACTTCCCCTACGGGTAATGTGGATATTGTGGTTTCCTTCCATGCACATAGGAACCATCGTTGGGCAAGAAATGGTACCTCAGTCTATCTCATCACTCAAACATGCCTGCACTCTTTGTGCTGGCAGGTTGCCGCACAGCTCCCCATAGAGCGGGATTATCTTCAGATTTCAAAATAGAACTTGGGGCAAAATCTACCATGTTTTTCAAACAACATAGCTAACACATCTCTTCTTCAGAAGTTTAAAACCAAGAAGTGAAATCAAATGTGCCTCACAGTTGCTTCTTCAACCTCTATTCTATTTGTTTCTCACAGTTCGCTGTGGCTGGAGGGCAGGCTGTATATATTTTCCCTGATCTGGAAGAAAATTTCGATACATTATACTCATTCACCCCTTCCTAGGTGGCTTTTACTTTCTTCTCCTATAGGAATGCTGGTCAGGATGCTGGAGAAATACAAGCTCCCCAAATGAAGAAAAAACAAAAACAAGACTATGATTAGAATGAATTCAAGAACATAACTATCTTCAGGGTATGATATTCTGAATTGAATATATTTATATATCATTTATTATGCTTAAGTTTTTATTATATTTTATTTGTTTATATTTGCTTTTTCTTGCCATACATCTGGATTTTACCTTTTTTTTTTTTTTTGAGACGGAGTCTTGCTCTGTTGCCTAGGCTGGAGTGCAGTGGCGCGATCTGAGATCTGAGCTCACTGCAAGCCCCGCCTCCCGGGTTCATGCCATTCTCCTGCCTGAGACTCCCTAGCAGCTGGGACTACAGGCGCTCGCCACTACGCCCGGCTAATTATTTTGTATTTTTAGTAGAGACGGGATTTCACCATGTTAGCCAAAATGGTCTCGATCTCCTGACCTCGTGATCCACCTGCCTTGGTCTCCCAAAGTGTTGGGATTACAGGTGTGAGCCACCGCGCCCGGCCTTTTTTTTTTTCTTTTAATCTCTGATTGCTAGGATATTTTTCTGAAAAAAAAAAAAAAATAGAGTCAAACCAAAAGACTTCAAGGTTCTTTTATAGACTTGTTAATCTAAAGCTACACTGTGAATAATTTTATGGCTATACTATTATTTTCCTAGGTGTGGTCTATGGACCTATCGGTTATAAATATTTAATTTGAGATTAATTTTAGCCACCTCTGACAAGGCCATGTTGTTCACGTTTTCCACTAGGAATTATTAAGATTTATATACATAGAGTAACAACTATTATATTTTAGCTTGTTTTATAAATTAGACTAATTAGAGGGTGGAAGCAACATAATTTTAAAATGGAATATTGGCAGGTTAATATTTTCATTCTGTTATTACTTATTGTATTTAATTTAAACAGTATGTTTAAAAATACTGAGTAGAGCTGCTGAATTGTGCATCATACAGAAAAGAAAAATTTGCTAGTTTTTCTTCTAAATTCAACATAATTATGTCTTTACTCATTATTCAGCTACAAAGCTAAATGTCAGGTTTCTAAAAGACAAAAATAGCTAATTTATTCTGCACTTAAAAGTTCTGGATTTTTCTGAAATATGAAAAAGTATATTAATTATTAGAATTACCTGAAGGTGAAGGAATTGAATTCTTTCCAGTTTTATGATTTTATGAGATTGTAAAATCATTTGATTGACTGTGGTTTAAGAGTTTGTAATATCCAAAGTCATTCATATCCATAGAGTATCTTCTATTTAGGAAGAGGACATTATTTTTCATATCATTATTACAATCTGTAATACTAAACTGCCATTTTTTTTCAGTTCTCTGCTAGGCATTGTATTAAGGTTATTATATCAAGTCCTAGCAACATCCTTATCAAAGTTTTAAAAATGTATCTTCCAATTCTATAGATTAGAAAAGTGAATGTCAGAGAAATTAAATTACATAAGATTCTTCAGTTAGTAAACAACAACTAGTTAAGATTTCAATCTACATGACTGACTGGAAAACCTATGTTCTCCTAGATATACGTTGTCATATTGTGTCCAGAATTGGTGGGTTCTTGGTCTCACTGACTTCAAGAATGAAGCCGCGGACCCTCACGGTGAGTGTTACAGTTATTAAAGGCGGCGTGTCTGGAGTTTGTTCCTTCTGACGCTCCAGTGTGTTCGGAGTTTCTTCCTTCTAGTGGGTTCGTGGTCTCACTGGCTTCAGGAGTGAAGCTGCAGACCTTCATGGTGAGTGTTACAGCTCGTAAAAGCAGTGTGGACCCAAAGAGTGAGCAGCAGCAAGATTTATTGCAAAGAGCGAAAGAACAAAGCTTCCACAGTGTGGAAGGGAACCCGAGTGGGTTGCCACTGCTGGCTCGGGCAGCCTGCTTTTATTCTCTTATCTGACCTCACCCACATCCTGCTGATTGGTAGAGCCAAGTGGTCTGTTTTGACAGGGCACTGATTGGTGCGTTTACAATCCCTGAGCTAGACACAAAGGTTCTCCACGTCCCCACCAGATTAGCTAGAAACAGAGTGTCAACACAAAGGTTCTCCAAGGCCCCACCAGAGTAGCTAGATACAGAGTGACGATTGATGCATTCACAAACCCTGAGCTAGACACAGGGCGCTGATTGGCATGTCCACAAACCTTGAGCTAGATACAGAGTGCCGATTGGTGTATTTACAATCCCTGAGCTAGACATAAAGGTTCTCCAAGGCCCCACCAGACTCAGGAGCCCAGCTGGTTCCACCCAGTGGATCCCCCACCGGGGCTGCAGGTGGAGCTGCCTGCCAGGCCTGCGCCGTGCTCCCGCACTCCTCAGCCATTGGGTGGTCCATGGGACTGGGCGCCGTGGAGCAGGAGGCCGTGCTCATTGGGGAGGCTGGGGCCGCACAGGAGCCCATGGAGGGTGTGGGGGGCTCAGGCATGGTGGTCTGCAGGTCCCGAGCCCTGCCCCGTGGGAAGGCAGCTAAGGCCCGGCGAGAAATCGAGGGCAGTGCTGGTGGGCTGGCACTGTTGGGGGACCCAGTACATCCTCTGCAGCCGCTGGCCCGGGTGCTAAGCCCCTTATTGCCCGGGGCCGGCAGGGCCGGCCGGCTGCTCCGAGTGCAGGCCCGCCAAGCCCATGCCCACCCGGAACTCCAGCTGGCTCGCAAGCGCCGAGCGCAGCCCTGGTTCCCGCTGGCGGCTCTCCTTCCACACATCCCTGCAAGCTGAGGGAGCCAGTTCCGGCCCTGGCCAGCCCAGAAAGGGGCTCCCACAGTGCAGGGGTGGGCTGAAGGGCTCCTCAAGTGCCGCCAAAGTGGGAGCCCAGGCAGAGGAGGCGCCCAGAGAGAGCTAGGGCTGTGAGGACTGCCAGCACGCTGTCACCTCTCAATACGGCTAGAATAATCCATGAAAAAATTTTTCAAGGGTATATGATAACGTTTTAGACATTCTATATTAAACCAGTTAATAGGCCTAGTCTACAAAAATGAACTTCTCCATTGAAAAAGTTTGGGAACGTATGTATATTTCAAAGACATCAAACCAAGAGGACCCTTGGTAGGTTGAGGGTTTAAATAAAGCCAAACAAAGAGTGATGAAATCAGCAGGTGTCACTGGGCATTCACTCTTGGTCTAGGAAGCCTTCCCTGAACACTACCTCCTCCCTTACCCCCATGAACAGCTGATCCCCTTTTTGTGTGTGCCAATTATTTGTTTCTCTTTTTTCATTTTTTTAGAGCTTGTCTCTCTCCATTGCAGTTCCTTGTGTTGTAATAACATAACTAAATTATTAGGCAATTGCTATTTACTTCTCCTACTATTTACTTTATTTCTTGGCCCTGCCCTTTATCCTTCAACCCTAATTAAAAGCTAGTTTCTTTCTGGAGGTTGAGTATCATCAACCGAATCCTAAATGTGCCCAAGAGGAACACATAATGAGCAGAGAGACGCTTTATCAAATTTGGGCCATTGAAAACAGGAAAGGTGGGCAATTTAATAAAATCTGTGTTGATGAATTTTCATACTGGATAGGAATAAATGTTTCCTCAGTGACCTGTGGGGCTAGATGAACAACAGAGTAATTGATTAATCTGCTTCCTCCAAACCTGTTAGCATTGTTTAAGTTTCCCAAAGCAAGACAGTCACAACTCCAGGTAAAGCTATGATTTGGTGGAGCTAGGTAAATAAGCACTATTGATACATAGCAGCTTCTTGGCTTCACTCAGGAAGGAATTCAAAAGTAAGCCAGTGGTGGACAAAAGCAGTTTTTTTAAAGTGGCATAACTACATTTCTGTGACTGCTCCTTGCAGAGCAGGGTTAGCCCATAGTCAGTGCACTGAGGGTAGCAGCCTATGGGTTATTGGGTAGCTGGATTTATATCCACTTGCAATTACATCTAAATTAAGGGATAGGTTATTCAGAAATCTCTAGAAAATGGGCAGTAACTTCCACATGTTGCCATGGTATTTGTAAACTGTCCTGATGCTGGTGGGAATGTCTTATGCTGATTGGTGGTGAGAGCAACTAGAGATTGCTTCCAGCACCACTTGCCAGTTCTGGCTGGTTTCCAATCTAGTAGGGAGCTGAGTCCTGCCAGTCTCAGACCTCATTCCCCACTCAGAAATTGGATACACCTCCTTAATTTTAAAGGGGTTGGAAAAAGATGGAGGTCCATCTTCTGTAACTCCTTCCTAATGATTGTATGGCTGTAGTCTCTTTCTAGCATTAAATGAGTAAAAATCTCTGGACATCTGATCCAAGGGACCTAAATGCACGATGCTTTTTATTCTCCAGATCAGAAGGTAAGGTGGGTTGGAAGGCCTCTACCGGCATCGTTTTTACATGGAATTATATTATATGGAAGACACAAACTTTACTAAGAGGTTAAACAAGCAAGGGCCAAAAATTAATAGTAATAAGATACCTAGTAAAGGTACCAGGAAAGGTAAAAACCAGGTGAGACTTAGGAAGGCATTTATAATAGTCAATCAGGTATATTTGGGATCAGTGACCTGGCTATATCTATGTAAACAGGTAGCTTGTTTGTATATTTTTTGGATATTAATCTCAACTTACCCAGAATTACTAATAAATATGCATCAAGTTTTATTAATAACTACACAGACTCCACCTTATTCAGCTAGTAAGTAATCCAACGCTAGCCTGTTATCAAGGACTACATTTGCCAGAGGGTGTAGGGACTCGAATTCTTTTTAATGCCTGATCTGTGTTGGTAGCCAGTGATTCTGGGATTTGAGTCAAGTTTTTTAATGTTGACTCATGGATAGCAAATCCACCCCAAGGAGGTTGCTAGTACTATTGCCACTCAGATTCCCAGAATTAAATCTGACAAGACTGGGTGTGCTCAGGGTGGGATGGCCATAGACCTGCCTGTATGAATTATATTGCTTAATTTTTTCTGATACTCCTGGGTCTTATGGGGTTATAGAGGGTGAATTCCAATGGGGCAAAGGTGGCCAATGTACATTCACTCCTGTTCCGATTTTGATATGCAAGGGAAAGCTATCCCTAAAAGAATAGGTGGCTCCTCAGAAATTCAGAAGTAGTTATAGAGTGGGACTTCTTCCCACTCATGGCCGCAAACAAAAATGAGCCCTATTAGGGCACAAATTGAGGCCCTACAGAAATGTGATGGCCATCCTTTGCTGCCAAGTTGGGTCTATAGAAATATATTTTCCTTGCTCCAATGAGGTGGTTAAACAGTCCTTGTTTTCCAGTGAGGGCTGTATTCTCACATTGCCAGATTAGGCGGTTGTTTTGTTCTTGCACTTTCTGATCCAGCAGAAGGCATCACATATAGTTTTCTCTCTTACAAATAGAATCCCATTTACCTCACTGTGGTTTGGGAACTTGGTGACTAGAGCTGGATCAGAGCATCACAGGGGAACCTTCCTTTTTGTATTATCAGCACAATAATGGGTGCAAAAAATAGTATCATTAGTACACTGGAGATATAGATACCCAACTTCTCATGTGGAATCCATTAAGTTGGAGAGAGCTCCATCTAACAAGTAGTGGGGTCTAAATACTTTGAGATCACTATGGTTTGTTAGGAAGTCTGGACACATGACTGTAGACTTTTTCTGGATGTGCCAGATGGTGGAGCTCTCTATCCTGGGGATGTTGATGACAAATACAGCAACCATTAACGTGATTCCCCGACACTATCACTTTTGAAATATTTACTATGAAGTTTTGTTTTCACTTACACTGGATTATATTAATCAGGGGAACAAACAGTAGTCACAGCGGCAGCATGGTGTCTGGTTGGGCCTTAGAGTGGCCTCTATACCCAACAAAGATAAAGGAGGTTTTTCCAAGGAGAAAGCAGTTGGCCAAAGCAATAGAAAAGAAATATCAGGGAGAAGAGAAAATTCACATTTCACAGCACCAAGTTACCACTTCTGGCTGAGTGTTGATTCTTTTAAATGAGTAGCGGTGGCCCTCCAAAAGTTTACAGGTGTAGGTCGTAGGTCTTCCTTTTGTGCCTGCAGGTACTCAGAAGGAACAGGTTGAATCCTGGAGAGGGGTATCCAGCTAGTAATTCCCTGGAGTTTAACAGCAGTGGGGATGCTCAACAACCTTCAGTAAGGGCCCTTCCATTTTGGTTGTAATTGTTCGTCAGAGAATACATTTTTCCACGTTTTTAGTAAAACTAAATCTCCTGCTTGAACAAGGGAGCTATTCTTTTCCTTTGTGTGAGGAAGTAACACTTCATTTCCATATGCCTGAAAGGCCTCTTGAAGCTGGCCTGAATTGATAATATGAGTGAGTATTCCGTGGGTGTCTTCATCAAGTAGCAGGTTTAAAGTTAAAAAGGGTCTTCCATAAGTCATTTCAATGAATGAAGCTTTAAGTTTCCATTTGAAGCCATCCTCTTCCTCAAAAGTGCTATGGGTAGGAGGAAACATCAGGCCTCTGATATCTTTTGCCAGAGTTTTGCTAATGTCCTTTTTAGAACATGAATGGCTTTTTCTACCTTACCTAAGGATTGAGACCTCCAGAAGGAGTGAAGATGGTAGGTAATACCTAAGGCCGAGGAATCCCGCTGGGTCACGTCAGCTGTGAAGGAGAGTTCGTTATCACTTTGCAAACTTTTTGGTAATCCCAAACTTGGGAAAAATTTTTTTTAAGTAAGAATTTGGATACTTCCAGTGTTTTTTCCGCCCCTATGGGGAAAGCTTCTAGTCACCCAGTGACAGTGTCTATAAATACTAGCAAATATTTTAGTCCACTGTAAGGTGGCAATTGAGTGAAATCTATTTGCCAGTATTCTCCAGGATATGTTCCTTGGTGTGTAAGTTTGAGTAGTGGGAGGTGGAGTATGGGGTGGCTTCCTGGCTTGTTATAGGCACAGGGTTCACAGGCCTTGGTGAACCTTCTTATAGTCTGGAATAGTTATTTCTCCAATAATATTTGAGAATCTCATCCCAAATATGAAGAATCATGAAAATGCTTAATTATTTCCCACTGATCAGCTTTGGGGAGAGTTTGTTGTTTCTAGCAACCACTCTGAGGGATCATTTTGTAAGCCTTTCTGTTCTGCCATTTAATTTCCTCAAGTGTATAGCATGGTGCCACTGGCATGGTCGGAGTTCCTGGTGTTAGTGCAGTAGCCTGGAATGCCAGTGTTTCTTTAGCTGTGGCCTTGGCTGCCAGGACAATTATTGGAGGAAAATTCCTCTAATAATAGAGGGGTCTCCCTTTTAGTGTTCCCTGCAGCGAATAACTGCTACCTCCTTTTGGAGTTGGAAATGTCTAAAAGTTCCAACATTTTAGAGTGATGTTGTATGAGAGATCTGTTGGCTGTTAATAATCCCCTTTTCTTCCACATCACTGCTTGAACATGGAGCACCAGGAATCCATATTTGGAGTCAGTAAATATATTGACTCTTAAATCTTTTCCCAGTTGGAGGGCCCTAATTAGAGCAATTTTTCTTCTTTTTGGGCAGAAGTCTGGGTAGGTAAAGTGTTGGCCTCAGTGACTTCTTACTGGCTAACCACAGCATAACTTGCCTTTCTAACGCCCTCATGAATAAAGCTACTTCTGTCTGTAAACCACTCAACACCAGAGTTAGGCAGGGGTTAATCTTTGAGGTCAGGCCTGCTAGAGGAGGAGGTCCATTCTATGTTTCCACACAAGAGTGAATGAATTGAGGATCTGTTTCTTGGGATGAGAAATCTGGCAGCAGGGTAGCAGAGTAGACATACTTTAAGAATAACATCTGGGGTGTTAAGCAGAATGGCTTGATATTTGAGTAACTGGCCCCCTGTTAGACATTGATGTCCTTTTGCCTCTAGGATACCGTGTACTTGATTTTCCAGGCTACTTCACAATTTAAATTGTTGTCCCAAGATAAACTTACTGGCTACTTCTATTAATAAAGCAGAGGTGGCCAAAACTCACAAGCATCCTGGCCATCTAGCCACCACCTGGTTTAGCTGTTTAGAAAAGTAAGCCACTTGTCTGGGATTATACCTGAGTCTTTGAGCTGTAATACCCAAAGCTCTCCCTTTTTTTTCAGCAACATAGAGGGTGAAAGGCTTTTCTAAATTTGGAAGTCCCAAAGGAGGGGCTGTTCCCAACTTTTCTTTTAGGGTTAAAAATACCTATTGACAGGTATTATCCCAATTCAAAGGCTCATGATCACTGCTTTATAGAGCTTCATAGAGTGGTTTTGGCATGAGCCCAAACCCAGGAATTCAAATCCAATGAATACAGTCATTTCCAAAAAGGCTCGTAACTGTTTCTTCATCTGAAGGGGCTAGAGTGCCAGGATAGGCTCTTTTCATTTTTGGGCCAAAGTCCTTGTCCCAGGAATGAGCATAAACCCCAAATATTTAACTTTCTGTATAGAAATTTGAATCTTGTGTGGGGATAATTAATACCCTTATTTTCCAAGAACATTAAGGACCTGCACTGTGTTCCTGTCACAGTCTTCCCTAATAGTGCTGGAAATTAATAGGTCATTCACATATTGCAACAGGGATCCATTACTTTACAGTAGTTCCCTTAACCCTTTTGCCAATGCATTGCCAAAGAGATGGAAACTGTCCCTAAAACCCTGGGGAAGGACTGTCAAGGTATGCTGAGATGCAGCACGAATGTCTGGATCAGTCCATTCAAAAACAAAAATATACTGGGATTCTGGAAGTAAGGGTATGCAAAAGAAGGTGTCCTTCAAGTCTAATACTGAGAACCAATTAGCATCTTCAAGGACTTGGGTTAATATTGTGTAAGGATTAGGAACTTTTGGGTGGACTAGCACTGCTGCCTCCTTAACTTCCCTCAGATCTTGAACAAATCTATAATCCCAATATGGTTTCTTTACAAAAAAAAAAAAATGGGAGTGATACATGGGGACTGACAGGATTGTAGTAATGTGTACTTTAGAAAATTTGTTATCAGCGGCTGGATGTCCTCTTTGTCTCAGGTCTCAAAGGATTTTTTTTTCCATGGATAATTAACATAGAGTTTTAAAATAATCTGGACTGGGGGTACATTAACAGCTCTACCAGTACCTTTCATATTCCAAACAGAGCTGTTTAGTTGAGAAGCAATATGTCATGGAATAGTCTTTGTGTGTGTGTGTGTGTGTGTGTGTTAAGGCAAGCACTTAGAGCTAGGAGAAGTGCCTCTTCCTGCCCTGTTGTCTTCTCATGAGGCTCTCCAAATTGAACTATGACCTGTAATTGGGAAAATAAGTCTGTTTTCATTAAGGGGATAGGGCACTCAGGCATAAGCAGAAAACTATGAGAAAATGTATGGTTGTCCATGGTGGAATGAAGGGGATAAGCGAATGCCGTAAATTTTGGCTGGCCATCAATCCCTGTTATGGTAATGGAGTGGGAAGGCAGTGGCCCTAAGTAGTGGGTTAGAACTGTGAAGGCTGCTCCCATATTCAATAACTCAGTATTTTTACTTTCCATGTCAATTGTTGCTTGAGGCTCCTCTGTGGAGATGGTAATGTGTACAGTGAGAGGTGTAGAGGACCTCAGGCTCTGTCAGTCCTCTGTTCTCATGGTTATTATGGGTCTGAGTGGCTCAGACTCCCTTTTAAGCCAGGGGTAGTCCTTCCTCCAGTGGCCTTCTTGCTCACAGAAGGCACAGTGATTTTGGCCCAGGGCCCGGTGAGTCAGGGGCTCTTGTCTGGGCATTCCAGATGCCGATCTCGAAACATTTCCTCAGGATAGGTAAATCTGAGGTAGCAGAGCACTTCAAGCAACTGCTAACAATTGCACTTTTGAGTTATTTATTTTGGTGTTTATCTCTTCCTCCCCCCACCCCCTATTGTTGTAAACTCCAAAGGCCGTGCTTAAGAGTTGGTTCATGGGGGTTTGGGGATCCACTGCTGCCTTTTGTATTTTCCTCCTAATGTCAGGGACAGATTGAGTATTCAAATGTGTGTCCAGGAGAGCTCATCCCTCTGGGGAGTCAAGGTATACATTAGAATACTTCCTGAGTGCCTTAACCAAGCAACCCAGAAACAGAGCAGGATTTTCATTTCTCCCCTGACTTCTCTAATTTTGTCATAATTAATTGCTTATCCACACAATTTTTCATACATTCTACTAAACAAGTTAGCATGTAATTTCTGTGTTTGAGATCTTGGGAAACCCTCTGGTAATTCCACTGACCTACATCTCCCCAGTATGATAAATATCATGGCCTTGGTTGTGAATGGCCACTCCATCTGCACTTTTATGGCCAGTACCTAGAATTTTTTTGTTTCTCTTCTTGGTACAGCAAGTGGATAATAATATTTGCAACCCATGCCAAGGTAAATCAAAGGACATGGCCAACTTAATAAACTCCTCTGTAAATTTCCCTGGATCCTTTGAAAACCAGCCAAATTTCCCCTTGCATAAAGCCAAATTGGACATGGAAAAAGATGCGTACACTCTGTGTTCCCCCATCTCCACTGGCTACTGCCCACAATGAACACAGCTTCAATTTTAAGGGCTGATATGGGACCCACTCCTGGTGGTACTGGTTGGGCTGATTTCCTCAGGCAGTGGGAGCTATAGGCTAGGGCTAGTTATGTAAGGGAGATGGGTACCTGATCGCCTTGGGTTGGAATCCTGTGCAAGATAACCTGTGGGTCCTCTCTCAGAAATAGGGCACTGAGGAAGCTTTGAAGGGAGTGTAGACCTTCTGGGGGAGCAGCTAGGAGACAGTCATCTAGGATATCTGAGACAACTTCGAGGTGCCTGGGAGTATCATGAGCCAGACACATCATACAGCTATCCTGTAAGTCAGAATCCTGGTAGAAAGTCATTAAAGCCTGCACATAAGGAACTTCTCCCAATTTTCCATCTCCTTTTACAGAATAAGTCTAATTATAAAATAGCATTATAACTTTAAAAACCTTGTTTAGGCCAACCTCTTGGTGCTCCAATTTGTATTGGACCCAAACAGTGTTGCAATAGAAAATGTTTTTTTTTTCCTCTTTAGACCATCTAATCTGAAGTTGCTCCAGTTGCCTAAAAGACACACTAGTGGCAAACCTCTAAGATGCTCACTGTTGTATCCATATGAAATAAGGTTCTCTACAGAAATTGTTTTTAGTTTGCCTAAGTCTAATGAAAGCCTAGTTATTTTCCATTTTAAATTCCCATCTTCTGCAAAGAAAGTGTAAGTATAAGTAACAAAGCTCTACAAAAATGGATTATGCGCTATGAGTGGGCAGTGGAATGATGAGTCTAAATGCTACAGAGAGAAAAGCAAGCATCTTAGTTTTCGCAAAGAGGGACCAAAAGAAACAGAAGGTGATTGTGGAAGGGAGAAATATTATTCAAGGGGGGACGTTGAAGACCCTGACTTGCCACGGAATTCTCCCAGTAGCAGAGAAACTGAAAAGAAAACCAAAAACCCTGGCCCCTTTAACCAAGATGGGCTTGAACAAGGCAGTTTATTGGACAGAAAGGAAGACAGCACAAGGGAGGGGCCCACAAATGGCTGTTAGAGAAAATAACAACTTCTAACTTCAGGCCAAAAAAGGTGAGACCAAGATTCCCCAAGGGGAATGGGGAAATTCCCCTCAATTCTAGAGGGAATGTCAGTGCTGAAAATGCTGGAGCATCCAGTATGGTGGACAACAGTACCATGGCCAAAAAATCCAGAGCAACCAAGTAAGAGCCAATGAATGTCTCCTCACCAAAGGCTGAAAACTCCAGAACATCCAGTGGGGGCTAACAATGAGCCCCAAATGCCAAGTTGGGGTCACAAAACAACATAACTCCAGTGTCCTGAAGTCAACAAACTGGGGCACTTCTCACAAATAAAGGTCCTGCCTTAAATATTTGTCAAAATAATAGCTTGCAGGCGGTGAAAACAAAATTACTGCAAATGAAACACACAACCAGGGGAGAAAATAAAATGGCTGGTGGAATAATAAAATGGCATTAGAGAATAAAGGATTGAGGGATGGAGCAAAATGTGCCTCTGTCCAGGGTGCCCAAATGATGGGGGACTTTAAATTGACCACCTAGACAGAAGTTCTGTTTCCTGGTTCACCTGATATTGAAGGGGGTGGCAGAGAGGACACTCACTTGCAAGAGCCAAAATGGTGCCAAGCAGTCTCCAACATGAGAACTGGGTGATGGTCTCCTCAGGTACCCCCCAGCTTGGATAGGCTCAGCTGCCATGGGTAGACCAGCATGCAGACCCGTCACCCACCAGCCATAACAGTGAGTCCTCCACAAGGCAGCAGTACTGTGGCCTAGTACTGTGGCAGCTTGGCTCCACCACCTGCCAGGAAAGATGATGGCCCTGAAAAGAGCCTTTGATTAGGGTTCCAGCTCTTCAGTATTAGCAGCTCTTTCATGTTACAGACTCAATACTACAACCCTCGGAGCTTGGGTTGCCAGTTGCCTTCCTGCTTTGCTGACCATCTCCTATTGCTGACATCTCATCATTTGTCCACTCTCCCTACCTCACTGCCTTTTGCCACCTCTTCTCAAGCTACTGGTTGACTTGCCAGTGATGTAGGGCAGCTTCTTGGCTTCACTTAGGAGTGAATTCAAGAGCAAGCTCATGGTAGAAGTAACCAGCTTTATTGAAGTGGCAGTGTTACAGTTCTGTGACTGCTCATTGCAGAACAGGGCTAGCTTGTAGGCACTGCACAGAGAAAAGGAGCCTAGGGGTACTTCTATGGGTTTTAGGTAGCTGTATTTATGCCCTCTTTTATTTACATGCAAATTAAGACATGGGTTATTCAGAAATCTCTAGAAAATGGCCGGTAACTTCTGGGTGTTGCCATGGAATTTGTCAACTCTTGCGGTGCTGGTGGGAATGTCTTATGCTGATGGGCAGCAACAACAAGCAGAGGTTGCTTTCAGGGCCCCTTGTCAGTTTTAGCCAGTTTTCAATCTGCTCCGGGAGTTAAGTCCTACTGGTCCTCTACCTCGCTATGACATCACCATCACCACAGAGGAAATAAATGTTAAATTACATTTTAATTAAAATCAGAAAAATATATTTTGTAGTGTGTGACTGGCCAGAGAATGTCATAACTGCATTTGCTTACATCTCTATCCCATTCTATAGCTTGAGATCTACTCTAAAACAGACACTGAACCAATCCCAGCACTTACTATTTGGCCTAAATCAGGGTAAGGGTCCATTAAATATTTTAGAATAAATATGTAGCGAACCTACTGTTTTATCCCCACATTTACTAAAGAATCATAGTTTTCTGCTTTTATTAAAAAAGTTCAAATGAAGCCTCACTCAGAATAATAAAAGGCTGAGAAGAGTGAGTTATTTATTTTGGGGATAAGCACACAATTTCTCTTTTTTTCCAACAATTTTTTGGGAGGACTTTCTCGTAAAAAATAGATAGCCTGCTAGACAAATTATAAAAGAGCTATAACACTCAAAATTTCTTTCAAATTTTCATTGACCTGTAAAAGCAAATGAATATATGCATTTTTTTCTACAATCACATGCATCGTTGTTTTAATAGAATAATTTTCAAATACTTTACAATAATTTTTTCATAATGAAATCCTGGAATGAAATTCTAATATGTATAAATAATGAGAGCAGTTCAGAAACTCAACAGAGAATTTGATTTACTGAGGGAAAATACTTCTTTATTTGCAGAAGGCTTGGAATAAATATTTAAAAGTACAAAAGTTTTAGTGAGCATTGTTTGAAAATAAATGCTTTTATCTGAAAAAATGATCTGATAATATTTATTGTAGAAAATGTAATGCCTTAGGAGAATAGCATTTTTCTATTATGCCTCAGTCTTTCCTTTGGCTCACTTTATCATGAAGGTACAAAGAAATAGATAATATTTTACCTAGACCCCAGTTTGAAGAGCAAGAAAAGGTAATAATGATCTGTTTAGTCTAAATCATCAGTTCATCAGTACTATGAGTGATGCATAGTGTGCTTGATTTCCCATGAATGTATTGCCAGAAATAATAAATCAATTAGTATAGTAAACATACTCATTTTTGGCAGAAATAATAATAATTTTAATATTCTATTAGGTAGTATATTTTATAGTATATATACTATAAAAATATTCTGGTATATACTATAATGTATATACTATAACATATACTAGTTATAAGTTTCTCTCAAGACTTGTTTTTCACTCATGATCTTAATGAACATACATATAAGCTGTTGTCCATTTCTTTATCACTGGGGGGAAGCAAATATGGCAACTATAGAAATGAGACCCAGTAAGAGAAAGGATTTTCTTTTTGCAACAGTTGTGTAGCTCTGTCTAGATTAAACACTCAACATTTTCTCATTCAATCTCTTCAAAGCTACTTGCTCTCTTGTTTCCTCAGGTTAAGTGTGATGAGAAACAGACCCGTGGGTTGTGACCTTTTCTGGGATGAAAGATGCCATGTGACTAAAATATTCTGTGATTAATGTACATTCATTTTGCTTTTGATAGTACTCAGTGTTGATTCACGTTTTTGAGATAATTAAAAAACCTGACTTGGTGAGTTACTGCTATGTGTAGCTTGAACTGCTGTGATCTCTGGAATATTTTGTGCCCATATGAATTATGGAGTTGGCTTGAAGTACATGACTTCAGCTCTTTTTCTGTCTCTTATTCCAAAGTTCAGCTAGTAAAGAACACCCTGTTTGAGCTTAAGCATAAGACTTTTCTATTCAGGGACTTCTGAAAAAGACATAAGGCAAGAACAGATGGAGACTAGCTGTTGCCTGGGAGAGGGAGCAGCTCCAATGGTCATCACATGGGTGCAAGGACTTATTTGAGCCCTTACTGTGTGCGCACATCAGAGCCCATCTATGTGTGGGGCTTAAGTTCCCTCATACCTGTCTTTAAAATCCCTACCTCTACTCTCCATCCCCAACCCTCCTAGAACCTCCACATGTTCCGCAACCCATAAGCTCTCCACACTCCCTTCAACTTACGGATTTTCATGGAGACTTCATCACATAGGCATAATCTATTATTAACTAAATCTCCAGTCTCTCTCTTCTTCCAAAAGCGGAAGAAAAGTGGGGCTGAAAATTCCCAACTTCTAATTATGGCTTGGCCTTTCTGGTGATGAGCTCCCATCTAAGGGCCCACCAAGAGTCATCAAGAACCATTAGAACAAAAGACACTCCTATCAATCCAGAAATTCAAAAAAAATTCTGTAACTCTGTAACAGAAACCCAAGATCAAAGATGAAAAATTTTATCAATGGATTCTTCCCACACTACTATCTGGAAGAGTTTTAAAAGCTATGTTTCAGGAAGCAAGAGCAAAGATCTATGTATCTGCCTATTTATCTATCTATCATCTATTATCTCTCTCTCTCTCAAGAATATTCATATATATATATATAATTTCACAGTTACATAGTTTGATATTAATGTAACCACTCCAGCACGATTTTAATTTATTTTAATTAGTATTAGCTATGGTATATATATTTAAATTCCTTTACCATTTACTTATTTTATCTTTATATTTAAAATGGATTTGTTTTAGGCAGCATATAGTTAGGTTTTTCTTTTCTATTCAATCTAAAATTATCTTCCTTTTAATCATGACACACTATTTTCACTTACTGTCAAGATTAATATGGTTAAGCATAAAACTGCTATCTTACTATTCGGTTTTTACTTGTCCCACTAATCTTTTTAAAATGTTTTAAATTTTTTGGCCATGCACTGTGGCTCACGCCTGTAATCCCAGCACTTTGGGAGGCCGAGGTGGGCGGATCATGAGATCAAGAGATCGAGATCATCCTACCCAACATGGTGAAACCCCATCTCTACTAAAAATACAAAAATTAGCTGGGTGTAATGGTGGGCACCTGTAGTCCCAGCTACTCGGGAGGCTGAGGTAGGAGAATCGCCTGAACCCAGAGACAGAGGTTGCAGTGAGCCAAGATTACGCCACTGCACTCCAGCCTGGGCGACAGACCAAGACTCTGTCTCAAAAAAAGAAAAATGTTTAAAATTTTTTAAACATAAATTTTATTGTGTATATTAAGGTATACAACATGATGTTACGAGATACAGATAGACAGTAAATGATTGCTATAATGAAGCAGATTAACATATCCATTATCTCACATAGCTGTCCTTTTCTGAGGGAAGAGCAGCTAAAATCTACTTATTTAGCAGAAATCACTAGTACGGTACAATTTTATTAACTATTGTCCTCATGTTACGCATTAGATCTCTAGACTTGGTGACCCTATATGATTTTTGTTCCTTTGTTTTTCTCTACTCCTGTCATCTTTGGGATTAATTAAATATTTTTATGATTCAATATTTTCTTCTACTAGTTAGTAGTTGTAAATTTTTGTCATGGTATTTTAGTGTTGTATGTCTATTCACTTCATGGTTTCTAGTATATCTCTTGAATTTATCACAAACTCCTTTTACAGAATTTTGCATCTTTTCATAGAGAGTGTAAAAAACTTACAACAGGACAAGTTGTAGTCCTCTTTATGACATCTGTGCTATTTTTCTCACAATTTTACTTCTGCATATCTTACAAACATTACAATACATTCTTATTTTCTCTTTCAACAGTTAATTATTATGTAGAAATTAAAATTTTATGTCTATATTTATCTGTATCTATCATTTCTGATGTTCTTTAATCTTTTGTGTAGATTCAGATTTCCATTTGATATTATTTTTTCTTCTAAATAGGCTTTCTTAATATTGCTTATAATTGATACTATTAAATATTAATATTTAATATTAATAATATTAAATTATTTCAGCTTTATAAGATTACATTATTTCAGTTTTTTAAATATTTTTTTCTTTTTACCTTTACTTTTGAAAGCTATTTTTACTGGGTATAGGATTCTACATTGTCAGTTTTGCTCTTTCATTATTTAAAGATGTTTCTCCATTGTATCCTAGCTTATATTGTTTCTGCCAAGAAGTATGCTATCATTCTTATCTTTGATACTCTACATAATGTATTTTTTCCTGTTCGTTTTTAAGTTTTTTCCTTCATTACTGGTTTTAAGTAACTTCATTAGGGTTGCTTTGTGGTTTTCTTCTTGTTTTACAGACTTGGAGATCATTGAGGTTGAATCTGTGGGTTTATGGTTTTCATTAAATTTGGGAAATTTTCGGTGATTATATCTTCATATTTTTTTCTGTTCCGCTTCTCTCTTACCTCCTTCAGGGATTCCAATAATATATTAGCTTAATTAAAGTTTTCCTAGAATTTACTAATATTCAATTTATTTTTCTATTTTATTTTGCATAATATCTGGCATGTTTTCAATTTCAATAACCTTTTCTTTTCCAGGGCTTCATCAGGTATGTTTCTATTCAATATATTTTCCATCTCATATATTTTAGGTTTCATCCTAGAAGCTTAATTTTTATGTTTATGTCTTCCATTTCTCTGCTTAAACTTTTCTTTATATTCTTGAACATATCTTACATACTTCTAATAAATATTTTAGTGCCCTTGCCTATTAATGATATTGCCTATAAAATTCATGTCTGTTTCTATTAATTGCTCTATTTTTTCTCATAGTGAGCTGTATTTCTTGCTTCTTTGCACCCCTGGCAATTTTTGCATTTGATAACAGACATTGGAATCTTACATCGTTGGCTGTTAGATATTTTTCATTTCTATAAATATTCTTGAACTCTATTCTGGGATAGAGTTAAGTTATTTGGGAACACTTTGATCCTTTTAATGCTTGCCTTAAGCTTTCTTAGGTAGACTCAGAGTAGCCCTTACCCTAAGGCTATTTTTCTGCTCCAATGAGGCTATACATCTGAGTATTCTTGCTAACATCTCAGGAATTTACAGGTATTTTTACACCTATGACAGGTGAGAACACAGACTACTCTCAGTCCAGTGTTTTCTCGATGGAATTGTGCCTCTCATCCTTTTAGTTGTTTCATTTTCTGAACTCAGTCTCATATATCCATCTATTAACCTGTATTCAGACTAATGAGGATCACTCTGAAGATTTCTATAACATTCTCTTTGTGGAATGTTTTCTGCAATACTCTATCTTATGAATTCTAGCTGCCTTGACCTCCCAGGACTTAAAATTCCATCTTATTCACTTTGAATAACTGCTAGGACCTCTCTCTCTCTCTCTCTTTCTCTCTCTCTCTCTCTCTCTGTGTGTGTGTGTGTGTGTGTGTGTGTGTGTGTGTTATGTGTTTCCTCTCTCTGAACTGTGAATTGAAAACATTTTCTAGCCATTAGCCTAGGATAAATATTCCACATAACTTAACTTCCCTTCTCTTGGGAATTATTATCTTGCACCAGCTATTTTCACATGTATAAAAACCATTGTTTCATAATTTCTTCTGTATCGTTTTTTAGTTTTTTGTTTCAGGCAAAGAGGTAAATTTGTCTCCTGTTACTCCAGCTTGGTTGGATGTGTAAGTTTAATTATTTTTTAAGATCAGAAGCATATTTTTGGGAAATAATTCAATAAGAAATGCATATTAAAGTTTTGTCCTTTATGTATTTGTTATAATACTAGATCTTTATTCTAATAGAGAATACAATATGTTTCATAAATCCCCACTTTTTATCTTGCACTATGTGGGTTGTCATGGAAACAACAATGAAAAATTGTAAAACATGATTACTAGTCCCAAGCTGCTTGCAGATTTTATATAGATACATGGGGAATAATTAGTTACTATAAAGGCTTCACAAATTAGTCATTAATTTAAAAATTCTAACCCATCTATGGGTCAGCAGTAAAACACGATCTCATTTCTGCCTCTAAAGCTAAAAATCTATTATAAAGCATTGCCCGAATGATAAGAATTATAACTATTAAAAATCATGAGCTATGGACCAAATATTTGTGTCCTCACAAAATTCCTATATTGAAATAATAACTCCCATTGTGATGAATTAGGAAATGGGGACTTTGAGAGGTGATTAGGTCATAGGGACAGAGCCCTCAACAATAAGTTTAGTGCCCTTACGAAAAGAGACATGAGCGAGATGATAACTTTCTAGACAAAATGGGAATACAAGGTGAAGATAGCCACCTGCAAACTATGTTGTGGGCCATCACCAGACACTGAATCTTCCTGGCCTTGATTTTGGACTTCCCAGCCTCTAGAATTGTGAGAAACAATTTTATGTTGTTTAAGTCACTGTTCTATTGTTAATCTATGGTATTCTGTCGTAGCAGCCCAGAATAACATATATGATTGTATAATTGTAAAGGCTGTATTGACTTCCAAATGGCAACTAATAGCTTATTAGAACAGTCTAAAAAAGAAAAAGAAGAAAATTTGTTGAACTGAAGTTCTGATGATAATTAATGCCTAATCTCATTTTTTTTCTGAAATAAGATATATCTCTTCATGTATCCAATAGTAGATACATGAGTTACACAGCATTAACAAATGAAACTGTGAATGTTGATTGCTCTCTGTGCCATGTACATTCAAGTTTGATTTTTTTCTGGGGTTCCAGATTTCCTAAGGTTCAATGATTACTGAACTTCTCATCCTTTTCCTTTGATCTGATTTTCCTTCTCCACCCCTTTCTTTTTGTAATATACAGGAAAGGCTCAGTCTTTTGAAATCATTAGTTCTCTTTCACAGAATATCAAAATGGAGCAATTTCAGTGATGTCTCAGTGTCTAGGATTACGGGTTTTCTTCCATAAAAAGTGTTAATTTTTTAAAATTTTGCTCTTACTTAGTTCAAATCTTTTATCCACTAAACCTTACAGAGCCAATGCTCTTAGGTAACTTATTCTCTCTTATCTCTTCCTTCTCTCTCTTTCTCTCTCTCTCTCTTTCTCTTTCACACGCATACACACACACTCACACACATACTTTCTTACTCTCATTCTCTCCTCTATTTCTTAGTTTAACTTAGGCTAATATACAAAATAAGTTATCTTTTCTTAAATTTCTACCTATTTTGTGCATCCAACACAAATCTGTCACATGTTATTTATACTGCCAAAATGGATCCTTTGCAAAGGGACTAATTTAACCTCAATTCTATTTCATTTTAATTACTTTACATACCGACTCTGGCATGTTTGAGTTATAGGTCACAAATAGAAATAAAAGAATTTGATACTGGATTATTGAATGTTGTGTGGAGAAGAATTCGTTTCATCACTTGGAGAAGGACTGCCTAGTGCATATATACCTGATGTGAACTGGTGTTATTTATAAGTGCAGAGCAATCTGAAAATGTCATTATGGTAGGAATGTACTCCTGCTTTAAGGGAGGCAAAGCCTAATTTTCTCTTTTACCTTTAAGTCAGTCAGTTCAATGTCTGCTATTCCCCAACTACAGGAGGACATTATAAATGTGATTAAAATATGATTTTGTTGGATGTCTGACAGAGGAGTTCCTACTGAGAAGGCAGGCACAGTAAAAAGAAAAGTAGTTTAAGATACACCATATTAATGGAAAATACACTTACAAAGAAGTCTCTTGAATCATTTTGAGAATCATGAACAAACTGGAAACCTGAGTTGCTGTGAACTGAAAACACTCTTGAAACTGTATGGTGATGGCAACTGGGGCTAACAGCTAAGAAGGTTACATGGCAATCAGATTCTCATAATTTTTCTCACCGCTACTGAGTTACTGAATACTGGTAATCCCCCAGCGGAGGGTGTTCTTGGTTCATTTCCAAAATAAAGAAGTTAGAATAAGCATACAAGATCTTGCATACTTACTTATGCTAAGCGTCGGACCCGTTGTGATTCATCCATTCTATTATTACTAAATTTTGCTCATGCTGAGAAGCTCCCTAGCACTAAGAGTCTCACACTTTATTTTAAACCTCAGAGCTTTAAATCAAATACATGATTTAGTATATTCCTGGCCCCTCAAAAATAAAAAAGTCTTAGCTGTCCAAGCCCCAGACAACCCCTGGGGAAGGTAAAAGTTCAAAATGCCTGAAACTTCATTCACATTAGTGAATAACAAGCAAAATTGTCAAAATATGTTGGATTAAAATGTTTTTTTAAACATACAAAATTTTAAAAGTATAAAAATGATATAAAGTTATAGCATCACATCATAACACCTGTAAAATCACAATACTGGGGGTAAATGTTTGTGTGCCAGAGCTATCAGTCTTTTCAGCTACATAATTTATATTGGAATCACATGATCACAAGAAAAATATTAACCTAAATATTTAATAGTTCTATTGAACCATTAGACTTGTACACCAGCAAAATTTTAACTATTCCTAAATGTTATCAATTATTTGCTTCCTAAGGCATTTACTTTTTGGTACAATATAGGAAAATAACTAGTGTCAGGTGGAGTCATGCCAACAACGCTTGTAAAGAGGAAACATTTAGTCTAATTTCTCACTTACAGGGAAGGACAATTTTATTAATATATTTTGTTCCATTTCTTTATTTTTCCAGAGAATGTTCCCTATGTTTGGCTTCTGTTTTTCTCAGCAATATTTTTACGTGCCATTTAATAGCTATCTATGATTTTAGTTATTCTACTCCATCGAGGCTCAAAAGGAAATCATAGATAGCCACGCCTTATTTTGTTCTTATTCAACCTTTAATACTGTTTTTAAATTAATCTTTAGGTATTGCTTCTTGAGAAGAAAAGAATAAATTCCCTTAGCTATTTTGTGAATAACAGTGTAACATATATTTCAAGAGTGATCTTATCTCTTGACTACTTGTTATATTTTTGTAATGTAATTTTGTAGCAGAACATCAAGACAACTATTAGTATATATAATATACTAATATAATATCATATATTATATACCATAATGGATTTTCAATGCATGATTGTTGAGTGAATAATTAAACTTATGCTATAGGTAGTGTATATAGGCATGAGTAAGTAAGCCTGACTAATCTTTAAGACTTGGTCAACCTGCCAGGCTTCAGTGTGGATGGAATAGCTCAGTGAACACATGCCAGGTAGCATACTTTGGATATATATCCCCCGCCAAATCTCATGTCAAATTGTAATCTCCAATGTAGGAGGTGGGGGCTGGTGGGAGGTGATTGGGTCATGTGGGTGGCTTTTCATGAATGGTTTAGTACCATCCTTTTGATGCTGTTCTCACAATAGTGAGAGAATTCTCATGGGATATGGTCATTTAAAAGTTGGTGGCATCTCCCTTTTTGCTCTGTTGCTCCTGTTCTGGCCAGGTGACTGTGCCTTCTACTTTTTTGCCTTCCACCATGATCGTAAGTTTCCTGAGGCCTCCCCAGAAGGTGCACAGATGCCAGCATCATACTTTAGTAGAGCCTGCAGAACTATTAGCCAATTAAAACCTCTTTGCATTTTAAATTACACAGTCTCAGGTATTTCTTTCTTTTTTTTAAAACAGGGTCTTGCTCTGTTGCCCAGGCTGAAGTGCACTGGCATGATCTCAGCTCATTGCAACCTCTACTTTCTGGGCTCAAGCAATCCTCTTACCTTAGCCTCCTGAGTAACTGAGACTACAGGCATGCACCACCATACCAGGCTAATTTTTAATTTCTCTTTTGTAGAGATGAGTTCTCACTATGTTACTCAGGTTGTTCTCAAACTCCTGTGCCAAGCAATCCCCCTGCCTTGGCTTCCAACAATGCAAGAAGAACCTAACACACCATGGCACGTCAAGCAGGTTCCTTCAACATGAATTTGAGCAAAATACTCTACACAGATTATAGATACTACATCTTAGTGTTTTATAGAAATTTCCTTTTATTCATCATTAGAGAATTAGTAAATTCTAAGCCAGATATGGCTGGGAAATTTTTACACTAATTTCAGCGTTTGTACATAAGATTAGAGTAAATGTAGTTTCCAGGAGAAACAGTATTGTTGCTTTAATGTAGACTTCTAGATTCAGCTTTGAAAGGAGGCTGATTTACTAGGTCTGCAAAGAGTTCTAAGCATCTTTACTTTTAATCATCAGTCTAGATGACTCTGATATAGGGGGCTATGGCCCATGATCTGCACTGATTTTGATGGCTATTACTTATGTTGAAGACCTTGTTATCAGCTGCCGAAATTTCTCAATTTCAGTCATTTTAGGCTGACTTATTTTTTTCTATCATTACAAGATTATCAGACACTGAATTTCAAAAAGCACATGGTACAAAAGTCTCTCTTGACTCTTCTCTAGGTAAGAAGAAAAAGTTAGCACTATAATGCTATAGTCACATTTATGTTTCTGTTTTCATACGCACTTCATATCTAAGACTCAGTGGGCCTCACCAAGAAACAAAGGTAAGTTATATAAAAACTATTTCTTAGAAAAATAAAAATAACATTCTTTTATGGTCTAATAAAATACACATTATATATTTATTATATATATATGTAATGACTAGTTTTAATTGGAATGGATTATGTTTTTTGGAAAGGGTTAAATTACTCAAAATCATCTCATATTATAAATTATGCCTTTCAATAGAGATAATATTTCCCCCAAGGGGACAAAAATTGGTTTATGAGAATTAAAAATATCTTACTATTTTTATAAACTGCATATAAATATATATTTTTATACATATGTATATATACACACATATTATATGGTTTGGCTCTGTGTCCCCACTCAAATATCATCTCAAATTGAAATTTCCACATGTCAAGGGAGGGACCTGGTGGGAGGTGATTGAATCATGGGAGCTGTTTCTTCCTTGCTGTTCTTGTGATAGTGAATGTGTTGTCACTATAAAACTAGAGCTGATGGTTTTAAAGTGTGGCACTACTTTCTCACTCTCTCTCTCTCCTGCCACCACGTAAAACATGCCTTGCTTCTCCTTTGCCTTCTGCCATGTTATACCTTTTCTGTGGCCTCCCAGCCACGTAGAACTGTGAGTCAATTAAACTCTTATTTATAAATTACCGATTCTCAGGTAGTATCTTTATAGTAGTGTGAAAGAGAACTAATAGAGAAAATTGGTATCAGGAATGGGGTGCTGATCTATAGGTAACCTGAATAAGTGGAAGTGACTTTGGAACTGAGTAATGGGCAGGGGTTGCAAGAGTTTGGAGGGCTTAAAGAAGTCAAGAAGATGTGGCAAAGTTTGAAACTTTCTAGACACTTGTTGAATACTTCTGAGCAAAATTCTAATAGTGATATGGACAATGAACTCCAGGCTGAGGAGTTCTCAGATGGAGATGAGAAACTTACTGGGAACTGGAGCAAAGGTGATCCTTGCCATAATTTAGCAAAGAGATTGGTGGCCTTTTTATCCTGTCCTAGAGATCTGTGGAACTTTGAACTTGAGAGAGATGATTTAGGGTATCTGGCATGATATGGTTTGGCTGTGTCCCCACCCAACCGTCATCTCGAATTGCACTCCCATAATTCCCACATGTTGCGGGAGGAGGAACCTGGTGGGAACAGTATGTGGTTTCACCCATACTGTCCTCATAGTGAATCAGTCTCACGAGATCTGATGGTTTCATCAGGGGTTTCTACTTTTGTATCTCTCTCATTTTTCTCTTGCTGCCACCATGTAAGAAGTGCTTTTCACCTCCCACTGTAATTCTGAGGCCTCCCAGCCATGTGGAACTGTAAGTCCAATAAAACCTCGTTTTCTTCCCAGTCTCGGATGTGTATTTATGAGCAGCATGAAAACAGACTAATGCAGTAAATTGGTACCAGTACAGTGGGGCGTTGCTGGAAAGATACCAGAAAATGTGGAAGCAGCTTTAGAACTGGGTAACAGGCAGAGGTTGGAACAGTTTGGAGGGCTCAGAAGAAGATAGGAAAATGTGGGAAAGTTTGGAACTTCCTAGAGACTTGTTGAATGGCTTTGACCAAAAGCCTGATAGCAATATGGACAAAAAGTCCAGGTTGCAGTGGTCTCAGATGGAGATGAGGAACTTGTTTGGGAACTGAAGCAAAAGTGACTCTTGCTATGTTTTAGCAAAGAGACTGGCTGCATGTTGCCCTGTCCTAGAGATGTGTGGAACTTTGAACTTGACAGAGATGATTTAGTGTATCTGGTGAAAGAAATTTCTAAGCAGCAAGGCATTCAAGAGGTGACTTGGGTACTGTTAAAGGCATTCAGTTTTATAAGGGAAGCAGAGCACAAAAGTTTGGGAAATTTGCAGCCTGATAATGTCATAGAAGAGAAAAACACATTTTCTGAGGAGAAATTCAAGCCATCATCTGCAGAAATTTGCGTAAGTAACAAGGAGCCAAATGTCAATCCCCAAAACATTGAGGAAAATATCAGAGGTCTTCACAGCAGCTCCTCCCATCACAGGCCTGGAGGCCTAGGAAAAAATGGTTTCGTGGGCCGGGCCCAGGGTCCCTATGCTGTGTGCAGCCTAGGGACTTGTTGCCCTGCATCCCAGCCACTCCAGCCATGGCTAAAATGGGCCAACCTAGGGCTCAGGCTGTGGCTTCAGAGGATGCTAGTCTATTTTTTTTTAACTTTACTTTCTAATACTACCTTTTTAATTGTTTTTTAGACTTGTATGTTCAGGGTTTTTTTTTAATTTATTTAATTAGAAAATCACATATATTTTCATAGGTTTTTAAGTATACTGTTTATTGAGATTATTTTGATCTAATTACTTTCTAAGCTCTAGAACAGCAACAATATTTGGCTTCCTGTAAATATACTACTGAGATAGGCAGCATGCTTTGGCATCAGGGCAATTTCAAACTCATTAATAGGTTGATAAACCTCTCCTCTTGTATATTTAAAAAGATACTGTGTAGGATTAGTATTATTTCTTCCATAAATCCGAAAGAATTAATGAGTGAAGTCATCTGGGCCTAAAATCTTTGTGGGAATGTTGAAATTAAACATTCACATTTTTCATTTGATATAACTCTATTCAAAGTTTTCATTTCTTTTTGAGTCACTTTTGGTAATTTATGGCTGTCATAAAATATGAAAATTTCATCTAACTTTATTAGCATACACTTTACAGTTGTTCATGATAGTCCCCTATAACCCTTTAATATCTTAGAAATCCATCATGGTGCCTTCTTTTCATGCCTGATATTGGTAATTTGTATTCTTTTTTAACCCATATTGCTAGAGGTGTACTAATGCTATTTGCTTATTTAAAAAAAATCTTTCACTTCACTGATTTTTTTCTCTAGTTTGTTTATTTCCTATTCCATTGATTTACACTCTAATCTTTATGATTCTTTTCTTTCTACTTGTATTATATTTATTTGTTCAGCTTTGTCTATTTTCTTCAGATGTACACTTAGATAATTTTTTTAGAAATTAAAAAAAAAATTTAGTGCTATATATTTTCTTCTAATCACTGTTTTAACTGTGCCACAGAAATTATTACGTTTTATATATTAATTTTTATTCACTTCAAAACAATTTCTAATTTTCTTTTTGCTTTTTTTGAGCCATGAGTTATTAAGAAATGTGTTGTTTGATTTCTAAATATTTTGTGTTTTTCAGATTATTTTTTCTTTATTTATAATTCAAGTCTATTCTGCTTAGAGAGTACACTAATGTACCCTGTAAGCTATCCATCATTTTTGATGTATTTAACTTGTTTTATGGCTGTGAGGCTTAATTTTATCTGTCGACGTGGCTAGACCATAACACCCAAATATTTGGTCAAACATTATTCTTTATGTTTCTGTGAAGGTATTTTTTTTTTCTAGATGTGATTAACATTTAAATCAGTAGACTTTCAGTAAAGCAGATTACCCTCCATAAAGTGAATGAGACCCATCCAACTAGCTGAAGGCCTTCGAGCAAAAAATATAAACTGGCCTCTCCTAAAGAAGAAGAAATTCTGCCAGCTGCCTGTCTTTATACTACTGGAGCTGCAACAGTAGCTCTTCCCTGAGTAGCCAGCACGTCAACCTATTCTGCAGATTTTGGACTTGCCAGCCTCCACAATATTGTATGAGTCAATTTCTTAAAATAAATGTCTCCCTTCCTCTCTCTACACACAAATACACACATACACAGAGACACACACACACACAGAGAACCTATTACTTCTATTTTTCTGAAGAACTCTAATACAAAAACCCAGCATATGTTCTATTTTGGTGAATATTCCATGTGCCCTTCAAAAGAATGTGAACTTTTCTTGTGTATGAATGTGTCTATAATTGTAAATTATTTAGCTAAGTTGTTAACTTTTTTCAGGCCAACTTGTTCTATTAAATAATAAAAGAGAAGTGTGAAAGTCCTCAAATATAATTAGTGGATGTATCTGTTTCTATTTGCAGTTTCTCAGCTTTTGCTACAGGTTTTCTGAAGCCGTGTTACTAGAGACATACACTTTTAGGGTTATGTCTGTCTTCTTGATGAATTTACCATTTTATTTTTATGAAATGTCCCTTATAACTTCTTGTAATATTCATTCTTTTAAATTCTGCTTTTTCTAATGATAATTTACTAACTCCAGCCTTCTTATTATCAGTGTAGGCATTGGATACTTTTCCTCTTCTTTTAGTCTTAATGTTTCATATTTAATCGAGTTCTTTAGGGATAGCATATAATTTGGCCTTCGGTTTTTATTCAGTCTAAAAATATTTGCCATTTAATTGAAATCGTTAGATTATTTGAATCTAATGCAATTATGAATACATTTGCTTTTAAATCTGTAATTTTGCTATTACTATCTGTTAACTTATCATTTTGTTCCTCTTTCCTGCCTTCTTTTGGATTGAGACTTTTGAAGATTTCATTTTGTTTTTACTAAATTTTATTTGACCTTAAGATTTTAATTAGAAACTACCTTGGTTTTTGTTTTTTTGGTTTGTTTGCTCATTTGTTTTTGTCTACTTGGGCTACGTGGAGTTTCTTAGGTCTGTGGGTCTAGTGTTTCCATCAAATTTCAAGGTAAATAAATTTCAGAATATGTATTTAAAATACACACATTTCAAAATATATAAAGTATATATTTTGTACATATATAAAAATATATATGTACAAAATATGTGTATATACAAATATATATGTATCTATATATACACAAAATACATAAAGTATATATGTGTATATATACAAATATATGTAAATTATAGTGGGTATATGTTAACCTGCTTTATATTGGTTCACAACTACCAGTTGATTGTTTGGATTTTTTGTTTGTTTTTTAATCTTTTTATTTCCCTTATGCTTTCCTTTGGTTACTTTTCGCTGCTATGTCTTCAAGTTTTCTGATCTTTGACACTTCTTAATCATCTGCTAATTCCATCCAGTTAAGTTTTAAATGATAATGCATTTTACATCTCTAGAAGTTCACCTGGCTCGGAGGGTCCTACGCCCGCGGAGTTCTTTTGTTGTTTTAAGTATTTCATTTATCTTCTTATATGTTCATATATTCTTTTAAATATGTGATTATAATAATAACAGTTGTTTTAACACCTTGCATCCTTATTCCATTACTTTATCATTTCCAAAACTATTTTGATTGATTTTTCCCTTGTTTTATTGAATGCTGGACATTGTGGATTTTATGCGCTTGTATGTTAATTTTTTCTGTCTCCTTTTAAATAAAATAATGCTATTATTTTTCTGGTAATATGTGAAGTTACTTGTGGTTCAATTTGTTCTTCTGAGGCAGGATTTTGAGTGTTGATAGCCAGGTCTTATATATTCACCCTAGGGATAGGCAAGCCACAGTAGGGTTTGGCCCTTCTAGGATCTCTACTAAATTATCTGAGTGATCCATGAAGACTCTCCACGTGGCCAGAACTTAAATGCCTTATTACCTGCATAAACTGGGAATCACTGAAGTCTCAGCATTCTGGCATTTCTTAGGTCAACATCATGGCTTTTTGCCTTATACGTGAAGGTTTTAGTATTCAGCAAAACTCAAGGTTAACCCTATACAGATTTCTGCGTGGCTTCCTGAGGTCTGATCATTGTCTTTAAAACTCAGCAAGATCCCTATGCGTGCCCCCATCTGAAATGTATCTACACATTGATAGGTGGCGTGATCCTGTGACTCACCTTATTTTACATCCTTATTTCAAGAGTCACAGTCCTGTAACACCTGTAATCCAATGTCTGAAAAGAATTACTTCATATATTTTGTTCCGCGTTTCATTTGTTTACAGCATAAATGTAAATCTGCCTCTCTTATTCCATCATGCTTGGAAGAGGAAATTCTTTTTATTGGTAAAATATAATTTGAGGTATTTTCTAAACCTTATCTTCTTTAATCTTTACATAAAATGGATTTTGTTTCTTTTTTTTAACAAATGTATATTTTAATTCCTAAGAACCTACTCTCATTTTCTTTTATCCTCTTTCATCACAGCATGCTACTGATTTTAGTACAAGAAAACTATCATCTTCAATCTCTCATAGGATATTCATTAGATTTTTGAAAAATATCCTCCAGTTGTTCAATTACCTTTGGTTTCTGTGGCTAATTATTCTATTAGTTTATTGTGGTCTTTCACACAGACCCAGACACACACACATACATACACACAGACACACACGCAGACACACAAACACACACACACACATTCCACACTTGCTAACATGAGTTTGGAGCCTAACAAACAGGACTGTTTTGGACAGTGAAGAAATTTTCTAAGAATTTTCTGGGCTGTTATTTCCACTGCTCAGTTAAACATTACTGAAACGCTGTTCTTTTTCTGCTAGTGGTTTCTGCTTTCCTTCTGCACATTACACTCAATATACACTCTTTAACATATATTTACTGTGATTTCTGTTGGGAGCAAGGAAAGTTAATTATGCATGCTCAGCCTATTTCCTATTTGATGATCAAACTTCCAATTTTTAAATAGATTTTAAAAATATATATGAAGAAGATGTAAAAGAAGTAAAGGAAGTTTTACTTTTGTTTAAGTAAACATTGTGATAATTTCCACAGTGAGTGTGAACTAAAAGTGATTTCCTATTTTATCAACATGGAAATCTCTCTGCAAAACTTTGTAAAAAATATTCTGTCTGGCTATAACACTAGAGTCTTCAGGCTTAAGCATTTTGTGCCATTGTTAATGCAGGCTGTATGTCTATTTCTATTGATTTTTACATCGCTAAAAGCGATGTTCCTGTTAATTGGTGTGGCTTATATTTTTAACAATGTGTAAAGTTGAAAAACTATTTTAAAAATAAATAGTAACTAATAAGCTAAACATTCCTATTGGTGAAACTATGAGATTGCATGATTTCCTTTTAAAAGTGGTTTACAGCATGTTATTTTGACCCAGTAAAATCGCTTTTATCCTCAAAAATACTCACTTTTATTCTTCAAGTTGAACAGCTTTAGATTAAAATAAACTATAAGATAAAGGTTAGCCTGCTATCAATTTTTTCTTTTATGTTTATACCTATTTAATTATGCTGTCTGTATCATCTGTGAAAACTTTTTCATTGGAATCACGGAGGGAGATTATATATGTGATAAGTGAAACACAGTCAAAGGGTGTGGAATAGATGTTTTCTTTGGTTCCAGAACAGCAAAAATAAATTATTTGTTGCTAACAAAATATATACAGAAGCAGATATGGTTATAAAACACAACAATTAAAGGGTGAACTTTATCTTAATCCTAACATGTCAGGTTCTAACTGCAGAATATATTGATTAAATATATTAAAACTCTTTAGATTGATTACTAGAGGAAAGTGATTAAAACTCTTTAGATTGATTACTACAGGATTGATTGAAACTCTTTAGATTGATTACTAGAGGAAAGTATTACTATCCTTGAAATCTATATCAACGTTCCTATCACTAAGAAGTGGCACAACATATTGTGTGAGTTATGTAAAATATGCTTGAATACAATCCTAGAGAACATCCAGTCAGGAACAATCAAGTTTAGGGAGATACACAGACTTTAACTTAGTATGTGTCTTTCCTTTGTAACCTTTATGCCACTGCTGGTCTAGTATGCAAATGACTGTAAAACCTTAACTGTGGTAATTGATTATCTCCTAATGAACATTTGTGCAGCTAATGACAATTATTGTGCATTTTCTTCTGCTGTAAATATACCACATACCTCTAGGGAAAGTCCTAGGGTTTTGGCTGTGTCTTACACTGAACCACTTATACATCATACTATTCTTTTGACATAGTGTCAGGTTTTACCGCATAACTAACATAACTCCAAATATACACATCATGTCCTTCTTAGCAATTATAACGTTACACAAATAAGGTAAACATTTCCTGTGTCAACTGCTTATGAATTTTATGTTTACATTTATCTGTTGAGCCATCTAAAATTCAGTTGATTATTTAATAATATTAGTGAACAATAAATGATTATTAAATGATTTATGCATTTTTATTAATATTGTTTCAAAAAGCAATTCAGTTTCCTGTAATGTCATGATAAATAAGTGCCATTTAAATAAAAACTTCAGTAAGAAATATCTTCTTCTGCTCTTTATAAAATGAAATTTAATAAAATGCGATATTCAACAGTTACATAAATTGCTATTGATAATTAAGTTGAATTAATAAGTTTCTGTAAAAGTATTACTCTGTAATAGTGATATAAGTGTTACTTTTCAATGCGTTCTATTATCAGTCACAATATCAGCATTATTGATAAGGTTTATCTCTGCTTAAATAAAAGTATGCTACCTATTCCCTTACCGTTGATAAGGCTAGGGTAAAATTAAGTTTCAAGCCAATTTGACTCCAGTACATGTACCATTTCACCTCGTTAAAATAAACATGTTTTTCAATAATCATAATGATACCATTTAGTTGTTTTGTGGTTCTTTGTAGAAACAATGGTTTAATTTGCTAGTAGAAACATCTTTTTGGTTCTTAGGATCCACTCCAAATACATTTTTATATCAATCATGAATTCATAAAATGCCTATGAATTCTAAAATTAGGAAGTGACTGTGGCTCAGGCAAAGAAACTCAATGACTCCTTTTTGAAATGGTCTCAGTAAGGATACATTTTTATCAAACACATGCATCCAGAAGCCACTCTTTCTTGATGGTTTAAATAAATCATCCCAACCTCCAATTCTTATTCCTATAAATTTTTCTGCACAAATTCTACTATTCGAATGTCCATTGTTTATCTTTGGCTGGAAAATATTGTTTTTCCTTCCTAAGCACAAGTCTCCAAATTCATCAGTACGTAAGATTTCTCAATAAATCTGAGTTGTGATATTATTCTTTATTTCACTGACTTCTTTTTTCACCATCCATTAACAGAGACTGAGTGGTATACACTCAAAGTCATTGGTACATATCTGTAGGTCAGATTTTCATCAACCCTCAAACATACTGTATAATTTTCCTATGCAAGGTAGGAAATAGATAATATATATACTGTATAATTTATATATACTCTGTATATATACTGAATATATATACTGTGTATGTATACTGAATATATATACTGTGTATATACTGTATAATATATAGTATAGTGTATAATTTTCCTATGCAAGGTAGGAAATAGATAATATATATACTGTATAATTTATATATACTATGTATATATACTGAATATATATACTGTGTATGTATACTGAATATATATACTGTGTATATGCTGTATAATATATAATATAGTCTATAATTTTCCTATGCAAGGTAGTCCTATGGTAGCTTCCAATATAAATATTTCCTATGATTACAGAATTGTTTAATGTTGAAGCTAAAAAAGATAACCTAAATTATCTACATATTAAAACAAAAACTAAATTCATGAGCCTATTATATGCAAAACCATCTGAGATCTTGAAATAAGTATTTCAGAAAGCAGAGACTTCAGTAGTGGTATGGAAAGTGGTCATGGTGATAGGAGTTGAAGGTGTTAGTGACATCAGATACACTCTGAGCACCCACCACCAGCAAGTGAACTCAGTGGAGATGATACACTAGCAACAAGATTAAAAGTGTTTTATTTAAACACAATTTTTGTAATATTTTTCTCATTCTATTTCCCTTTATTCTTATCTCATTGAGCCAACTTATGGACCAAGATATTAGTTCAAGATCAGAATATTATCTCAGAACACACTTTATAAGAAAGTTAGCTCATATAGATATATATAGGCAGAAAACATGTCCCCTTATTGTAGTAGCTCATAAAATAGACATAATTAAACCAAAACCTGAGTCATTCTCACAAGTAAGCAATGAAAATTAATGCTAACAAATCATAAGAGAAATGGTTTCTACTTTTTCCTAATCAAACACAGCTTTCCCTTTACACCATTTACAACACCCTGGGGCCTAAAGCGTAGGCACAGATAGAGTACTCAAAAGAAAATGGGCCACAGAAGATTAAAACACATAACCAATAGTAAATCCCCAGGCTGTAGAGTCACATATTTTGAGTATTCTTGTCTAATCCCAGAAGATTATAGTTATTAAAGATAATATTTTTGGACCTGACACATTTGCTTTCTGCTTAAAAGCATCGCTTCGTGGGTGAATGTCAGTATTATCATTATTATTACTAGTACTGTGACTACGTGGACGGCTGCTGCTGTTACAAAGTGTAGCTCATGTGTCTATTTTCAGGTCCAAAGAACTGTTCACTACTCACTCATTTTAAGAGATTAATTGCCTTTGGCCATGACTTAGTTACAATGACTGACATCTGGAATCCACTTAGGAGAGATTTATTATTAGTAGCTCAAACTCTTGATCTTATTTTTGCAGCCATTGTTACTTTGAACAAAATTGCCTTCTTTTTCCAGGTTTCAATCAGTAAAACATCTGGGTATACCTATAATTTTTTGGACTGTTGAATGAGTTATTATTGTTATTATTTGAGCATTCTGAGTAGTTTGTGTATAGGTTATGGATCTGTACAGAGTTTTCAAGACTTTCTGTCTTTTTCTTATTTACCTTGTAGACCTTCTCCATACCAACTTTACTTTCCAATATCTCAATAAACAGCATAGCTTAAATTAGATAATAAACAATTTTAATGAAGAAATCAAGCCCCGAAGAAAACTTTGTAGTAGTTTTGAGGGGAAGCTAAGTACGTGTGCAGTAAGATTTCTTTTAGTGATATCGTGATTATGCATCCATTATTAAAGTATAGATTTTGAAAATAAGAGTCACTTTTTAATATTCATAGAGACTATGGGAAAGAAAATCCATTGTCTCCAAGTTTTTTTTTTTTTTTTTTACTATTTTTAATTGTCCAAGAAAACTAAGCCTTAACTATGTTCATTTGGAGATTGTCTTTATAGATGATGCTCCTGACAAATGCCCATAATATTGGGACTATTATCATTCTTTTACCAGGGATTCACTCAGAATTGTGTTACTTTTGGCCAATGATTGCTGTGATATTTGCAGAGCAAGTCTCCCTATAAACAATATCAAAATCAATTGTAAAGAAGAAAGCTGAGACAGGAAGATAATTTCCATTTAAGGTTATGTTATATTGCCATTTTTCTCACTGAGCCATCACACATTTCCATCAGCACAATTTTCTAGCAGTGTCTATAATTTTGCCAATTGCTACAATGATCAATGAAAATACTTTCTAAGTGCCACCTAATTATTTAAATAGAACATAGGGTAGCTTGTCTTTGCTGCTCTTGCATCATAGACTAAAACAGGATGTACAATAGCAAGTTTGGGCTGAGCATCAGAAAGACATGGGTTCTAATTCCTACTCTGAGCCACAACAGCTACGCCATTTTGGGAATGTGCTCACCTCTTTCATTTCTTCCGTGAATTGAAAGAATTGAAACAATTGTATATATCTGGTAAATGTATAAGGATTCAATAAGTTAAGAAGTGAAATGCACTTAGAATAGTGCTCAATGAATTGTAGCCACTATTGTTATTATAATTCCCACTTAAGTTGTGGAATGATTCCAGTATGAGGCAGGTTATGAAATAGTATGGTTTTTCTTCTAGGCCAGTGGCCCTATAAATTTCCATTGTTATCTGCTAATGAATATTTTGAGAGCAGACTTTCATAAAGATAAATTAAGCTTAGGAAAATAAAGAATTATGAAAAAAAATTTGTCAAAATTCTCCCAAAATATTATAGGCTAACAAAAATATTTAATCAAAAAAGGCTACTTTTAAGGATACAATCAGCCATTTATTTTGTGTAATATCTGTACATGTATTGTTTATGTTCAACTTGTAGTCATGTAAAAAATTAACACATATTTCACGTTCATGGAGATTGTTTTAGCATATGCTTTACCTGGTGTGTTTTCCTTTTAAGATAAGAGAAACAAAGACAAAAATGGTGCAGTTTACTTCTAATGGCCTTCTAACAGTGATAAAAGATGTGCTGCAGATGGGGGACGCTGATCCCACTGTCTGTGATTTTCTATTAATTGTCCAAGAACACTCATATTCTATACATTAATTTTAACATTCAAGATTATGTAAGAAAAGGAAGCACTTCTGACTCTATGTGTCTTTTGCTGTTTTGCTTTGTTTTGCCCTACTTTGCTTCCTAGTATCTCAACTATTTATTCAAAGTTCATCCTGGAAAAATGTTGTGTTTTGTGAACACCTCTGCCTTGAGTGCTTTCAATGGATGGATCCTCAAAAGAGAAATTGTATTCACTTGTGTATGACCCACTCCATATTGACGGTCTCTTCTCTGAATATTTGTTCTATAATTTTGCTGTACCTGAAACAGCCATCCCCTAACATGGCTGTTTCCCCAGATGGGGACTGCTTTTTGTTTCCCCGCCCCGCCTCATACTCTGTGTATCTCATAACTGGGGAAAGGGTATTTTCTCAGGTACTGATTTCTCGCTACAAAGCATTTATTCTCCCCGTTCAACACAAAAGTCTTCCTCTTCTAATGCTACCATCTTTTCTGGCACTAGGCCAATCTCTTCAAGGAAGCTGAAAGGACCTGCCTACACATGTGTCAAGTTTTTTACCCTAATCTTTCTTTCATAATGAATTATTTTCAATTATACAATAAAAGTAGAGCATAGTAGAATTATATATTAAAAATAAACATAACTTCAGGTACATAAATATCTAGTTTTAACAGCTCAACATTTTTTTATTTTTTCTTTCTTCCTCCATTTCTTTCTCTCTTCCTCTTTCTTGCTCCTTTCCTCTCTCTTCCTTTTCTTGTCTTTCTTTCTTCCTTTTTTTCTTTCTCTTTCTTTCTCTTTCTTTTCTTTCGCTCTCTTCTTTCTTTCTCTCTCTTTCTTCTTTCTTTTCTTTCTCTCTTTCTCTCTCTTTCCCTTCCTCCCCTCCCTCCTTCCCTCCGCTCCCCTACCTCCCTCCCTGCCTGCCTGCCTTCCTTCCTTCCTTCGTTCCTTCCTTCCTTCTTTCCGTTCTTCTTTTTTCATTCTTTCTTTTGAAATAAAACATTGCAGATAGTAAAATCTTTTGCTCCTTTGGTTCCCCTCTCAGATATCCTTTCTTCCCTCTCTTAATATTACTATATTTATACATCTTTTTAAGCTTTCACTATATGTGCATCTATTTTGTGTATTTTTAAAACTTTATGTAAAAATAAAACTCTGCATCTTGCCTTTTATAGTCAATAGCATGTTTCAAGATGTATTTTTCTTAATATATGTATACTAAAATTTCTTTAATAAATTTGTTTGTATGTCTCCTTGTGTACACGTTTAAGAGTTTTCTGAAATTTTTATTCTGAAGTAGAATATTTGAACTTAAAATATGCATAGCATTAACCAAATTAGATAGTATAGAATTTCTCATTAATCATTGTTCCAATTTATACTCCTGATATCAGTGTAGGAAAATTCCAGTGTGTCTGTATCTTCATCAATAGTTGGATTTTCTTTTCTTTACATTTTTTTCCAATCTGATAGATGTGTAATGATATCTCATTGGTCCTCAAAACATGTAATTCCAATGTGGTTCCAATCTCCACAAGACAAATTATTTCCGTTCTGTAAGATTACCATTAGCCTCTAAAGTGTTACATAAAATAGATATATTTCAATCTTCAGCTCTCTCAGTAGCACTTGAAATAGTTAACCACTTCTCTTTCTCTTAATATTAAGTGATTAATATTTACTAAATGAATGACTTAATAAATGAATGGAAACTACTCAGTATTTGTTGAAAGAAGTAATCTCTCAACCAACAAAGCAAAATAAGCTTTTTTTCCTTTTTTCAAACTAAATAAAATTTATTTCCTAAGATATTCATTAAATGCCTAGTAAGTTAAAGTATGTATACTAGACGTGAAGATTCAAAGATGCAATTCTTATCCTTTTAGTATGGAACCATGTCTGGGGTAATATACACTTAATAAATATGTGTCTAGTAAATAACATCATCAACATGATCTCTTTTTCTCAAAGTATCTTTTATATTGCAAAATTCACGTTTGAATACTTAATTTTCTGACTTCTGTAGAAAGTTTGTGCCAAAAAGCATGAGCTATGTCTTCTTTTCTTTATGTACTGAGGGCATAGAATAGTGCCTGATACATGGCAAATACTATAAAGTCAATTTGTATTTGTTGAGAATATTAAAAAATTGGAAAATAAAAATATTCTATAAAATTTTTATTTTAGTAAGGGTTCAAATGAAATTTAAGGTGTGTTATTCTTTATCCAATATCTCTCAATGATAGAGAGATGATCTGGTTAGAACTTAAATCATGCAGAGAAGAATGGTAGGATAATATGATCAAAATACAGACATTTCTATGAGAATGGATGGGCAAAAGAGAATGTAGAAAAACCTCATACCTCTTCATCTGGGTTTCAATATGAGTGTTGAGACTTCCCTGGGTTGATCTTGCAGGATTTATCTTAATGCTTTATTGGTGCATTTGTAGATTGGTTTTCAAACTCCTCTGCCTCACAATTCATACAATTTCTGAATCAATAGCCATAGCAGTCCTTGTTACACAAAGAAATTTTTTTAAATGGCGTGTGAGTTCCTAAAGTGCAGCAATTTAAATGTCATCACTTGGACTTCAATAAAATTTGGTCTATGGCCCTATTTAAGTGCAAATTATTACAAAAATGTTGTAATTTAAGCCATGCCGTTTTCAAATACAAGAGATACTTCCTGGCACTACTCTCACATAGTAGGTGTTCAATAAATGTCTATGGTATTATTAAGCTAAATGTTCATAGCATGCTGTTCAAAGAGGAGTTTTTGGTCAAAGGGAGAATCTAAAATAATTTATGGGCTTCTAAAATTGGGAGCTATCTTAATCAGTTTTGGCAGTTATAACAAAAAATACTGTAGAATTAAACAACAAACATTTATTCACTACAGTTCTGAAGGCTGGGAAGTACAAAATCAAAGTGCCAGACAATTCCGTTTCTGGGGAGGCCCTCTTTCTAGTTTGCAGAGGAAAACCTTGTTGTATCCTTACATGGTGGCAAAATGATCTCTCTTACATCTTTTTTTAAAGAGTACTAATCCAGTTCATAAGGGTCTACCATCATGACGTAATTACTTTCTTAAAGACCCACCTCAAAATACTGTCACATTGGGGATTAGCACTTCAACATATGAATTTGGGGAAACACAAACTTTCAGTCCACTGCAGGGAATAATGGTGAACTGGCAGAGGTGGGAAAGAAAGGAGGTTCTAAATGCTAGATAATTTGATAGTCTTGCCTACCTCAGAATGATCTAGAAAGTTTTTATAGAAGTAAATCTCAATTGATATTTAATGTGTCAGTTTTACCTGGTGTCAAAATGCTTTATAAAAGAAACAAATGTAACAACAGAAATCATGCTGAAACTAGGATTTTGTTTTTTCCCACAGAACTGTAAAAAAATAAACCTGTCAATCAAAGCTACCTCCCAGATTCAGGGCTCTGGTCCCCTAGACATAACAAACTCCTCCTTGTATTCACAAGCCCCAGAGACGTCCACTTGTGAGCTCTCGAAGCATCTAAAATGAATCCTGATAATCTGGTCTTTAATAACAGCAGACCACCCAAAGTTGGCAGACATAATAGTAATTTATTTTCAGAACAAACTGCCTTTATTTTCGACAGGAAGAATCTTCCTCCACAAAGTCTCAGGGAGAGGATTACTACTTTCTGCACACTCAGTGAACATTTATTATTGAGTTACCAGAAATGAACAAAATATAAAAGCCTTAGAACAAACTTGACAAAACAGCCTGGAGATTTAAGGGGGGAAAAACTAAAGAAATATGTATGGGAAACGGTTTACAGGAAACGATGAGTTAGTTAAAATTTTGCAATTGTCAAACATTCTCTAGGCGCATCTATTCACCTAAAATGTATAATCATATAAAGACTTGTGAATGGCTGTCTCACTTGAAGATTCTAAACTCTTTAAGACAGATATTGATCTTTAATACTTTTCTACTGCCTAGCTCCTAGCAATATTTAGCTCTTAAGAAACAAACTTGTGTATTGCTACAAGCACATCAAAAGAATGGCATTAGAGAAGTGTGAGTCATGAAAGCCACGGTATCTAAGTGAAATTCATCTCCTAAATTGCATGGTGTATGAGATTGCAATAATAATTTTCTGAAAACCTTCATTAATATCTTATAGAGCACACTTGTCTGTATAAAGATGAAATATGCAAAATATCTACCTCTGGACTAACAACTTAACCTGCAGAATTAAAAAAACAAACAAAAAATTGAAATATGTGAGATGATGGATCAGAAAGTTTTTGTTTGCTTATTATTTGCTTTTTTTAACTTACTGCTGGGAAGGATTAGATTTACAAGTGATGATAAAAGGTGTATAAGTAAGTAGATTTTCTATACGTGAGACGTTGAAATAAGGAGGCTGGCAAATTCCTTGCTTGGAATAGGCAAAGATAATTAAAACCTTTTGTATCTCTACCTTCAATCTAAACTAGACAGAAAGAAAAATCTCAAACTTATGGACCAATTAAAAATGGCAGATGAATTCCACAGGTTTGAGAAAACACTATTCATACAGCAAGATAAAAATAACTTCTGGAGAAATTTCAGATCCAAGAATCGAAACAGTAGAATCCTATTTTGATTGAAATTAGTAGAAAAAATCTTGTTCCTAAGAAGAGGTGTTTTTTTTTTCTTAATAATTTCAACTTTTGTTTTATATTTAGCAGGGGGTACGTGTGCAGGTTACGTGGTGCATTGCAAAATGCTGAGGTTTGGGGTATGACTGATCCTGGTACTGAGGTACTGAGCATAGTATCCAATAGATTTTTTAACCCTTTCCTCCCTCCCATCCCCCCTCTAGAAGTCCTCAGTATCTATTGTTGCTATCTTTATGTCCATAAAGACCCAATGTTTAGCTCCCACTTATAAGTGAGAACATGTGGTATTTGGTTTTCTGCTCCTGCATTAACTTGCTTAGCATAATGGCCCCCAGCTGCATCCCTGTTGCTGCAAAGGATGTGATTTCATTCTTTTTTTTTATGGCTGCGTTGTATTTCGTGGTGTATAAGTACCACATTTTCTTATCCAATCCACCATTGATGGGCACCTAGATTGACTCTATGGCTTTATTATTGTGAAGAGAGCAGTATTGAGCATATGAATGCATGCATCTTTTTGGTAGCATGATATATTATCTTTTGATATACCCCCATTAATGGGATTGCTGGGTTGAATGGTAGATCTGTATTATGTTCTTTGAGAAATTTTCAAAATGCTCTCTACAGTGGCTGAAGTAATTTACATTTCCACTAACAGTGCATAAGCATTCCCTTTTCTCCACAGCCTTGCCAGCATCTATTGCTTTTTCACTTTTTAGTACTAGCCATTCTGACTGGTGCGTGATGATATCGCGTTGCAATTTTAATTTGCATTTCTCTGATGGTTAATGATGTTGAGCAATGTTTTTCATATATTTGTTGGCTGCTTGTATGTCTTCTTTTGAGAAATGTCTTTGCTTGTTGAATTAAAGTTTCTTATAGATTCTGGATATTAGACCTTTGTTGGATGCATAGTTTGAATATATTTTCTGTCATTCTGCAGGTTGTAGGTTTACTCCGTTAAGAGTTTCTTTTGCTGTGCAGAAGCTCTTTAGTTTGAGTCCTAGTTGTCAGTTTTTGTTTTTGTTGCAATTGCTTTTGAAGACTTAGTCATAATTTTTTTCCCCAAGGCAGATATCTAGAATGGTGTTTCCTATGTTTTGTTCAAGGATATTTATGATTTGATTAAATCTCTAATCCCTCTTTAGTTAATTTTTGTATGTGGTGAAAGGCAGGTGTACAATTTCATTGTTTTGTATGTGGTTGGTCAGCTCTCCCAGCACAATTTATTGAATAGGGAATCCTTTCCTTATAGTTTATTTTTGTTGACTTTGCCAAAGATCAAATGGCTATAGGTGCACAGCTTTATTTCTATGTTCTCTAACCTGTTTCATTGGTCTACTTGTCTGTATTTGTATCAGTACCATCCTGTTTTGGTTATTGTAGCCATATGGTATAGTTTGAAGTCAGGTAACATGATGCCTCTGGCTTTGTTTTTGCTTAGGATTGTTTTGCCTATTCAGGCTCTTCATTGGTTCCATGTGAATTTTAAAATACGTTTTCTAATTCTGTGAAGAAAATGACATTGGTATTTTGACAGAAATTGTATTGAATCTATAGATAGCTTTGAGTAGCATGATCATTTTAATGATATTGATTCTTCCAGTCCATGAGCATGTAATGTTTTTCATCTGTTTGTGTCATCTATTATTTCTTTCAGCAGTGTTTTGTAGTTCTTCTTGTAGAAATCTTTCACCTCCTTCATTAGCTGTATTCCTACGTGTGTGTCTGTGTGTGTGTCTATTGTAAATGGGATTTCATTCTTGGTTTCGCTCTCAGCTTGAATGTTATTGGTGTATAGAAATGACACTGATTTTTGTACCTTGATTTTGTGTCCTGACACTTTACTGAAGTCGTTTATCTGTTCCAGGAGCCTTTTGGTGGAGTCTGTAGGATTTTCTAGGTCTAGACTCAAGAGTGAAGAGAGTGAATTATTTTTATTTGTATTTTTCCTGTTTGAATACCTTTTATTTATTTCTCTTGTCAGATTGCTGTGGCTAGGACTTTCAGTACTATGCTGAATAGGAGAAGTGAGAGTGGACATCCTTGTTTTGTTCCAGTTCTCAAGGGGAATGCTTCTAGCTTTGTCATTCAGTATGAAGTTGGCTGTGGGTTTGTATAGATGGCTCTTATTATTTTGAGGTATGTCCCCTTGATGCCTAGTTTCTTGAGGGTTTTTATCATGAATAAATTTGATTGAAAGCTTTTTCTTTGTATATTGAGATGATCGTATGTTTTTTGTTTTTAAATCTGTTCATGTGGTGAATCATACTCATTGATTTGTATATGTTGAACCAACCTTGCCTCCCAGGAATGAAGCCTATTTGATCGTGGTAAATTAACTTGTTGATGTGCTGCTTGATTTGATTTAATAGTATTTGGTTAAAAATTGTTGCATCTATGTTCTTCAGGGATGTTGGCCTGTAGTTTTCTTTTTTCTTTGTGACTTTGCTAGGTTTTGTGAGTTTTTTTTTTTTAATAATCAAAAAGGGAGCAGTTGGAAAAACACTGGACAAGTTGGCTGAATGAAGAATGAATGTGTGTGCTGTATTTAGGAGGGTTAGAGAGTGTGGGGAAGAAAAGGGAGTGCAGAAAAGGGTAAGGAGCCCCAAAGGATGGAGAAATAGAACAGAGAACTTACATGTAGACTTCATCTACTTTACTAATTTATAATGTGCTCTTTTGTGCCAGGATATAGAGGGAAATAAAACACTAAATTAATATGCATAAATTATAATAACTACTTCTATAATTAAATGAGAAATTTGAATACATATTTCTTTGATAATATAAGAAGAGAAACATGATATACAAATCCTTGGTAAGTGAGATCCTCAGGGCAAGGGTTAGGTGGAGACAGCAAATGGCTCTAGTATTAGGGTTGTTGTACTTAACAGATAAAAATAGAGGATTCTCAATTCATTAGAATTTCAAGTAAATAAATATTATTCACACAAGCACGTCACATGTAATAACTTGGACATGCTTTAACTACAAAGTTATCTGTTATTTACTTAAATTCACATTTTACCCAGCACCCTTTAATTATCTGGTAACTTCATCTGCATTAAAATGTGGGTAGGAGAAAGCACAGATGAGTTAGTGAAGAAGAAAATACATGGTAGTAGGCCATGCAGGACATAAAAATTTAAAAGCACACAAACGCACAAAACAATGAGGTTTACTGTACAGTTTTAAATTAAATGGTATATGGTGCCATAATATATCCCTTCTCAATTTTAGACTCACACTCCATTAAAGGCCACTACATAAAGCTTGTATAAGTGGTTTGATGAGGAAAAGGGTTAACATAAAATTATATTAGAGGAGGGAGGGTGGCAAAGTCTGGCATAAAGTGATAATTAAAAAATCATGTGTAGTTCTGGCCTTAACGTTACTAAAATATGAACCTTATTTCTGTCTTTCCATTTCTTCAGAATTTGCTCTATTCTCAAAGTTGCAAAATGTCTCGGCACAGGCTGTGTTGCATTTCTCACGTATAGTATGAGCAGAGAAGCACATCCATTCTGTTGCAGCAGGTCGAGAGAAATTTCACTGAAGTGCTTTGTTTTTTATTGAATTGCATGCTTATTATCTCTGGACAAGAAGATGTGTACATGAAAAGGTTGTTTTGATAGGCCTGACCTGAGCTGTATGCTCACAATAAAAGCTAGAGACACAGTTATTTGGCATTAAAACAACTGAGAAAAGATGATGAATCTTGAGAAGAAATTGGGATATTATGTACAAAAGAGGTGTTATAATACTTTACGGCCAAAACAAAAACAAAAGAAAAAAAAGCAAGAAAACAAACAAAATCAAAAAACAAAAAACTAGCAATGCTCCACTATAAAGTTTAAACAGATCTTATGCAAATGCCATACTATAGACTTTTGAATAAAAAGATTTTCTCTACAACATATTAAAAGAATGAACCAGCAGAACAAACTTCAAACTTTAAAACAATGTTGTTTAAGTTAGTCATGTCTGAGATGATAAAAAAATCAACAGGAAAAAAGTGAACTTCAAAATGTGTATCTTTAGGAGGATTTGAATTGGAAAACCACTGACACTTAATTGCTAAAGTGACCTTTGACTAGTTATTCATCTACAGAATAGGAATAAACTTACTTGATCGTGTTGGCATGATGATTAAATATGACTTCTGTACATGCAAGTGCTGAGCACTAGTCTATAACCTCTATGGGCATTGTGATCACTATGGCATATCCAGGGACTAGCTCAATTTCTAGTACATTGCAGGAACTTGATAAATGTTTCCTTAATTTGAAATCTGAGAACAGGACACTAAGGTGAGTTATCCTGTTTTCTTTCTTTTCTCCCCACTTCACCTCTAGAGAGTGTGTGTGTGTGTGTGTGTGTGTGCGCAGGTATGTGTGTGTTTGAGAGAGAGAGAGTGAGACAGAAAGAGGTGGGGGTGGGCTGTTATTTAGGGTCAAAATACAAAGTAGTAACAATTCATTGTCCTTTCAAAGAAAACTTATTCAAACTTCATTCTGTTTTATAAATATGCACGTCACATATGTCAGGAATCCATCACATTTTACTGAGTATTTAAAATTTCATTTGTTTTCACTCTTAGTTCTTTCACATTAGATCCAGCAGTTGAGATACATTTTGCTTGTGCTGCAGTTTTCTATTATGGATATGTAATGTGTCTAATAAAGAAATGAGAAACTAAAATTGTTGCTTTTTCCTCCTGCCCCTCACTTCTTTTTCTCATGCTCTGAGAAAGGTCTTCTGTTTATTATATAATTCTTCAAAGGAAAAAGTTGTCTATGTATTAATTATGCAGTAACATAAGAGGAATTTTTTATGATTTTTTAAAATTTCCTTAGGTTTTGGGGGAACAGGTGGTGTTTGGTTCATGAGTAAGTTCTTTAGTGGTGATTTGTGAGATTTTGGTGGACCCATCACCCGAGAAGTATTCACTATACCCAATTTGTAGTCTTTTACCCCTCACCCCCCTCCCAACCTTTCCCCCAAGTTCCCAAAGTCCATTGTATCATTTTTATGCTTTTGCATCCTCATTGCTTAGCTCCCACTTATGAGTGAGAACATACAATATTTGGTTTTCCATTTCTGGGTTACTTTACTTAGAATAATCGTCTCCAGTTCCATTCAGGTGGCTGTGAATGCCATAATTTCATATATATATATGAAATTATATATATTATAATTATATTTATTATATATATTATATATCACTATATAATGATATATATAACATATAGTGAGATATATATATATATATATCAAAATTTTTTTATCCACTCATTGATTGATGGGCATTTGGCCTGGTTCCATATTTTTGCAACTGTGAATTGTGCTGCTACAATAATGTGTGCAAGTATCTTTTTTTGTATAATGAATTCTTTTCCTTTGGGTAGGCACACAACAGTAGGATTGCTGGATCAAATGACAGTTCTACTTTCAGTTCTTTAAGGAATTTCTACACTGTTTTCCATAGTGGTTGTACTAGTTTACATTCTAATCAGCAGTGTAAAAGTGTTCCCTTTTCACTGCAACCAGAAAACTTTGTTGAATCTAATGTGATATGACAGAATATCTACAGGTTTTACTTAATTTTAAATGTTCTATGTCAGTTAATATTTATGTCATCATCTATAGTAAGCTCCACATAGGTACAAAAAACCATGAAATATATGTTTACATTTGTAATGAGTTTTAAGATAGTGTGAACTTAATTGATTTAAGTTAATATTTAAGTTTAAAATTTAGGTCAGAAATTATAAAGGGATGATTTTGTAGTTAATATTATGAACGAAAAACATTTCTACCATTTACTTAGAGTGACTGGAATTTGTATGGCTTATCAACATTAACTTATTAACTTTTACTCTGTGCATATCATTGAACTTTATAATAGTTGAGAAATACAAATAATAACAATGTCACAGTATATACCTCATTACTGCTGATTCAGGTGTAGACAATATCTTTGAAACATTTGTTGTATGTTCCATTATTGTTATAAACTTTAAAATAAAATGAGCTTTAACGGATGATAAAGGTAATTTATACTTATAACACATATCAGACATGTGGGAAGCTTGGAACTCCGATTATAAATTGTGAACAAACCCACTACACAAATAATCTCTAATATTTTTGAACATATTATTCTAAACCACTTTCTCTGTACAAACACCAGATACATATATTTCAGCATTATTGACTGTACTCTGTGGAATTTGGAGGTGAGCAAGTTTGAACAATAGGGAGCAATTAGCAATTGCTGTCCCATAGAATTAATATTTGAGAGGCTAAGAGCCAGCAGATGCCCTGAGAAAGCTGGCATGTGTGTCAAATACACATAAAAAATGGGAAATATGGCATGACAAGGGAAGATCACCAAGGAGATAAGAACTTTGGTCTTTATCATGAGAACAATGTTGTAAATGAATCCTAGGAATGACACCCAATGACCCTCTCTGTTGTTAATTTCCTCTCACTTGAGTGTCTGAGGAGCCTCTAAACATGATGAGATATCATTTCCCCAGAATTATGTTACTTAACTTGGCAAAAAGGTGAACCAAATTTAATCACATTAGGGCTTTTAGAGCTTTTTCTAGCTGGTAGCGGAAAAAAAATAGAGATTTGCAGCATGAGAGTGACTCAATGCATCATTCCTTCTTTCGAAGGTGAAAGGGTCCTCATCCTAGAGTCTAGGTGGTCTCTGGAAGCTAAAAGCAACCCCTGGCTGACAGCCAGCAAAGCAGCAGGGACTTCAGTCCTAAACCTGATGAAATGAAATTCTGCCCCAAACAGAAATGAGCCTGGAAATGAATTCTTTCCCAGAGTCTCCAGATAAGATTTTAGCTGGAAGACTCTTTTGTTTTGGCCTCCTGAGATATTGAGCAGAAAACTCAATTGAGTTTACTTGGACTACTGACCTATAAAACTCTAAGATAATAAATTGGTGTCATTTTAAGTCATAAAGTTTTTGGTCATCGCCTGCAGTAATAGAAAACTAAAAGTAATGGGAAATATTAGACAAAGAGGTATCAAAATTTGATTTGCATTTTGAAAATGTCACTCTCTGGGGAAGAGGAGAGAGAGAGAGAGACAGAGAGACAGAGACAGAGTGCAGAAAGAAAGAATTCCCCAGTACATGCAGGAACAGCAGAAAGATCTGTTAGGAAGCATTTGAAATAATCTAGGACAAAGAAGATGGTATCTTGAACAAAGCGTAAAAGATGCAGTAATGGAGATTTTAAAAAAGAAAATCAGTGTCCATAGCGAATGTGCTACTTCTTTTACTCATTCAACTGAAGATGTTTTCGGAAGTGTGCTGGGTAATAGGGACAATGAGGATTGTGCTAAAAACATATACTTTTTTCCTATATCAATTTCCACCCTCTCTCTCCCTTCCTGCTACCCTGGAGGTTGTTCTGTAGAGACTACAGAAATAAATTCTCCTGCCCTCTTGTTTTGATTTGAATTTAACCAATGAGAAGCACTGGTAGGGGACTGGACGGAGGGAAGAGAGTGAGGCCAGAGCATTCATTTTTTCCTTTTATAATTCATTTTCATTATATTCATTATATTTCATTCATATTCGTTATTCTTATTCACATTTTACTCAATTTTCACCCCATAGGTCATTGTGAACCGACTGCATCACTTAACCAAACGTCATAATGCCTATTGGTGGCCCTCTCCTCTTCCCTTCTTCTGGATCTGGCACATGCTCTTTTCTATTACCTCCTTTAGGCCTAGGGGTGATATACTAGGTCTGGGAATTGCATTATCCCAGTCTATGGCCAATTCATTGTAAATAGTTTCACCTTGAATTATCTTCAATTTACTCTCTCTGAGGATGCCATCAATTCCATGTATGGATTTCAAATCTAATCCAACTGCTTAGCCCCTTTTTCACTATTGCATGTAGTGAGTTCAAGTATTTCTCACACAAATGGTGATCATATGCACTGTGATAGATCAACCTAGAAAAGAATCATATATGGGAAGGGCTGGCTGAGGACAGAGAGTAGATTTTGGTCAGGTTGGATAGGTAGCCCTTGAAGTATCATACCAACAAGCAAGTGGAAACATTAAGTAGGAGGTTGGATATGTGAGTGCATTAGTTTCTTTTCACTCTGCTGATAAAGACATACCTGTGGCTGGGGAGGTCTCACAATCATGGTAGAAGGCAAGGAGGAGCAAGTCACATTTTACATGGATAGCAGCAGGCAAAGAGAGAGCTTGTGCGGGGAAATTCCCCCTTATAAAACCATCAGGTCTCCTGAGACTTACTCACTATCATGGAAACAGCACAAGAAAGATCTACCTCCATGACTCAATTATCTCCCCTCGAGTCCCTTCTATAACTCATGGGAATTCAAGATGAGATTTGGGTGGGGACACAGCCAAATCATGTCAATGAGTTTAAAGTTTTACAGAGACGTAAAGCCTAGAGATAGAAATAGTTCAAGTATGCAAAACCTGAATTCATAAATATTATGTGATTTTACAGGAGGTAAAGTACACAAAGAGAAAAAGGCCTAAAATTTTCTTAGAAATTCAGACACCTTAATATTTAAAATACTGATAATATAGCTTATATTTATGAAGCCAGGCACTTCTATACACTTTTTGCAGTGTAGAAATTATGCCTTAGAGGGGCATGAGTGATTTGCTGAAGATCATGTGTCTAGAAAGTGGAAGAGCAGATAGTCTGGCTCCAGAGCCTCTCAACTGGATAAAGATTACCTACAAAGGAGACAGAAAGAGTAGCCAAAGAGGGTGGTGGGATAACACACAATTAGGGTAACCATTTTGATGACAACAGTGTCGAACACCTCTGAGGAGTCCAGTATGATGAGCACACAATGATATTCATTGGATTTAGTAACATGGTGACTGCTTTTTCTTTCTTTTGTTTTCCAGTCACAAAAAAAAATGATGCAATAAATTTATTGCTTGTACCCATTATGCTTTTATCTTTTTCTAGAAGTGGAACTGCCAGATCAATGAGTATGTCCATTGTAACACTGATAAATAATTTCCAATTACTATTTAGAAAAGGTAGACATTTATACTCCTACCAGTAGTAAATGAAAATGTATGTTCCATCAAGTCTTTCCAACACCACTGTCAACTTGATGCCTGTCAGCCTAAAATAAATTCTAATGTTGTTTAGTTTGTGTATATTTGACTAGCAGAGAGGGAGAAACATCTTGCATATAACAGTTGTGAAGTTATTATGTTTAGGGGTGTGACTCTTACAAAAGACAATGACAAAGAAAAGTCTGTAAATTATGCCTTCTTAATGTCTGACAAAACCTAAGTCATTGATGTCCATTAGAATATATTATTTTAGATTAATATTAGCTAAAATTAATTCAATAAAAAATGCTTCTGTTATCCCTTTACCTTGCTGCATTTTTATTCCCATTTAGCAACCTTAAGTATCTGACATTTGTCATGTAGCCAAATACATACTCATTGAGCAAAATGACTGATGATGATTGATCATAATGATGACAGCAGTGATGATAATGATGATGATAGTGAGGATGACAATAACAATGGAACTCATGCCTTGATGTACTTTCTCAAGAGTTAGGTGTTTTCCTTTTAATATTTTTCAGAATTTTTTTATCACAATTGCACTCAGGAATTGGAATATCATTTGTATTTCATTTTTTAAATCAGTGTGCAAAATGAGCAGGAATAAGGGAGTTAAAATAGGACACAGAATGAAACGTGATTTTGCTCACTTGTAGATGTGTGGGCGTGTGTATCTCTTTGCTGTCACCTGCAGCTCTGCCTAGCTTTGTATAGTTCTATCATATTCTATTTAATTTATATTCTGCTTCTTTAAGACTATTAAATTATTGGTATACTATAAGCAATACATCTTTTAAATTATAACCCCCTCCCACAATTATCACATAACTTCCTGTCTCTAACCTAAACACTTCTCTTGCATTTTATGAGTTATCCATCTTGATCTGCTATTTGGTCCACATATTTATAATCAGAAATTTCCATGGAAAACAGACTTAACATATATTTATAGTACTGGTGGCTCATGCATACAAGGAGTATGGGAAAGTTTGGGTCTCATATTTGGCTCACAATTAAAGCAGATTGTTTTGCACATATGAGTGACAATAAGTATTTTCCTTCAAAAGACAACAATATGAAGTACAGTAAATTAACTTTCTCCAGAACAGAATATTTTTAATAACTGTAGATTCATGTGATAGGTAGCAAAAGGAGTTTTATAGCAAGTTTGATGATAATTTATCATTTTTCTAAAGAAATATAATTTAACAAGTTAAGTAATAATAAAATAATACAATGATAAATAGAATAAATATATCAACCTAAATTAGAACAAAATGCTTAGAAATGCCCAATTTTAGTGTTTTCAGTTTTGAAATGTCACTGCTCATTATATGAATATTTTCCTCTCTAAAATTTATCCAAAATAACAAATTTAATTGGGTAACTCTCATCACTTAATCATAGCATTCCATTGACCATTCAGAAAAGTTATCTTCTCCAAACACCGCACGTTCTCACTCATAGGTGGGAATTGAACAATGAGAACACATGGACACAGGAAGGGGAACATCACACTCCGGGGACTGTTGTGGGGTGGGGGGAGGGGGGAGGGATATCATGAGGAAATATACCTAATGCTAAATGACGAGTTAATGGGTGCAGCACACCAACATGGCACATGTATACATATGTAACAAACCTGCACATTGTGCACATGTACCCTAAAACTTAAAGTATAATAAAAAAAAATAAATAAATAAATTGTTAAAAAAAGTTATCTTCTGGCTATAATATCCAGCACAATCATTTTGATGCATAAGTGAGGGTCTCAAAGATATGTGAGAGTCCTTGCTTATTAAAACATACAGATTTTCTAATGGCATGTATATGATGATGGGTAATATAATCCAAGAACTCTGATATAAATGGCAAGAACTCTAAAAGGACTATTTAGAAGGTACTTTACATGTAAGTATTGCTAGTTTTCCTGTTTTAAAATGTTTTACTTACTATTCTGTGCTTTGTATTTCAAGTGGTTTATTCTAAATGTACGCATTAGCAGTTGCATAGCTAGGCACTTTTATTCATGAGTGACAAAAAATAATTAGTTGAAAGCTGAAGGAAGGTAGTTCTTGTGAGGTATGGCATGATACAGAGGTTCAAACAACATCTTTGAAACTCGGTCTCCTGGCTATACCCTCTGCCCAAGATTGTCTTTGTGTTGGTGCAGGTTCTCTCATGGTGTCAATATAAGCACCATCCATTACCTATGCCTCTCATTTGAACAACTCCAACAAGAGAGAACATTTATTTTGAAACAGTTCCCAGCAAAATCCCAGGGCTGGACTGGCACTCATTGGTATAGCTTCTGTATTAGTTCATTTTCATGATGCTGCCAAAGACATACACGAGATTGGGCAATTTACAAAAGAGGTTTAATGGACTTACAGTCCATGTGGATGGAGAGGCCTCACAATCATGGTGGAAGGCAAGGAGGAACAAGTCACATGGATGGCAGCAGGGAAAGAGAGAGATTGTGCAGGGAAACTTTCCCGTATAAAACCATCAGATCTTGTGAGACTTATTCACTGTCATGAGAACAGCATAGGAAAGACCTGCCCCTGTGATTCTATTACCTCCCACTGGGTCCCTCCCACAACATGTGGGAATTCAAGATGAGATTTGGGGATGGGGACACAGTCAGACTATATGATTCCACCCCTGGCCCCACAAATTTTATGTTCTCACATTTCAAAACCAATCATGCCTTCCCAACAGTCCCCCAAAGTTTTAACTCATTTCAGCATTCACTCAAAAGTCCAAAGTCCAACATCTCATCTGAGACTAGGCAAATCCCTTCCATTAATGAGCCTGTAAAATCAAAAGCAAGTTAGTTACTTAATAGATACAATGGGGATACAGGCATTGGGTAAATACAATGATTCCAAATGGGAGAAATTGGCCAAAATAAAGGGGCTACTGGCCCCTTGCAAGTCCTAAATCCAGCAGGACAGTCAAATATTAAAGCTCCAAAATGATCTCCTTTGACTCCATGTATCTTACCCAGGTCATGCTCATATAAGGGGTGAGTTCCCATGGTCCTGGGAAACTCTGCCTCTGTGGCTCTTCAGGGTACAACCTGCCTCTCAGCTGCTTTCATAGGTCAGTGTTAAGTGTCTGTGGCTTTTCCAGGCACACAGTGCAAGCTGTAGGTGGATCTACCATTCTGGGGTCTGGAGGACAGTGGCCCTCTTCTGACAGCTCCACTAGGCAGTACCCAAGTAGGGGCTCTGTGTGGGGACTCTGATCTCATATTTCCCTTCTGCACTGCCCTAGCAGAGGTTCTCCATGAGGGCCCTGCCTCTGCAGCAAACTTCTGCCTCTGCATCCAGGCACATCCATACATCCTCTGAAATCTAGGCAGAGGTTCCCAAACCTCAATTCTTGACTTCCATGCACCTGCAAGCTCAATACCACACAGAAGCTTCCAGGGCTTGGGGCTTGCACCCTCTGAAGCAAGAGCCCAAGCTGTGCCTTGGCCCCTTTTAGTCACAGGTGAAGTTTCTGGGACACAAGGCACCAAGTTCCTAGGCTGCACACAGCACAGGGACACTAGGTCCAGCCCACAAAACCATTTTTTCCTCCTGGGCCTCTGTGCTTGTGATGGGAGGGGTTGCCATGAAGACCTCTAACATGGCCTGGAGACATTTTTCCTGTTGTCTTGGAAATTAACATCCTCATTACTTATGCAAATTTCTGCAGCCTGCTTGAATTTCTCCTCAGAAAATGGGATTTTCTTTTCTATCACACTGTCAGACTGCAAATTTTCTGAAGTTTTATGCTCTCCTTCCCTTATAAAACTGAATGCCTTTAATAGCACCCAAGTCACCTCTTGAATGCTTTGCTGCTTAGAGATTTCTTCCTCCATATACCTTGAATCATCTCTCTCAAGTTCAAAGTTCCACAAATCCCTAGGACAGAGGCAAAATGCTACCAGTCTCTGTGTTAAAACATAGTAAGAATCACCTTTGCTCCAGTTCCCAACAAGTTCCTCATTTCCATCTGAGACCATCTCAGCCTGGATTTCACTGTCCATATAATTATCAGCATTTTGGTCAAAGCCATTCAACAAGTCTCTAAGGAGTTCCAAACTTTCCCATATTTTCCAGTCTTCTTCTGAGTCCTCCAAACTGTTCCTACTTCTGCCTGTTACTCAGTTCCAAAGTCGCATCCACATTTGTGGGTATCTTTACAGTAAACCCAACTCTACTGGTACCCATTTACTGTATTAGTCTGTTTCACACTCCTGATAAAGACACACATGAAACTGGGCGATTTACAAAATAAAGAGAGGTTTAATGGACTTACAGTTCCATGTGGGCTGGGAAGGCCTCACAATCATGGTGGAAGACAAGGAGGAGCAAGTCACATTTTACACAGATGGCAGTAGGCAAAGAGAGAGCTTGTGCAGGGAGACTCCTTCTTATAAAATCATCAAATATCATAAGACTTATTCACTATCAGGGAACAACATGGGAAAGACCTGCCCCATGATTCAATTACCTCCCACTAGGTCCCTCCCACAACACATGATAAATTCAAGATGAGATTTGGGTGGAGACACAGCTAAACATATCAGCTTCCACCATATTTAACCATTCCAGGCAGGGTGTGGTCACTCACGCCTGTAACCCTAGCACTTTGGGAGGCCAAGGCAGGCAGATCACTTGAGGTCATGAGTTCAAAACTAGCCTGGCCAACATGGTGAAACCCCATCTCTACTAATAATACAAAAAAAAAAAAAAAATAGCCGGGTGTGGTGGCAGGCGCCTGTAATTCCAGCTACTTGGGAGGCTGAGGCAAGAGAATCGCTTGAACCTGGGAGGTGGAGGTTGCAGCGAGCTGAGGTCACACCACTGCACTCAAGCCTGGGTGACAGAGTGAGTTTCCATCTCAAAAACAAAACAAACCCCCCCAAAAAATTGCAGTACACACTAGTGTAATTGGGAGGTTGGGAGGGTACAATGTTATGTTTTGGCCGTCTGTGTTACATACCCAAGTAGCTACCCCATCTAAACCAAATGAACTTAGATTAGGAGAGAGAAAAACCTTGCTTTCTGAAATATCTAATAAATGAGTACATTTTAGCTACTTCTATCTAATTCATAAATAAGAAATTCTGAAACTGCTGAAAATTCTTTCACAAAACCAACAGTATTTGCTTTTTCTTCTCTTGAGGCACAAGTAGCTCATTCATCTCAGAAAAGAACTTAGTATTTAGCTGTATTTTAATGTGAACCTTTCCTGGTTAACCATTACTAAGCCAAAGTGATTAAGTAGTGAAGCACTAATTGCCTCCAATTCTCCTTCATCTCAGAGTTAGATACAAGTGAGATACGAACAGCAAAAAATTAGCTAAAGAGAGATTGTGTAAGTGTGTGGCATGTAAAGCGGCACCTGTTCTGTGCTAGGATGTTCATCTGGAAAAGCAGTGATGAAACTGAATATTACTGTAATCCATGTAACCAGTGGAGATAACTTAATGAGTGCATGGCACTATGGTTTGAATATCTGCCCCCTTCAAATCTCTTATGAAACTTAGTCCCCAGTGTGGCAGTACTGTAAGGTGGGGGCCCTTAAAAGGTGACTGGATTGGCTGGGTGTGGTGGCTCATGCCTATAATCCAGTGCTTTGGGAGGCTGAGGCAGGCGGATCAGGAGGTCAGGAGATCGAGACCATCTGGCTAACACGGTGAAACCCCATCTCTACTAAAAATACAAAAAATCAGCTGGGCATGGTGAAGGGCGCCTGTAGTCCCAGCTACTCGGGAGGCTGAGTCAGGAGAATGGCGTGAACCCAGGAGGTGGAGCTTGCAGTGAGCCGAGATGGTGCCACTGCACTCCAGCCTGGGCGACAGAGGTCAGACCGAGACTCCGTCTCAAAAAAAAAAAAAAAAAGTGACTGGATCATGAGGGCTCTGGTCATAGGGATTACTGTATTAATGGGTTAATGAATGAATCAACTAATGAGTTAATGAATTAATGTGTTTTCATGGAGTGGAACTGGTGACCTTATAAGAGGAGGAAGAGAGGCCTGAGTTAACAAGCTCAACCTCCTGGCCATGTGATGTCTTGTGCTGCCTTGGGACTCTGCAAAGAGTCCCCACCATCAAGAAGTCCCTCAACAAATGCAATCACTAGACCTTGGACTTCGGAGCCTCCATAACTATGAGAAATAAATTACTTTCATTTATAAATTACCAGTTACAGGTATGCTATTATAAACAGAAAACAGACTTAAGATGTGTACTGAAATCAAATCATAATGAGCACAAGTTGGCAAAAGACAAATAAAAAAGTAACCTATAGACCGTGTAACGTTAAGATTCACAAGAGTGATTAGAGAACAGAGCAATTTTAATCAAATGAAAGGGTACCTTAAGACTGTATATTTCTAACTATATTTCTTAGAACCACAGTTCCACAGAATATTAATGAAAAATGCAAAAAGGATTCATTGGTGAGATAAGATTTGAAAAATCTGAGAAAAATGAAGTTAAAAGCTTTCTTTCTTCCAAGGCATCTATAACCAGGTGCTAAGCATTAGCTGTCCCTGGCTTCTTGGCTACTGGCCCAGAGGCTCAGGGAATAGCTGATGTCAACATTTGCTTGGGCTGGGATCAGGTAGAAGCAGGTATTAGAAAGCAGGTATTGAAATTATCTGAGGTCAGCCCACACTAAAGCTAAACTAGATGCTGTGTTATCAGGTGCATTTTACTTCTGAGAGATTAGGCCTTGAGCAGTCAGGAGTGGAGGATTAGACAGAGACATAAGCCAGGCTTTAACTTAATAGGTCAGGAAAAGGTTTGGGCAGAGGCCTGGATAGATTCAAAATTCTCACTAAGATTATTCCATATCACTCTGGGTTTACTCGTCTCTGCCTTTTCTCTAGTCCTATCTAATGGCTTGATTCATTTTAAGAGGGTTTAATCCTTTTTACCAGGGAAACAATAGAGTAATGGTGTAATTTATGGAGTGCTGACTCTAGGGAAAACACCACTCTAAACTTTCCATGCTTATTCAATTGCCAAACCACCTTATAAAGTAGGACATTTTATAGTATATTGAAGGAAACTGAGTCGCAGAGAAATTGACTAAATTGCATGGGAAACAACTGGATGTTGAAATCTCCAAAGCGCATACCCAACCACCTTGCTTTCTCATCTCATTCACATCAGGGTTTTCAATACCTGCTTCCATTTTAAAAAAAATGGCAACTTCTAACTGGACTCAGGAGTCTACTCTCTTCATATTGCTCACAGGGATGTTACAGAAAGCTTGTCTTTCTTAAAATCCATTGTTGGGCAGGAGGGAGGTAGCTTGCTTGTCTCCAAGGACAGAGATGGAACATTCAGAAATATGAAATCAGCAATTTCCTCAGGACCACATATGGCCTTTGGAATCACAGATATCTGCTCCTCCTTCAAAGTTACCAGTTATACATATTATGTTCTTTGTATTTTTCCCTCATTTCCACTCTAAAGCAATGATCATGTCCCTCATAATTTATTGCTCCAAGATCGTCAGCACTACATAAAATGAAGATGCTTGCTTTCAGCTGCCCTTATCCCTAATTTCTAAGTCTATATTTATTGCCAAAATTAGGCAAGCAAAGTGTTTAGGAAGAGGTAGGAGAAGAAGGTCAGGTCTTTTGAGAGATGGATGAGGAAAAAGAGATTTTTGTGGATGAGGAGGTTAGCAGTTTACTCAACTAATAGGTTCCTTGTCTGCTTTGTGGCAGAGACCTGGGAGGATGCAGTGGTCAGAGAGTAATAGCTGTGGAGTAAGACTGGGGAGAATGGCCCTAGGCATGGGGTATCCCAGCTGTGACAGAATTTGCTCTGTCCCCCGCATGGCCTAAAAGCAGTCATTTAACTTTAAGGGGGTCATGCAAATGTCTTAGAGATAACCACCTAAGACTATGGATATCTTTCCAAATGGCTTACTCTCGTATGTTTTGGTGGCCTTTCCATAACACTACAGGAGAGGCAAGGGAAATCAGATAATGATATGGACCTGACATTTCTATTAGGCTAGGACAGTTTTCCTCAATTCAAAATGATTTTGTTGCCAGCAGACATTTGGCATTTTCTGAAGTCATTTTTTGTTGTGGCAAATGGGGGTGGGGTGTTGTTACAGGCGTCTAGTTGCAGAGACCAAGCATGCTGTGAAATATCATACAGCGCACAAGAAAGCCACCACCACACACAAAAATTACTGGCCTCATGTCAGTAGCGTTGAGATATGTCAACAATATATCAATCATTCATAAAGATTGACGTTGAGAAATCCTGGAGATATGGTTTGGCTCTTTGTTCCTACACAACTCTCATCTGAAATTGTAATCCCCATGTGTCAAGCGAGGGAGGTGATTGGATTATGGGAGTGATTTCCCCCATGCTGTTCTCTTGATAGTGAGTGAATTCTCATGAGATCTGATGATCTGATACATGGTAGTCACTTCTCTCTCATTTCTCTCTCACTTGCTGTCACTTCTCTCTCACCTGCTGCCATATAAGATATGACTGCTTCCCCTTCCACCATGATTGTAAGTCTCCTGAAGCCTCCCTAGCTGTGTGGAATTGTGAGTCAATTAAATCTCCTTTTTTTTTCCATAAATTACCAAGTTTTGGGTAGTATCTTTGTGGCAATGTGAGAATAGACTAATACAACTGGTGATCTAACAACAAAGCATTCTAAATTTGATTTAATTTTAATTTAAGGGGGGATAAAAAGTAAAAGAAACATCTGATTTTTTCCATACTCAAGATTGTGGCTGTAAGGAGATTCCTGCTACGATGGCTTATAGACACTCACATTGAATTGTTTTACCTTTGAACTAAGAGAGTTAGGAATTAAAATAAATCATTTTTCTTAAATTCATATAATTATGGTAATAAACCTCTTGTTTTGTTCATAGAATAAATGAAAAAAATGTTATGAGCAACAAAGAACATTTATAGTCAATTAAACATTTTATTTTATTCATTTTATATCAAAGAAAGAGACCTACCTTAATATATCAATTTAGGTAGCTAGATGCCATAATCACAGGTGGGTACCCCACGTGTTCTCCAGACCACCTCCAGACAGCTCGGTGATTACCTATGCACAAGTCCAGATATCACTAGCTAATACTCAGAGACTTTTTAACAATATAGCAATCATTCATAGAGATAGAGGTTGAGAAATTGTTTCTTTTCTAAAATGGGACAGTTCAAAGTCTCTTCTCCTCAACCTTATTTTCCATAGTCTCCACTCTGTTCTGCATTGGGCAGCTTGCACAGCAGGAAGATCTGCCATTCATCATTCTGTGTTGAGCCTCTTGAGGATCTTTTTTATAACAAAAGTGTATCAGTATTTTCGTAAATCCAAAAATGGACAATGGAATTAATTGGTGTCAAGGATAGAATGAGTTGACAGGTAAGATTTTAGAATAAAATATTGAATCATATTTGAAGGACATTTATGTTTTACCTTTTATCCTTTTATAAAGGAAAGAGATTTTATGAAACAAAGCACTAAGCTAAGTAACAGGAATACGAGATAGTATTGAGCTAAAATCTTATACTGATATGACAATTCTACGCACAAATATAAAAATGTGATCTATTGCTCTGTAGAGACACTTGGGTGAGAAATTAGATAAGCTATGATAGCAATGCTTAAAATTAACATCCCCAGGTTTTAAGAGATTTTAAGAGTTTGATAATAATTGCTTTTTTAAAAATCTTAAATCTATGGGAATTTACACTGTTAAAGTGCATCTTAAAAATAATATTTTCTATTTAATATATAAATGCAGGTGCTGTAGACAGGGCCGACAACGTGTGTACTCAGAGCCACAAATTACTCTTTTGAGGTGAGCCTATAATATTGCCAAAATGCATAAGATTCAAAGAAAATTTCAGCAATCTCTACCATCAATGGCCACAGGGCAAGCAGGAAGGGAATTTAATCTATATAATTCTAAACATGTAGCCCTTTTGATACATTCAGAGAAACTAAACTTGTTTTATATTCAGGTATTTGCAATTGTGTATTGCGGTTTTCTTGACTATGTTAAAAACATTACTTATAGACCAACAATTCATTTTGGAAATTCTAAACCCAGGTCTTCAAAATAAAAAGGTGATCCAAGGTTGAGGTATATGGGCAGGTTTGGAGCAGTTATCAATCAATCAGCCATTTACCAGGGTCTAGCTAGTTGTGCCCTGCTATTGATAAGAATTATTTAAAATCTAAAAAACCCATTGCGATTCTATATGCCATGTCATGAGGAAGCACGGTCCCTCTCCTCATAACATGCAAATCAGTGGTTCGAGTAGCATCTTTGTCTTCCAATAACAGTAACTAGGTTATGTCCTTTGGATTTAGGTTTTCTAATTATCTAGGCAGTGTAAAATCCTCACCCATTTCTCTCCACTTTTCTGAAGAAAAACAAACAGACAAACAGCTACAACGTGAAACCAGCCAAAAAATTCTCTAGGTATTTTTGTGGTTGATCATTCAGAATCCAGCATACAAAGACAGAATTTCTCCTTTCATTATAGTTACACTATTTTTTCTTTTTTATTTTTCATATCACTTTTCTCTCTAAAATATAAACATGCCCAGGGTCCAGTTGTTGCCTTATTCAACTCTCCATTTCTATATCCTTATGGCCAGGCACATAGTAGGGACTCAAAAACTGTCAACTGAGTAAAATAACAATAGTTCTCATTTTTATGTAATTTTAACTAATATGCAAAAGGCCACAATAATGAAAGAATGATAAAGCATTCTGCCTCATCCTTTGCCCATGGAAATCTCTCCGACAAAACCACAATTTCTAAGGCAAAATAATATCATCATGATAGAGGAGAAACAGGCAACCCAAGCTGTATAGCAAAGGAAAGGGCAAGGACTTTAATAAATTACTTCTCATGTGAAAGATGGTTAGAGGTGGAATTAAGTGTGTTTCTTATAGCCTGGCAGCGGATGTTTAAGCCAACATAGTGTTATATATTTTACGTACTGAGAGGCAAGCTTGGCCCCTAGGAACCATCAACTACTGAATTAAATTTAATCACCTATGTTCATTTATTATAGATCCCCAAAAGGCTTTTCTCCATGCTTCTAGGCAGCTGTGTTGGTTTCCCTTCAGCTTTTTCTAACTTTTTAACCTTGTAACTATTTTTCTTCTTTCCAATTTTATACATTTCTGCCTAAATGTTCTTGCTTTTTCCCTAAAAAGTGACCACAAGTATTTTGAAAATAGAAAAATACAAGTACTGAGGATACACGTATTTTTTAAATTTAGTGCCTTACTTTTTAAATTGAATATTTATTTGGGTAAAAAATCTGGTATTTTCATAAGATCTTTTGTCTCTAATGAGCATTGTTTCTGGTTGAAAATGCAATTTGCTAGAACCTGGAGAATTGGGATGTTTAGATACATTCAGGTAGTAGCTGAACTATGACCACTTAACTGTAGGTCATGATTTCTCATTAACCTCTTGAAAACCAGCACATTCACCATTGCCTTATTTCCGCCCCTTATACAACAGTCACTGTATTATAGCTCTCTTATAAACCCAAATGCATGCATTAAATCACATTCACATTGTTCAAATAATTGTCCTTTATTTTTCTTTAACTCAATCCAGTGTGGGTTTTTTTAAAATCATTTTCTCCATCTAGAGGTAAAAGGTTTTTGTTCTGTATCTTAAATATATACATTGATCACATTAACTTATTTACTCATCCAGTAAAAACCCTATGTCCTATTGCAAAGTCTGATGCACAGTAAGTTAGGCAAAGTCCTTACCCCCCAAAAGCACAAATTATGAAGTGGCTAAACCTTGTGGTGATTAATATCATATAAACATATCTCCAAAGAAAAAACTGCCCCTCTTGCCTGGGGCATTTGGGCAGGATAGCCATGCCTGAGAAGATAATACAGAGTTTGAACACCAATGAATGACTTAGCACATTTCACCAAATAGAAAAATAATCTTGTATATGAGTGCATATATGTGTATGTGCATTGGAAAAGGAAAGTTTGGGAAGAGTACAAGGTCAAGGATTTTTGTGATGAAACACTTTGATTTTGAGGAATCTATAGCAATATGAAAATACATTGCATGTTTAGAGAATCTTGAGTAGTTTCATACCACTGGAAGTTAAAGGGCATTGTACTTTTTCTCTGAGAAACATCCAACAGGGAAGAAGGAACCACCACAGAACATTTAAATAGCAAAACCACTTATTAGACAGTATAATATATGAATGCTCTAATTTACAAAGAACATGTGGCATATAGAGAAGTGTGTTACATCAAGTCTGTGTTTCAGGATATATATATTTATATGTATAACATATATGGTTACTGTATAGAAGAAGAGAGAAAGTAATTAGAAAAAAAACTAGTCTCAGTAAATGCAAGTATACCTCCTTTTATCACACTTTGCTGTATTGTGCTTCAGCGATATTTTGCTTTTTACAAATTGAAAGTTTGTGGCAATCCTGCATCAAGCAAGTTATCAACACCATTATTCCAACAGCATGTGCTAATTTCGTGTCTCTGTCACATTTTGGTAGCTCTTACGAGATTTTAAACTTTTAATTAATATTATATCTATTATGGAGATCTGTGATCAGGGACCTTTGGTGTTAATAATATAATTGCTTTGGGGCACCACAAACTGCACCCATATAAGATGGAGAACTTAATCAATAAATGCTGTGTGTGTTTTGATTGCTCCACCTACTGGCCACTCCCCTATCTCTCTCTTCCTTGGGCCTTTCTTTTCCCTGAGATGCCATTGAAATTAAGCCAATTAATAACCCTACAATGGTTTCCAAGTGTTCAAGTGAAAGGAAGAGTCACCCCATCTCTGATGTTAAATCAAAAGCTAGAAATAATTAAGCTTAGTGAGGAAAGCATGTCAAAAGCCCAAATAGACTGAAAGCTAGGACTCTTGTGCCAGTTAGCCAAATTGTGAGGACAAAGGAAAAAGTTCTTGAAGGAAATTAAAAGTGCCACTTCAATGAACACATGAATGATAAGAAAGCAAGAAAGCTTTATTGCTGATGTGAAAAATGTTTTAAGTGATCTGGATAGAAGATCAAACCAGCCACACATTCCCTTAAGCCAAAGCCTAATTTAGAGCAAGGCCCTAACTCTCTTCAAGTCTATGAAAGTGAAGAGAAATGATGAAGCTGCAGAAGAAAACTTGAAAGCAAGCAGAGTTTGGTTCATGAGGTTTAAGGAAATACGTCTTTTTTTTTTTTTTTTCCCCTGAGACAGAGCCTTGCTCTGTTACCCATGCTAGAGTGCAGTGGCATGATCTCGGCTCACTGCAACCTCCGCCTCCCAGGTTGAAGTGATTCTCCTGCCTCAGCTTCCAAAGTAGCTGGGACTATAGGCGTGCACCACCATGCCCAGCTAATTTTTGTATTTTTGGTAGAGACAGTTTCACCATGTTGGCCAGGCTGGTGTTGAACCACTGACCTCAAGAGATCTGCCCACCTTTGCCTCCCAAAGTGCTGGGATTACAGGTGTTAGCCACTGCACCCTGTCTAAGACATTTTTATAACATAAAAGTGCAAGGTGAAGCATCAAGTTCTGATGCAGAAGCTGCAGCGAGTTATCCAGAAGATCTAACTAAGACAGTTGATGAAAGGTGGCTACACTCAACAACAGATTTTCAGTGTAGACAAAACAACCTTATATTGAAAGAAAGTGCCATCTAGAATTTTCATAGCTAGAGAGAAATCAATGTCTTCAAAACATCAAAGGACAGGCTGATATTCTTGTTAGGGGCCAATTGTAGCTGGTGACATTTAGTTGAAGCCAATGCTCATTTACCAATTCAAAAATTCTAAGTCCTTAAGAATTATGCTAAATCTACTATATTTGTACAATATAAAGGAAAACACAAGGCCTAGATGACAGCACTCCTGTTTACAGCATGGTTTACTGAATATTTCAAGGCTAGTTTCGAGATCTACTGCTCAGAAAAAAAGTTTATTTTAAAATATTACTGCTTATTGACAATGTACCTGGTCACTCAACAGCTCTGATGAAATGAATGAGGAGATTAATGTACTAATGCTTGCTAACACAACATCTGTTCTGTGACCCATGGATCAAAGAATAAATTTGACTTTCATATCTTATTATTAAAAATACATTTTGTAAAGCCATAACTGACATAGATATTGATTCCTCTGATAGATCTGGGCAAAGTCAACTGAAAATCTCCTGGATCTTTCATCATTCTAGCTGCTATTAAGATTATCTGTTCCCAACACAAAGAAATAATAAATATCGCACATTATGAATATGTTAATTACCCAAATCTGATCACTATATATGTTTTTAAATATCACTATTTACCCCATGAATATGTAAAATTATAACTTCTCAATTTAAAAAAAAATAATCATGGTTCATGGGAGGAGGTCAAAATATCAACCTTAACAGGATTTTAGAAAAAGTTGACCCCAACCTTCATGGATGACTTAGAAGAGCTCAAGACTTCAGTAGAGGAAGTAACTGCAGATGTGATGGAAATATCAAGAGAACAGGAATTAGAAGTGGAGCCGAAAGATGTGACTGAACTGAGGTTATCTCATGATAAAACTTAAATGAATGAAGAGCTGCTTGTTATGGATGAACAAAGAAAGTAGTTTCTTGAGGGCAATCTACTCCTGGTGACAATGCTGTGAACATTGTTGAAATGACAACAAAGCATTTATAATATCATATAAACTTCATTGATAAAGCAGTGACAGGGTTAGAGAGGACTGACTCCAATTTTGAGAGAAGTTCTACTGTGAGTAAAATGCCAAATAATAAACAGAATTGCATGCTATGGAGAAATCTTTCATGAAAAGAAGAGTCAATTAATTAAGAGGCAAACTTTATTGTTGTCTTATTTTAAGTAATCGTCACAGCAACTCCAATCTTCAGCAACCACCACCCTGATCAGTCACCAGCCTTTAACATGGAGGCAAGACCTGCTGTCAGCAAAAAGATTATAATCCACTAAAGGCTCACATGATTGTTAGCATTTTTTAGCAATACAGTATTTTGTAATTAAGGCATATACACTTTTTTTTAGATATGCTATTGAATACTTAACAGACTACAGTATAAACACGTTTATATGCACTGGAAAACAAAAAATTGTGTGACTTGCTTTATTGTAATATTTGCTTTGTTGCAGTGGTCTGGAAATGAAACTGCAATATTTCCAAGGTATGCCTGTAAAGTAGCAAAAGGTGCAATATATCCTCCACCTGAATTATTTTAAATTTTATATTTAATTTAGTAGTAGCTCAAGATTATCATTGTTATAAATGAGTTAAATTCACATTTATGAATAAATGTGCAGCATTAATGTGTATACTCATGTAAGTGATATATTTTATAAACTTTACCTTGACTCAAAACAAGGCAAAATACTTATGATCACAACTTGGAACATCAGTAAATCAATATCATTATTTTTAGAACTAAGAAAAAAAGGAAACTGTAAAAAATAATTTTAAATATATAATCTAAAATACATATAAAGTAAAAAGAAGTCATGAAATCTGTATATACTCTGATCTTAACTAATTTATTTCTTTATATTTCTGTACTCAACAAGCATTTACAATACAAAGAACATTTTGAAAGTAACTATATTAGAATATTATGTTATTTTCCCTGAGAAATGAGGCTATAGGTACTTAATTAATCATTCTAGCCTTTCAGTCATTGTGGAATTATGTTCCAATTACAAAAATCAGAAGAAAGGGAAGGTAGGAAGAAGAAAAGAAAGAAGGTATGAATATAGAAAGGAAAGAACTCAAGTTTTCAAAAAAGAGAAAATGGCAATAAAAGGATACATTGTTTTATGACTTGCCTCAGTAGAAAAGGAGATTTGAGAAAGGAAAACAATAAACTACAAAAAAATCTACACAAGTGATTGAAACACAATGATTGCTTGTTGAATGTAAAAACTAACTTTTTGTGAATATTTTGACCACTTTACAAGACCTTGGACTTTGAGTACGAATTAGACCTTGGACTTTGAGTACGAATTAGTATGAATTGTTGATCTGTTACAGTTGTGTACTGCAGTTTGTCTTTTTCTCACTCTTGTCAGTTAATTCCTTTCATGTCAATGGAAATGAGATTTAGTGATACAAAATGCATTTTTGTCAGCAAGTTACACTTAGGATCCACACACAGTAAGGCATGTAGATAACACACACCACTCTTAATATCCCAACAATTCAACCTCCATTTCTGACCTTTCCTGCTTATGGCATATTGAAATATAAAAGTCCCAGTGTATTCAAACTTAAGGAAATTTAAACGTTTGTCCCAGGAAGGATGTAATTCGGTTTATCAACTATGCCCACTAGCTCTGAGTGTTAAATCCTAGCAGAGGGACTGGGTGGGGTTTACATGATACTATTAAATTCAGTAAAGAGAAGAAAGGGTCTATTCATTCACCCATTCAAACTAATTTTTTCAGTGTACTTTTTATTGTTTATTATCCCTGAAAGGATGAAATTCAATACGTAAAATTTGTTTTTTTTAAGAGATGAATCAGCTCTAATTCCAAATTCGATAAACTCAGCTGCTAAATTCACATTTCATTATTATAAGAGGGGGGAAAATAAATGATGCCCCAAATTTCAACTATTTTTCTCAGAAGCTCCAATCTGGAAATTAAGGGTAAGTTATTGGAGTGCTTAGAAACCAAATTGATATCTGGAAAATAAAACTCACATAATGATTTTTCCAGCCAGTGTATTTATTCTGAATCCAATAGCCATTAATACACTTTAAACTCCAGGGAACGGAAGGAACCAATGTGAGTTACTTTATTATCTCATTTATAGGGGCTCTATGACTGTAGAAAGAACTGTGATTACAGAAAATTTGGCTTCACCCTTTCATTGCCTGATACTTAATGTATTTATTCTGGAGATCCTATCTTCTCTAGCATAGAAATACCACACAGATCTCATGCAATTACATGAAATGCTCTCCTTAATGCCTTCGAAACTTCCAAAGAAGAAAATCATCCTCCAAACAGTCAGTAGTAAAACCTTCTGACAATAAGAAGCCCTAATAAGAGATCATGGGGCTATGTAAGTGATTAACAACTTTAATATTTATGTTGCCATATGGCTAATTCATGGTTTAAGTAAGGGAGGGCTGCATTGATCTTAGCCTTCTAGTTTGTGTTAAGATCACAGCTTGCTAGATACAAACCTCTCAGAGTTAGATACACATTTCAAGAAAAACAACATATTGATGGATCTCTTCTATTTGGTTCTTTGAACAATTGTCTTGTTATTCCTATCACAGAAAGGGCATACTATAGCAACATGGAGTAATTAACACAGCAAGGAATCTGGATTCAGGAGGCTTGGGTTCTAGGTCTGTATCTATCTTATAAAAAGTGACTCAAAGCAAGTTCTAAGCATCTCTCGACCACAGTTTTCTCCTGGGCAACATGAGGATTGACCACTGTATTATAATATCAACTGAACTTGCAGTCTCAAAAATCCATCTTCTATGAACAAAGATGTGAACCTGAAGTAAAGGGACCGAATCATTTCACAAAATAAAACTCATTCTGAAAAAAAAATTGAAGTGCTAGAGATGAATCACATTACTACAAAAGTGCCGAGACCAGCTAGGTCAGGGAGACCCTAACCCAACGATGCTAGAGGAATTAAAGACACACACACAGAAATATAGAGGTGTGGAGTGGGAAATCAGGGGTCTCACAGCCTTCAGAGCTGAGAGCGTAGAACAGAGATTTACCCAGATATTTATTGACAGCAAGCCAGTGATAAGCATTGTTTCTATAGATTAAGTATTCCTTATTGGAAACAAAGGGATGGGCCGAAATAAAAGGGACGGGTCTGGCTAGTTATCTGTAGCAGGAGCATGTCCTTAAGGCACAGATCACTTATGCTTTTTGTTTGTTTGTTTGTGGTTTAAGAATGCCTTTAAGTGGTTTTCCGTCCTGGGTGGGCCGGGTGTTCCTTGCCCTCATCCTGGTAAACCCACAACCTTCCAGCGTGGGCATCATGGCCATCACAAACATGTCACAGTGCTGAAGAGATTTTGTTTATGGCCAGTTTTGGGGCCAGTTTACGGCCAGATTTTGGGGGACCTGTTCCCAACACAAAAGAGTCATTTTTTTTGCTTTGTGCTTCAAATGTAGACACTAATATAGCCAAAGAGGTTGATCAAAACTAGATTAATAGGGTATACAGTTAAATTAATTATCAGGACATTAAAAACTGCTCTAAATAAGTAATCAAACTACATTGGTTGGTTTGTTTTGTACTGTTGGTTGGTCCTAGTTAAAAAATGCTTGCATGTTTAGAGAAAATACTAAACAATACAGATGATACTTTATGTATAAAAAATGTGTGTGTGTTCTTAAAAACAGTCTTACAGGACATTTTATTAACTGTGTTTTACAAAACCCAAAATAATTTTCTAATTATGTCTCACAACACATTTAGAAGGAAATTAGTAATCCATAGGAGAAAGTAAGAAAAAGTACCATCATTTTCAATTAAAATGGACCTTTAAATTTCATAATGGACAAAAATCAACTCAATGCTTACAATGTTAATATAGATAAAAATAATGATGATTGTATCCTGGCTAACACGGTGAAACCCCGTCTCTACCAAAAATACAAAAAATTAGCCTGGCATGGTGGCGGGTGGCTGTAGTCCCAGCTACTCGGGAGGCTGAGGCAGGAGAATGGCATGAACCCGGAAGGCGGAGCTTGCAGTGAGCCGAGATTGCGCCACTGCACTCCAGCCTGGGTGACAGAGCGAGACTCCATCTCAAAAAATAATAATAATAATAACAATGATTGTAATAATAGCAATAATATTTAGCATATGGGAGTGCTACAACATGTGGAAAGCACTGTGATAAGCACTTGCATTGCATTATATCATTAAATTTCCCTAATAATCCTATAAGCAGATAATATTATGTGACTTTACAGAGCAGGAAACTTGCTGATGTTCAATGTGAAAGTTGAACACTGAGTACACATAGGTACCAAGAAAGGAACAGTAGACATCGGGGCCTACTGGAGGGTGGAGGGTGGGAGGAGGGTGAGGATCAAAAAACTACCTATCAGGTACTATGCTCATTACTTGAATGATGAAATAATCTGTACATCAAACCCCCATGTCAGGCAATTTATCCATGAAACACATCTGCACATATAGCCCTTGAACCTAAAATTAAATGTGGAAGGGGGAGAAAAAGAAAGTAAAATGGCAGAATGAACAAGGATAAATAAAGTGGTTTCTTCAAATTATAGCTTGACAGTGTTGCTTTAGTCACATTTGTTCTGGCTCTGCCCATACAGCAATTACAAAACAGAAAAATAATTTTCCCTTGGGAACTTCCTATCTTCCTTGCTAGATATTGTCTTTATTCGTCTAGTGTTTATTTTTTAACTTTATTTTATTGAAGTGTAACACATAAAGTACACCAATAACAGTTGTAAAGTTTGATTAACTTTCACAAACTGTGCACACTTAGATAACTTCCACCAACATTAACATGCATAACATTTCCAGCAGCCCAGCAATCTGCCTCGTAGCCTTTCAATGGTCATTGCCCACCCAGTGAAATATAAGTGCCACTGTGGCTTTTACCATTGTAGATTAATTTCTTGGTTATATATATATAAACACACACACACACATATATGTATATATGTGTATATATGTATGTATATATGCGTATATACATAATATACAAAATATATAAATATATACAAAATATATACATACAAAAAATATAAAATATATAGTATATATACACATATATATTATGTGTGTATATATACACATGTGTGTATATATACACATATATGTACATATATGTGTGTGTATGTATATATTTGTATATATACACACATATACGTGTGTGTATGTATATATTTGTATATATACACACATATACGTGTGTGTATGTATATATTTGTATATATACACACATATACGTGTGTGTATGTATATATTTGTATATATACACACATATACGTGTGTGTATGTATATATTTGTATATATACACACATATACGTGTGTGTATGTATATATTTGTATATATACACACATATACGTGTGTGTATGTATATATTTGTATATATACACACATATATGTATGTGTATGTATATATTTGTATACATACACACATATATTAATATATGTGTGTATATATTTATATACATACACACATATATTTATATATGTGTGTATATATTTATATATATACACACATATATTTATATATGTGTGTATATATTTATATACATACACACATATATTTATATATGTGTGTATATATACATATATACGTATATATTTACATATGTATATATGTATGTATATATATACACACTATATATACATACATATTATATATGTATGTATATTTTTTAAACTTTTAAGTTCAGGGATACAGGATGTGCAGGTTTGTGACACAGGTACAACGTGTGCCATGGTGGTTTGCTGCTCAGATCATCCCATCACATAGGTATTAAGCCCAGCATCCATTAGCTATTCTTTCTGATGTTCTTCCTTCCCTTATCCTTACAAGCCTCAGTGTGTGTTGCTCCTCCCCCCATGTGTTCATGTGTTGTCATCATTCAGCTCCCACTTGTCAGTGTGAACATGTGGTGTTTGGTTTTCTGTTCCTGCATTAGCTTGATGAGGATAATGGCTTACAGCTCCATCCATGTTCCTGCAAAGGACATGACCCTGTCCTTTTTATGGCTGCACAGTATTCCATGGTGCATATGTACCACATTTTCCTTACCCTGTCTATGTTTATCATTGTTGGGCATTTAGATTGATTCAATGTCTTTGCTATTGTGAATAGTGATGCAATGAACATACACATGCATTTATCTTTATAATAGAATGATTTATATTCCCTTGGGAATATACCCAGTAATGAGATTGCTGGGTCAAATGGTATTTTTGCCTCTAGGTCTTTGAGGAATTGCCACATTATTCAAAAGAATACATACATGCAGCCAACAAATACATGAAAAGTAGCTCAACATCACTGATCATTAGAGAAATGCAAATCCAAACCACAATGAGATACCATCTCACTCCAGTAATATATATTAATAGCAGCCACTTGTACTCTCTCATCAGTGACTTCTTTCACTCAAACTCAAAATCGTGTGTGTGGTTTATCTCTGTTCTTACAAATAAGAGTAATTTATTGTTTTTAATTAAGGTACAGTACTTTATTGTATGACTATACAACGATTAATTTATCCAATTCACTGGTGAGGAGCATTGGAAAATTTGACCAATTGGGGCCAATATAAGTGATGCTGCTGTTGACATTCTTCTTTGTATCTTTCAATGCATATACATGGATATACCAGTTAACTGAAACACAGACACATTGTAATTTAGAATTTATCCTGTGTGTGTGTGTGTGTGTGTGTGTGTGCGTGTACAAAATATTAGGTGATGTGTTATTTTAATAGATATTGGAAACAAGTTTTGAGAAGTATTTGTAACAGTTAACTTACCCTTTATTATTAAAACTTGTAATTGTTTAACATGCTAGTCAACACACTTAATATTATCTATTGTCAATTTGTTTTCTGTTTTTTTGTTTGTTTAAGCAATTCTTTTTTTTTTTTTTTGGTTTAACATGTTTTATTACATTTAAGCCTCACACAAAACTTGGTAGATACTAACGTCAAGTCAGTTTACAGATGAGAAAAAATGAGTCTCTGGGAAGCTTTCATGTTGCACATCAGGAGATGGCAGGGTCTTGGATGGACATGGCAGATGAGGCCTGGTTGATCATTACCGTGGGAGAGTTTGGTGTCCAAGCCTGGGGTTAGTGGGGAGCACCACGATGAGGACACCTCTGTGACCCAAACAGAGCAGAGTGCCAGAAAGACCATGAACTTGACAGCATCACTTCTGGCCTCCAGGGTCCTGTGGTTAGCTAGAGAAGCATGATGGTGACAGTAGACTCAGGAGACTGGGCTGGCAATTCTGATGAGTGTATACTAGTATGTCTTTGATATCATTGCATTTTAATTGGCATTTCTCTAATGAAGGACCATTTTGTAAAACTTTATGGTATGGTTTAGCTGTGTTCCCCACCCAAATCTTATTTTGAATTGTATTTCCCATAATCCCCATGTGTCATGGGAGGGACCTGATGAGAGGTAATTTAATAAGGGGGGTGGTTACCCTCATGCTGCCCTAGTGATAGTGAGTGAATTCTCATGAGATCTGATGGTTTTATAAGTGGCTTTCCCGCTTTTGCTCGGCACTTCTCTTTGTTGCTGCCATGTGAAGAAGGACGTGTTTGCTTTCCCTTCTGTCATGATTGTAAGTTTCCTGAGGCCTCTCCAGCCATTCGGAGCTGTGAGTCAATTAAACCTCTTTCTTTTATAAATTACCTAGTCTCATGTATGTCTTTATTAGCAGCATGAGAAAGGACCAATACACTTTACATATGTGTGTTGACCTTTTTGATATGTTCTTTTGTGAATTTCTTGTGCTATTTTTTGTGTTTGTTTTTTTCTATAAAGTGGTTTTTGTCTTTGACTTACTGCTTTAAAGATATTCTTTATATATTCTGGATATAAGTCCTTAGTCAGATGTGTGTATGGCAAACCTTTTCTTTCTCTGCTTTGCATTTTATTTCTCTGAATAGTTTATTTTGATGGAAAGGAATTCTTTATTCCTTTCTTTAATTATATCCAGCTTATCAAACCTTTCTTTTATGAATTCTGCTCCATTTAAGGAAAATTTTTCCACCCCAAGTCATAAGGATATTCTCCTATATTATCTTATACATGCTTTATGGTTTCACTATTAAATTTTAAGGGATAGGCATATTTATAATATGCCTAAACATCTGCATAAAAGATCATTTTGTCCTATTTTGATTCACAAATCCCCTTAAAACTCTGTTGAAAACTATAAACGCTCCTCCTATGCTATAGAAAAAACATGGGGGAAGGTTTTACTAGTCACCTTCACTATTGACAAATTCATCCACTGGACTTTATCCCATGCCTCTATGTTGTACATCTATAAACGTAGGAAGACTGGAATCCAGGAATGTGTCATCATAGCATCCTAAGAAATACCAGAGTGATTGGATTATTCAATGGGCACAGAAAATGACTTTTAAAAAAGAAAGGTGGTGGTCTTAGAACAAATAAAATAAATTTCTTAAAACTCTTCCACAGGATCAGCAATAGGTTCTTGCAGTAAATAAAGCTTCAATCAAAGAGAAATAATCTTTTCATGATTTTGGCAAAAATACACAGAAACTTTATTTAGGTTACTGCAGTATAAGATACCTTAGGTATTGGCCTATATTAATCCAGGCAACAGTACAGTTTCTCCAGAAGGCCTAAAGGAAACAGATTTAGGGGTTCTACAACTGTCAGAATCAAGAAGCAGTAGACAGTTTCAGCTTTCCCACTTGCTAGATAGCAAATATATATCTGAGTCCTCTCAGGAAATATCCCAATATTTATACATAGTAAGAAGAGTTAATTGTGGATACATAATGTTTTCTAATCAAACACAAAGTGACTTAGATATAATAAGGCTTTTCTCGAATTTCAGACACACCATTGTTAAGAAATGTGTATAATTTACTAAATATTATTGGATAAAATCTATTATTTCAGGGAAATATTTAATGGGTTTAAAAATTGAAATGCTACAAAAATCATTTTTAAAATAATTAAAGGTAAGAAAAAAGGCTGTGTTGAAAATGTATAACGTAAATTGAGCAAGATTTTAGCAACTTCAATAGAACAACTGTTAATTATTTTAAAAAACAAGAGATACCTGCAGTGTTTTGAAGGATGCTTTAATGAAACACAACAGGTGATTTAAATAAATTATACACATACATTAAAACTTTTTGCTGGCACAATCATCATTGCTATAATTATTCCTAATATATTCAGAGTTTAGAGAACTGGTTACTCAAACATGTTTGTGTTTGTGTGTGGAAAAAAGAAAAATAGGATGTAAAATGCAGGAGAATTTCAACTCACTACACATTTCAAAACAAGGATATAGAGAAATTTGAAGTATTTGAGATGGCAAATGTTTACCTTGCAATTCCATATCAGGCATGCAATAGCAGACATAGCATTCATGTATTCGTTCCTAATTAATACTAATAGATGATTTCACCAGGCAAAATCATTGAAAATCAGATAGAGAATGGATAGAGTCTACAAACAAAAAGATATTCCTGATGACATAGAAGGAAATACTCTTGAGCAACTAAACTTACACAGACTCCTTCAGAAAAATAGTATTAATGTAATTATGCAAGAAAATTTTGGAGATTTGGGGATGTATGTTAATAGGAATGAGATCTGTAATTATATGGAAAAGATGAACTCATGAGTTAGTCAATTAACTCATGAGCAGAATGGTGTAGCTCAAAGAATCTGAGTTCGAGGGACAAACAGGTCTGTTTGGATAACAGCTTACTCAGTGTTTAGTCTTTCAGGTACAGTTTTCTCACATGTAAAATCACTGTTAAAAAATGCCTACACTGCAGAGCTGTTTTGTGAGATCAAAATACGTAAAGTGCTGGAAGACGTAGTCAATGCATGAAAGCTGTCATTAGGACTAATAATGTCCTTCTCTTTTCATGAATATCTTCTGTGTCTATGACATGGGGAGAAATCCTTGAAATTCCTATCAAAATTGAGAACTCTGGGAAGAAGTAAAATATGACCTTAGGCTATTAAATCCTAGAAAATAAAAATCTAGCAACTTCCAATTCAGTCTTCTGCCTCCTACCTACCTGCCATATGGCCTAGAGGTGCTAAAAAAGCTTTTTATCCAAATGCTGGTATTCTGACCACTAGCAACAACCTTATTTTCATTGCTTAGTTAACTGGCAAGGGTCGCCATCCACACAAATTGTAATTTTGATATTGCAGAGCCACACTGCGATTGTTCTACTAATTTCCATAAATTTCCTCCAGTGGTCACAATTGTTCATCTTTATCAGTCAGACCCAGAGCTCACCAGGGCCATTGTGAAACTACAGGTGAAATCCGTTCCCAGCCTTCTACATCAATCCCCAGTGACCTTCAGTCTCAAACCACCACGTAGAATGTTCTGTTTGAGGCACTTATATGCTCATGGGCCTCATGAATTATCACCAACAAGAAATATTTATTTCCATGTGAATTCCATCATTAACAGTGCTATAAATAATGATAAGCCAGCGGAAAAATTTTTAATTGGAAGCACATGGGTGAGGATTTTAGGTTTCCTTCTATTTCATCGGGGTGATTTTATTTCCATGGGCATTCATTATCGTATCTGACAACTGATGGCTTTACAGGTGATTTTATTGGAGGTTTTATAGAAGACTTAAATAGGCAGAGATTAGCAAAGTAACAAGTGACATTGTCAAGCAGGGAGGTGGTCATCACTGCGTAGGCAGAGAAAGGGGAGGAAAGGTGAAGAGTCTACCACTCATCAGTTTTTTCACACAGAGGAAATGTGAAGGTTGATAAGATGGAAAATGGCATTAGACAGAGTTAATGGGAATAGCTAATAGAAAAAGTTGTCTCTACAATTGAAACATACATCTAAATTTCACACAACAACGTGGTAAAACGTGGTAACCAGGTCACATTGCCAAGAGCACTGAGCTATGTGAAACTAAATCAGAAAAGCAAAAAGTCCCACCGCCAGATTTACTTTCATGCCTCTGCTGAATGGCCATCTTTCAGCCCAGAGCCAGGAATTGATTCTCTGGCATCTCTTTTCTCAATATTTTGGATTTGGATTTATCAATTTATGAGCAGTTGAACCATAAGCAAAAATATATGCCTAAGAGGTTCTTTTTTGTATAAGTATGGAGTTAATCATTAATCATTTAGATTTTATTTTAACAAGGTAAATGAAACAAAACAATGATCTTGTACATGCTCACATTTAAATAACTAATTTATCTTTCATGTGCAGATTTTTAGACTAATAGTTGCCCTGAGATGCATCCCATTCATAAATCACATATAAAATTATTTGGGAGTAGGCTTGTGGGATGTACAAATCAATGGAGTAGTTTCAAAAATCCAAAATTTAGAAATGATAGAAATAAAAGCAAGTATTTACTGATTATAGATTTTCATATATATTATTCATAGTATTATGTTTTCATGCATATACTTAGACTTAATATTCAGCACAACAATATGCAGTAGTTACTCATATTTTAACAATAAGGAAACAGGCTAAAATGGCATAAATGTTACCCATTTCTCCAGCCAAAGAAATATAAACTGGGATGAGAGATACTTGATCCCCAAATTATCTGATTATAAAACCCATAATCTTTTCAATTACTTCAAACTTGGTAAGTGCCTGATACCATGATAGATATTCAGGGAATCGTTGGAGCAAAATAAAACTTGTTTTATCAAAAGAATCAAAATGTGTCTTTTAATATGGTATGTTGTATCCTGTTTTATTAAGATATTTCTCAGTTATCAGAAAATCTTCCTATAATTAGACAGACATTAATCAAAATCAGAATAGCAAAAAAAGAAAGAACGATTTGAAAGACCTAATAATAGCTTTAGTGATGCATTATGTAGGTGCTTCATATTTTATTTTTAAAAACAATAGAAAACGCTATCCAGAAACCACAAACCATGTGAAATCTGCCTTTTGCTTCAACACAAAGATTTCTATAAAGACAAAAAATTAGTGATGCTTTGAGATTTATTTTTAGAGTATACAAAGCTACCAATTTTATTTTTTTGAAGAACAGGGGCTAAGGCTTAATAGTTATGCAAAAGATAAATCATCTAACCATGCAATTAACTCAAAATTACAATGGCAGTAAAGGTACAGTTAAATTCATACTGATAAATGAAATTGTAAAGAATGTTAATACACTTAATTGACATTTAATAAGATAGCTGCAGCAAGTTAATTGGATATCAATTTACATAGTTCATAAATGTCATTTTTAAAATAATTAAGCTCATATCCTGAAGTTAATGTTCATATAGTTTACTGTGGATTATTAACATATATTTATTTATATGTATACAGTGTGTTTCAGTCTTCCACATCTTTAATCAAAAAAATTTATTTCTTATTTATTTATACTTGTCAGTTCATGTGCAGAAACATAATACATTAATATTCATCATTACAACTGAAATTAAACTTACATGGCCACTTACTATTGCTCCTTACAGCCTGCAGAATACATCCAATTAAAATTAAAAATCTTTTCTTCATATCAAGTTCTTGAAAAAGACCTCAAATTTACTCTTTTCTCTTAAGCTTACTTAACTCTCCTTCACCTATAAGAGATTTCTTCTTGCCCTCTCCTCCCTTTGGATCCTGGAAATTGTGTCCTACCAATAACTACTCTTTAATTTTATGGCCTTGGAGTTACTGGGTAAAGATGAAAAACAATAAAGCTGACTCACAAATGGTTCCTTCTTCAATTCATAATCAAGTAGAGAAAAATAAACATAAAGTTTAAAATATTATAATAGCTATAATTTCATCAGCAATATTATGTCACAGACTTGGAAAAGCTAATGGCTTGGACCATACCCATTGGTCCAGCCAGATAAGCCAGACAAGATGTCAAAAAGAATTGCCCAAACTACATCAGAACACAAAGTTATCTAAATTTAGCTGCCCAAATTAAGAGCAAGTTGAAAACCTAATGAGCTAGCAACTCTTCAAATGTAGTGTGAGCAAAACATAACCAAAAGAATAGAAACTACTTCAATAAAAGAGTTCCCTAAAATTGTACCATCTGATAAGGATTAGCTGATAGTTTGAATTCAATGAAATAAGTGTATAATGAATATTATGAAAAAGCATATGATTTTTTTTTAAAGCAGCACCAAGGGAAAACATTGAGTATAAAATAAGCATGTGGCTGGGAGCGGTGGCTCACGCCTGTAATCCCAGCACTTTGGGATGCCGAGGCGGGCGGATCACGAGGTCAGGAGATCAAGATCATCCTGGCTAACGTGGTGAAACTCCATCTCTACTAAAAATACAGAAAAATTAGCCGGGCGTGGTAGCGGGTGCCTGTAGTCCCAGCTAATGGGGAGGCTGAGGCAGGAGAATGGCATGAACCCAGGAGACGGAGCTTACAGTGAGCCCAGATAGCGCCACTGCACTCCAGCCTGGGCAACAGAGTGAGACTCCGTCTCAAAAAAAATAAAAATAATAAATTTTAAAAAATAAAATAAAATAATAAAATAATCATGCATTGGAAACAACAAACAACGAAATAGACATGGCCAAATAATTAGTTAATTTAATCAAAAACATATTGCACAGAAAAAAAATGATAAAGTTGCTGTGAAGGGTTAGAAAAAAGAGACTAAAGTAACTCAGGAAAAGATGACAAATATAAAGAACATAGGAAACCAATGTAACCTACAGTTTACTTGTATCGCTGAAATTGACAAGTCAATGTATTTGTTATTATATACACAATAGACATATATATGTGTTGTGTGTGTGCGTGTGTAAAATATATATCTATCTTAATATATTTTCTATGGCCTGAATGTTTGTGTCCTTTCAAAATTTATATGTTGAAGCCATAGAACTCACAATGGTGTTTGGAGATAGAGTTTTGAGAGGTAATAAAGTTGAGATTAAATCATGAGGGTGTGGCCTCCATGATGAAATTAATGCTCTTATAAAAAGTGATATTGGAAACCTTGCACTCCTTTTCTCCCTCCACCATGTAAGGACACAGTGAGAAGGTAGCCTTCTGCAAGCCACGTGGACAGCCTCAACATGCTGAACCTTCACCTTGGACTTTCCAGCCTCTAGAACTGTGAGGAATACGAATTTCTGTTGTTTCATTGACCTGGTCTCTGGTATGTTGTTGTGACAGCCTGAGCTAACTAATACAACATTTAACACAAAAATTTCAGAAATAAAATATGGAAAAATTGTTATGAAATTAGTCATTGGATCTATGTGGTGAAAACACACATTGTATGTATGACAACAAAAATGATTTGGAATGCTCAACATCAAAACATCCTGTTGTTAAGCTATTGAACTTCAGAAACAATAGTAAGAAAGGCAGTATGTAGGCTTTGAGGAAGAAAAAACAGATAATGTATTTTTAAAGGAGTGTAATACGTTCTAGATCATTACCTCAATGCTGTTCTAAAACTTGGTTAACTTACTGAAATTCACAAATGAAGGTATTGTTCAGGCCTCCAGGTAGAAAATCAAGTCACTAGCAAGAGTTGAAAAATAGACTGACCTCATCCTTCTCTTCTATAATATCTATAGTAAGAACACAAAGAGTCAATGGCTATACACATAGGTGGGGACCAAACAAAGGGGTTACCCACAAATATATGCAGCCAAGCACCCTTTATAACACATAGGCAATAGCTAGACATTTAAGATAATAAAAATGAGAATATTGTACCATTGAGGTCATATGGTCTTTAAAAAATAAAGAAAAAGGAAAGTTATTTAAGGATGGAATCAAGTCAAACAATAATGAATTGAAATAAATAAGGAGGTAATTGAAAGGTGTTGTGTACAAGTGGTACAAGTATCAAATTTATTTAAATATCAAACTAAGATTAAATAACTGAAAAGTGATTAAATAATAAATGTAAATATTAAAATCCCTGACAAGGTGAAAAGTATCAGCATTAAAATTGGTAGATAAAAGGAAGGAGGCAGAAGGCGTGAAAAAGAGAAGATGATGCAATCTTTCATGAAAGAATACGTATTAATACTGTGTAACTCAAATTATGTAGTTTAAAAAACTCATTATTTAACAACTTTTTACCTATTATAACGATCTTTTAGCTAGTATTTTTTAGTGTGATGAAAACATAATCTGTAGTTTGGTTATTTCTTCCTATGTCATATAGCTTTTTTTCATTTGATTAAATCAAATTATGAATAATTCAATAAAGTGAACGCTGTTTTAGCAATAACAGGTATAGCTTGACTCAATTCTTACAACTGTTTTTCTATCTATGCATCCATCTTGCAATTCAATCTTTATACATTTTGACATCAATAATTATTTAGAATTATGACCACTAAATGTTAATTCTCATTGTGTTAGGGTAGTGTAGAATTATATTTTCTTCCTTCCTTGTACCTTTTCATATTCTTCAGAGCCTAATAATCAACATGTATTGATTGTACACATTATTCTAAAATAAATACATAAATCCAGAAATTAATTTATCTGCCACTACCACTAACTTTAGTGACATGTTGATGTATGTCCTTTTACTATATATTCAAGGAGTATGAAATAGAATATTCTGAATATATTGTCTGTGGAGGACACAAAGCCTTACCTACATTTTACAGACTCTGTATCATATTTGAATTTACTCCCACATTCTCTGTTGGAATCTTCTATTTTTAATAAATCTGAAATGCTACCTCTTTTTAAGAATGCCTTCTCTCATTTCTCTTTGAAATTGGTTTTTTCACATTTAGGGTTCTCCAAACATACTTTTTACTCAACTTCTATTAAAATATAACTGTGCATATACTTGCCTCTTCTGTAAAATATAAATTCCTTAAGGGACCAAATCTTAATTGTTGCATTATCTGCAAAGCTCATTCAGTAATTTTTCACAGTTCAGTCAACATTTTCTTAGCTATGATATAATAAGCTTTGTTAACATTGCTAGTCAGGTATATATTGGTTTTGTGTTTCTGTGTATTTACAATAAACACAAATTTAAGGTGTAATCAAGTATATTTTTAAATCTTTATAATTGTCTATTCTAATTACACAAGTTATAATGCATGCCTTTCTATAATGTGTGTTTGTATTTCCATTACAGCGAATGGTCTGGGAATTCCACTTAAGCACAATTTTGCTTTACTGCTTGCAATTCCTTTATGTGTTTGGATGTAAAATTTTATTTTTTTAAAAGCAATCTGCCATTTGGATTTTTCATTAATTCATACTGGACTCCTCTCTCATGAGTATGGGCCAGAAAAAATAGAGTGAGTTTACCACATTGTAGCACTGTTGCTTAACTGATGCTAAGATGGACATCAAGAGATTTAAAGGCCACCATTCATTCCAGGTATGTCTCTGCATTATACCCACCATTTGACTAACGCAACCAAAATACATATTTTTTTTTTTTTTTTTTTTTTTTTGAGACAGAGTTTCACTCTTGTTGCCCAAGCTGGAGTGCAATGGCACGACCTCGGCTCACCACAACATCCACCTCCCAGGTCCAAGTAATTCTCCTACCTCAGCCTCCCGAGTAGCTGGTGAGAGATGACAGCGTGCTGGCAAGTCCTCACAGCGCTCGCTCGCTCTCGGCACCTCCTCTACCTGGGCTCCCACTTGGGCGGCACTTGAGGAGCCCTTCAGCCCACCGCTGCACTATGGGAGCCGCTTTCTGAGCTGGCCAAGGCGGGAGCCGGCTCCCTCAGCTTGCAGGGAGGTGTGGAGGGAGAAGCGCCAGCGGGAACCTGGGCTGCGCGCGGCGCTTGCGGGCCAGTTGGAGTTCCGGGTGGGCGTGGGCTTGGCGGGCCCTGCACTCGGAGCAGCCGGCCGGCCCTGCCGGCCCCGGCCAATGAGAGGCTTAGCACCCGGTCCAGCAGCTGCGGAGGGTGTACTGCGTCCCCCAGCAGTGCCAGCCCACCGGCGCTGCGCTCGATTTCTCGCCGGGCCTTAGCTGCCTTCCCGCGGGGCAGGCCTCGGGACTGCAGCCCGCCATGCCTGAGCCTCCCACCCCCTCCATGGGCTCCTGTGCGGCCTGAGCCTCCCTGACGAGCGCCATCCCCTGCTCCACGGCGCCCAGTCCCATCGACCACCTAAGGGCTGAGGAGTGCGAGCGCACGGCGCGGGATTGGCAGGCAGCTCCACCTGCAGCCCCAGTGCAGGATCCACTGGGTGAAGCCAGCTGGGCTCCTGAGTCTGGTGGAGATGTGGAGAACCTTTATGTCTAGCTCAGGGATTGTAAACACACCAGTCAGCACCGTGTCTAGCTCGAGGTTTGTGAGTGCACCAATCGACACTCTGAATCTGGCTGCTCTGGTGGAGACTTGGAGAACCTTTGTGTCCATACTCTGTATCTAACTGATCTGATGGGGACGTGGAGAACCTTTATGTCTAGCTCAGGGATGGTAAACGCAACAATCAGCGCCCTCTCAAAACAGACCACTGGGCTCTACCAATCAGCAGGACGTGGGTGGGGCCAGATATGAGAATAAAAGCAGGCTGCCTGAGCCAGCAGTGGTAATCCCCTCAGGTCCCCTTCGACACTGTGGAAGCTTTGTTCTTTCGCTGTTTGCAATAAATGTTGCTACTGCTTCCTCTTTGGGTCCACGCTGCTTTTATGAGCTGTAACACTCACCGCGAAGGTCTGCAGCTTCACTCCTGAAGCCAGCGAGACCACGAGCCCACCGGGAGGAACGAACAACTCCAGACGCAGCGCCTTAAGAGCTGTAACACTCACCGCGAAGGTCTGCAGCTTCACTCCTGAGCCAGCGAGACCACGAGCCCACCGGTAGGAAGTAACAACTCCAGACGCCCCACCTTAAGAGTCGTAACACTCACCACGAGGGTCCGCGGCTTCATTCTTGAAGTCAGTGAGACCAAGAACCCACCAATTCTGGACACACTGGGATTATAAGCATGGGCCACCACGCCTGGCTAATTTTGTATTTTTAGTAGAGACAGGGTTTCTCCATGTTGGTCAGGCTGGTCTCAAACTCCTGACCTCAGGTGATCCACCCACCTAGGCCTCCCGTAGTGCTGGGATTACAGGCGTGAGCCACCGCACCCAGCCCAAAGCAGATCTTTTTAATGGTATAATTTGTAACTCCCATGACAGAGGAAGAGGATTTCCTGTACTTAGAGAAAGGGTTGGTTAAAACTAAATTAGATTTTGTTGAATAAACCCAAAAGAAAATACCCCAGATACAATGCAACTTTTGGGAAATCGGCTTACGTGAGACAAAACACTGGCACATGATGCATTGATTTATTTTAGGACTGAATTTTCATGTGTAAATAATGTCAAACAAAATGAAACTTGCCATAGCCACATGTTAATTTGTTGCCATTTTACCAACAAGTGAGTTTTCTACAAGGAAAAACAGAACTTTTTTGGTTTTGGTATAAATCTAACTAGAACATGTATCTTAATTTTTGTTAAATTGACTTGATTTTCAACATTTTGAAAGAATACCGTGCATATGAAATCATTTTTGTTTTTGTTTTTCCTAAGAAATCATAATATTTTGAGATATTGGCTCCATTTTCCCATAGGTTAAAAATTGCAGAGTTGACTAGTGAGAGTCTCCTTTGGAAGAGATGTAAAATCTCCAGTTTGCCAAACACTCACCATGCCCTCTTTCTGTGACCCAAACTCATTATCATTTGAGATACTTTAAAAAAAATTAATAGACTTTATGTTTTAGAACAGTTTTAGATTTACAGAAAAATTGAGCAGATAGGACAGAGTGCCCATATTTCCTTTTCTATGCACACAATTTTCCCTATTATTAACATCTTGCATTGGTGTTGTACCTTTGTTACAGTTCATGAATCAATACTGATGTGTTATTAACCAAAGTCTACAGTTTGTTTCATTCTTCACATTGTACAGTTGCATGGGTTTCAACAAATGCATAATGTCATGATTCACCGTTACGGTAACATACAGAATTGTTTCACTATCCCTAGAATCTCTCTTGCTTCACCAATTCATTTCCCCCTTACCCTGAAACCCATAGCAACCATTGATATTTTTACTCTCTAGATTGTTGTCTTTTCCATAATCTCATATAATTAGAATCATACAGTGTATAGCCTTATCACATTAGTTTCTTTCACATAGGAATTCATATTTAAGATTTCTCCATATATGTTCATAATTTGGTAGCTCTGTGTGTGTGTGTGCACACTCATGTGTTTTTAATTATTAAATACTATTCTATCAGATAAATGCAGCACAGTTTGTGCTGCTTGGTTTAACAAAGTCCTTAGTCTGATCATGTACAAACATCTTAGTTACTTCCACTTTTTGATAATTATCACCAAAGCTGCTATGAACATTTGCATACAAGTTTTTTTGTGGACCTAAATCTTGAAATTAGTTGGGTAACTGGCAAAGAGCACAATTGATGATTGCATGGTAAGACTGTGTTCAACTTTTGAAGAATTGATGAATTGTCTTCCAAAATGGTGGTAGCATTTTAAAGTTTAAAACAACATGTATTTTTCTTTATCTCACAGATCCTGTAGATCAAGAGTCTGGAATGTATTAGCTGGGGTTTTGCTCAGGGCCTCACAGTGCTGAAATCAATATGACATCCTGGCTAGGGTCCTATCTGAGGCTCAGGGTTTTCATAAGGTTTATTCAGATTGTAGACAGAACTTAATTCCTTGCAGTTGTGGGACACAGGTTCAATTTTTTATTGTTTACTATTGGTCAGAGGTCACTTTCAGCTCTTAGATGCTGCCCAGAGCTCCTTGCCATAAAACTGCCCCCATAGATCCTCTCACAACTTACCTGTTTGTTTTTCTCTAAGCCGTCAGGAGAATTTCTCTCATGATTTGAATCTGATTTCAGAAAGGGACCAGTTCTTTTGAAGGGCTCATCTAATTAGGTCAGGCTCACCTAGGATAATCTCAGTTTTGATTAATTCAAGATGAACTGAATTGAGACTATAATTATATCTGCAAAATCCCTTCACTTTTAACATAAAACATGTCCTAATTATGGATGTGACATTTATCATACCTTGAGTCCCGCCCACATTGAAAGGGAGGGATTATACAGAGCTTGTGCACCAAGGTGTGGAGATTTTGTTGGTTATCTCAGAATTCTGCCTACTTTTAAAGAACAATGAGTGGAAATGGAACTGCATAGCATGCACACACATACTTTCATACTTAAACCAAGTGTTTATATATTTGAACTGCTTTACTGGTGAATTTCACTTGAAGTACCCTGCAGACATTTCAGTGGAGCCAGTTGTTGACCTCTTATTTCTACCAGATTAGTCTAACCTCTGTGTATTTTCTGCTTAGAGGAAGAAAACAATATTGTTTTCACTGAAAATATGAGTTGCTTTTTCTTCTTCCTAGAACCCCTTGTCATTTATTGCATAAACAGAAACACAGATTGCTCACTCTCATCTGACCCTTGCACTTCTCTTTCCATTTAAAGAAGAGCTTTACATTGGTGATCGATAGAATAATTTCTCTCTGTATATGTCCCTTTAGTAGTATGTGTTAGGACTCTGTTGAACCAAACAGATTTTTCACACAATTTTGGATTTCCCTTCCTTGTTAGAAATACAGAAATAATGAAAAATGTTCCTTTTCCCAAGAAAACAACTCTCCACTCCATTGTGGGGTTTGCTTTCCTTCTGACCTGAGTGTCCTGTCATCTGGCTTAACATTTTCCTCTTATGTCCTCGTCTTGCATATTGAAACACAAAATTTTAATTGCATGCGGCTGAATTAATGAGACTCTATTGAAAGTTTAACATGGTAACTTGAGTACTGAGTGCTACAAAAATATATTTATTTTCCAAGCAATGCTTCTTTATCTTTTTCCCAAAGGGGAAGATTTATTTCTCTCAATATGCTTTACCCTGCTCCAGATTGTAATATTTTTCATTTTGGGGACCCTCCACCTGTGTCTCTTTCTGAAGTTTCCAGGAGGCTTAAGGAAGGAGTCAGCCTTTTAATCAGCCGGAGAGTGGAGAGGATGTAATTCCCCACAGCTCCTCTAACTCTTGGATGGCTGGGAGGTAAGGTGAACTCATTCATTAGGGAAGCTTCCCCATGCCTTCCTGTTGTTTATAATCAACTTGTTTAAGAGTAACATTTTCAGTGATTTGCAGTGATTACCAATTTTGAAGTGATTACCAATCCCCAGAGAAAAACTAACTCTAATGAAGTTTTGATTTTTATTTTACTTTTTTTTCCCTTCACTGTCTCTGCTATGCTAATATTTTATAACAAGGTGAAATCTAAGAGGAGAATCCTTCCATAAATGGCCTGGTGATATTTAGGATTTGGAATACCGTGGCATGTGCCCAAACTGGCAAGAAAGGAAGAAAGAAAGATGGGAGTTAAAGGAGAAAGCCGAGACCAATTGGATTCAGATCATTATTAAAATGTTTCGATAGAGAATGCAAGAAAGGAAACGGTCCAACCAATGGCAAAGAAAGCAGTACATGGCAAGAAACACCAGGCTGAACATGAGGAACATGTGTGATAAACACTCATGGGGATACTAGTCCAACATTTTAAAGCATTTTAATATTTTAAAATTAAAATCAGAAAACTTTTCTAGTTCTTTAAACACTTGCTAGACTAGATTGATTTATTTTCTAAACAAAAATAATTTTGAACTTGGCTAATTTAATATTCCTTTCAACGTTTCTAAATCTAAATCAGATTTCTCATGACTGTTTTGGCAAAGCAAACTCCTTGATATTTGGTGGACATTCAACCTCTTCAAATAACACTTATTTATAAAGCAAATGAGTTAGTTGTTTGAGAAATGAATAATAAGTATGAAATACAATGAATAGAATGCATTTTCAAACTTAGGAAAATAAGAACTAAACATCCAAATATTAAATAATATAAAATCCAGCAAAATAATGTGGAAGGATCATTTATTGTTTCTTATCTTTCTCAGTTCATTAAAACATGATTCATCAATAACAAAGTAAGAAGTGAGAACAGTTCCTTAGAAACATGATTATCAACTCATGTATCTTAACATCTGATTGTAAAAGTTGAGTCATTCTTTTGGAGAACACTGACGATAGTCTTCATCTTTTCCTACTCAACGTGTGGTTCATGAACCAGTTACACTGGCATCAGCTGGCAGCTTGTTGGAAATGCTGAATCTCAGATCCCGTTCTACATCCACTACGTCAGAATTGCATTTCAACAAATTCCCAGATAACTTGTGTGCACCTTACACACACTGGATAATCCAAACTACATAATCCTATCTTGATTTTAACTAAACTAAATCACTTACCATATATACGTGTATATATTTTACTTTTTCTCAATGATGTGTAGCAAACTTACCACATGATAAACCCGTGTTAGGAACTTAATAAATAATTGCTGATTAGTTACTAGAATAGCTTGCTAGGATAATCTGTTTTTTTCATCCATTGACTGGTATTGACTCTATATGTGTTTTATGGTATATTTTTACACACCCACATAATTCCTCTTTATTGTGAAAAGAAATATTTAGAAAATTAGTGGAGAATATATGCAGCTATCATTTATTCCTCATTATTGCCACTTTTTGAGTCTGATTTAGAAACACTTGACTTCTTTCCAGTCTCAGGCATGCAGCACAATAATTATTTTCAAGTATTACATTTGTGTCACAACTCAGGGCCCAAAACTAGGGCAAATTTAGTATCAAGTACAAATGTTTAAGAATGACTACAAATACCAAAGATAATCTTTTGCAGTTTTCTCAAATGAATCATTGGATTTAATTTCCATTATAATAAATCATTCAAGTTGAATAGTTTTACACTTCTTAAAATAAGGCAAGCATCTGACCTTTTGGCTATCAAATGATTTTATATTTAGTAACTTTAATTAAGGAAATTAAATTCATTTAAGAAAAATTTTGAAGAAAAATTGTTCAACTTAATGATATTCAAATCCAGCCTGGGGGTCATTGAGATTCAATATCCAAAAGATGCATTAGTCTATCTCCTGCCAGTTCAATGTCATTACATATAACATATAATTTAAGTATTTTTCACATCCTGTCCTTTTATGATGTCTTGACTAAAAAGGTTTCTGGCAAGTACAACTTTTTTCATGACTGACCTTCTAAGGCTAGTTGTGTATAACCAGCATACAAATCAAATTGAACATTGATTACGATATTAATATTCTCACATAGTCATACGAATTCACAATTCTCTTCCTTCCTAGGTTAGGGGCAATTCACACATTCATCACACTTATTTTAGGCTTCACATTTATTTAGGCTTCTTATGTATTTGTTGCAGAAACTGACATCTTAGCTATTTTCTCATGGAACCATAGAATTTCTGAATGAAAGAAGCCTAAAGAAAATCTAGGCAAACACCTTTATTTTATATCAGGAAATTGTGATCTGGAGATAAAACTCAATGGCATATGCACAACACATTGTCTGTAGTCAAGCTGAGATTGAAAAAAACAACAACCTACAGATAAATATAATGCCTTTCCTTTTACACATATAAAGTTTTATTATAAATAATTTGATGGTTGGATTTCTTCTTATTAGGTACTTTTTAGTTGTTCCCATCATTATTTTGTTATACATTCTGAATAAAAATGACAGTCAAGAAGGTTCTGTATGACCATTTCAGCCAATCAAACTGGAGCTAAAGACTAAAGACTCAGACCAGGAGGATTCCAGAATGGCAGAGAGAGAAAAACGTGAAAATCTCTTCCCAAAACTTAATGATAAAACCTGATGAAGTTATCAAAACCAAGTCTGTAAATTGAGGCAAACAACAAACTGAGAGTCCTTTATTCAAGACAAATCACTGAACTCCAGGTAAGAACAATGGGAGGGAGTCTGCAGTTCATCTGAGGGGCTTCCTACTCTTAATCCACCCTCCCCACCAACCTTCACATTGCAAAAAACAACAGATTTGCTGCTGGAAGGGGCAGACTGAATTAAAGTGGAACAGAAAAAAAATCCATACCCCTGGGCATTGGAAACTGTAAAAGTACCAATGAAAGATCAGTGGAGAAGGCCAATGTTGCAGCTAGCACTTCCTTGTTTTCTGGGACCACAGCATTTTCAAGGCTCATCGTGCACTTTTCTTTCCTCAACAGAAAGTCAGCCATTTCTCCAAGGAGCTCTAGGTTCTTCTATTGGAGGGTAAGCATTTAGAAAACAAAATCTGGGAGTGAGGTGTGCTCACTGGTTGTTTGGGTGACAATGCCAGTCTAGCACCTTTGTCCTAGTCAGTTATTCAATATTTCACCTGAAGGCCTTTGTGAAATTAAATAGTTTTATAAGTCTTAGGTTTGATTATTGTAGTGTTGCACAAATACTCACATTCCCTTTTAATATATTTACTTAGGCCTTTTGGGGAGCTGTCTTGGATTATAGATTTAAATATTTGTTTTTTAGGGCCTCTGATTATATGTGTTGTTGTTATTATTTTGTTAACCTTCCATTTTTACCACTTTATCTGTGACTTTTTCACCTCTTTTTTAATCTCCGTTTATTTTTATGGTGTTAACTTTCCTTAATGACTTACTCCATTTTCATTCAAATTCATTTACCTTGGACTTCTTATAAATTATACTTCATGTTGAAGATGATTATGTTCCTGTCTTCCAACCAACCTTCTTTCAATCAACATTTTTAAAAATATTTATTTCTTTTTTTAAAAAAAGTTTGAGGCCGGGCACGGTGGCTCACACCTGTAATCCCAGCACTTTGGGAGGCTGAGGTGGGCGGATCACGAGGTCAGGAGATCGAGACCATCCTGGCTAACACGGTGAAACCTCGTCTCTACTAAAAATACAAAAAAAAAAAAAAAAAAAAAATTAGCCGGGCGAGGTGGCGGGCACCTGTAGTCCCAGCTACGTGGGAGGCTGAGGCAGGAGAATGGTGTGAACCTCGGGGGGCAGAGCCTGCAGTGAGCCGAGATCGCGCCACTACACTCCAGCCTGGGTGAAAGAGCGAGACTCGTCTCAAAAAAAAAAAAAAAAAAAATTTGAATTTGTAATTGATGGTTTCTAATTTTCCCAAATACTATTCTGGATATACTCAAATCAGTTTAAGTATACTAAATTTAGTTTGGATAGGTGAATGTTATCAGCTAAGGTGTGTTTGTTCTGTGTTTTCTGAATTCTTTTAAGTTTTAATAATATTATTTAGTTTTTATCTATTCATTTTGTGGATTTGGAATGTTTGCATGATTCCTAATTCAATAATATTTTTTTCTTTAGTGTCCTAATATATACAATTTGCTTCTTTTTTTTTTTCATCATCCAACTGCCAAGTGATACTTATTCATACCATTTAACCGTTTTCTCCCCTAGTGGTTATACTTTTCAAACATGGGCTCCTCAAATAGCATGTGTTTTTAAGTGCTCTGATCTACCAGGACACTTTTTCAATATTTGCATTCAAATGGTGGAGGTACTTTTCATGGAGCAGTAACGCTCCACATTTGAGATAAACTACTATGTCCTCTTTTCCCTCTTCCATGGAGTTTTTCTTGGACTAACCCTGTTCATGTCAAAGACTTGTGGCAAAAGTGTGAGAGATTGCTTCTTGATATTTTGTGTTTTACTTCTTTTTTTTAATATGCAGATAATTTAAATTTTGAGCATTTTTTTGTCTTCAGGTATGCTGAAAGAATGTTGTTTTGGTATTTTTATGTATCCTTGATCTTCTGTTTTAAATTTTAAATAGTATTTGGGGGCATTGGTTTAAACTGCTGCCATTATTTTGGGTTCCCTGGGAGATATCTGGTTTATGATATTGATTACTAGAAATAAGGGTTGAATGTTATCACTAGTATTATTATTACTGCTTCCTTCAATAGTTTATTATTTTCATATATAACTATATACATTAAATATATTTAATTTATATTATATATTATAAAATAAATATATTTAAGTAATAAAAAAGTAAGTAATAAGAAAATAATATAATTTTCTTATTTGATTTCTAAATTTTTAGAATAACTACTCATGAATTAGTGATACATGACATTTGTTTAGATCTTTCTTGAACTTAGCTACTATGTATGTTATGTTATTATTTGTCTATCTTAACAAACTGTTATTAGTCCTAAAAATAAATATTCCAACTTTGATATTTGGCCTTTCTTACTACAATTATAATGCAGACTAAAACTTTTCACTTTCAATTTCTTGTATTAATACTTTTATTTAAAAACATATGTTTCATGTTTTTCCTTTCCATATTAATATTTAGAAACTGAAGATTTCTAATATATCTTATGCTTTATTTATATGAAGTCAAATAATTAGTTTAATTTTAATCTCTCTCTTTCATAGTACAGCAATTTATAAACCCTTTGAGGTTAGTTATTTTTAGAAGATAGTACATGCCATATTGTCTACAAGTCATCCTGGGAAATAATTCTTATTACCTAATTTGATAAAACCCTAATTTTTGAAAGCACTGTGGTTAGTTCTGTCTTGGGTATAAAGATAAATAAAACCTTTTTCTACCTTTGAGGCTAAAGAATAGTGACATAAACAATGCTTTAGGTGGATAAGAGAGAAAAAAATTACATGAAAAATAAAGAGATTTTTAAAAAGTTCTCTGTAAACTCCAATAACTAATTTTGACAAAGCAGATAACTTGAAACTTCAAGATAGTGGACCATGAAAACACGGGATGTTAGCAGACTAGAGAGTGAGCAAACACCAAACTGGAGTGAAACACACAGATTTTAAAAATATATAATTAATTCAGACCAAAAAAAAAGGCCTGAATGGCTCAAATATCAGGTAGCTGTTGTCCAATTGTGGAGGATATTAGAGGTCGTGTAAGGAAGTTTAAATTTTGCTTAAAAAAACTTTATTGAAGTATGATGAACGTACAAAACTGTACATATTTAACAAAACTTGATGAATTTGCAGATAAGTGTATACCCATGGAGCCATCACAACAGTCTACACTATAAACCTATTCATCACCTCCAAAAGTTTCTTCTGCCCTCCTTATTATGTTTTTGTGATAGGACACGTAACATAAGATTGACCCTCAGTGAACTTTTAAGTATACAGTACAACATTGTTAAGTACAGACATTATGCTGTACAGCATATCTCTAGGACTTATTCATCTTGCATATCTGAAAGTTTGTACTGTTTGACTAATACCTATTCATTCCCTGCCAGCTCCTGGGAACCACCATTCGACTTTCTGTTTCTGTGAGTTCAACTATTTTAGATTCCTCAAACAAACGGGGTCACGTAGAATGTGTCCTTCTCTGTATAGCTTATTTCACTTAGCATAACATCCTCCAAGTTCATCATGTTGCCACGTATGGAAGGATTTCCTTCTTTTTTATAAGACTGAAGAGTAGTCCACTGTATGTATATCCAACATTTTCTTCACCCATCCATCTGTAGATGGACACTTAGGTTGTTTCCACGTCTTGGCTATTGTGAATACTGCTGCAATTAATTCAGTAGTGCAGATATCTATCTGTTTGAGACCCTGAATTTAATTCCTTTGGATATATACCCAGAATTGGGATTGCTGGATCATATGGTAGTCTTATTTTTAATTTTTTGAGAAACTTCCGCACTGTTTTCTATAATGGCTGTATTAGTATGTGTTCCTGCTAACAGTATGCAATGGCTCCCGTTCTTTACGTGCTCATCAACACTATTATCTTTTGTTTTATCTTTTTTTGGTAACAGAAATTCTAACAGATGTGCAGTGATCTTATTGTTGTTTTAATTTGCAATTCTCTAGTGATTAGTGATGCTGGGCACCTTTTTAGATATTTGTAATAAATTTTACTTATTTGACAGTCGAGAATTTCAATTAAAGGTGAATATTGTTCTTACATTTTATGAAGATCAGTTTGTTGCCAATGTAGAGAGAAATTCAGAAGAAAAAGGGGCAGGAAGTCAGGAAGTATTACCATAATGCAGACAAGAGTAAATGAGCACTGCATTATAAGCATTGGTTATATTATTCCTCCTAAAATAGATTATATTGCTCTTAAACATTTAATGTAAGTTGAAGGACACATTATAATTCAAATATTTAAAAAATTATAAAATATACTTACTTCAGAAATGCAATTTTACATATTAGTTGACAACGTTAATGTGTGTGTATTTTTGCACTTTAGTATTACTAATTATAAGCTACCTTCTCAAATCTTAATCATAAATGTGCTTTTTTTTTAATCCATCATGCCTAGTAATAGAAACATAAAGGCAATTAAAATCACAACATCGAGAGAGTAACCTTGGAAATAAGGACAGGGTGAAAAAAATAATTTTATTATATATATTTCAGTCATTTTTATTAGAAAATCTATCTTTGTTTTAAAAAATAACTAACCATCATATAATGACCACTATAATCAAATTAAAAAATATGTATTATTTTCAACTTGTCATCAAGTTGGACATGAAATGCATACAAATAAAACATTAAATTATGTTAATATATGGAGATACTTAGGATTTTCATACAAAAGATGCTCATGCATTTTACATAAAATTATACAATAAATTAGCATACACAATTGATAATGGTGAGAGTGATTAAATTATGTTTAAATTTATAATACAAGATGAATAAATCATTCATCACCCATCTGGGGAATGTTTCAAATGTAGTCATAATCCGTGTGTCCCTATGCCTCTTTAAGACAACAAGACTGCATACATTTCAAGAAGGTTGAATGCCATAGAGGCTTCAAGTCTCAGTTCTACTATGATACCACCTGGCTTTACCAATTACTTACTTTGGGCCTAATGACAAGTTAGTTAACCTCTCTGCGACTTAGTATTTTTAGCTATAAAATGGGAAAAAAATAAAAATCTTATTTGAGGTAATGATTAAACAAAATGAATTATGTAAGACCCTTAGATTCATGCCAGACACAGAGATTAGCAATTATGAAAGTTAAGTAGAACACCCAGGAGAAAAGAGAATGCTCATGTACCTATGGAATCATATATTTGCAGATTCAAAACTAAAGGTATTTCTTCTCACACAAGAACCTACATTTACTTATGGTTTTGGAATTTTCTTCTGAGTATTCTTTTTCTTTCCTCTTGCTCTTTAAAATGTAATTATTCTGTAACCATTATAATTTTCAATGAAAATTAGTTAAACTGGGTGTTTTCCCTCATTCATTTAGACATTCTAATTACTGAAGATAAAAAGGCATTAAATGTAAGTCTTAAGCTGAATTATAGTGTAGCAAAATACAGCCTGTACTGTATTACTTTGCCATTTATTTAGCAGCTGTTGTGCGGTTATTCTGTAATCATTAGAATTTTTAATGCTTAAATTATTTAGTTACCATGCACTCTGAAAACAACTTAGACTGAAGAGGATAGAATATTAGAAGGGAAACCCCACTTAAAAGGTATTGATTACCAACTCCCCCAAAAAGCTCACTTTATTAGGCCACTGTGTATGAATGGAGAACATCAACTTAGAAGAGTCTTTGTACTATCTCAAAGTGAGAAAACTAGAGAAGGGTGTATATGGGACTTTAGAACCTGAGCTGAATAAGGTGTATCTTGAAAAGTGGGGAAGTGGTTGGATTTGAGAAAGATTAATTGATGGATAAAATACTGATTGGTCATAGTATGGTTTAAGACAGGACCAGGGAAGTCACCTGTCCCAGAATTGTTTAACTCAGGGACAGTAAATTATTTCATCTCAAAAGAAAGCCTATAATTTATAGAAAGAGTCAGAGAAAACATCCGTCTGGGATAAATCCACAATGGTCATATAGGATGGACACATCCTGGCATTGTGTAAGGCACAATTCACTTATATAACATAAGTGATGACCCCAAAGCTGGAGAGCCAGAGAAGGTCTAAAAAGACAAATCCATAGGAGCAGATAGGCAAGAATAGCAGGACAAGAAATGAAGCTATAGGATGTTGGAAGAGTTCAGGTGGAGCACGTTTGTCAGGAAAAAATCTAAATATCGAATATTTAGTGTAAGCTTATATGGAACAACTGTGTTGTAAATTTGTCTGTATCTTCAACAGCATTTAGCAGAGTGCCTAATATAGATTATGTACTAAATAAATGCCTATTGATTAATTGATTGAAAAGTAGTTATATAAAGATAAATTTTCTCTCTCTCACACACACAAACAGTATGAATGTATAAATTTTTACTATGGTTCTTTGCCAATGTAGGTGATTTAGATAGCTAGTTCTCTTCAAAATAGCCTCCATTCTTTCTGATAGCTCTCCCACAAGAAAGGACAACCCAAGAGATGGAACCCAAATTTGAAATTGAATTGCTTATGTCAAAAGTCCTGCTTGCTCTATTTTCACTATAAGAACATCATATAAGTCAATTTGAATATAGGGAGAAAATTAAAACATATAAATGTATCAAACCTACCATAATCAGAATTACTACACCTGAATACAATCAAGTGTTGATTGATGCAAGCGTTCTTTTTTTCCATTTCTAGAAGTTTCCATGATTTAAAGATAGTTATATATCAGTTATTGGAAAATGAGAAAATTTTAAATGGGAGAAAATATTTCATAAAAAATTCATTCAATAGACAGTTTTGGAATGAAGTAACATTCCTTATGACTATTTAGGGTTATTTTCTCATTTAGTTAAACTGGGTGTTATTTCCTCATTCATTTAAACATTCTAAGTACTGAAGATAAAAAGATGCCTTAAATGTAAGTCTTAACCTGAATTATAGTGTAGCAAAATACAGCCTATGCTGTATTATTTTGTCATTTATTTAACAGCTGTTATGCACCTATGTGTTGGTTTTGTCCTAGGTGAAATGCTGAGATAAATATGTCATGATTCATTATCTTTCTTCAGAGAAATCAATTAAGTTCCCGGAAGAGAAGACAAACATATAGAAAACCCCAGAGAACAGCATTATAAGGCAGTTTTAAATAACTCATAATAACGGCTGTAGAGAAAGTAATCTTGTCCTTAAAATGAAGGATGCAAGATAAAATTATAGTAAAAACAAATGGAAACAAAAGGAAATGGCAGTGAAAGGACTTGCAGGTCAGTGTCTTAGTCCACTTTGTACTGCCATCACAGATAGCTAAGACTGGATAATTTCTTTCTCTTTTTATTATCTTGAGACAGAGTCTCGCTCTGTCTCCCAGATGGAATGCAGTGACACAATCTTGGCTCACTGCAACCTCAGCCTCCAGGGTTCAAGCAATTCTCCTGCCTCAGCCTCCTGAGTAGCTGGGACTACAGGCGTGCACCACCACGCCCAGCTAATTTTTGTATTTTAAGTAGAGATGGGGTTTCACCATGTTGACCAGGCTGTTCTCGAACTCCTGACCTCAGGTGATCCACCCACCTCGGCCTCCCAAAGTGCTGGGATTGCAGGTGTGAGCCACTGCATCTGGCCAAAACTGGATAATTTATAAAGAACAGATATTTATTTGGTTTATGGTTCTAGAGGCTGGGAAGACCAAGATCAAGGAGCCACACTGAGTAAGAGACTTCTTGCTGTGTCATCCCCTGGCCAAAGCCAGAAGAGCAAAAAAGCAAGCACAAGAGAGAGTGAGAGGAAAAGGGCCCAACACATTGTTTTAATGAAAATCCTTTAAGCAGTTATCCTGTGATAATTCATCCACTCTCACCATAAAAACATTAATCCACTTGTGAGGGCAGAGCCCTCATGACCTTATCACATCTTAAAGGTCTCATCTTTTAATATGATTGCACTGGGGACTAAGTTTCCAACATATGAGCTTTGGGGGACACATTCAAACCACATCAAGCAGAAAGCTATGAGTTCAATTCAGATTTCTACCACTTCTGAATAAACATGGGCAAATTATGTAAGTTTTCTGGATCTTGGGTTTCTTATCTTTAAAAGAAGAATAATTGTTTCCAACCAAGCTAAAGTTGTGCAAATTAAATGACATAAGTCATATAAAATGTTAGCTATGGTACCTAGTAAACAGTAGGAACTCAGAAATGATAACAATTACTTACTTTAGATCATACTGTGTGCCAGGCATTGGACTAAAACCTATTTACATATTTTATTTTCCCCTTTATTTGTAATATTATTACGGTGATCCTCTATGAGGTAGGCATACTTAATTCACAAATAAGAAAACTGAAATGAAGTTACTTACAGTCATGCTAACCTGAGATCAAACAGCCAGAAAGAGAAGAAATAGCTTTAGTTTGCTTCTCGTTCAAGAAAGAGCTGGCATTCTTACTACTAGTTAACAGCACCTCTTACTATGGTTGCTAAAGGAATGGTTGAAATAACTTATAGATGCATATCTACTTGCTGAGTCCTAATATAACCAAGATGATAGCTTTCCTCTATCCAATATTCAAAGCAAAAATAGGTTAGTATAAAATGTATCACCTTTTTCATCTTTCATTTTGATGAAACTCATTTCTCAGATTCCGTCTTGCCACATGCCAGCTATCACATGTTCATCCTATTTTTTTTTCCTCTTATCTGTCCATTACATATTTGTGACTTATCGTTGTAATTTCTTTGGAGCCTGAGGTCTCATTTTCACTCCATTTGGGTTCTTGGATTGTAACAGTTCTGAAGATCTGAGGACATCTGTGGCATTGAATAATTCAAATCATTACAATGTTTAAATCCAGCTTTAGTATAAAAGCAAAAAAGGAGTTTTCAGACTCATGTCTTCCCTACAACCAAGTTATGAAGCATTTGCACAGAAAGAGTTATATTTGGTCAACAAAATATGCACATATTGTTCTTTTTAAAGAAGGCCCACAAGTTAATAATTTGCTTGCCAGTTTCCATTAAACATTCTCCAACCCTTGACTTTCTCCCACCTATGTCTTCAGAAAACTAGATTGCATTTTAATTGAGTAAGAAACTGGGGTTGAGGGTCTTTTAAAAAATTGAATTTGGGAAGACCATCTTTAACAAAAGATTTAAAATTTTAGAAATAGAGGACCTATTTTAATGTGGTTAAAATATAGTAAGTTTCTATTTCCTTTAAAAAAATTTGCAAGTGATAATAAGTGAGAAAAATATCTGCAAGTATATCTATGAACAGAATACAATTTTAGGTGCTTTACATGTGTCTCACTTAATCCTCAAAAGTGTTCTCCAAGGTAGATCTTAATATTCACTTTACCTTTGAGAAAATGGAGGCTCAGAGGAACTTAGTAATAGTTATTAAGTAGTAGAGTTGCAATCTGGCTTATCTTCTATGAGATTTTACACCCAGGCTTTGAGTTTACCTCCCCTCTAGTTGCCCTAACCTGAAGTATTAAATTGGCTTCTTTGTCAACCAGTTGTTCTCAATCAGAAAGAGGCAGAGAATTTAGCTGGAAAGTTTTCACAACTGGATATGGCTGTTTCTATGGTAATATAAATAATTTATTTAGGTTTAGAATTAAACTTGACCCTTGAATGATTTTTGTCCTTACTATACACATAACCTATCATAATTCCAAGTGGCACATTAGGAAAAGAGTTGATTCAAGAAATGCCATGTAGCATCCTCAAATGTGCATGTTACAGAAGTAAAAATTAAGCCATTGCTATAGATTGATGTTTGACTTTCTTTCAGTTCTCCTATCTTCCTTTTTTATCTTTTTCCCTTCACCAGTTAACACACCCGACAGTAATTAAATGTGAGGAAGCTGAGAAAAAGGCAACTTCAGGAGAAGTCAAAAGGACCACAATTATCTGGATAATTTGGTTGACTATTCACGTGAGAAATCAGCAAAGTTTTATAAAAAAAAAATCGACCAGTTATTTCCTCACCCTTTTATTTGGCAGGATTTCAAAAACATTTACATAATTAAATTGTACTATAGAATCAAAACCAAATGACCTGGAACAGTACTAGAAAATGCAGAGTGGGGAGATTCACTGCTAACTGCTCCTTAAGAAAGAAGAGTTCCTTCTAATTCACAATTGTTACAAAGATAATAAAATACCTAGGAATACAGCTAACAAGGAAAGTGAAGGACCTCTTGAAGGAGAACTACAAACCACTGCTCAGGAAATTAGAGAAGACACACAAAAAAATGGAAAAACATTCCATCACCATGGATAGGAAAAATCAGTACCATGAAAATGACCTTACTGCCCCAAGTGGTTTATAGATTCAAAGCTATTCCCATTAAACTGCCATTGACATTCTTCACAGAATTAGAACTACCTTAAAATTCATATGGAACCAAAAAAGAGCCCGTATAGTCAAGACAATCCTAAGCAAAAAGAACAAAGCTGGAGGCATCACACTACCCAACTTCAAATTATACTACAATGCTACTATAACCAAAACAACATGGTACTGGTACAAAAGCGGACACATAGACCAATGGAATAGAATAGAGAACTCAGAAATAAGACCGCACATCTACAACCATCTGATCTTCAACAAACCTGACAAAAACAAGCAATGAGGAAAGGATTTCCTATATAATAAATGGTGCTGGGAGAACTAGCTAATCATATGCAGAAAAATTAAATTGGACCCCTTTGTTACACCTTATACCAAAAGTAACTCAAGATGGATTCAAGACTTAAATATAAAGCCCAAAACCATAAAAAAAATCCCTAGAAGAAAATCTAGGCAATGCCATTCAGGACATAGGCACGGGCAAAAATTTCCTGATGAAAACATCAAAAGCAATTCCAACAAAAACAAAAATTGACAAATGGGATCTAATTAAACTAAAGAGCTTCTGCACAGCAAAATAAACTATAATCAGAGTGAATAGGCAACCTACAGAATGGGAGAAAATGTTTGCGATCTATCCATCTGACAAAGGTCTAATATCCAGAATCTACAAAGAACTTAAACAAATTTACAAGGAAAAAAATAATTAAAAAGTGGGCAAAGGACATGAACAGACATTTCTCAAAAGAAAGCATTTATGTGGCCAAGAAATATATGAAAAAAGCTCAACATCACTATCATCAGAGAAATGTAAATCAAAACCACAATGAGATATCGTCTCACAGAACTCAGAATGGTGATTATCAGAAAGTCAAGAAACAATAGATGCTGGCAGGGCTGTGAAGAAATAGGAACGTTTTTACACTGTTGGTGGGAATATAAATTAGTTCAAACACTATGGAAGACAGAGTGGCAATTCCTCAAAGACCTAGAACCAGAAATACCACTTGATCTAGCAATCCCATTACTGGATATATTCAAATGAATATAAATAAATTATTATTCTATAAAGATACGTGTACTCATATGTTCATTACAGCACTATTTACAATAGCAAAGACATTGACTAAACTCAAATGTCCATCAATTATAGATAGGATAAAGAAAATGTGATACATAAATACCATGAAATACTATGCAGCCATAAAAATTAACAAGATCATGTCATTTGCAGGGACATGAATGGAGATGGAAGCCATTACCTTCAGCAAATGAATGCAGGAACAGAAAACCAAACACCACATGTTCTTGCTTATAAGTGAGAGCTGAATGATGAGAACACACAGACACAGGGAGGGGAAGGACTCACACTGGGGCCTGTCGGTGGGGTAGGGGAAGGAGAGCATCAGGATAAATAGCTAACGCATGCTGGGGCTAATACCTAGGGGACAGGTTGATAGGCGTAGCAAATCACCATGGCACACATTTACCTATGTTAAAAAACCTGCATATCCTGCACATGTATCCCAGAACTAAAATAAAATAAAATATAAACTGTGTTCATAAGACACAGGACTAGAAATTAAAACTATTCAACTCCTCAAGGCCCAGGGACTATACAGGAAAATGTGGGCATGTGAGACTGCAATGGCTGATTTTAAGAGATAAAATTAGCTCAGTTTCTCTAGAAATGAACCACTAATATCAAAAACACACTGACACAAAACCAGCATCTCGGCTCCGTGTCAGATTAACAATGTTTTCTTGGAGTATTAACCTATGCATTAATACTTTTATATTAATATACTTTTATTAATATATAAATATTAATATATCAATCAATTAATATTAATTGCTTAACATTAATATATTAAACAATTGATATTAATACATTGGTATTAATATATTAATTAATATTAATAGCTTGGTGTTAATATTTTAATATTAATAGATTAATATTAATACTTTTAATATTAATACATATAAACATTACAAGAAGGTTTATAGAAATTATATCTTATGGTCAAGATGATTAAAGTTTCATCGATTGTTTATAAGATCTTGAGGGACAGATTTAAAAAAAAAAGAAGTTTCTGCCTCCTCAAGGGTCTCCTATTCACCGGTGCTGAGGAGGGGTTCTGTCTAGAAGGAATCACACAGGTCAGGTTGCTAGAGAATCTAGAGCATTTGGCCTTGAACCACGCTGGTAACTTAAAACCAGGTGTTATTAAATCAATAAGATGTTTAAATTGATTTTTTTGCGATTTCTGCAACAGAAGAGACTTATCAGAGCTCATTTTGAAAATGAAGTAACAATGACTTCTGAAGCATCACAAGCTTGCAGAAAATAAAGTCAATATTGGTTTATTAATGGATTAATGAGATTCTGACTTCATAGTAAATAAAAAGTCTGTAATTGGGCTACAATGGATGGTCACATTGTAAATGGAAGATGAAGATGTAACAAAATAAATAGATAATTAAGTAAATAAAACCACTAATGAAGCCCATGTTCAGTCAAATGGTCAATATTATTACCAGGCTCTGATGACAATAACTGAAATTGATGAAAATTTCTTGGAAGACTTTCAATACAGTATTTCTGAGCAATCAGTTTTCTTGATAAGAAATACGTATTTCTTAACAAAAATAGTAATTATTATATTCTTGAAGAATATGCAACCAAGTAGAATCTACGAAAAACCTATAACAGAATGAGAATTTTTAGTTCAAAGTAGTTTCCTGCAGAGATGTCTAAATCAGATATGATTTATTTTAAAAATGCCTCTTTTAAATATCAAGTAAGTTTCCATCAGTTTAAACACAGCTTTAATTGTTTAATGATAGTGCATAGAACATTTCTAGCTGTGTGATCTGGGCGATGTTATTTAATCCTCCAGAGATTTAATCTTTAATAGTGATTGTCTTCTCAGTTAGATCCCTTTGTATTGTAAAGAAACTCCTTCTGGCTAAGTTCATCTAAAGGGAATTTTATTAGAAGGATAAGGGAAGTTTCACAAGATAAAGGAGAGGAAGACCAACAAATTTAGAGGTGAGAGGGAAGAAGTTATATATGTTCCCAGTACCAGAAACAAACCCACAGACCCATCCTTCATCCAGGAACCACCTCTAGAAATGGTATTTCCAATATCCATTCCTCTGGCTCACCCTCCCGACTCTGGGAAATATCTGCAAGCTGGGAAATCTGTTTGGCCAGTTTACTCCTCGATGGTTGCGCTGTTCATAATAAGGATCTACTGAAAAGAACCTTCAAAGACTCATCAGATTTTTGATGGTAGAGCTTTTATCAAAAAGATTCTCCCAAAAGAAACTGTATACTGCTAGGAACTAGAAAGAAAAGGTGACTGGGCCACTCTCAATAATTCCTAGACTCTTCAATAGAGTATCGATTGTAAGATCTAAAACTTAACTGCAGCTGCTTTACTAAGGGTTTCACTCTTACAGCCTCATTTACTTTATCTGACAATGCTGTGAAGAGGGAGCATCATTTTTACAAATGAAGAAGCAGAGACTTTGGAATACTAAGTTACTTATTCTTAGTCACAAAGGCAGAAGACCACAGCCCTGGAATTAAACCTGTGTGATCTGAGTCCTGATCCTGTGATTTTAAACGTTGGGAATGACTGCTAACTTCCACATCTAAAATACCAATGAAATACTCACCATGCAAGGAGTACTCTGGAAATGTGTACATGTTGAAATATATCATTAACGTCCACAAAACACAGGCCACCATGTGTTTCATTAGAAGTCTGCTGAGAAGGCCTTGTTCACATTCGTCGGTGTTGTACCAGTGAATATCATTATTGTCAGTGTTGTACCAGTGAATAGCATTATATAAATGTAGACACACTAAGGTCAGTACCAAATTAAATAATTACAATTCTGTTCCTATGTGATATTAATTAGCAAAAGACCCATGAAAAATAAAATAGAGCAGGATAAAACAATATGGATATACCAGCCTATCAACTATTCAAACATATTGTAAACCCCAAAAGTTAGAAAATGTAGAACTGGCCCAGGGCAGAGACAGGCACTTCCCAAAAAGTTGTAAAATATAAACATGTCACAGATGAACCCAGACACATGAAAATTCACTTTATGACAAATGTATGTTAAATCAGAGGGAGAATGACTTTTTACTAAATGATGGAAAAATTGACTAGTCATCTAAAGAAACAAAGTTGAAGTTCTACATGAATTTCATATTGATTTAAATGTCATGAAAAATGTTAACATTTATACATGACAAAAAAAAGAATATATTAGTAAACAACAACACCCATAGTAGTATTCCTTTATATGTTTTATAAGGGAAGACTGGTTATTATGCTTCAACACTGACAAAACTAAAGAAATCCCTGATATATGTAAATAACCATAATACTACAAGCAAACCCAAAAGAAAATGTGAAATTATGTAAAGTATTTATAACATATTTGACAGTGGAAGAATATCTCTGATATACAAAGTGATACTAAAAATATATAGAAAAAAGACAAGCCAAAATAAAAATAATGGCAATCGGTTAGATGGCTAGTTCACAGAAAGGTAAACATAAATGGCATTTTATTAAAGAATGTTTACCTTCTCTCACTGTGAGGAAAATGTAAATTAAAACTGCAGTAAAATATCGGTTTAGCCTATGAGATTAGCAAAAAGCTAAGTTTGAAAATACACAGGCTAGAGAAAACCAGCATTCTACATAATTTAGACAGGAGTTCAAATCCATGCAGCAAATACAGAGCCTACTTGGGCATGGTGTATCCCAGGTTTTGTTGCTGCTGTTTGTTTGCTTTTTAGAGATGGAGTCTCACTCTTTTGTCCAGGCTGGAGTGTAATGGTGTGGTCATAGCTCACTGCAGCCTTGAATTCCTGGGTTCATGTGATCCACCCACCTCAGCCTCCAGAGCGGCTGGGATTACAAACATGTGCCACCATGCCAGCTTGGTAGATTCTGGTTTTGACCCATCAATATTGCCTCTGCATGCTCTACAAATATTTCCCACATTCAAGAAATGACCAATGTACAAAGCTGAACATCATTTTACATTTAGCAAATACACATTACTTTGTCATACAACAACATGCCCACCAATAGGAGTTATTTGAATTTTTATTTCATATGTGCATTATCTATCTGTTATTTGTCAATCTGGCTATCTATTTATCCAGTTAAATATGCAGATTAAAAGATGAATAAATCATTCTATGTGCTGGTATATAAAGATCTTAAAGGTGTATTTTCAGGTGAAAAAAGCAAGACAGAGAGCATAGTTCACAAAACATCTTTTGTAGAAAATAAGTACCTATATGCTATTTGCTTATATGGACGTAAACAACCTTTGGAACAAAGCACAAAAGTTAGGGAATGGTTACCTGAGGCATCTGTGTTTTTTATTTGTGTGTGTGTGTTTGTATGAATGTGAGTTGAGCTGGGAGTGGGTGAAAAATGAATGATGGTTGCAGGATCAGAAGCAAAACATTTCTATTCTATAACTTGCTCTTATTTCTACTTTTAAGCCAAGTATTTCTTACCTATTCGTTGTTTTTAAAGGTTAAAAAAATATATTACCATATCCAAAAATAGATGAAACTATGAGCTTTATCTTTAAGATTAGTCCCGTGACATTAAAGTCTGTTGCACTAACAATTGTAAGTAAATGCTAAGGCTCAAGAATTTTACCCTAAGGAGTCAGGTAATTCAAACAATGGTCATTTGTTAACAGACCTTCCTAAAGAAGACAAAAAAAGTTTATTATATAAAATGTTACCTTTCATGATAGAAAGATAAATGACTTGAATTTTACCAAATTAATATTCTCTCTTTAATATTAGCATCAACACTCCTCGACCAGGAGATCATGGCAGGAAACACTTATTACTCAGATTTCTACTTTTAGTGTTTATCATTGTGCATGAAATAATTAAACATTTAATGCAAAATAAAACGATCATTCATTTTCTATTTCAAACCCACTGAGTTATTTGACTTGTGGAAGTGTTTTTTATTAAGCATATCAACATTATACTGAGAGAACCTAGAAATAAGGAAAATGGTGCAAGAATCGGCAAGATTGGTCTTTCACTCCCTGGTCTGTTTAACAAAGTATTAAATATGCTTTTGATGTCCTAAAACTCCCACTTTGCAGCTTCATTAGTTAACTCAATAAGCCCAACGTTATGCTAGGAGCTCTATGTTAGCTTAGGTACACAGCTAATTGTGACCATCCACATGTGGAATTCCATTTTTAATTTAATTTAAATTTTTTCTCTTGCTTCCATAGCAGTCTAGTATGAAATATGAGTGGTTTATACATCATGTTGGGATTATCTGTCCCCTGCACAACTATGATTATAATAATGACTAATCATGATAATGATGAGTTGTAAATTTGATGCTCAAATGTAGCAGGGAGTAGCAAGTGTAAATTCGTATGTAAGATCTTGTTTACACTTTCACTATGAAGAACTGCTTTTTAAGATATATATATATGATATATTTGATACATATATAAGCATTAGTGTCACAATGCATATTAATTCTTAATAATGCAGAGCATGGCAAGGAGCTAATATTTAGAGCAATTACTTTATATTTTTTAAGCATAGCACATTTTATATAAAATGAAAGTAGGCAAATAGAGGTGAGATGTTTTGCCATTTAGTAGTTAAACTCACTGACTTTGAAGCAAGTGTCACTGGATTGTAATCACTATTACAATCCCTCTGTTATTTAATCCACTGGGGCAAAATGCCAGGCTGTTAAAATAATGTGATTAGTAAATAAGGAAGCATAAAATAAGAAACATTTGGTAATATTTTCCTAAAGTAAATTGAATTCATTCTATCATTTGCTCCACAATATTTTCTGCCCTATTAACAGCTTTGTTAATGTTCTATTGACATCCAATACATAACACAAATTTTAAGTGTACAATCTGATAAATTATGACATACCCCTATACCCATGAAACCATCACTCCAAATAAGAGTGAACATTTTTATCACTCCCCAAAATTTCCTCTTGGCCTTTCATAATCCTTTGTTACTAATCTTCATGATCAAAATTGATATTTTATAGTGACAGATTACAATAATTTGAAGATATTATTTTAATTGGCATGCCAGAAAATATATCACTTTGCTTAATATGTATTTGTTGAGATCTAATTATACAGTCACTATTCCAGGATCAGGGAAGACAGCAGGAAGAATTAACAAGAGATAACAGGCCAGGCATGGTGGGTCACACCTGTAATCCCAGCAATTTGGAAGGTTGAGGTGGGAGGATTCCTTGAGGCAGGAGTTTGAGGTTGGCCTGGGCAACATAGCAAGACCACCTCTCTTAAAAAAAAAGAAAATTAAAAATTAGCTAGGAATGGTGGCATGTTCCTGTAGTCTCAGCTACCTGAGAGGCTGAAGTGGAAGGACTGCTTTAACCTAGGAGTTTGAGGCTGCAGTGAACTATGATGGTGCCTCTGCACTTCAGCCTGGGCAACACAGCAAGACACAATCTCTTTAAAAAAGTAAATACAGAAATAAGTAAGTAAGGTTAAGTAGGCACCCAAATTGAGCTTATTCTTATAAGGAGAAGGGCCAACTATTAAACATGAGGTAATATTCAGTGCAATTGAAAGAGCCTTGTAAAGGTATGTGGAACAACCATAGAAGGGGGAAGACTTTGATGGAGAGACAGTGAATAAGGACATAAAGGTAATTTGATAAGCACTGCTTTTACTAACCCACTATTTGCTTGTTTTGACTTGATATCCCTCAGAAATGAATCACAATCTCTCCAAGCTTCCTTACTCATCTTTAAAACTGGTCTATTAGTAGTAACCTCTACATATGTTTGTAGTATTAAATAAGATAATAAAAATGATTAGCAGGCCGGGCGAGGTGGCTCACGCCTATAATCCCAGCACTTTGGGAGGCCCAGGCGGGCAGATCACGAGGTCAAGAGATTGAGACCACCTGGCCAACGTGGTGAAACCCCATCTCTACTAAAAATACAAAAATTAGCTAGGCGTGGCGGCAGGTACCTGTAGTCTCAGCTACTGTGGAGGCTGAGACAGCAGAATTGCTTGAACCCAGGAGGCAGAGGTTGCAGTGAGCTGAGATCGTCCCACTGCCCTCCAGCCTGGGTGACAGAGCAAGACTCCGTCTCAAAAAAAAAAAAAAAAAAAAAAAAAAAGGATTAGCCCAGTGTCTAGGTGCCTAGGACATGGCAAGTATTTAATATTAAGATTCTTTTCTCATCACTGATCATTAGAGAAATGCAAACTGAAATCACAATGAGATACCATCTCAAGCAAATCAGAATGTCGATTAATAAAAAGTCAAGAAACAACAGATGCTGGCAAGGCTGTGGAGAAACAGGAACACTTTTACACTGTTGGTGGGAATGTAAATTAGTTCAACCATTGTGGAAGACAGTATGGCAATTACTGAAGGAATTAGAACCAGAAATACCATTTGACCCAGCAATCCCATTATTGTGTATATACCAAAAGGAAAATAAATCATCCTACTATAAAGACACATGCACACGTATGTTTATTGCAGCACTATTCACAATATCAAAGTCATGGAACCAACCCAAATGCCCATCAATGATAGACTGAATAAAGAAAATGTGGTACATATACACCATGGAATACTATGCAGTCATAATAAGGAATGAGATCATGTCTTTTGCAGGGACATAGATAAAGCTGGAAGCCATCATCCTCAGCAAACTAACACAGGAACAGAAAACCAAACACCACAGGTTCTCACTCATAAGCAGGAGTTGAACAATGAGAACACATGGACACAGGGAGGGGAATAACACACACTAGGGCCTTTGTGGGGTGGGGAGCGAAGGGAGGGAACTTAGAGGACAGGTCAATAGGGGTGGAACAACCATGTCACACGTATACCTGTATAACAAACCTGCACTTCCTGCACATGTATCCTGGAATTTAAAGTAAAAGAAAAAATTGGTTTTATTATTATGGCCAAGATATCAGAGGAGGGTAATCGTAGGGGTGAGATTCCAAGGCAGCTCGCAATTTCCTCATGCTGCCTCCAAGTATTAAAATCGCTAATCTAATCTAAATATTTCAATAGAGCCAACAGACATATAAACAAAAACTTGTTAACATCTACATGCTGATGCATTGAAATGGCCAGATGATAAGTCCTAAAATGTTTGTTTCTCTGCCTACTTTTTATTGTTTAAAGTTTGCTCCTGTTGGCTTAACTTGTTAATAACATTATCATTTGTTGACTATGAAATGATGGGGGATTAAAATTATCATGGCATAACAAACATGTTGACTTTCTGAAACTGCTAGCATACTGAGACAGCCAGGTGGGAAGGGGTCCCTGGAGAAACTCCAGCCAGCCTGCTCACTGTGAGGAGTGCTCACTGGAGTGGAGCCACAGAAGTTTGCACCATTTGCAGTGGGGAGGAGCCTGGCCTCTCCTCTTCCTGGGTGGAACTGGAATTCAATTTGTAAACTGGGAAGCCCAAGGGCAGGAAACACGCTCTCGCTTTTCTAAGAGTCTCTGTTTCCCCTTTTCTTCCTTTCACCCAATAAAACCCTGGCCTACTCACCCTTCAAATTGTCTGTGAGCCTCATGGCTGTGTGACAAGGACCCCATCTTTAGCTGAACTATGGAAAAGTCCCACAACAATCCTATGTGCTTTTTCCCGCAAAAATACTCCATTCAACAAAGCCTAACACCATATATAAAAGGAAAGCACTTTTGTAGAAGGCTTCCTCATGTTGATGATCCTTTTGTCATCGCAGCAAATGTCACAGACATTTGCTTATCAGAGGCATAAATGCTGATATAATGTCATTTCAATCAATCACCTTAAGAAAGTTACCAAATAATGCAGCATTTTTAATTTTCAAAAGAAAATATTTAATCCATTCAAACTTTGTCATTCTTCTCTCTTGTAATTTTTCCCCTCGCTTTTCTCTTTTCTTCATCCTGAGTATTTAATAAGAACCTGTTGATTGAAACTACCTTGTACTGTTTCTTGACGGTATTAACAATGGTTTACCTTGGGTTTCTACTTCACTTCGGTTTCAGCTGAGATATCTATTAAATACAATGCTTAATTGAGCTTGCTTCAGTTGTTCAAAGCTTTTCATTCTTAGAAAACAATTGTATATTCATTCCCATGGTGTAAGTGCTAGGCATTTTATTTCTCAAGAATTCAACAGTAGAGCTTTATTGGATTGGGATATTTTCATGATGCAAAGTGTTTCTGGAGAGCCCTATATAAACAGGTTCAAGTATTGCTAACAGAAAACCAATTAGAATTTTTTTTTTTTTTTAAGAAAAAGCATTTTGTAGCCCGGCGAATGAGGTGTTCTCGTTAATTTAATTTCCTGGTTGAGGTTTAACATAATTTAATCTTATTTTTTAATGACAGAGGAACTTGAATAGCTTTATGCAGTTCTTCTAAAAACTGCTCTAAGGAAGAAAAGAAAGAGTACACACTTCCAATGAAGATATACGTGTGTGGAGGGTAGGAGGCAAAATATATGTGTGCGTAGGCTTACAATATTGTTATTGACCTTGATCAATACTCTATTTTACATTGTTGGAAATGCACATCTGAATGTATGAAAGTTTAACAATTGGCTCCCATTCAGGTTGGGGTGCAGAGAAAGAGAAAGGGAACAAGAAATCGAACCAACTACACAATTATTTAGGAACATTTGACCAGAAAGTATCTGTACTAAATAGGTAGATGTCATTTATCGACATCACATGAATGAACAAGGGAATGGATATTTTAGATATTTGCTATAAAAATATATATTTGTATGTGCTTATGTACATATACAAGCACATACACACACACACACATATGTATATATACACAAGCACATACACATAACAACATATTCTCAAATGCTTGTAATTAGAGCACAATTGAGATAATCTGATGAAATTATTTCATTTCATAGGTGAGGACAAAAACCTGAGAATTTTAGTAACATGTCCAAAAAGTCACAGCTAGAGAATGACTGAGTTGAAACAATATCTAACATTTTTAAATGAGAAGGAAAAAAGCATTTAACGCTAGAAAATGCAGAGTTAATTTTATAAAGTATCCAGTAACGTGAAGGTTAATATGAAGAGGATACTGTATGGCTTGTTTTCATTTCTCTGGTGATTGCAACTGGGAGATGCTGTGCAGAATAATTCAAATCGAGAACAGGCTCTATCATGGGGCTTGGACTCTACTGGGATGGTTATTCTAGCCACAAAGGCAAGATTACATGAAACTTAACATTGGATGGTTTAGAAGCTGTATTGATTGTCAGAAATGAGTTATCTCTAGCCTATTCCCTGGTGCTAAATAAATGCATTTTAAATCTACACTCCTGTCTGCTTTCCCATGCGTACTGACAACACTTTGCAAGAGCAAACTGTTCCTGAGAAATCAGCTGGTAGCTTCTGAAAGAGGTTTGGTATTTAATAAAAAAGAATGGGTATTAGTTAAACAACAGCTACTTTAACAATACATTCTAAAATTCTAAAATTGTACTACATAATAAGATCACAGGTCTTTGAAGAGCAGCTACTTTCTCATCTTGGGGTAGAACTTAGCTTGTCACTCTATGTGTTAATTAGAATTATGGCAGATATCCTGAAGACATGGAAAGCTCGAGGACCAAGATAATCTGCCTTATATTTCAAAATGTAAACTGGAAAGAATCTTGGAGTCTTAAAGCATAGTCTGACCTCAGATTTTTTATTTTTTTGTGTTAATCACTCAATTATTTTAGATTTAAAAATCTAAAATAATAAAATAAAATAACCAAAATTATTATATATATAATAATTGAATATTAACACAAAAATCTATTATATCTACATATATAATAATTGAGTGATATATACACACAATTATGTAATTGAGTGATATATGTATACACACGCATACATATATACATATATATATATATATTTGCAACAGAAAGCAACCATTACAACTGCAGTAGAGATTTTTCTTAAAGATTACGAGAGATAATACATGTAGTGATAGTCCTAAAAGCTTTTCAAAAGCTGGCAGGGAAACTGCAACATCCAGTCAGAATGGATTCTAGTCATCTGCCCTGGGTGTGCATGAAAATCACTTTTTAAAATATAAAATTCTCTTTTTAGTCATTATTGGTTACCATGAAGGAAATATGTGGCATGTTGTCAAATAAATGACTGGTTATGTTTCTAGATTTGTTTTTCTCTACATTAATAGTACTGAATGACTACACCTTGGATTCATACATAAGCTCTTCAACTGTTTTATGATCCCGCAGCTTGGTGTCTGCCTGCCAGTAAGGATTCTTTTCTTCTGTAGCTTCATCTGCTTCTAGCAGTATTCCCAGCCATTGTGCTATGGTATCTTCTACTTTGTGTAACTGGGACACTAAGAGACAGTGCTGGATATAATTGTGTGGATCGTTTTGTGTTAATTATCTAAAGAGGTAACATAAACATAAAGAAATGTGGCTTCTATTTTGGCTGCACAGCGTCTGTTTCTCCTTTTATCCAGGACCTTGGTTCTTTTGTATATAGGTAGTATTTATCTTTTGTATAAGTGAAGTGTAATTGAAAGCTGTAAGACACTTAAATAATGTGTTCTTTCATAATCTAAATATAGTCTATAAAATTGCATCTATACCCTGCTTGTATTTTCTTAACACATTGTTTTCTTAGAAGTAATTCCAAAATGAAGTTCATACTAGCTCACATATAATTATCTTAAAGGTCTGAGTTTGTGAAATTCCAGCTAATGATATTTACTATAATGAGGGAAGTAAATTAGAAGAATATTAAAGCCTTCACATTTCAGAATGCATAGATAGATTCTAGGTAATTATAAAACAACATTGTTACTAATGAGATTTTTTTCATAAAAATCTAAGAGAAATAAGCAATATTATTCCTGTAAGAAATAATTTGGAACATTTTAGTTTAAAAAATGGCTTTTTTGTCTATGGCTATTTTGTCTCAGGAAATTAGATTGAGGTTTTTGAAACTTAAGACAAATGTTTATACCAAAGCCACATTTCCTTTGTTTAGAATAAAAATAAAAGATTTTAATTACTCTAAAAGTACAGATATTTTGGATGATGATTATAGTTTTGAAAGAACATGAAATACATTCCACTACATTTAGTTAAACAATAAATTCTAAAGTAAAAATCCTGCTATGGATTTAATATAAGTCAAGTGGAAAAGAGAGCGAAATATAAATCTCTCATCCTAGCCACAAAAAGTTTACAATCTGTTTTGAAGAACAAGGTACACCAATTAAACGCTAGGTTATAAATAAAAGCATAATGATATAGCCAAGAACACAAGAATAAAAATGGCTAACAATATTTTTAGTAATAAACTACTGATATTCAGGAAATTTTCTTTGGACAATATTCTACAAAATATGATATTTTTAGAGACTTAGAGACCCTAATACTACGAAGTGCTATTTGTAGAAATCTCAGTATCTACAGGGAGAACATAAGGAGAGGCAAATACAACTATCGCACAGCCAATGTTTAGAGTATCTGCTTACTGTCAGGTATTGTTGGTGCTAAAAAACTATGTGACAAAGCCTTCATAGTCTTGAGGTGAAGACATATTAAACACATGTAACACCATTGGGATTTCGGAGTTTATGACTCTTTGACAGTACAGGGACAGGGCATAAAACCCACTTGGTTAGGTTTAGAAAGCCAACACATTCACATTAGGACTTTGGATTTTATGATGCTTTAGGATTATAGGAACAGGGCATAAAGCCCTTTAATTAGGTTTAGAAAGCCTTCTTAGAAGAGGTCAGAGTTTTAAAGGACGGATAGCCGTTAGTCCAATAAAGGAGGATTTCGGATATGGAGGTTATACCATGCAGATGGAACAGAATGTGCAAGGCTTTAGAGAAACCATCACTTGTTACAAACAGTACCTCACTGGAACAACTTGTGTGTTTCTATGTGGGTGTGATTATACACCCTAGATGCTAAAGGGAAAAGAGTGAGATATCCCATCATCATTCTATGACATCAAAAAATACTTGCTATATTTCAAAGATTTTTCTTATGACAAATTCTAGGAAAATATTTGTGCAGTGAACAAATTAGTTAGTAAACTAACTCTACCCATCACAGTTAGGCCTTGGACCCCAGTTTCAATATAGATACCTTGTCATGTAGATTGGCCATTGAGAAGGAAGCATTTTGCCTAATTGAAAGATGGCTTGTTATGTAGACTCAAAGGCAGCAGCCTATTGTCTGCTTTTCCTTTGTGTCCCCATGGCAAGTTTGATTCCCCAGAAAGTCAACTCTTACATAGAGATTGGAAAGAGCACTGGATCTAGGATGGCATTGAGGAGTTGTCCCTACTGGTGTGAGGGAGCTCGGCCTTCACTGTCATCAACCAGTTATTGGAAGAGCCTGACTTCGGCATGGGAGCATGACCTTGGGCACAGTGACTCTCTTTAGCTCAAATAACTCTCACAGGGAGATGCAGATACAAGCTGCCAGTCACTAAGATTTCTGGCAACTGGGGGAATGAGTGTTTCAGTACCAAAAGGAAATTTTGAGTGGTGTACAACTGTTTAGTACAGACCTGGAACCTACCACCAAAATGTTTCTTAACATTCCAATCTGAGTTAAATCTGTGGGAAGAGAGGAATGCAATTGTCAGCAACAGAAGTTTTAGCTAAGTGTTTAGAGGAACTGGTGTCAATCACCCACTTGAAACCTTCACATGAGGAAAGGTGGAGATAAACTTACCCCCCACCTATCCCATACACAAAATAATGAAGCTTCCCAAAGAAAGGTTTTATCAGTCCAGAGAACTATCTTTATCAGGCCTCTTAGAATAGTAGAATTATTAAACTCGAACCAGAGAGTTCTAGGAACCAACAGTGAACTGCATTTCATTCACACTACTGCTTTTGACATAATATGTGAAAAATCAATCACAGGAAATCTGTTGAAAAAATATTTAGAATTATCCAGTGTAAACTTTATCCACTATAAAATTATTTACCATATCTTGACTAAGTGTTTCTATTAATATTTCTACACACACACACACACACACACAAATTCTCTTCAGATTTATTAGGTAAGGTTAGGAATAAAAGGCCACAGAGTTTTAATCTCAAGGTATGTGCTTTCAACGGGCCATTGGTTGCCTTCGCTTAATTCATTGTTCACCTTACAAATATAGGCGATTTTTTTTTTTTTTTTTTTGAGACGGAGTCTCGCTCTGTTGCCCAGACTGGAATGCAGTGGCACAATCTCAGCTCACTGCAAGCTCCACCTCCTGGGTTCACACCATTCTCCTGCCTCAGCCTCCCAAGTAGCTGGGACTTCAGGCACCCGCCACCACACCTGGCTAATTTTTTGTATCTTTTAGTAGAGACGGGGTTTCACCGTGTTAGCCAGGATGGTCTCAAACTCCTGACCTCATGATCTGTCTGCCTCGGCCTCCCGAAATGCTGGGATTACAGGCGTGAGCCACAGCACCCAGCCCTGATTGTTTGTTTGTTTGTTTGTTTTTTTAACTAAACAACCACCTTGGCCAATAATGTTGTTTGGATTTTTCTTGTTGGAGAAAAATTCAGAGTACCCATGAGAGTGCACCTTGATACAATGAGAGAGTGCAAGAGCAACCCAAAGCCCTGTAGTGGGAGCAAGTAACATGAGATATTGAAGCTCATGATTCTCACATTGCATAGTGGGAAACTATCTGTGACTAGTTACTAGAACTATTGTTCACTCTCTTACCTACATGCAAATTGTCAGACTCAAATATGTTTATTTGAGATCTTATTTGTGCACTTGCTGCTTATACTAATCCCATCTTCTTGGTTCTATGGTTATATAAATTTGACAACCCTAACAGGTTGATGCTAAATAAAAAAGATGTAGATGTCCTCACTGGAATGCAGGCAGACTTCATGTATAGATAGAACTGGAATTAGAGTCTTAAATCATAGGTAGAGCGTAGGTAGAGTGGAAAAAATAACAAACAAAGACAAAAAAAAGGTAACGTGTCATTTATGTTAAAATCACCATTCTTGCAGAAGCAAGAGCATAACTCCCAAGGGATCTAAATTCAGTGAGGATTTTGGTGGTGCCGTAGCAGCATATCTTAACATTAAGAGAGAAAGAAGACCAGGAGAAGAAGTGTAGGTGATGGTGATGGTTTACTATACACAATCATATAGCAAATGTTTTTCAATGTTATTCAACAGAAAAAAAAATTTCTAACCCAGCTGTGGACTATGTATGATAATACAACCCCAAACTATGGTACAGCATAGTTGTTAAAACATGGACTTTCAAAGTACTGTGTGCTGCATCTATCTTGAATCTACTACTTTGTGTCTGCAAATTTGGAGAAGCTACTTAAATTGCTTAAATTACGTTTTTCATCTATAAAACGAATTAAAATACAGCACTGATTTGTATCAAATATGATAATGCATTTAAAACAGTATACTGTCTGAATATAGACATCGCTCAATACATGTGATTTTACCATCGAAATATTACCTTATTGTTACTATTATTTGTTATTTAATTGCCTCAGAAAACTTAGTCCATTTTTTTTCTTTTAACTTTTAAGTTCAGGTGTACATGTGCAGGTTTGTTATATAGGTAAACTCGTGTCATGGGGGTTTTTTGTACAGATTATTTCATCACCCAGGTATTAAGCTTAGTACCCATTATTTATATTTGCTGATCCTCTCCCTCCTCCCATCCTCCATTCTCATCTACGCTCCAGTATGTGTTGTTTCCCTCTAAGTGTCCATGTGTTCTCATCATTTAGCTCCCACTTATAAGTGAGAACATGCCTCTCTCTCCTCCCATCCTCCACTCTCAGCTACGCTCCAGTATGTGTTGTTTCCCTCTAAGTGTCCATGTGCTCTCATCATTTAGCTCCCACTTATAAGTGAGAACATGCAGTATTTGGTTTTCCGTTCCTGTGTTAGTTTCATAAGGATAATAGCCTTCAGCTTCATCCATGTTCCTGCAGAGGACATGATCTCTTTCTTTTTTATGGCTGCATAGTATTCCGTAGTGTATATGTACCATGCTTTATTTATCCAATCTACCATTGGAGGGCATTTAGGTTGATTCCATGTCTTTGCTCTTGTGAGTAGTGCAGCAATGAACATATATGTACATGTGTCTTTGTGGTAGAATGATTTATATTTATTTCAATATATACCCAGGAACAGGATTGCTGGGTCAAATGATAGTTATGTTTTCAGGTCTTTGAGGAATTGCAACACTGCTTTTCACAATCGTTGAACTAATTTAACCTCCCGCCAACAGTGTATAAGCATTCCTTATTCTCTGCAGCCTCACCAGCACCTGTTATCTTTTGACTTTTAAACAATAACCTTTCTGACTTGTGTGAGATGGTTATCTCATTGTGGTTTCGCTTTGCATTTCTCTAATGATCAGTGATGTTGATCATTTTTTCATGTGCTTGTTGGCTGCATTTATGTCTTCTTTTGAAAAGTGTCTGTTCATGTCATTTGCCTATTTTTTAATGGGGCTTTTTTCTTCTTGTACATTTCATTACGTTCTTTATGGGTGCTAGATATTAGACCTTTGTCAGATGCACAGTTTGCAAATATTTTCTCCCATTCTGGAGGTTGTCTGTTTATTCTGTTGATTGTTCATTTTCCCGTGCAGAAGCTCTTTATTTAAATTAGATCCCATTTGTCAATTTTTGCTTCTGTTATAATGGCTTTTGGCGTCTTTGTCATGAAATCTTTGCCCATTCTTATATCCAGAATGGTATTGCTTAGGTGTCTTCCAAGGTTTTTATAGTTTTGCATTTTACATTTAAGTTTTTAATCCATCTTGAGTTAATTTCTGTTTATGGTATAAGAAAGGGGTCCAGTTTCAATCTTCTGCATATGGCTAGCTAGTTATTCCATCACCATTTATTGAATAGAGAGTCATTTACCCATTACTTGTTTTTGTCAACTTTGTCAAAGATTAGATAGTTGTAGGTGTGTGACCTTATTTCTGGGCTCTCTATTCTGTTCCATTGGTCTACGTGTCTGTTTTTGTACCAGCACCATGCTCTTTTGGTTACTATAGCCCTGTAGTACAGTTTGAAATCAGGTAGCATGATGCCTCCAGGTTTGCTCTTTTTGCTTAGGATTGCCTTAGCTATTTGGAATCTTTTTTGGTTCTATATGTATTTCTAAATGGCTTTTTCAAGTTCTGTGAAGAATGTCATTGATAGTTTGATAGGAATAGCATTCAATCTATAAATTGCTTTGGGAAGTATGGCCATTTTAACAATATTGATTTGGAATATTTTTCCATTTGTTTGTGTCATCTCTGGTTTCTTTAAGCAGTGTTTTGTAATTCTCCTTGTGGAGGTCTTTCGCCTCCCTGGTTGGCTGTATTTCTAGGTATTTTATTCTTTATGTGGCAATTGTGAATGGGATTGTGTCCCTCTCCTGTTCCTGTTGTGACTGTATAGGAATGCTAGTGATTTCTATACATTGATTTTGTATCCTGAGACTGCACTGGAGTTGTTTATCAGCTTAAGGAGCTTTTAGGCTGAGACTATGGAGTTTTCTAGATATAGAATCAGGTCATTTGCAAACAGGGATAGTTTGACTTCCTGTCTTCCTATTTGGATGCCCTTTATTTATTTCTCTTGCCTGATTGCTCTGGTCAGCAAATAATTAAATTAAGGCAGAAATCAAGAAGTTATTTGAAACTAATGAGAACAAAAACACAACATACCAGAATCTCTGATATGTATCTTAGATACGTATCTAAGACAATGTTAAGAAGAAAATTTATAGCATTAAATGCCCACGTCAAAAAATTTAAAAGATCTAAATCTAATAACCTAACCTCACAACTGAAAGAACTGGAGAACTCAGAGCAAACCAACCCCAAGGTAAAAGACAAGAAATAACCAAAATCAGAGATTAATGGAAGGAAATTCAAATTCAAAACGAACATTCAAAAGATAAAACATTTCAGGAGTTGTGTTTTTGAAAAAAATTAATAGACTGCTAGCTAGATGAATAAAAAAGAAAGGAGAGAGCATCCAAATAAACACAACTAGAAACAACAAATTAAAATACAATTAGAAATGACCACTGACCCCACAGAAATACAAATTGCCATCAGAGAATATGAACAGCTCTATGCACATGAATTAGAAAATCTAGAAGAAATGGATACATTCCTGGACACAAACTCCCTCCCAAGACTGAGCGAAGAAGAAACTGAGTCCTGGAACAGACCATAATTAATTCCAAAATTGAATCAGTAATGAATAGCCTATGAACCAAAAAATGCCTAGGACCAGAGGATTCACAGCTGAATTCTTCCAGATGTACAAAGAAGAGCTGTTCCTATTTCTACTGAAACTATTTCAAAAAGTCGAAGAAGAGAACTATTTTCTAACTCATTCTATGAGGCCAGCATCATCTTGACATCGAAATTTGGCAGAGACACAACAAAAAAAATAACTTCAGGCTGATATCCCTGGTGAATATCGATGCAAAAATCTTCAAGAAAATACTGGCAAACTGAATTAAGTAGCACATCAAAAAGCTTATCCACCATTATCAAGTAGACATTTTGCTTCATTTAATCAGTGATAAGTATTAAGCTTTTACTATGTGTCACAAAATCTAAGAGATGATTCTGATGCAATGGTGGGCTTAACAAACATAGTACCTACCCTTCAGGAGCATATAGTCTAGTGAAAGAGATGAGCAAATAAACAAACTATTACTGTATACTGATAGAAAAGCAAATAGACCAATAAATGAATGGTGAAAATATTCTTGTGGTATGCCTACGACACAGTGGAAATCAGGAATGACTGGCATGAGTGTTATGCTTGATCTAAACTGCATTTGTAATTCTTTACCTACCTCTGTTAAATTTGTTGCTTGGTTTGACCTTGAAGATATGTAAATGTTTCATTTGCCTGTTTAAAACCATTGTTGCTATTTCTTTCAGGAAGAATGAAGAGCTGATTCATGCAAAAAAGGGGGACAGACTTGAATTAATCCTAGAGATAAACCTAGCATTTGAAGACATAACATTCTTATCTGTCAAACGGATGAAGCTTTTAAGCAATGATCCACTATGTTCAGTGAAAACATCCATGATCTACAATTAAAATACCTTAGTTCTGTCATCTGCTGTCTGAATAAGAATGGGCAATGTATTAATCTTCCTGAGATATAATTCAGTTGTATTAACATGAGAATGATAATGTATTCATTATAGGACTGTAAAGATAAAACAGATCAAGTTTTTACCAAATATTTGTAGAAAATTAATGTCCATCAGCCTCAGGAATCTGAGAATAAAAATGAAGTCATCATGTCAAATACCACAAGCTTTCAAATGTTCATGAGGAGGAAACCTTACCCAACATTTTGAGAAGTCGAGACTTATCTTACATTTGCTCATGGCCAACTTCATTGGCCCATGTTCTTTCTTCTGAGGACACAATTCATTGCTGATCTCCATGGAAATACTATTTGCCTTCCTGTCTTGAGGTTCAATTCCCAGTGCCACCCAAACTGCAATACCAACCCTTTAAATGCTACAGGATTATTTTCCATGTTCACTGTGTTGCTGAAACTCATACATAAATGAACAGAATCACCCTTTTCAGCAATCAATGGCTTGTATCATTCACCTGTGTCTCAAAGCAATAATGCTGAATCTCTGAGTTGTAAATAGATTCTAAAGAATAATGACATCTTAAATTTCTTCCAGAAGTGTCTTTATTTCTATGAAGAATGAAGTCTATTTCCTATAGTTGGGCTAGAAAATGACATTCATACTGTACTCCACATTAGTATTTTGACTCTGTCCTTTCTCCCTAGGCAGTCTCATGCAATTTTTACTTAGTATGTCGTAGGCAACTCCTTCATGTAGAAAAGCACCTTGAGTTCTAAAATCTGATAGAATTCACTTAGTCTCTTTCTACATTCCCTGCTATACTAATAACTTCTACAAGGCAACAAAAATGTGTTATAATTTAAATTAAGATAATGTGAAGTATCCATTCTGTATACTATAAATATGTGCAATTATTACATGTCAACTAAAAATAAAAAGGGAGAAGAAGGAACTCAATTAAGATGATAGATATGTTCATTTGCTTCACTATTAAAACCATTTCGCCATCTATGTGTATATATCCCATAATATCATGGGTAAATTTTTTTTAATTTATAATACAAATTTATTTTATAAAAAGTTATTTTAAAATAAATTGAGATAAGTATCATTTGAACACAGCTTACCTATAGGCTAACGTATTTTCATCAGTTTGATAATAAAATGATAATTGCTTCTTATGGAGTATTATTCAGAAATTGATGTCATTTGTAATTTTGGTTTGTGAATCTGTTTTAACATTTTGGAACATTGGCTACAAAAACTCTGTTATTAACCTAAGATCATTTTATACAGTGTGGTTTTCTTAGAAGCAAATTAGTTTATTTCCAAGTATCAGAAATTGACAGCTTTAGAGATGGAGTTTCACTCTTGTTGCCCAGTTTGGAGTGCAATGGCGGGATCTCGGCTCACTGCAACCTCCACCTCCTGGATTCAAGCGATTTTCAGCCTCCCGAGTAGCTGGGATTACCAACATGCACCACCACACCCGGCTAAGTTTTTTGTATTTTTAGTAGAGACGAGGTTTCACCATGTTGGCCAGACAGGTCTTGAACTCCTGACCTCAGGTGATCCACTCGCCTCAGCCTCCCAAAGTGCTAGGATTACAGGCATGAGCCACCACGTGCAGCCAAATAGGTAACTTTCTAAAGGAAAGACTAAAACAAAAGAAAAAGATGCAGAAACTTGCTTACGTACACTTGGGAAGTAAGGATGGGCAGAGATCCATGTAGCCTAACAAAGAGTTTTTGATTACATCTTGGGCAGGAAAACTTTCCTTGATCATATTTGGCAGCCAAGTTTAATTTTGCTATTTGACTAGGATTAGTGAAACATGTATTTCTCTAACTACAGTTGTCAATTACTCATTGAGTAAGAGACAGAATGCATTACATTCCGATGCCGGATTTCAAAATCAGAAGAAATTTCCTTCCCCAAGTGGGTGCAATTATTGGATAGTTCGAATGTTCTTCAGTCATTATAAGCATAGAAAGAAAAGGTTAAATTAAATAATCCCTGATTGTAAAATATAGTGCATCTCATTGAAGGAAATTTGTTTAGAAATAATAAAAGGCTATGTAGAAACTAAGGAAACCTCTAATTATGAGAAATGGAATAGCAAGTCTTACAGCAGAATAACTTATTGGACAAAGCAAGTGTTTTGAGGGGCCTGAAAAGAAGCTCCTTTCTTTCATAAATTAGGCATGAACCAAATATAAAAGAATGAGAACTTCTAAAATAATATATTCACTCTACTTTTCCTGCAGATAGCTTAAGACCAGGCATCAGGAAAGGGCTGGCAAAAAAGTGAATATCTCAAAGAAAGACTTTTTAAGTACTTAGCATCAGAAAAATTCCTCCTTCTGGAGAACACCAGGAAATAGGTTGCTTTAGGGGTGTCTGCTTAATAAAACTACTAATTCCCCAATATAAAAATAATACACCAATTTTCTGTAATTTTTGGAAAACATTCTCACCTACAAAGAAAATAACAATAGACATACAAAATGTCCCTACCCAGAGAAAACCATTTTAATAATTAAAATGTGTTTCTAACCAGGTTTTTCTTTATACGCATTTGACATCATAACAAATTTATAATTCAGTTTCCTGCTTAGAATTTTAGCCTATGTGATTCCCCACCATTAAAAAAATGACTATACATCATTTTTAAGTATGCAATTATTTTGTTATCTGTCTTGCCAAAATTAACCATTCTGCTGTTGCACATTCAGTTTGCATTTGATGTTTGATGTTAGAAATAATGGTGACATATATGTGCTTCATTTTGAGAGTGTTTTTCTTAAAATATTTTTGCAAATGCAGTAGAGAGGTGATGTAAAGAAAGAGTCAATTTGGGGAGCCTACACGATATACCAGAATTATTCTAGATTCTTTATCACTGTCATAGGCTTTCAATCTGTACCTAATTTGTGTCTGTCACTGAGATTCAAAAGTATGTGCCTATGAGTTTTCTGGCAACCAAACCTTACCTGTTAGGCAATTTACAAGAAAGACTAAGGTAACTACAACAAGATTACTCATTCTTGAGAACTACTAGAAAGCACAAATGATGCTGAATAACGCTTGGTGTTTGTTGGTCAAATTTGTATCTTGGCTCAGCTCCACAGTCCATGGAAAGGAGAAGAAAGTAAACACAAGCAAAGTATTGCTTATCTAAAATTATGCAGATGGGAAGTAGTTCTAAATGTTTGAATATAAAAGAGAAGAGAAAAAATTGCCCAGCTTATGAGCAAACTCCAAGCACTAGCTCTTAATGATCTTCAGTGCAGGAATGTTGAGCAAAAGGTAGCAGTCCCTGATAGAAGCAGAATACCAGTGGAAGCTTCCGTGTTGTCCTGCTGGGACTGGGTCATTAATGCTGCCCAACATTTGCTGGGCATGGCTGCCACTTCCGAGGCAAAAATGACAGCCAAGAACAACAAATTGGAGGTGTCCAATGGATGCAAGAGATACCTAGCAGATGTGGCATTACAGTACCCCTGAGTCTTACTGACATAGTGGAATTAGGAGTCAGGTATTTTAAGCACAGTGGAGAGACACCTGAAAATTAATAGAAATTATTGGAGAGGAAGAGAGATAGGAATTTGCTAGAGGCTGGGGTTCTGCTTATTGGAGGAGGGGAGAGGAAGAGGGTAAAAACAAAAAGACATACACCATGTATAAATTTATTTAAGCCTATTGAATACTGTATTTGCTAAGCTGAGAAGGTTAAACAACTGTCTAAATTAACTAAAGGAGAGGATATGTGGGAGGCATAGGCAAAGGAAGCTGCATTTTGAGAAACCTGTATTAAACAGTCCCATTAGTTAAATAACGTGAATGTTATTAGAGCAGGAGGAGCTGCCCTTGGGTCTAATATAATGATAAATTCCTATGGCAGACCCAAGATATATAGAGATACGCAGTTTGAAACTGTAATTCCTGAGATGATGCTACAGTGGTGAAAGTTAGACATCTTCTTTGATGGATTTTTATAGCTCCTCCAAGCTATCATAGCCCCTTTGGGTTGGCTTATTATGCATGGAGGCAGGAAATGACAGAAGACACTCTCAAGGCAGTGCTCTCCCTCAATTGCTATTACACAAGCTTATTCTTAAACGCATTCATTCATTAATTTTCACTGCCTCTGTCCATGTCAGGTCAGCCACAACCTACATACAATTCTCCAGCCAGTTAAAGGCTCAAAAATCTCTTTCATTTTTAAATAAAGTTCATCCTTTCAGAATTTACTTTTTATGTTTTATTAACACCCACAAAATTCCATCTCAATTAGTCCCATAAGGAAGCATGAGCCAAATAAGTGTTTTTCAAACATTTTTTGCAGAACTATGCATTCCCTAGTACATTTTTAGATTGGCATAGATTATTATTAATAAACTATGTAATTTCTCATCAATTGTACATATATGTGTAATTAATATACAGTTAACCTTTGAACAACATGTGTTTCAATTGCATGGGTTCCCTTAGAGACAGATTTTTTTTCACCTCTGCCACCCCTAAGACGTCATCATTGACCCCTTCTCTTCTTCCTTCTCAGCCTCCTCAATGTGAAGGTGGCAAGGATGAAGACCATTACAATGATCCACTCCACTTAATGACTAGTAATTACATTTTCTCTTTTTTGTAATTGCCTTAATAACATTTTCATTTTTCTAGCTTACTTTATTGTAAGAATACAGTACATATTGCACATAACAGAAAATATGTCATCAACTGCTTATATTATCCATAAGGCTTCCAATAAACAATAGGTTATTAGTAGTTAAGTTTTAGGGAGACACAAGTTATACAATTTTGCATGGAGGTTGGTGTCCCTAACCCCTGTGACATTCAGGGTCAATTATACATCTTCATCAAAATTTAAAGGGGCTTATATAGTTAATTAAATTTACAAAGAATGTCTGTCACCACATAATTCCAACAGCAAGTCAGCCGTCATTGTTGAACCATTCAGCCACATCAGACTTACTGTAGGAAATAAGATCTATGGTTTTATTTTCCAATTCAAATAAATGAGTTAATACAATTCTTTTTTTTTATTATTATACTTTAAGTTTTAGGGTACATGTGCACAATGTGCAGGTTTGTTACATATGTATCCATGTGCCATGTTGGTGTGCTGCACCCATTAACTCATCATTTAGCATTAGGTATATCTCCTAATGCTGTCCCTCCCTGCTACCCCCACCCTACAACAGTCCCCGGAGTATGATGTTCCCCTTCCTGTGTCCATGTGTTCTCATTGTTCAATTCCCACCTATGAGTGAGAACATGCGGTGTTGGTTTTTTGTCCTTGCAATAGTTTACTGAGAATGATGGTTTCCAGTTTCATCCATGTCCCTACAAAGGACATGAACTCATCATTTTTTATGGCTGCATAGTATTCCATGGTGTATATGTGCCACATTTTCTTAATCCAGTCTATCATTGTTGGACATTTGGGTTGGTTCCAAGTCTTTGCTATTGTGAATAGTGCCGCAACAAACATACGTTTGCATGTGTCTTTATAGTAGGATGATTTATAGTCCTTTGGGTATATACCCAGTAATGGGATGGCTGGGTCAAATGGTATTTCTAGTTCTAGATCCCTGAGGAATCGCCACACTGACTTCCACAATGGCTGAACTAGTTTACAGTCCCACCAACAGTGTAAAAGTGTTCCTATTTCTCCACATCCTCTCCAGCACCTGTTGTTTCCTGACTTTTTAATGATGGCCATTCTAACTGGTGTGAGATGGTATCTCAGTGTGGTTTTGATTTGCATTTCTCTGATGGCCAGTGATGATGAGCATTTTTTCATATGTTTTTTGGCTGCATAAATGTCTTCTTTTGAGAAGTGTCTGTTCATGTCCTTTGCCCACTTTTTGATGGGGTTGTTTGTTTTTTTCTTGTAAATTTGTTTGAGTTCATTGTAGATTCTGGATATTAGCCCTGTGTCAGATGAGTAGCTTGCGAAAATTTTCTCCCATTTTGTAGGTTGCCTGTTCGCTCTGATGGTAGTTTCTTTTGCTGTGCAGAAGCTCTTTAGTTTAATATATCTAGAAAACCCCATTGTCTCAGCCCAAAATCTCCTCAAGCTGATAAGCAACTTCAGCAAAGTCTCAGGATACAAAATCAATGTACAAAAATCACAAGCATTTTTGTACACCAATCACAGACAAACAGAGAGCCAAATCATGAGTGAACTCCCATTCACAATTGCTTCAAAGAGAATAAAATACCTAGGAATCCAACTTACAAGGGATGTGAAGGACCTCTTCAAGGAGAACTACAAACCACTGCTCGATGAAATAAAAGAGGATACAAACAAATGGAAGAACATTCCATGCTCATGGGTTGGAAGAATCAATATCGTGAAAATGGCCATACTGCCCAAGGTAATTTATAGATTCAATGCCATCCCCATCAAGCTACCAATGACTTTCTTCACAGAATTGGATAAAACTACTTTAAAGTTCATATGGAACCAAAAAAGAGCCCGCATCGCCAAGTCAATCCTAAGCCAAAAGAACAAAGCTGGAGGCATCACGCTACCTGACTTCAAGCTATACTACAAGGCTACAGTAACCAAAACAGCATGGTACTGGTACCAAAACAGAGACATAGATCAATGGAACAGAACATAGCCCTCAGAAATAATGCCGCATATCTACAACTATCTGATCTTTGACAAACCTGACAAAAACTAGCAATGGGAAAAGGATTCCCTGTTTAATAAATGGTTCTGGGAAAACTGGCTAGCCATATGTAGAAAGCTGAAACTGGATCCCTTCCTTACACTTTATACAAAAATTAATTCAAGATGGATTAAAGACTTACCTGTTAGACCTAAAACCATAAAAACCCTAGAAGAAAACCTAGGCAATACCATTCAGGACATAGGCCTGGGCAAGGACTTCATGTCTAAAACACCAAAAGCAATAGCAACAAAAGCCAAAATTGACAAATGGGATCTAATTAAACTAAAGAGTTAATACAATTCTATTTGACAATCATCTTATATTTAAAATAAAAATGTGAAGAATAGAGAGATAGACAGAAGAGAGAAAACTAGGCATAAGCTTGCCATAAATATGTTCATTGTGTAAGACAATTTACTATTTCTTATGGAATCTCTCCTTGCTTTGCTTTCAGGGAATCTCACTCATGAGCACTGCATTCTTCAACAGCACTTTTTTTTTTTCCTTTTTTGGCATTCAGTATTTTACACTTTAAGTCAATGCACTGTGAGTGAGAGAATGACTGCCCTTTATAAAATGAGAGAAGAGGTGAGAAGGGAGAAGCAGTGAAGTGTCAATGACACTCTCTGGAAGACACGTTTTAAGAGAGAGTACACCTAGAAGCTGAGGATCTGGGAAACGATTTTCTAAAAACCAACTGCTTGGAAATACTCCATGAACTTCAGTGGTATATTTCTCATGTACTGATCTATGTCTACTTTTTCTGGAATCCAGTGTTTTGCAGTGAATTTGGTCATAGTTTTTGGATAAAACTGAATAGGTTTCTTATAGCTCAGGAGCTGAGCCCAACTTTGTTCTTGATTTGATTCACTCTTAATGGTTGCAAACATACAAATCCTCTTTATCTTGTCTTTTTCTCCCAGTGTCTTCCAGATTCACTGAGTTGATGTATTTTATTAAATTTGTAACTATTTTTGATTAAAGTATTACTTAAAAGTGGACATACATATTACAAGGTGAATTTCAATTATGTGTGCACTCACATCAGAATTGTGTTCCTTATTTTAATGACTATAAAACCCGCTCTTAGTTAGAAGCCTCCAGGACATTTTTTTTCATTTTCTTAAAAAATTACTAGTACCTGAATCTTGTCTCCAGAATTTTTTATTCAACTCATATGATATGAGGACCAGTCATGGGCATTATTAAAAAAATGGTAAAAATGTAATTCTAATATGCAGTCCATGTTCAAAAGTGCTTTGGTAATGAAAAATCCTAGAATAGAGAGAGGGGGAGAAAAAGACCAAACACAAGCTTTATTATGAGTAAGAGGTCTCTGAGTTACCATTCATGTCAAACCATCGTATTTCTGTTTGTCCAAGCAGTTTAAAAATACAGATTAAGTAATCATTTCAAGAATCACTTGGAAATTGGATTAACCCTGTGTATTCATTATTGCAATAACCAAAACTTACTCCTTCAAGCTCCTGAGCTTATTTAAAAATCTATTCTAAATCAGACTGACTAAGGTTCCAAGGGAAGGCCTAAGAAATAAAACAATGTTACAAGCATGTAAAGAAACTTTGATGTACTTTTTGTTGTTCAGTAGTTTTGAGTTTACTGATAGAAAACATTTTTGAATAACTAAAAATGGATAAGAAGATGAGGCATCTAGATCTTTTTAAATATTCACAATTCTAGAAATTATTGCAGCAGCCTCATAGCTGTCCCTCCTTAAATTCTTTCTGAGAAAGAGCTTAAAGCACAATACAACCTATACCCTCCTAGTAAATTGATTTTTACTGCAGTGGCTTCTCCTGGATACAAATTAGCATGAATGAACCCCTAATGCATATTCTTCAGAGGAAATGCTAATTATTCTCACTGGGCAAAATTTAAAGATCTGAAAATGGAGGCATTTTTAAAAAATCAGTCTACCTCATTCAGAGAGGAAAAAGTGTGAAAGTAAAGGGCTTAAGGGGTAATGAAGGTTAATTGCCAATTATACAGAAAAATTATGTAAAAGCTGGAATAAAAACCACTTTCAAGAACTATTGCCCTTTCTTTTATTTGTGTTACAGTACTATTGTGTTTTTTTTTTTCCCTCTCTTAACGTTGTTCTCAATTAGTTTGGTCTCTGTCACTTTTATTTAGATGTAGAATGTTCCTCAAAATATAAAACAATAATGGTGACCATGACCCATTAATTAGATCAAAAGAAATATCTCAGAGAGAAGGAGGGCAAACTAAAAAGGGTGTTCTCATTTTGCTGAACTCTCCTGAGTAACATTAGAACAACTGAGAAGTTAAAATATTCCATCTTCCTTGTGTATAAATGCTATTCCAGCTATTTTGAAATGAAACATTTAAAACAACTGTTTTGAATTAAGGCAACATTAAAACTATTAGGTTTTGGCCGGGCACAGTTGCTCATGCCTGTAATCCCAGCACTTTGGGAGGCCAAGCTGGGTGGATCACAAGGTCAGGAGATCCAGGCCATCCTGGCTAACATGGTGAAACCCCGTCTCTACCAAAAATACAAAAAAGGCCGGGCACAGTGGCTCACACCTGTAATCCCAGCACTCTGGGAGGCTGAGGAGGGTGGATTGCCTGAGCTCAGGAGTTCGAGACCATCCTGACTAACATGGTGAAACCCCGTCTCTACCAAAAATACAAAAAAGGCCGGGCACGGTGGCTCACGCCTGTAATCCCAGCACTCTGGGAGGCTGAGGAGGGTGGATTGCCTGAGCTCAGGAGTTCGCCACCAGCCTGGGCAACACGGTGAAACCCCGTCTCTACTAAAATACAAAAAGTTAGCCGAGCGTGGTGGCGGGCACCTGTAGTCCCAGTTACTCGGGAGGCTGAGGCAGGAGAATGGCGTGAACCCGGGAGGTGGAACTTGCAGTGAGTCAAGATCACGCCACTGCACTCTAGCCTGAGCAACAGAGTGAAACTCTGTCTCAAAAAAAATTAAAAAATAAAAAAAACTATTAGGTTTCATTCCAGTCACTTGCCCTATACTCCCGGTACACATTAGACGTTCACATCATGTATGTGATCCAATTTGTCCTTCCATCCTATAAAATATCAACAAAGTTGCATTCATTTGTGCTCCAATTGGACATCCACTGAGAAACAGTTTAAATATTTATTTCTGTAAACCTATCAAAATCTATAGATGTCTAGGTCTCATACTCTAGTCATTCTGAACCAATTAAACTAAACATCATTCAACTAGTGGAGCATCCTGGGATCTATACCCAATCAAAAAGATTGTGAGTTCAGACCCAAATGGGTTTTCAGACAGCAATAGCAGGTTGAGGCTGGGTTTGAAAAATTACACTGACTTAGAGAAGCCATACAAATATTGACTAGCTTTCATTTTGTGGGAAAAATAGGGTACTGACAAGTCACTTGAAATCATCAAGAAGTGATTGGTGATTTCAAAATGATTACCTTTCCCAGTACCTTAAAGTCTAAAATTTTGGCAAAATTAGATGTTTCAATGTATGTTGACCACACACAACCCAGATGCTATCTTATGGTTATCTTTAGCATCCACACATTACTGTATGGTTTATAGTCATTCATTCAATTATTCTCTTTTTCTTTTTGTTCAACAAATAATGATTGGATCTTTTACAAGGTGATGGTGATGCAGAGAAAGACTGAACTTGAACGTGCCCCTATTTTTCATTAATTCACAGGGTGCTAACTAATTGTTGTAGACAGAATTTTAAAATGTATATGATTATACACCCTGTATAATCCTCTCTCTTGATGTAGGCTGGACCTGTGAATATAATGGGAAATCACCCCCATAACTATGATAAAGTCCTTTAATGAACTATGAGTTAATCACAGGGGAGTTCATCATGGGTGGGCCTGACCTAATTATTTGAGCCCTTAAAGAAGACAAGAAGCAGCAGCAAACACTTTTCTGCTGGTCTTTAAGAAACAAACTGCCATGTTGTGAGAGGAGGAGGTCAGGAGACAAGGACCTGAGGCTGAACTCTAAAAACTGAGATGTCTTTGACCAAGAACCAGGAAGAAAGTGGGACCTCAGCCATGTAATGGCATGGAAATACATTCTGCCAAAAACCTATGAGCTGGAAGAAGACACTAAGCCTTAGATGGGATGGTAGCCACAGTTAACACCTTGATTTCAGCACTGTGGGATGCTGAATAGGACTCAGTTAATCTATTAATATAACTGGACTCCTGACACACATAAGCTGGAAACCGATAAATTTGTAGAGATCTAAGCCCCTAAATGTGTCATAATTTGCTACATAGAAATAGATAGTTAATATACAGATAAATAAACAAAATATATATAATAAAATGTTTAAAGTAGTATGAGAGAGGCATGTGAAAAATAAGGTAGGCACAAAGGAAGTGTCATAAAATCTTCTTGATAGGATGAGGTAGCTTCATGAAGAGGTGACTGTAGGTTGATAGATAAAATTTAGTTTTGTCTGTAGTGTGTATTTGCTAAGTGTCTGTTATCTGGTTAAATCTAGATATTGGAAAGAGAAACATAAAACAACCAGGTCCCCAGATCTTGAGCAATTAAGATACTGACAATGTGCAAGGTAGGATAATGCATAAAGCAGGGGCAGCCCAGAGCAAAGGCAAGCCAGTAATAGCTAAGACGTTTTGGGAGCTTATTACGTAAAGATCACTATACTAAATGTTTGAGATATATAAATATATTAACATATTTAATTCTTATGCAACATAATGGCAGGATTACTATTGTTATCCTCATTTTAGTGAGGAGAAAACTGTGGTATAGATGGGTTAAGTAAAGTTACCCAAGGTCATTCATTGAGCCATTAATTGGCACAGTTGATAACTGATTTTAGGTAGTCTGATTGTAGAGATTCTGCTTATAGCCACAGTGCTATAATAAGAGTATAGAATGGCGTAATATAGCTTACCATATTCTGGGAAGCAATTTTTGCTTTGGATTTTCTATTGCCAACTGGATGAAAAATATTGACCAGTTCTGTTCCCTCTTGGTTAATGTGTCATTGATATATCTGCCTTAAACTAGCAAGTGACAGTGAAAAATATGTGGGAATAAAAAATGCAATTGTATCCTTGGACTATGGTGGGTGTATTATTAATATAGGAGTTACTGAATAAGAAAGAAGTGTAGGTTAGAGCTCAGAGAATTAAGAAAAGGATTACATAACCAAAGACATATAATCTCAAACAAATACTTAAAAGTATTCGTTTTAATACTTTTACCTATATATGTTACTTAGGTAAAATATATTATTTTGGTTTTACCTAAATATATTATAAAATAGTGCAATTTAATGTTGTAGTGTCTTTTGCATGCAATAAATATTTGTGATAAAATCCAGATTTCCCAATCTCTCATTACAAAAGTCATTTGAACTTTTCAAGGTTTTCTACAATGGAACAGAGCAATGTAGGATTAACATGCAATTGTCCCCCATCACATTCTGGATTAAAAAGCATAATTTTATCTGAAATAAGAATTATACAAAGTAAGGTTTATAATTAGATTCTGTGATCCTATTCTAAGGCTTCAATTTTATGATGTGTATTAATCTTGCATGGAACTTTGCATTCTAATAGGAAATAGGGTAAATTTCTTAATGTTCAAAGACCAAGTGGAATTGGTGCTCATGTACGCATAGATATTTTTACAGAAAACCATTATTCAATACTCTTTTAGTCAAAATGCCTTTAGTTAATAAAGGGGAAAAACATTTGCACCTCATGAGTGAGATTCTTTTTGCACTTCTTTTGCAGACTCTACTCCCCTATTAAGTTATTGCAAACATTCTTTCTGACTCACAGATTCAACTGAAGTTCTTTACACTTAGATGGGAATAAATATTTTATGTTAGTGTTCTCGTCCATGAATTTAGAAATTGGAATGCCTGTGCTTGTCATTTTTGTTTTGTTTTATTTTATTGAAGGAGAGAACAGAAAATTTTGCTTCTACACATGAACTGAAATAGAGAAATTGTCTTTTTCTACTGTCATTACCACGTTTTCCTCAAAGTTCAGGCCCTATTTCTAATACCTCAATTGTAATTCCGTTATCTTGGAAATGTGTTTTCATGATTTCTGATACTATAAAGAAGAGAATAATCTGAGTGGGAGACAGTAAAGGTGTGTTCTTGACTCTGTATTAAAGAGACAAAGCCTGCTATGTTAAAAACATTGAGTGACATTACTGTTGAATTACAGGACATATTTCTGGAGAAGTAACATGTTTTCTCAGGACTTTATACACACTTTTATTCAGAAAGTAAAAATGCTATTTAAAATATTCCTTTAGATTTCATAAACTTATAATTTATTCATTAAGAAATGCATACACACAATTAAGAAGTTATTTCCAGGCAATAATCTGAAATTTTTTTCTGTATTTTTTTCTACCTGAAGATGTTCTCTACAGCATCAATAGCAGAAATAGACATATAAAGTGATACATTTCCTTTGCTTGATTCCTATTCTCTAAGAATAAAAACTGTGGTTGTATTGCTAAAACATTAAAAATTATATTTATTCATGACTCAATGTCCTATATTTCCTTATGCAATGTGACCATAGAAAGAGTTTATGTGACAGAGTGAACAGATTGAATTGAAAAGTAATCACAATAAGAGTCTGAATTAAGTGTTCATTTAGTATTTAACATATTTATTATGTATCTTCTAGGTGGTAAGGACACATACCACAAGTATAACATGGACCCTGTCATCAAATGACATAATCTGAGCAATAGGGTACAAAACCACAGAGAATATCATAAACATTGATTTAATAATATAATGATAAATTTAATGATGATTTCTGCATATGGTACAGTGAGACCATACTGGGTAAATAACACAGGAAGAGACTTTTAAGATAAAAAGTGTACTATTCTCATCAATGAACAGTGAAATGGTGCTTATGCTATGTCTCAAAATTTTGGAGGTAACATGATAAGTTTACATTCATTATAAACAACAAACCTGTGTCTACCAGAACAGGTTAGGGCAGAAGTATATTGTAACCTATAGGTTAATTCTTTTGATATTTTCGAAGATAATTTTTGTCTTAGAAACCAGTGAATATGGTGCTTTAATCATTTTTTGTATACACCACATTTTTACATTTTATTTTATCAACTTACATTTGTAAGTTCTAGGGTACATGTGCAGGATATGCAGATTTGTTACACAGATAAACGTGTGCCATGGCGGTTTGCTGCACAGATCATCCCATCACCTAGGGATTAAGCCCAGCATCCATTTACTATTCTTCTTAGTGCTTTTCCGCCCCTTCCCCACCCCCTGACAGGCCCCAGTGTGTATTGTTCCCAAAACCATGTGTCCATGGATTCTCATTTTTCAGCCCCCATTTATAAGTGAGGACATGCGATGTTTGGTTTTCTTATCCTGCATTAGTTCATTGAGGATAATGGCCTCCGACTTCATCCATATCCCTGCAAAGGACAAGATTTCATTCCTTTTTATGGCTGCATAGTATTCCATGGTGTATATGTACTACATTTTCTTTATCCAGTCTATCACTGAAGGGCATTTGGGTTGATTCCATGTCTTTGCTATTGTGAATAGTGCTGCAGTGAACATACACAAGCATGTATCTTTATAGTGGAAGTATTTCTATTCCTTTGGGTATATACCCAGTATTGGGATTGCTGGGTCAAGTGGTATTTCTGGGTCTAGGTCTTTGAGGAATCTCTACACTGTCTTCCACAATGATTGAATTAATTTACATTTCCACGAACAGAATAAAAGTGTTCCTTTTTCCTCCCAACCTTGCCAGCATCTGCTGTTCCTTGATGTTTTAATAATCACCATCCAGACTGGCTGATACTGAGATGGTATCTCATTGTGGTTTTGATTTGCATTTCTCTGATGATAGTGATGTTGAGCTTTTTAATCATATGTTTCTTGGCCGCATAAATGTCTTCTTTTGAGACGTGTCTGTTCATGTCCTTTGCCCACTTTTTAATGGGGTTGTTTTTCTTTGTAAATTTCAGTTCCTTGTACATTTGGGATATTAAACCTTTATCAGATGGATAGATTGCAAACATTTTCTCCCATTCTGTAGGTTGCCTGTTCACTCTGATGATAGTTTCTTTTGCTGTGCAGAAGCGCTTTACTTTAATTAGATCCCATTTGTCAATTTTTGCTTTTGTTTCAATTGCTTCTGGTGTTTTCGTCATGAAATCTTTGCCCGTGCCGGTGTCCTGAATGGCATTGCTTAGATTTTTTTCCAGGATTTTTATAGTTAGGGGTTTTTCATTTAAGTCTTTAATCAATCTTGAGTTAATTTTTGTGTGAGGTGTTAGATAAAGAGTCTAGTTTTAATTTTCTGCATATGGCTGGCCAGTTCTCCCAGCACCATTTATTAACTAGAGAATCCTCTCCCCATTGCTTGTTTTTGTCAGACATGTTGAAGATCAGATGGATACGCTGAAAACAATTGAGAGTTTTAGAAGACATGGATACATTTATTCAACATTAGGAATATTTTTTTTCAACGCATAAATGCACTTTTTGTTGATGAATGTCACAGCCAAAATATGTTTTCAAAATTGAAGAAAAAAATAGCAAAGGGAATTCTTCACAGCTGGACCTCCTTGTAGACACTATTAAGAATGGCAATGGAGTATCTATGCTAAATTACATACATATGGAAGTTACAAGAATATAACTCACATTTGACAGTTTGGGAAGAGAAAAGCATAACTGGGATAGATTATAAAATACTATTTTTCTAAACATCTCACAGCACCTATGTGTGGGAAAATTGGTTTGGATGCATATTCTCTTTCTCTCTCTGTCTCTTTCTCTCTCTCTTTCATTCTCTCTGTCTCTCTCTCTCTCTGTAGTATCCATATTATACACACTATATATGGAATATAGAATTAATTCAGTTTGTACCACTTTGTTTTTAATCATCTATTGTTGAAGGTAAGTCTGTTAAATAGCTGTTGTTTGGAAAATATAGTTTAAAAATATATGTACATATACATATACAATTTGTCAATTTATCTCATTGTTGTCATCTTAAAGGCACAAAATTTCTTTCTGTCTTACTTTTCTCCTCTTCCTGATTCTTCTTTCTCTTTCACATCTCTACTAATACCCCTCCCGATACAGATTCTTTTCCTATTAAAATAGACCAGAGTTTTCAATATCCAGTGGTTTTTAAAAAGCCAAATTTAAGAAAAATCACCTGAACTTAGTCACAGAACAATATTCAGGTACCTTAAAATAACATGGTCATGTTGCTAATTACAAAATAAATTAAATCTAAAAAACAGCAACAAAAACCTGTTTTTTTTTTTTTTTTTTTTTTTTTTTGCCAAGATGAAATGTATTTGTCTATTTTCATGCTGCTAATAAAGACATACCCAAGACGGGGTAATTTATAAAGAAAAAGAGGTTTAATGAATTCACAGCTCCACATGGCAGGGGAGGCCCCACAATCGTGGTGGAAGGTGAATGAGGAGCAAAGTCACGTCTTAACTTGGTGGCAGACAAGACAGCATGTGCAGGAGAACCCCCCTTTATAAAACCATCAAATCTCATGAGACTTATGAGACTTATTCACCATCACGAGAACAGCATTGGAAAGACCTGACCCCCCCGATTCGGTTACCTCCCCCAGGGTTCTTCCCATGACATGTGGGAATTATGGGAGCTAAAATTCATGATGGCTGTGGGGACACAGCCAAATCATATCATGGAGTAGAGGGAATGTATTTACCCTCCCCCACCAAAAAATCACAAAAAAAATATTCAGGATAGTGAACATCAGATAGTGATGAACAGTGATTACCAAGAAATAGGAAACAAATAATGTGAGCCCCGAAATAGCTCCAATTTACTACCTTGTGAAAGTTTCCAAGCTGAGGCACAGGGCCTTGGAACTCAGATTTCAGAGATCTCAGGAGACAGGGTTAAGAGTCCCAGGGAAACCACAGTTGATTGAATAGTCTCCTCAGAAAACATGTTCTCCCAGAGCCTCTGCATGTAACCATATTTGGAAAGAGGGGTTCTGCACAAGTAAGGTAATAATTGAGATCACATTTTACTAGGTTAGTGTAGGTCCAGAGAAAGTCTCCTTATAAGAGATGGAAAGAACACACAGAAACATAGGGAAGAAGATGGCATAAAAACAAAGACAGAGATTTTGTAATTTCCATTCACCTGGATTTTCTATAATTTTTATCTGTGCCTTTATTATATCATCCAAGTTTCTAATTTTATGATATAGTAACTTAAGTTGTATCATAATAATTGTATTCATTCATTGTATGCTAATTCTAGCATATGACAGTTCTGGGTCAGTTTCAATTGATACAAGTCAAAAAATGCCAAAGATTGACAGGCAGTGAGATAAGCAGCTAAGATGGAGGCATGGAGTGGATTCCCCCTCACACCCTATAGAAGGAGCCAACCCTACGGACACTTTGATTTTGAACTTCTGGATTCCAGGACTAGGAGAAAATAAATACCTGTTATTTTAAGCCACCAAATTTATGGCAATTTTTGTCGTGGTCTTTGGAAACTAAGAGACCAAGGCAGCTAGAGTTCACAGGACAGAATACTGAAGAAGAGAACATTTCTAAAATCACCTGGAAATCTGCAGAGGATTCCACTTGAGTATTCAATAGAATCCTGAGCAGTACATGCATGTAAGAAAACAATTCATGGCATGGCAAGACCTTCTGAAAGGATTAGGAAGAGCTATTCCCAGAGACACACAGGGCCAGGAATAATGCCTGTCCCCATCAGCCAGACAAGAAAACCTCAGGATTGACAGGACCTTGGGTAGAGCACTCAGAGGGTTTTGCTTATTTCCCAGAAGAGTGGAAAGTAGTCCTCAATTAAACACAGCTCTGGTTCCAGCTGTTTTTTAAAACAGAACTGAAAGGAACACACTGTTTTAGAGAAACTGTGATCAGGATATTGTAGCAATACCAAAATATCCAGCACCCAGCAAGATAAATTCAAAATTATCTGGCACTTATGAAAGATGACAAAAAATCCAAAGAAGAAGAAAAATTTGATTCATAGTGAGAAATATAAACCAATTAAAACTGATCCACAACTGACACATGTTAGAATTAGCAGACAAGGAATTAATATAGTTGTTATGATAAACTAAAATTATGATATCATGAAAGTAGAAACATGGATGATACAACAAAGACACAAATAAAAACTGTAGAAAATCCAGGTGAATTAAAATTAAAAAATCTGAAATAGAAATACAATGATGGGATTAAGAATTTGTCATTGCAAAATCAGTATTAGTGAGCTTGAAGACATGTTGAAAGCAGCAACTCAAACTAAAGTGCAAAGCAAAAATTCAGTAAAATTAGAAGGGCAGGCTGGGCGCGGTGGCACACGCCTGTAATCCCAGCACTTTGGGAGGCCGAGGCGGGCGGATCACGAGGTCAAGAGATCGAGACCAACCTGACTAACACGGTGAAACCCTGTCTCTACTAAAAATATGAAAAATTAGCCAGGCAAGGTGGCGGGCGCCTGTAGTCCCAGCTACTCTGGAGGCTGAGGCAGGAGAATGGCGTGAACCCGGGAGGCAGAGCCTGCAGTGAGCCAAGATGGTGCCACTGCACTCCAGCCTGTGCGACAGCTAGACTCTGTCTCAAAAAAAAAAAAAAAAACTAGAAGGGCATCAGCTAGCAATGGGACTACTTCAGGTTATCTAACATACATGTAATTGTAGTCACCAGAGTGGAGAAAATGAGAGAGAATATATTTGAAAAAAAATTAAAAACGTGTTTGAAAAATTATTTGAAAAATAACTAACAAAAATTAGAGGAGAGAGAGAAAATAAGAGAGAGAAGCTATGTAAGGAGAATCTGCAAGTGAAAGAGGGAAGACCAAGATCAACCACTACAATTTAAGGACATTATTTGGATCCTAATACAATAAAAAACTTAACTCTATAACTTCTGATATAAGAAATTGTTGTCCTAACGGTTTGGTGGTATTGTTAAAAAAGAATTTATTGCATGTAGTGTCATAAGATATGCAGAATAATTTTCAGATGAAATGGAATATGTAGTGTTTCCTTCAGAATAACATACACGAAGATAAGTGGGTGGGGCAATATATGAAATCAGATTGGCTGTGAGTTGATAATGTTTTCAGCTGGTAATAGATATATGAGGGTTTATTATATTGTCCTATTTTTATATCTATTTTAAATTGTATGAAATAAATATTGAAACAGAAAGGAGTCAGTAGTGAGCCATTGGACCTTGTGCAGGAAGGAGGAGAAGGAGAGGCAAAGCATGAATTAAGATTATGCTCTTTGAAGCCAAATGGCCTAGATTCAAGCATACTTAATCTCTTAACCTCTCTAAAGCCAACGTTAATAATATTACAAAGTAAGAGTAATTTTAGATCCAACTCTGAAGTAATTGTGGAGTAAATAATGTTTGCAATAAACATTTTAATTTCTGGAATACAATAAATTCCCAATAAATTTCAGTTATTATTTGTGGAGTGACCTAATTACACAGATAAAGGAAGAACTATTTAAAAAGAAAGAAATTAGTATTTTTTCTAATAATTATCAGAGGCTTTGAACTATAGTGACTCCATTAAGAATGAAATAGATTTTAAATCCAAAAGAATCTGATTTTTCAATAAAGTATTATTCAGGAGTGAGTTCTAGTGGGAACCAAAGATCATTTCAAGGATAGGCTTAGTGGCTCATGCCTGCAATCCCAGGACTTTGGGAGGCCAAGGTGGGAGAATTGTTTGAGGTGGGAGAATTGTTGGAGGCCAAGACTTCAAGATTAGCCTGGGCCACATAGCAAGACCCTGCCCTTATAAAACTAAAAATATTCCTGGGTGTGGTAACTCATGCCTCTAGTCCCAGCTACTCGGGAGGCTGATGCAGGTGGAACACTTGAGTCCAGGAGTTCATGGATATAATGAGATATGATCACCACTGCATTCCAGCCTGGGTGACAGGGTGAGACCACCACCCCCCCAAAAAAGATAGTTTCAAGACTTTAAGTGGGAAAATGCATTACTGTGAAACAACATGTTATACTAGTTTTCATCAGCTAGATGTTAAGGTACAATTAACTTAATTATCAATCTTATAACACTAGCAAAGTAAATAACAACACATATAAAGATTGCTTTAATTTTATTTTTGAAAATTAATAGGCTAAATACTTGACCCTTGCCAAACACTGGATGAGTGTAAGGCTCTACCATTAATATATTTCGAATTTACCTGTGTGATTCTGTTCTTATACATACTATTTTTAAAATCCAATATTTAAAAATAATGCAAGCATACTTCATTTTATTGCACTTTACTACACTTATCATAGAATGCTTTTTTAATTTTTTAATTTTTAATTATTTTTGCAAATTGAAGGTTTATGGTAATCCTGCATCAAGCAAATCTCTTGGCATCATTTTGCCAACACTATATGCTCACATCATGTCTTTGTGTCACATTTTGGTAATTCTCATAATATGACACACTTTTTAAATTATTATTCTATCTGTTATAGTGGCCTGTGATCAGGGATCTTTAGTGTCACTATTGTAATTTCTTGGGAGTCCTGGGAACCATGCCCAAATAAGACAGAGAACTTAAGAAATGCTGTGTGTTCTGACTGCTCCATGAACCAGCCTCCTCCTGTTTATGTTCCCTTTCTCAAATCTCCCTATTCCTTTAAATACCACAATATTGAAACAAGGCCAATAATAACCCTGTAATAGCCTCTAGGTGCTCAAGTAAACAGTTCACATGTTAAATTCACTTTATTATTTTTTCTTTTCTTTTTTTTTAATTATACTTTAAGTTCTGGGGTACTTGTACAGAACATGCAGTTTTGTTACATAGGTATACATGTGTCATGGTGGTTTGCTGCACCCATCAACCCATGACCACATTAGATATTTCTCCTAATGTCATCCCTCCACTAGCCCCCAACCCCTCGATAGGCCCCAGTGTGTGATGTTCCCCTCCCTGTGTCCATGTGTTCTCATTGTTCAACTTCCACTTATGAATGAGAACATGCGGTGTTTGGTTTTCTCTTCTTGTGTTCCTTTGTTGAGAATGATGGTTTCCAGCTGCATCCATGTCCCTGCAAATGACATAAACTCATCCTTTTTTATGGCCACTTAGTATTCCATGGTGTATATGTGCCACATTTTCTTTATTCAGTCTATTATTGATGGAAATTTGGGTTGCTTCTAGGTCTTTGCCATTGTAATAGTACCACAATGAACATACATGTGCATGTGTCTTTATAGTAGAATGATCTATAATACTTTGGGTGTATACTCAGTACTGGGATTCACTTTAAATACAAAGAGAGAAATGATTAAGCTTAGTGAGGAAGGAACTGTTGAAAGCCAAAATAGGCCAGAAGTTAGGCCTCTTGTGCCAAACGGCCAATGTGAGAGTGCAAAGAAAAAGTTTTTGAGGGAAATTAAAAGTGCTACTTTAGTGAGCACACAAATGCTAAGAATGCAAAACAGTGTGATTGCTGATATGAGAATGTTTCACTGCTCTGTATAGAATATTTAACCAGATACAACATTCTCTTAAGCCAAAGCGTAATCCATGGCAAGACTGTAACTCTCTTCAATTCTATGAAGGCTGAGAGGGGTGAGGAGGCTGCAGAAGAAAAGTTTGAAGCTAGCAGAAGTTCATGAGTTCACAAGGTTTAAGGAAAGAAGCAAAAAAGTGCAAAGTGAAGCAGCAAGTGCTAGTGGAGAAGTGCAGCAAGTTAACCAGAATATCTAGATAAGATATTTGATGAAGATGGCCACACTAAACAGATTTTCAATACAGACAAAACAGGATTCTGTTGGAAGAAGGGGACATGTAGACCTTTCATAGCTAGAAAGGAGACGTCAATGCCTGGCTTCAAAGCTTCAAAGGACAGGCTAACTATCTTGTTAGGGGCTAATACAGCTGGTGGCTTTAAATTGAAGCCAATGCTTATTTACCACTCCAAAAATCCTAGGGCCCTCAAGAATAATACTATATCTATTCTATCTGTGCTCTATTAATGGAAAAACAAAGACTAGATGACTGATCATCCCTTTACACCATGGTTTGTGAATATTTTAAGCTTATAATTGAGACTTCCTACTCAAAAGCAAAGATTTCTTTTGATAAACTACTACTCGTTGACAATACACTTGGCAACCCAAGAGCTCTGATGGAGAGGTACAAGGATATTAACGTGTTTACATGCCTTTCTAACACAACAACAGTTTTAACAACCCATGGATCAAGGACTAATTTTGACTTTCAAGTCTTATTATTTTAAAAACACATTTTATAAGACTATAGCTGCCGTAAATAGTGATGACTTTTCTGATCAATCTGAGCAAAGCAAATTGGAAAACTTCCAGAAAGAATGCACCATTCTAGATGCCATTAAGAACATTTTTGACTCATGGGAGGGGGCAAATATACCAACATCAGCAAGAATTTGGAAGAAGGTGAGTCCAACCGTGATGAATGACTTTGAGGGGTTCAAGACTTCAGTGAAGTCAGTAACTGCAGATGTGGTGGAAATAACAAGAGAATTAGAATTATTAATAGAAGTGGGGCATTAAAATGTGGCTGAATTGCTGTAATATCATGATAAAACCTGAATGAATAAGGAATTTCTTCTTATGGTTGAGCAAAGAAGCTGTTCTCTTTAGAAGAATATACTCCTGGTGAAGATGCTATTAACATTGTTGAAATGTCAACAAAGGATTTAGAATATTACATAAACTCAATTGATAAGGCAATGGCAAGGTTAGAGAGGATTGACTCCAATTCTGAAATAAGTTCTACTGTGAGTGAAATGCTGTCAAACAGCATTGCATGCTACAGAGGAATTTTTCATGAAAAGAGGAGCCAATCAATGTGGCAAACTTCATTGTTGTCTTCTTTTAAGAAACTGCCAAAGCCATCTGAACTGTCAGTAACTACCACCCCATCAGTAAGCAGCCACCAATATCAAAGCAAGACCCTCCACCAACAAAAAATAACAACTTGCTGAAGGTGGAGATGATGGCTGACATTTTTAGAAATAAAGTATTTTTAAATTATGTACATTTTAGATATAATGCTATTGCATACTTACTAGACTACAGTATCCTGTGAACCTGAATATTATAGGCAATTGGAAACAAAAAAATTGTGTAACTCAATTTATTGTGACATTCACTTTATTTCAGTGGTCTAGAAGGAAATGTGCTATGTCTCTGAGGTATGCCTGTAATAATCTTCTTGAAAATGCTTATCCCCTTAATTACAAGAGCATTAGATAATTCATGCTACTGCTATTCTCACATATGTTGAGATTTAGAATTTATACACTTCATAAGTAATCTCTCTTAAGTGAGAGCATCAAATGTGACTACATATTATTACTACCTCTAATAGCTGTTTCTGACATTTTAATTTCCATAGTGGTTGAAGATTTTTTTTATCGGTTAGAAACAACATAAATAAAGCCAGTAGCCTACAATTATATATTAAAATAGCACTTCACTTGATAAAAAGTCAGCGTATGGATATTAAGATTCCATCAATGTGCACTAAATACGCCAGTGGTGGGTTTGGATTCTTTGCCTTCAGTTACGACAACCAGGAAAGGATGAGATGAAATAGAGGCTTCACGCAATTCTCCTACTTTTGGATACCTATTGAATTACTACCACGTCTGTCAGTGTTTTCCTTTGTTGTTAAGCATGAGGATGAGAAGTCAGAGCCTCTTCATTCATGAATAAGTCAGTGTCCATTTTTGTTCCTTTTTACCTTGTAGCTTCATGTAAAAAGCAGGAGGGACCTGGAATACCTGTTTCAGATAAGATATGCCTTCATCTACTGAGTAATTCAGGTGTAAATTTTATTGAAAATTTTGTGACTTTATCTTGAGAGAAGTAAAATTATTTCCTTAACAGGTTCTTTCACTTCAACTTTCTATAAGTGTCTTCTCTTCTCTGTAAAATCAACGCTCTTCCTGAAATCAAAACCTTGACTCAAACCCCTGACATGACACTCAAGTCTATGAGTGAACAGCAAATTTCCTGAAATAAACACAGTAACAACGGTAACAACAAAGGTTAATGAACAGAAATGCTAGTACTACAGGTTTCACGCCCCATACTTAAAACTGGTGTGATGGAGACCAAGAAGTTAGAGGGGCTGATCCTGCTGGTTGGTATTCATTAAACTTTTGTCTTGTTTCTGATTATGCAATGTAGATAAAAGATATTTCTGATTGTCATCTCCAAGACCTAATGATTTGATGACCTGTGGAGCCATTCAAATTCACTGGCTTCGGGTTGCAAGTGAGTCCTTTCTCACTGCTAACTTTGCCTTGCAGTTCCTGGGTTATGGAGCCTGGCAGGGAAGAGTGCTAAATCAAGGACAAAGAGAGTCACAGAACTTAGCCCATGAAGAACACACTTCCACTGGCTTTGCAGTCTATCTATCTATCTATCTATCTATCTATCTATCTATCTATCTATCAGCTATCATCAGCACACCTTAGCTGCTGACTCTTAAACAATTCTGTGTATATATTTTTCTCTATACATTTTGAGTATGTGTGTAAATAGATGACAAATAGATAGAGACATAGATATAGTCATGCTTACTGCATCTTAAATGGTATTTATACTTTCACTTATGAATGAAGACTTCAAGATAATGGAGCTCTTAATTGAAGTATAACACATACAGAAAAAATGCACACATTAGAAATTATCTAGTTATCATGAAATTAACATATATATATATAGAGAGAGAGAGAGAGAAAGAGAGAGAGAGAGAGCCATTATCAAGCAGCATTATGCAGTACCATTCCTGAAGAACTAGAATAGTATTAATTCCAGAAACTTCTGTCATGCTCTGACCTAATCGTTGTTCTCTTCCTGCACCCTTAATATAACCCTGAACCTGATGTCGGATATCATATAGTAGTTTTGCCAGTTTTTCAAGGTTATGTGAATGAAATTAAAAAGTACATACTTTTTATTCAAATTTTCACACAATATGTTTTTCATTCAATATTATATGTGCAAGGCTCATTTATGTCACTGCATGTAACAGGATTTTTTTTATTTTCATCGGTATATAGCTCTGTAACATAAAATGCTTTATATAACCCTTCCTTAGTGAAAGTGGGTGTATACTAACTTTGCTCCTTATCACATAGAATAAGTTTTACAACAATTTCAAAATAAGCCTCTCAATTCTCACCAAAGAAAGGAAAAAAAAAGCTGACACAATTCTAAAAAGTTGGGCTTATGGGCTGGGCGTGGTGGCTCACGCCTGTAATCCCAGCACTTTGGGAGGCCGAGGCAGGTGGATCACGAGGTCAGGAGATAAAGACCATCCTGGCCAACATGGTGAAACCACTTGTTTACTAAAAATACAAAAAACAGCCAGGCGTGGTGGTGGGCACCTGTAGTCACAGCTACTCGGGAGGCTGAGGCAGGAGAATGGTGTGAACCTGGGAGGCGGAGCTTGCAGTGAGCCGAGATCACGCCACTGCACTCCAGCCTGGGCAACAGAGCAAGACCCCATCTCAAAAAAAAAAAAAGTTGGGCTCACATGAAATCTATAAAATGATTTGAGGAGGACTAGCATCTTTCAATATTGGGTTCCCAATACGAGAACTTGAGAACTTGGAATATCTTTCAATTTACTTAGGACTCTTACCTATTTTTTTTTTTTGTAGTGGTTTATAAATGTCTGTATGGAGGTGTTGCCATTTTCTTTTAGGCCAGGCGCGGTGGCTCACGCTTGTAATCCCAGCACTTTGGGAGGCCAAGGCAGGCAGATCACGAGGTCAGGAGACTGAGACCACGGTGAAACCCTGTCTCTACTAAAAATACAAAAAATTAGCTGGGCGCGGTGGCGGGCGCCTGTAGTCCCAGCTACTTGGAGAGGCTGAGGCAGGAGAATGGCATGAACCCGGGAGGCGGAGTTTGCAGTGAGCCGAGATCGCGCCACTGCACTCCAGCCTGGGTGACAGAGCGAGACTCCATCTCAAAAAAAAAAAAAAAAAAAAAAAATTTCACCAAGAAATTCTACTCTTTAATTTTTTTATTTTGGTGATTTAAAAATATTATTATTTTACTAATATGTATTTCTATTGCTAATATTTTATTCCTTTATTTGTGGAATACACACAACATACTGTTTTTTATGCATCACTCATTTTGGTTTGCTACATTTGTGTAAATATATTCAGAATTTCATTTTTATTTTAGTTTTCATAGTTTATATTTTTGCTAAGACTGTCCATTTTTTTCTAAATTTTCAAACAAACACGTAAAATATGCTCATTTACATCTGTATAATATTTTATTGTTAAATATAAGTAGAGGAAATCACACAAAAGAAATATACAGGTTATGAATTATTAATTCCTTTTTTATTTTAATCACTACTACACCAAGAGCAAGAACCTTGCTAGGTATCTCTGATACTTCTACAAGCCACTCCTAAACCCAAACCATTCCTGCAATCCTGAGTATTACTTCTCCTGAGCTTTGTGACAATCATGCTCATAATATATCTTATCATTTTATCACGTGAGTATCTTAAATATTATGGTTAGTGTTGGCATGCTTCAATTTATATTTTGTAAATCATGTCTGCTTCATCTTACAAGGGTTATATACTTATGATAAAACTGCAACATTTTACCTTTTGGTATACCATAGATTATTTCTCTCCTTTCTGAGGTCTTCTAAGTTTATTGTCTATTAAATACAATAATTTAATAGTTGGTATATTAAATCTACTTAAGAAAAATGTATAGAAATAATCAATTATTTAGTCTTATTGGAGGAAGAATAAGAGAGTCAAATAATAGAATTATCAAACTACTTTTCATCAACTCAGAATCTTCAGGATGTTTTAATACAATAACATTCTCTGAGATCTTTGTTACGTAAGACTATTTTAAATCATTTAAAAAATCTCAAGTGGAAATTTTGTGAACCATAAATAAAATGTGAAGTTGGTTGAGAAAAAGATAAGGGAATACTAGTAAGGCAAAGATGATTATCACAATCTCCCTAGGAATCATTCTTGAAGGCTAAATTTCAGGAAAGAGCCTGTGAAATTATTTTAATGGTAGAAAGTGTGAGAGAGGTGTTCCAAATCTTCGAAAAATACTTTCTAGTAAATAAAATGAATAAAAGCAAGATAAGAAAGCCATTCATTTCTCTATTTTGATTAGAAATTGTCCCTCTATTGTTTCTACTATCTCCATAATATTTGAATTATTGATAGAACTTTTGATTAGGCTTTCTTAACTACCTATATTAGAAAGAAATGTTCATCATACCATCAAAGAAAAGCTTTCACTTACAAACACTCGAAATATATTAATACTTTATTCAACAAACATTTTTAAGGGTTGACTTTGTCAAAGGTGGTTTGAAGAATAAAGAAAAGTCTGAGTGGAAGCCCTTTAGAGATTTGTAGGGTACAACCGTTAGAAATATAAAGCATGTGATAACAACTGTAATTGAACATGAAATGTCAAATTTCTAAAGAATAAATAAAATGCACAATTCCAATGAAATGTTAAATGACTCAGAGGGGATATCAAATTATATTTTTATATTAAGTAGCCTACATATGTAGGGAATATATTAAAACATTAAAAAAATTTGCCAAATTAGCTTGTATAAATTCTAACATTCTATAAAAATTAGATTGGTCATGTGAACACTTCACAGTTTAGCAAATTTACTCTCTACTAATTTTGAGAACTTTAGATATATACATTTTGTGCATTACTATTCCAAGTTGATTGATACAGTCTTCAATGACAACAATCACTTATAAAACCATACAGAAACAATTTCTTTCCCCATTCTACTACTGCTTTAGAAAATGTTTTAGTATGATAAATAATACTGAAAAAAATTCTTGTGCATGGTTCCTGGGATATACGTCTGCAAGTTTTGACATTCTTATGGGGCAAAAATGTTATTTCATTGCTGTTTCGATTTGCATGTTGAGTATTAATGATATTGAAATGTGTATGTTTGTGTATATGTATGTGTTTGTGCCCCTTTAATTTTCCTTTCAGATATATGGTTTGTCACTTTGTGTTGTTTCTCTTTGTCTTATCATTTTGTAGGAGTACATTGTAAAAATAATGCATTTTTGTCTATACAAATGGACAATTTATTTTCCTAATCTGCAACATCAATCTTCCCTTTGCTTATGTTAACATTTCTAATTTCTATGTTTTAAACACTGATGTGGTAATATTTATTAACTTGTTTTTATTTTTTTCTTCTTTCATCTGGCATAAATAATTAATACCTACAACTAAACCACGAAAATAGTTCTTGTTTTCCAATGAAAGTATAAGGTTTTCATAGCTGATTTATGTCTTTAATGCATTTGGAAATGATTTTTATTTCTGTTGACAACAGAATATTTTTTGGCTGTTTCTATGTTTATTTGTCATATGGATAAACAGTTGTCTCATCACCATGTTGAATAGGCTTTTCTTTCCCTATTGATTTAAAATTTCCCATTTGTTGTATTTCAAGTTTTTAGAGGATGGATTCCTCTGTTTCTGGAGTTTCGTTTTGTCTCATTTGTTCATTTGTCTAATTTTATTCCCACACAGCAATGCATTAAATAATGGGACGTTAAAATAGTTCTTAAATTTTGTACTAACAGTAATAACCTATATTACAGAGAATATATCATATGAGTTATCTGGTATCTTTTGGAAATTCTTAGATGATGTAATACTTGTTTAATTTTTGTAGGGATTTGTAAGTGTAGTTGAGTAAAATATATATGTTTCATAATTTCATGGTATTGGAGTATATACATGTCTAAGGTTAAGCTTCTTAATTATCCTTTACAAATATTCTATAGCTTTTATTATTTTTTCTCTGTGTTATTTTGATTACTGAGACATGTAAACAAAATTTATTAATTTTTCTCGATAATCTTGGAAAAAATTGTCTTTTATTTAAGATTATTTAAATAGATAATAAATATTTAAGGTTTTATATTTGTCTAATGGATTGATCTTTTCAACATCGCATCACAATCATCTTTTGGCAAATAATACTTCTGTATTAAAGCTAATTTATTTCTTATATACCCATCACCATCACTTGCCCAGTTATCTATTTCTTAATGTTTACTTAGGATCTATCTCTTTATCATTTTGTTTCTTAGTTCTCTGTCCTTTGACTTGTGTAACAGTATAAACTGATAGCATTTTATTTTGGATTTGCAAGTTTACTCAGCTTGCCTTGACTGTGAAAATTGTGCATTATTTGTTTCTTTCATTTTTTGTTGTGCTGTCTAATTACAGTACTTAAATATTTTGTGATATCTTTAGATATTGCAAGATATTTTGTAGTATCTACAGATATTACAAGATATCTTGTTTTCTGGACTATTTCATTAAGCTAATAATGATGAAAACCATCAAAGTTATTAGCCATCTCCAGACAATTTTAGAACCTTAGAATGTCTTAACTTTGAACATTTCCTTCTTCTTATTTTTGTATTTTACTTTCCTTTGTTTTAACCCACACCAGGTTAGTAATTACTTTATTTATTTACTTATTTATTTTGAGACAGCGTCTTTCTCTGTCACCCAGGCTAGAGTGCAGTGTTGTGATCTCAGCTCACTGCAACGTCCGCCTCCCAGGTTCAAGCAATTCTCCTGCCTCAACCTCCCAGCCACCATTATTATTTTGAACACTCACCAAGTATCCAGATATAAGCATTTTTGACTCTTTTTTTCTGTTTGTCATTCTTTCATAACTTCAATGTTCTCATCCCCAAGATGCTTCTTTAACACATTCAAGAAATACGTGATGATGATAAACTACTGCAGCTAATTTGCTCTTTGAAAACCTGTATACTATTTACTCATTTTTGAATCACAGTTCATTTGGTTTTAGAATTATATATTGGCAGTTCTTTTGTTAACTCTTTGAAGATATTAAGTTGCTTTCCAAATTTTATTCTGTTTAAGGATAGCTATTATTTCTTTATATACACTTCTAAATTTTTTATAAACTTATTTTCGTATTTAGTTCTTTGGCCTGGTTTGGGGGTAATTTGCAGTGCTGTTTCAACTACTTAGGTGTGCTGGTTTTAGAATGTGTCAGCAAATTTTTGACACTTTTTCCCTGAAAGTGGGACAGACTTAGTGTTTCAATTCTTTATTAGTCCATTCTCACATTGCTATAAAGAACTACCTGAGACTGGGTAATTTATAAAGAAAAGAAGTTTAATTGACTCACAGTTCTGCAGGCTGTATAGGAGGCATGGCCAGGGAGGCCTCAGGAAACTTAAAATCATGGTGGAAGGTGAAGGGAAAGTAAGCATATCTTCACACGGTGGCAGGAGAAAGAGAGTGAAGGGGGTAGTGTGGCGCACTTTTAAACAATCAGATCTTATGAGAACTTTATCACGAGACAGCACTAAAGGGATGGTGCTAAACCATTGGAAACCACTCCCATGATTTAGGCCCCACCTCCAACACTCAGAATCACAGTTCAACCTGAGATTTGGGTGGGGACACAGCCAAACCATATCAAATTCTAACTACTAGAGTGTGGTAAAACTGATTATATGGGACTTCTAAGGTTAGAAGCTAGAAATGATACAGCTTCCATCTCCCTGTCTCTCTCTCTGTCTCTCTCATTCTCTCTCTCTCTTTGTTGGATCATCTCTTCCAGGGGGAATCAGTCTTTATCTCACAAAGACATTTCTGGAATGTCATGGAAGCATTTCTGGGAGAAGTCCTGGGTGGCAAAACTTGCCAGCCATGCGATCAAGACATCTTGGAGTGGATCTCCAGTCCCACGTAAGGATTCACACAACTGTGGCCTTGGACAATGACATCTTGGCTGCAACCCTTTGAAAGATCTTGAGCCAGAACCCACCCATCATTTCTGACCTACACAAACTGTGTGAAAATAAGTAATTGTTTCAAGTTATTTAATTTTGGAATAGTCTTGGGTAATTTATTAGGTAACAATGAGTAACCAATATACTAAGTATGCTTTAGGCATATTTTTACTTTTCTGGGAATTTACTGTAATCCTGGGAACTAAAAATTTATTTTCTTAAGTCTACAACGTTCCCATTAATTATCATTTCAATTTTACTTCTCCTGTATTCTTCCGATCATCCCTTTTGTAACTCATAAGAAATAAACTCTGACTCATCAAGACCTGGCTTCCCATATTGCTTAACGTTTTTTGAAAGTTTTTCATCTCTTTATCTCATGTTTCATTCAGCAGAATTTCCTCAGTATAATCTTTAAAGAAATTAATCTCTTCTTCAGATTAACATTTTCAATTTTGTTTTTAGTTATTTTAAACATTAGAAAGTAATTTTTTGTTTATCAAAATTCTATTTGATTCTTTAAATATTCAACTGGCTTTATTTTGATAATATTATGTTATTTATTTAAGTTTGTATTGACTTTCATGACTTAAGGAAAGTTAAACATCATATAGTCTCCATACTACTATTGTTCTATCATGTGATATTCCCCCACTCTTTGTTGTATCTCCTGACTTCCATTTATGCTATATCATTCCCTCAGTTGTCAAGTTAATTCAGACTCAGTTCATGTCCAGTGGGACATTACCAGTGTGTCAATAATAGAGGACATAAATCTCAAACTAGTCTTATCTTTGTCTCTACTAAGCATTCCAAGTTTTACCCTTGGTGAGGAACCATTTAAAAATATTTTAATATTTAAAGTTTTGGTTTGGTGTTCCCAGACTATGTGGGATATAGCATAAATTCAAATATCAATCTCAGGAGACTCATGGTAATAAATTCTCAGGAGGATTTTATTTTCTATTCAGAGCTCAGTCTGAAAAAGATAAAAAAATATTGTGTTGGGTGGCATTTTGAGAGTTGCAGCTTGATGCAGGGTCAGCTCTAATAGTCTACAAAAGCTCAGTTAGGTGTTGCTTTCTATCTTGTCCTCTATACAGGCCTCTAAACCCAAATCCTTATTGAGATTGTATCTATTCTCCTTCTCCCAAAGATCTCAGCGAAATCCAGGCATATGTTAAAGGCAGTGCTCACTTTCCTAAACCTGTATTTTTATGGGAAATCCTTTCCTACAGACATGGTTTGGCTCTAGTGTCCCTACCTAAATCTCATGTCAAATTGTTATTCCCAACGTTGGCGGAGAGACACGGTGGGAAGTGATTGGATCATGGAGGCACACTTCTGCCTCTCTGTTCTCATGATAGTGAGTGAGTTCTCACGAGATCTGATTTTATAGAAGTATGTAGCACTTCCTCCTTCTCTCTGTCTCCTGATACCATGTGAAGATATGCTTGCTTTTCCCTGTTTCTTCCACCATGATTGTAAGTTTTCTGAGGCCTCCACGGCCATGCCTCCTGTACAGACTGTGAAACTGTGAGTCAATTATACTTCTTTTCTTTACAAATTACCCAGTCTCAGGTAGTTCTTTATAGTAGTGTGAGAACAAACTAATACACCTACCATTCAGGATGACCAGTGAAGAATAAAGAAAGAAACAAAGAGAAAGTAAGTAGAACTGATCATGCAAAAAAAGAGGCAAGGATATGGGATTAGTTAATTTGGATGATAGAACCAGAAGAGTATCTTGGAAACAAATATTTCTTCAAATAATGAAAGGCTAAAATGTAGATATTCTTTACTAGAGGTCTTTGGACCAATGAAGAGGCCAAATTTAGACAAATTTAAACTTAGAAACATAAGATTTTTTGAACAGCCACTACTGTCCCAAAATAAAATGAGATTCCTCAGGAGCTACTTCTCTGAGAGGTACCAGGTTATCAATAGAATTTGTTCAAGAATGGCAGGGGAAGTAATTGGAGACTTTTAGTTCTGTGCTATTTTTCACTCCTCCTATCTTCTCATCTATTCTGTCACAATATGTTTTGGACTTTTCAGCTTCATTTGAGTTGGTAATGGCTATCTTAAAACAAAGTTTAAAGAGCTTATGCTCATTCAATTATGTCTACCAAGTTCTGTGTAAAGACAAATGAATCACAGGTGCTTTTGTTTGTATAATATTTATACAAACAAAAATAGATCAGAATTGTTTATTACTTTTTATATTTGTTTTCAATCATTCATTTATTTATTCAACAAATGTTCTTTGAGCTCACACTGTATTGCCAAACCCTATATAGATCCTGAGACAATAGACTAGCTCCCTGCCTCATAGAACTTACACTCTAGAGAATTTTCAAAACTAATTTTATGTATTTTCTAACATAAAAAAAGAATATGTCAGAAAATTCATTATGAAACACAAACACACTACAAAATGCAAATGATATGGTGATTATCCTTGCCTTCATTAATATTTTAAATAATTGTAGGTAGAGTACATGTCAAATTTATCCTTTAAACTCTTTATGTTCTTAAGTCAAAATTGTGATATGGACTTCAGATAGCATTAGTGAATTCAATTATATGAAATATGCATTTACAAATAATATTAGCTGACACTTTCTTATTGGGATTTTATATTACTGCAACCTCTTTGGAGGGCATTTTGGCAATGACTTTCAAAGTGTAAATTGCATCTATCTCTTTACCTAGGACTTCCATTTCTAAAGACTTAACTAAAAATATGTACTCACATATGTGAATAGAGTAACGTATTTGGCCATTTATTACAGCATCATTGGTAATGAAAAAAATAAAAGTAGCTGTTTTTCAATTGAAAAACTATGAAGTATATAAAATGTAGTATACACAAATAATACCATGTAGTCACATAGATACACTTTAAAATAGTGTATCTATGAAAAGCTTTTCAGTATAGTGTTGTAGACACATATCCTTTTGTTGTATTTACGCATGTTCTTACCTCTCCCTAGTTATTTCCTACTCCCACTCCCTCTTACCAGATTTAAGCTGTAGGACATTCTGTCTCCATAGTCCCAGAGAAGGGAGAACACAAAAAACTAAAAGGTCGATTTCAATGCCAAAATCTATGGCCTCTTTCCCAAGACCAAGGAGAATAACAAGAGATACAAATTACTTAGAGTTAGACTCTATTACTCCTCTCCCCTAATCCACTAATCATGAGTTAGAGAACAACAAAACCCTGAGATACCTAGGATTAACCAAGTTGAGAGAATGCCTGAGTCTCACTTCCCAGGAGAAGCCTGACAAAACGGCAAAGTCTCATCCTCTCCATCCCACCACCACATATGCTCAAGTAGGGTCACCAAGGAGTAGCAGAAAGCAGTTGTATGATACATCCGGGCACGTGTTTCTGAGGCAAACCTCTACTAGTTTCCAGCAGAGTCTGGGACCAATGGAATAATTTCTGGTGAGTTCAAGGATAGCATAAAAGAGGAAAATCACCTTAGACAGCATAAGTGAGCACTGGCCACACCAAAGTGGGGAGGGGCAGCAAACAAATGCTTCCTTTGCCCTTGGGAGGTACATAGAGCCAGAGTCAAATAGGCCTGACAGACAGCAATGGGAGATGGCCTAGCAAGGTCTGTGGGATGATCTGTCTCAGATGCTGGAAATTCAGATTGTAGTGCCTATAGGCTGAAGGAATTCCAGAGGCCACTTTCTCCCCACACTTCAGGCTAAACACTGGCTATACTCTTAGCTGAGATGTCAGTTTAGAGGCAAAGTGGGGAATCCCTAAGTTTATCAAGATTTTCTTTCTGCTGCAAGGCAGAATGAGTGCTCTAAAATAAGATATAAGTGTAAAGGTAAACAAATAAAGCTACAGCTCTTGAAAATCTGAATTTGTGGAATGAGAATTTTAGGGAATATATTTTCATAGGTGTTAAAAGGAAACTAAAACATGAGTGTGTACTGCCTGCTTCCATATATGTGTGTCCATATACTTAGATAACATTTCCAGAAACAGAAGAAAATATTAAAGTGATTGACAAATTTATTTAAAAAATAATAGTGACTAACTACATTTAAGGCGTTTAGAATATGGATTATTGGAGAACCATACTATATATGGTTAAAGGGTTCTCCAATTCAATTTTTTCTATATATATATAAAATATATAATATATATATAAAATATATAATATATATACACACATACATATACACACTTATGTATGTATACATACATATACATGTAATGTGTATATAATTATAGAATATATATATATGTATATATTCAATAGCAACTTTGTCTTTTCTAACTTGCCCTGAGCAGAAAAACACAACGATTTTCTTCTTTGAAACGTGACATTTTCTTGATTTCTTCTCTACAGGGTAGCTGCCATTGTTTCTATCTTCAGAAAATGTCCTGAATTTAGGTCAACAGATCCTGACCTGACTGAGCTATGTTCAAACAGCTCCATAAATGAGAAATGGATTGCTTTGTAATTTTTTTTTTCTAAGAGCATCATTAGTAATTGGCAATTAACCTTGGAAAGTTCTCCAGTATTTAACTTTCCTTCCAAGCACTCTGCCTTGTAAAAAGTTTGGGATTAATTACAATGGAAGGGACATATGTTGCTAGGTGAATAATTAAGAAAGGCTGGTTGAAGATAGTAGGACAATGTGTCAAAGAGGCATTCCCAGGATTTTGATTCCCATCCTATATTCTGTCTATTTTTCCACTAAAGGGTTAACTCATACAAAGTTTTGAATACTTAGAGAAGGGAAATCTAAATTCCTGGTATAGCATTTCTGTATTTCCAGTTTTTCTGCCCAAACTCCAACCCTGATCCTCCCTTTTCATTGTCCACATTTCTTCTGTGCTTAGGCCTATTTGCTATACTCTTGGAAAATTACTTTTAAAAAAAGTCTTACCCTTTGATAATGACTGATAGCTTAAAAAATCTTAAAAGTTCAATGTTTCTTTCCATTCCCACAACAAACTCTGAGATGGTCAAGGCAAAGCTTTTCCTGTACCTAGATGAGGAAATGTACACTTTTCCATGATTGAGCAGACTCTCAGCACTAGTTTGGGTCAAAAATCCAAGACCTAATTTAGTTTTGCATGTTTCCATTGTACTAAACAACCTCATTTGTAGCACTTGAAGTTAGATAGCCTGGTGGGCCCCACATCTCCTGATTCACAGGGACCGGCATTTTCACTGTGAAAATGGGGCATGACAAAGCCCATTAGTTCGGCTTGGGCTAATATGTTCTAAAAATGAATGCTGCCCGTGGCTAACTCTGGAAGCATTCCAAGGACATTTGGCCTTATCATCAGTGTATTTTACAATCCCTGTACCTCTGAGAATGTGGCAGGGGTCAGTGCTAGCAGGGTAAACTTTATTCTCCCAGCCCTTCAGACTGTCTAGCTTTCCTCAAGAAAGCATGGTGAACATTTATTCTAAAGATTGATGCAGTCACCCAGGCTCTCTAGATCACTAAATATTCTTCAGGTATTTAAAACCAGAGACATCATATATAAAATATACCAATTATTTAAAAAACACACTAAAATCCATCTTATGAATAAAATCTATGAGCACCTTTAATTAAATAGCTTGTTCGAGTTAATAAAATAAAGGACAGCTTATCAGTATAAAAAGTTAACGAAGTTTGCAAAATGACCAACCTTTTGTTCAAGGAATAGTTTATCTTTTGGAAGTGGCTACCTATTAAACAGTAAAATTAAATCATCAACTTCAGTGAATTTGTAACTAAAACTGCTAACAGCTATGAGAGGAATAAATCACTTATAAAATGTGTTAGGCACATATACTATCTCATACTGCACTATATGCTAACAGTACAATGATGAGCATGATGTCCTCTCTCATGATGCTATTTTATACCAAACACAAAACAGTCTCCATGATTTTGTCTTTTCCAGAATGTCATATAGTTAGAAACACACTGTATGTAGCCTTTTCAGACTGACTTTTTTATTTAGTAATATGCATTGAAGTTCTCCTCATGTCTTCAAATGGCTTAAGAGCTTATTTCTTTTTAGTACTGAATAATATTCCACTGTGTAGTTGTAACACTGTTTACGTACACACTAACTTACTGAAGAATACCTTGGTTACTTCTAAGTCTTGGCAATTATGAATAAAGTGGCTGTAAACTTGGTGTGCAAGTATTTGCGTGTATGTGTTTCTACTTATTTGGGTAAATACCAAGGACCATGATTGCTGGATAATATAGTAAGGGTACATTTCGTTTTGAAAGAAACTGCTAGGCCAGGCATGGTGGCTCATGCCTGTAATCCCAGCACTTTGGGACGCTGAGGCAGGCAGATAACCTGAGGTCAGGAGTTTGAGATCAGCCTGGCCAACATGGCGAAACCCCTTGCCTACTAAAAATACAAAAATTAGCCAGGCATGGTGGCACGCACCTGTAATCCCAGCTACTTGGGAGGCTGAGGCAGGAGAATTGCTTGAACCAGGGAGGCGGTGGTTGCAGTGAGCTGAGATCGCGCCACTGCACTCCATCCTGGGAGACAGAGCGAGACTCCACCTCAAAAAAAAAAAAAAAAAAAAAGGAAAAAGAAATTGTTAAACCGTTTTACAAAATGTGATACCATTTTGCACTCTCACCAGTAAAGAATGGTCATTACTCTCATTCCACATTCAGGCCAGCACTTGCCAGTGGTGTTAGGGTTTGGAATTTTACCGTTCTAATAGGTAAGGAGTGATATCTCATTGTTGCTTTAACTTGCACTTCCCTAATTACATGTTGAGTATCTTTTCATACACATGTTGAGTATCTTTTCATAAAGATGTTGAGCATCTTTTCATACACATATCTGCTATTTGTATTATCTTCTTTGATGAGTTGTCTGTTCATATATTTTACTTATTTTTAATTGGGTGTTCATTTTCTTATTGAGTTTTAAGACAACAGTATTATTGAGGTTTTGTATACTTTGAATAACCATCCTTTATCAGATATGTATTTTGCAAACATATTCTTACAATTTGTGGCTTGTCTTTTCATTATTTTGACAATGTCATTCTCAAAGCAAAAGTTTTTCATTGTAAAGACTTCCAGATTACCAGTTATTTATTCCATGGTTCATGACTTTGTTTTTGTATCAAAAAGGTAATCTCCAAATCCAAGATCTAGACTTTCTAGATCTTTCTATGTTATCTTCTAGAAGTCTATAGTTTTCAGTTTTCAATGGATGATCTTTTTTATGTTATTTTTTTGTGAAGAACATAAGATCCATAAGATCTGTGTCTAGATTTTTTTTTTGCATGTGGATGTCCACTTGTTCCAGCAAAATTTTTGAAATTCCAAGGACATTTGGCCTTGTCATCATTTTTTCTCCATTGTATTCTCTTTGCTCCTTTGTCAAGATCACTTGACTATTTCTGAGTTTTCTACTGTGTTCCATTGATTCATTTTTCTATTCTTTTGCCAGTGCCACACCGGCTTGATTACTGGGCTTCATAGTAAGTCTTGAAAGAAGGTTGTGCCAGTGCTTTGACTTTTTTTTCTTTCAATATTGGGTTGTCGATTCCAGATCTTTTGTCTCTGCATATAAACTTTAGAATCTGTTCATCAATATTCACAAAATAACTTGGTGGGATTTTGATTAGGATCCCATCAAATCTAAATCAATGTCGTTTTGAATAGAGAATTGCCAAATGCCAATGATTGCTATTAGCTGTTTCTGTCTTTGTGAAAATTTAAACAAGTTCATTGTCCAGTATGGAATATCAAGTTTTCATGGGTGACAGTGAAACACTGTATTGCTTTCTTGGATATAATAATTCACAGTTCTTGAGTTCTTTAACTCTTTGAGAGTCCCATTATTGTCAAGTAAAAATGTGGACAGCCAAAACCTTAATACTCACCCTCCTTTTCTTTAAACCTAACAACAATTCTCTGATAATAAACCATCAGGTATTGACTCCTTAATGGTGTCATTGAGTTTTATTCACATTACCTTCAATCCCCATAAAGGCTCTGCAAGGCAGACACTATTACTCCAATGCTGAGTACCTGAGTCTGATTTATACCAGTAATTTTTTCAACAGTTAAATACCCAAATGTCAATGGCATGGTCAGGATGTCCACATGGGTCTTTCCACCTCCTTCCTATGACTTTACATCACACTACACTGTATCTCGACCAGACAGAGCACCAAAGAGTAAAAACTATACCTTGACACAGAAAAATTAAAATATTCCCCCACAAACAAAACCCCAGCTATATCTGTAAAATCCTCAGGATTATCTGAGAAGGACATATCAGGCAGAATTGTTATTTTAAAAATAGAACCTTTTACACATTGATAGCAGTGTGGTTCAGGTAATAGAACAATAGGTCCAATAATCTTTCATTGTTGTATTCTTAATTTAGTATATTACTTTGTATTAAGAAATTGTTTGCAAATGCTTTCAGAAAGCTTTTGCTGTTTCTCTCCTCCTTGAATCAACAATGTCTTTGCTTGGAATATTAAGAATTCCACCAACTAATCTCTGGCAAATATTTACTGAGTTAGGTCAGTGCTCCTTAATAAGCACTGGTCTCATCTATGCGCAGAGGTATAAGGATAATATAACATCATGATTAAACCTTCCATAGATACAAATGATTTATAATTATGAAAAGCTATAATTATAGAGAGCTCACTGCAAATTTAAAAACTCATGGAGGGCAACTTTAAGGGTTGCTTGAGAAGCGGCCCCTGCACTACTGCTGTTTGCTAATTGGGCTTGTGGAAAGTTCAGAGCAATGATTAGGCATGCCAGGATTCATCTGCCAAGTAATAATTAGGAAGCCCGGCAGGGAGCAGAAAGGAATTCACTGCCCCAAATAGCAAACAGACCCTAAGCTGGGAGAGAATGACTATGAGGACATAGAAATAGAAACTATTTTTATTTAAAGAAAATAATAGATTACAAACTATGTTAAGGATGAAATAATGAGTGAAAGAAAATATTTTAGTTGCACTAATAGGGTTAAATTCAGGGAGACAAATGGTAACAAAAATTGGTTTACTTACAAAGTCAGTTGTTACCTTAGGACTTATTCAAAAGAGAATGGTAGCAAAGATTCTAGAGCAGTTGTTTAATGGTATACAAAATGAGACTAATTTAAAAAAGACTTCATGGTACTTCAAGTATTGCAGAGTCAGGGAAATTGAACACGATAAAGAAGTAAAGCAGAAATAGAAAAAGATAGATTGGTGAGGGGGAGAGAGAAAGAGACAGTGTTTTGGCTTATCTGGTGTAGTTATAAATCGAACCAAGATGTTACGACAGTCATAATTTTGAGGCAAGGCATTTGGGATTGAGCTTTTCATCAATACAGAACAATACCCAAGATAGGAGTTGAGGGGAATGTTTTCTATTTTTCCATCACTATCTTTTGTTGATATTTTCTCCTGTCTCCTACCTCTAGGGTGTATGATTTATTTATCTGGAACTATGCCTGCCTTATTCATGACTCTATCTTCAGTGGTTAGAAGGAGCCCTGGAACAGCAAAATTTTTACTAAATCTAAGACTATGTCTTTGCATGTCTGAAAGCATTTGCTTCATCAACAGCCTTGATTGGTCATGTAGTTTAGTACAGAATTCTAGGCTGAAATTATATGTCTTCAGAAATTTGAGGGCATTTCCCTATTTTTGTCTAACACCCACTCTTGGTGATAAGAAAAATTGAAGATCTTTACTGCTATTCCTTTCTTTGAATATTTTTTTTTCTCTCTCTCTTGAAGCTTTTAGGATCTTTCCTTTCTTCTTTTTATTCTGAAGTTCCTTGAAGTATTTTTCTGTTCTTCTGGTTTGGGATTTGATGGATGTTTTCAATATAAAACTTTTGTCTATCGTAATCACTGAGAAATGTCCTCCTAGTATCCCTATGGTAACTGTCTCACCTCCATTACTTTTTTTCTCTTTGTGAAACTCTTGCTAATGAGACTTTCTTGATGTCATCTATGTCTCATATTTTCTTTAGTATCTCTTTTTCTTTTTACTCTGTTTATACTAGAGAATTCAGCACTTTGCTCTGAAGCATCAGTACTCATCCTTGCAGACCTAAACTTTCTCAAAAATTTGGTCGGTTTATTCGATGAGGAAACCTTTGATTTTGTCTTGAAATAGTAAACTGACTGTTGGTTCCCTGACAAAATGTATGTGGGATAATAAAGATGTAGTCGATTACTTCATATATTCTACATACAGGATTTCAATTGCTCTAATTTTCAACTGCCTTTCTCCTTTTCACTCTGTCTACCCTTAACCCCTTGAATCTCATCCTCAGACTTTTTGGCATACCATGAGGCAAATCAGCACAGTGCTTACTTTAGCTCCCTTCTGCAAGTTTTCTAAGGCTCAGCTTGTATCTTCATTTCTAGACCAATCAACAAATACACAATGAGTACCTACTATGCTATAAACTGCTCTAGATTTTGAGGAATGAACACAAACAAGCAAGGCTTTAATGAATTTATTTTATCTAAACTGTGTACTCTCTTGTATGATGATGACTACTTCTCCTGTTCTCTTTATTTGCCTATTATCTATCTATCTATCTATCTATCTATCTATCTATCTATCATCTATTTGCCTATCATTCTATCTAACCACTCATCTATATTTAGGAGTATTTAAATAGAATGTTGAGAGACAAATAAAAGTCCTTATAGTCTCAGTCTACTACCTTGAACCACAACTTGTATCTAACATGTTGATTTTGAATTTCATTTTACTTTTTGAAGATATGTTAAAAAGTCATTTCTGAAATGCTCTCAAATTTAGTATAATCTTACTTAGGCCTGCAACTTTGTCTAGAAACCGTGTAGTTCAATATTAGTACTATAGGCTTTGTAATAAAAGATGCTTGAGTTAAATTATTGTTCAGCTACTTATTAGCTAGAAATACTGATTATTTAGTTCTGAAGATTAAGTTTCCTTACTTGAAAAACTTAGATTAAATTACTATCAATAAAGAAATGTGTTAATGTTCAATGGTAATGCATGCAAACCATGCTGCAAACCTAGGGTATGGTAGGAGCTTACTAACTGTATTAGGTCTTAGTAGGCATAGATATTTGTGAAAAGAGGTGACAGTTTAAGAAACTGTGGAAGAGAATTTTACTGGTCTATACTATAATCAAACGTGATCTTAATCTTGACTCAGTTTTCATGATCTCTGAGTTAATATTTAGACTAAGTGGTTTATAAATGTGTACTGTGGTTAAGTGAAGAAAAGAGAGAGAGGGAGTGAGTGTGGGTGTGTATGTGTGTGTGTGATCTGAAAGAGATATACAGGTGGGGTAATTGAATTGTAACATCTAATCGTTCAATCCTCCATGATGTTTTTAAGCAAAGTCAAATTGGTAACTTTGCAACGTATCAGTTACTTTAATGAAGTCTTAATAAAGGTATTTGACAAGAGTAGAAAATAAAGAAAATACTAAAGTTTTAGAAATTTGTCTTTCCTATTGGAATTTGTAAATGAACCACAAAACTGAACTCCTGCTCTTCATTAAAATAGATTCTCTCGGTGAAGTAAGAATTTGTAGTGACACTCTGAGGGAGTAATTTTTATTATTTTTATTAGATTTGTGTAGATATTTTATGGTCTGGCTAGTTAAGTGAAGCCTCATGTCATTTACTTTGAATGTCCTCAATTTTGCTGAGATTTTGCAAAAATATAGAGTAAAACATTCAGAGTAATTCACTGTGCTTTGCATTTTGCATTATATGTTGACATTCTTTTAATCAGTCATCTTTTGAAATGTGAATTTTTCATGTCTTCATTTTATCTGGACCACAACCTTGAATTTTAAATCCACATAACTATCCTATCGAGAAGAGTTGGCAAATATCTAGCAGCAGTAGATTTATAGCATGTCCTTCTATAATCCCTCAAAACCTCATTCTCAGAATTTTTTTTTCTCATTGAGATTTGGGTACCTCATCTAAGCTTTTCTGTCTTGGCAATCAAAACGTCTAATATGCAACCTAGTTTTCTATTCTTCACCTCTATCTTCTTTAAATTGCCATGCAATGAGAATGCTGCTCCTTTTAGGCAGGAAAGATGACATTTAGTAAGGCTTTGCTATATTACTTCATAAATACATGCCCTACAGACATTTGAACTGTTGGTCACAGATTTGAGAATTCTTCAATATACGGATTCCACCATCTGTTTATTACATCTTTAATCAAAATGTCTAATGGGAATCTTTTTTGACTAAGGGCATGTTTGTATTTGTTCTCTCTCCCTGTCTTGTTTTCTTTTTTTTCTTTCTTTAACAAAATTTCAGAAAAATGAACAAAATGAAACAAAGTCTCATTTTAGATAATTGAGACAATATATCTATGGATATTATCAGAGGCCTCGTGCCTATGGTAAGCCGAATCCCATGGTAAACCTGACCTCTGCCTCCAGTTCATCCCTATGTAGAAATCCATGTATATCATATTGACAGTACTATAGTGCTGCTGGTTTCAATGAGGCAACTCCAGTGTCTTGCAAAGATAACAATTATCATTAATACAAATTATGAAGAGTAATTGAGGCTATGCTTGATTTTCAATTATTTATTAAAAACTGCAATATAACAAACTGCTTTCACATTGAGGATTCAGCATGTTAATTTTCCTGTTTTAAACATATTCAATATATTTTTATCAGTAGTTGGAAAATTTAGCTTCCTTAATGCAAACTAGCTTACTATTTTGGGGAACATTCTCCAGGGATATATGACTACCCAGCATGTGTTTTTCACCTTTATATGAGACTCAAGTATTAGCTTCTAATATAAAGAAAATTAAGTGCACTCAGCTATGCAGCAATGCATTTCTATTCGAACTCAGAAAAGTTAGCTCCTTGTTTCTATTTCTTTCAAGAAATGTCTGTGGGCAGCAAGCCACCCGGGCGCCGAGGCAAGAGACCGAGGACACGAGCTGTTCCAGTATAATAAAATATAAAACAAGAATAGTCATACCAGATCTAGATCTTAGATATGATTATATATGAATATCATTAATCATTAGTTGGTAGTAATTACTCTTTATCCCAATATTATAATAATCCCTGCTCTATAATCATAACCTAGGAAAAACCAGGCCATACAGAGATAGGAGCTGAGGGGACATAGTGAGGAGTGACCAGAAGACAGGAGTGCGAGCCTTCTGTTAGGCCTGGACAGGGCCACCAGAGGGCTCCTTGGTCTAGCGGTGACGCCAGCATCTGGGAAGATGCCCGTTGCCGGGCGGACCGTGGTCTAGCGGTAGCAAAAGGTGTCAAGAAACAACACCCGCTACTTAGCAGACCGGGAAAGGGAGTCACCTTTTCCCCGGGGGAGTTTAGAGAAGACTCTGCTCCTGCACCTCTTGTGGAGGGCCTGACACCAGTCAGGCTTTCCCGCAGTTATCCAGAGGCCTAACCGTCTCCCTGTGATGCTGTGCTTCAGTGGTCACTCTCTTAGTCCACCTTCATGTTCCATCCTGTACACCTGGCTCTGCTTTCTAGATAGCTGTAGTAAAGTAGTGAAAGTACTAAAAGTCTCTGATATGTAGAAATAATGGCATAAGCTGTCTTTCTCTTTGTCTTCTCTCTCTCTCTGCCCCGGCTGCCAGGCAGGGAAGGGCCCCCTGTCCAGTGGACACGTGACCCACGTGACCTTACCTATCACTGGAGAAGACTCACATTCTTTACCCTGCCCCTTTTGCTTTGTATACAATAAATAACAGCGAAGCCAGACATTCGGGGCCACTACCGGTCTCCGCGCATTGGTGGTAGTGGTCCCCGGGCCCAGCTTCTTTTTCTTTTATCTCTTTGTCTTGTGTCTTTATTTCTACACTCTCTCATCGCTGCACATGGGGAGAAACCCACCGACCCTGTGGGGCTGGCCCCTACAAATGTCAATGCATTTGTGGACTGCAGCTTAAATTACAGGAGAGAGAGATTGCATCTGTAAAAAGCCAAAATTATTGCAGCAAATATAAATGTTAATGATTTAGTCATTGCTTCATGTGTGCATAGTGCCATACTATGCAACAAACTTTTTTTTTTATTTTTTGAGATGGAGTCTTGCTCTGTTGCCCAGGCTGGAGTGCAGTGGCGCAATCTCGGCTCACTGCAAGCTCCGCCTCCCGGGTTCACGCCATTCTCTTGCCTCAGCCTCTCCGAGTAGCTGGGACTACAGGCGCCCGCCACCACGCCCGGCTAATTTTTTGTATTTTTAGTAGAGACGGGGTTTCACCGTGATCTCGATCTCCTGACCTCGTGATCCGCCCGCCTCGGCCTCCCAAAGTGCTGGGATTACAAGCGTGAGCCATGCAACAAACTTTTTTGACAATGATCTGAGAAGTGATTTTTTAAGAAAAGACACTTCTGCTGCTATCAATTCAAGAAACATTTATTGGTGGCTTGTCTTAGAAACTTAGAATTCATTGATGAACAAAATTTAGATCCTCAATGGAACTTACATTGCAATAGTCTGAGACAGATAATAAAACATAAACATCACAAATAAATAAATTATATGATATAAATGGACAAAAGAATGAATCAGAAACAAAGGGATGAGGAGTGAAGGGGGACGCAATTTTAAATTGTGTGGTTGATATTATCAAGATCCTCTTTATTGAAATGATGACATTTGAGGAAAGACTTCAAGGAGGTGAGAGCTTGACCATGTTGATATCTGAAGGACGAGAGTTGTAGCTAGTGGGAGTAGCCCTTAGAAACGCTCCAACATGGGAGCCTACCTGAGGCATTCAAAGAGCAGCAAAGAGGCAAATATAAAAGAGATGAAGGAGCAGAGGGGAGAATTACAGAAATGTGATGAAATAATGGATTGGTGGAGGAGTGCGGCAGATCATCTGAAACATTGCACTGTATTGCTTTCTTTCTCTGAATAAAGGGTAGAGACTTTCAAGAGTTTTAGCAGAGATATAAAGCTAACCCCCACTGTAGAGATAAGAGACTGTGGGGTCACTGTGGAAGCAGCCACCTGATGGCAAGGACTTCAATAGCATGGGAGCAATGGGGACAGTACCAAACGGACTAACCTTTGATACATATTTTGAAGACAGAGCCAACAAGATCTCCTATCAAGGAGATATCATCCTATTGTATTGAGAGAAGTAGAAAAATCCAAATCTGTTGTAATCTAAGCACTTTAAAATTTTATTAAGGGATATTCCTTGTCTAATTTACCTGAGGGATTAGAAAAAAACATGAAACAGAGAGGCAAGGCTTTTTTTAATCCCCATTTTACAGATGAAAAATAAAAGAAGGCTTATTGAAAGATAAATGAAACTCATATTTATTGAATGAATCTTGCAAGTACAACTTCATACTACATACTGTGCTTTTAAATTTGTAGCATCATTTAATCTTCATGCAAATAATGACAGTAAGGACCAGCCCCATTTTCTCAAATAATGAAAATGCCACTCAGAATGGTCTGTGATGTACCTAGGTTTGTAAAATTAGAGTAAGCCTTTAAAATAGCTTTTCCCTCAAAGTTCATTTCCTTTTATGATCACTAGTGCTTCTACTCTCTCAAAGAATGCAAGTGAGCCAGAGGACTATCTTCATTAATTTTACCCTCATAACATCCCTATGGGTAATTAATATTGTGAGTAGCTATTTTCTAAAGGAACAGAACAAGATTGTATAGTAGTATCCCCAAAGGAACACACAAGCAACTGGCTAAGATGAATCTCAAATTTCCATCTTTTTGACTCTAGAATACATGGTCATCAAAAGGAAGCAGTATGTTCTTGATCAAAATATGATAAAAAATATATATTCCTTCCCAGCATCCCAAGGGAATTTTGCAAATTAAATGAAACAATACTCATAAAATTGGTTTGTTATTGACAAATTTGTCTATATTCAGTGTGTATTTTTTATCATTATGTATGTGGAAAACGAACCATGTTGGCTACCTAATTTAAATTTCAAAATCCGAAAAGGCAAGGCAGTCTCCAAGGGTTGAAGAGTCATTATTTGGAATGTTTCCAAGTGCACTTATCATTTGTAAGTATCTGTCTTCATTGAGCCAAAAGTGGATGGAGAAAATAATCATCTGAGCAGCCAGGTCCCAAGGCAGGTGGCAGTCCAGCAAGCTGAAGTTCACTAGAGCTGGTAATTCTACAACTGCCTTCCGGCAGCTCTCAGGCGCTGAAGGAGCTGCTCTAGTGCCATGGGCACAACCACAGGCTTGCCCTTCCTCATCTGCCTTTGCCACTTAGAAAAGCCCTTTGGTTGCTTTCATCTGCTTCCCTTTGGCTGCATTCATCCAGGTGTGATTCAGGAAGTGTGCTTCAAGGACTGGCTAGTGACAGGTTGTTCCGAGGGGAAGAGGTCCATGATGTCTCCATCACTGTTCCCTCTGTTCCCTACAGTGGATGTTGATTAGAGCTGCAGTGGAATTTAATTAAGTCCAACACACATTCATGGAGTGCCTGCAATGCTCCTGACACTATTTCAGATGCTGAAGAGGAAAGCTACGGTGAATCAGCTCGAAGCTTGTGGCTGTCACAATCTCGCAAGAAATATAGGCAAGAAAATGCATCACTGGTTTAAGAAATGAATGGGATAGAGTCTCCAATGCAGTTTCATTGAATGTGGAGTATAGCCAAAAGGAGTGATTAATTCTTAATAAAGCGTCTAAGAAGTTTTTACATAGAAACTGCTTTCAAGTTTGACATAGAAATATGGGTTTTGCCGCTCAGCGCAAAGGAAGGAAATTAATTTCAGATTACATTGCACAAATTTGTAAGGATAAGAATGGTAAAAGTTGGGAGAATGGCAAGTAACCTGTTGCTATCGAAGGACAGGATGCAAATGAGGGAATACACTGAAGCAGAGAAGATTGCCAGAAGAGAAGTAAGCCTAGAAAGTTGAATCCTTAAGATAAAAAGACATTAAATTCCAGGCAGGGAGTATGGGATTATATTTTACATTAATATATTGATTTGAAAAACTTTAAGCCTGGTAGATCCATGATCAGAAGTGAGCTTTGAGAAGGACTATTAGATCAATGTGCATGAAGGAACGATTGTAAGCAGGAAAACAAGTTAGGACAAAAGAGAATGAGGAAATGAACTAAACAGTAACATAACAAAATAAAGATGTAGAGGCAGAATGCACTAAAAAGGCAAAGGTAAAGTGAAGAGTATTAGATTGTTTCTAGAAGGTACAGTTGAGGAATAAAGGGCATACAGCCTGAATAACTGAGTGAATTTCTCTGTCATTAAGCAACATAACAATTCCCGGAGGAATTAGGAAAGCTTGGTTATGTTAAAATTTAGGCGCCTCTGAGACATGCTTAGAAAGATATTTAATAGCAGGTATCAGTGATGGTCTAGAATTCCTAAAGGAGATGAGGCCTAAAGATGTAAATTTTGATAAATTTGTGAGAAGTTATGGCATGGGATTGCAAATAATAAATAGGGGAATGCCCATATATTTCAAAAAGGAAGCTGAGTAGAGTGTTGTAGGAAATGCTTTCATTTCAGGAGTAAATGGAAGAAGATCTGGTGATAAAGAATAAAATGAAGACCAGGAATTGAAATAAGAAGGAACACTGAAAGACTCAAAAATCAAGAGAAGACTGTTTTCAGAGAAAGAGAAAAGCAACAACACTGTCTAATATATCCTGGAATTCTAAGAACATAGTAACTATGTACTTGAAAAATGGGGACTCTTATCCATAAAATTTAGCCAGGAAAGAAGAAGCTGCATAAGTTGTCTCATGTGGCAAAGAGTTTTAAAATAATTGGAAGTTTTTGCAATCCTTTGAAAAATGGGAAAATGCTGAGTAATTTTCAAGCAGATGCCCAGAGATCCTAAAAGCTCTGATAAACATTTCAGTTGCCTGCAGCATGGGTGTGGGTGATTCTCAGGAGGCTACTCAACCCAAAACAGTAGCAGAACCCCATGTCTCAGAGTCCACAGCTGCCTCAGAAGAGCTATCACTTTTCTTTGTCTTAGCTCGCCAAAACCCATATCATTGCCTCTCTTTGGCAGAATTGAGCAAGAATCCTACTGGCAAGGGAGTCTGAAGGTACAGTTTACAGGCATTCAGCACTTGGATTGTGAGGACTCGTTTTGAAGGGTGGGGGTGAAACTTAGCATTAACCAATATCCAGAAAAGGTTTTCAGAAGAAGCCAGTAGATTTGGTTTCTGTAAATAATTGATAACTCTTGAGAGCAGATTTGGGAGAGAGTAGATGTGGTAGGAATGATCCAAACTGCAAGGGAAGGAGAAATGGATTAGAGAAGAGGAAGTGAATATAGTTTGAGAAGATAATTTACTTAAGAAATTTTTTTGGTGAATAGAAGAAACAATAAAATTATTTTGAGGAGAAAACAGTGTATTAGTCTGTTCTCACACCGCTATAAAGACACTACCCGAGACTGGGTAATTTATAAAGAAAAGAGGTTTCATTGACTCACATTTCTGCATGGCTGAGGAGGCCCCAGAAAACTTACAATCATGGTGGAAAGCTCCTCTTCACAGGGCAGCAGAAGAGAGAAAAAGTGCCAGTAGGGGAACTGCTGGACATTTATAAAACCATCAGATCTTGTGATAAATCACTCACTATCACAAGAACAGCAAAGGAAACTGCCCTGTGATCCAATTGCTTCCCACCAGGACCCTCCCGTGACACTTGGGGATTATGGGAACTACAATTCAAGATGAGATTTGGGTGGGGACACAGCCAAACTATATAAAACAGGTAAAGGAGGTTTTTGTTATTGCTATGTTTTGTTTTGTTTGGACATAGCTAATTTAATCACATTTGCTGCAGACAAAAAAAATTACAAATAAACTGAAAAATAGAAAGATGGAATGATTTATACTATCACGCAGAAGATGGGAGAATTAACCTTAGCTAAGTGAAAAAAAAATTGTTGTCTTCCTGAGAAAGAAATGGAATTGGTAAAGATGGAGAATGAAAGAGGGAAAAATCAATGCAAAGTGAAGGGAAAAAAAATACTAAATGGCCGAATGCTTTCAATCCTGTTCACAACCAAAAGATTTTCTGAGAATGAGGAAGCAAAATTGTGCCTAGGAGTTTTAAGAGCCAGAAAAGCTTTGAAATAGGCACTGTGGTAATTAGCTAAGAATCAACTAGAAAAAGCATTTGTGTATTTCTTGGTGGCAGTGACAGTAAAAACCTTATTCATTCACTCAACAAATATTTATTGAGCATCTGTTACATGGCAAACATTTTTTCAGTCCTGGGGTCATGGTTGCAGTTAAAGAAAAGGGTGTGATCTCTTCCTTCATAGAGCTTACATTCCAATGGACATATAGGCAACTGTTAAGTATAAAATAAGAATTATTTGATAATCATAAAGATTATAAAGATAAATAACGATAGAATAGAGACAACCCAAAATTTGTCACTGACAAGGAAAGGGTTTTCTGAAGAGATGACTTTTGATAAGCCATAATGAGAACAAGTAGAATCCATTCATATGAATATCATAATAGGCAGGGGAAATTATAAGTGCAATATCTGCAGGAGGAAATACACCTGTTATGTCCGGATAAAAGAAAGATGCATGTGCTTGGAGTTTATTGGGTAACAGTAAGTAAAGGAAGAATGGTAACTAACATAGCCAGATGCACCAGATCATGCAGCACACTGTAGGTCATTGGTAAAAGTTTTATCCTAGAAAAACATGAAAAGTCATTTCAATGTTTAAAGTGGGAAGAGAGATATTCTAATGCAATACTTTAAAAAAATCATTGCAGGTTTTGAGAGGAACATGCGTTCGAGCAGATGCATAGAGCTAAAGTGAAATAGGCCAGTTCCAATAGTTTTATGCACTAGGGAGTCCTGTGAGATCAAGAAAGGACCAATGGCTTTGGAAGAAGCTGAGGCTAGAAGATGAAAATGGCAGACAAACCATTCAGACAGAGTAAGACAATCAGGGGACCAAAGGTAGGAAGTGATGGTTATTAGGCTTGTGGAAGGGGGCTTTCGATTATGAGGTTCTGGCAGAAAAGCAGCTAGGGGAAATATTAAATGAGGACAACATAAAACAGTTTTTGACTGGTGCCTCCCCAGAGGCATATAGCAAAGATAAAAACAAAGAGGCAGACAGGCAGAGATGTCTGGAGTGTGTTCAGATAAATAGCAAAGAATTACAGGAATCAAATTATTTAATTTGTCTGATAATACATCAGCATTTTTCAATAGGCTATTAAAATAAATTTTTCAGATATACAGAAAGACCAATTATAACAAGGCATACTGAATTTGAATATTTTGCTGTATTTTTACCTCCACTGTGTTTAAAAATAAATAAAATTATTAAAGTAGTAAAGGTAGTGTTCTACTCTTCTTTGTATTCTTCCCTGACCTTGTTATTTTTCTTCTCTTTTACAGGAAACTTCTAATCCCGGTCTATTTGTTATTATTTTTGTTTTATTCAATCCTGTGCATTTTTTGGTAAATAGGTATATATCATTAGCAATATAGTACTTACAAACATATCTATCTTCTAAAAAGTTACATATTAAACTAGTTTTAACTGTTATATAATGCTCTAATTAGTACATTGTTCATATGTAATAATATATTGGTTCATTTTTCTTTTGAAGGGCATTTAAGTGGTTTTAGTTTTATTTAACCAATACAGTCAGTGTTGTGGTGAAAATTTCTGTACACATCTCCATGTGGATGTGATGAACTTCTTCATGGTAGATACTTAGGAGGAGGATTGTTGAATCAGAGAACATGCACATCTTCATTTTTTGAGCTATTGCCAAAGAATTCTAACTAAAGTGATTTTGCCTTTATCATTTTTCCTCTTACTTTTCCAGCTACACCTGAGAATTCACATTGCTCCACATATATGTTAACACTTGCTATTTTTAGCACTTGAAAATATTTATGGAGCTGATAGTTTCAATGTAATGTCCATACTCTTAAACTCAAAGAACCAGATCATACAATTTCTATCCCTCACAAGATTCACCTACTTTACAGCATTATAGGAAATTAAAGACTTTAGGTTTTCTGATCACTTATCTAACCACATTTGTTGTTTGTTTTTAATAATTTTCCAGATCTTGGTACTTGCTGAAGAAAGAACTTTAATTTATATGTGTATGTATACATTCTGTGTTTATACATATATTCTATGTGTTTATAAGTGTGAAGGTATATGTATGTATGCAATCCTTTTTGGTGTCTACTAAAATCCAATACAATATAATTATTTGTGATATTATCTATTCATCCTGAAATATCTTTGGTGAAATTATTTAGCAAAGTGACACAAAACAAAGAAAGTGTGTATAATTGATTGAAATTATCTGATGCAGGTAGAAGCATAAACTAGTGAAAATAAGTAGAAAAGCAATTTGGCTTATTGCATCAAGACCCTGAACATTTATTAAGTATTAACCCAAAAAGTCCACTTAAAAAATTAGCCCTATGATTATCAGAGATAACTATGAAGATTTTACCCCTTTAGTATTCATTACAGTTTCACGGCTTCTGAGGACAAGGAAAAAACACATTTAGGAAAATACATTTCTGAAAAAAAGCAGGCTTATTTACTAAATTGTGGTATGTTGATAGAATGGCCCAACATGTCATTATTAAAAGTAATTGTTAAAAAAAAAACTGAAGTAGTTTTAATGTGTGAATATGCTTGTAATATAGTGTTAATGTAAAATAACATCATTGTATTCTACTAAAATGTGTATCTATTTGTGAGAGAGAATATCTGTGCCTTGTAAAAGAACTAATATCAGACGTACATATTCGTAGATGCATGACTGTCTATAGATACAGAAGTTTTATTTCTTCCTCATATTTTTATACTTTAAAGATTGTCTTCAGTGAACATGCATTACCTCTAAGATTTAAAAACATGATGTGTTGTTTAGAAAGAAAAGCAAGAGAAAAATTAATATTCTCTTAAAAGTAACTAAATATCCATTAACTTTTGGAGATTTTAGGATTACTCATCAATACCAATGATTTTGTCTTTGTATACTTATCCTTTGACTTTTACTAGAATGTATGTATAGAACTTTATAATGATAATGGAATAGGATAAATCCAACTCAAGATAAGCTGAGATGTAAATTGCTGAAATGAATTGCCGTAGAGAGAATTTAGATATGCCATAGAGTGACAGAACCATAATTGAAGACCAGGGTTAGAAAATGTCATTTCGCCCACCACCCAACCAATCTGTTTGCAGTAGTGATTTGGAAATGAGGGGGCAGTAATGAATATAATATGGAGACTACTATGATGCTAGACCACATCATTGAACACATGCCTCCAATATGGCCTGCTAGGAACAGTCTCTTAAGGTAGTAAAGTGTGAATCCTTTCCTGTTTTTAAGTGAAACATGTTCATCACATATTGAGGACTAGCTAAGAAGTTTTATAAACACAAATAAAATATGCAGTTAAATAAAGAGCTTCAACTATTTTGCTTTGTGTATATTTTCACTGAAGGTATCCAGAGATTGACTGCAGATTTCAATTTAATAGAGAATTAGTAATCATTTCCCTTGACAAAGTTCATGTTCTAAATCTGTATCTATATAGTAGAATGCAGTTTGAGTACTTATTTAAATGAAGTAATGGTTGTAGATCTCTTTTCTGATTTTGTCCATTGAAGGCCACCCTCCGAAACCAAATTTTTTTAGGTTTCTTTTGAGTTACCCAGAAAATTAATTTTGTTTATATTTTACTTCATATGTATGGGAGTAACCCAAGTGATTCACGATTTCATAAATTGTTGTATTAGATTATCTTTTAAAAGTTGTTCACCAATTCAAGCAAAGGGCAGGATTTCCTCTCCAAGACTGTAATAAGTTCTGTCCTCTGAATTTTAATTTTGTTTGTTTCGTTTTAGCCACAGTAGTTCTCCGTAAGCCCTCCTGTGGCTTCGAAGTTGATTTATCCCTGGATACATTATTAAATTATATAGGGGAAATTATCTGAAGTTACCTTTTAAATATATCTGGACATGGTGTTTGGGGATGCCAATGGAGTCAGATCACAGATATCCCATGTCTGAGAGACAAGACTTGCAGGACAGACGCGGGCCCTTCCATTTATCTGTGTGTTTTATTTGATCACCTGTTTATTTCTCCACCTTTAGCCTCCTAGTATATTTCACGTTTGATACTGGCATTTGCACAACCAATAACTGCCTTGTACAAAGGTCTTGGTATTGTCATAAAAATAATATATTTTCACAAGGATGGGTCCTTCTTAGAACAATTTATCCACTGGGTTAGACTATCCTGCCGCAGGGCTCAGGCAGCTTTCAACTGTCTGCTAGTCTAAAATTTAATAGGATCTGCTCACAGCACTTTTCACTGGGCATATTTTGTTCTGCAGGCTTCCTGATGTTCTTCTGGAAGAGCCTAGTGAGTTGTAAACATCATGTCACACTTGTTGTACCTTCTAGGTGTACATACTTTGAAAAGAAGCTAAAGGAATTTCTAGCGTTATTTCATTATTTATTCAAAAGTTTGGAAAGTACATAACAGAATAAAAGAGGGAGAAAAAATAATGAACTAAATACCCACACAGAATAAAACAAGAAACCACAAGGCTGAAGAAGTAAGTGTTGCTCTGTTGTTTTCCCTGGATGTGCTGTTTATTCTCCATTTGTTTGACACTCTCAATCCATCCTCTGCCTTGCTTTCTGCCTTGGATTTCTCCCCCTGGGTTCCCTTGTCAGATTTCTAGCTGGGTTTGCCAAGTGAATGGCATCAGGAAACTTTCGGGATGCATAGAGAATGAGAGAGGTTGGATATGCTTTCGCCTGGATGCTTCTTGACTCAGAGCCAAGTTGATGGCAGTGGCTGTGTCCCTCCAGGATGTAGCTTCTGAAGGCCGCTCCTCCAACACTTGTATGTCTTTTCTCTTGTGCCTTCAGCCCAGGAATGGTAATGGCTTTCTGTTATTGCTAGTCTGAGAATGCCTTGCCTCAACCCTTCTTGTTGGGCCCCTCAACCCTGCCACACTTCTGTCAGTGTTCAAGTATTAAGGATTTTTGTGCCATCTGCGCTTGAGTAATTTTCCTGAGGTGACCATGACTGATGCATGTGTTATGTGTTACCTGGCCTGTCTTGAGTGAATGGGAGGCAGACAGCATTTCAAAAGAGTTGTTAGCTTTTACTTGTTGGTGTGCTTGTTTGTTATTTGTTTCATTTCTTCTTGATAAAATACTCTCATCTATTCATATGAAAGGCAGAGTGCTTAGTATCCTGTATTGTAGATGTGCATGTCTAAGCAAAAAAAGAGTACCATCTACAAGTTTGTGCTTATACAAAAAAAAAATGTCTTCCTTTGTATTTACTGGTTTCATGAAATGAACAAGGTTTTAGGGCTTTACATGTTATCTGTTTACCTAGCTCACAGGATAAAGCAGCCTTTGGTAAGGCTCCAGCTTTCAATTTACACGTTCTCCACTTCTTTACACCCACGAAAGAAACTCTGTTAGCAGGGATGTCGACTGATACTAGCAGCAGCTGAATTGCTGGGATTTTTAAAATTCCCCTTATTTACAAACATTACAGCAATAATCTTGAGACAGCTATAGGCTATTTATTGGCTTTTATGACTTGGTTTTGTAATTTTCTTCCACAAGATAAAACTGCTTTGGTGAACTACTTTGTAAATGGTCATGTTTTGTTGAGAAGAAATAACCAACTAGTCACTGGTTTGTTTCCTGTTATTTTGCCATTTTTAGATGTTGGCCAAGCAGAATACGAAAATCTGGAATTTTCCACATCATAGATGTCACTTTAACGCAGACTCATTCTGGAAGTCTTGGAAAAAGCCAAGATAGAAGTTTCTCCCACCTAATAGACCCAAAGAGTGGTATTTCATTAAAGTTCCTGGGTTGTGTTAAAAAGAAATTTGCATGCACAAATCATCCAGAGACTCAATCTTATCTTTCAAATGTTAATGTTGACACATTCAATTAAGTGAGAAACACTTCAGGGAGAGATGATAACCAGAGCTACAACCTTACACAAAACCAAAGAATATGAATTACCTCATAATCTATGAAGTAAATGGCACCCAGAGTTACACAGTGCACAGTCTAAATGGCTGTACATCGATGAAGGTCCTAATGGCAACCATGATGTCCATGATATTAGAGCAACTCGAAGAGGAACAATAGACAGTACATGATCAATACTTATTATTCAGTTGCATTAAATTTAATTAAACCAGCTACCTGTAGTAAAATCTACTCCCAGCTTCAGATTCTCATCTCTCATTCCGAATTATTCAATCAAATATACTTTCTTTACCCTGTAAATGTACCAGTTCTTTTATGGAAAACATTATCTAGGGCAGAAGTAAGGAAACGTTTTTAAAGGGCCAGATAGTATATATTTTAGGCTACTGGGCCATATGGCATCTGTTACAACTACTTAAATCTGCTGTTGTAGCATGAAAGCAGCCATAGACAATACATAAACAAGTATGACTGTGTTCCAAAAAGTCTTTACAAAAACAAACATCTGGGCAGAAAACATCTGTATTTGACCATTCAAAGTAAAACACCATTAATATCCAATTTTTTATCTTGTCAACCTGGTTGTTTTATTTTACGTGTGTGTGTGTGTGTTAGATAGATATATAAGGATGTTCCTTCAAACATACCGAATCTGATTCTCAAAAAATTAGGCAAATAGTCTATATTTTTATATACCCCCTCCCCGCCCCAATCAGCTTAGTTGTCTAGCCTGTTTTGGCAAAAGTCACTGTAATTTAATTTAATTCCACACATTAATTTTTGGCTTAAATAATTTGAATTATCATATATCTAGATTAAACTTTTAGAGCAATAACTCTCCTAATTGCTGAGTTCAAAACCTTTATTCCTTTATGACTGTCACATACTGATTGTAATTTATCAGCAAATGCAATGAACGCATTCTTCAACATGTGGACAGCATCTCATTTCTTCTCACTCTTTCCACTGCTATCATCAAAATCCAAGCCACTACCTCCAGTGTTTGCAATAGCCTCCTGATTGGTCATGTGGCTACTACCTTGCCCTTCATATAGTCTCTACTTCATGCAACATCCTAACATTTATTTTTCAATTGTATCTTGTTAATTCAATGGTCAAATTCTTTCATGGTTTCCTGTATCCTCAAGTGTAAAAGCCAAATCTTTCATTAAATTTTGCAAGGCCCAACCAGGCACGGTGGCTCATGCCTGTAATCCCAGCACTTTGGGAGGCCGAGGCGGGCAGATCACACGGTCAGGAGTTCAAGACCAGCCTGGCCAATATGGTGAAACTCCATCTCTACTAAAAATACAAAAATTAGCTGGGCGTGGTGGCAGGTGCCTGTAGTCCCAGCTACTTGGGAGGCTGATGCAGGAGAATCGCTTGAACCTGGAAGGTGGAGGTTGCACTGAGCCGAGATCACGCCACTGCACTCCAGCCTGGGCAACAGAGCAAGACTCCATCTCAAAAAAAAAAAAAATCTATGAGCCCCAAAATGATTTTCCCTGCTTTGACCCCATTTGCTCTCTGGCATCACATATCATAGATCTCTGAACTGTTGGATGAGTGCACAGGTATATTCCTGCCTTGGACACTTTTCACCTGTTCCTCTAAGAGCCTCACATGCTGCTTCCCCAGATGTCTACAAGGCTCAACCAGCACTTCTTTCACATGGCTTCTAAAGCATCTCAGTGAGGCTTCTCCGGATGATGTATGTCAAAATTCGGCTCCTTAAAATCTCTCTTTTTTTCACAACTATATGATTTCCATAGAAGTTATCCCTATTCAACATATGTAAATTCCCTCGTGTGTGTGTGTGTGTGTGTGTGTTTTAATTGCCTGTTTTTGTTTGTTTTCTTTTGAATGTAAGCTGTGTGGGACAGGCACTTTCTCTGTTGAATGAAATAGGAATGATTGAATGTGACTTTATGCTTTTACTCTGTGCTTCTAATATTGTGCTGAGATGTCTTGTTTTAATAATGTGCTCCCATTAAAACTTTATTCCTACTGACCCACTAGATTGCAAATCTGTCTTGACTGTTTTTCCACTATGGTTTTGTATTTAAAATGTATCTAAAGAAGAAATACAATAATCTTTCCAGAATTGGAAATTATTGTATTCATAAGATCTCTTTATTTACTAATAAATTAAAAATTTTGGTTGAATTTATGGATAAAAAGATAGCATAGTGAAGTGGTCTTGAGCAGAATTTTAATTTTTTTTTACTTTCAGCCCTTGTTATTCCGGCTTCTCCACTGATTTAGCCTATGGTAGTATAATAATAAAAATGTAAGTTGAGCTTAAAACTGAGTAGCAACTATTTTGTAAAATCCAGCAATATTTTTTTCAGTTTATATTATTCCTTCACTTTTACTTTGAACTCTCTTTGTATTAACACAAAATTGCGGTAGAAAAAACTGAGGCAAATATCTTAACTAAAAAAGTAGTGTGGCCAAATGATACAAATCCTCTCAGAGAACTTAGCTGACTAATTCTCCCCAGCACAAGATATTGGACTCCTGTTGTTCACCTGCTGTCACTTTTTATGTGAATAATGGAGAATTACAACTCTGTCTATTGATGTGTTACTTTTATTGTTATAAATTCTTCAAACAGCAAATTAACATTTTTGTACTACAAAGACTTCTCATGTAAAAAAAATTAGAGCAGAGAAAATATAATTGTCTTTTCAATTAGAATTCTTTTTCATTTATAGTGAAAAAAAGAGAGAGATGTGTGGAGTAACATAAAAAAGTGTAATACAGTAGTAAAAAGTATGTTGTGCTGCTCACATACCCCTTGAAGACCAAATGTTTTGTTTTCTTGTAACTTCTGGGTGTCCTATTATCTAACATCTTAATTCGGGGTGGAATAGGACTTTTTTTTAGTACACATATAGGTTTCTCAGCATAACCAAAAAAAAAAAAAAGTAAAAACCTGCTCAAATAGCAAACATACTGCATTTAATATTTATCAAGCACTGTTGTAAACACAATGAATATTAAATCATTTAACTCAATTCTCATATCAAGTCACAAAAATGCAATTACTATTTTCACTTAAAGGAAGAAAAGCAAGTAACAGAGAGGTTCCATAACTTCCCAAGAACATGCAGGTAGTGGAAGAGTAGAGATCTGACTCCAAGAAGTCTGGCTACCAAATCTGTGCTATTAGTGATTATAACATGCTGTCCCATCGATATTTAAAATAAAAACTTTAAGCCGGGCGTGGTGGCTCATGCCTGTAATCCCAGCACTTTGGGAGGCTGAGGTGGGAGGATCACGAGGTCAGGAGATGGAGACCATCCTGGCTAACACCGTGAAACCCCGTCTCTACTAAAAATACAAAAAATTTAGCCAGGCGTGTCGGGCACCTGTAGTCCCAGCGACTCGGGAGGCTGAGGCAGGAGAATGGCGTGAACCCGGGAGGCAGAGCTTCCAGTGAGCCGCGATTGTGCCACTGCACTCCAGCCTGGGCAACAGAACGAGACTCTGTCTAAAAAAAGTAAGTAAATAAAATAAAATAATAAAAAATAAAAATAAAAATAAAAACTTCAGATGAAATAAGTTTAACAGAGTTTATTTCACTGTTGAAAGATACATGAATCAAGCAGTACTCAAAACTAAAAGAGATTTGGAGAAATTCACTTTAGCAAAGTGAATATCAGACTTTTATAAGCTGACTGTGGAAGCAAAGTAAAAAAAAAAAAATACTTGATTGGCTATAGCCAGGTGTTTGCCTTATTCGGGCATAATTCAGTGGAAAGTTCCTAGTTAGAGGTTAATTGGTGGTTTCTGAGTGGTTAAGCTTAAGCTTTAGTTTACTTGGGTCTAGTTACCCAAGGCACTAAAGTCATCTCAGCCAAATGTCTTCCAATTATTATTATTATTATTTTTACCAGATGAAACATAGAATTTGGGTTTTATGCTTATGGTTGTGTTTTCTACCTGCTAGTTTCTATCACTCACATGGAAGTATAGATATAATATTTGGGTCAAGCTAGTTTAAATTAGTATTCACTGATGTTGTCATTTTGTTGTCTTGGTACAAATAATCTCTGAAATTTACTCTAGAAGCGTGGCTCTTAATTTTTTTTTCTTTTTTTGGAATAAAATATTTCTATATTTCTTTCAACTGTTTCTTTTCGCTTATATGTGCTTTGCTTTTCACAAATTTTCTTGGTATATTTGCCTTTTTGAATAGAATATAAAAGAATTTATTCAGGTATATTTTATTTTGTGATTTAGATGATAGGTTTTTATGTTCTCTTAATTTTATATTTTATTATAGCCAGCTATATGTATATCCATTCATGTTAATTTATTAATTTTTGTTGCAAGATTTAATTTATTTTGTAAAATTTATTACATTAGTATTGCATGGTTATGTCAGCAAAAATAAATAAACGAGTGAAGATAGATTTTGTCCACATCTCTTCCTATTAAAATATACTACTACTTGAAGCAAAAGGACAAGTCTCCGTAAACTAGAGACAGACAATAACTTAAAGACAGAACAATAAAACTAGTTAATGCTTCAGCATTCCAGGGATAGATCACTATTGAGGTGATATCCCAGGAGTTGAAGACCAGAATTTTAAGAATCAGAGGAACACAGAAAATAGATCATTTGGGTGTACTCTTATAAAGCCAACTAGTCTATAGAACTTCTGATTCAGGAAACGTGAAACACTAAGACTCAGCAGAAAATAAACATAAATCCATGCCAGAGGAGTGCCTTCTTAGTGACGATACACAGGACTACTACATATGAAACAATCCCTGCTGAAGAAACATTTGTAAACCAGTTCCCAACACTACTGGTGGATGAACTACTATGTAGCATAGTCAGAATATGAGGAGGAAAAAAGTTTAAACTGGAAAATGAATTAAATATAACAGCAACAGTCTTAGAAAGTTTATCGAATAATTTGTTCTGAGTGATTAAATGAGTAATCGATTGCAAAGAAAATCAATGAACTGGAAGATAATTGTTAGGAAAATCACAAATGGAGAAAACAAACAACAAGGGAAATTTAAGTAGTTAACTATAATTCAAGAGTTAATGTAATATACTTTATGATCTCATTTATATAGGCTAACGCAGGCACAACTAATCTATGCTGTTAGCAATTTAGATATTGTTCACCTTTGAGGAAGAAGGAGCTACTAACTGGGATGTGTATAAGAGAGCTCTCTGGGGACTAGTACCACTTATTCATTTATCTCGGTGTGTTAAATAAGTAAGCTCATTTTGTGAAAATACATCACTTCCACAGTTATGATTTATTAGTTTTTCAATAAGTCATATCTATAAATAAGTTTATTGAAAGCAAAAGTAGGGGAAAACAAAACAAAGCTTAATAATTAATTATTATTAAGTGTCTAATACCAAAGAATATATTTGAAAAAAGAAATTTCAACTTCCCTACGCAAGAAAAAGCCACTTCTAGAATGACTTAAAAACATTCAACTATAAGTTATTCAATGAGAGAGAAGAGTTGTAAATAAATAAATGATAAAAAGAAAGTACTCATAAATGGTAAAAAGCTGGGCACGGTGGCTCATGCCTGTAATCCCAACACTTTGGGAGGCTGAGGCTGGTGGATCACTCAAGGCCAGGAGTTCCAGACCAGCCTGGCCAATATGGTGAAACCCAGCCTTTACTAAAAATACAAAAATTAGGTGGGCATGGTGAAGAGTGCTTGTAGTCCAGGCTACTTGAGAGGCTGAGGCAGGAGAATTGCTTGAATCCGGGAAGTGGAGGTTGCAGTGAGCCAACATTGTGCCACTGCACTCCAGCCTGGGTGACAGAGTAAGACTCTGTCTCAAAATAAATAAATAAATAATACAAATAAAAATAAATAGCAAAAAAATACTAATTGTATTAGTCCGTCTTCACACTGCTATAAAGAACTGCCTTAGAATGGGTAATTTACAAAAGAAAGAGATTTAATTGACTCACAGTTCAGCATAGCTGGGGAGGCCTCAGGAAACTTATAATCAGGGTGGAAGGCAAAAGGGAAGCAAGGCATCTTCTCACAAGACAGCAGGAAGGAGAAGTGCGGAGTCAAGGGGTAAGAGCCCCTTATAAAACCATCAGATCTCGGCCGGGCGCGGTGGCTCACGCTTGTAATCCCAGCACTTTGGGAGGCCGAGGCGGGCGGATCACGAGGTCAGGAGATCGAGACCATGGTGAAACCCCGTCTCTACTAAAAAATACAAAAAATTAGCCGGGCGTGGTGGCAGGCGCCTGTAGTCCCAGCTACTCGGAGAGGCTGAGGCAGGAGAATGGCGTGAACCCGGGAGGCGGAGCTTGCAGTGAGCCGTGATTGCGCCACTGCACTCCAGCCTGGGCGACAGAGCGAGACTCCGTCTCAAAAAAAAAAAAACCATCAGATCTCATAAGAACTCACTCACTATTATGAGAACAGCATGAGGAAAACTGCCCCCATGATTCAATTACCTCCCTTGACATGGCTCCTTTGACATGTGGGGATTGTGGGGATTATGGGGAATCCAATTCAAGAGGAGATTTCGGTTCAGACATAAATCCTAACAATATCACTAATCAAAAGACAGTAACTACTAAGAAAAATGTATTATTAGAAATACAAAATCATGCTTATGTAGTGTTAATGGGAAAAATTTACCAGAAATATACAAAAATTCTGAGTCTCAGTGCACCTTAGTACATAGCAAAAATTATATAGAGGAGGCCAGGCGTGATGGCTCACACTTTAATCTCAGCACTTTGGGAGGCTGAGGCAGGCAGATCATGAGGTCAGGAGATCGAGACAATCCTGGCCAACATGGTGAAACCCTGTCACTACTAAAAATACAAAAAATCAGTCCCAGCTACTCAGGAGGCTGAGGCAGGAGAATCGCTTGAGCCTGGGAGGCAGAGGTTGCAGTGAGCAGAGATTACACCATTGCATGACAGCCTGGGTGACAGAGTGAGACTTCATCTCAAAAAAAAAAAAAAAATTATATAGAGGAGAAATAAGCACATCAAATAAACATATTGAAAATTTGTTGTACTCCTCACTCTGAAGTTGATAGAATAAAAACAACCAAAATCTTTCCAAGTAAAAATATTTCAATTGTAATATGTTTGACCTAATAAATAAATAACTTTGCATACAACCATGAAGAAAAATACATTATTTCATGCATATTTTGGGTGATATCTCAAAAGAATACAGAACAAATATCAAAAAGAAAGAACAAAATAAAGAGAGAGAGAGAAAGAAAGAAAAAAGGAAGGAAGGAAGGAAGGAAGGAAGGAAAGAAGGAAAGAAAGAAAGAAAGAAAGAAAGAAAGAAAGAAAGAAAGAAAGAGAAAGAGAGAAAGAAAGAGAGAAAGAAAGAAAGAAAGGGAAAAGAAAAGGGAAGGAAGGAAGGAAGGAAGGAAGGAAGGAAGGAAGGAAGGAAGGAAAGAAAGAAAGAAAGAAAGAGAAAGAGAGAAAGAAAGAGAGAAAGAAAGAAAGAAAGAAAGAAAGAAAGAAAGGGAAAAGAAAAGGGAAGGAAGGAAGGAAGGAAGGAAGGAAGGAAGGAAGGAAGGAAGGAAGGGAGGGAGGGAGGGAAAGAAAGAAAGAAAGAAAGAAGAAAAGAAAGGAAGGAGGAAGGAAGGAAGGAAAAGGAAAGAAAGAAAGAGAGAGAAAGAAAGAAAGAAAGAAGAAAGAAAGAAAGAAAAAAGAAAGGAAAGGAAGGAAGGAAGGGAGAAAAGAAAGATAGATCGTATATTTTGGCAAGAGTGAACTACACTTCAAACATAACTTTTCAAAAAACAAATACACTGTTGGAAACTAAAAATCCCAGTTCTAAATAATTCCATGTTTAAAAATATACATACTAAAAATTACATGGCACTAAAGATTAATCCACCAAAAAAACCCACAAAAAGCAAAACACACTACACACATACACACACACACACACACACACACACACACACACACCAGATTCATCCAAACTAGTGGGAGGTAATTCTACTCCTAATCATGAAAAGTAAATAGAAGGGCACTGTCTTCATATCAATATGTGGAAACATCCAACTGACAAACTAAGTTTTGGGAAATTTACATATGAATTGAACCATTTATTAATGTGTTGATTTCTATATTTTAAGTCCTATTATGTGTTTACTATGCACCATTCCAGTTGTGTGAATTAAATCCTCAAGCCAAAATACATGTCTATCTTTTTTTGGAATTTACATTCAGTTTGATTTTAAGAATCTATTCATGCAATGAAATATGCACATTATTGTCA